>NC_057798.1:320275604-321475604 GCF_018294505.1 Triticum aestivum
GCACATATTTATAGGTAGAGGGAGCTAGGAGAGTCCAAATGAGGAGCGGTTTTCAGCCTCGCGATCGTGATCGAACGACCGAGAGCATGAAGGGGAGTTAGATGGGTTTTGGGCCACTTTGGAGGGGGTGTTGGGCTGCAAAGAGAGAGAGGCTTTACGGTTACCCGGTTAACCATTGGAGTACCAAACGACCTCCAAATGGCACGAAACTTGACAGGCGGTCTACCGGTGCTATACCAAGGCCACTTGGCAAGACTCGGTCCATTCCAAGAACTTTTAACACCCACTCACAATGAGAGACAAAAGGGGAACGCCGGAGGGCATAGGAGCGCCGGATTGCGAAACGGACAACGGGGAAAATGCTCGGATGCAAGAAACGAACACATATGCAAAATGAAATGCACATGATGACATGAAAAAATGCAACACGCAAGCAAATGACATGGCAACGACGGTGAATAACTGGCAGATACCTGGCGCATCGAATCCGGGGCATTACAAGGGGCACCAAAGGTGGGCTGGGCTGAGCACAACCCACCAGCGCGCGCCTGGGGTGCCTGGCGCGCCCTGGTGTCTTGTGCTCATCGGGTGCCCCCCTTCAATAGTTATTTGCTCCATTATTTCTTATTAATTCCATAAAAATTCCTCGTGAAGTTTCAGCTCATTTGGAGTTGTGCAGAATAGGTGGCCTGGCATAGATTTTTCGGGTTCAGATTTCCAGTTGCTGGAATTCTCCCTCTTTGTGTGAACCTCGCATATTATGAGAGAAAAGGCATTAGAATTACTCCAAAAAGCATTGTTATGCATGAAAACAATATAAATAACAGTAACTAAACATGATGCAAAATGGACGTATCAACTCCCCCAAGCTTAGACCTCGCTTGTCCTCAAGCAAAAACCAAAATCGAAAAACATGTCCACATGCTTATAGAGAGAGGTGTTGATAAAAACAAAATACAAACATAGAAGCATCATGTAAATTATTATAACAACAACAAACTTTAACATCAAACTTTTATCATAGACTTCTCATGAACAAGTAACAATTCATCACAACATCGAAGTATATAGCATAAATTCTATTGAGAACCAACAAACCATGTTCTCAGTCAACTTTGCAACTACAATTCATCATCTTTTCAGGAAGGGTCACGTATCGAATCCTTTTTGGCAAGTCCACATACTCAACCATCATATAGTCTTCTATGATTGCTAACACTCACCGCATACACATGAGCAGAATGTCTCCACTGGACATATAGAAAGATAGGGGCTTATAGTTTTGCCTCCCAACATACTCACCTCGAGGGTGATGTCAGCAATAATAACTCATGCTACCCATATTCAACTAGACATATATGCCTAGATATTTCCTCACCACATGATGCTTGCCAAAATAAAAAAGAAAAAAGAATAGAGAGTAAAACTTTAACTCTTGCATGAATGTAAATACATAAAAGTAAAAGATAGGCCCTTCGTAGAGGGAAGCAGAGGTTTCCATGCGTTTTTTGGTTGTATTCTCAATCCCTTAGTGCAAAAGAATGTCACATTATATTACCCCTTGTGATAGCCACCTTTATTATGCAGTATGTCGCTTTTATTCTTACACTAAATGTCTAACACTTTGAGAAGCAATTTTTATTGCCTTATTGCGCCGATGATAGGTTACTTGAAGGATCTTACTGAATCCTTAGGTAGGTATGGTGGACTCTTGAAAATAATATTTGGGTTTAAGGATTTTTGGATGCACAAGTAGTATCTCTACTTGGTGCAGAATTTTTGGCTAGCAAAGATAGGGGGCAAGCACCACATGTTGAAGGATCTATGACAATATAACTTCTATGTGAATATGAACAAACATAAATCATTACGTTATCTTCCTTGTCCAACGTCAACAATTTTGGCATGTAATATTTTGATGGGGGCTCACAATCACAAAAGATTTCCAAGATAGTGCATTTGCATGTGAATCTTATCTTCCCTTATTAATTCTTTCATGAATTGCATCATTGACCAATGCTAAGTTTATCAATCTCAAATAAAATTTTCTACTTATACTTTTCCTTATGTGGTGTCATTACTTACCATAAGATTAGCATATGATCTTCTTCATTATTTCCTTTCTTTTTATTGAAACATGAAAGTAAAGAAAGCAAAAGTGAACTAAACTTTATTATATATCTCACACATGATTACAAGGATATATCACTAAGCAAGCTTTCAAAAGAAAGGATCGAACTAAACATTTATTAATATAAAGAAAACAATAACTATGGATCAAACTAAGGTAAATAAAGGCAAAAGATAGTGGAGGTAATATGATACCGGGGCACCTCCCCCAAGCTTGGCACAAGCCAAGGGGAGTACCCATACCCGACACTCAATTTTATGTTGGTGATGAAGAAGGTGGTGGTGGTGATGAAGTAGTGGCGATCTTGTCCTTGGGTTTCCATGGCAGAGCCTCACCATCATAAGAGGAGTCAGTCTCTCGGGTCCTGCAACTGGCAGCCAAATTCATACCTCAAAACCATGCCTCGTATTCAAAGGCTTGGTTTTGAAGGTCGTAGATCTGGCTCTGGAGGAAGTTGATTTGCTCGTTGAAGGAGAAGATGATGTCCTTCATGGACTTGCCATCCACCTTGAGATCACGGGTGTAGTCCACGATCATGAGGTGATTGGCATTGAGTCCACGTTCCACCATCACATTGCATTGGAAGACTTCCTGCTCCATATCTTCAAGCCTAGCCTCCACAGATCCAGTCCCCTTGGGGCCTTGCACGTCGCGGATGTGGAGCACCCCCTCACGCATCTGGATATCTTGAGGGTGCTGCATCACCTCCCGCAAATATGGGTTGATGACGTCCTCGAAGAACTTGTCCTTGAAGGAGCTTGAAGCGACCATGGTGGATTAGATCTGTTAGAAAATAGCAAGAAAAAGAAAACAGAAGATTTCTCCATGATACGGTGGTCAATGAGTTTGGGGGGTATATAAAGGTTTTTTTATCTTGGGAAACAAGCAACAAAAGAAAAATACAGTCCGGAAGGTATCTGAGGTGGGCACAACCCACCTGGGCACGCCTGGCCGCCCTGGTGTCTTGTGCCCACCAGGGGTGCCTTCCTGGTTGTTTCTTATTTTCCTAAAAAAATTATATTCCAAAATGGATAGAAATTTTTTTTGCAGATTTTTTGGAGTCTGTTTACTTACCGTATCACATACCTCCTCTTTTTACATGATTCAGGAGTGTTCCGGAAGGGTTTTTTATGTGTTCTTCCGGTGTCATAGTTTGGATAATATTGCTTTCAACATTAATGGGCATACCTAAGATATAATGTTTTATTCGTTGCCCATTAACAACCTTTGGGTTAGTACCTTCGGCATTATTTATTTTGATAGCTCCAGATCGATAAACCACCTCGATAACATATGGCCCTTCCCATTTGGAGTGGAGTTTTCCTGCAAAGAATCTGAAACGAGAGTTGTACAAAAGAACATATTCTCCAACCGTGAACTCACGCTTTTGGATTCTTTTATCATGCCATCTTTTAACTTTTTCTTTAAATAACTTGGCATTTTCAAAAGCTGGGTTCTCCATTCATCTAATGAGCTAATAACAAATAACCTCTTCTCACCAGCAAGTTTGAAATCATAGTTGAGTTCTTTAATTGCCCAAAAAGCTTTATGTTCTAACTCAAGAGGTAAATGACAAACTTTACCATAAACCATTTTATAAGGAGAAATACCCATAGGATTTTTATATGCCATTCTATAAGCCCAAAGTGCATCATCTAATTTCTTAGACTAATTCTTCTGGGACCTATTGACAGTCTTTGGTAAAATTAGTTTTATTTCTCTATTGCTAAGTTCAACCTGACCACTAGACTGAGGATGATAGGGTGATGCAATACTATGGTTAACATCATACTTGGCAAGCATTTTACGGAAAGCACCATGAATAAAGTGTGAACCACCATCAATCATTAGATATCTTGGGACTCCAATCCTTGGGAAAATGAATTCTTTAATCATTTACGTAGGATTTGTCCCTGTTCATGCTCAGGTGCACAATGTCTAATAATACCATCTTCTTTATAAAGATGTGGGTCATCCCAGAAGTAATGTCTTAAATCATAGTAGAATTTTTCTTTGGTTGGTATGTAAAGCTAGGGGGATGTATTTAGCAACAATATAATTAGCATAGTCAGCATACCAAGGGGTACTATTAGAAACATGTATTGCAGCTAATTACTCATCAGGAAAACTATCATTAATAGGTTGTGGGTCATCTAGAACATTTTCAAGTCTAGACAAGTTATCAGCCACGGGGTTCTCTGCTCCTTCTCTATCAGTGATATGTAAGTCAAATTCTTGTAGCAAGAGAACCCATCGAATAAGCCTAGGTTTGGCATCTTTCTTTTCCATAAGATATTTTATAGCAACATGATCAGTGTGAGCCAATTACTTTTGAATCTACAATATAGGATCTAAATTTATCACAAGCAAACACCATTGCTAGAAATTCCTTTTCAGTAGTAGCATAATTTCGTTGGGCACTGTCTAGAGTTTTACAAGCATAATGGATAACATTCAGTTTCTTATCAACCCTTTGTCCTAGAACAACACCAATGGCATAATCACTAGCATCACACATAATTTCAAAAGGCAAGTTCCAATCAGGTGGTTGCACAATAGGTGCAGAAATTAAGGCTTTCTTTAGTGTTTCAAAGGCTTCTAAACAATCATCATAAAAAAAGGAATATCCTTTTGCAAAATATTTGTAAGAGGCCTAGAAATTTTAGAGAAGTCTTTGATAAATCTCGTATAGAAACCAGCATGACCAAGGAAACTACGAATACCTTTGATATCTTTAGGACATGGCATTTTCTCAATTGTGTCAACCTTAGCTTTTCCACCTCAATACCTCTTTCAGAAATTTTATGGCCAAAGCAATACCTTTGTTAACCATAATGTGGCACTTCTCCCAATTGAAGACAAGATACGTTTGCTCACATCTCTGCAAAACTCGATCAAGATTTCTTAAACAATCATCGAAAGACTTCCAATAAACAGAAAAGGCATCCATGAAAACCTCAACAATATTTTCACAAAAGTCAGAGAATATAGCAGTCATACATCTTTGCAAGGTACCAGGTGCATTGCATAAACCAAAAGGCATACGTCTATAAGCATAAGTTCCAAAAGGACAAGTAAAAGTGGCCTTTCTTGATCAGGTTGAGAAATAGGTATTTGTGAAAAACCAGAATATCCATGAAGGAAGCAAAAATGTGTGTTCTTAGATAATCTTTCTAGCATTTGATCGATAAAAGGCAGAGGGTAATGATCTTTTCTAGTTGCTTTGTTTAATTTTCTAAAATCAATTACCATTATATAGCATGTAACAATTCTTTGTGGAATAAGTTCATTCTTATCATTAGGAACAACAGTAATACCTCCTTTCTTAGGGACACAATGGACAGGACTTACCCATCTACTATCAGCTATATGATAGATTATACCTGCTTCTAGAAGTTTTAATATTTCCGTCCTTACCACTTCTTTCATCTTCGGATTCAACTGGCGTTGGTGATCAACAACGGGTTTAGCATCCGGTCCCATATTAATCTTGTGCTGCATAGAGTGGGACTGATGCCCTTAAGATCATCAAGAGTATACCCAATAGCAGCTCGGTGCTTCCTTAGAACTTTCAATAATCTTTCTTCTTCATGTTATGAAAGGTTAGCACTAATAATAACAGGATATATCTTCTTCTCATCAAGATAAGCATATTTCAAAGTGACTAGCAATTGTTTTAATTCAAACACAGGATCACCTTTAGGTGGAGGAGGACCTCCTAGAGTTTCAATAGGCAAATTGTGTTTAAGCAGGGGTTGTCGTTCGGACAAGATTCTATCTATTTCATTTCTTTCGTGCATATGCAAATCATTTTCATGGTCAACAGATATTGTTCTAAAGGATCGGTAGGAGGCATAACAATAGAAGCAAGACCAATTATTTCTTCCTTACTAGGTAATTCTCTCTTAAGATGCTTTCTACTAAACCTGTAAAAATTAAAATCATGAGACTCATCACCAAAACTAACACCGATAGTTTGTTTCTCCCAATCTATTTTAGCATTAACGATGTTCAAGAAAGGTCTACGAAAGATAATGGGACAAAAATCATCCTGTGGGGAACCAAGAACAAGAAAATTAGTAGGGTATTTTATTTTCCCACACAAGACTTCAACATCTCTAACAATCCCAAGTGGTGTGATGGTGTATCTATTAGCAAGTTTAATAGTAACATCTATGTCTTCTATCTCAACGAGTGCTATGTCATTCATAATTTCTTGATATACAGTAAAGGGAATAACACTCACACTAGCACCTATGTCACATAAACCATGATAACAGTGATCTTCTATCTTAACTGAGACAACATGCATGCCAACAACAGGTCTATCTTTATCTTTTTCATCGGGTTTGGCAATTCTAGCAGCTTCATCATAGAAGTAAATAGCATGCCCATCTATGCTTTCAACCAGGAGATCCTTAACCATAGCAATACTAGGTTCTACTTTGATTTGTTCAGTTGGTTTAGGTGTCCTAATATAACTTTTATTGACCGCAGTTGAAACCTTACCATGTTCCTTTATCCTAACAGGGAAAGTTGGTTTCTCGATATAAGCAGTAGGAACAACTGGATAAACATTGTAAATGATAGTCTCTTCTTTAGCAACTCCCAATTCTTTAATTTCTTATTTGATATGTGGGTGATATTTAAACTATTTCTCCTTAGGGAGATCAACATGAGTAGCAAAAGATTCACAAAAGGAGGCTACTATATCAGAGTCTAGTCCATATTTAGTGCTAAACTTTTGAAAAGCATCGGTAGATTTAACACAATCAAACTCGAGCTTAATACCTAAATCTTTACCTTCATCGAGTTCCCAATCTCCAGAGTTGCGTTTAATTCTTTCTAAAAGATCCCACCGGAATTCAATAGTGTTCTCCATAAAGGAACCAGTACAAGAAGTATCGAGCATGGATCAATAATTATGAGAAACCGAGCATAAAAATTCTGAATAATAGTTTCTCTTGAGAGCTCATGATTGGGGCATGAATATAACATTGACCCCAAGCTAGAGCGATACTTTCTCCTTCACGAGGCCAAAAATTATATATATAATTCCGATCACGATGAACTAGATGCATATGATAATGTTTTTTTGGTGAAAAATTCCAATTTCAATCGATTCCAATTCCAAAATCCAATATCATTACATAGCCTATACCATGCCAATGATTTTCCATTCAAAGATAAAGGGAAAACCTTCTTCTTAGCTTCATCTCCAGGTAAACGTGCATGCTTAAATAATCCACAAATTTCATCCACATATATCAAGTGCATATCTGGATAGTCGGTTCCATCTCCAGCATGAGGATTAGCTAGCAGTTGTTCTATCATACCCGAAGGAATTTCATAGTAAATATTTTGTGTAGGTGCAGTAGTTTGAGGGTTAACTAATTATGGTTTTGGTCGAGGTGAAAGATACCCCAAACAAACCCCTCATCTCCATAGTAACAAGTGACAATAAATTTCAGCACGTAGTAATAATTTTTCCATACCAATTTCCACTTACCAAGAGCACTTCACTCCCTGCCAATGGCGCCAGTAAAGAGCTTTGATGACCCACAAGTATAGGGGATCAATCGTAGTCCTTTCGATAAGTATGAGTGTCGAACCCAACGAGGAGCATAAGGAAACGACAAGTGGTTTTTAGCAAGGTAATGTCTGCAAGCACTGAAATTATAAGTAACGAGTACTTTGATAGCAAGATAATTTGTAACGAGCACGTAACGGTAATGGCAACAAAATTGCAGCAAGGTAGCCCAATCCTTTTGAGGCAAAGGACAGGCCAAAACGGTCTCTTATGATAAGCAGAGTGTTCTTGAGGGTACACATGAATTTCATCTAGTCACTTCCATCATGTTGGTTTGATTTGTGTTCGCTACTTTGATAATTTGATATGTGGGTGGGCTGGTGCTTAGGTGTTGTTCTTACTTGAACAAGCCTCCTACTTATGATTAACCCCCTCGCAAGCATCCGCAACTACGAGAAAAGTATTAAGAATAAATTCTAACCATAGCATTAAATTTTTGGATCCAAATCAACCCCTTACGAAACAGCGCATAAACTAGGGTTTAATATTCTGTCACTCTCGCAACCCAGCATCTAATAAATACTCCACAATGCATTCCCTTAGGACCAATTATGGTGAAGTGTCATGTAGTCGACATTCACATGACACCACTAAGGAAATCACAACATACATGCCATCAAAATATCGAACACATAAAATTCACATGATTACTTGCAACAAGATTTCTCCCATGACCTCAGGAACAAAAGTAACCACTCACAAATGACAATCATGCTCAAGATCAGAGGGGTATTAAATAGCATAATGGATC
Source organism: Triticum aestivum (assembly GCF_018294505.1). Lineage (NCBI taxonomy): Eukaryota > Viridiplantae > Streptophyta > Magnoliopsida > Poales > Poaceae > Triticum > Triticum aestivum. The sequence goes on from NC_057798.1 coordinate 320,284,077, forward strand.
TAAACATGAAATATTCCACCAAATAAACCATATAGCGATCAACTACAAGATGTAATCAACACTACTAGTCACCCACAAGCACCAATCTATTGTTCCGGTACAAAGATTGAACACAAGAGATGAACTAGGGTTTGAGAGGAGATGGTGCTGTTGAAGGTGTTGATGGAGATTGCCCTCCCCAAGGTGGGAGAGTTGTTGGTGATGATGATGATGATGATGATGATGATTTCCCCCTCTGAGAGGGAAGTTCCCCTGGCGGAATCGCTCTGCCAGAGGGCAAAAGTACTCCTGCCCAAGTTCCGCCTCGAGACGGCGGTGCTCCATCCCAAAAGTATTCCCACTTATTTTTTCTAGGTCAAAATGACTTATATACCAGAAAAGGGGCACCGGAGGTGGGCTAGGCTGAGCACAACCCACTAGGGCATGCCTGGGGTGCCTAGAGCGCCCTGGTGTCTTGTGCTCACCAGGTGGCCCCCTCCAATAGTTATTTGCTCCATTATTTCTTATTTGTTCCATAAAAATTCCTCGTGAAGTTTCAACTCATTTGGAGTTGTGCAGAATAGGTGGCCTGACGTAGCTTTTTCAGGTTCAGATTCCCAGCTGCCGGAATTCTCCCTCTTTTTGTGAACCTTGCATATTATGAGAGAAAAGGCATTAGAATTATTCGGAAAAGCATTATTATGCATGGAAATAATATAAATAACAATAAGTAAACATGATGCAAAATGGACGTATCAAGGGGTTACCATAGTGGCAAAACAGTCATTATCTACTAATTAGATAGTCAACAATGCTATCATACCTAAATCTGGTAGTTAGGACAAAGAGCATCAAATGCACTACAAGGTGTCATGCTAAGGATGCAGCCTGACAAGCCTGCCGCGCCGCTGAACCATCTCGTTCCTGTCTACATGACACGCCTCTGGACGGGTGTCATATAGGGGAGAATCTTCCTTCCACATGGCTGCCAAATGCCAAATGGCAGCCACTTAATCACTTGGGGGCTCGACACCGCACTGATAAGTGACTCGTGTCGCTGTGTGGTGGAGTCTTGGCGGGGAGATTCGCCCTTGGCGGCCCCGACAAGCTTGCCGAGGGGATCTTGGGGCTTGTCCTCGGGGTGACCTCGACCTAACCAGGCTCGCCTGCCCGACAAGGGAGGCTTTCCCTTAGTGATATCTTACTGCTTTGGCTTGTCTTGGTCTTCTTGATCTGCCCTTTGATTCCTCAAAGAGCTATCTCTCTGCCATGATCTCCTCTTGGGAGCTTGGCGCTATTGCATCCTCGCCCATGCGCCTGTGTACAGTCTGGGCAACATATGTGAAGGTTTGTTGCATCAATAGGACCCCCAAGGCCTGGCATGAATGTGCTCTTGAGCACTATTGGGGTAGGCCCTATTAGGTACACAGGCTGGGCACTTGCGGTGGCTCCCCTCTTTGATATTTTCTTGCTTCCTCGTTAACCTGTGCTTGAGTCAGTTTTCAGTTTTCCCGTGCGTCGTGCAAGACATCGCTGGGGAGATTTACGCCACGATCTGTGGGCGCAGCACGTCCCCTGTTCATGGGGCAGTAACTACCATTCCACTACTTCCCCCGCCGCTACCATTTCCGCCACGTATGCCACATGCATTGCGCAAGGTTGGTGGCGGACGCGGAGGGCATGGGAATGAGTGCCATGCAGAAAGCCAAGAGTGACTGATAGGCGCGGGTGTCGGTCTTGATTCTGTGCGCCATTGGTAACACGGACGAGTCGGATTGGTGGAGCGGGGCGGTCGCCTGCTGGGTGAGGAGCCAGCCCCCAGCCCCGATTGCTTATAAAAGGGGGACATGGGCGAGGTGCTCAGTCACACCCATCTCCTCCTTCTCCCATTTGGCACCATTTCTCCACCATGGCAAGGGCGACAGGGTGTGGTGGACCCCCAACAGTGGCGACGAGGGTTTCTGCTCGAAATACCTCCCTCCTCCCATTGGGGATGCAGGGGCGGAACCTAATGCAGGAGGGGACAGTAGAGGGCAAGGACGTGGCCGTCGTGATGCCCTGGGGCGATGAGGGAGGGGCGGTGCCTTGATAGCTCCTCCTCCAATCGCCCTGGTCCCGAACGAAGGCCACACCGGGGACCAGCCAATGGAATTCATCATCCAGTTGCGCGGGACCCTATGCAGTCGTCTTCGGCTTCCATCTCCATCTACAAGAGTGATGGAGGTTGAACAACCGCTAGGGCTGAAGCTACACATGAGGGGCTGCTGCAATTGCAGCATGCGGGCGGACGTAGAGTTCCCGCTCCTCATGTCATGCCTATCTGGCGTGGTTGGAAGACCTTCGCTCATGCCCATAGCTTGGCAGTGGGGCATGTCCTCCATTTCAAGTTAATGGACACCACCCTGCTCTCCGTCAAGGTCTTCGGGTGTTCGGGTGCTCGCTTAGGGTGCTGCGCGGAGAGCTCAACTGATGACGAAAGCTCCACCTCGAGTGGCAGTGACGAGGAGGACAGTGTACGGCGATGACGACTGCACCGGTGGGGAGGACGACGGCTCCGACTCCGATTCCGGCTGAATACCAGCTGCACCGTCACGTCAGCGTGCAGCGCCATCATCCCCACCTGCATATCCTCCCTAGCAAGGTGATTTTCCGGGGTGTTGGGTGTGGGAGGTGTCTCCGCCTCCTCCAATAGTCTTCCAGCTGGACCCCGGCAGGCTTCCTCGTGGACTCCGACTTCATCCTTCCTGCCGATATCCATGCTTCTGTGTCCTGCTGGCCCTAGTGGCAGTGACCAGGGCATCGCCTAGCCGCTCTCCCCGCCCATCACCTTTGTCTGTTCCCTCCTGATCTTCTCAGGCTGCATTCTGCGGACCCTGACGGGGTCAGGCTGGGTTGCTGCCCAGGTGCTCCTTTCGCCCTCCTCGCTTCCCACCGCAGTTCCTTGGAGGAGAGGGGAAAGAAAGGGATTACGGGGCACTTATCTTTTTTCAGTCTAAATCATGTAGGCACTTTCCAAATTTTAGCCTTAAGTATGTACTCTTTTTTATCCATGTTTGTGCTCTGTAAGGTTTGTACTTGTTTATCCGCATATTAATGAAAAATACAGGCTTTGTCGTGCACTTGTGCATGTATCTTATCCATGCTGAGGGGGAAAGCCTCTATACTTTTAAGTAAACAACCTTTCCTGACAAGCTATCTTGCTGGAGCCCTCCGTTGTTGCCCCGGGGCTTGGCCTGTCGGGCTTAAAACTACAGAAGGGAACCGACTCCTTGTCGATCCTTCTCTGCCAAATGTCGAGCCTGGTTTTTGCCATCATGACTTTCATTTGCCTTTTGTTTTTAAAATGGGGTTTGAGTTAATTCATTTGGAATTAGCACCTGGGCATTGTTTTGATTTTCACCCAAGTGACTCCCCTCACCTCTCACAACCTCTCCTGACTTCTATTCATCATCATATTGCTTTGGAATATTTTTCTTCTAAGGAAAATATTCATTTTCACCCTGAAAATGGAATATTTTCACTTTCCCTCCAAAGCAACCCCTCTATTTCTCGCCTCTGAAAATCTGAGAAAATTCCCACACACCCTTTGGTCAGAGCCTCATCACCCTATGCAAAAATATCAAGTGGTCATGTGACCCAATTTTGCTAGGAAAAATCATTTGCATTCTGCCCTGAAAATGCACTTTACAAAGGATGTGTATTATTCCTTGATCCAATGAAGTTGATTTTTCTTCATCTTCATTAGCCTTCTAAGTAAACCTTAACCCCAAGAGATCACCCCTAAACTCTTTCTACAACCTCTCCAAACACAGTGCACAAGTTTTTGTCCAGAAACTTCCAGTGAGCGATGTGATCTATCTACTCACCCTGGCAGTGTGTTCTCAACTTCCCTAGACTAAACACTGCACGACAGCCCGGACACGGGTTGGCATCGCCTGGGCACCGCGTGTGGACACAGGTTTTGGCATGCCGTCAGCGTGCTGTCCACTACGCCCGAGCCTCTGCTCCGTGCGTGCCCGTCTTAGCGCTCGCCTCCGCCTGCCGCACCGCGCCACCACCCTCGCCCCATCACCCTTGACCTCTCCCTACCGCTCGCCGACGCCGGAGCCGCCGCAGCGATCATGGACACCGCACGCCAGGGAGCACCGTGCCCCCGTGCTTGAGTCAGGGCCCTCTCGCGTGCCCTGTGCTCGTCCTCATCCTCCTACAGTTGCCGTGTGAGCGCTGGAGCTTTCCCCCTCTCTCTGTGACGCCCCTTGTTGCCATGCGCCACTTCCAGAGCTCTTCGGTGGAGCCCGAGACACCCATCCCCTCCGCCTATAAATACAACCCCTCCCCTGCCTCTCCGATCATCCTACCACACTTGCCTAACCTCCACAACATCGTAGATAGCCGTAGCCTGGCAGGGCAGGCCTCTGCCCGTCGTCCCCTTCCCAAGCTCGCCGGCGATCCCATCCTGCCGCTCCCCACCTCTCCAGTGCCCCTCGAGCTCGACCGTCTTCTCCGGTGACCTCCTGGTGACTCATTGGTGCTAGCGGACCCCTTTGGAGCCCCTGGAGTCGCTAGTGCTCGCCGTCTTCTTTATCTCTGACAAACCTCACCCACAGCCGCCGCTAGAGACATCGTTTCCAAGTGATTCTGACCACCTCCAACCTTGCTATGGGTACGAGCAGGTGCGCCTAAGTCTCCTTCCTTCCATTCCTCACTCTCAGATTGGCCATCGAGCCTTCCTCGCCAGCGTGCCCGCCGGTGACTGCCACCCCTCCTGTGTTTCACTTTCCCCTCTCTAAAAACCTAACGGGCAGGGCCCGCTATCAGTCTCTCCACTCGCGCACGAAGTGGTACGAGTGGATGCGTAATCGTTGAATACGCCTTAGACGTCACCCCTCTGGTTTTTTCTATTTATTCAAATTTCATTTAATTTGACCAGCAACTTTGACCGCTCTAACTCCTAATCTAAAAGTCAAAATGAGTTTATTCTTTTTGCGTTGGTTTTTGTCGGATATCGGGTTCCGACAAAACCCTTAAGGTTCGAACACTGGGGTGCGCATGAAGATTTCCCCCTACCGAAACACACCCTCAACCTCGCCGCGATCCCTAAGCTAGATCAATTAACTCACAACGCAAGAGACACAAGATTTATACAGGTTTAGGCCACCGTTGTGGCGTAATACCCTACTCCTGTGTGTGGTGGTGGATTGCCTCTCGGGCTGATGATGAACAATACAGGGTAAGAACAGCCTTGTGAGGAGAGGTGTTCTTGAGCTAGTGTGGTGTTCTACTTCGAAAGGATTCGGTCTGGCTCTAGATGAGATGCCTCCTACTGTGGTGGCTAGCCCTACTTATAGAGGCCATGGTCCTCTTCACAAATATTGAGCGGGAAGGGATCCAATAATGGCCATTTTGAAAGGGGACAACTAGTACAAGCTATCCTAACTAAAGGTGGTCTTAGCCTACCAAAGGCGCTGGTGATGACACCGTCTTGGGCTCCATGATGACCTCCGAACTGCCGTCTTGCTGGTCTTGGTCTTGTTGCACCGATACAGAAACCTTTGCCTGATGCCTCGGTACTCCGCACATGCGCTTGCCCCTTTAGCACCAAAGAGGAAAAGAGGACACTACATGACTGGCGCCCGCCTGGTCTTAATCGTCATGGCTTGCGTCACGGGAACCTCGCAAGGTACCACTTGCCTTGATCTCTCCGCCTCCTCGTGAGCCTGCCTGGTGAGGCCGCCCCTGAGGTGGCCTTGCGTCATCCGCCCCACGAGGCTTGGCCCCTCGCGAGGGTCTTGAGTGTTTTTTTGATGAAGACGGGCCGCACTGGGCCACTGATTGAGCCACGCGGCAAGCCGCAGGCAGGCAAGTCTGGGGACCCCCATTCCCAGAACGCCGACAGTAGCCCCCGGGCCCAAGGCGCGCTCGGACTTGGCTTAACAGCGAAGCCAAAGGGCAAGTGCGGAGCGCCACTGACCCCAACAGCCTGCGGCCTTTGTCGATGCGTGGCGACTGATTGGACGTGGGCATCTCCGCTTCCCCATGCTGCCTCCACAACTGCCTGATTTGACAAGTCCCTACTGCATGCAAAAAGAGTCATCATTACCTGCGATCGTGGAGGTCGACGATTGGCCTCCCTTGGTCTATAAATGAGGAGGGGCGACAACTCCCATTGCCCATCTCTTCTTGCCCCGCCTGCTTCTTCTCCCTTGCTCCATCTCCATCCTTGACACCAATGGCATCGATTCGCAGATTCTCGGCCGAAGAGAAGGGAAAGGCTCCCCGGGAGGGACCCGATCCGATCCTGCCGAAAAAGAGGCCGGTCCACTACCGCCGCGATGAGGTTGCGAGGCTGGAGATGACGAGACCTTGGTGTGAGCGGCCACCTCCTGGTTCCATCTACCCCTGTACGCCCAAGCCGAGGGCTCCAGAGAAAGGGATGGCGAGCGACACCGCCCGCGCCGCAGGCGAGGTCGACGAGCCGTGGCGGCGCGCGCTGTCGCTCCTGGAGTCCACGCCGCGGACTCCTCTTGGGAGCTCGTGCTGTACGCGGTGATGCCTCCAAGCACCTGAATTTGCTTCCCTTCGTTCTTCGCCACCGAGATGCCGCCGAGGGGGCCTCTCGAGCTTTGGCTGCAGCACGCCAACTGTGGTGCTCCGGCGACCGGAGCGGGGGTTGGAGTCGTTGCCCCGGGCAAGGTGTTCATGACCGGAGGCTGGGGCGAGGTCGCCCGGGCCTGCCGAACAGGAGGCTCCCTCATGATCCATTTCGAGTACGACGACGCCTCCACGTTGTTCTTCAAGGTCTTCAATGCAGAAGGCCGCCGCTAGAGTGCTGCCCCGGAGGGGGCAGTCGGGAGATCGTCGCGGTAGGAGCTGGGCCTACTGTTCGCTCCCCCAATGGCTCCTCCAGCAGCAGCAGCGACTCTTGGGAGTCCAGCGACTCTCCCGAGCTCTTCGAGACTCCGGAGAGGAGCGACGACAGCTACGTGCCCCTAAGCTCGCGCCGTGCTCGGGGCAGGGCGGCAGCATCAGGATGTCGCCGTGGCTGATCTGGATGGGGTTGGCGCCGGTCTCCTGTGGCCCACTGTTGATGACGGCGTCGGCCATGGAGGCGCGGGTAGTTAGGGCTCCTTAGGATTCTCGTCTTTTGTTCCCTGCGAGGAATCGAGAAAACACCCCGCGGGGGCGTGTAAAGGGTCTGCGATGTCCTTTTACAATGTTATCCTTATTACGAAATCGCGAGCGCTCGTTCTGTCCCGGCTTGGTTCCCCCTTTCTAACCTCGCGACGACTTGGTGCTCTACGCTGATAGGTCCCAGTCCCCAGGCAGGCTGCAGCCGTCGCTGGTATGCCAGGTCGCGATGCCGTGGTCAAGGCCAGGAGGTGAGCGGCCCAAGGTCTAATAAGAGCCCCTGAGGCGCGATACTCAGGAGGTCCCCTTTAGCGTGCAAGCAGCCACTGAGAGGTGAGAAAGGAAGGCAACATTGCCGTCACAGAGCCGCAGCAAGTGAGAATTTTGTGTTGCAATGATTAGTTGTTCCAGGCATGAAACTTATCTGGGTAGTCTGGAGTCATTCCTTTGCGTTGCACCCGCCTTGCACATCGGCAGCTGTGGCGCAGCTGGGTTAGGCCCTCGCGAGCTTTCCCTTTCTTCCCCACACTCTCCTTTGTGCTCTACGTCCTCAGGTCCTGGCCCTCGAGCAAGCTCACCCGCCGCTGGTATGCCAGGTCGCCATGCCTTGGTCAAAGCCAGGGGGTGAGGGCTGGAGAGCCAGTAAGAGCACCTGAGTCGTGATGCTCAAGAACCCCCCTTTTAATGCGCAAGCGGATTGTATGGAAAGGAGAGGGAGCTCATGGTGCCGCCCGCTGAAGTCCTCAGGAGGTTCCTGTAAATCAGCATGGGAAAAGCACGTGTTGCCATTACGTTTGCCAGCCGGCCATTGGTTGCTCCGAGGGAGAGGTGAGGGCACTAAGGGCCTGGTGAGGTGACGCGTGCGGGGCTGTCACGGGCCAGAGCTCGACCGCTCAGATTTGTCAGCGTTGCAGGGACGGACCCGTGCGCAAGCACCGTGCCAATGCGAGCGGCTCCCGTGGTAGGTGGCAGGTGATGATCACAGGCAGGTTATGCATGAAAGGCAAATCAGCTTAGGTAAACGCAGAATGGATACATGCCACTAGGTCAGGCCCGAGCAACTTGGGATGATGCAGCCTGAGGGGCGCCCCCAGCAGGGTAAACTGAAGACATAAGAAAAAGGGATACATGCCGCAGGGAGGGACCCACGCGGCCTCGGAATGATGCAGCCCTGAGGGCGCTCCCAGCTGAAATGAACTTGGAAGATGTCACCTGGTACCGTTGTAGATGGAGGTGTTGAGGTAGTTGGAGATGCGCGGTGAAGAGGTCGACCCTCATGAGCCGCCGGGGCCCTGAGCCTCGGGAGGCTCTGGGGGTCTGGGCGGTTCCTTGAGGAACGTCTCCATCTCCGCCAGGACCGCATGATGCCTGGCCTCGTGAGCCGCCAGAATGCTCCGCAGGTGACGCTGGAAGGTGGCAGTCGCGTTCGGCAGGCTGAAAGGCATGCGAACGTAGCTGTGCGGCGGACCCTCGCATCGTCCCACGCGCAAAGGCCAGAAGCGCTCCTAGGATGCAGCTTGGTTGAGCCCTGGGATATCGATGCAGACGCGCAGCCCACCATCCTCGCCTGGATGGGGGGCCACACCAGGCAAGCGGCGGTCGCTGCGCATGGCTCTTGGTTCCTGAAGCTCCTGAGTACCATTTGTTGGGGAACGTTGCAGAAAAAAAAAATTCCTACTCGTTTCACCAAGATCATCTAGGAGTTCATCTAGCAACGAGTGATTAGATGCATCTACATACCTTTGTAGATCGCGCACGGAAGCGTTCAAAGAATGGTGATGATGTAGTCGTACTCGACGTGATCCAAATCACCGATGACCAGCGCCGAACGGACGGCACCTCCGCATTCAACACACGTACGGGACGGGAGACGTCTCCTCCTTCTTGATCCAGCAAGGGGGGAGGAGAGGTTGATGAAGATCCAGCAGCACGACGGCGTGGTGGTGGATGCAGGGCGTCACAGCAGCAGGGCTTCGCCGAGACTACGAGGGAGAGACGTAACGGGGGGAGATGGAGGCGCCAGGGGCTGGTGTGTAATCCCTCCTCTCCCCCCCACTATATATAGGGGTGCCAGGGGGGGCGCCGGCCCTAGTAGATGGCATCTACTAGGGGGGCGGCAGCCAAGGGGAGGTTTCCCTCCCCCCCAAGGCACCTAGGGGTGCCTTCCACCACATGGACTCTTCCATGGTGGAAACCCTAGGCGCATGGGCCTATAGGGGCTGGTGCCCTTGGCCCATCTAGGCCAAGGCGCACTCCCTACAGCCCATGTGGCCCCCCGGGACAGGTGGCCCCACCCGGTGGACCCCCGGGACCCTTCCGGTGGTCCCGGTACAATACCGATAACCCCGAAACTTGTCCCGATGCCCGAAATAGCACTTCCTATATATAATTCTTTACCTCCGGACCATTCCAGAACTCCTCGTGACGTCCGGGATCTCATCCGGGACTCCGAACAACATTCGGGTTTCTGCATATACATATCTTCATAACCCTAGCATCACCGAACCTTAAGTGTGTAGACCCTACGGGTTCGGGAGACAAGCAGACATGACCGAGACGACTCTCCGGTCAATAACCAACAGCGGGATCTTTATACCCATGTTGGCTCCCACATGCTCCACGATGATCTCATCGGATGAACCACGATGTCGAGGATTCAATCAATCCCGTACGCTATTCCCTTTGTCTATCGATATGTTACTTGCCCAAGATTCGATCGTCGGTATCCCAATACCTCGTTCAATCTCGTTACCGGCAAGTCACTTTACTCGTACCGTAATGCATGATCCCATGACCAGACACTTGGTCACTCTGAGCTCATTATGATGATGCATTACCGAGTGGGCCCAGTGATACCTCTCCGTCATACGGAGTGACAAATCCCAGTCTTGATCCATGTCACCCAACAGACACTTTCGGAGATACCCGTAGTCTACCTTTATAGTCACCCAGTTACGTTGTGACGTTTGGCATACCCAAAGCACTCCTACGGTATCCGGGAGTTACATGATCTCATGGTCTAAGGAAAAGATACTTTGACATTGGAAAACTCTAGCAAACGAACTATACGATCTTGTGCTATGTTTAGGATTGGGTCTTGTCCATCACATCATTCTCCCAATGATGTGATCTCGTTATCAATGACATCCAGTGTCCATAGTCAGGAAACCATGACTATCTGTTGATCAACGAGCTAGTCAACTAGAGGCTCACTAGGGACATGTTGGTGTCTGTTATTCACACATGTATTACGATTTCTGGATAACACAATTATAGCATGAATAAAGACAATTATCATGAACAAGGAAATATAATAATAATGCTTTTATTATTGCCTCTAGGGCATATTTCCAACAGTCTCCCACTTGCACTAGAGTCAATAATCTAGTTACATTGTGATGAATCGAACACCCATGGAATTCTGGTGTTGATCATGTTTTGCTCTAGGGAGAGGTTTAGTCAACGGATCTGCTACATTCAGGTCCGTATGTACTTTACAAATCTCTATGTCTCCATCTTGAACATTTTCACGAATGGAGTTGAAGCGACGCTTGATGTGCCTTGTCTTCTTGTGAAACCTGGGCTCCTTGGCAAGTGCAATAGCTCCAGTGTTGTCACAGAAGAGCTTGATTGGCCCCGACGCATTGGGTATGACTCCTAGGTCGGTGATGAACTCCTTCACCCATATTGCTTCATGTGCTGCCTCCGAGGCTGCCATGTACTCCGCTTCACATGTAGATCCCGCCACGACGCTTTGCTTGCAACTGCACCAGCTTACTGCCCCACCATTCAAAATATACACGTATCCGGTTTGTGACTTAGAGTCATCCAGATCTGTGTCGAAGCTAGCGTCGACATAACCCTTTACGACGAGCTCTTCGTCACCTCCATAAACGAGAAACATTTCCTTAGTCCTTTTCAGGTACTTCAGGATATTCTTGACCGCTGTCCAGTGTTCCTTGCTGGGATTACTTTGGTACCTTCCTACCAAACTGACGGCAAGGTTAACATCAGGTCTGGTACACAGCATGGCATACATAATAGAACCTATGGCTGAGGCATAGGGGATGACGCTCATCTCTTCTATATCTTCTGCCGTGGTCGGACATTGAGCTGAGCTCAATTTCATACCTTGTAACACAGGCAAGAACCCCTTCTTGGATTGATCCATATTGAACTTCTTCAATATCTTATCAAGGTATGTGCTTTGTGAAAGACCTATGAGGCGTCTCGATCTATCTCTATAGATTTTGATGCCTAATATATAAGCAGCTTCTCCAAGGTCCTTCATTGAAAAACTTTTATTCAAGTAGGCCTTGATGCTGTCCAAGAGTTCTATATCATTTCCCATCAAAAGTATGTCATCTACATATAATATGAGAAATGCTACAGATCTCCCACTCACTTTCTTGTAAATGCAGGCTTCTCCATAAGTCTGTGTAAACCCAAACGCTTTGATCATCTCATCAAAGCGAATGTTCCAACTCCGAGATGCTTGCACCAGCCCATAAATCGAGCGTTGGAGCTTGCACACTTTGTCAGCATTCTTAGGATCGACAAAACCTTCCGACTGTATCATATACAATTCTTCCTTAAGGAAACCATTAAGGAATGCCATTTTGACGTCCATTTGCCATATTTCGTAATCATAGAATGCGGCAATTGCTAACATGATTCGGACGGACTTCAGCTTCGCTACCGGTGAGAAAGTCTCATCGTAGTCAACCCCTTGAACTTGTCGATAACCCTTAGCGACAAGCCGAGCTTTATAGATGGTCACATTACCATCCGCGTCTGTCTTCTTCTTAAAGATCCATTTATTTTCTATGGCTCGCCGCTCAACGGGCAAGTCAGTCAAAGTCCATACTTTGTTTTCATACATGGATCCTATCTCGGATTTCATGGCTTCTAGCCATTTGTCGGAATCCGGGCCCGCCATCGCTTCTTCATAGTTCGAAGGTTCACCGTTGTCTAACAGCATGATTTCCAAGACAGGGTTGCCGTACCACTCTGGTGCGGAACGTGTTCTTGTGGACCTTCGAATTTCAGTAGGGGCTTGATCAGAAGTATCTTGATCATTAACTTCCTCTCTAGTCGGTGCAGGCACCTCAGGAACATTTTCTTGAGTTGCGCCATTTTCCGGTTCAAGAGGTAATACTTCATCAAGCTCTACTTTCCTCCCACTTACTTCTTTCGAGAGAAACTCTTTCTCCAGAAAGGACCCATTCTTGGCAACAAAGATCTTGCCTTTGGATCTGAGGTAGAAGGTGTACCCAATAGTTTCTTTTGGGTATCCTATGAAGACGCATTTTTCCGACTTGGGTTCGAGCTTTTCAGGTTGAAGTTTCTTGACATAAGCATCGCATCCCCAAACTTTTAGAAACGACAGCTTAGGTTTCTTCCCAAACCATAATTCATACGGTGTCGTCTCAACGGATTTCGACGGAGCCCTATTTAAAGTAAACGCGGTAGTCTCTAAAGCATAGCCCCAAAAGGAAAGCGGTAAATCGGTAAGAGACATCATAGATCGCACCATATCTAACAGAGTGTGATTACGACGTTCGGACACACCATTACGCTGAGGTGTTCCAGGCGGCGTGAGTTGTGAAACTATTCCACATTTTCTTAAGTGTGCCCCAAACTCGTGACTCAAAGTATTCTCCTCCACGATCTGATCGTAGAAACTTGATTTTCCTGTCACGTTGATTTTTAACCTCACTCTGAAATTCCTTGAACTTTTCAAAGGTTTCAGACTTGTGTTTCATTAAGTAGATATACCCATACCTACTTAAATCATCAGTGAGGGTGAGAACATAACGATAGCCACCGCGAGCCTCAACACTCATTGGACCGCACACATCAGTATGTATGATTTCCAATAAGTCGGTTGCTCGCTCCATTGTTCCTGAGAACGGAGTCTTGGTCATTTTACCCATAAGGCATGGTTCGCATGTGTCAAATGATTCATAATCAAGAGACTCCAAAAGTCCATCAGCATGGAGCTTCTTCATGCGTTTGACACCTATGTGACCAAGGCGGCAGTGCCACAGGTATGTGGGACTATCATTATCAACCTTACTTCTTTTGGTACTCACATTATGAACATGTGTAGCATCACGTTCGAGATTCATAAAGAATAAACCATTCACCATAGGAGCATGACCATAAAACATATCTCTCATAAAAATGGAACAACCATTATTCTCAGATTTAAAAGAGTAGCCATCTCGAATTAAACGAGATCCCGATACAATGTTCATGCTCAAAGCTGGCACTAAATAACAATTATTAAGGTTTAAAACTAATCCCGAAGGGAGATGCAGAGGTAGCGTGCCGACGGCGATCACATTGACCTTGGAACCATTCCTGACGCGCATCGTCACCTCGTCCTTTGCCAGTTTCCGCTTATTCCGCAACCCCTGCTTTGAGTTACAAATGTGAGCAACTGCACCGGTATCAAATACCCAGGAGCTACTACGGGCACTAGTAAGGTACACATCAATTACATGTATATCACATATACCTTTTGTTTTTCCGGCCTTCTTATCCGCTAAGTACTTAGGGCAGTTCCGCTTCCAGTGACCGCTTCCCTTGCAATAAAAGCACTCAGTCTCGGGCTTGGGTCCATTCTTTGGCTTCTTCCCGGCAGCTTGCTTGCCGGGCGCGGCAACCTCCTTGCCGTCCTTCTTGAAGTTCTTTTTACCCTTGCCTTTCTTGAACTTAGTGGTTTTATTGACCATCAACACTTGATGTTCCTTCCTGACTTCTACCTCTGCTGATTTCAGCATAGCAAATACTTCAGGAATGGTCTTTTCCATCCCCTGCATATTGAAGTTCATCACAAAGCTCTTGTAGCTTGGTGGAAGCGACTGGAGGATTCTGTCAGTGACCGCATCATCCGGGAGATTAACTCCCAGCTGAGTCAAGCGGTTATGCAACCCAGACATAGTGAGTATGTGCTCACTGACAGAACTGTTTTCCTCCATCTTACAGCTGAAGAATTTGTCGGAGACTTCATATCTCTCGACTCGGGCATGAGCTTGGAAAACCATTTTCAGCTCTTCGAACATCTCATATGCTCCATGTCTCTCAAAACGCTTTTGGAGCCCCGGCTCTAGGCTGTAAAGCATGCCGCACTGAACGAGGGAGTAGTCATCGGAACGTGCCTGCCAAGCGTTCATAACATCTTGTTCTGCAGGGAGAACGGGTGCGTCACCAAGCGGTGCTTGTAGGACATAATCTTTCTTGGCAGCTATGAGGATGATCCTCAGGTTCCGGACCCAGTCCGTATAGTTGCTGCCATCGTCTTTCAGCTTGGTTTTCTCTAGGAACGCGTTGTAGTTGAGGACTACGTTGGCCATTTAATCTACAAGACATATTGTAAAATATTTAGACTAAGTTCGTGATAATTAAGTTCAACTAATCAAATTATTAATGAACTCCCACTTAGATTAGACATCCCTCTAGTCATCTAAGTATTACATGATCCGAGTTAAACTAGACCGTGTCCGATCATCACATGAGACGGACTAGTCAACATCGGTGAACATCTTCATGTTGATCGTATCTTCTATACGACTCATGCTCGACCTTTCGGTCTTCTGTGTTCCGAGGCCATGTCTGTACATGCTAGGCTCGTCAAGTCAACCTAAGTGTTTGCATGTGTAAATCTGTCTTACACCCGTTGTATGTGAATGTCTGAATAAAACACCCAATCATCACGTGGTGTTTTGAAACAGTGAACTGTCGCAACGGCGCACAATTAGGGGGAACACTTCTTGAAATTAGTATGAGGGATCACCTTATTTACTACTGTCGTTCTAAGTAAACAAGATGCAAAACATGATAAACATCACATGCAATCAAATAATAAACGTGACATGATATGGCCAATATCACATAGCTCCTTTGATCTCCATCTTGGGGCTCCATGATCATCTTGTCACCGGCTTGACACCATGATCTCCATCATCATGATCTCCATCATCGTGTCTCCATGAAGTTGCTCGCCAACTATTACTTCTACTACTATGGCTAACGCGTTTAGCAATAAAGTAAAGTAATTTACATGGTGTTTCTTGATGACACGCAGGTCATATAAAAGAATAAAGACAACTCCTAAGGCTCCTGCCGGTTGTCATACTCATCGACATGCAAGTCGTGAATCCTATTACAATAGCATGAACATCTCATACATCACATATAGATCATTCATCATTCATCACAACTTTGGCCATATCATATCACAAACCACTTGCTGCAAAAACAAGTTAGACGTCCTCTAATTGTTGTTGCAAGTTTTACGTGGCTGAATTAGGGTTCTAGCAAGAACGTTTTCTTACCTACGTTAAAGCCACAACGTGATTTGTCAACTTCTATTTACCCTTCATAAGGACCCTGTTCATCAATTCCGCTCCAACTAAAGTAGGAGAGACAGACACCCGCCAGCCACCTTATGCAACTAGTGCATGTTAGTCGGTGGAACCGGTCTCACGTAAGCGTACGTGTAAGGTTGGTCCGGGCCGCTTCATCCCACAATACCGCTGAAGCAAGAAAGGACTAGTAACGGCAAGAAAGTTGACAAATCGACGCCCACACCAAATTGTGTTCTACTCGCGCAAGAAGAACTACGCATAGACCTAGCTCATGATGCCACTGTTGGGGAACGTTGCAGAAAACAAAAATTTTCCTACTCGTTTCACCAAGATCATCTAGGAGTTCATCTAGCAACGAGTGATTAGATGCATCTACATACCTTTGTAGATCGCGCACGGAAGCGTTCAAAGAACGGTGATGATGTAGTCGTACTCGACGTGATCCAAATCACCGATGACCAGCGCCGAACGGACGGCACCTCCGCGTTCAACACACGTACGGGACGGGAGACGTCTCCTCCTTCTTGATCCAGCAAGGGGGGAGGAGAGGTTGATGAAGATCCAGCAGCACGACGGCGTGGTGGTGGATGCAGGGCGTCACAGCAGCAGGGCTTCGCCGAGACTACGAGGGAGAGACGTAACGGGGGGAGATGGAGGCGCCAGGGGCTGGTGTGTAATCCCTCCTCTCCCCCCCACTATATATAGGGGTGCTGGGGGGGGGGCGCCGGCCCTAGTAGATGGCATCTACTAGGGGGGGCGGTGGCCAAGGGGAGGTTTCCCTCCCCCCCAAGGCACCTAGGGGTGCCTTCCACCACATGGACTCTTCCATGGTGGAAACCCTAGGCGCATGGGCCTATAGGGGCTGGTGCCCTTGGCCCATCTAGGCCAAGGCGCACTCCCTACAGCCCATGTGGCCCCCCGGGACAGGTGGCCCCACCGGCGGACCCCCGGGACCCTTCCGGTGGTCCCGGTACAATACCGATAACCCCGAAACTTGTCCCGATGCCCGAAATAGCACTTCCTATATATAATTCTTTACCTCCGGACCATTCCAGAACTCCTCGTGACGTCCGGGATCTCATCCGGGACTCCGAACAACATTCGGGTTTCTGCATATACATATCTTCATAACCCTAGCGTCACCGAACCTTAAGTGTGTAGACCCTACGGGTTCGGGAGACAAGCAGACATGACCGAGACGACTCTCCGGTCAATAACCAACAGCGGGATCTAGATACCCATGTTGGCTCCCACATGCTCCACGATGATCTCATCGGATGAACCACGATGTCGAGGATTCAATCAATCCCGTACGCTATTCCCTTTGTCTATTGATATGTTACTTGCCCAAGATTCGATCGTCGGTATCCCAATACCTCGTTCAATCTCGTTACTGGCAAGTCACTTTACTCGTACCGTAATGCATGATCCCGTGACCAGACACTTGGTCACTCTGAGCTCATTATGATGATGCATTACCGAGTGGGCCCAGTGATACCTCTCCGTCATACGGAGTGACAAATCCCAGTCTTGATCCATGTCACCCAACAGACACTTTCGGAGATACCCGTAGTCTACCTTTATAGTCACCCAGTTATGTTGTGACGTTTGGCATACCCAAAGAACTCCTACGGTATCCGGGAGTTACACGATCTCATGGTCTAAGGAAAAGATACTTTGACATTGGAAAACTCTAGCAAACGAACTATACGATCTTGTGCTATGTTTAGGATTGGGTCTTGTCCATCACATCATTCTCCCAATGATGTGATCTCGTTATCAATGACATCCAGTGTCCATAGTCAGGAAACCATGACTATCTGTTGATCAACGAGCTAGTCAACTAAAGGCTCACTAGGGACATGTTGGTGTCTGTTATTCACACATGTATTACGATTTCCGGATAACACAATTATAGCATGAATAAAGACAATTATCATGAACAAGGAAATATAATAATAATTCTTTTATTATTGCCTCTAGGGCATATTTCCAACACCATTTCCAATGGGTAGGCCGAGACGACCTTGATGGGGTGACCTTGAAAGTAGTGTTGCAGCTTACACAAGGCCACCAAGAGCACGAGTAAGAGCTTCTGAGGCATGGGTTACCATGCCCTTGCATCCCGCAACACTGTGCTGACGAAGTACACCCGGTGCTCGACTTGGGTGGGTGTGCTGATGTGGCCTGTGTCTTCTAGAGGTTGAGGCGTTTCCTGAGACAATGGAGCCCCCAGCGCCTGGTTGCTTAGTGCGGACTCTTCAGTCCTGGGGGCGTCTTCCTGCTGAGCTTGGTCCCCTGCTGCCACTGTCGTCGTCCTTGCGGGGCCTTCCTAGTCTTGTGCCACCATGGCTGAGGCCGCGGCTGGGCGTGACGCGGCCTTAGCCTGGCGTTCCTCCCGAACCACCACCAGAGCTGCGCTAGCGGAGTAGGGAGTGGCAGCAAGGTAGAGCACCAGGGACTTGAGAGGGCGCGGTGCCACCATCACTGAAGGGCTGGTCAGATATTTCTTGAGGTCTTGAAATGCTTGGTCGGCCTCCTGAACGGGCCCTTCTTCTTCATCAGCTTGAAGAACGGCAGGGCACGCTCCCCCAGCTTTGAGATGAAGCGTCCTAACGTGGTCACGCGTCCGGCGAGCTTCTGCATTTCTCTGAGGGTCTGCGGTGGACTCATGTCTTCAATTGCCTTGACCTTCTCCGGGTTGGCCTCAATCCCCCCGTGGGACACAAGGAAGCCCAACAGCTTGCCGAAAGGGACACCGAACATGCACTTCTCTGGGTTGAGTCGCAGGTCCACCTGGCGAAGACCCGTGAAGGTCTCCTCCAAATCCTGGATCAAGGTCCTTGCCTCCCAAGATTTCACCACAATGTCATCGACGTAAACCTCAACGTTTTTCCCGAGCTGCCGGCCTAAGGCAATGTGCATCAGCCGCTAGAAGGTCGTGCCCGCATTGCGCAACCCGAACGGCATGCAAGTGTAGCAGTACACTCCACATGGGGTCAGGAAGGTTGTTTTCTCCACGTATTCCACCGCCATATTGATTTGGTGATAACCCGAAAACGCATCCAGGAAACATAGCAGGTCGCACTCGGCGGTGGAGTCGACAATCTGGTAGATGCGGGGGAGCGGTAACGGACCTTGAGGGCAGGCCTTGTTGAGGTTGGTGAAGTCGACGCACATGCGCTCCTTTCCTCCCTTTTTTGGCATGACAACATGGTTTGCCAGCCATTCAGGGTAGCGAACCTCGCGAATAACACCTGCTGCCTCTAGCTTGTGGGTTTCTTGGACGATGAAGGCCTGCTTCTCGGTGGACTGCCGCCTCGCTTTCTGCTTCACGGGGCGTACATTAGGGCACACATTCAGGTGATGCTCAATCACCTCCCTTGGGACCCCAGCTAGCTACTTGGGTTCCCACGCGAACACCTCCTTGTTTGAGCGCAAGAACCTCACCAACACCTCCTCTTTGTCGGGGTCGAGGTTGGCACCTATGGTGAAGGTGGCTCCCGAGGACCCGTCTTCCTTAACTGGCACCTGCTTGGTCTCCGCCTTGTCCTGAGTGAACACCTGCTTCTTTTTGGTCAGTGCAGCCCCCTTGGCCTTGAAGGTGTCCGTGTCGGCGAGCTGCGTCACCGCGGCGGGCTTGAGGGAGAGCTTGAGTGCCAGTAGAGCCTCCTTGGTATCTCTTGCTACGGTGAGGACGCCGCTGCTCCCGGGCATCTTCATGAGGTTGTAGGCCGGATGGGTTGCTGCCATGAACTGAGCCAAGGCAGGGTATCCGAGGATGGTGTTGTACGGGAGGCTGATGTGGGTGATGTCGAAGTCGACTAGCTCCATGCGGTAGTTGTCGTGGGTGCCGAAGGTCACAGGAAGGCGGATCTGCCCCAGGAAACTGGAGGAACCTCCTCCGACGCACGAGAAGGGCTTGCTGGGTTGGAGGCGTTCCAGCGGTACATGGAGGAGGCTGAAGGCCTCCACCGAGAGCATGTTGAGGCAGGCACCGCCGTTGATGAAGGTTTTGGTGATGGCCACTTGGCAGATGGTGGGCGTGCAGAGCATCGAGAGCGCACCCGAGCAGGCGGTGTTGACGGGGTGATCTTCCGAGCTGAAGGTCAGGTCGGCTTTGGGCGCCACCCAACCCGTGTGTAACGCCCCGGATACAACTTTCCATATTCGTAACTCCGACTCTTGCCTTTTCCGGAGATGCTATATGATATTTCCTTCGTGGTTGGGTTTTTGTCGTTTGTTTTGCATTTTGTTCTTGTTATGCATCTCATCTCATAGCATCATGTGCATCGCATCCATATGTTTTCATAAAACTTGCATCCGTTCGGGTTCCGTCGGATCTTGCCGTCCTCGCCCAGATCCACCCATCCCCGGACCTCCTCCGTGCCGCCCCTGTCCTCGTCGTCGGGAGACGCCAGCGCCAGGTCCTCCGCCGCCTGTGTCCTCCGCTTCCAGGACGAGGCGCCCGCTCGTCTGCATCGTCGCGCGTTGACCGGCCCCAGCCCCCCCTCGTTCGGTCCGGCAAGGCCCAACGGCGACCAGGCCCAGCCGCAGCCAGCGCCCCAGGCCCAGCCGCAGCCAGCGCCCCAGGCCCAGCCGCAGCCAGCGCCCCCTGGCCCATCTTCCCCCGTGGCCTGCCTGGCCTCCTCTCCAAACCGACCGGCCTGCTAAGGCCCATGGTGAGCAGCACCCCCCAGCCCCTGCAGGGTATAATATTTCGAAAGCCGTGCCTGCGGTTATAGGCAGATGGGAATTTGTTAATGTCCGGTTGTAGATAACTTGACACCAGATCCGAAATAAAACGCATCAACCGCGTGTGTAGCCGTGATGGTCTCTTCTCGGCGGAGTCCGAGAAGTGAACACGGTTTCTGTGTTATGTTTGACGTAAGTCGGAGTTCAGGATCACTTCTTGATCATTGCTAGCTTCACGACCGTTCCGCTTGTTCTCTTCTCGCTCTTATTTGCGTATGTTAGCCACCATATATGCTTAGTCGCTGCTGCAGCCTCACCACTTTACCCCTTCCTTTCCCTTTAAGCTTTGCTAGTCTTGATACCCATGGTAATGGGATTGCTGAGTCCTCGTGGCTCACAGATTACTACAACAGCAGTTGCAGGTACAGGTTTATGCGATGATCATGACGCGAGAGCGATGCTTGCTTGCGTTGAGTTCTTCTTCTGCTTCTTCTTCGATCAGGGGATAGGTTCCAGGTCAGCAGCCTGGGCTAGCAGGGTGGATGTCGTTTGAGTTTCTGTTTATGTTTCATCCGTAGTCGGATGTTGCTCTTATGTATTGTGATGTTGTATTCGTGTGGCATTGTATGCCTCTTGTATGTATCCCCATCTATTATGTAATGTTGATGTAATGATATCCACCTTGCAAAAGCGTTTCAATATGCGGGTCTATCCTTGGTGGGACCTTGAGTTCCTTCTGGATAGGGTCGCATATTGGGCGTGACAAGTTGGTATGAGAGCCTCGACCGACCCTAGGAGCCCCCTTGATTGTTGGCCGTTGTTGAGTCTAGAAGAAAACTATTTTGAGTCTTAGGATTATATATATTGGAGAGTAGGACTCTTTTTACTCCTCAGTCCCTTTGTCGCTCTGGTGAGGTCTCCTGACGTAGATGTTTTGACTTTCCTCTCCTCAAATTTTACTAAATTATTTTTTTTAGGATCACGCGGGTATCTTGGAATCGTTCCGATGGTTTTGTGACGAGAACATTGTTCTTGGTGCCTCCTGTCTATTTATGTGGCTTTGACCTGGGGAGTTGAGCTCCGAGGTGTTGTCGTCACAATTTTATCGTTGCAGTTCTGGAATACCTGAGCTTTGCCGACATCGAGAATCTCTTTTGTACAGTTGTTGGTGAGATAACCCCGATAACCCAGTACTGGGGCGAGCTCGGGAGTATTTCCATAACTCGTATAACAGATGCTTTTCGAAGGTTGAGGTACACGATTTCCGAAGGTTTCTTGGTTATGTGTTGACGGATGGATACAGCTGGATGTAGGTATTGTTAGTTTGGGTGAGATATATTGCTTCCCCTGTATCCCCAACACCAGATTTCATAACCAGAAAGTTTCGGGAGTTTTATAGGTGGGAATTCAAGTAGCTCCTAGAATATCTTTTCGATAGATGCATGATATGAGATTGGGTTTTGACGTCTAGTGGTCCGCCTTTCCACGGTCGTTTTTACAGTGGTCTCGTTGTGTCTTAAAGAACCCTTGGCTATGCTGGTTCGGGGACACTTCGTATGTCATGTGCACTGCCTTGTACATGATGGTGCTATACAATCGAGCCCATGTGGGCCCCACCACGAAAACTTTGGATGAAATCTCTATCATATGTTTGTTCCGGCTTATCCTGCAAGCCAAATCCTTTGTTTTGTTTTTGGTATTCGAGTTGCTTCAAAGTCAAGTGTTGATTCCATGCCTTTCAAGCGGTGTTCTCATATTTTTATGGGAGTGCTAATCCTTCTTGATCATTGAGGTTGTCGTGTCAAATCTTTCCAACCGGTGTGCTTCTCTTCAAGTGGATCCAATCATTTCAATATTTGTGAGATCAATTATAAGTTTTCTCAACGGTGTTTGTTTCGTTCATCCCAAGTTGCCTTTGTTTTCCCGCCCTCCCACCCTTTTCTTCAAGGACTCATTTATTTTAATCAAGTATCCATTTATTCATGTGAAGTCTCTTCACTCTTTTCAATCAATGTTCTGATCCGGTGATCCCTCGTGAAGTTGCTCATGAGCTTCAAGTTCGTCATTCTTCATTCTCGTATTCTTCTCCGGTGGATTAATTTCAAGCTTTCAGTGTTGATCATATTCCTTTCCTCGTGTCAAATGCTTTTTCATACCGGTGCACCTCTTAATCTTTCACTTCTCGCTATTCATTTGTTCTGGAGTGCTGAAGATATCTCAGAAGACTTGTGTTTCCATTCCCAATCTGTTCAAGTTATTTTGAGGTTGTTATCTCATTCAAGCCATTTAATTCAACCGGTGCAATCCCCCCTTTCAATCAATTCTTCAACGGTGTATCTTTTAGTGGGCCCTAACCCACAGGTCTTTTTCCAGGATCTTACCTGACTCTTCTAATTCTCCCGGAGTTATTCTCAAATTCTTTTCAAATGTGACGTAAGAATGGATTTCATCAGTCACATGCCTTTTCCAAGATCGATTTCAAATCATTTCATTGTTGGCTCAACCTCTTCACTTGTCATCATACCGGAGTATCTCAGTAATTTTGCTGGTGTTCCTCGTCGTCATTCTCAACATTTGAAGACCGAAGAAGAGTTTCTCTTAAATCTTGCTCCATTCTCTTCAATATTCATGGTTCTAGCTTCATGCCATCCTCTCATAATTGTTTTCGATTGTCATAATTCTTTTCTTACCATCCGGAGCATTTCATGAGTTGTTTCCATTTCTTTCCTCCGAAGGCCATCATGTCATAATTCTTCGTCCTCACATTTCAGCTCTCGTTATCCAAATCTTACCGGTGCATTGCTCAAGTATTCTCTAATCAGCTCGTGATCTCTTCGTTCTCTTGTATCAAATTCCCTCAAGTATCTTCATTCATTTTCCAATTCTTCCCGGTGTTTCTTTATCTTTTCTTCGTTCATTTTCAATTCTTACGGTGGTTCGTTCAAGATTCCTCTTCCTTTGTTATCATATCAATTCATTCATTGTTAACAAATCCAACCGGTGGTTCCATCAATGCCTTCTCAGGTTTATGATATATCTCTCTTAATTCTTTCAACAGGAATAAGTAGTATGCCAAATCCGTTGCTTGTCATCAATCTAAATTGGTGAAGGATATACATGACATAAATCTTATTCTTATTTTCCTCAAGGTGATTCAATTCTTTTCTTCCGGAGATTGTTCATCATGAAGTAATTCTCGGTTCTAGTATTCATCTTTTCTTTCCGGAGTTCCAAGTTTTCTCGGTTATATCGTCGCAAAGCTCCATCTAAATCATCGCAAGGCTTCACCTTGTGTTTTCAACTTCTCTTTCTTTCTATCATCCTTTTATTACCGGAGTTCTTCATGGAGTCTCTAGATGATGGTTCATCAAGGATTTCTTTCATTCTCATTTTGGTTCTTCAAGATTTCTCTCGGAGCTAAGATCCGCCAAGCTATACTCAAAAGTAAACATGGTTCTCAACACATGTTTTGTTTTGGGGAGTTCAAGCATTCTTCATCTTGCATTCCGAAGTGCAATCCTTTCTACCTTATCCTTTGAGGTGGTGTTATGTCACTCTTGAAAATTTCCTTCATGTTTCATGATTCATATGTTGTCAAGAATGAGGTATTTTAAATCCATCATTTTCTCTTTGTTCAAGAGATCTTTTTGACCAATCAACTTCTTCTTTGGAGTTATCTTGGTATAGATTTCACCTAAAGCCTTCCCTAAGGAATGTGTGGTGCTTATCAATGATCCAAGCTTTCTCCATATCCTTCTCGGTGAAAGAGGTTTTTCATCTCTTCATTGTTCTCAAGCAAGCAATTGTTTCCGTTAGTGGCTGGTTGTCACCTCATAATTTCGGGATGTTTTCCATAAGCCCACTACAAGCTTATTCTTTTCGTTGTTGGTTTTCCAACAACTCCGTTCAATACTTCTTTGCAAGGATGCTTTCCAAGTTCATTTGTGGCAGAAATTGTCATTTTCTTCTCCGCCCCTTTATCCCAACAATCTAGCTTCTATTCTTTCGTTCTGAAGGCATTGTGATGTTGCTCTTTTCACTCATCATCTTGCTTTGGCAAGATCATGTTCTTCTCCTTGCTTCTCCATTTAACCGGAGTGTGGTGTCATCTCTTCAAGTTCTTTTCATATTATCAAGTTTTGCCTATCGTTTCAATCAGAGTGCTGTCTGAAATCCTTCTTACCCCTTGTGCCATTCCTTCAATAGTTCCAGAGGCAGTGTGTTGTTGATTTCATCAAGTATCTTCCCATATTCTCAAGTTCATGTTCTATTCCTTCCATGTTCAACCGGAGTGCTGCCCGAATTCTTCCTCTCTCATATTGTTTTAACCGGAGTGGTTTTGAACCCTATCTTGTCCATTAAACTGTTGATTCATGTCTTTGCAACCTTCAAGTTCTCGTAATGTTCCTCGTTCCTCTTTTCTAACGGATTGTTTGCAATCTCGTTCATCTCTAATTTCTCAACCTCTCAAGGTTCCTGGTTTCACTCATTCGTCAAAGAAGAAACTTAGTTATACCTCCTCTCTTCCTCTTCCGTTTCCCTCCGGTGCCATCCTAGATCTCGGGACGAGATCCTCTCGTAGTGGTGGAGTGTTGTAACGCCCCGGATACAACTTTCCATATTCGTAACTCTGACTCTTGCCTTTTCCGGAGATGCTATATGATATTTCCTTCGTGGTTGGGTTTTTGTCGTTTGTTTTGCATTTTGTTCTTGTTATGCATCTCATCTCATAGCATCATGTGCATCACATCCATATGTTTTCATAAAACTTGCATCCGTTCGGGTTCCGCCAGATCTCGCCGTCCTCGCCCAGATCCACCCATCCCTGGACCTCCTCCGTGCCGCCCCTGTCCTCGTCGTCGGGAGACGCCAGCGCCAGGTCCTCTGCCGCCTGTGTCCTCCGCTTCCAGGACGAGGCGCCCGCTCGTCCGCATCGTCGCGCGTTGACCGGCCCCAGCCCCCCCTCGTTCGGTCCGGCAAGGCCCAACAGCGACCAGGCCCAGCCGCAGCCAGCGCCCCAGGCCCAACCGCAGCTAGCGCCCCAGGCTCAGCCGCCGCCAGCGCCCCCTGGCCCATCTTCCCCCGTGGCCTGCCTGGCCTCCTCTCCAAACCGACCGGCCTGCTAAGGCCCATGGTGAGCAGCACCCCCCAGCCCCTTCTCTGTGTTCAGCCCAGCAATTTCGGCCCATGTAGTTTTTTTCCCTGCGCTGCGATTTGTCTATTATTTCCAGAGATTAACGTTTTACAGAAAACCCCCTAGATTTCATGCATTAATAACTAATTAACTGTGCATCGGATTAAAATAAGTTATATATGTAAAATGCTCAGAAAATTGTGTAGATTAATAATATGCCACTTTCATCTATGTTTAAAATGTTTAAAATGCTATTTGTGTTAATTTGCTTAAATGCCATGCTAAAATGATTTATTTCATAACTAATTAACCATAGCTCCGATTTTAATAAACTTTATATGTAAATGGGGTGGAAAAATGCCTAGATTAACATGGTCCACGTTATTTTCCTGTTTAACAAACTTAAAATATGGTTTAGGACAGAACAGTACCGAATCCATAATTTGCATATGGGGATTTTCCAGAATTGTTGTTTGTTACTTCCGGCCTCATTTAAACTTGCCTAGATAGGTAGTTTCATTATGTCTCACCTCTTGCCATGTTTAATCACATTTAATATTGTTGGGTACATAACCGAGATCAAACTAAATAATTGCATGTGGTGTTTCGTCAATATGCAACTCATTGCATATTGAGCTCCACTTAATTTGTAGTGATGTTTGTTGCACTTTGCCATGCCATGCCTTATTAAACCGGACATGCATCATACTTGGTTGTGCATCGTGCCATGTCTATGTGATGGTTGTTTACCATGTTGTTTGTTTCTTTCCGGTATTGCTTCTTAGTTCTGGTAATGTTGCGATTGTGAGGATTCGTTCGACTACTCCCGTTCGTCTTCTTCATGGACTCGTTCTTCTTCCTTGCGGGATTTCAGGCAAGATGACCGCTACCCTGGATCTCACTACTATCATTGCTATGCTAGTTGCTTCGTTCTATCGCTATGTTGCGCTACCTATTACCTGTTATCAAGCCATCCCAAATTGCCATGAACCTCTAACCTTTGACACCTTTCCTATGCAAACCGTTGCTTGGCTATGTTACCGCTTTTGCTTAGCCCCTCTTATAGCGTTGCTAGTTGCAGGTGAAGTTGAAGATTTCTCCATGGTGGACAGGATTTTGGTTGGGATATCACAATATCTCTTATATTATTAATGCATCTATATACTTGGTAAAGGGTGGAAGACTTGGCCTTTGGCCTAGTGTTTTGTTCCACTCTTGCCGCCCTAGTTTCCGTCATACCGGTGTTATGTTCCCGGATTTTGCGTTCCTTACGCGGTCGGGTGATTTATGGGACCCCCTTGACAGTTCGCTTTGAATAAAACTCCTCCAGCAAGGCCCAACCTTGGTTTTACCATTTGCCTCACCTAGCCCTTTTTCCCTTGAGAGTCGCGCTCTCGAGGGTCATCTTTATTTTATCCCCCTCGGGCTAGTGCTCGTTGTGAGTGTTGGTCCAAACTGTCGGCCGCCGGTGGCCACCAGGGGCAACTCTGGGCTGGCCTACCGGAAGTCTGGACAATCCGGTGTGCCCTGAGAACGAGATATGTGCAGCTCCTATCGGGATTCGTCGGCACAGTGGGAGGCTTTGCTGGTCTTGTTTTAACATTGTCGAAATGTCTTGTAAACCGGGATTCCGAGTCTGATCGGGTCTTCCTGGGAGAAGGTCTATTCCTTTGTTGATCGCGAGAGCTTGTCATGGGCTAAGTTGGGACACCCCTGCAGGGTATAATCTTTCGAAAGCCGTGCCTGCGGTTATAGGCAGATGGGAATTTGTTAATGTCTGGTTGTAGATAACTTGACACCAGATCCGAAATAAAACGCATCAACCGCGTGTGTAGCCGTGATGGTCTCTTCTCGGCGGAGTCCGGGAAGTGAACACGGTTTCTGTGTTATGTTTGACGTAAGTCGGAGTTCAGGATCACTTCTTGATCATTGCTAGCTTCATGACCGTTCCGCTTGTTCTCTTCTCGCTCTTATTTGCGTATGTTAGCCACCATATATGCTTAGTTGCTGCTGCAGCCTCACCACTTTACCCCTTCCTTTCCCTTTAAGCTTTGCTAGTCTTGATACCCATGGTAATGGGATTGCTGAGTCCTCGTGGCTCACAGATTACTACAACAACAGTTGCAAGTACAGGTTTATGCGATGATCATGACGCGAGAGCGATGCTTGCTTGCCTTGAGTTCTTCTTCTGCTTCTTCTTCGATCAGGGGATAGGTTCCAGGTCGGCAGCCTGGGCTAGCAGGGTGGATGTCGTTTGAGTTTCTGTTTATGTTTCATCCGTAGTCGGATGTTGCTCTTATGTATTGTGATGTTGTATTCGTGTGGCATTGTATGCCTCTTGTATGTATCCCCATCTATTATGTAATGTTGATGTAATGATATCCACCTTGCAAAAGCGTTTCAATATGCGGGTCTATCCTTGGTGGGACCTTCGAGTTCCTTTTGGATAGGGTCGCATATTAGGCGTGACACCGTGGGAGCTCCTTGCTGCGCGAGGGCGGTACCGATCTGGCGAAAGAACGTCTTGGCGTGGCGGTCTGAGGGGGCGCCTGCGAGCCGCCCAGGAGAGCTGCGACGACTGGGGGCAGCAGCACCGCGTAGTGGGCGAGGAAGAGGTCGCGCAGTTCCTCCCAGGAGGCCACAGAAGATGCCGGCAGGTTGATCAGCCAAGCGCGCGGGACGCAAGTGTGGGTCATGGGAAGCCAGTTGGCCATGACCTTGTCGTCACCTCCGGCCTTGAGGACGGCCTCCTCGTATGCCAGCAGGAAAACCAGCGGGTCTGCCATGCTGTCGTAGCACGGCGACATCTCTGGCTTGAACTTGTGCTGCCAATACACCTGCCGTAAGGCGGGGGCCAAGGCTAGGAGCCCCCTGGCCCCAGCTCGGGCGCCGACCGCCAGAGCTGGAGGCGCGATGTCCACCATGAGGGCGGACGCAGTGTTGGTGGAGAGCGGGTCGACGAAAGGAAGAGCTCCGGCGCACCCCTACCTGGCGCGCCAAATGTTTGATATCGGGTTCCGGCAAAACCCTTAAGGTTCAAACACTGGGTGCGCACGAAGATTTCCCCCTACCGAAACACGCACTCACTCTCGCCGCGATCCCTAAGCTAGATCAATTAACTCATAGCGCAAGAGACACAATATTTATACAGATTTGGGCCACCGTTGTGGTGTAATACCCTACTCCTGTGTGTGGCGGTGGATTGCCTCTTGGACTGATGATGAATAGTACCGGGGAAGAACAGCCTCACGAGGAGAGGTGTTCTTGAGCTGGTGTGGTGTTCTGCTTCAGAAGGATTCGGTCCGTCTCTAGATGAGATGCCTCCTACTATGGTGGCTAGCCCTACTTATAGAGGCCCTGGTCCTCTTCCCAAATATTGAGCGGGAAGGGATCCAACAATGGCCATTTTGAAAGGGGACAACTAGTACAAGCTATCCTGACTAAAGGTGGTCTTCGCCTGCCAAAGGCGCTGGTGATGACGCCGTCTTGGGCTCCTCGATGACCTCTGTCCTACCGTCTTGCTAGTCTTGGTCTTGTTGCACCGATACAGAAACCTTTGCCTGATGCCTTGGTACTCCACGCCTGTGCTTGCCCCTTTAGCACCAAAGAGGCAAAGAGGACACTACGCGGCTGGCGCCCGCCTGGTCTTGATCGTCATGGCTTGCGTCACGGGAACCTCGTGAGGTACCCCTTGCCTTGATCTCTCTACCTCCTCGTGAGCCTGCCTGGTGAGGCCGCCCCTAAGGAGGCCTTGCGTCGTCCGCCCCGCGAGGCTTGGCCCCTCGCGAGGGTCTTGAGTGTTTGGTTTATGAAGACGGCCCGCACTGGGCCACTGAATGAGCCACGCGGCAGGCCGCAGGCAGGCAAGTCTGGGGACCCCCATTCCCAAAACGCTGACAGTTTTGTATTGAAATACTCTAGCGGCACACCAAATTTGATATTTTTCCTTGTTGTATAGAATTTCTGGTGAATTTCAGAATGGTTCTTGATATTTTCTTTCGCTATTTTTATTTATTTTCGGAAGGAGAAACTTGCCTAGAGGAGAACCAGGAGGAGTGTGACCCTCCTTTGTGCTAAGGCAAGCCATCACAAATATTTGCATGGTGTCATTTCAATAACTATGATTTTTCCAACTTGAATATGGTTTATTTCATGCATTAAATCATTTAAATAATATTGCTTATGTTATTTCACTTGTTATGCTTGAATTGCTTAGCTTGCTGTCATACTTGAGTGCATGGACTGGTTTGATGTAGTAGTCTTAGTTTGATAGCATGACTATGGTTTGATAATGATTGGTATTACTCTCATATATTGGTTTATTATTTTCACCATGCTAATGTCATAACTAAAAATCATTGAGTTAAAACCAGTGCGTTGATTAGTAGTGCATGCATAATGATTCTGTGATGTTGATCTGTTTCATTTCAGTGATATGTGAATATAGTTGCATGCCATATATTTGCATGTTCATGGCATACTATGGTTCGAGTTCATTATTTCAAGTTAAACTTGGTGATAATTCAACTTGAACATAATGTTGATCGCGTCATGGTGCCACCGAATTGAGCTTCCAAGTGCAACCACATTTTACTTTATGGGAAGACCCATATTCGGTTTATTGTCATGCCTATGGTCGGTGCCCCCAACGAGGTAAGTTTATGGGCATGCGGTACCCTAGCCCGGTAAGCATACATAACCTTGTCTGCCCGTTCTTGTTTTGGTACGATGTCCCTGTTTGGGACCGTTTACGTTTTGCTATGACAGCGGGCATTGGATGTCATGAGTTGACATCGAGGCCACCCAGGACTTAGCCCAAAGGGGAGTTGGTCGGAGTGGCCAGGAGAGTGTCATGGCAATGGGTTGGTTCTGTCGGCATGCCGTTGGTCCACCCGATTGGCAGTTCGAGGCCATGGATTCCATGGTGTGGGTACAATGTGCTAACCTTTGCAGAGTGTGTGTTAAATCTAATGATAGCCGTGTCCTTGGTCACGGACACAGTTCGTAGTAGGTCACACCATGGATCAACATAAATAAGTTAATCTTGTGCACTAAAGTTATATAGTTGGCACTGATTATGTGATGAGCTTGCTGAAACCATGAAGATGGTTGTTGCTGGAACCAAAGAGTTTGTTTCCTTTGTGATCCGGGAGTGATCACCATTGAGGGAGTCCTGGATTAGGGGGTATCCGGACAGCCGTACTATATACTTTGGCTGGACTGTTGGACCGTGAAGATACAAGACTCAAGACTTTGTCCCGTGTCCGGATGGGACTCTCCTTTGCATGGAAGACAAGCTTGGCGATCCGGATATTATATTTCCTTCTTTGTAACCGACTCCATGTAAACCCTAGCCATCTCTGGTGTCTATATAAACCGGAGGGTTTAGTCCTTAGAGACAGAATCATAATCATCATAGGCTAGCTTCTTGGGTTTAGCCTCTACGATCTCGTGGTAGATCAACTCTTGTAACACCCATATCATCAATATCAATCAAGCAGGAAGTAGGGTTTTACCTCCATCAAAAGGGCCCGAACCTGGGTAAACATTGTGTCCCTTGCCTCCTGTTACCATTGGCCTAAGACGCACAGATCGGAACCCCCTACCCGAGATCCACCAGTTTTGACACCGACGTTGGTGCTTTCATTGAGAGTTCCTCTGTGTCATGGCTGCAAGGCTTGATGGCCCCATCAATCGTCAACAACAACATGGTACAGGGTGAGACTTTTCTCCCCGGTCAGATCTCCGTGTTCGGCGGCTTCGTACTGCGGGCCAATTCGCTTGGCCATCTGGAGCAGATCGACAGCTACGCCCCTGGCCACCAGGTCAGGTTCGGAAACTTGAACTACACGACCGATATCCGCAGAGACTTGATCTTCAACGGGTTCAGGCCTGCGCCAGGAGTGCCAGACAGTCACGATGAGCACGGCTTAGACCTGCTGTCGGACAATGCTCGGGATATCGCTCCTGTAGAAGCTCCGGACCTAAATCCGGATCAGATTGCGTCACCCGAGGATGGATGGATGGACCCCGCCCTGGAGCCCGCACACTCATCGGCGGTAGAGCCGAACACAGGCTTCACCCCCAAGGAAGCATGTGACTCTGAACCCTTGGACTCGTATCCGGGTGTAGGTTCCGGTCCGCACACCTCCGAGCCCGCCGAATCTGGTTGGGCTCCAGTAATGGAGTTAACCGCTACGGATATCTTCCAACACCCCCCTTTTGACGACATGCTGAACTTGTTAAGATCTCTCTATTTGTCAGGAGACTCTTTGCCGAACTATGTCCAGCTCGAGTGGGAAGCAGGTGACGAAGGAATTCGTTGCCCACCCACGACCCACTTCATTGCCATGGTCGCTGACTTAACCGATGTGCTTGACTTCGACTCCGAAGACATCGACGGTATGGATGACGATGCAGGAGAAGAACAGGAACCACCGCCCACGGGGCGGTGGACAGCCACCTCCTCATATGATATATATATATGGTGGACACTCCGAAGGAAACCAATGGCGATGAGGCAACGGAGGATAATCCCTCAGGGAAGAAAGCAAAGCATGGGTGTCGTCGGCGCCGCTCCAAGCCCCGCCACAGCAATACCGGCACAAGAGACGAAAACAATACGGATGGTGCCGAAGATGAATACAACCCCGATCAGCCTGCCTTCGAGCAAGCCGAGTAGGAAGATGGGCAGGTAAGCCCAGACGAACAGGCGATGGACGGATATCCGGAGGAGGACAACTACATGCCCCCTCCGAAGACGAGATTAGCCTCGGCGACGACGAGTTCGGCGTGCCTGAGGACCCCGTGGAGCAGGAGCGCTTCAAGCGCCGGCATATGGCCACTGCGAGGAGCCTGAAAAAGAAGCAGCAGCAGCTCCAAGCTGATCAAGACGTGCTCACAGATAGATGGACTGAAGTCCTGGCGCTGAGGAATACGGACTCGAGCGCCACACAACTGACCGGCCACCTCATGGCTGGGATAAAGCGACATATCAGCCCGAATACCGGCCCGCACCCCCACGCCAATATACTACAACCCGGGGCAATAGGCAAGACCTACAAGATATATTGGAAAACAAGGCAGGACAGCCAAGATCGATCTACGGATCATGGGGGCGCGCCCCAACACGTAACGATGATCGTCACGCCGGATACACTATGAACAAGTCCAGCCGGGCCGAATATAGCCACCCAGACTCATTCGAACTACGTAGCCACATAGCCCGACATAGAGGCGCCGCACACCCCCTCTGCTTCACTGACGAAGTGATGGATCATGAATTCCCAGAAGGGTTTAAACCCGTAAACATCAAATCATATGATGGCACAACAGACCCCGCAGTATGGATCAAAGATTTCCTTCTCCACATTCACATGGCCCGTGGAGACGATCTACACGCCATCAAGTATCTCCCCCTTAAACTCAAAGGACCAGCCCGGCATTGGCTCAACAGCATGCCGGCAAATTCCATTGGCAGTTGGGAAAACCTGGAGGATGCGTTCCTCGACAACTTCCAGGGAACATATGTGCGACCACCGGATGTCGATGACTTGAGCCACATTACCCAACAACCCGGAGAGTCAGCCAGGAAATTCTGGACTCAGTTCCTAACCAAAAAGAACCAAATAGTCGACTGTCCGGACGCTGAAGCCCTAGCGGCCTTTAAGCATAATATCTGTGACGAGTGGCTCGCCCGACACCTCGGCCAGGAAAAACCAAAGTCCATGGCAGCCCTCACGACACTCAAGACCCGTTTTTGTGCGGGCGAGGATAGCTGGTTGGCTCGTAGTAGCACCACGCCGATAAATTTAGGCACCTCAGATGTCCGCGACAATAATGGCAAGCCACGACGCAACATAAGCCACAGAACAATGGCTACAACACTAAAGACACGGCAGTTAATGCTGGATTCAGTGGATCAAAATCCGGCCAGCAAAAAATGCCGTTCAAAAGAAACAATCAGGGACCATCCAGTCTGGACCGCATACTTGAATGCTCGTGCCAAATTCATGGCACCCCGGATAAGCCGGCAAACCACACTAACAGAGACTGCTGGGTGTTCAAACAGGTCGGTAAAATAAACACCGAAAACAAGGACAAGGGGCTGCACAGCAACGATGACGAGGAGCCCTGGCGTCCGAACACAGGAGGACAGAAGAAATTTCCTCCCCAGGTGAAAATGCTCAACATGATCTACGCCAGCCACATTCCCAAACGGGAATGGAAGCGAGCACTACGAGACGTCTATGCGATGGAGCCAGTCGCCCCAAAATTCAACCCATGGTCAGCCTTTCCGATCACCTTCGATCGTAGGGATCACCCTACCAGCATCCGTCACGGCGGTTCAGCCGCATTGGTCCTAGACCCAATCATCGATGGATTCCACCTCACGCGAGTCCTTATGGATGGCAGCAGCAGCCTGAACCTTCTTTATCAGGACACAATGCGCAAAATGGGCATCGACCCTTCAAGGATCAAGCCCACCAAAACCACCTTCAAAGGTGTAATTCCAGGAGTAGAGTCCCGTTGCACGGGCTCCATAACACTGGAAGTGGTCTTCGGATCTCCGAATAACTTCCGAAGCGAGGAGTTAATCTTTGATATCGTCCCTTTCCGCAGTGGTTATCACACACTACTTGGAGGAACCGCATTCGCTCGATTCAATGTGGTACCACACTATGCATACCTCAAGCTCAAGATGCCAGGACCTCGCGGGGTCATAACAGTCAACGGGAACATGGACCGCTCTCTCCATACAGAAGAACATACTGCAGCCCTCACGGCGGAAGTACAATGTGGCCTTCTCCGACAAACCACCAATCCAGCGACAACAACCCTGAACACCGTCAAGCAAGTCCGGAGTACCCCGCAACATGATCGCCAGGCACGCCAAGAGCGCGACTAGTAGTCCGGCCTCTGCTCCAGCCCCATCAAGGCAGCATCCGTGCTGCGCGTACACAATTACACACTAAAAATACCATGGGCATAGGTGGAGGCACAATAGGGACTCAGTCAAATAGAGCGGCTCAGCCGCAACATACCTTAATAACCCCCCTTTTTACCTTTCAGGATACTGCTTTCGGGCAGCCTCTTCAGAAGAGCCGGATTGTCGGACTTGCACAGGAGAGAAAATCAAGGAGGCAAAAGGCTTTGCGCACAAAGGGAATACCCAGGTGGAATCTGTTCATGATCATTATACCTGTTTTATATACCTACATGCAGCCCGCCCTTGGATGGGACATGTCAAATGGTCCTATTTACTTCTGCTTAACGCATTCATTGTAAACATACACTTAGACGTATTATTTATCAATGGGAGGTAATATATAGCGTCAACTTATTATTCCTATTTGCACATTTTTTCTATAAATGTTTTTTAATATTGCATCCGTACACCTTGGTACGTTTAGTTTGCCAGGGGCTCCTTATGGCGCCCCATAACACGGCAAGACAAGTCCGGACACTTTCAATAGTGCGGCACCCCGAACTTATAGCACTATATGCATCAGCTCTGAATCATGTCTTGGGTCAATAGTTGGGTTTGCCCGGCTCCCTTGTTTTGGTACCTTACGTTCCGTTATATCGGCTAAGGTAGCGCAGGGAGAACTACTGCGATTGTGTCTCGGTTCTTCTGGACGAGCACCTCAATAGAGAAAGCTAAAAACTGACCGGCATGATGCGGCGAGAGCTGGTGGCTGTTCGAGAGGTCTTAAAATCCTTAAAGATTTTTTCTGCTTTAGGCGAGGAATCAGCTTCGTCCGATTTAGGCGTATATAGCGCCCCAATTCGGCTTTCCGAATTCTAGGGGCTTCGCCGAAATTTAAAATTGTAGACTTCTATGGCTAAGTGAAAGTTATAAAGCCGCATAGTCCGATTGCCTTGTTCGCTGCACCAAAGACCTCCTGCAGGGACCAAAACTTTGGATAAAGAGTGTCTGGGTTTTTCCAGGAACACCCCGGTACTAGTTATGTGGGGGCAGAAGCCGACGACTGGCCTACTTTCAGAATTTTATCAACAGCCGCACAAAAGGTAATATTTTAAATCAAAAAGCGCTATACAGCGTAAGCAACTTCGTCTTTATATTACAACAACCACAGAAATACATTTACTCAAGGATCGTGTCCTTGGTACATTCATCGGCCACGAGACGAGCGCCTTTCATAACGCCATCATAATATTTTTTGGGACAGCGACGCGCCTTGCCCTACGATGGCCCGTCCTTCACCAGCTTCTCCGCATCCAGCTTGCCCCAATGCACCTTCGCACGGGCAAAGGCCCGACGGGCACCCTCAATGCAAACGGATCGCTTGATCACCTCAAGCTGTGGACAGGCGTTCACCATCCGCTTTATCAGGCCGAAGTAGCAGGCAGGCAAGGACTCACCAGGCCACATCCAGACTATGAAATCTTTCATAGCCACTTCGGCCGCCCTGTGGAGTTCAACCAATTGCTTTAATTGGTCACTCAGAGGCATCGGGTGTTCGGCTCCAGCATATTGGGACCAAAACAGCTTCTCCGTCGAGCTCCCCTCCTTGGCATGGTAGAACTCCGCGGCATCGGATACGCTGCGTGGGAGATCTGCGAATGCCCCTAGAGAGCTCGAAATTCGGGTAAGTAAGAGAAACGCCTCCTCCACATGCTTGCTTTGCATAAAGAATGTCTTACCCGCCGCTATCTTCTTGGCCACCTAGATTTCCTGCTGGGCCTTTTCGGCTTCGGCCTTGGCGTCTTTCATACTCGCATGGGCCTTCGCAAGCTCAGACTCCTTCGTCTTGAGGTCACGCTCCAAGGACTCCAACTTCTTGCCGAGCTCCTGGAGCTCTTGTTGTACCTCGCCCACCCTAGCATTCTGCTTTTCGTGCTCAATGCGCTCCATGGCCACCTTGTCTTCGGCCTCAGACAGCGCTTTCTTCAGGGACGCCACTTCGGTTGTGGCCCCTATTACAAAGTCACGACGCTTTGTCATTAGAATCACCAATTTTGTCTATTCTTTATAATACGCGAACGGGGTATCACTCACCTTTGTTCTGTTCGAGCTGCCTCTTCGTGAGGCCGAGCTCTCCTTGTACCTGCTCCAGGTCCCGTTTAAGTCCGGCGACCTCGGCCGTGCGAGAAGCAGCGGCAAGCAGCACGGCCTGCTTATCCACATGCAAACCTACTCTTAGACTCCTGCGGATTATAATTGACCCTCCGTTTGGCTTTTCGATCCGAACACCAAACAGAGTATCAGGGGCTACTACCTATAGGGTGGTAATTTCACACATTTTTGATTACTTACCTCAAAGCCCATCAGGAGGCTGGTGCAGGCTTCGGTTAGTCCGCTTTTGGCAGACAGAACCTTTTGAATCACTGCACTCATAAGAGTACGGTGCTCTTCATCCATGGAAGCGTCGCGAAGCGCTTCCAGCAGACTATCTGACGCCCCTGGCGTAACGAAAGTCATCGGCACGGACGGCTCGCCCTCCTTAGCGAGGGGCCGCCTGCCCGAGTCCGGAACCATGGGAGGATCCGGTACAGTATCCGGCTGAGAGCCCGGCTTGCTGCGGCTCTCCTCGGCACAATCCACGGGGATCTTATACCCCGTGTGCCCGGCATCTAGAATTTTGACCTGGGGCATCTCCAGAGCCACCTCCCCCTGCTATGGGAGCCTCTGGGACAACACCTCCGTGTCGTCCGCGGGCAGAGGGGTAGTGGCCGTCGGAAGCGAGTTCATCGCCGAATCACTCAAGGACCCATCCGAAGATGATACCTCGGGATGGACCCTGGCCGGACTGCATATATGTGTTCGGCGTTATAATAGACTATGAAGCGAAGTCGCACTAAAGTATAACAGAGTGCGGATACTTACAATCTCACTAGGGGCTTCCCCCTGGGCAGCCACTCCTCCTCGCTATAGGTGGCCGTGGTGGAGTAATCTGGAAGGGACGCCTTTCCCTTCTTGGGCATCCTATCCTCCCCCTCCGGGGCGGCTTTCCTCTTCTTCTCCTCCCCAGTGCGGGGAGGCAGAGTTTCTTCGTGTTTCCCCCCGCCTCCGCGGGAGGAATCTGCTTCGTCGTCTTCGGACAACGAGGGTATGACGGCCTTTCGCCGGGGACCCTTTGCGGTCCCCTAGCCCGCCTTCTTAGGCCCCTCATCCTCTCCGGATGGGGCGGCCCTTTCCTCTTCTTCCTCCCCTTCGGGGGAGGAGTGTGCCTCGTCGTCTTCGGACGAGGCGTCTGGTACGACCTTGCGATGGAGACCCTTCCTAGTCCCCGGGGCCTTCTTTTCGGCCTTCTTTTCCGGCGCCTTGTAGGGCGTCGGGACTAGCATCTCCGTCAGGAGAGCGTCTGCTAGACCTTCGGGCAGTGGAGCCGTACAGTCAATCCGCTCCGCCGTCTCCACATACTCCTGATCACATACACACAATGACTTGAGATTCCCCCATGAGTACATTGGGAAAAACTACATCCGGTGGTAGCCAGAAAACTCACCGGACGGGGGAGCCGCGTGGCGTGAAGTCCGTGGTCCTCGGATGTGGGAGGAGGTATTTCGGAGGCCTTGAATAGCGCCTTGCATGCACCCTTGTGTGTCATGCCGTAGAGCTTTTGAAGCGTCTGGTATTCGGCCGGGACAAACTCCCACAGATTAAATACCCTTCTTTGGCACGGAAGAATCCGACGGTCAAGCATGACCTCGACCATGTTGACAAGCTTGATTTTCTTGTCCTTCATGTTCCTGATGCAGTTCTGAAGTCCGGTCAGCTCCGCAGGCTCGCCCCATGCCAGTCCCTTCTTTTCCCAGGAGGTGAGCCGCATGGGGATTCCGAATCAGAATTCGGGGGCCACCGCCCAGTTGGTGTCACGCGGCTCGGTGATGTAGAACCACCCCGATTGCCACCCTTTCACGGTCTCCGCGAAGGAGCCGTCAAGCCAGGTGATGTTGGGCATCTTGCCCACCATGGCGCCTCTGCACTTTGCTTGCTGGCCGCTCACTATCTTCGGCTTCACGCAGAAGATTCGTAGCCACAAGCCGAAATGAGGCTTGATACGGAGGAAGGCCTCGCATACGACGATAAATGCCAAGATGTTGAGGACGAAATTTGGGGTTAGATCATGGAAATCTAGCCCGTAGTAGAACATGAGCCCGCGGACAACGGGATGAAGTTGGAATCCCAGTACACAAACGAAGTGGGCGAGAAACACGACCCTCTCGTGGGGTTTTGGAGTTGGAATGACCTGCCCTTCGTCCGGTAGCCGGTGCGTGATGTCTGCGGCCAAGTATCCGGCCGCCCGAAGCTTCACAATATGCTCCTCCTTCACGATGGAGGCCATCCACTTGCCTCCTGCTCTGGACATGTTTGGCTGTGCAGAGAAGGCGTGAACTAGGGCGCTGGAGCTCGAGGGTGTGAGAATGGATAAGCGGAGGAGGAAGAAGGCGTGGGTGAAAATGGGGAATCCTTATCCCTTTATAGAGGCGATAAGAACGGTGCGCCTCCCCACTTTACTATTGAGAATCGCTTGTTTCCAAAGCGCCACGATTGATTGCGCGGTTGGGTTACCCATACCCGTATTTATGGAAATCCCGTGATAAGGGGACATGATCTCTGCTTCGACAAGACGTGCCGAGGAAACCGCCTCGCAATATGCGCTATGGCTGGTTGTGGGAAAACGGTTCGAATAATGACCCGACCTTAGTGTCATGTCGCTTTGTCTAAAGTTGTTAGCAGATTACACTTGTGAAGTATCATTCTCTCTACAGTGGTATGTGAAGATCATCTTGCAGATCCGGACACGATCTAAGTGTTCGGTAATTATTATGGAGTATTCGGAGATGGAACCCGCCTTGCAATGCCGAAGACAAAACTGCGCGCCGGACTCATCGTCATTGAAGCCTGGTTCAGGGGCTACTGAGGGAGTCCTGGATTAGGGGGTATCCAGACGGCCGAACTATATAATTTGCCGGACTGTTGGACCGTGAAGATACAAGACTCAAGACTTCGTCCTGTGTCTGGATGGGACTCTCCTTTGCGTGGAAGACAATCTTGGCGATCCGGATATTATATTTCCTTCTTTGTAACCGACTCCATGTAAACCCTAGCCCTCTCCGGTGTCTATATAAACCAGAGGGTTTAGTCCTTAGAGACAGAATCATAATCATCATAGGCTAGCTTCTAGGGTTTAGCCTCTACAATCTTGTGGTAGATCAACTCTTGTAACACCCATATCATCAATATCAATCAAGTAGGAAGTATGTTTTACCTCCATCAAGAGGGCCCAAACCTGGGTAAACATTGTGTCCCTTGCCTCCTGTTACCATTGGCCTAAGATGCACAGATCGGGACCCCCTACCCGAGATCCGTCAGTTTTGACACCGACAACCGTATCGAAGATGTGGGTTACAAGGTAACCCGTATGGTAAGAGAGTCCGAGGGACTCAATGCACAAGCATGTTCACTCCATGAGTAGTATGTTATAGCCTTGCATTTAGCCTTCTTAATTGTCATGTTATTGTTTGCCATTATGATTTTACTTGTTGTGAGCTTGTAAGTACAATCAATGTACTAACCTGCCGTGTCATGCCAGCTTTCAAGAAAGTCTTACCAAATCGGAGAGCTTCCCATGTCTAGGCCGTGTCTACATCAGTGTCCCTGTGCTATGGTGTTCCTCTTTGTCGTCATTCCGATGCTGCGTAGTTGTCGTGATCGATGGCCCCTTCATGTTCATTAAATAATGTACATACTGTTCAGCCGCACCGTGTGTGTCGCTTGGCCTCACTACTTGATGTAATATCGAACCTATGTTTCCGCTAGCATCAATAAAGCGGTTGTTTTCTGTACCAAGTTGTTGTGTGTTGCCAGAAGACTAGATCTCTGGGATGGCAATGCAAGGTAAACCGATTGCTCTAAGCCAGGGTGCCACAATGCTTGGTATCAGAGCCGCGCTGACTGTATGACACGCTAGACCGTCGACGCGCTATTTGAACAATAGCTAGTTTTGAGTGCCGGTAGTATTTGCATCTAATTGCTGCATTGCATGCATTTGATTTATTGTTATTGCTAATTGACTAATAGTTGTGAGTGTAGATGGCTCCAGTTCCGTACCCGTACAAGTCTGAGCCAGCACCCTACACCTCCCTGCATCTGCTTCAGAACATGTGGCGTCGATTCTACCCCGATGGTGATGATCCAGTGTATCAGGTGTATC
Source organism: Triticum aestivum (assembly GCF_018294505.1). Classification (NCBI taxonomy): domain Eukaryota; kingdom Viridiplantae; phylum Streptophyta; class Magnoliopsida; order Poales; family Poaceae; genus Triticum; species Triticum aestivum. The sequence continues at coordinate 320,324,573 of NC_057798.1, forward strand.
GAGAGCATCTGGCGGACTCAGTGTATGAGTATTACGCGGAGGTCACTCTGCATCACAGTTCCCCTTCCTGCGCTTACACTCCTTCATCTAAAGGTGGTTTTGCGTCCACGTCAGCTCAAGCTATCCAGTTTGCCGCATTTGAGGCTTTTGTAGACTTGCACTACAACGAGGTTCGCATGCATACCCACCTAGGTTTCTACTTCTACCCATCTCTGTTTGAGAACGGGCGTATCCGTTTCCCTTTTATTGATCCGGCATGCGATCATTCTTCCATCCACCTTTCTCTCTATATCACTGCCAGTTATATTTTGATCTTTGAGTTGGCCCGAGAGTTGACTCGTACCCGTACAACTCTTCCTGTCGCTCGAGTTGGTTCCACCCCACCTACTATCGGATTGACCCCATTTGTTCCCCCATCATTTGTTCCTCCCACTACTCCGGTTACCCCTCAGAGTACCTCGGCCACCTCAACAATGAACCCTCGTGAGTCTCCTGCCGAGTGGGCTTTGCTTCTCTCTACACCCGCAGCTCCTATGCTTCGCCCTAGAACTGCCCCTGAGGGAGAGTCCTCGAGGCATCGTCGCCGTGTTTCCTTTAACCCGGAGGTCTCCATTAACATTGTCAATTCAGGATCCGAGCTTGAGGAGGACTCTTCTACAGCAGTGAAGCCATAGTTCGTTAGCTCGTAGACGAGGTTGTCTTGATGTTGGGTGTAGTTGTACTTGTCATAATGTTTTAGCTCATATATGAGTCTATGTATAATTATGTTGGAACTTTCTTTATTCGCCCTGGTTTTTATCACTTCTCTTCAGATTTGTCATTCGATTTTTCCCCATTTATGGATGTTGCTCATCTCGTTTGCTTCATATTGGAAAAAACAAACAAATAGGATAACAAGAGGAGGCAGCAGTAGCCACGCGGGTAAGGATGTCCCTGTTCATTGCTCAGCAAGACAGGTAGGGCATTCCCGTGAGCCATATCCACAAACCACCACCTCCACCGCCACATCCGCCAACCACTGAACATTCCATGCATATGTTCAAAGAAAGAAGAAACAATGATCTGCTTGAACTATTGAAAAGTGTGCATGCAATGGTGGGAAATAATGGCAATTCGTGCGGTATTCACACCAAGCTCTAAGATTTTCAAAGGACTAAGCCACCCAGTTTTAATCAAGTTGCTGACCCTATGGAAGCCGACGACTGGCTAAGGACCATTGAAAATAAATTGGACATTGCTTGCACCGAAGAAGGGGATAAGGTTCCATTTGCAATCCACTATCTGGAAGGAGCCGCAGCTATTTGGTGGGACAACACTAAAGCTATGTGGCCATCAGATGAAGAAATCACATGGGATAAGTTAAAGGATTAGTTCCGCAAGTATCACATCCCCACAGGTATCATGAAAGTCAAGCAATGTGAGTTCCTAGCCCTCACGCAAGGTAACTTATCGGTCACCGAGTATTTAAACAAGTTCAACCATTTGGCTCGCTATTACCTGTATGATGTGGCCACCAAAGAGAGAAAGATCGACAGATTCATTGGAGGACTGAATCAACACCACAGATGCACTCTCAGTATGCTTGATTTGTTGGAAATATGCCCTAGAGGCAATAATAAAAGCATTATTATTATATTTCCTCGTTCATGATAATTGTCTTTATTCATGCTACAATTGTGTTATCCGGAAATCGTAATACATGTGTGAATAACAGACACCAACATGTCCCTAGTGAGCCTCTAGTTGACTAGCTCGTTGATCAACAGATAGTCATGGTTTCCTGACTATGGACACTGGATGTCATTGATAACGAGATCACATAATTGGGAGAATGATGTGATGGACAAGACCCAATCCTAAACATAGCACAAGATCGTATAGTTCGTTTGCTAGAGTTTTCCAATGTCAAAGTATCTTTTCCTTAGACCATGAGATCGTGTAACTCCCGGATACCGTAGGAGTGCTTTGGGTATGCCAAACGTCACAACGTAACTGGGTGACTATAAAGGTAGACTACGGGTATCTCCGAAAGTGTCTGTTGGGTGACATGGATCAAGACTGGGATTTGTCACTCCGTATGACGGAGAGGTATCACTGGGCCCACTCGGTAATGCATCATCATAATGAGCTCAGAGTGACCAAGTGTCTGGTCACGGGATCATGCATTACGGTACGAGTAAAGTGACTTGCCGGCAACGAGATTGAACGAGGTATTGGGATACCGACGATCGAATCTCGGGCAAGTAACATATCGATAGACAAAGGGAATAGCGTACGGGATTGATTAAATCCTCGACATCGTGGTTCATCCGATGAGATCATCGTGGAGCATGTGGGAGCCAACATGGGTATCCAGATCCCGCTGTTGGTTATTGACCGGAGAGTCGTCTCGGTCATGTCTGCTTGTCTCCCGAACCCGTAGGGTCTACACACTTAAGGTTCGATGACGCTAGGGTTATGAAGATATGTATATGCAGAAACCCGAATGTTGTTCGGAGTCCCGGATGAGATCCCGGACGTCATGAGGAGTTCCGGAATGGTCCGGAGGTAAAGAATTATATATAGGAAGTGCTATTTCGGGCATCGGGACAAGTTTCGGGGTTATCGGTATTGTACCGGGACCACCGGAAGGGTCCCGGGGGTCCACCGGGTGGGGCCACCTGTCCCGGGGGGCCACATGGGCTGTAGGGAGTGCGCCTTAGCCTAGATGGGCCAAGGGCACCAGCCCCTATAGGCCCATGCGCCTAGGGTTTCCACCATGGAAGAGTCCATGTGGTGGAAGGCACCCCTAGGTGCCTTGGGGGGGAGGGAAACCTCCCCTTGGCCGCCGCCCCCCTAGTAGATCTCATCTACTAGGGCCGGCGCCCCCCTGGCACCCCTATATATAGTGGGGGGGAGAGGAGGGATTTCACACCAGCCCCTGGCGCCTCCATCTCCCCCCGTTACGTCTCTCCCTCGTAGTCTCGGCGAAGCCCTGCTGCTGTGACGCCCTGCATCCACCACCACGCCGTCGTGCTGCTGGATCTTCATCAACCTCTCCTCCCCCCTTGCTGGATCAAGAAGGAGGAGTCGTCTCCCGTCCCGTACGTGTGTTGAACGCGGAGGTGCCGTCCGTTCGGCGCTGGTCATCGGTGATTTGGATCACGTCGAGTACGACTAAATCATCACCGTTCTTTTGAACGCTTCCGTGCGCGATCTACAAAGGTATGTAGATGCATCTAATCACTCGTTGCTAGATGAACTCCTAGATGATCTTGGTGAAACGAGTAGGAAATTTTTTGTTTTCTGCAACGTTCCCCAACAGTGGCATCATGAGCTAGGTCTATGCGTAGTTCTTCTTGCGCGGGTAGAACAGAATTTGTTGTGGGCGTCGATTTGTCAACTTTCTTGCCATTACTAGTCCTTTCTTGCTTCAGCGGTATTGTGGGATGAAGCGGCCCGGACCAACCTTACACGTACGCTTACGTGAGACCGGTTCCACCGACTAACATGCACTAGTTGCATAAGGTGGCTGGCGGGTGTCTGTCTCTCCTACTTTAGTTGGAGCGGAATCGATGAACAGGGTCCTTATGAAGGGTAAATAGAAGTTGACAAATCATGTTGTGGCTTTAACGTAGGTAAGAAAACGTTCTTGCTAGAACCCTAATTCAGCCACGTAAAACTTGCAACAACAATTAGAGGACGTCTAACTTGTTTTTGCAGCAAGTGGTTTGTGATATGATATGGCCAAAGTTGTGATGAATGATGAATGATCTATATGTGATGTATGAGATGTTCATGCTATTGTAATAGGATTCACGACTTGCATGTCGATAAGTATGACAACCGGCAGGAGCCATAGGAGTTGTCTTTATTCTTTTATATGACCTGCGTGTCATCAAGAAACGCCATGTAAATTACTTTACTTTATTGCTAAACGCGTTAGCCATAGTAGTAGAAGTAATAGTTGGCGAGCAACTTCATGGAGACACGATGATGGAGATCATGATGATGGAGATCATGGTGTCAAGCCGGTGACAAGATGATCATGGAGCCCCAAGATGGAGATCAAAGGAGCTATGTGATATTGGCCATATCATGTCACGTTTATTATTTGATTGCATGTGATGTTTATCATGTTTTGCATCTTGTTTACTTAGAACGACGGTAGTAAATAAGGTGATCCCTCATACTAATTTCAAGAAGTGTTCCCCCTAACTGTGCACCGTTGCGACAGTTCGCTGTTTCAAAACACCACGTGATGATCGGGTGTTTTATTCAGACGTTCACATACAACGGGTGTAAGACAGATTTACACATGCAAACACTTAGGTTGACTTGACGAGCCTAGCATGTACAGACATGGCCTCGGAACACAGAAGACCGAAAGGTCGAGCATGAGTCGTATAGAAGATACGATCAACATGAAGATGTTCACCGATGTTGACTAGTCCGTCTCACGTGATGATCGGACACGGTCTAGTTTAACTCGGATCATGTAATACTTAGATGACTAGAGGGATGTCTAATCTAAGTGGGAGTTCATTAATAATTTGATTAATTGAACTTAATTATCATGAACTTAGTCTAAATATTTTACAATATGTCTTGTAGATTAAATGGCCAACGTAGTCCTCAACTTCAACGCGTTCCTAGAGAAAACCAAGCTGAAAGACGATGGCAGCAACTATACGGACTGGGTCCGGAACCTGAGGATCATCCTCATAGCTGCCAAGAAAGATTATGTCCTACAAGCACCGCTTGGTGACGCACCCGTTCTCCCTGCAGAACAAGATGTTATGAACGCTTGGCAGGCACGTTCCGATGACTACTCCCTCGTTCAGTGCGGCATGCTTTACAGCCTAGAGCCGGGGCTCCAAAAGCGTTTTGAGAGACATGGAGCATATGAGATGTTCGAAGAGCTGAAAATGGTTTTCCAAGCTCATGCCCGGGTCGAGAGATATGAAGTCTCCGACAAATTCTTCAGCTGTAAGATGGAGGAAAACAGTTCTGTCAGTGAGCACATACTCACTATGTCTGGGTTGCATAACCGCTTGACTCAGCTGGGAGTTAATCTCCCGGATGATGCGGTCATTGACAGAATCCTCCAGTCGCTTCCACCAAGCTACAAGAGCTTTGTGATGAACTTCAATATGCAGGGGATGGAAAAGACCATTCCTGAAGTATTTGCTATGCTGAAATCAGCAGAGGTAGAAGTCAGGAAGGAACATCAAGTGTTGATGGTCAATAAAACCACTAAGTTCAAGAAAGGCAAGGGTAAAAAGAACTTCAAGAAGGACGGCAAGGAGGTTGCCGCGCCCGGCAAGCAAGCTGCCGGGAAGAAGCCAAAGAATGGACCCAAGCCCGAGACTGAGTGCTTTTATTGCAAGGGAAGCGGTCACTGGAAGCGGAACTGCCCTAAGTACTTAGCGGATAAGAAGGCCGGCAAAACAAAAGGTATATGTGATATACATGTAATTGATGTGTACCTTACTAGTGCCCGTAGTAGCTCCTGGGTATTTGATACCGGTGCAGTTGCTCACATTTGTAACTCAAAGCAGGGGCTGCGGAATAAGCGGAAACTGGCAAAGGACGAGGTGACGATGCGCGTCGGGAATGGTTCCAAGGTCAATGTGATCGCCGTCGGCACGCTACCTCTGCATCTCCCTTCGGGATTAGTTTTAAACCTTAATAATTGTTATTTAGTGCCAGCTTTGAGCATGAACATTGTATCGGGATCTCGTTTAATTCGAGATGGCTACTCTTTTAAATCTGAGAATAATGGTTGTTCCATTTTTATGAGAGATATGTTTTATGGTCATGCTCCTATGGTGAATGGTTTATTCTTTATGAATCTCGAACGTGATGCTACACATGTTCATAATGTGAGTACCAAAAGAAGTAAGGTTGATAATGATAGTCCCACATACTTGTGGCACTGCCGCCTTGGTCACATAGGTGTCAAACGCATGAAGAAGCTCCATGCTGATGGACTTTTAGAGTCTCTTGATTATGAATCATTTGACACGTGCGAACCATGCCTTATGGGTAAAATGACCAAGACTCCGTTCTCAGGAACAATGGAGCGAGCAACCGACTTATTGGAAATCATACATACTGATGTGTGCGGTCCGATGAGTGTTGAGGCTCGCGGTGGCTATCGTTATGTTCTCACCCTCACTGATGATTTAAGTAGGTATGGGTATATCTACTTAATGAAACACAAGTCTGAAACCTTTGAAAAGTTCAAGGAATTTCAGAGTGAGGTTGAAAATCAACGTGACAGGAAAATCAAGTTTCTACGATCAGATCGTGGAGGAGAATACTTGAGTCACGAGTTTGGCACACACTTAAGAAAATGTGGAATAGTTTCACAACTCACGCCGCCTGGAACACCTCAGCGTAATGGTGTGTCCGAACGTCGTAATCGCACTCTATTAGATATGGTGCGATCTATGATGTCTCTTGCCGATTTACCACTATCTTTTTGGGGCTATGCTTTAGAGACTGCCGCATTCACTTTAAATAGGGCTCCGTCGAAATCCGTTGAGACGACACCGTATGAATTATGGTTTGGGAAGAAACCTAAGCTGTCGTTTCTAAAAGTTTGGGGATGCGATGCTTATGTCAAGAAACTTCAACCTGAAAAGCTCGAACCCAAGTCGGAAAAATGCGTCTTCATAGGATACCCAAAAGAAACTATTGGGTACACCTTCTACCTCAGATCCGAAGGCAAGATCTTTGTTGCCAAGAATGGGTCCTTTCTGGAGAAAGAGTTTCTCTCGAAAGAAGTAAGTGGGAGGAAAGTAGAGCTTGATGAAGTATTACCTCTTGAACCGGAAAATGGCGCAACTCAAGAAAATGTTCCTGAGGTGCCTGCACCGACTAGAGAGGAAGTTAAAATGATCAAGATACTTCTGATCAAGCCCCTACTGAAATTCGAAGGTCCACAAGGACACGTTCCGCACCAGAGTGGTACGGCAACCCTGTCTTGGAAATCATGCTGTTAGACAACGGTGAACCTTCGAACTATGAAGAAGCGATGGCGGGCCCGGATTCCGACAAATGGCTAGAAGCCATGAAATCCGAGATAGGATCCATGTATGAAAACAAAGTATGGACTTTGACTGACTTGCCCATTGAGCGGCGAGCCATAGAAAATAAATGGATCTTTAAGAAGAAGACAGACGCGGATGGTAATGTGACCATCTATAAAGCTCGGCTTGTCGCTAAGGGTTATCGACAAGTTCAAGGGGTTGACTACGATGAGACTTTCTCACCGGTAGCGAAGCTGAAGTCCGTCCGAATCATGTTAGCAATTGCCGCATTCTATGATTACGAAATATGGCAAATGGACGTCAAAACGGCATTCCTTAATGGTTTCCTTAAGGAAGAATTGTATATGATACAGCCGGAAGGTTTTGTCGATCCTAAGAATGCTGACAAAGTGTGCAAGCTCCAACGCTCGATTTATGGGCTGGTGCAAGCATCTCGGAGTTGGAACATTCGCTTTGATGAGATGATCAAAGCGTTTGGGTTTACACAGACTTATGGAGAAGCCTGCGTTTACAAGAAAGTGAGTGGGAGCTCTGTAGCATTTCTCATATTATATGTAGATGACATACTTTTGATGGGAAATGATATAGAACTCTTGGACAGCATCAAGGCCTACTTGAATAAAAGTTTTTCAATGAAGGACCTTGGAGAAGCTGCTTATATATTAGGCATCAAAATCTATAGAGATAGATCGAGACGCCTCATAGGTCTTTCACAAAGCACATACCTTGATAAGATATTGAAGAAGTTCAATATGGATCAATCCAAGAAGGGGTTCTTGCCTGTGTTACAAGGTATGAAATTGAGCTCAGCTCAATGTCCGACCACGGCAGAAGATATAGAAGAGATGAGCGTCATCCCCTATGCCTCAGCCATAGGTTCTATTATGTATGCCATGCTGTGTACCAGACCTGATGTTAACCTTGCCGTCAGTTTGGTAGGAAGGTACCAAAGTAATCCCGGCAAGGAACACTGGACAGCGGTCAAGAATATCCTGAAGTACCTGAAAAGGACTAAGGAAATGTTTCTCGTTTATGGAGGTGACGAAGAGCTCGTCGTAAAGGGTTACGTCGACGCTAGCTTCGACACAGATCTGGATGACTCTAAGTCACAAACCGGATACGTGTATATTTTGAATGGTGGGGCAGTAAGCTGGTGCAGTTGCAAGCAAAGCGTCGTGGCGGGATCTACATGTGAAGCGGAGTACATGGCAGCCTCGGAGGCAGCACATGAAGCAATATGGGTGAAGGAGTTCATCACCGACCTAGGAGTCATACCCAATGCGTCGGGGCCGATCAAGCTCTTCTGTGACAACACTGGAGCTATTGCACTTGCCAAGGAGCCCAGGTTTCACAAGAAGACAAGGCACATCAAGCGTCGCTTCAACTCCATTCGTGAAAATGTTCAAGATGGAGACATAGAGATTTGTAAAGTACATACGGACCTGAATGTAGCAGATCCGTTGACTAAACCTCTCCCTAGAGCAAAACATGATCAACACCAGAATTCCATGGGTGTTCGATTCATCACAATGTAACTAGATTATTGACTCTAGTGCAAGTGGGAGACTGTTGGAAATATGCCCTAGAGGCAATAATAAAAGCATTATTATTATATTTCCTCGTTCATGATAATTGTCTTTATTCATGCTATAATTGTGTTATCCGGAAATCGTAATACATGTGTGAATAACAGACACCAACATGTCCCTAGTGAGCCTCTAGTTGACTAGCTCGTTGATCAACAGATAGTCATGGTTTCCTGACTATGGACACTGGATGTCATTGATAACGAGATCACATCATTGGGAGAATGATGTGATGGACAAGACCCAATCCTAAACATAGCACAAGATCGTATAGTTCGTTTGCTAGAGTTTTCCAATGTCAAAGTATCTTTTCCTTAGACCATGAGATCGTGTAACTCCCGGATACCGTAGGAGTGCTTTGGGTATGCCAAACGTCACAACGTAACTGGGTGACTATAAAGGTAGACTACGGGTATCTCCGAAAGTGTCTGTTGGGTGACATGGATCAAGACTGGGATTTGTCACTCCGTATGACGGAGAGGTATCACTGGGCCCACTCGGTAATGCATCATCATAATGAGCTCAGAGTGACCAAGTGTCTGGTCACGGGATCATGCATTACGGTACGAGTAAAGTGACTTGCCGGTAACGAGATTGAACGAGGTATTGGGATACCGATGATCGAATCTCGCGCAAGTAACATATCGATAGACAAAGGGAATAGTGTACGGGATTGATTAAATCCTCGACATCATGGTTCATCCGATGAGATCATCGTGGAGCATGTGGGAGCCAACATGGGTATCCAGATCCCGCTGTTGGTTATTGACCGGAGAGTTATCTCGGTCATGTCTGCTTGTCTCCTGAACCCGTAGGGTCTACACACTTAAGGTTCGATGACGCTAGGGTTATGAAGATATGTATATGCAGAAACCCGAATGTTGTTTGGAGTCCCGGATGAGATCCCGGACGTCACGAGGAGTTCCGGAATGGTCCGGAGGTAAAGAATTATATATAGGAAGTGCTATTTCGGGCATCGGGACAAGTTTCGGGGTTATCGGTATTGTACCGGGACCACCGGAAGGGTCCCGGGGGTCCACCGGGTGGGGCCACCTGTCCCGGGGGGCCATATGGGCTGTAGGGAGTGCGCCTTATCCTAGATGGGCCAAGGGCACCAGCCCCTATAGGCCCATGCGCCTAGGGTTTCCACCATGGAAGAGTCCATGTGGTGGAAGGCACCCCTAGGTGCCTTGGGGGGGAGGGAAACCTCCCCTTGGCCGCCGCCCCCCCTAGTAGATCTCATCTACTAGGGACGGCGCCCCCCCTGGCACCCCTATATATAGTGGGGGGGAGAGGAGGGATTTCACACCAGCCCCTGGCGCATCCATCTCCCCCCGTTACGTCTCTCCCTCGTAGTCTCGGCGAAGCCCTGCTGCTGTGACGCCCTGCATCCACCACCACGCCGTCGTGCTGCTGGATCTTCATCAACCTCTCCTCCCCCCTTGCTGGATCAAGAAGGAGGGGACGTCTCCCGTCCCGTACGTGTGTTGAACGCGGAGGTGCCGTCCGTTCGGCGCTGGTCATCGGTGATTTGGATCACGTCGAGTACGACTACATCATCACCGTTCTTTTGAACGCTTCCATGCGCGATCTACAAAGGTATGTAGATGCATCTAATCACTCATTGCTAGATGAACTCCTAGATGATCTTGGTGAAATGAGTAGGAAAATTTTTGTTTTCTGCAACGTTCCCCAACATGATTTTCCAGATTTCCAGACACTGGTAAACAAGGCCCTGATTGCAGAAAGGGAGCACAAGCTTATGCAGGACAGTAGGCCCGCTCCTGATGACCGCAAGCGAAAGTTCGAGCCAAAGAAGGAAGGACCCATAGTCCAGAAGGCTCGTACCTGGCAAAAGACACAGGTTGAGTTTAAGCCCATTTGGTAGCAGAATGTTAACAAGACCACTACCCAAGTCAACAATATCGTGACCAGCCTAGTACGCGAAGATTGTCAGTGTAGCAATGTGTGTTTCTCTTGTGGGAAAACCGGGCACTAGCCAGATAGTGCCCCAATAACGGCAAGTCAAATGCTCCTTTCAAGCCGTAGGTCCACAACATGGGGCCATATCCTGGCCAGAAGACCATCCAAGGGCAAGTTCATCACCTCTCCACAGAAGAAGCCCAGGAGAACCTGGAAGTCGTCATTGGTATGTTTTCTGTTAATCGCATACCTGCAATAATTTTGTTCGACTCTGGGGCTTCCCACTCTTTTATTTCACGTAGTTTTGTTGCCCAAAACAAGTTTTCTTGCTCGATTATGGAAAAGAGTATGATGGTACAACCCCCGGGATCTTTGCTCAAAAGCAATTTGGCCTGCCATAGTTTGGAGATTGACATCCAAGGAGTCATGTTCCCAGCCTCTTTGATAGTCACCGAGTCTGCCAAGTTGGATATTATTTTGGGAATGAACTGGTTAACTAAACATCAAGTATGCATCAACTGTGCGACCAAAGAAGTCACATTGACAAGCCAGGAAGGCCAAACTACACAATTATTTGCTCGAAGAAGCATGCAGAAGAAATAAATGGTCTTCACAGCTCTAGCTGAAGAATTGGATCTAATTCCCATGGTTAGTGAGTTTCCAGATGTATTTCCTGAGGAACTACCAGGAATGCCGCCAGATCGCAAGCTTGAGTTTGCAATTGACCTTGTGCCCAGGACCGCACCTATTTACAAGAAGTATTACCGAATGCCTTCATCTGAGTTAGTGGAGTTAAATAAACGGTTGGATGAGATGCTTCAGAAAGGATACATTCATCCCAGTTCTTCACCATGGGGATCACCCACAATCTTCATGGACAAGAAAGACGACAGTCTTCAGATGTGTGCGGATTACCGTCAGTTGAATGATGTCACTATCAAGAACAAATATCCGCTTCCGAGGATTGATGATTTGTTTGACCAACTCAGTGGGGCACATGTATTCTCGAAGATTGATTTGAGGATCGGATATCACCAGCCCAAAATCATGAAGGAGGATATTCCTAAGACCGCATTCACCACCCGATACGGTCTTTATGAATATATAGTCATGTCTTTCGGTCTCACCAATGCCCCTGCTTTCTTCGTGCACATGATCAATAAAGTATTCATGGACTTCCTGGATAAATCTGTGGTGGTCTTCATTAATGACATCCTCATATACTTGAAAAATGAAGAAGAGCACAAGGGACATCTCAGAGCAGTCTTGCAAAGACTCCGCGACCATCAGTTCTATGCGAAATTCAGCAAATGTGAATTTTGGCTCAAGCAAGTCGGATTTTTGGGGCATGTTCTTTCAGCAGAAGGTATATCAGTTGATCCAAGCAAAGTGAAGGACATTCTTAAGTGGCCAGCACCCACGACAGTGACTGAGATCTGAAGTTTTCTTTGATTAGCCAGATATTACCATTGATTCATTGAAGGCTTCTCTAAGATCGCCAAGCCCATGACAGAACTCCTCAAGAAGGATCAGAAGTTTGTATGGTTTGAGGATTGTGAGAAGAGTTTCAATGAGTTGAAGACCCAATTGACGTCAGCACCTGTGTTGACCCTTGCAGACATCAACCACGGCTTTGATGTATACTGTGATGCATCCAGGAGGGGTATTGGATGTGTGCTCATGCATGATGAAAAGGTTGTAGCCCACACGTCTAGATAGCTACGACCCCACGAAGGAAACTATCCTACGCATGATTTGGAATTGGCCGCAGTTGTGCACGCATTGAAGATTTGGAGGCACTACCTCATTGGCAAAAGATGTCACATATTCACCCAACCGGACTTAAATCTCCAACAACGGAGATGGCTTGAATTGGTCAAGAATTATGATCTCGGAATAAACTACCATCCCGGGAAGTCCAATGTGGTTGCTGATGCCCTCGGTCGCAAGCCTGCCAACCTGAACGCCTTAATGGAGTCCTTGCCTCCCGAACTCCAAGAAGAGATCACTCAGCTTAACATGGTTGCTGTTGGGGATGACATAGTTCATAGTAGGTCACACCATGGATCAACATAAATAAGTTAATCTTGCACACTAAAGTATATAGTTGGCACTGATTATGTGATGAGGTTGTTGAAACCATGAAGATGGTTGTTGCTGGAACCAAAGAGTTGGTTTCCTTTGTGTCCGGGAGTGATCACCATATTGATGATGCGGGTTACAAGGTAACCCGTATGGTAAGAGAGTCTAAGGGACTCGACGCACAAGTATGTTCACTCCATGAGTAGTATGTTATAGCCTTGCATTTAACCTGCTTAATTGTCATGTTATTGTTTGCCATTATGCTTTTACTTGTTGTGAGCTTGCAAGTACATTCAATGTGTTGACCTAGCGTGTCATGCCAGCTTTCAGGAAATTCTTACCAGATCGGAGTGCTTCCCATGTCTAGGTCATGTCCACATCAGTGTCCCTGTGCTATGGAGTTCTGTTTCATCGTCATTCTGCCGCAGCGTAGTTGTCGTGATCGAGGCCCCCTTCATGTTCATTAAATATTGTACATATTGTTCAGCCGCACCGTGTGTGCCGCTTGGCCTCACTACTTGATGTAATATCGAACCTATGTTTCCGCTAGCATCAATAAAGTGGTTGTTTTATGTACTAATTTGTTGTGTGGTCCAGAAGACTAGATCTCTAGGCTGACAATGCAAGGTAAACCGGTTGCTCTGAGCCGGGGTGCCAAAAACCATCTTGGGTGAACCGATGTTTGGGTCAAGGGATGGGAGAACAAATGTTTCGAAGGCGACAAGGTTTGGCTATGCACAAGTTTTACTCTTACAGAGACACGTATGGACAAAAAGAAACTTATCTGCTTGGCTTGTCGAGAATCGACATGTAAGCTCGTTTTCCGTCTCTTCTTCCCAGGATCAACTCCGCGGCAAGAGCCTTGTAGTTAGTGCAGGGGAAAACATAGTAGCATGTGACCCCATCTAGATGATCATGGCAAGTTTATGCTAAGCTAATCATGCATGCATGTTTTAAGGGTGCCTGCGCTTCATTTTATTATCTGTGCTCTGGGTCTGCGCCTCGCTTTGTACAAAGGTTTACATGCACATCCACGAGGCTTGTACAAAAGGGTGGCTGCCGGGGCAGTTCCCGATAGACGTGCCTTATGGGTAGAACTTGTGAAGATGCTCAATGTTCCACGACTTCTGCATTTTTATGCCATCTTCAGTCTCTAGACGGACCGCGCCAGGTCTTTTGACTCATACTACCCAGTAAGGGCCTTCCCACTTTGGCTTCAACTTGTTGGAACCCTTGGCGGACTGGACACACGTAAGGACAAGGTCGCCTTCCTCAAGGCTCCGAGCATGGACCCTGCGGCTATGATAGTGGCGCAGGGCTTGCTGATAGCGTGTAGCACTCACAGCAGCAAGGTGACGGTTCTCCTCAAGGAGCACGTCATCATCATGCCGGTGCTGCTCTTGCTCTACTTCATCATAGGAAAATACTCGAGGTGACCCGTATATGAGTTGTGTGGGGATCACTGCTTCTTCCGCATAGACTAGGGAGAAGGGAGTCTGATCGGTAGCTGGATTTGGTGTCGTACGGAGGGACCAAAGAACTACCGACAGCTCATCGATCCAGCGTTTGCTGTGCTTTTGCAGCTTGTCAAAAGTTCTTGTCTTGAGCCCTCGTGGCACTTCAGAGTTCATCCTCTCAGCTTGTCCATTGCTCGTAGGATGTGCAACAGAGGCGAATGAAACTTTGCTTCTGAGGGTTTGAACGTACTGCATGAAGGCGTGGCTTGTGAATTGGGTGCCGTTGTCAGTGATAACTCTGGCGGGTACTCCGAAACGGCACACCAATCCCTTCAAGAACTTGATAGATGATTGTTCGGTTACCTTCCTCACAGGCTCCACTTCCAGTCACTTTGTAAACTTGTAGATTGCAACATACAAGAATTCAAAGCCCCCAGTAGCACGGGGGCAGGGGCTCAAGATGTCGAGCTCCCAGACCAAAAATGTCCACTACAAAGGGGTCGTCTAGAGAGCTTGAGCAGGTTGATGGATATTCTTGGAGTGGAACTGGCAGGCTTCACATCTGGTGACTAGCTCAATTGCATCTTGGAGGGCCGTGGGCCAGTAGAAACCTTGCCAGAAAGCTTTTCCAACCAAGGCTCTTGACCCAATATGGGAGCCACACATGCCTTTGTGTATTTCTGCCAACGGTTCCTTCCCGTCTTCCCGGCAAATGCACTTCAATTTCACACCTGTGGGCCTCCTTCTGTATAATGTGTCATCGACGAACTGATACATACTAGCCATCTGAGCTACTCTTTCATCTTCTTCTTGCTCCTCGGAAAGTTCCTCCTGTTTGGAGGTAATGGACTATGTGTTGTGCCAAAGTAGGAGCCTAGGGCTCGACAATAAGGACCAACAACACCTCTGCATTCATGGGAGCGCATACCTCAACCACGAGAACATGTGGTTCGGCGGGAGGGAGCTGCTCACCAGGCGAAGTGGAGTTATTCCTGGCAACCTCTCTACCATGAGCCTTGGAAGCTCTACTGGGAGATGCTTCCTGGAGTCCAATTTCCTCCTATTTCTGGCCATCACCGTACTTTGGGTTGAGTCAGGTGGAGAACAAAATTCCCTGGTACCACAAGGAGCTTTTGTGCAGCACATTTCGACAGATGATCAACGATGTTGTTTTCCGCACGCGGCACGTGCTCTGTTTGTAATCCATCAAAACGCTCCTCCAGCTTCCTCACTTCTTCTAATTATGCCTCCATCAACAGACTCTAATAATCCTTGTTAACTTGCCTCACCACAGTCTGTGAATCTCCATGGATGATGAACTTGTTGATCCCCAACTCCACCGCAATCTTGAGCCCGACAAGGAGCCCTTCATATTCTGCAGTGTTGTTGGTAGCTTCCTATCGGTATTCTAGATATGGGGGAACCCAGACTTCCTTGCCTGCGGCCCATGGCGTGGCTCCACCGACGGCATGGTATGGCCCAGCTTCAGCATCAACAACTCAAGAACCTCGCGAGGGGCCAAGCCTCGCGAGGCTGATGACACCAAGACCTCCAAGGGGATCGGCCTCCTCAGGGTGCCTCCCAAGGAGCGGAGATTTCTATGCAAGGCGCACCTCGCGAGGTTCGGCTAACGTAAGCCATGATGACCAAGGCCAGGTGGGTGCCAGGCGGGCGCCAGCGGGCCCAGAGTACCAGTTTCCTCTTTGGTGCAAAGGAGACAAGCAGCGGGCGTGGAGTCCCGAGGAATCGGCCAAAGGTTTCCATTCTGGTGCAACCAGACCAAGACCTCCAGGACGGCAGGACGGAGGTCATTGCCGAGCCCACCGCAGCGTCATGACCAGAGGATTTTGCAGCCGAAGACCACTTTAGTAAGGATAGGATGTACTTATTGTCTCCCTTCAAATTTGGCTATTGTAGGATCCCTTCCCGCCTACATTTGGGAAGAGGACCAAAGCCACTATAAATAGGACCTAGCCACCACCATAGAGGGGGATCGAATCCATTCCACCCTCACCAGCTCACTCAAACTCAAGAACACGCCTCCTGTGACTGTTCCCCATTGTACTAGTTCTTTCTCAGCCCCTCGAGGAAAATCCACCACAAAGCAGGAGTAGGGTTTACACCGCAGGATGGCTCGAACCTGGGTAAACGGCCATGTCTTTCTTTTCCTTCGAGCTCGACGCGCTAGGCTGTGAGGGTTGCGAGTTGGTAGCCTGGGTAGGTTGAGATCTCCGCACGCACCCTAGAGTTCGAACCTCTCAAGGGTTTGCGGAACCCGAAATATGACATTTGACGTGCCAGGTAGGGGTTCGAACCCATGTGTGAGGGCCAGTTTAGGATTGCCCGTGTCTCCAGTCCTGGCACCGCGTGCCTAGCGACACAGGAAGGGATCCCCATCCAGAACGCGTGGAACATCCAACACCTCTGGAAGTTCTACCCATGAAGCAAGGCTCCGGCTTATGAAGGTCTCCGCTCGTGAGACTGATACGTCTCCAACGTATCTATAATTTTTGATTGCTCCATGCTACTTTATCTACTGTTTTGGACTATATTGGGCTTTATTTTCCACTTTTATATTATTTTTTGGACTAACCTATTAACCGGAGGCCCAGTCCAGAATTGCGGTTTTTTGCCTATTTCAGTGTTTCGAAGAAATAGAATATCAAATGGAGTCCAAACGGAATGAAACCTTCGGGAACGTGATTTTCTCACCGAACGTGATCCAGGAGACTTGGACCCTGCTCCAAGGAACAAAAGAGGCGGTCACGAGGGTGGGGGTGCGCCCCCTGGGCGCGCCCCCTACCTCGTGGGCCCCCTGTTGCTCCACCGACGTACTCCTTCCTCCTATATATACCAACGTATCCCCAAACGATCAAAACAGGAGCCAAAAACCTAATTCCACCGCGGCAACCTTCTATATCCACGAGATCCCATCTTGGGGCCTGTTCCGGAGCTCCACCGGAGGGGGCATCCACCACGGAGGGCTTCTACATCAACACCATAGCCCCTCCGATGAAGTGTGAGTAGTTTACTTCAGACCTTCGGGTCCATAGCTAGTAGCTAGATGGCTTCTTCTCTCTTTTTGGATCTCAATACAATGTTCTCCCCCTCTCTCGTGGAGATCTATTCGATGTAATCTTCTTCTTTTTGCGGTGTGTTTGTTGAGACTGACGAATTGTGGGTTTATGATCCAGTATTATGTATGAACAATATTTGAATCTTCTCTGAATTCTTTTATGTATGATTGAGTTATCTTTGCAAGTCTCTACGAATTATCCTTTTGGTTTGGCCAACTAGATTGGTAGTTCTTGCAATGGGAGAAATGCTTAGCTTTGGGTTCAATCTTGCGGTGTCCTTTCCCAGTGACAGCAGGGGCAGCAAGGCACGTATTGTATTGTTGCCATCGAGGATAACAAGATGGTTTTTTTTATCATATTGCATGAATTTATCCCTCTACATCATGTCATCTTGCTTAAGGCATTACTCTGTTTTTAACTTAATACTCTAGATGCATGCTGGGTAGCGGTCGATGAGTGGAGTAATAGTAGTACATGCAGAATCGTTTCGATCTACTTGTCTCGGACGTGATGCCTATATACATGATCATTCTCTAGATATACTCATAACTATGCTCAGTTTTGTCAATTGCTCAACAGTAATTTGTTCACCCACCGTAGAATTTTTATGCTCTTGAGAGAAGCCACTAGTGAAACCTATGGCCCACGGGTCTATTCTCATCATATCAATCTCCATTACTCTATTTACTTGCTTTGTTTTTACTTTGCCTTTTACTTTTTTACTTTGCATCTATCTATCAAAAATACCAAAAATATTATTTATCATCTCTATTAGATCTCACCCTCGTAAGTGACCGTGAAGGGATTGACAACCCCTAATCGCGTTGGCTGAGAGTAGCTATCGTTTTGTGTAGATACGAGGGACTTGTGCGTGGTCTCCTACTGGATTGATACCTTGGTTCTCAAAAACCGAGGGAAATACTTATGCTACTTTGCTGCATCATCCTCTCCTCTTCGGGGAAATCCAACGCAGTGCTCAAGAGGTAGCAGAGACTCTCATGTAAAAATGAGTGGGTCTGTACACACCCCGGAGTCTCCCGAGTGTCGCCCTGGGGCCTCATGGGGGCTCCCACCCACGTCCTACTGGCAGCACTTAGCTCCGCGCTGGTCAAAATACTAGACTAGGTGCTGGACACGGCTGTTCATTTGCTTGCTTTCTGAAGTTGTTTCGCAATCTTTTAATGGAATTTGGGGTTTTCGTGCTTTGGTTTGCCATGTTGGATTTTCTCTCCTCTCGTTTCACTCGTTCTTAGCCTGGGCCAGGAAAGGGCGGCAGTTGTCCGTCACTCTTCCTCGTGTGTGGGGGCTAGGCAGGTGTGAGCGCACGTGTCCGCCCTCGCACAAGCACACCTCACCGAACCCCGTTGCCAAGGTGCTTCGGCTTTACGATCCTCGCGAGGAGCCCTCGATCAAGCTCGCGGGCATCAACGCCCTCTCATGTCCGTGCCCCTCGGGCGACACGACGCGGTGCATCAAGCTACAGCTAAACCCACGACAGGGGGCTCCTATAAGGAGGAGTGAGGTGCCCACTAAGGTTTCGTTTCCCTACTTTAAAATAACTCTGCAGTGGCACTACGGTGTCTCTCGAGGCCTCTAGAGCCTCCCGAGGCTAGTGGCCCCCGAGCCATCAGGAAGAAGGGACTTCGTCAGGCATCAAGGGCTGGGCCCCCGCAACGTGAGAAGCTGCCACAAACATGTCAAGGTAAGTTACCCTACCCATGCCTACCCAGAATACAAACATCATAGTACAACATTAATATAATAAGCATAGCATAAAGGGCATAACTGCCATAATTCATTACACACCCCAGTGGGGCGCCCTACCTTTTTCAAATTGCTAAAGAAAGTAAAGGATAAACAAAAGTGGCCCGCAAGGCTGTAGCTGGTCTTGAGTCCAAGATCGGCAGCCCCGAGCTCAGGTCGGGCTGTCCTCCTGCTTCACCAGGATGTGGCGGCGAGACGATCCGCCGCCTCCCTTGATCCGAGCTCGGTGGCACGGAGGTTTATCGTAGTCATCGCTGCTTGAGCTCCCGCCCGAGGAAGAGCTGCCTGCCGCGGGTCAGAACCATGCTGTCCGCAGCGGCAACCTGAATTCCCACCACGAGGCCCTGCAGCAGCAGCCGTCGGCCTGCAGCCAGAGGTCGTCGAGCCTCGAGGTCGGCAGCTTGCCGGTAAAGAAGCGCAGGAGTCGGAACAAGGTGTCGGTGGGCCTTTCCGACCACACCATGAACTCCAAGAGCACATCAATTAAGTAGAAGTGTGGTCAAGGAGGGTGAGCGACCATAGCATGCCTCCCCTTGTTGCGGGGGCTGGCTCGTGGCCGGTGGCCCCCACTGTGAGAAGAAGCTCCGCCGCGGACGCCAAGGGAGATGCCGACCCCTGGAGAAGCGCGCCCGCGCCTTCTGGGAGACGCTTCCGGGGTCACGACATGCTTGCGGGGACGGCCGCGGCCCCTCTAGGGTGGTGGCGAAGCTGGTCCTTCGTTAGGAGCCTTCCCCTTCTCGGCAGCCGAGAATCTCCTCGTCGGCGCCATGGATGCGACCGCAAGATGGAGGAAGAAGAATGGACGAGCAATGAGAAGACGAAGAAAGAGATGAGCAAGGGGGGCTCCGCCCCTCCCCTCATTTATAGCCGAAGGGAGGCCAACCGCCGACCTCCACGATCTCGTGTAATGATGTTTTTCTACATGCGGCATCGACTCATCAAGTCGGACGGATTTCAAGGCTGCATGTGGAAGTGGAGACTCCCACGTCCCATCAATCGCCACGCGTCATCCAAGGCCGCATGCGGTTAGGGCCTGCGGCGCTCCACACCTGCCCTTTGGCTTGGCCTAGAAGCCAAGTCCGAGCGTGCCTTGGGCCCTGGGGCTACTATCGGCGTTCTGGATATGGGGGTACCTAGACTTGCCTGCCTGAGGCCCATGGCATGGCTCCACCGACGGCTTGGTATGGCTCAGCTTCGGCATCAACAACTCAAGACCCTCGCGAGGGGCCAAGCCTCGCAAGGCGGACGACACCAAGACCTCCAAGGGGATTGGCCTCCTCAGGTTGGCTCCCGAGGAGCGGAGATTTCTATGCAAGGCGCACCTCGCGAGGTTCGGCTGATGTGAGCCATGACAACCAAGGCTAGGCACGCGCCAGCAGGCACAGAGTACCAGTTTCCTCTTTGGTGCAAAGAAGGCAAGCAGCAGGCGTGGAGTCCCGAGGAATCAGCCAAAGGTTTCCATTCTGGTGCAACAAGACCAAGACCGCCAGGACGGAGGTCATCACAGAGCCCACCGCAGCATCACGAACAGAGGTTTCTGCAGGCGAAGACCACATTAGTCAGGATAGGATGTACTTGTTGTCTCCCTTCAAATTTGGCCATTTGGGATCCCTTCCCGCCTACATTTGGGAAGAGGACCAAAGCCACTATAAATAGGACCTAACCACCACCATAGAGGGGGATCGAATCCATTCCACCCTCATCACCCTCACCAGCTCACTCAAGCTCAAGAACACACCACCTGAGGCTGTTCCCCACTGTACTAGTTCTTCCTCTGCATCTCGAGGCAAATCCACCACAAAGCAGGAGTTGGGTTTTAAACTGCAAGGTGGCCCGAACCTAGGTAAACTGATGTGTCTCTCTTTTCCTTCGAGCTCAACGCACTAGGCTATGAGGGTTGCGAGTTGGCAGGATAGGTAGGTTGAGATCTCCGCACGCACCCTAGAGTTCGAACCTCTCAAGGGTTTGCGGAATCCGAAACCCGACATTTACTGTCGGTGTTCTGGATACGGGGGTACCCAAACTTGCCTCTGACGGCCTGGTGTGGCCCAGCTTCAGCATCAACAACTCAAGACCCTCGCGAGGGGCCAAGCCTCACGAGGTGGACGACACCAAGACCTCCAAGAGGACCGGCCTCCTCAGGCTGGCTCATGAGGAGCAGAGATTTCCATGCAAGGTGCACCTCGCGAGGTTCGGCTGACATGAGCCATGACGACCAAGGCCATGCGGGCGCCAGCACGCGCAGCGTACCAGTTTCCTCTTCTGTGCAAAGGAGGTAAGCAATGGGCATGGAGTCCCGAGGAATGAGCAGTAGGTTTCCATTCTGGTGCAAATACCAAGACCGCCAGGACGGCAAGACGGAGGTCATCACCGAGCGTACCACATCGTCATGACCAGATGCTTTTGTAGGAGAAGACCGCTTTAGTCAGGATAGGACGTACTTGTTGTCTCAATTCAAATTTGGCAGTGATGGGATCCCTTCCCGCCTTGATTTTGGAAGAGAACCAAAGCCACTATAAATAGGACCTAGCCACCACCATAGAGGGGGATCGAATCCATTCCACCCTCATCACCCTCACCAGCTCACTCGAGCTCAAGAACACACCACCTGAGGCTGTTCCCCTCTGTACTAGTTCTTCCTCTGCATCTCGAGGCAAATCCACCACAAAGCAGGAGTTGGGTTTTACACTGCAAGGTGGACCGAACCTGGGTAAACTGATGTGTCTCTCTTTTTCTTCGAGCTCAACGCACTAGGCTATGAGGGTTGCAAGTTGGCAGGCTAGGTAGGTTGAGTTCTCCGCACGCACCCCAAAGTTTGAACCTCTCAAGGGTTTGCGGAATCCGAAACCCGACATTTACTGTTGGTGTTCTGGATACGGGGGTACCCAAACTTGCCTGTGACGGCCTGGTGCGGCCCAGCTTCAGCATCAACAACTCAAGACCCTCGCGAGGGGCCAAGCCTCACGAGGTGGACGACACCAAGACCTCCAAGAGGACCGGCCTCCTCAGGCTGGCTCATGAGGAGCAGAGATTTCCATGCAAGGCGCACCTCGCGAGGTTCGGCTAACGTGAGCTATGACTACCAAGGCCATGCGGGCGCAAGCAGGCGCAGCGTACCAGTTTCCTCTTCTGTGCAAAGGAGGCAAGCAGCAGGCATGGAGTCCCGAGGAATGAGCAGTAGGTTTCCATTCTGGTGCAAAGACCAAGACCGCCAGGACGGCAAGACGGAGGTCATCACCGAGCGTACCACAGCGTCATGACCAGATGCTTTTGTAGGAGAAGACCGCTTTAGTCAGGATAGGACGTACTTGTTGTCTCCCTTCAAATTTGGCAGTGATGGGATCCCTTCCCGCCTACATTTTGGAAGAGGACCAAAGTCACTATAAATAGGACCTAGCCACCACCATAGAGGGGGATCGAATCCATTCCACCCTCATCACCCTCACCAGCTCACTCGAGCTCAAGAACACACCTCCTGAGGCTGTTCCCCACTGTACTAGTTCTTCATCTGCATCTCGAGGCAAATCCACCACAAAGCAGGAGTTGGGTTTTACACTGCAAGGCGGCCCGAACCTGGGTAAACTGATGTGTCTCTCTTTTCCTTCGAGCTCAACGCACTAGGCTATGAGGGTTGTGAGTTGGCAGGCTAGGTAGGTTGAGATCTCCGCACGCACCCCAGAGTTCGAACCTCTCAAGGGTTTGTGGAATCCGAAACCCGACATTTACTGTCGGCGTTCTGGATACGAGGGTACCCAAACTTGCCTCTGACGGCCAAGTGCGGCCCAGCTTCAGCATCAACAACTCAAGACCCTCACGAGGGGCCAAGCCTCACGAGGTGGACGACACCAAGACCTCCAAGAGGACTGGCCTCCTCAGGCTGGCTCATGAGGAGCAGAGATTTCCAGGCAAGGCGCACCTCGCGAGGTTCGGCTAACGTGAGCCATGATGACCAAGGCCATGCGGGCGCCAGCACGCGCAGCGTACCAGTTTCCTCTTCTGTGCAAAGGAGGCAAGCAATGGGCATGGAGTCCCGAGGAATGAGCAGTAGGTTTCCATTCTGGTGCAAAGACCAAGACCGCCAGGACGGCAAGATGGAGGTCATCACCGAGCGTACCACAGCGTCATGACCAGATGCTTTTGTAGGAGAAGACCGCTTTACTCAGGATAGGACATACTTGTTGTCTGCCTTCAAATTTGGCAGTGATGGGATCCCTTCCCGCCTACATTTTGGAAGAGGACCAAAGCCACTATAAATAGGACCTAGCCACCACCATAGAGGGGGATCGAATCCATTCCACCCTCATCACCCTCACCAGCTCACTCGAGCTCAAGAACACACCTCCTAAGGCTGCTCCCCACTGTACTGGTTCTTCCTCTGCATCTCGAGGCAAATCCACCACAAAGCAGGAGTTGGGTTTTACACTGCAAGGTGGCCCGAACCTGGGTAAACTGATGTGTCTCTCTTTTCCTTCGAGCTCAACGCACTAGGCTATGAGGGTTGCTAGTTAGCAGGCTAGGTAGGTTGAGATCTCCGCACGCACCCCAGAGTTCGAACCTCTTAAGGGTTTGCGGAATCTGAAACCCGACATTTACTGTCGGCGTTCTGGATACGGGAGTACCCAAACTTGCCTCTGACGGCCTGGTGCGGCCCAGCTTCAGCATCAACAACTCAAGACCCTCGCGAGGGGCCAAGCCTCACGAGGCGAACGACACCAAGACCTCCAAGAGGACCGGCCTCCTTAGGCTGGCTCATGAGGAGCAGAGATTTCCATGCAAGGTGCACCTCGCGAGGTTCGGCTAACGTGAGCTATGACTACCAAGGCCATGCGGGCGCAAGCACGCGCAGCGTACCAGTTTCCTCTTCTGTGCAAAGGAGGCAAGCAGCGGGCATGGAGTCCCGAGGAATGACCAGTAGGTTTCCATTCTGGTGCAAAGACCAAGACCGCCAGGACGGCAAGATGGAGGTCATCACCGAGCGTACCACAGCGTCATGACCAGATGCTTTTGTAGGAGAAGACCGCTTTAGTCAGGATAGGACGTACTTGTTGTCTCCCTTCAAATTTGGCAGTGATGGGATCCCTTCCTGCCTACATTTTGGAAGAGGACCAAAGCCACTATAAATAGGACCTAGCCACCACCATAGAGGGGGATCGAATCCATTCCACCCTCATCACCCTCACCAGCTCACTCGAGCTCAAGAACACACCTCCTGAGGCTGTTCCCCACTGTACTAGTTCTTCATCTGCATCTCGAGGCAAATCCACCACAAAGCAGGAGTTGGGTTTTACACTGCAAGGCGGCCCGAACCTGGGTAAACTGATGTGTCTCTCTTTTCCTTCGAGCTCAACGCACTAGGCTATGAGGGTTGTGAGTTGGCAGGCTAGGTAGGTTGAGATCTCCGCACGCACCCCAGAGTTCGAACCTCTCAAGGGTTTGCGGAATCCGAAACCCGACATTTACTGTCGGCGTTCTGGATACGAGGGTACCCAAACTTGCCTCTGACGGCCAGGTGCGGCCCAGCTTCAGCATCAACAACTCAAGACCCTCACGAGGGGCCAAGCCTCACGAGGTGGACGACACCAAGACCTCCAAGAGGACTGGCCTCCTCAGGCTGGCTCATGAGGAGCAGAGATTTCCATGCAAGGCACACCTCGCGAGGTTCGGCTGACGTGAGCCATGATGACCAAGGCCATGCAGGCGCCAGCACGCGCAGGGTACCAGTTTCCTCTTCTGTGCAAAGGAGGCAAGCAATGGGCATGGAGTCCCGAGGAATGAGCAGTAGGTTTCCATTCTGGTGCAAAGACCAAGACCGCCAGGACGGCAAGACGGAGGTCATCACCGAGCGTACCACAGCGTCATGACCAGATGCTTTTGTAGGAGAAGACCGCTTTACTCAGGATAGGACATACTTGTTGTCTGCCTTCAAATTTGGCAGTGATGGGATCCCTTCCCACCTACATTTTGGAAGAGGACCAAAGCCACTATAAATAGGACCTAGCCACCACCATAGAGGGGGATCGAATCCATTCCACCCTCATCACCCTCACCAGCTCACTCGAGCTCAAGAACACACCTCCTAAGGCTGCTCCCCACTGTACTGGTTCTTCCTCTGCATCTCGAGGCAAATCCACCACAAAGCAGGAGTTGGGTTTTACACTGCAAGGTGGCCCGAACCTGGGTAAACTGATGTGTCTCTCTTTTCCTTCGAGCTCAACGCACTAGGCTATGAGGGTTGCTAGTTAGCAGGCTAGGTAGGTTGAGATCTCCGCACGCACCCCAGAGTTCGAACCTCTTAAGGGTTTGCGGAATCTGAAACCCGACATTTACTGTCGGCGTTCTGGATACGGGAGTACCCAAACTTGCCTCTGACGGCCTGGTGCGGCCCAGCTTCAGCATCAACAACTCAAGACCCTCGCGAGGGGCCAAGCCTCACGAGGCGAACGACACCAAGACCTCCAAGAGGACCGGCCTCCTTAGGCTGGCTCATGAGGAGCAGAGATTTCCATGCAAGGTGCACCTCGCGAGGTTCGGCTAACGTGAGCTATGACTACCAAGGCCATGCGGGCGCAAGCACGCGCAGCGTACCAGTTTCCTCTTCTGTGCAAAGGAGGCAAGCAGCGGGCATGGAGTCCCGAGGAATGACCAGTAGGTTTCCATTCTGGTGCAAAGACCAAGACCGCCAGGACGGCAAGATGGAGGTCATCACCGAGCGTACCACAGCGTCATGACCAGATGCTTTTGTAGGAGAAGACCGCTTTAGTCAGGATAGGACGTACTTGTTGTCTCCCTTCAAATTTGGCAGTGATGGGATCCCTTCCTGCCTACATTTTGGAAGAGGACCAAAGCCACTATAAATAGGACCTAGCCACCACCATAGAGGGGGATCGAATCCATTCCACCCTCATCACCCTCACCAGCTCACTCGAGCTCAAGAACACACCTCCTGAGGCTGTTCCCCACTGTACTAGTTCTTCATCTGCATCTCGAGGCAAATCCACCACAAAGCAGGAGTTGGGTTTTACACTGCAAGGCGGCCCGAACCTGGGTAAACTGATGTGTCTCTCTTTTCCTTCGAGCTCAACGCACTAGGCTATGAGGGTTGTAAGTTGGCAGGCTAGGTAGGTTGAGATCTCCGCACGCACCCCAGAGTTCGAACCTCTCAAGGGTTTGCGGAATCCGAAACCCGACATTTACTGTCGGCGTTCTGGATACGAGGGTACCCAAACTTGCCTCTGACGGCCAGGTGCGGCCCAGCTTCAGCATCAACAACTCAAGACCCTCACGAGGGGCCAAGCCTCACGAGGTGGACGACACCAAGACCTCCAAGAGGACTGGCCTCCTCAGGCTGGCTCATGAGGAGCAGAGATTTCCATGCAAGGCACACCTCGCGAGGTTCGGCTGACGTGAGCCATGATGACCAAGGCCATGCAGGCGCCAGCACGCGCAGGGTACCAGTTTCCTCTTCTGTGCAAAGGAGGCAAGCAATGGGCATGGAGTCCCGAGGAATGAGCAGTAGGTTTCCATTCTGGTGCAAAGACCAAGACCGCCAGGACGGCAAGACGGAGGTCATCACCGAGCGTACCACAGCGTCATGACCAGATGCTTTTGTAGGAGAAGACCGCTTTACTCAGGATAGGACATACTTGTTGTCTGCCTTCAAATTTGGCAGTGATGGGATCCCTTCCCGCCTACATTTTGGAAGAGGACCAAAGCCACTATAAATAGGACCTAGCCACCACCATAGAGGGGGATCGAATCCATTCCACCCTCATCACCCTCACCAGCTCACTCGAGCTCAAGAACACACCTCCTAAGGCTGTTCCCCACTGTACTGGTTCTTCCTCTGCATCTCGAGGCAAATCCACCACAAAGCAGGAGTTGGGTTTTACACTACAAGGTGGCCCGAACCTGGGTAAACTGATGTGTCTCTCTTTTCCTTCGAGCTCAACGCACTAGGCTATGAGGGTTGCTAGTTAGCAGGCTAGGTAGGTTGAGATCTCCGCACGCACCCCAGAGTTTGAACCTCTTAAGGGTTTGCGGAATCTGAAACCCGACATTTACTGTCGGCATTCTGGATACGGGAGTACCCAAACTTGCCTCTGACGGCCTGGTGTGGCCTAGCTTCAGCATCAACAACTCAAGACCCTCGCGAGGGGCCAAGCCTCACGAGGCGAACGACACTAAGACCTCCAAGAGGACCGGCCTCCTCAGGCTGGCTCATGAGGAGCAGAGATTTCCATGCAAGGCGCACCTCGCGAGGTTCGGCTAACGTGAGCTATGACTACCAAGGCCATGCGGGCGCAAGCACGCGCAGCGTACCAGTTTCCTCTTCTGTGCAAAGGAGTTAAGCAGAGGGCATGGAGTCCCGAGGAATGAGCAGTAGTTTTCCATTCTGGTGCAAAGACCAAGACCGCCAGGACGGCAAGACGGAGGTCATCACCGAGCGTACCATAGCGTCATGACCAGATGCTTTTGTAGGAGAAGACCGCTTTAGTCAGGATAGGACGTACTTGTTGTCTCCCTTCAAATTTGGCAGTGATGGGATCCCTTCCCGCCTACATTTTGGAAGAGGACCAAAGCCACTATAAATAGGACCTAGCCACCACCATAGAGGGGGATCGAATCCATTCCACCCTCATCACCCTTACCAGCTCACTCGAGCTCAAGAACACACCTCCTGAGGCTGTTCCCCACTGTACTAGTTCTTCATCTGCATCTCGAGGCAAATCCACCACAAAGCAGGAGTTGGGTTTTACACTGCAAGGCGGCCCGAACCTGGGTAAACTGATGTGTCTCTCTTTTCCTTCGAGCTCAACGCACTAGGCTATGAGGGTTGTGAGTTGGCAGGCTAGGTAGGTTGAGATCTCCGCACGCACCCCAGAGTTCGAACCTCTCAAGGGTTTGCGGAATCCGAAACCCAACATTTACTGTCGGCGTTCTGGATACGAGGGTACCCAAACTTGCCTCTGATGGCCAGGTGCGGCCCAGCTTCAGCATCAACAACTCAAGACCCTCACGAGGGGCCAAGCCTCACGAGGTGGACGACACCAAGACCTCCAAGAGGACTGGCCTCCTCAGGCTGGCTCATGAGGAGCAGAGATTTCCATGCAAGGCACACCTCGCGAGGTTCGGCTGACGTGAGCCATGATGACCAAGGCCATGCGGGCGCCAGCACGCGTAGGGTACCAGTTTCCTCTTCTGTGCAAAGGAGGCAAGCAATGGGCATGGAGTCCCGAGGAATGAGCAGTAGGTTTCCATTCTGGTGCAAAGACCAAGACCGCCAGGACGGCAAGACGGAGGTCATCACCGAGCGTACCACAGCGTCATGACCAGATGCTTTTGTAGGAGAGGACCGCTTTACTCAGGATAGGACATACTTGTTGTCTGCCTTCAAATTTGGCAGTGATGGGATCCCTTCCCGCCTACATTTTGGAAGAGGACCAAAGCCACTATAAATAGGACCTAGCCACCACCATAGAGGGGGATCGAATCCATTCCACCCTCATCACCCTCACCAGCTCACTCGAGCTCAAGAACACACCTCCTAAGGCTGTTCCCCACTGTACTGGTTCTTCCTCTGCATCTCGAGGCAAATCCACCACAAAGCAGGAGTTGGGTTTTACACTACAAGGTGGCCCGAACCTGGGTAAACTGATGTGTCTCTCTTTTCCTTCGAGCTCAACGCACTAGGCTATGAGGGTTGCTAGTTAGCAGGCTAGGTAGGTTGAGATCTCCGCACGCACCCCAGAGTTCGAACCTCTTAAGGGTTTGCGGAATCTGAAACCCGACATTTACTGTCGGCATTCTGGATACGGGAGTACCCAAACTTGCCTCTGACGGCCTGGTGCGGCCTAGCTTCAGCATCAACAACTCAAGACCCTCGCGAGGGGCCAAGCCTCACGAGGCGAACGACACTAAGACCTCCAAGAGGACCGGCCTCCTCAGGCTGGCTCATGAGGAGCAGAGATTTCCATGCAAGGCGCACCTCGCGAGGTTCGGCTAACGTGAGCTATGACTACCAAGGCCATGCGGGCGCAAGCACGCGCAGCGTACCAGTTTCCTCTTCTGTGCAAAGGAGGCAAGCAGAGGGCATGGAGTCCCGAGGAATGAGCAGTAGTTTTCCATTCTGGTGCAAAGACCAAGACCGCCAGGACGGCAAGACGGAGGTCATCACCGAGCGTACCACAGCGTCATGACCAGATGCTTTTGTAGGAGAAGACCGCTTTAGTCAGGATAGGACGTACTTGTTGTCTCCCTTCAAATTTGGCAGTGATGGGATCCCTTCCCGCCTACATTTTGGAAGAGGACCAAAGCCACTATAAATAGGACCTAGCCACCACCATAGAGGGGGGTCGAATCCATTCCACCCTCATCACCCTTACCAGCTCACTCGAGCTCAAGAACACACCTCCTGAGGCTGTTCCCCACTGTACTAGTTCTTCATCTGCATCTCGAGGCAAATCCACCACAAAGCAGGAGTTGGGTTTTACACTGCAAGGCGGCCCGAACCTGGGTAAACTGATGTGTCGCTCTTTTCCTTCGAGCTCAACGCACTAGGCTATGAGGGTTGTGAGTTGGCAGGCTAGGTAGGTTGAGATCTCCGCACGCACCCCAGAGTTCGAACCTCTCAAGGGTTTGCGGAATCCGAAACCCGACATTTACTGTCGGCGTTCTGGATACGAGGGTACCCAAACTTGCCTCTGACGGCCAGGTGCGGCCCAGCTTCAGCATCAACAACTCAAGACCCTCACGAGGGGCCAAGCCTCACGAGGTGGACGACACCAAGACCTCCAAGAGGACTGGCCTCCTCAGGCTGGCTCATGAGGAGCAGAGATTTCCATGCAAGGCACACGTCGCGAGGTTCGGCTGACGTGAGCCATGATGACCAAGGCCATGCGGGCGCCAGCACGCGTAGGGTACCAGTTTCCTCTTCTGTGCAAAGGAGGCAAGCAATGGGCATGGAGTCCCGAGGAATGAGCAGTAGGTTTCCATTCTGGTGCAAAGACCAAGACCGCCAGGACGGCAAGACGGAGGTCATCACCGAGCGTACCACAGCGTCATGACCAGATGCTTTTGTAGGAGAAGACCGCTTTACTCAGGATAGGACATACTTGTTGTCTGCCTTCAAATTTGGCAGTGATGGGATCCCTTCCCGCCTACATTTTGGAAGAGGACCAAAGCCACTATAAATAGGACCTAGCCACCACCATAGAGGGGGATCGAATCCATTCCACCCTCATCACCCTCACCAGCTCACTCGAGCTCAAGAACACACCTCCTAAGGCTGTTCCCCACTGTGCTGGTTCTTCCTCTGCATCTCGAGGCAAATCCACCACAAAGCAGGAGTTGGGTTTTACACTACAAGGTGGCCCGAACCTGGGTAAACTGACGTGTCTCTCTTTTCCTTCGAGCTCAACGCACTAGGCTATGAGGGTTGCTAGTTAGCAGGCTAGGTAGGTTGAGATCTCCGCACGCACCCCAGAGTTCGAACCTCTTAAGGGTTTGCGGAATCTGAAACCCGACATTTACTGTCGGCGTTCTGGATACGGGAGTACCCAAACTTGCCTCTGACGGCCTGGTGCGGCCTAGCTTCAGCATCAACAACTCAAGACCCTCGCGAGGGGCCAAGCCTCACGAGGCGAACGACACTAAGACCTCCAAGAGGACCGGCCTCCTCAGGCTGGCTCATGAGGAGCAGAGATTTCCATGCAAGGCGCACCTCGCGAGGTTCGGCTAACGTGAGCCATGACGACCAAGGCCAGGAGGGCGCAAGCACGCACAGCGTACCAGTTTCCTCTTTTGTGCAGAGGAGGCAAGCAGCGGGCATGGAGTCCTGAGGAATGAGCAGTAGGTTTCCATTCTGGTGCAAAGACCAAGACCGCCAGGATGGCAGGACGGAGGTCATCACCGAGCGTACCACAGCGTCATGACCAGATGCTTTTGTAGGAGAAGACCGCTTTAGTCAGGATAGGATGTACTTGTTGTCTCCCTTCAAATTTGGCAGTGATGGGATCCCTTCCCGCCTACATTCGGGAAGAGGACCAAAGCCACTATAAATAGGACCTAGCCACCACCATAGAGGGGGATTGAATCCATTCCACCCTCATCACCCTCACTAGCTCACTCGAGCTCAAGAACACGCCTCCTGAGGCTGTTCCCCACTGTACTAGTTCTTCCTCAGCCCCTCGAGGCAAATCCGCCACAAAGCAGGAGTAGGCTTTTACACCGCAAGGTCGCTCAAACCTGGGTAAACTGTCGTGTCTCTTTTCCTTCGAGCTCGACGCGCTAGGCTGTGAGGGTTGCGAGTTGGTAGGCTG
This sequence comes from Triticum aestivum, assembly GCF_018294505.1. NCBI lineage: Eukaryota > Viridiplantae > Streptophyta > Magnoliopsida > Poales > Poaceae > Triticum > Triticum aestivum. The sequence continues at coordinate 320,355,816 of NC_057798.1, forward strand.
GGTAGGTTGATATCTTTGCACGCACCCCAGAGTTCGAACCTCTCAATGGTTTGCGGAACCCGAAATCCGACATTTCCTGGCCAGGGTCGGATTTCGGGCGGCAGTACCCCCGTAGCCAGGTAGAGCCTTTACTGTCAGCGTTCTGGATACGGGTGTACCTGGACTTGCCTGCTTGCGGCCCACGGAGTGGCTCCACCGACGGCCTAGTATGGCCCAGCTTCAAAATCAACAACTCAAGACCCTCGTGAGGGGCCAATCCTCGCGAGGTGGACGACACCAAGACCTCCAAGGGGATCTGTCTCCTCAGGTTGGCTTCTGAAGAGCGGAGATTCCTATGCAAGGTGCACCTCACGAGGTTCGGCTGACATGAGCCCTAACGACCAAGGCCAGGCAGGCGCTAGGCGGGCGCCAGCGAGCGCAGAGTATCAGTTTCCTCTTCGATGCAAAGGAGGCAAGCAGCGGGCGCGGAGTCCCGAGGAATCTACCAAAGGTTTCCATTCTGCTGCAACAAGACCAACACCACCAGGATGTCAGGACGGAAGTCATCACTGAGCCCACCGCAGTGTCACGACCAGTGGCTTTTGCAGGCGAAGACCACTTTAGTTAGGGTAGGATGTACTTGTTATCTCCCTTCAAATTTGGCTGTTGTGGGATCCCTTCCCTCCTACATTTGGTAAGAGGACCAAAGCCACTATAAATAGGACCTAGCCACCACCATAGAGGGGGATCGAATCCATTCCACCCTCACCAGCTCACTCGAGCTCAAGAACACGTGCTCCTGAGGTTATTCTCCAATATACAAGTTCTTCCTCAGCCCCTCAAGGAAAATCCACAACAAAGCAGGAGTAGGATTTTACACCGCAAGGTGGCCCGAACCTGGGTAAACTGCCGTGTATCTCTTTTCCTTCGAGCTCGACGTGCTAGGCTGTGAGGATTGCGAGTTGGCAGGATGGGTACATTGAGATCTCCACACGCACCCTAGAGTTCGAACCTCTCAAGGGTATGCGGAACCCGAAATCCGACATTTGGGCGCCAGGTAGGGGTGCATCGTATCTTCTCTTCCGTCGATCGATACACTGCTACCCCGGCACTTCCATGGCTGATGCATGTTGGGCTCGCGCTGAGCGTCGGGCCACAGTCACAGCCTGCGTCGCTCAGATGGCATTGGCGGGCGACGACATTCCTCGCCGTCCTCCATCGCCAGCGGCAAACACCGCCACGGGCCTTGCAAGCCACGAGCAGCAAGCTCCATCACTGCACCCTTCCTTGTGCCACGACGGGCGCACCGCCATTCCATCGCTGATTCCAGCTGCTTCATCCTCCCACGCACATCGTGGCCGAGTGAATGCGCAGGGTGCGCTGCTCATGACGCGGGAACTCCTACGCTACCGCCCAGTCGACAACTTCTACGAGGAGTGGCTCCAATGCATCACCGAGCCCGTCAGCGCCGCTGGAGACTCTGCTGTGCCAGCCCGCTCACTGCCTAAGCCTCCGCCTGCCACGAGCGACGTGGCTCATGGGGTGCCTCCACCTCCAGTGCAGGGCACCACCGTCGAGCCGAGGCGGGCATCACCGCATCGTGACCCTCAGTGTCAGGCACCCTTGCATGAAGAAGCAAGCTCTCAAGTGGTGCAGTGGCCCCAAGAAGATGGGCGTGCGTTTCCAGCACCTCCACATCAAGACCATGCGCTGCCCATGGTGGTGGCGCGCGAGCACCAAGACCAGGCTCCCCCACCCCGGAGCTATGCAACGTCATCTGGCCAGGGAAGTTCAAGCCTGACCTGCCCCCATGCTACGACGGCACCGCCGACCCCGCCGAGTTCCTACAGCTCTACGAGTTGAGCATCGAGCGGCCAGCGGTGATGAGAAAATCATGGCAAACTGGTTCACCATGGCCCTCAAGGACGGCGCATGCTCCCGAACCTCCCTGTGGGGTCAGTCTCCTCCTGGGACGAGATGCGCGAGTGCTTCATCGCCAACTTCCAAGGCATGTGCGACCGCCCGCCAGCTGCGGGTGACCTACGACGCATCAAGCAGCAGCCAGGAGAGTCCCTGTAGAAGTACATTCAGCGCTTCAACAACGTCCACCTCAGGATCCCAAAGGTGTTGGACGAGGCCATCATCTCAGTGTTCCTGATGGAGTCCGCGATGTCAAGATGAAGGAGGAGCTCACCATACACGAAGATCTTTACACAACTCTGGAAATGTTCAACATGGCGAACAAGTGCGCCAGAGCTGAGGAGGGATGCCTCTCCCTCCTCGAGCTCCCCGATGCAAACCCAGAAGACAAGAAGGCTAAGGCCAAGGATGTGAATCGCAAGGGACCAGTTGTGCTCGCAGCCGAACCAGAGGTGAAGTGCATCTGCGATCACCCTGAGTCATCCCAGGGCAGCCGTCTGTACTATGTCTTCCACAACATGCACAGCTGAAAGGATCAAGAAGAGGTGTCTAGAGGGGGGGGGGGGTGATTAGACCCTCAACAAATAAAGGTGGCAGTTTTTAAGTTTTTCAAGTTGAGGTGGTAGATTAACACAATTTTAAGCATACGCAATACAGTTCAAGCAAGCATGCAAAGAGTATATGAGCAGCGGAAAGTAAAGCATGCAACTTGCAAGAAAGTAAAGGGATGGGATTGGAGTATGCAAACGCAATTGGAGACACGGAGATTTTTGGCGTGGTTCCGATAGGTGGTGCTATCGTACATCCACGTTGGTGGAGACTTCAACCCATGAAGGGTAACGGTTACGCGAGTCCATGGAGGGATCCACACACAAAGGGTCCACGAAGAAGCAACCTTGTCTATCCCACCATGTCCATCGCCCACGAAGGACTTGCTTCACTAGGGTAGATCTTCATGAAGTAGGCAATCTCCTTGCCCTTACAAACTCCTTGGTCAACTCCACAATCTTGACGGAGGCTCCCAAGTGACACCTAACCAATCTAGGAGACACTACTCTCCAAAAGGTAATAGATGGTGTGTTGATGATGAACTCCTTGCTCTTGTGCTTCAAATGATAGTCTCCCCAACACTCAACTCTCTCTCACAGATTTAGCTATGGTGGAAAGATGATTTGAGTGGAAAGAAACTTAGGGAAGGCTAGAGATCAAGATTCTTGTGGTTGGAATGGAATATCTTGGTCTCAACACAACAGTAGGTGGTTCTCTCTAGAAAAATGAATGCTGGAAGTGTAGGCATGTTCTGATGGCTCTCCTCATGAATGAAGAATGGGTGGAGGGGTATATATAGCCTCCACACAAAATCTAGCCGTTACACACAGATTCCCAAACTCCGTGGGACCGAATGGTAAAACTCGGTCAGCCCGATTAGGGTTAAAATGTGAACGTCAGAGTTTTCGGCGGGACCGACAAGGTCAACTCGGTGGGGCGATGTGCAAGGGTTAGGGTAAAACCTCAACTCGGTTTGACCGATTACTCAAACTCGGTGGGACCAATTTTGGTAATAAGCAAACTAAGATTTGGTTAAGCAAACTCGGTGGGACCAACTGAACAAACTCGGTGAGACCGAAATTGTTGCAATAAGTCACAGAGAATTTGCAAGCCCGTCTCAGTGAGACCAATATCCCATCGGTGAGAATGAATTGATTAGGGTTTGGCAGTGGCTGTATCAGATGAACTCAGTGGCGCCGGATAGATCAAATCGGTGGGGCCGAGTTTGACTTTTAGGTTTAGGACATGTGTGGATATGAGAAAGTGGTTGAGGGCTTTGGAGCATATCACTAAGCACTTTGAGCAAGCAAGCCATTAAGCAACACCTCATCCCCTTTTAATAGTATTAACTTTCCTATGGACTCAATGTGATCTTGGATCACTAAAATGAAAATGTAGAGTCTTGAGCTTTTGCCAATATTTGTCCTTAGCATCTTGAAGGGGTTCCACATCCTCTTGTCCATGTCCATGCCACTCCAATGCTGAACTTATCTGAAATATACTAGGTAGAAGTATTAGTCCAACAAGAGATATGTTGACATTAATTACCAAAATCGCCCAAGGAGCACTTGTGCTTTCAACAGCCACAACACCAATGACTGTCAGGAGCTCGGGGCCCTCCGCGATGGGTGCCTCGGTCATTGCCCCGAGCAAAACAATTAGGGCTACGGCCGTGGAGGTGGTCGAGGTGGAGGACGCTGGGATGGCCGCGACCATCGTCAGGAGTGGCGCGACCAACCTCGGGAGGACCGTTGGCAAGGCCAACCCTGTGAGGGCACCTGGAGGGATCAACCTCACGAGGATTGGCCTCAGGGCAACGCTGGTCTTCATCCGCTGCCTCCACCGTCAAGAAGGAACGAAGACCACCACCAAGATGAGGGGGTGGGGACTTCCAAGAGCGTCGCGCCATCACCTGCATCTTGGGCGGCTCCCAGGCCCCAGCCTCTCATGACGCCTTCAAGCAGTTTGCACGCGAGGTGAAAGCAGTCCTCCCCAAGCTTGAGGCGACACACCCGCTTAGGTGGTGCAAGTACACCATCACCTTCAACTCCTCCGACCAGCTCAAGTGCGTGGCCACAGCTGGCGTGCTCCCAATGCTCTGCTCACCCATCATCAACAACGTGCTCATCACCAAGACACTCATCAACGCCGGAGCGGGGCTCAATGTTCTCTCTATTCGGATGTTCAACAGGATCCAAGTGCCATACTACTAGCTCCAGCCTACCAAGCCCTTCTCAGGAGTGACCGATGGCTCCACGCATCCAATCGGGAAAGTCCGCCTCCCTATCACCTTCGGCAAGCGCGACAACTACCACACCGATCTCATCGACTTCGACGTCACCGATATTCGCCTGTCATACAACACCATCTTGGGGTACCCAGCTCTAGCCAAGTTCATTGCGGCGACGCACCACGGCTACAACATCCTCAAAATGCGAGGGAGCGGCGACATCATCACAGTCACTTATGAAGAAAAGGATGCAGTGTGCTCTCTTGAGCGCGCCTACCAGGCTGCAGCAGTCAAGAACCCTGAAGACGACGACGTCGTCCTCCCTCTTGAGTTCGCCCCCAAGATAAACAAGTAGCTGCTGGGCCAGGGATCTTAGGAGGAGGCAGCATCTGACGGTACCGCATTGAGCCTCGCATCTGTGGTCGGGGCGCCTTCGCCCATCGCATAGGAAGGCATGCCCAGTGCCCCCCTTAGGTTGGGCTTGGGGGCTCTCCTCTGGAGGGCCTCTGACCTTGCCAGCGTCACGAGGGAGGCATTCGGGTACCATGTGGAGGCATGCTTCAGTGCATGCTTCCGAGGAGAGAGCACAGGGCGTGAGGCACTAGGTGCTCAGGAATTCATCAACAAGGCAGTCAAGGAAATTCAAGAGGCAAGAGCTCTGCAGGGTGATTGCTCCCCACCACCAGGCGTGACTCCTTGCCCTGGTGAGGGCGAGGAGTTCTGTGTCTGCATCGACATCCCAGGGTCAACAGGGCCGCGTCTCAGGAGCTCTTCTGGACGTCCCATGTCGGCCGGTGCGAGGGCCGCCCTCACATCTACGTTTGCATGCCCTTCGGCTTGCTGAGCACAGCTATTGCATCTCAGCACCACATGCGGGACATCCTAGCGACTCAAGAGGCTAGGCACTGGGCGATCCCGGCGGAGATGGAGATGGATCCTCACGAGCCCAAAGGACCCCTAGAGCCTCCCAAGGCTCAGGGCCAGGGTGGCTCATGAGGAGCGACTTCGATAACGCGCGCCTTCTGCTACCCCGACATTCTTCAGCTGTGAGGACCCCGATTCTAAGCCACACCAATCTAGCATGTAACACATCATATCACTTTGCAGCCTCACGCACGGTATTCCCACGGGAGCCACCTTACCTGGCTTGGGACCGTTTGCGCCTTTTGGCACACGTATATGATGGTGTCGCTAGCATCCATATGACAAAGAACCCGGGCTGACCTGACTAGTCGTGAACCCAAAGTGGTGCTAACTTACAGGGACATGTATACATGACCCATCAACGAACATGTCGATCAACAACGTATGAACACAAGTCGTAGCAAGCTACAAGGACTTAAAGGAACAACACGAGACATTTCCCCGAAGGGACAGACACAGGAACGAAGAAGCACACATGCCGGCCAGCCTAAGTGCTTCGGAGCAGTAGAAAGCTACCAAGGCTCAGTGGAAGCACTAGGAGACATTTCCCGGTAAGAGAGGCTACCAAGGATAAACAACTAGGTAGTCAGATCCCACACATAGCAAGCATTTCAATCATACACACAATATGCTCGATATGTGCAAATACAACATGGCATCACAACAAAGCTCTACAACTCAAGTACTTTATTTAAAAGGCTCTAGAGAGCCATACATATAATTCATACAGATAGGGGTCACATGACCCGACATTCAAGTCATACAAGCATACAAGCACAAGCGGAAGCAGCTTGTCTGACTACAGACAACTGGAAAGCAAAAAGGTTTGAGGAAGCCTAACTATCTACAAGGGTCCTTCACATGCTCAGGGTCACCACCTGGGCATCAAGCTACTCATTAACGTCGAGGTCTACATAAAACCCTTTCAGAAGGGGCGGCATTATCTTCTGCAACAGTAATTAAGCAAACATGCGTACAAAGGAACTCAGCAAGACTTACATCAGATCCTACATACATGCACATTATCAACAAAGGGATAGTGGAGTTTATTGTAGCAAGCCAGCTTTGACTCTTGGCTAAACTATCTTACGAGACAGCAACTTGTAAATGTTTTGCACACACGAGTCCACTACTCACCACAACCATACACTACCGCGGATCCTCTCCCGTCATCCTACGGAAGGGCCATCCATGGCACTCACACTTGTCTTGAGGCTTTTAGTAGTTTCCATTTACTTGTCTATGAACTGTATAGGCAACCAAGTAGTCCTTTACCGCGGCCGCGGCTATTCGAATAGATGATGTTAACCCTGCAGGGGTGTACTTATTCACACACGCTCCTACCATTTATCGCTGTATACACTACATGTACTTGGCATCCTTCAAGCAGAAGCCCAACGAGGGTGTCAGCCATGGCCTGACTAAACATTCAAGTCTCTAGTCCAGGTTTATTGCCTATCCAGGTTCCATCTGAAGGGAGTCCGCTGAGGTTTCCACATACGACCCTGAATGATGTGTGCAGGGTTCCTGAGACACCAAACGGGTGCCCGGTACACCATGCCATGTACCTACCGCATCACAGCCCACCCCGAGGGCCAGTGCTGTGCATGGCCTCCAGTATACTACAAACACTAGAAATACTTGCAACTCCTGGACAAAGGACAAGGGAGGTTAATAAGCCGAGAGGGTCCATTGGTTTCGAGCCCAATGCATGGTAGTAGCTGAATCTTAAATCACACATACAGATCTCAGTTCTTAGGGATGGTTCCATTGAAACAACCCACCATGTACTCCTACATGGCCTCTCATCGATACCTTTACCAAATTGTGTTCAACACTTCACTGTCATCACCGACATGATCATTTCACTCTATCCCATCACCCAGATGAACAAACTTGACATGACTCTAAGCATAGCAGGCATAGCAAGGTAGGAAACACAAGCATAGCTCATTCAGCTCCTACACATGCTAGTGGGTTTCATCTAGTTACTCTGGCAATGACAAGTCATGCAGAGGAAATGGGTTCAACTACCGCGACACTCAGCATTTTGAAACATTGTTGTCTAAACTGCAGTAAATGAGAGCAGGAGCGAGAACGTGGGATTTTATCGATATGATCAAATGGTGGTTGCTTGCCCGACAGATCGGTAGATGGGTACTTTCCTTCAGTTGGATATTCATGGTAATCCTCCGAAACAGAACCTACCGCAGAGAATCATACCGGTAACACAATCAATACACGACAATATGCAACAATATGATGCATGCATATGACATGGCAATATGAGTGTGTTGGGCTAATGCAACTACAACCAGATGGGTTTGGGCCATTTTGAACCAAAGGTTCAACCCCAAACTCATCTTATGAATTTAAATAGTGCTTTATCATGTTTTGCACTAAACAGCAAAGTTAAGTTGCTTAAACATGCATGAAACCAGTACATATGGATAGATTGGATTTTTCTGATCATTTTTCATATATAAATCTTTGCATTTGGACTTACAGATTAATTTCTATAATTTTTGGAAGTTAGCACTATTTTCTGGAATTTCCTCAAGAAGAATAAATCCAGAAAAGGTCATTACTGCATCAGCATTGTGTCAGCACTGCGTCAGCAGGTCAACTGTGCCGTCTAGGTCAAACCTGACTAGTGGGACCCACTGGTCAGTGTCACAGTTAGTTAACTAACTAATTAGGGTTAGTTTAATTACTAAATTAGGTTTGACCAAAGGGTAGGGCCCACATGTCAGTGACCCAGGGGGGCAAATACCTGGTCAAACTGGGTCAAATCACCGGCGTTTAGCCGCCGGCCACGACCAGACGCTGCGGAGGGTGCGGGTTTCGTACTTCGGCGACCAAACGGGCGGCGGAGGGCATCTACGCGTAGCTGGGAGCGAGCCGTGTCGAGTGGTGGTGGTGGTTGAGCTTGGGGTCACTAGAAACGACGCCGACAAAGAGCTTGGTGGCTGCCGGAGTTCGAGCGAGCTCGAAATCATCGATGCAGTGCACATGGATTCTCGGGGCTAGCTCCTACAAGGCCTACGCGATGCGGTGAGTGCATTGGGCATGGTGGTGAGGACGTTGTGGGGCCGAAGCCACGTCAGCGATGAGCTTAGGCGGCGGCGTGTGCGGGTGTGCTTGGTGCTGTCGCTACGGCATGCGGCGGCGAGAACAGAGAGGGGGAGGAGAGGCAGTAGCTCACAGCGGTCACGGTGAGCTAGGCTACGGGGTCAGGGACGAGCTGGAGCGAGCAGGGCGGCAAAGTGGATCTCCGGCGACAGCGTGGCGATGCGAGGTCGGTGCGGTGGCTCCGGGGCCAATGAGCGCTCGGGGCTCGATCTGCTCGATGAAGCATAGGGTGGCGGAGCTTCTAGACACGGCAGGGCGACGAGGAGGCGACGGTGGCCGCGACTACGACGGTGGTGCGACTACGGTGGCGCCGACCATGGTGGGGAGAGAGTGAGAGGGAGGCGTAGGGGGCGAATGATGTGTCGAGGAGGTCAAGGCGACAAGCTGGAGTTCATCCACGCATAAAGTAGCTCGGCAGCAAGCAGGTGGAGGCGTGGCGAGCTCGGGCATGCCGGCGCTCACCTCTCTGCCTGGCTGGCGAGAGGAAGCAGCTGACTGGCCATGGGCCAGCACAGCGCTAGGCCGCTAGGTGGGCTGCCAGGTGAGGTTGGCCAGGTTAGTGCCTTTCCTTTTTATTTTCTGTTTTCTATTTCATTCTGTACTTTGTGGCTTTATTAAAAATACCAGAACTATTTCAAAAATCATGAAACTGCTCAAGGCCACTATTTGGAATATTTCCAACAGTAAACATTTTAGTTCTTGATTATTTGGACATTTAAAATATTATATAGCATTTAAATGCCCAAATGCAAATAGAATATGATTTAGTTCACTGACCCAATGATGCCCTACAAAGTGTGTACCATTTTTGTCAGAGGTTCTAGACCAAGGCAAAGATGATCAACATTTTTGAAGGGCATTTCAGGTTCATTGGAAAAGTATTTTAGTAACCCTAGTTGAGTTAGGTGGTGCTGGGGGTTTCTGCCATCCCCATTTCAACTTTCTGTGAAAAGTAAACATGATGCAACCACTCTAATGCATGCACCAACTAGGGTTGTGAAAACTCACCCCCACTCAGAAAAATCTCATCCCAAGATTTAGGATGTGCCGGAAAGAAAGTGGGGTAGTCGAAGACGATCCTCCCTTTCCCAAGTGGCTTCTTTCTCGGAATGGTGTGACCATTGAAACTTGAGAAACTTGATGTTATGGTGTTGAGTGGTACGCTTGGCTTGAGCAAGGATCAAGCGTTTCGTGGTCCACTCCACGGATAGGATCCGAGAAGCAACTCCCGAGTTGAGAAATGTGGAAGACATCATGAACTCTAGAAAGATGCGGAAGTAGTTCCAATTGGTAGGCAACTTCTCCTCGTTTGGCAAGAATGCGAAAGGGACCAATGTAGCAAGGAGCTAATTTTCCTTTGATACCGAAGTGATGGGTTCCCTTCAGAGGAGTAACCCAAAGGTAAGCCTTCTCTTCAACTTCAAAAGTCATGGCCTTATGTTAACGATCATATTGGCTCTTTTGACGAGATTGGGCTGTTTTTAACTTCTCATGAACAATGAGAACTTGCTCTTCTGCTTCCTGGATCATGTCCGGGCCAAAGAATTGTCTTTGCCTGGTTTCTGACCAGTTTAGAGGCGTTCGACACCTTCGTCCATAGAGAACTTTAAAAGGAGCTTTTCCCAAGTTAGATTGATAGCTATTGTTATAAGCAAATTCGGCAAATGGAAGGCATTTCTCCCAATCCATTCCAAATGAGATAACAGAAGAACGGAGCATATCTTCCAGAATTTGATTGACGCATTCTACTTGACCACTAGATTGAGGGTGGAAGGCGGTGCTAAAGGAGAGACGAGTCCCCATAGTGTTTTGGAAACTTTCCCAAAATCAAGAGGTGAAGAGACTTCCACGATCTGAGTTAATCTCCAATGGAACACCATGAAGAGACACTATTCGAGAGATATACAGATCTACTAGATGACTAGCAGTTATAGTCTCTTGAAAAGGCAGGAAATGGGCTACTTTGGAAAGACGATCAATGACGATGAAGATAGCATTATTCCCTCTCTTGGTCCTGGGAAAACCGGTGACAAAATCCATACCGATCTTATCCCATTTCCATTCAGGAATAGCTAAAGGTTGATGCTATGCTTTAACAAGATGACAGACGTCGCAACTAGCATTATACTGAGCAATTTCTCTCTTCATCCTAGTCCACCAGAACCTCTGGCATAGGTCCTGATACATTTTGGTACTACTGGGATGAATTGTGATAGGAGATTCATGAGCTTCCATAAGAATCAATCGCCTCAGGTTTCATACCTTGGAAACCACTAAGCGATTTCCGAAGTACGCGACACCTTGATCATGAATGCAGAAACAATCCGCAACTCCTTTCTTGATGTTTCTCTTGATACGGGAGATTCCCGGATCTACCTTCTGAGCTTTGATGATCTGATCCGAAAGGGTAGGTTTCGCCACCAAGGTAGAAAGGAATCCTTGAGGAACAATGTGAAGGCTAAGCTTCCGCAATTCCTCATGGAGAAGTGGTTGACTATGTTGTAACATCAGATTGTTACAATAAGATTTACGACTTAGTGCATCAGCCATGACGTTGGCTTTTCCCGGGGTGTAAGTTATTCCTAGGTCCTAATATGTGATCAACTCGACCCAACGTCTTTGCCTGAGATTCAAATCTGGTTGGGTGAATATGTATTTCAGACTTTGGTGATCGGTGAAGATTTCGCAACGATTACCGAGGAGGTAATGTCGCCAGGTTTTGAGTGCATGGACTATAGCTGCAAGCTCTAGATTATGTGTAGGATATTTTTCCTCATGTGGATGCAACTGTCGTGAAGCATAAGCAATTACATAACGATCTTGCATGAGTATGCAACCTAATCCTTGTCGCGAGTCATCGCAATAGATAACAATGTCCTTGGAGAAGTCTGGTGGTACCAGTACGGGAGCAGATGTCAGGCGTCTTTTCAGTTCCTGAAAACTGTGCTCGCACTGTGGGGTCCACTCAAACTTTTTATCATTCTTGAGGAGTTTGGTTAGAGGTTTAGAAACCTTGGACAAGTTCTCAACAAAGCGGCGACAGTAGCTCGCTAAGCCAAGGAAACTCCAAACTTTCTTGACCGATCCAGGTGGAGTCCAATTAAGAACGGCTTGAACTCGCTCGGGATTGACAGCAATACGCTTACCAGAGATTACATGGCCTAGGTAGGTCACTTCTGGCAACCAAAATTCACATTTCGAGAATTTGGCATAAAGGGGATGCTCTCAAAGTTTCGTCAATACTAGCCTTAGATGTTCGACATGTTCTTCCTCATTCTTGGAGTAGATGAGTATATCGTCGAGGTAAACCACGATGAATTTGTCCAAGTACTCCATGAAGATCGAGTTCATTAACCGAGAGAAGGTGGCTGGGGCATTGGTTAAACCGAAGGACATGATGGTGTACTCGTATTGGCCATAACAAGTAACAAAGGATGTTTTGGGAATGTCCCTGTTCTTGATTTTGATTTGATGGTAGCCCAACCTCAAATCCATCTTGGAAAAGATTGAGGATCCAGCGAGCTGGTCATACAGGTTGTTGATCCTGGGGAGCGGATACTTGTTCTTTATGGTGACTAAATTAACAGGTCGATAATCTACAACCATCCGACCCGTACCATCCTTCTTCTTGATGAAGAGGACAAGACAATCCCATGGAGAAGAACTAGGACTGATGAAACCCTTTTTCAAGGACTCATCGAGTTGTTTCTTGAGTTCAGCTAGTTCTAGGGGTGCCATCTTATAGGGTCTCCTAGAGATTGGGATAATTCCTAGAACAAGATCTATCACGAACTCGACATCCATGTCAGGTGGAACACCTGGCAGTTCTTTTGGAAAGACATCCAGGAAATCACAGACTACCGGGACATCTTTGAGGTCTGGCAGAGGACTGGCATTAAGAGAGTAGAGCTGACGCTCAGACACTCGGGGTCAAGACATTGACTACCTTGCCCGATGGGTGTGTAAGTTGAACAGTCCTAGAATAACAATCAATCTTAACATGATGGGCTTTCATCCAGTCCATACCCAAGATGATATTTATGTCCGAGGATTTGAGAGCTATCAAAGATGCAAGGAAAACAAGTCTATCAACATGAATTTCATTCCCATGGCTTACTATAGAAGTTTGCCATTTGGATCCCGGGGTTTGAATTACCATGGAAGTGGCATATCACAAAATGCGGTGTTGTGCAAACGAGCATAGCTCTCAGATATAAATGAATGAGATGCTCCAGTATTAAAAAGAACAGATGCCGGATGGCAATTAACAAGGAGCATACCAAGGACGACGTTGGGATCATTCCAAGCCTCTTCAATTGAGATACAGTTCACATGGCCACTGCAGTGGTGTCTGGCTTGGCATAATGCACCTTCCCTATTGGCTTGCCACGACCAACAACCTTTCTAGACTGATTGGGGTTGTTGTTCTGGGGACACTCTCGCATGTAGTGACCCGGTTCTCCACATTTGAATTATGTCACAGTGTTGGTGTGTGGAGGAGCATTGGCGGCTGATCCAGCATAAGTCTTAGGCAGTGCATACTGCTGGGTTGGACGAGGCGCCTGATAGGATGGCCTCCGAGTGAACCTGGGTGGCAGAGCTGTGTTTGGCACCCACACCCGGCGCTTATGAGAGCCAGAACCGGATGAGGAACCAGTGTAACGGGCATGCTTGCGTGTAGCTTCAAAGTCAGTTTGGCCTATCTTAGCACTGATAGCCTTGTTCACTAGCTTCTGGAAGGAGGTGCATTCGTGTCGTCGAAGATCACGGCAAAGCTCGGGGCTGAGTCCCTTGCGGAACCTCGCCTGCTTCTTGGCGTCGGTGGACACTTGTTCAGGTGCATAGCGTGCTAGATTTCCAAACTCTCTGCTATATGCATCCACGGTTAGCCTGCCCTGGGTGAAGTTGCAGAACTCCTCCCTGTTACGATCCATAAGACCTTCCGAGATGTGGTGCTCACGAAAAGCCTCGCTGAAATCTGCCCACGTGGTAGCCTGGCCAGCTGGGCGCATGGCCTCATAGTTTTGCCACCAAAGGCTGGTGGGGACTTCAAGATGATCAACAGCGTAAGTGACCTTGTCAGCTTCGGCTATGTGTGCAGAACGTAGCTTGTGGGTGAGGCTGCGGAGCCAATCATCCGCATCGAGAGGCTCGACAGAATGATGGAAGGTTGGTGGGTACAGCTTGATGAAGTAATTGAGAGACACCAAGTCGTTCCTCAGGTGATGTGCAGTGTTCTTCTCAATGCGTTCAAGCAGTAGATTGGTCTCATGTTTCTTCCTTTCAGCCTCCAGCATGACTATCGGCGTTCTGGGAACGGGGGTCCCCAGACTTACCTGCCTGCGGCTTGCGGCGTGGCTCAAGTAGTGGCCCAATACGGCCCGTCTACATCAACCCAAGCTCAAGACCCTCTCGAGGGGCTAAGCCTCGCGGGGCGGACGATGCAAGGCTTCCTCAGGGGCAGCCTCATCAGGCGGGCTCACGAGGAGGCGGAGAGATCAAGGTAAGGAGTACCTCGCGAGGTGCTCGTGACGCAAGCTATGATGATCGAGACCAGGCGGGAGCCAGCCAGCACAGTGTCCTCGTTTCCTCTTTGGTGCAAAGGGGGCAAGCGCAGGCGCGGAGTACTGAGGCATCAAGCAAATTTTACCATATCGGTGCAACAAGACTGAGACCAGCAGAGCGGCAAGACGGAGGTCACCATGGAGCCCAGGACGGCGTCATTGCCAGTGCCTTTGGCAGTCGAAGACCAACTTTAGTCAGGATAACTTGTACTAGCTGTCCCCCTTCAAAATGGCCTTTGTTGGCTCCCTTCCCGCTCAATATTTGGGAAGAGGACAAGGGCCCCTATAAATAGAGATAGCCACCACAGTAGAGATTATCTGATCGAGAGCTGGTCAGATCCATTCCAAGTAGAACACCCACTAGCTCAAGAACAACCCTCGCAAGGCTATTCTTCCTCTGTACTGCTCATCATCAGCCCTAGAGGCAATCCACCACACCACACACTGGATTAGGGTATTACAGCACAACGGTGGCCCGAACCGGTATAAACCTTGTGTCCCTTGTGTTGTTCATCGTGTAGCTTAGATTCGCGGCGAGGTTTTGGGGCGTGGGTCGGTAGGGAGAAGATCTTCGGGTGCACCCCAGAGTTTGAACCTTAAGGGTTTTGTCGGAACCCGATATCCGACATTTGGCACGCCAGGTAGGGGTGCACCGAAATTCTCTTTCCGCGGTTCCGCATTCCATCGTTTTGTCGCATCCATGGCAGACGCTCACTGAGCTCGCGCCGAGCATCAGGCTGCTCTCGTCGCCCGCGTTGCCCAGACAGCTCCTGTCGCTGGGCCTCCTCATTGTTCTACGTCGCCTGCCGCCAACGCCGCCACCGGCCCGGCGGGGAACGAGCAGCAAGCGTCGTAGCTGCATCCCTCGGTGTGGCGGGAAGGCCGCACCGCCACTCCATCGCTAACTCCAGCTTGTTCGTCATCTCACGCTCGTTGCGCTCCCACGGACGCACAGGCCGCGTTGCTCCTGTCATGTGAGTTCCTGCACTGCCACCCCGTTGATGACCTCTACGTGGAGTGGCTCGCTCGCATCACCGAGCTCGTTAGCGCCGCAGGGGGCTCTCCTACGCCACCCCTCTCACTGCCTCGCCCTCCATCCTGCATGGGCGATGCAGCTCAGGAGGCGCCTCTGCCACCTCCTCCCAAAGAAGGTGCCCTGGCTCCAAGGCGCGCGGCCCCTATACGAGACCCACCGCGTCCAGCGCCCGCGCGACAAGAAAGGAGCTGCCAAGAAATCCCTCGTCCCCAAGAAGGCGCTCGCGTGCTCCCCACTCCAGCGCGTCAAGACCGCATCCCTGCGCCAGCACGTCAAGACCCCGCGCTGCCCCTGGCAGCGATGTGCGGGAATCTCCAAGAGCAAGCCCCACATCTACAAAGGGCTCCGATGGCCACCGCAGGCTGCCACGCCTTCACCACCGAGCTATGCAGTGTCGCCTGGTCGGGCAAGTTCAAGCCAGATCAGCTTCCTCGCTACGACGGCACCACCGACCCCGCGGAGTTCCTGCAGCTCTACGAGATGGGCATCGAGGTGGCCAATGAAGACGAAAATGTCATGGTGAACTGGTTTCCCATGGCGCTCAAGGATGGGGCCCGCACCTGGCTCCTGAACCTGCCTCCCGGCTCGATCTCCTCTTGGGACGAGATGCGCAGCCGCTGCATCGCCAACTTCCAGGGCACTCACGACCTTCCTCCAGTCATGGGTGACCTGTGCTGCATCAAGCAGCAGCCGGGAGAGACCTTGCAGAAGTACATCCAACGCTTCAACAACGCTCGCCTCAAGATTCCCAAGGTGACCGAGGAGGCCATCATCTCAACGTTCTCTGACGGCGTCCGTGATGTCAAGATTCCCAAGGTGACCTGCACTGAAGGAGGAGCTCGCCATCCATGAGGATCTGTGCACATCCCTGGAGCTGTTTAACCTGGCGACCAAGGCGCAAGAGCTGAGGAGGGGCGCCTCTCCCTCCTCGAGCTTCCAGCTGCTGACCCAAAAGAGAAGAAAGCCAAGGCCAAGGATGTGAAGGGCAAAGGAGCAGCCGTGCTTGCAGCAGAACCAGACACGAAGCACGGCAGGGACCAGCCTGAGTCGTCCAAGGCAAGCGATTCTGCGCCTACCACAAGCTCTACACCCGCAACACCAACGAATGCCACGAGCTCAGAGCCGTTCGAGAAGGACACATTGGTCGACACCCCGAGCGCAACGACCGGGGCTACGGCCGAGGAGGAGGAAGAGGTGGAGGACGATGGGACGACCGAGGCCCTCGCCAGGAGTTGCGTGACCGACCTTGCAAGGATCGCTGGCAGGACCAGCCTCGCGAGGGGGCTTGGAGGGATCAGCCTCGCGAGGATCGTCCGCAGGGCAACGCAGGCCTTCCTCCTCTGCCACCACCGCCAAGAAGGAATGACGACCACCACCAGGACGAGGGGGCTGGGGGCTTCCAGGAGCCACGTGCTATCGCTTGCATCTTGGGCGGCGCCCAGGTCCCGGCCTCTCAACGCATCTTCAAGTAGTTTGCTCGCGAGGTGAACGCAGTCCTCCCTAAGCTCGAGGCCACACGCCCTCTCAGGTGGTCCACGTGCGCCATCATGTTCAGCTCAGCGGATCAGCTCAAGTGTGGGGCTACAGCTGGCGTCCTCCGAATGCTTTGTTCCCAGTCATCAGCAATGCAAGTTACCAGGACCCTCATCGATGGCGGCGCAGGACTCAACGTTCTATCCGTCGAGACATTCAACAACCTCCAAGTGCCTTATGATCAACTCCAGCCAACCAAGCATTTCTCAAGATTCACTGGCTCCACCACTCCGATAGGGCAGGTTCGCCTCCCTGTCACTTTCGGACAGTGCAAGAACTACCGTACCAAGCTCATCGACTTCGACGTTGCCCACATTCTCCTGCCATACAATGCCATCCTCGGGTATCCAGCCCTGGCCAAGTTCATGGCGATAACTCACCATGGTTACAATGTCCTCAAGATGCCAGGAAGCGGAGGAATCATCACAGTCCCCTGCGAAGAGAACGACGCGGTGTGCTCTCTCGAGCGTGCCTTCCAAGCTTCATCAGTCGAGGACCGAGACGGCAAGAGCGGGAAACCTTCCGAGCCAGTTCCCAAGAAGAAGGAGACATCACTCAGCTCAAGGCCTCAAGAGGTTGACATCTCTAGAGGCGCCGCTCCAGGATCTGTGCCCGTGCAAGGGGCGCCTCCCACCGTCACATAGGAAGGCGTGCCCAGCGCCCTCCTCGGGCAAGGCTCGGGGGCTCTCTCCTGGAGGGCCTCAGACTTTTCTAAGATCACGAGGGAGGCGCTCGGGCACCACTTGGAGGTGTGCTTTGTGGCATGTTTCCCCCAGGGAAGGCATGGGGCAAGGAGGGCCAACCCTCAGGAGTTCATCACCAAGGCCACTCAGGAGCTTCAAGATTCGAGAGTCATACGCAGTGATCGTGGCCTACCTGGCATAGCTCCCCATCCAGGGGAGGATGACGGGCTACGCATCTGCATGGACTACCCAGGGCTCAGCCGAGTCGCATCTCAGGAGCGCTTCTGGCCCTCATGCGTGGGATGCTGCGAGGGTCCGCCACCCAGCTACGTTTGCATGCCTTTCAGCCTGCCGAACGCGGCTGCCGCTCACTAGCGTCTTCTGCGGAGCATTTTGGCAGCTCAGGAGGCCAGACACCCCACGGTCCAGGCGGAGATGGAGATGGTCCTCGAGGAGCCGCCCGGACTCCCAGAGCCTCCCGAGGCTCAGGGCTCCGGTGGCTCGTGAGGATCGGCCTCTTCACCGCGCATCGTCAGCTACTTCAACACCCGCTCTACAATGGTATCAGGTGACATCTTTGGAGTTCATTTCAGCTGGGAGCGCCCTCAGGGCTGCATTATTCCCAGGTCGCATGGGTCTGTCCCTACGACATGTATCCCTTTAGCTCATGCTTTTAGTTTGCCTTGCTGGGGGCGCCCCTCGGGCTGCATCATCCCCAAGCCGCTTGGGCCTGACCCAGTGGCATGTATCCTTCCCGCATCTACCTAAGCTGATTTTCCTTTCATGCTTAACCTGCCTATGATTATCATATCCCGCCTACCACGGGCCCTTATTCTCCCTCATGCAAATCGCTTGCACGTTAAAAGGGGGGCGCCTGAGCATCGCGACTCAGGGGCTCTTACTGGCTCTCTAGCCCTCACCCCCTAGCCTTGTCCACGGTATCGTGACCTGGCATACCAGCGGCGGCTGAGCTCGCTCGATGGCGGGGACCTGAGGATGTAGAGCATTTGTATCTAACCACTCTGCAGGAACACTCAGCCGCCCAAGGCTCAAGATCAAATGCAACCCGCCTTGAGGTAGGGCCTCTGAGTCCCGCGCTGGCTCATGAGTGCCTAGATACACCTCATCTAGCCCTACCATGCCAGCCACGTGTTAGAGCGGGGCTGTAGACACCCCGGGGGCTCCTCCCGGAGGGGCCCCCCTCCCACGTACCAGTGGAAGCACCATGCTCCGCGCTGGCTGACGACACTACCGAGGAGCAGCTATGCCCGTACACATACGGAAGTGCTATGCTCCGCGCTGGTGATAAACAACTGAGGGCAGCCCACAGCTGTATCAACCTCAGGGAGCCCAGAGCTTAGTGTCTGGCCTCATCGCAACGCCTCGCCTCGGGAGCGCCATGCGAGGGGGCTGGACACGGGGGCTGCGCCTGGGTCACGCCCGAGCGCACACCACCCTGCCAGGTCCCTCGGACCTGGTTGTCGCGCGCCCCTCCCCGAGCGGAGCCAAGGTATGAAGACCATTTGAGTGTCAAGGGGGACTCCTGAGCATCGCAACTCAGGAGCCTAACTAGTCACATAGCCCCTCACTCCTTAGTTCCGCAAGGCTAACAGCGGTTGAGGTATGTGCGGGGTCGGGCCCTGCCGACGTAGAACGACAGATCTACTCCTACACCCCTCCCTATTTGCTGTTTGCGCGTCAAGGGGGAATCCTGAGCATCGCGACTCAAGAGCCTAACTTGTCACATAGCCCCTCACTCCTTGGTCCCGTCCTGGAGATGAGGTATGCACGGGGCCGGCCTTGCCGACGTAGAACACAAAGCAAATAGGAAGGAAACCACAAAATATCACAAATTCAGAAGCAAATATTATAAACCATAAATTGTCCTCACGATACCAAACATAGGTTTAAACGCCTCCACGAGGCATGGTGCATGTTGCAGGAGTTGAAACAGGAAAGAAGCCGCGAGAAGATCACCCTTGGGCAACGCCATCATTCGCAAGGAGCCCCGCCTCTGTGGCGGAGTTGCGCTTGTCAGCTCCGCCTCCCGAGGCCGCGGAACCAGCAGTGCCTGCCTTGGGTGTAGTGGCGAAGGCGCGGAACTTCGCCAGCAGGGCTTCCGCTTGGCCCTTCACGGCTTCAGCAGCAGCGGCGGAGCTCTCGGCGTCCACAGGCTCCAGCAGATCGTCAAGGTTGGCGCCGGGGTAGTGAAGGTAGATCTGGCTGAGGACCCGAGTCAGCGCTGCAGAAGAAAGGACGCGAGCTTCAACCTCGGCCATGGGGCCGATGCCGGCCACAACCTCCTCAAGCGCTTCAACCAAGAAGGGAAACAGCTTGGCGGGTCCGTCCTTGGCTCCGGCCAACGGCTTCTCCAGGCCATCATCATAAAGCGACTTCAGCGCCTTGCGAGATCTCTCCTCAAGATCCGCAAAGGCCACGCGATCCTCGGCCAAGACCTTCGCCTTGGCATCTAGCTCGGCCTTCTCCGCCTTCAGCTTCCGCTCCAGTGTCTTCAGTCGGCTGCGATCAGCAGACAACTCGGCGTCGCGATCCCCGATGGCGGCCTTCCGAGCCTTCATCTCTTCCTCATTTGCCTGGTGGTCACGAACCTCTTTGGCGAGCTCGTCGCGCAGACCCCGCAACTCGTCCTCCAGCGCCTTGCAACGGTCCTGGGTGACCGAAGCATCCTTCAACGCCATGTCACGGGTGGCTATGGCCTAGGTAGCGACTAGCTTTTCCTCCTCAGAATCCGCCACAGCCTGGCTCAGCGCCGCTCGGACGGAGGTGTCAGAGTGAACCCAGCCAAAGATCAGCTCCAGGCACACGGCCACTAGGCGGGGGTTGGCGCCCTGGAGGTCTTCTCGCAGCCGGCCTAGCTCGGCAGCGGCATGGTCCAAGGCGGTGGAGGAGGCAGAGGAGTCAGGAACCAGTGGACTGTGGAGCAGGAGGAGAAGACAGCAGCGTGATCACGGCTTGGGAGACTGGGAGCTCCTGAGTCTTGGCAACCTCAACGACAGCATCAAGCACCGGCGCCTCCAGAGTCAGCGGGGCCACGGGGGCTGGCACCCCGCCAGGGCGCTCCTCCTGGTCTCACGAGGATGACCGGGCAGGGGAGGTGCGAGCTCCACTGCCTCCCCTTCCCACAGACGAAGGCGTGACCACAATGGATGAGCTTGCCCCAAGCGGAGCCACCGTGTCCCCCTTCAGCTTCTTCGCCGCAGGCAGCAGCCTACCCAAGTGACGGAGAACGTCAAGCCTCAATAGCAAAAACGAGAACAAGACGGGGTTCGAGCACTTACTGGTCAATCGCGGCGTGTTCCGGCGGTCTCCTGCCGAGCTTAAAGCCCATGAGCCTCTTACGGGGCGCAGCCTCAGGAGGTCCAGAGGCAGAGGAGGGCGCACCAGAAGGGCTAGAGTTGGCTTCGAGCAGTGCCTAGGCCGGGGTAGCCCCTCGGGTGATCAGCCCCAACCTCTCCTTCCTCGGGATCATGGGCGGATCCTCTCCCCCTCGCGTGGTGTCAGCCTCTTCGTCGTCCGGCAGGGTGCGGAGGATGTTGGCCCTGCGCCGGGGGGAAGTCTCCCCGGTCCCCTCAGCGGCTGCCTCCGAGTCGCGCTCCTCTTCCTCTTCGTCTTCTTCTCCTCCACCGCAGGAATCATCAGAAGACAATTCCAATGGCGCCGCCACCCCCTGGCCCTCAGGGGGCACCTCCGGCACCAGGCCGCTCCCATTGAAGGTGGGCATGGCTTCCACCACTTGCTGCCAGTTTTCACGAAGGAACAAGGGGACAGGAGCGCCCTCCAGGCCTTCCACGTCCTCTCCAACCAAGAGGCGGAGAGCTGCGACCAGATTCTCATCAACCAGGGCCTCCGAGCTCAGGCGGAGATCGTCGTTTGCACCTCCAAGCCTCCACAACGGGTGCGAGTGTACCTGAAGTGTATCCACCCACTGCGCCAGGAACTCCCTCAGGAGCGTGGCCCCGGTCAGCTTCGCCGCCTTCATGTTGCCTGGCCTCAGGTCGGTGTTCATCTTCTCTAGCACCAACTTTGCCCGACGGTCGTCGAGCTTTGCATGAGACCATGCCTCGTCATCCTGGGGCTGTTCCGTGGGCAACGCCACCCGAGAGTGGGCGCATCTGGCGTCCATCATGACCCACTTACTCCGGAAGCCGTCAACCCTCTTCCCCGTCTTCGAAATCGCGTTGGCCATGGAGTACACTTTGAAGCCAGCGCACGCCGAGGTATGGCTACCGGAGATTCGGAGGGAGAATAAGTGGTGCAGCAAGGCCACGGACAGCATCACCCCAATGTGTGCCTCACAATAGTAGGTGAAAATCGACAAAAGGAGGACATAGTTGGGATGGAGATGTAGAGCCTGTAGCTTGTAATGGCGGAGGACGGCGTAGAAGAACTCGGGGAAAGGAGGCACCATGCCAGCGATGACGATGCTCATGAAGAAGGGGTAGAAGGTACTCCCCTTGGCCTCCGGTTGGGCGGAGCCGGCCCGGAGCCCGGTCTTCCCTATCTCGTTGCCCCGCGCCATCATCATCAGGCGCGTGGCAGTGAGATTCTTCTTCGTCATGTCGGGGGGATCCAGGGCCGGCGAGTACCAGGCTGGTGGAGCCTAGGCCACGGCCTTGCAGGGAGCCATCGCTCACTGGAGGAGGAAGAATGGGGCGGATCTGGAGATTTCGGAAGCAAGAGACTAAGAGGAAAAAAGGGGATCTGGAGCAAGGCGAATTAGAGCAATGAAGGTAAGCCTAACCCAGGCCAGCCATTTGTTAGTCGGGCAGTTGCCGAGGCAGGATGGGGAAGCGGAGACGCCCACGTCTAATCAATCACCACGCGACGACCAAGGTCGCTGCTGTTGGGGCCTGCGACGCTCTGCACTTGCCCTTTGGCTTCGCTGCTAAGCCAAGTCCAAGCGCGCCTTGTGCCCGGGGGCTACTGTCGGCATTTTGGGAACGGGGGTCCCCAGACTTGCCTGCTTGTAGCCTGCGGCGTGGCTCAAGCAGTGGCCCAGTACGGCCCGTCTACATCAACCCAAGCTCAAGACCCTCGCGAGGGGCCAAGCCTCGCAAGGCGGATGACGCAAGGCTTCCTCAGGGGCGGCCTCATCAGGCGGGCTCACGAGGAGGCGGAGAGATCAAGGCAAGGAGTACCTCGCGAGGTGCTCATGACGCAAGCCATGATGATCGAGACCAGGCGAGCGCCAGGCGGGCGCCAACCAGTGCAGTGTCCTTGTTTCCTCTTTGGTGCAAAGGGGCAAGCACAGGCGCGGAGTACCGAGGCATCAAGCAAAGGTTACCATATCGGTGCAACAAGAACGAGACCAGCAGAGCGGTAGGACGGAGGTCACCATGGAGCCCTGGACGGCATCATCGCCAGTGCCTTTGGCAGTCGAAGACCAACTTTAGTCAGGATAACTTGTACTAGCTGCCCCCATCGTTGTTGGCTCCCTTCCCGCTCAATATTTGGGAAGAGGACCAGGGCCCCTATAAATAGAGATAGCCACCACAACAGAGATTATCTGACCGAGAGCTGGTCGGATCCATTCCAAGTAGAACACCGCACCAGCTCAAGAACACCCCTCACGAGGCTGTTCTTCCTCTGTACTGCTCATCATCAGCCCGAGAGGCAATCCACCACACCACATACTGGATTAGGGTATTACACCACAACGGTGGCCCAAACCAGTATAAACCTTGTGTCCCTTGTGTTGTTCATCATGTAGCTTAGATTCGTGGCGAGGTTTTGGGGCGTGGATCGGTAGGGAGAAGATCTTCGTGCGCAACCCAGAGTTCGAACCTTAAGGGTTTTGCCAGAACTCGATATCCGACAATGACCTCAACCAAAGAAGGTGGATGAGGCAGATTCCCATCCCTAGCCCCACTGGCTTCACTCTGATCCTAGGTAGCAGGGGTGCTTCGGGTGTTGACCATCCTAGGAAGACAAAGCAACGGTTTAGGCAAGGATGGCAGAATTCTGACGTAGGAGTGCAGAATGTAATGGACGACACAGAATGCAGAGATGTTCATCTGTACGACATGGTAATATTGAAACTGCCACATATATACCATTGGTCATACACACCATACATAGTTTTGTACAAGCCCAAGCTGAAGTACAACTACGGTGAAAGAAAGATTACATCTCATCGGAGGCATTCCAAGCTTCTATACATTATTTAACTACACCTCCGTAATTCAGTACACACTAAGTCATATTCCACAAGACACGCAGGACTATGGAGATACAACTACTACAATACTACTAGTGCCATGATCTAGCTCAGTCGTCTCCGTCTCCGTAGTAATCTTCATAAAGATTACCTGCGTAGCCTGGAAGTGGAACATGCGGATCTGGAAACTCTCGATCACGTGGGGCCTATGGACCATAAAGGCAAAGATGAGGCCTTGGTCCCACGAACATGGCAGACGATGCCCACGTGGAGGCGTGATGCCTCCAACATTAGGATAGTCCATACGAGCTGGTAGACGAGTGCATACGGGGTACAAATCCCACATATCAAGCTAACCAGTCTGCACGGCGGGTGCAAGCCGTGTCAGAGTGGCCAAGTGGTCCGCTCGAGTGTTGTACAGCTCCATCCAGAGGGCATGGGCCTCATTGTCCCTTTCCTCCAGCATCTCTATGGTGGTCCGAAGACGTGGCTCCTCATGAGTAGCATTGGAGTAAAGACCAGAGTAATGACCCTCCTAACCAGTAAGTGCTGCTTGCAGATAGCAGAACTCAGTGTTCTAAAGTGACATATGCCCAGCTCGAATGATCGACATCATGGAGTAAGCGGCATCCTGGACGGACATCTCCATGATAACTCCGAGCCTGTAAGACCAGTGGAGGGGATCGGTAGCTCCGGGGTAGGAAGGAAATATCCTCACCATGCATATGTACAGTCTCTGATTAAAATCTCGATAATGCTCTTCAACGGTATACTCTGGATACCATCGATAGGCTGTCTCTGTCATCACACGGACCGGCATGACCGTGTGACCGGGCACGTCAATGCACCGAGTCAGACGTACCACATGATGTGTGGTGCGGGAATTCATCTGAAACACGAAATAATGCAAAGGCATTAGAATTTATAGTAGAAATCGGATAGCATAACGGCTGTAAATGCTCAAAAAGGATTTTGAGACATTTAGCAAAGGATTGCATAGTCACTCAACAACAACATATCAAGGTTCCGGGTCCAACTAACAACATACTGAAGTAGTAGAACTGAACTGGGGCTTGTAACCAACAATCCTATAAGAGTCTACGAATTAGTAACATGTGAACCCAATAGAAAGATGAGATCCTAGTCCTTAACCCCCGTGGAAAGAATGGACTGACTTAGATCAGAATGTCATGAGGTAAAGGAGTAAAAAGATCCTTACGTTCCATCCCACAATCAATTCCCCTACATATAACTAAAGCATTTCTAGACTCGACATCGACCAGTTTGGCTTGAAGAACCTACAGGCAGTCTGACTCTGATGCCAACGCTGTTAGGACCCTGATTCTAAGTCACACTGATCTAGCATGTAACACATCATATCACTTTGCAGCCTCATGCACGGTATTCCACGGGTGCCACCTTACCTGGCCCGACACCGTTTGTGCCTTTTAGCACACGTATATGATAGTGTCGCTAGCATCCATATGACAAAGAACCCGGGCTGACATGACTAGTCGTGAACCCAAGGTGGCGCTAACTTAAAGGGATAGGCATACATGACCCAACAACAAACGTGTCGATCAACAACGTATGAACCCAAGTCGTAGCAAGCTACAAGGACTTAAAGGAGAAACACGAGACATTTCCCTGAAGGGACAGACACAGGAACGAAGAAGCACACATGCCGGCCGGCCTAAGTGCTTCGTAGCAGTAGCAAGCTACCAACGCTCGGTGGAAGCACTAGCAGACATTTCCCGGTAAGAGAGGCTACCAAGGATAAACAACTAGGTATTTAGATCCCACACATACCAAGCATTTCAATCATACACACAATATGCTCGATATGTGCAAATACAACATGGCATCACAACGAAACTCTACAACTCAAGTACTTTATTTAAAAGGCTCCAGAGAGCCATATATATAATTCATACAGATAGGGGTCACACAACCCTACATTCAAGTCATACAAGCATACAAGCACAAGCGGAAGCAGCCTGTCTCAGTACAGACAACTGGAAAGCAAAAATGCTTGAGGAAGCCTAACTATCTACAAGGGTCCTTCACATGCTCAGGATCACCACCTGGGCATCAAGCTACTCATCAATGCCGAGGTCTACGTAAAACCCTTCAGAAGGGGCGGCATTCTCTTCTACAATAGTAGTTAAGCAAACATGAGTACAAAGGTACTCATCAAGACTTACATCAGATCCTACATACATGCACATTATCAACAAAGGGATAGTGGAGTTTATTGCAGCAAGCCATCTTTGACTCTTGGCTAAACTATCTTACGAGACAGCAACTTGTAAATGTTTTGCGCACGCGAGTCCACTACTCACCACAACAGTACACTACCATGGATCCTCTCCCGTCATCCTATGGAAGGGCCATCTACGGCACTCACACTTGTCTTGAGGCTTTTAGTAGTTTCCATTTACTTGTCTATGAATTGTATAGGCAACCAAGTAGTCCTTTACCATGGACGCGGCTATTCGAATAGATGATGTTAACCCTATAGGGGTGTACTTCTTCACTCACGCTCCCACCACTTATCGCCATTTACATGACATGTACTCGACATCCTTCAAGCGAAAGCTCAATAAGGGTGTCGTCCACGACCTGACTAAACACTCATGTCTCTTGTCCTGGTTTATCGCCTATCCAGGTTCCATCTGCAGGGAGTCCAACCGAGGTTTCCACATACGGCCCCGAACGATGTCTGTAGGGTTCCCGAGACACAAAACGGGCGCCTTGTACATAGTGCCACATACCTACCGCATCACATCCCACCCTGAGGGTCAGCGCTGCGCACGGCCTCCAGTATACTACAAACACGAGAAACGACTTGCAACTCCTGGACAGAGGACAAGGGCAGTTAATAAGCCGAGAGGGTCCATTGGTTTCGGGCCCAATGCATGGTAGTAGCTGAATCTTAAATCACACATACATATCTCATTTCTTAGGGACGGTTCCAATGAAATAACCTACCATGTACTCCTACATGGCCTCTCATCGACACCTTTACCAAATTGTGTTCAACACTTCACTGTCATCACCGACATGATCATTTCACTCTAGCCCATCACCCAGATAAACAAACCATACATGACTCTAAGCATAGCAGGCATAGCAAGGTAGGAAACACAAGCATAGCTCATTCAGCTCCTACACATGCTAGTGGGTTTCATCTAGTTACTCTGGCAATGACAGGTCATGCAGAGGAAATGAGTTCAACTACCGCAACACTCAGCAGTTTGAAACATTATTGTCTTAAATGCAGTAAATGAGGGCAGGAGCGAGAACATGGGATTTTATCGATATGATTAGATGGTGGTTGCTTGCCTGGCAAATCGGTAGAAGGGTACTGTCCTTCAGTTGGATATTCACGATAATCCTCCAGAATAGAACCTACCGCAGAGAATCATACCGGTAACACAATCAATACATGACAATATACAAAAATATGATGCACGCATATGACATGGCAATATGAGTGTGTTGGGCTAATGCAAGTACAACCAGATGGGTTTGAGCCATTTTGAACCAAAGGTTCAACCCCAAACTCATCTTATGAATTTAAATTGTGCTTTATCATGTTTTGCACTAAACAACAAGGTTAAGTTGCTTAAACATGCATGAAACCAGGATAGATTGGATTTTTCTGATCATTTTTCATATATAAATCTTTGCATTTGGAGTTACAGATTAATTTCTATGATCTTTAGAAGTTAGCACTATTTTCTGGAATTTCTTGAATAAGAATAAATCCAGAAAAGGTCATTACTGCGTGAGCACTGTGTCAGCAGGTCAACTGTGTGGTCCAGGTCAAACCTGACCAGTGGGACCCAGTGGTAAGTGTCATAGTTAGTTAACTAACTAATTAAGGTTAGTTTAACTACTAAATTAGGTTTGACCAAAGGGTAGGGCCCACATGTGAGTGACCCATGTGGGGTCAAATCCTTGGCCAAACTTGGTCAAATCACCGGCGTTTAGCCGCCGGCGACGACCAGACGCGGCGGAGGGCGCGGGTTTCGCACTCCAGTGACCAAACGGGCAACGGAGGGCTTCTACGCGTAGTTGGGAGCGAGCCGCGTTGAGTGGTGGTGGTGGTTGAGCTCGGGGTCGCCGGAAACGACGCCGGCGGCGAGCTTGACGGCTGCCGGAGTTCGGGCAAGCTCGAACTCGTCGTTGCGGTGCACGTGGAGGCTCGTGGCTAGCTCCTACAAGGCCTACGCGGTGCGGTGAGTGCGTTGGCATGGTGGTGTGGCCGTTGCGTGGCCGGAACCACGTCGGCGGCAAGCTCAGGCGGCGGCGTGTGCGGGTGTGCTCGGTGCGGTCGCTACAGCGTGCGGCAGGGAGAACGGAGAGGGGGAGTTGAGGCAGGAGCTCATAGCGGTCTCGGCAAGCTAGGCTGTGGGGTTGGGGACGAGCTGGAGCGAGCAAGGCGGCAAAGTGGATCTCCGGTGATGGCAAGGCGGAGCGAGGTCAGTGCGGTGGCTCCGCGGCGAACGAGCGCTCGGGGTTTGATCTGCTCGACGAAGCGGAGGGTGGCGGAGCTTCTGGACATGGCGGGGCGACGAGGAGGTGACGGTGGCCGCGGCTATGATGGTGGTGCAGCTGTGGCGGTGTTGGCCATGGTGGGGAGAGAGCGAGAGAGAGGCGCAGGGGGGCAAATGAGGTGTCGGGGAGGTTGGGGTGACGAGTTGGAGTTCATCCACTCGTCCAGCAGCTCGGCGGCAAGCAGGTGGAGGCGTGGCGAGCTCGGGCGCGCCGATGCTCACCTCTCTGCCTGCCTGGCGAGAGGAAGCAGCTGACTGGCCATGGGCCAGCACAGTGTTGGCCCGCCAGGTGGGCTACCAGGTGAGGTTGGCCAGGTTAGTGCTTTTCCTTTTTATTTTCTGTTTTCTATTTCATTCTGTACTTTGTGGCTTTAATAAAAATACCAGAACTATTTCAAAAATCATGAAACTGCTCAAGGCCACTGTTTGGAATATTTCCAACAGTAAACATTTTAGTTCATGATTATTTGGACATTTAAAATATTATATAGCATTTAAATGCCCGAATGCAAATAGAATATGATTTAGTTCTGTGACCCAATGATGCCCTAGAAAAATGTGCACCATTTTTGTCAAAGGTTCTAGACCAAGGCAAAGATTATGAACATTTTTGAAGGGCATTTCAGGTTCATTGGAAAAGTATTTTAGTAACCCTAGTTGAGTTAGGTGTTGCTGGGGGTTTCTGCCATCCCCATTTCAACTTTCTGTGAAAACTAAACATGATGCAACCACTCTAATGCATGCACTGACTAGGTTTGTGACATCAGTAATGGTGCCAGGTGACATCTTTTAGTTTGTTCAGTTTGGGGGCGCCCCTTGGGCTGCACTATCCCCAAGTCACGTGGGTTCGTCCCTGCGACATGTATCCTTCTTGCATTCGTCAGAATTGGTTTACCTTCTTCTATGAGTTGCCTTAAAATTATCAATTGCCTGCCCGACGCTTCGTCGCCAAGAACTTCTCTCGCCTTTGCGAGCCCACCCACGACCGCCTCATGATTAAGGACTGGCACGGCGTCTGTGCTCGGATCCGTCCCTGCAGTGTTGCTAAACCCAAGAGGCTGAGGCCTGGCTCGCGGGCCAGCTCCCGTGTACGTTACCTCCCATGGCCCTTGGTGCCTTGTTCTCGCATGAGCTAATCATGAGCGGGCGAGTGAGGGCGCGCGGCCCGGTGCCTCGTCACCACAGGAGCCACGCGCTCGTTGTTTTTCTTCAGGACTTTTGCATGAGAATACTGGACATGGCGTCTTTGCTCGGGTCCGTCCCTGTAGCGTCGATAAACCCAATGGCTGAGCTCTGTCTGGCAGGCCAGCCCCGTTCACGTCACCTCCTGGGGTCGTTGTTGTCTGGCCTTCTCATGCAATAACCTCAGGAGATTCACTCGGAGTAGGTTGCCTAACCATCTTGCAGGACTAACACAAGTGGTCCTAAATCAAATTTAGGCACAACCCGCCTTGAGGTAGGGCCTCGTGAGTCCTACGCTGGCTTACGAGTGCCCATACACACCTCCTCTAGCCCTGTCGTGCAAGCCATGTGTCAGGGCGGGGCTGTACATTCCCTAGGGGCTCTCCTCAGAGGGAGCCCCCTCCCACGCACCAGTGGAAGCACCATGCTCCATGATGGCAGTCGACACTGCCGAGGAGCGGCTATGCTCGTGCAAGAGTGGAAGCTCCATGGTCT
Source organism: Triticum aestivum (assembly GCF_018294505.1). Classification (NCBI taxonomy): domain Eukaryota; kingdom Viridiplantae; phylum Streptophyta; class Magnoliopsida; order Poales; family Poaceae; genus Triticum; species Triticum aestivum. The sequence goes on from NC_057798.1 coordinate 320,385,783, forward strand.
GCGCTAGTGATGAACAACTGAGTGTGGCCTTGCGGCTGAAGCAACCTCAGGGAGCCTCCGGGCTCAGTGCTTAGCCTCATCGCGCTGCTCTCCCTCAGGAGGGTAGCGCGAGGTGGCCGGGCATGGGGGCTATGCTCAGGTCACGCCTAGAGTACGCCGCCTTGCCATGTCCCACGGACCTGGTCTTTGCACGCCCCTCTTGAGCGAGAGCTCGGCGAGGAAAGGTATGATGGTCTGTTCATACGTCAAGGGGGACTCCTGAGCATCGCGTCCACCGCACGACACTACTCCTGTGCATCCATGGCCTCCTTCAGCACAACGTCAAGCTCGGCCACGGCTAAGCCGGCCAACCTGTGGGCCTCCTCTGAGGATGCCGCGGCTTGATCCCAGGTCGCCCGGACAGACGCATTAGATAGGAACACCCCGAGACCAGCTCTAGGTGCCCCGACGCCCTGCGCCGGTCCGAACCTCGAAGATCCCCCTGGAGCTGGTCCAGCGTGGAGCGGGCCTCCTCTAGGGCTCCGGGCGCGGCGGAAGCACCATGGCCCGACGACATGGTGGGCGGAAGAAGAGGCGCTCCTAGCACCAAGACTGGCAGAGCTGCAGCAGCAGGAAGGACCGGGGGCTCCGGAGGCCTTGGGACCTCAGCAAGCGAGTCGGGGATAGGCACCCCCAGGGCTAGCTTTGCTGTAGGAGCCATTTCCTCTTGAAGCTGGGCCCTAGAGCTTCGGGAGGGTGGTGCCGCAGCAGGAGCGCCAGGAGCTACCGCGCCCCTCTAAGCCGGACCTGCGGCGACTGCGGCAGCACGCTTGGCCTTGGTGGCCCCGGTAGTCCCCTCCTTCTTCTTCACCACCGACTACGGTCTAACACTGAATGAAGATAGTAAGCACTACAACAAAATCCAAGAGCAAGGTCAAGAAGTAGCACTTATTGGTCCATGGCGACGTAGTTCCTCTTCAGGCCCATAAGCATGGGCTTCATGGACGCGGGCGACGCCGCCTTCTTGGGTGCGGGCGAGCACGCGGTCGGTGCCATGCTGGATGGTGGCGATGAAGCAGGTGCGCTGCCCAGGGAAATCAACGCCAACCTGCCCCTCTTCAGAATTGCTTGCCTCTACATCTTCGTAGGGGTCCCCCCGGATCTTGTGGTGACCCCAGCAGGGCGAGCCAACTCCCTTACCGGGTGCGCACCTGCATCATCGTCGTCATGGAAGTCGCATAGGAGGTCACTCTGCTTCGGAGAGGTCTCCCCTCCCCCTTCTCGGTGGCCTTGGAGGAGCTGTCGCCGGAGGACACGTTCACCAGGGAGGCGGCTGGCAGAGGAGGCTCCATCGAGATGAGCCCACGCTCGTTGAAGACATGCATGGCAGCGGCTATCTACTCCCCATCCTCTCGGTGGTACAGCAGGAAGTGATCATCCGGAGGGCTGCCCGGATCCTTTCCGAGCAACGAGTGCATAATCTTGCTCAACTCCTTTGATTGATATGCACGAAGGTACCGACTCCGTCAAGGAATCCAAATTGGATGTGCTTCAAAGTCAACTTGACAAGTTCAAAATGAAGGATGGTGAAGGTGTCGCTGAAATGTACTCTAGGCTTGCTCTCATCACAAATGAGATTGCCAGCTTAGGAAGTGAAGAGATGACCGATAAATTCATCATAAAGAAGATTCTAAGAGCCTTGGATGGAAAATATGATACCATGTGCACATTGATCCAAATGATTCCCAATTACAAAGATCTCAAGCCAATGGAAGTCATTGAAAGAATTATTGCTCATGAGATGTCACTCAAGGATAAGGAAGAGCTTTACAACAAGTCAAGTGGTGCTTACAAAGCCTCATGTGATGCTCCTACATCATCAAGTGAGAAACAAACCTTCAATGAGTAATTGAGCTTAATGGTGAAGAACTTCAACAAGTTCTACAAGAGTAGAAGGAAGGAAAGAAGCTCGAAGTCAAGGTCCTACAATGACAAAAGATCTTCGAGTCGTGAACATAATTGCTACAATTGTGGAAGACCCGGACACTACTCCAATGAGTGTATGGCTCCTTACAAAAGGAGAGAAGATTCACCCAAAAGAATAAGTAGAAGAGAAGAATCACCACCAAGAGAGAGAAGGAGTAGAGATCATCGTTATGAATGAAGAACCTCCCGGAGAAGCAAGGATTTGGAAAGGAAGGACAAATCATCAAAGAGCTACACAAATCGAAGACATCAAGCTCATGTTGGTGAATGGGTATTCGGCTCCGACTCCGACGATCACTCCGAGAGAAGCTATCACGCCGACTCCGAATATACTCAAGATGAAGGTGTTGCCGGTCTAGCACTTGTGTCAACCAACTCCTACGACATATTTGACTCAGCAAATGAAGGAATTGGAAGATGCTTCATGGCTAAAGGCCCAAAGGTATCACACCCCGAGTATGTTGATTTCAGTAGTGATGAAGATGACTTGTTAGATGATGATGATTTACTTGTTGACAACTCTAGTGATGAATACTATGATGAAACGTCAATTAATCATGCTAATCAAGATAAAACGAATGAGGATGATAAGGAGAAGATTGAGCGTCTAACTAAAGAACTAAACACTCTTAAGTTATCTCATGAAACTACCTTGGAAGATCATCGAGAACATTTAAAGACTCATGAGAAGTTATGCTTTGAAAACCTCAACCTTGAGCAAGAACATGCGTTTTTAAAGGCAATCAATGATGATCTTCGCAAGAAAAGTTCTTCTTACATTGCCAAGTGTTTACTCTTATCTACTTACATGCCACAAGTAAAGTCTAGGAACAAGAGTAAGAAAGATTCTTCTTCTAGTAGTAACAATAATGATGCTAAATCCAATGTTGTTTCTTCTAGTAGTTCTCTTGATTCCACTAATGATTCTCTTAGCCAAGTTACACATGAGCAAGAAAATAGCTTATTGAAGGGAATTATAGAGAAGGGTGTCTACAAGAGCCTTGCCAGAAGTAAGCAATTTCAGGAAATTGTACGCAAGCAAGGAAGGCACTGGAAGAATCAAGGTGTTGGTTTTGTACGAAAGTTCAATGCCAATGGAGTTGAGTGGGAACAAGAGAAGTATGATCATGCTTCTTTCCAAGGGACACAAGCTCAAGATGATCTTCCACCACAAGACCACAAGCAAAAAGGCAAGGACAAGCTTCAAGAGGAGATTGATGCATTTGAAGAAGCTCCCAAGGCCTTGGTCAAATGGGTTCCCAAGACTACATCAAGTTCTACTTCATCAAGTTCCACTACAACCCCAAGGATTCCCATCAAGATGATGTGGATCCCAAAGTAGAAGGACTAGAGAGTTCTTGAGGGTGACTCCGCCAATATTCCTTACTAATATCATTTTGGCAAGGACAAGTGCAATCTACTTCCACATACGGCACTAGTTCAAGGAGTCACAAACCCTCTTGTTGGCAAGACAAGGGACAAGGTAACCTAATGCTTTCATGGACATCATCTTGTGTGTGCATCACTCTATGTCTATGGATATCCTTGTTTGTTCCTTGTGGGACTAACCCTTGTAGGTATTGAAAGTGCAACTCACTCCAATGGATTGCTCCAAATGATCTACAACAACATTGAGCATCCACATCTTCAACACCTACATGAAGTCATCATCGACAAAACCCAAGGTTAGTTCATCCCTCTTAAGGGGGGGGTCTCACATCTAGGGGGAGCTTTACTCTAAAGAATTGAGCTAAAGCAACTCTAATGGTGTGAACACATGGTAACCCCACTTGTGCTTAAACATTGAGTATGACCTATGATCAAATGTTCTCATTTGACTCCTAAGTCAATATACTCATATATAGATGACCTAGTCATCGCCAATTGTTTTGATAGAAGCTAGAATTGGTTGTGCATGCTTTGGCACATGTTTCATTTGCCATTTTATTGTGTGAGCATGTTGTTTGCATATTTTACTCATTCAAGGACATCCACTTGTTGTTTTGTTTGTTTGGTCTCTTTCTCTCTTTTGCCAAGTGGATGGACAAGAATGCCTAAGAACCTTCTCTTGCTATCTATGCTTTTCTTGTCTCAAACTCTATTCATGCTACATCACAAAGCTTGATCAAGTCAAATTCGAACCACTCTGTGTGAGGAGCACTCGGAGTCCCCGATTCATCATAGACTTAAACTTCCAAAACCTCTTTGTGCATTTCGGTCTGACCGAGACATCCATTCCGGTCACACCAAGTTCACTAAGTTGACCTAGGTTTTCATCTCGGTGCAACCGATTTGAACACTTCGGTCACACCGAGTTGCAGCAACCGCTTGAGATACTGCAATCTCGGTGCCACCGAGTTGTTCCACTTGGTCACACTGACAGGGTCAGGATATATATACCCACAGGTGAGATTTTGGAAATTACTTCAAATCCTCTCAGCCTGCGTGTGTCCTGCTCTGCCTCCTCGGGTCTCTGGATCGTCTTCTCGCTGCTAGCAACCTCCCGCCGTTGGATTCTGCCGCCGTCGATGGATTCTACTCCGCCATCGCCGTCGTAGCGAACACTCGCCATTCTAGGGTACGTGTTCGACCCCTTGTACTATCTTTTTAACTCTGAGTCCTAGCACAAGGACAATGCCATGATTCTTGCCACGAATGAGATTAATCTATCCAGCTAAATCTTCCTTAGGTCTAGATTGATTCAAAAAATTTAGGGTTAGCTCTCCACAAAACTCATCTCGGATCGACCGAAATGTAGAAATCGGTCACACCGACTCGGCTTAGGCCATTGCACATGTGCTTTTCGGTCTGACTGAAAATTGCAAATCGGTGTGACCAAGTTCAAGGTTATGTGAAACCCTAGCAACTTGGTGCCACCGAACTGTGACTCAGTCTAACCGAGTTCACTAGTTTAGGTTCCAAGAGATGCTTCGGTATCATCGAGTTTGACAATTCATTAGCTCCGAGATCATTTATGTAGGGAACTAAAACTAAGTTTTTGACTCAAATTGTTTTGCAAAACCTCTATACTTTGTGATGCTCATCTACTCTACCTCATCTATAACCTATTCACAGGGTCTACTGACCGTTTGCCTGCAAGATGTCTCACCAAAGTGACAGCCAGAACAGGTCTGAACATCAAGAGCAGTTGAGTGAGGGCACTAGTCCCTCCAGCAGCTATGATGAGGGCAGCAGGAGCACATCTAGTAAGTTACCCAAGGCAGCTACTAGAGCAAGGAAGAAGAGAACTTCAGATTCAGAAGATGAAGATTATGTTGCAGCTAAGGATGAGGCCACTTCAAAGAAGATAGTGGTGAAGAAGGAGTTTGGCACTGCTGCATCCACTAAGCCAAGCATGAATTGAAAGGCACCAGCAAGGAGAGTGCCTACATCCAAGCCAAGAAAAGTTGCCACGGGAGAAACTATGAAGTTCACAATTGAATTTGATGAAGAGGCAGCTGGTGATGACAAGAAGAAGAAGAGGGCAAGAACCACAATAGCTAAAGTACTTGGAAAGTCTACTATGGTGATATCTAATGATGAAGAGGAAGAGGATGCTGCTCCAGCACCTAAGGCCCCAAAGCTAATGGTAGATGCAATTAAGTCAGGGGCTGCTGCTAAGCCCAAACCTGCTCCCAAAGCTACTGCTCCAGCCACCAAGACTGCACCCAAGAGGAGTACAAGAAACATTCCCGCTAAGGAGAAGAACAAGGCCCCAACGCCTGAAGTTGAAGAAGGAGTTGAAGCCCAAGTGCTAAGGAAGCTCAGACCAAAGATTACAGAACACAATGATACACATCCTGTGGCAAAGGACATGAGGATCAGGAAGGATGCAGGTCTGAGACTTTGGAGGAAGAATGACCCATATGCTGTAAGGAGCAAAACTGCTGTCGATTACATGATCCACACTAAGGACCAGCAAGATTTCTATGAGACTATTCTGCTTGATAAGAAGCCCATAGTATGTGACATGAGATGGGTTGACTGGACCTACATCAGAGAAAATGAAGATCACTTCCCAGGTGTCTATGACAGCTTCAAGGCTTGTGAAGTGGACAAGTTTGTTGGCCAGAAACTCACTAAGTGGAATGATGAGCTGATCATGCAATTTTACTCCAGTGCTCACTTTTATCCCGATGGCAGAATTGTATGGATGTCAGAAGGTACTAGGTACCAATCCACTGTTGATGAATGGGCCAGATTGATAAATGCCCTAGAAGCTCATGAGGATGACTTGGATGTGTATGCCAAGAAGAAGAAATACCATAACTCAATGGCAAGTATGTACAAGAAAATTCCTGATGCAGACCTGGAAACTCACAAGTTTGGCTCAGTGAAGCACTTATTGTCAGGCCTGCCTACTATCAATACCATCCTGAGGCATACTCTTTTGCCCAAGTCTGGAGATCACATAATGATAAGAGGACATTTCGTCAACTTGCTGCAAATATTTGATGTTCCTCATAAGTTCAAAGTGATGAGTTTGATTGTGGAAACAATCAAGAGGACATCTGCAGATCAGAAGAGGTCTTGTGGGTATGCTCCACAAATTCAGGTGCTCATCAACTCCAAGATGGGCACAGACACTTATTTGTTGGACAAGGAGCATTTACCTCTCAAGCCAGATTTTTAGGACAACATTGTTGTCATGAATGACGAAGATCCTTCCTCAGTGCAAGCACGTGAGAAGAGAGAGAAGGCAAGGGCAGAGAAAGCTGCAAAGATGCCAAGTGCTGAAGAGGCACCTCAGGTGTTCTTAAAGAGTAAGCAAGATCAACTTGGATATCTGATCCAATCCACCTTGAGGACCGAGAAGGGCTTGGCCACCCTGACTCAAAATCAGGAGAGTTTGGAGATGATCATTAAACAGAAATTCTATGATCTTGATGTCAAAGTAACTGAGATTCAGTCAGTAGTTGAGCAGCTCCTGGAGGAAGTAGAGGAGAAGAAAGGCAAGTCTACTACAAATACTTTCACAAGAGTGCCAAGAAGTCAGAGGTCTGCTGCAGTGCCTGTTCCAGATACAAGAGCCACTACATCTGCACCAATAGCCACAACTTCAGTGCCACCAGCTCCAGCAGCCACTCCACCAGCTCCAGCTACATCTACATAAGCTTTCATCCTTGGAGTCATCTCTACACCACTTCATGAAGACCAAGCCTGAGAGACGCATAGCACTATGCATATTTTTGACTTTTTGGTAACTTGTTGCCAAAGGGGGAGAAATATGTATAGATCATAGTCTTCGAGAGAGAGAGTGTTGTTTTTGTCTCTGTTTGCACTTTATTTGCTTGATACTTTATTGTGTGTTTGCTTGATACACTAGTTCTTTTGTGAGATAGTTGGATGATCATGTGTTTGATCATATGCTACCTTAATGTGTGTGTCGGATATCGGGTTCCGGCAAAACCCTTAAGGTTCGAACACTGGGGTGCGCACGAAGATTTCCTCCTACCAAATCTTGCTCTTAGCCTCGCCGCGATCCCTAAGCTAGATTGATGAACTCACAACACAAGAGACACAAGATTTATACAGGTTCGGGCCACTGTTGTGGTGTAATACCCTACTCCTGTGTGTGGTGGTGGATTGCCTCTTGGGCTGGTGATGTATAGTACAAGGGAGGAACAGCCTCGCGAGAGAGGTGTTCTTTGGCTGGTGTGGTGTGTCGATGAACTTCGCTCTCCGTGTCCCTTCTAGTGTGGTGGCTAGCTCTATTTATAGAGGCCTTGGTCCTCTTCCCAAATATTGAGCGGGAAGGGATCCAACAACGACCATTTTGAAAGGGGACAACTAGTACAAGCTATCCTGACTAAAGGTGGTCTTCGCCTGCCAAAGGTGCTCGTGATGATGCCGTCTTGGGCTCCACGGTGACCCCCGTCCTGCCGTCCTGCAGGTCTTGGTCTTGTTGCACTGATATGGAAACCATTGCCTGATGCCTCGGTACTCCGCGCCTGCGCTTGCCCCCTTTGCACCAAAGAGGAAACGAGGACACTACACGGGCTGGCGCCCGCCTGGTCTTGATCGTCATGGCTCATTGAGGGAGTCCTGGATTAGGGGGTATCTGGACAGCCGGACTATATGCATCATCCGGACTATTGAAGCGTGAAGACACAAGACTCAAGACTCCGTCCCATGTCCAGATGGAACTCTTCTTGGCGTGGAAGGCAAGCTTGGCAATCCAGATGTTGTATTTCCTTCCTTGTAACTGACTCCATGTAAACCTTAGCCCTCTCCGGTGTCTATATAAACCGGAGAGGTTGGTCCTTGGAAGGTCGATCACAATTACAATCATACCATCATAGGCGAGCTCTTAAGGTTTAGCCTCTACGATCTCGTGGTAGATCTACTCTTGTACTACCTATATCTTCAATATTAATCAAGCAGGAAGTAGGGTTTTACCTCCATCAAGAGGGCCCAAACCTAGGTAAACATTGTGTCCCTCGCTTCCTGTTACCATCAGCCTTGACGCACAGATCGGGACCCCCTACCCGAGATCCGCCGGTTTTGACACCAACATTGGTGCTTTCATTGAGAGTTCCTCTGTGTCGTTGCTGCAGGGCTTGATGGCGCCTTCAATCGTCAACAACATGGTCCAGGGGGAGACTTTTCTCCCCGGACAGATCTTCATGTTCGGCGGCTTTGCACTGCGGGCCAATTCGCTTGGCCATTTGGAGCAGATCGACAGCTACACCCCTGGCCACCAGGTCAGGTTCGGAAACTTGAACTACACGGCGGATATTCACGGAGACTTGATCTTCAACGGATTTGGGCCTGCGCCAGGAGCACCGAACAGTTATGATGGGCACGGCTTTGACCTGCTGTCGGACGATGCTCGGGATATCACTCCTGCAGTAGCCCCGGATCTAAATCTGGAGCAGGTTGCATTGCCTAAGGACGGAGGGGTGGACCCCGCCCCGCAGGCCGCATACTCATCAGCGGTGGAGCCGAATATAGGTCTCGCCCCTGTGGAAGCCTGTAACCCCAGGCCCCCGGACTCGTATCCAGTTGTTGGTTCCGGTCCGCATACCCTCGAGCCAGCCGAGCCAGGCTGGGCTCTTGTAATGGAGTTTACCGCTGCGGACATCTTCCAGCACTCGCCCTTTGGTGACATGCTGACCTCATTAAAGTCTCTCTCTTTGTCAGGAGGCTCTGGGCTGAACTACATCCAGCTTGAGTGGGAAGCAGGCGATGAAGGAATTCGCTACCCACCCACCACCCACTTCATTGCCACGGTCGATGATTTAACCGACGTGCTTGACTTCGACTCCGAAGACATCGACAATATGGACGACGATGCAAGATAATTACAGGAGCCACCGCTCACAGGGCGGTGGACGGCCACCTCCTCATACGATATATACATAATGTACACTCAGAAGGAAACCAATGGCGACGAGGCAACGGAGGATAACCCCTCAGGGAGAAAAGCAAAGCATGGGCATCATCGGCGCCGCTCCAAGCCCCACCACAGCAATACCGGCCCCGAAGAGGAAAGAAATCTGGAGGGTGCCGAAGAGGAATACAACCCTGACCAGCCCACCTTCGAGCAGGCCGAACAGGAGGATGAGCAGGTCAGCCCAGATGAACAGGCGACTGGCGGATACCCAGAGGAGGACAACTATATGCCCCCCTCCGAAGACGAGATTAGCCTCGGCGACGATGAGTTCGGCGTGCCTAAGGATCCCGTGGAGCAAGAGCGCTTCAAGTGCCGGCTTATTGCCACTCTGAGGAGCCTAAAAAAGAAGCAACAACAACTCCAGGCTGATCAACACCTGCTCACAGATAGATGGACTGAAGTCCTGGCAGCCGAGGAATAAGGACTCGAGCGCCAAACGGCTGACCGGCCACTCCATGGCCGGGATAAAACGGGATATCACCTCGGATACCAGCCCGCACCCCCACGCCAATATACTACGGCCCGCGCGCAACAGGCAAGACCTGTAAGATATTCTGGAAAACAAAGCAGGACAGCCAAGATCGATCTACGGATCACGGGGGCACGCTGTCAGGACCCACACTCGATGTCACATCGATCTAGCTGGTAACACCTCATATCACTTTGCGGCCTCACGCACGGTATCCCCACGGGTGTCATCTTACCTTTTCCCGGGACCGTTTGCGCCTTTTGGCTCACGTATATGATAGTGTCGCTAGCATCCATATGATAAAGAGCCCGGGCTGACATGACTAGTCGTAAACCCAAAGCGGCACAGACTTACAGGGACAGGCATCCATGACCCAGCTTCGAACGTGTCGGTCATCAGCAAGTGGGTCCGGGCTGTAGCACTGGGCTAGCAGGACTCCGGTAAACCGGGCTGTAGCGGGCTAACAGGACTCCGGTACTCAAAGCGTGACATTTCCCCGAAGGGACAGACACAGGAACGAAGAAGGACACATGCCGGCCAGCCTAAGTGTTCCAGAGCAGTAGCAAGCTACCATGGCTCAGCGGTAACACTAGGAGACATTTCCCGGTAAGAGAGGCTACTAAAGATAAACAACTAGATAGTCAGATCCCACACATACCAAGCATTTCAATCATACACACAATATGCTCGATATGTGCAAATACAACGAAGCATCACAACATGACTCTACGACACAAGTACTTTATTTAAGGCTCAGGGAGCCATACATATCATACACAAAGGTACGGGTCTCACGACCCAACATACAAGTCATACAGTCATACAAGCCAACAGCGGAAGTACTTTGTCTGGGTACAGACAACTAGTAAAATAAAAGAGGCTTGGAAGCCTAACTATACTACGTGGTCCATCACAAGCTCAGGGTCACCACCTGGGTCCTTAGCCTACTCGTTGATGTCAACGTCTACATAGAACCCATCAGAAGGGGTTGCAGCGTCTTCTGTAAAAATGTAGATTATAGCAACATGAGTACAAAAGTACTCAGCAAGACTTACATCAGATCCTACATACATGCATAGTATCAAGAAGGGTTGGTGGAGTTATTGCAGCAAGCTAGCTTTGACTCTTGGCTAGACTATCCTACGATACTCCAACTTGAAATGTTTTGCGCACACGAGTCCACTACTCACCACTTCAATACACTACCGAGGATCCACCTCCGTCTTCCTACGGAAGAGCCATCCTCGGCACTCACACTTATCTTGAGGCTTTTAGTAGTTTCCATTTACTTGTCTATGAACTGTATAGGCAACCAAGTAGTCCTTTACCGCGGACGCGGCTATTCGAATAGATCATGTTAACCCTGCAGGGGTGTACTTCTTCATACATGTTTCCACCACTTAGCGTCTGCACACGACATGTGCTCGGCAGACTTCAAGCGAAAGCCGACGTGGGTGTAGACCACGACCTACCTAAACACTTAAGCCTCTAGTCCAGGTTTATCGCCTATTCAGGTTCCATCCGCAGGGAGTCCGGCCGAGGTTTCCCATACGGCCCCGAACGATGTGAACAGGGTTCCCGAGATACCTAACGGGTATTCGGTACACCCGGCCACGTACCTACCGCATCACAGCCCACCCCTACGGTCAGCGCTGTCCACGGCCTCCAGTAGGCTACAAACACCAGAAACTACTTGCAACTCCTGGACAGAGAGCTAGGGTGAATAAGAAGTCGAGCGGGGTCATATTTCAGGGCCCAATGTATGGTAGTAGCTGATTCTTAAATCACACATACAGATCTCAGTGCTTAAGGTCGGCTTCAATGAAACAACCCACCATGTACTCCTACATGGCCTCTCATCGATACCTTTACCAAATCGTGTTCACCACACCACTCTCATTACCGACATAATCATTTCACTCTAGCCCATCACCCAGATGAACCAGACCTGACACGACTCTAAGCATAGCAGGCATAGCAAGGTAGGAACAACACATACATATGGCTCAATCAACTCCTACACATGCTAGTGGGTTTCATCTAGTTACTGTGGCAATGACAGGTCATGCAGAGGAAATGGGTTCAACTACCGTAGCACACAGCAGTTTGAATCGCGTTGTCTTAATGCAGTAAAAGAGAGCAGGAGCGAGAACATGGGATTGTATCGATATGATCAAATGGTTGGTTGCTTGCCTGATGGTTCGATGCACGGATACGGTTCTTCGTTAGGGTAATCACGGTACTCCTCGGGGACAGAACCTGTCGCAAAGGGCATCGATACACAAGCATCACCAAACAATGTGCAACAATATGATGCATGCATGAAACATGGCAATATGAGTGTATTGGGCTAATGCAACTAAAGCCAGAAGGGTTTGAACAAATTTGAATCAAAGATTCAAATTTCAAATTCAAATATGGCCTTTTAAAGTGCTTTTCCTTGTTCTGCTTGAATCATCAATTTAACTTGTTTGATCATGCATGAAAATAGTACAGATGGATAGATTGGATTTTTCTGATCATTTTTCATATATAATTTGTCCAATTTGGAGTTACAGAATAAAAGTTATGAATTTTGAAGTTTAATTAATATTCTGGAATTTCCTGATTTAATTTAAATCCAGAAATATAATTACTGCGTCAGCATGACGTCAGCATGACGTCAGTGGTCAACTGTGGCTGGCTGAGGTCAAACCTGACGTGTGGGGGCCACACGTCAGTGACAGGGGGGGTTAAACAGATTTAAATTAATTCTAATTACTAATTAGTGGCGCTGGGGCCCACTGTCAGTGTCAGGGGGGGTTGACTAACAGTAGTTAGCGCTAACCTAACCATCTGGCCGACAGGGCCCACGCGTCAGTGACCCTGGGGGGTCAAACCCCAGGTCGGTCAAGTCAAACCCCACCGGCGACATGACGCCGGCGAGATCCGAGACGGCGGCGAGAGTGCTTTTTGCCATTCCGGCGACCAAATGGACGGCGGAAGGCATCTACGTGTTGCTGAGGTTGAGCCGCGTCTATTGGTGGTGGTGGTTGGGCTCGGGGTGGCCGGAGTTGACGGCGGCGAGCTCGGCTGCGGCGGCCGGAGTTCGGGTGCGGTCGGGATCAGTGTTGCAGGGGGTTTGGGGAGGCGTTGGTGCGTTCTACGTGCTCCTGGTGATGTGTGGAGCACGATGGTGTGCTCGGTTGGGCGCTACGGCGACCGTGGCCACGACGGCGACATCGCCGGCGGCGTGGAGCTCTCGGTCGAGGTGGAGCTAGGGCCTAGAGGTCGGGAGAGACCAGGGAAGAAGGGGGAAACGCTCCGGGGGCTCACCGCGGTTGCAGTGGGCGTCGAAGCGGGCTCGGGGACGCGCCGGAGACGACGAATTTGACGGCGACGGTGGTCGGAGTCCGAAGAGGGGAACGGCGACGTGGCGGCGATGCAGGGCTTCCGGAGACCCGTGGAGCGGTGGGGAGGAAGAGGGAGTTGTGGCGGAGCTTCTGAGCTAGTCGGGGGAGCGAGGGGTGGTCGGAGACGACTGCTACGGCGAACGGTGGCGACGGTGGTGTTCGGCCGTGTGAGAGAGAGAGCGAGGGAGAGGAAGGAGAGAGCCGGGGAGAGTGAGAGAGAGCAGGGGGGATCGGGACGGGCTGCGGGCGTCGTCCACGCGGCCAGGAGGGCGTCGGCAAGCAGGAGGTGGCCGCGCGGCCGCGCGCGCGCGAGCACGCAGCAGCTTCGGGGCGAGGGGAGGAAGACGACGGGGAGCTACAGTGCTGGGCTGGGTCGGTTGCTGGCTGGGCCGGCCAGCTGGCTGGGCCGCACAGGTAAGTCTTCCCCTTTCTTTTCTGTTTTCTGTTTTTATTTAATATATCTGCAACTTTGTTGAATTAAATAAAATACCTAGGCAACTTCAAAAATCACCAAACTATTCCTGGCCCATAGTTGGATTATTTCCAACATGAAACATTTTAGTTTGGAGATATTTGAGCATTTAAATATTTTATATTATTTTAAATGCCCAAATTCAAATATTTATGATTTAATTCAAAAACCCTAGGATGGCCTAGGAAAATGTGCACCATTTTTGGCAGAGGTTCTGAACCAAGACAAAAATGATGGGCATTTTAGAAGGGCATTTCAGGTTCATTGAAAAATTATTTTAGTAACCCTAGTTGGTTTCAGAGGGGACTGGGGGTTCTGTCATCCCCATTTCAAGTTTCTGATGAATGAGTAAACATGATGCAACACTCTAATGCATGACTAGCTAGGGTGTGACAACTCACCCCCACTCAAAAGAATCTCGTCCCGAGATTTGGGTTCCTCCGCGAAGAAGGCGGGATATTCGAGTCGAAGACGATCCTCCCTTTCCCAAGTTGCTTCATCCTCAGAATGGTGCGACCATTGAACCTTGAGAAACTTGATATTATGACGTCGCGTGGTACGTTCGGCTTGATCGAGGATACGAATGGGGTACTCTCGATATGTAAGATTATCTTGGAGATCAAGCGTTTCGTGGTCCACTTCACGGATAGGATCCGAGAAGCAACGCCTGAGTTGAGAAACGTGGAAGACATCGTGAACTCTGGAGAGGTGCGGAGGTAGTTCCAACTGGTAGGCAACTTCTCCTCGTTTGGCAAGAATGCGAAAAGGTCCAATGTAACGAGGAGCCAATTTGCCTTTGATACCGAAACGATGGGTTCCCTTCAGAGGGGTGACCCGAAGGTAAGCCTTCTCGTCAACCTCGAAAGTCATAGCCTTATGTTTTCGGTCATATTGACTCTTTTGACGGGATTGGGCTGTTTTCAACTTTTCACGAACGATACGAACTTGTTCTTCTGCTTCCTGAATCATATCCGGGCCAAAGAATTGTCTTTCCCCGGTCTCTGACCAGTTAAGGGGTGTTCGACATCGTCGTCCATAGAGAACTTCAAAAGGGGCTTTACCCAAGCTAGATTGATAGCTGTTGTTGTAAGCGAATTCGGCAAATGGAAGGCACTTCTCCCAGTCCATTCCGAAAGAGATAACAGAGGCTCGAAGCATGTCTTCTAGAATCTGATTGACGCGTTCCACTTGACCACTTGACTGAGGGTGGAAAGCGGTGCTAAAGGAGAGACGGGTTCCCATAGCATTTTGGAAACTTTCCCAAAATCGAGAGGTGAAAAGACTTCCTCGATCCGAATTGATTTCCAAAGGAACACCATGGAGGGACACTATTCGGGAGATGTATAAGTCTGCCAGCTGACTAGCGGTTATACTCTCACGAACAGGTAAGAAATGAGCTACTTTGGAAAGACGATCGACCACGACGAAAATAGCATTATTCCCTCTTTTGGTCCTGGGAAAACCGGTAATGAAATCCATACCAATTTTATCCCATTTCCATTCAGGAATAGCTAAGGGTTGAAGGGTGCCAGCAGGCCGTTGATGCTCTGCTTTTACACGACGACAGACGTCGCAATTGGCAATATACTGAGCAATTTCTCTCTTCATCCTAGTCCACCAGAACCTCTGGCGTAGGTCCTGATACATCTTAGTACTACCGGGATGAATGGTGAGAGGAGATTCATGAGCCTCCTTAAGGATCAACTGCCGTAGATGCTGGTTCTTGGGAACCACTAGACGGTTCTCAAAGTACACAACACCATGATCATTTGTGGAGAAACAACTAGCACCTCCGCTAGCAATGTTCTCTTTGATTTTAGATATTCCCTTATCTCGCTTTTGGGCAGCGATGATTTGATCCGTAAGAGTAGGTTTTGCTACCAAGGTGGAGAGAAAACCTTGAGGTACAATGTGAAGGTTAAGCTTCCGAAATTCATCATGGAGAAGCGGTTGACTTTGTTGTAACATCAGGTTGTTACAATAAGATTTACGACTTAGCGCATCAGCCATGACGTTGGCTTTCCCTGGGGTATAGGTTATTCCTAAGTCGAAGTCTGTGATCAATTCAACCCAACGTCTTTGCCTGAGATTCAGATCCGGTTGGGTGAAGATGTACTTCAGACTTTGGTGATCAGTGAATATTTCGCAACGATTACCGAGGAGGTAATGTCGCCAGGTCTTAAGTGCATAGACTACGGCTGCAAGTTCTAGATCATGAGTAGGATAATTCTCCTCATGTGGGTGCAATTGCCGTGAAGCGTAGGCAATTACGTGTCGATCTTGCATGAGAATGCAACCTAGTCCTTGTCGCGAGGCGTCGCAGTAGATAACAAAGTCCTTGGAGAAGTCTGGCGGTACCAGCACGGGAGCAGAGGTCAGGCGTCTTTTCAGTTCCTGAAAGCTGTGCTCACATTGTGGAGTCCATTCGAACTTCTTATCTTTCTTGAGGAGTTCGGTTAGAGGTTTAGCAACTTTGGAGAAGTTCTCGACAAAGCGACGACAATAGCTCGCTAAGCCTAGAAAACTCCGAACTTGCTTGACCGATTCGGGTGGAGTCCAATCAAGGACGGCTTGAACTCGCTCAGGGTTAACAGCAATACCTTTACCAGATATTACATGACCCAGATAGGTCACTTCTGACAACCAGAATTCACATTTTGAAAATTTGGCATAAAGGCGATGCTCTCGAAGTTTCTTCAACACTAGCCTTAGATGTTCGGCATGTTCTTCCTCGTTCTTGGAGTAGATGAGTATATCATCGAGATAAACTACGACGAATTTATCCAAATACTCCATGAAGATTGAGTTCATTAACCGAGAAAAGGTGGCTGGAGCGTTGGTTAAACCGAAGGACATGACGGTGTACTCGTATTGGCCATAACGAGTAACAAAGGCCGTTTTAGGAATGTCCCCGTTTCTGATTTTGATTTGATGGTAGCCCAACCTCAAATCCATCTTGGAGAAGACTGAGGATCCAGCGAGCTGATCATACAGATCGTTGATCCTGGGAAGTGGATATTTGTTCTTGATTGTGACCAAGTTGACAGGTCGGTAATCTACAACCATCCGGTCCGTACCATCCTTCTTCTTGACGAATAGGACGGGGCAAGCCCACGGAGATGAACTAGGGCGGATGAAACCCTTTTTCAAGGATTCATCGAGTTGTTTCTTAAGCTCGGCTAGTTCTAGGGGTGCCATCTTATAGGGTCTTCTAGCAATCGGAACGGTTCCTGGGAATGAGGTCTATTACGAACTCAACATCCCTGTCAGGTGGAACACCTGGCAATTCCTCTGGAAAGACATCCGGGAAGTCACGGACTACCGGAACGTCCTCAAGGTCTGGCAAAGGGCTGGCGTTAAGAGAATATAATTGTCGCTTGGCTATTCGGGTCAAGACATTGACTATCTTCCCCGAAGGATGGGTGAGTTGAACAGTCCTAGAGAAGCAATCAATTTGGGCTTGATGAGCTGACATCCAGTCCATACCCAAAATGATATTAATATCTGAAGATTTAAGGGCTATCAAAGATGCAAGGAAAACAAGTCTGTCGACTTGGATCTCATTTCCATAACTTACCCTAGAGGTCTGCCATCTAGACCCAGGGGTAGAGATTTCCATAGTGGATGGCAAGTCACAGAATGCAACGTTATGCAAACGAGCATAATTTTCAGATATAAAAGAATGAGAGGCTCCTGTATCGAAAAGAACAGATGCCGGGTGGCAATTAACAAGAAGCGTACCGAGAACGACGTTGGGGTCCTCTTGAGCTTCTTCGGCAGAGATACAGTTGACATGGCCACGTGAAGCGGTGACCGGTTTAGCATGAAACACTTTCCTGTCGGCTTGCCACGGCCAACAGCTTTAGCAGATTGATTGGGGTTGGTCTGGGGACACTCACGCATATAATGACCAGATTCCCCACACTTGAAACAAGTCACGGAACTGGTACGTGGAGGAGCATTATTGGTTGGACCCCCATAGGGCTTGGCTGGAGCAGACTGTTGAGCGGGGCGAGGCGCCTGGAAAGATGGCCTCGGTGTGAACCTGGGTGGCAGGGCGGTGTTGGGTACCCACACGCGGCGCTTCTGAGGACCAGCACCGGATGAGGAACCCATGTCACGTCCATGCTTGCGTGTTGCGTCATAGTCAGTCTGACCAGTTTCAGCACTGATGGCTTTGTTGACAAGTTTCGAAAAAGATGTGCACTCATGCAGACGGAGGTCGCGGCGAAGCTCAGGACTAAGGCCCTTACGGAACCTTGCTTGCTTCTTGGCGTCAGTAGACACTTCCTCAGTTGCATATCGGGCGAGATTACCAAACTCCCTGCTATAGACATCCACAGAAAGTCGGCCTTGGGTGAAACTGCAAAATTCTTCACGTTTACGGTCCATGAGACCCTCCGGAATGTGATGTTCACGGAAAGCCTCGCTGAACTCAGCCCAAGTAGTGACATGGCCCGCTGGGCGCATAGCTCCATAATTCTCCCACCATAGACTGGCGGGGCCTTCAAGATGATATGCAGCAAAGGTGACCTTGTCAGCCTCCGCTACCAGCGCGGAACGCAGCTTGTGAGAGATACTGCGAAGCCAGTCATCAGCGTCGAGAGGCTCGACGGAGTGGTGGAACGTGGGTGGATGCAATTTGATAAAATCACTGAGTGACACCACGTTAGCCCTCTGATGGTGTGCTGTATTCTGTTCAATACGCTCCAACAAACGGTTTGTCTCCCGCTTGTTTCTCTCAGCTTCCATCATCACCTCGGCTAGTGAAGGAGGATGAGGCAGATTTTCATTCCTGGCTTCACTGCCTTCGGCCTGCTCTTGGGAAGCAGGGTTGGCGCGCGTGTTGACCATCCTAGGTAAACAAGACAATGATTTAGTCAGAATGATGAAATTCCGACATGGGATACATAATGTAAGGAATAACTCGGAATGCAAGATGATCATCCGTATGACATGGTAGATACAGAAACTGCTTCTTTATTCCATCGTCATACACACCATACAAGGTTTAGTACAAGACCAAACAAAGTACTATTACGGTGAGAAAAGGATTACATCTCATCGGAGGCATTCCAAGCTCCTATACATTATTTTTCTACACCTCCGGAAGGAGTACAAACTAGGTCATAACCCACGAGTCACGCGGGACGATAGATGACACAGCTAGTGCGAACTAGTGATGCTACCCTAACTCAGACCGATCCGTAGTAGTCCTCGTAGAAGTCACCTCCATAGCCTGGAAGCTCAACATGTTCATCCGGAAACAGACGATCTCGCGGAGCTTGTGGACCATAGGGGCTAGGATGAGGCCTTGGACCAACAAACGGTGGCCTGCGGGGACCGCGAGGTGGGGTGATGCCTCCTACATCACGCCAAACCATCACGTCTGGCAGAGCAGATCTCACAGGATAGAGATCGCGCATATCTGAATATCCAGCTTGCACCGCCGGTGCGAACCGAGTCAAAGTGGCCCAGTGGTCAGCACGGGTATTGAAGAGCTCTAACCTTAAGGCCCGATTTTCACGGTCCTTATCCTCGAGCATCTCAGCAGTGGTGCGAGTCCGTGAATCCTCCTGAGTGGAGTCAGCATAGATAGCCTGGAGATATCCTTGTGCTCCCGGAAGTGATCCTGGCATATACCGGAAGTCAGAGTCCCGAAATAGACCAGATCTGACTCGCATAATGGTCATCATAGAGTAGGCGGCGTCCTGCACAGCCATCTCAATAGTAACCCCGAGTCCATAGGAGCAGTGAAGAGGCTCGGTGGATCCAGGATAAGATGGAAATATCCTGACAGTGCAGAGATACTGGCTTTGATTGAAGTCTCGGAATTGCTCTTCGACCGTGTACTCAGGATACCAACGATATCCAGCCTCAGTCATTACCCTGACCAACTTAGCAGTATGGCCGGGTACATCTAGGCATCGAGTCAGGCGAACCACTTGATTGAGGTCGCGAGTGGCCATCTGAAAGCATAATCATAATGCAAAGGCATTAGAATTTCTAGCAAAATTTCGGCAGCATAACAGCTGTAAATGCTCAAAAAGGATTTTGAGACATTTGACAAAGGATTTCGTACACACTCAACATCATCATATCAAAGTTCTGAAACCATTCTGGCAACATGATGTGGTAGTAGAACTGAACTAGGCTTGTATCCATCAAACTTATAAGGTACTACTGATTAGTAACACGTGATCCTGATAGAAAGAATAGATCCTAATTCCTTATCCCCGGTGGAAGAATGGACTGACTCAGATCAGAAAGTCATAAGGTATAAGGAGTAAAAAGAGCCTTACGTTCCATCCCACAAACAATTCCCCTACATATAACTAAAGAATTTCTAGACTCAACATCGACCAGTTTGGCTTGGAGAACCTACAGGCAGTCCGGCTCTGATGCCAACGCTGTCAGGACCCCGACTCGATGTCACATCGATCTAGCTGGTAACACCTCATATCACTTTGCGGCCTCACGCACGGTATCCCCACGGGTGTCGTCTTACCTTTTCCCGGGACCGTTTGCGCCTTTTGGCTCACGTATATGATAGTGTCGCTAGCATCCATATGATAAAGAGCCCGGGCTGACATGACTAGTCGTAAACCCAAAGCGGCACAGACTTACAGGGACAGGCATCCATGACCCAGCTTCGAACGTGTCGGTCATCAGCAAGTGGGTCCGGGCTGTAGCACTGGGCTAGCAGGACTCCGGTAAACCGGGCTGTAGCGGGCTAACAGGACTCCGGTACTCAAAGCGTGACATTTCCCCGAAGGGACAGACACAGGAACGAAGAAGGACACATGCCGGCCAGCCTAAGTGTTCCAGAGCAGTAGCAAGCTACCATGGCTCAGCGGTAACACTAGGAGACATTTCCCGGTAAGAGAGGCTACTAAAGATAAACAACTAGATAGTCAGATCCCACACATACCAAGCATTTCAATCATACACACAATATGCTCGATATGTGCAAATACAACGAAGCATCACAACATGACTCTATGACACAAGTACTTTATTTAAGGCTCAGGGAGCCATACATATCATACACAAAGGTACGGGTCTCACGACCCAACATACAAGTCATACAGTCATACAAGCCAACAGCGGAAGTACTTTGTCTGGGTACAGACAACTAGTAAAATAAAAGAGGCTTGGAAGCCTAACTATACTACGTGGTCCATCACAAGCTCAGGGTCACCACCTGGGTCCTTAGCCTACTCGTTGATGTCAACGTCTACATAGAACCCATCAGAAGGGGTTGCAGCGTCTTCTGTAAAAATGTAGATTATAGCAACATGAGTACAAAAGTACTCAGCAAGACTTACATCAGATCCTACATACATGCATAGTATCAAGAAGGGTTGGTGGAGTTATTGCAGCAAGCTAGCTTTGACTCTTGGCTAGACTATCCTACGATACTCCAACTTGAAATGTTTTGCGCACACGAGTCCACTACTCACCACTTCAATACACTACCGAGGATCCACCTCCGTCTTCCTACGGAAGAGCCATCCTCGGCACTCACACTTATCTTGAGGCTTTTAGTAGTTTCCATTTACTTGTCTATGAACTGTATAGGCAACCAAGTAGTCCTTTACCGCGGACGCGGCTATTCGAATAGATTATGATAACCCTGCAGGGGTGTACTTCTTCATACATGTTTCCACCACTTAGCGTCTGCACACGACATGTGCTCGGCAGACTTCAAGCGAAAGCCGACGTGGGTGTAGACCACGACCTACCTAAACACTTAAGCCTCTAGTCCAGGTTTATCGCCTATTCAGGTTCCATCCGCAGGGAGTCCGGCCGAGGTTTCCCATACGGCCCCGAACGATGTGAACAGGGTTCCCGAGATACCTAACGGGTATTCGGTACACCCGGCCACGTACCTACCGCATCACAGCCCACCCCTACGGTCAGCGCTGTCCACGGCCTCCAGTAGGCTACAAACACCAGAAACTACTTGCAACTCCTGGACAGAGAGCTAAGGTGAATAAGAAGTCGAGCGGGGTCATATTTCAGGGCCCAATGTATGGTAGTAGCTGATTCTTAAATCACACATACAGATCTCAGTGCTTAAGGTCGGCTTCAATGAAACAACCCACCATGTACTCCTACATGGCCTCTCATCGATACCTTTACCAAATCGTGTTCACCACACCACTCTCATTACCGACATAATCATTTCACTCTAGCCCATCACCCAGATGAACCAGACCTGACACGACTCTAAGCATAGCAGGCATAGCAAGGTAGGAACAACACATACATATGGCTCAATCAACTCCTACACATGCTAGTGGGTTTCATCTAGTTACTGTGGCAATGACAGGTCATGCAGAGGAAATGGGTTCAACTACCGTAGCACACAGCAGTTTGAATCGCGTTGTCTTAATGCAGTAAAAGAGAGCAGGAGCGAGAACATGGGATTGTATCGATATGATCAAATGGTTGGTTGCTTGCCTGATGGTTCGATGCACGGATACGGTTCTTCGTTAGGGTAATCACGGTACTCCTCGGGGACAGAACCTGTCGCAAAGGGCATCGATACACAAGCATCACCAAACAATGTGCAACAATATGATGCATGCATGAAACATGGCAATATGAGTGTATTGGGCTAATGCAACTAAAGCCAGAAGGGTTTGAACAAATTTGAATCAAAGATTCAAATTTCAAATTCAAATATGGCCTTTTAAAGTGCTTTTCCTTGTTCTGCTTGAATCATCAATTTAACTTGTTTGATCATGCATGAAAATAGTACAGATGGATAGATTGGATTTTTCTGATCATTTTTCATATATAATTTGTCCAATTTGGAGTTACAGAATAAAAGTTATGAATTTTGGAAGTTTAATTAATATTCTGGAATTTCCTGATTTAATTTAATTCCAGAAATATAATTATTGCGTCAGCATGACGTCAGCATGACGTCAGTGGTCAACTGTGGCTGGCTGAGGTCAAACCTGACGTGTGGGGGCCACACGTCAGTGACAGGGGGGGTTAAACAGATTTAGATTAATTCTAATTACTAATTAGTGGCGCTGGGGCCCACTGTCAGTGTCAGGGGGGGTTGACTAACAGTAGTTAGCGCTAACCTAACCATCTGGCCGACAGGGCCCACGCGTCAGTGACCCTGGGGGGTCAAACCCCAGGTCGGTCAAGTCAAACCCCACCGGCGACATGTCGCCGGCGAGATCCGAGACGGCGGCGAGAGTGCTTTTTGCCATTCCGGCGACCAAATGGACGGCGGAAGGCATCTACGTGTTGCTGAGGTTGAGCCGCGTCTATTGGTGGTGGTGGTTGGGCTCGGGGTGGCCGGAGTTGACGGCGGCGAGCTCGGCTGCGGCGGCCGGAGTTCGGGTGCGGTCGGGATCAGTGTTGCACGGGGTTTGGGGAGGCGTTGGTGCATTCTACGTGCTCCTGGTGATGTGTGGAGCACGATGGTGTGCTCGGTTGGGCGCTACGGCGACCGTGGCCACGACGGCGACATCGCCGGCGGCGTGGAGCTCTCGGTCGAGGTGGAGCTTGGGCCTAGAGGTCGGGAGAGACCAGGGAAGAAGGGGGAAACGATCCGGGAGCTCACCGCGGTTGCAGTGGGCGTCGAAGCGGGCTCGGGGACGCGCCGGAGACGACAAATTTGACGGCGACGGTGGTCGGAGTCCGAAGAGGGGAACGGCGACGTGGCGGCGATGCAGGGCTTCCGGAGACCCGTGGAGCGGTGGGGAGGAAGAGGGAGTTGTGGCGGAGCTTCTGAGCTAGTCGGGGGAGCGAGGGGTGGTCGGAGACGACTGCTACGGCGAACGGTGGCGACGGTGGTGTTCGGCCGTGTGAGAGGGAGAGCGAGGGAGAGGAAGGAGAGAGCCGGGGAGAGTGAGAGAGAGCAGGGGGGATCGGGACGGGCTGCGGGCGTCGGCAAGCAGGAGGTGGCCGCGCGGCCGCGCGCGCGCGAGCACGCAGCAGCTTCGGGGCGAGGGGAGGAAGACGACGGGGAGCTACAGTGCTGGGCTGGGTCGGTTGCTGGCTGGGCCGGCCAGCTGGCTGGGCCGCACAGGGAAGTCTTCCCCTTTCTTTTCTGTTTTCTGTTTTTATTTAATATATCTGCAACTTTGTTGAATTAAATAAAATACCTAGGCAACTTCAAAAATCACCAAACTATTCCTGGCCCATCGTTGGATTATTTCCAACATGAAACATTTTAGTTTGGAGATATTTGAGCATTTAAATATTTTATATTATTTTAAATGCTCAAATTCAAATATTTATGATTTAATTCAAAAACCCTAGGATGGCCTAGGAAAATGTGCACCATTTTTGGCAGAGGTTCTGAACCAAGACAAAAATGATGGGCATTTTAGAAGGGCATTTCAGGTTCATTGAAAAATTATTTTAGTAGCCCTAGTTGGTTTCAGAGGGGACTGGGGGTTCTGTCATCCCCATTTCAAGTTTCTGATGAATGAGTAAACATGATGCAACACTCTAATGCATGACTAGCTAGGTTGTGACAGCGCCCCAGCGCGCGATGATGACCGTCACGCCGGATACATCATCAACAAGTCCGGCCGGGCCGAACATAGCAAGCTAGACCAATTCGAACTGCGTAGCCACATAGCCCGGCACAGAGGCGCCGCACACCCCCTCTACTTCACTGATGAAATGATGGATCATGAATTCCCAGAAGGGTTCAAACCCGTAAACATCGAATCATACGATGGCACAACAGACCCCGCATTATGGATCGAAGCTTTCCTTCTCCACATTCACATGGCCCGCGGAGACGATCTACATGCCATCAAGTATCTTCCCCTTAAGCTCAAAGGACCAGCCCGACACTGGATAAACAACTTGCTAGCAAATTCCATTGGCAGCTGGGAGAACCTGGAATACGCATTCCTTGACAACTTCGAGGGCACATATGTGCGACCACCGGATGCTGATGACCTGAGCCACATTACTCAACAGCCCGAAGAGTCAGCCAGGAAATTCTGGACTCGGTTCCTAACTAAAAAGAACCAAATAGTCGACTGTCGGGACGCCGAAGCCCTGGCGGCTTTTAAGCATAATATCCGTGATGAGTGGCTTGCTCGACACCTCGACCAGGAAAAACCCAAGTCCATGGCAGTTCTCACAACACTAATGACCCGCTTTGGCGCGGGCGAGGACAGCTAGTTGGCTCGCAGCGGCACCACGCCACATTCCGGCACTTTGGATGTCTGCGACAACAACGGCAAGCCACGACGCAACAGACATAAGCGATGGAACAATGGCAACAACACCGAAGAGACAGCAGTCAACACCGGATTCAGTGGATCCAAATCCGGTCAGCGGAAGAAGCTGTTCAAAAGAAACAATCAAGGACTGTCTCGTCTGGACCGCATACTGGAACGCTTGTGCCAAATTCATGGCACCCCAGACAAGCCAGCCAACCACACCAATAGAGACTGTTGGGTGTTCAAATAGGCCCGTAAAATAAACTCTGAAAACAAGGACAAGGGGCTGCACAGCGATGATGATGAGGAGCCCCGGTGTCCGAACACGGGGGGACAGAAGAAATTTCCCCCATAGGTGAAAATGGTCAACATGATCTACGCCACACACATCCCCAAGCGGGAACAGAAGAGGGCACTACGGGACGTCTATGCGATGGAGCCAGTCGCCCCCAAATTCAACCCATGGTCAGCTTGTCCGATCACCTTTGATCGTAGGGATCACCCTACTAGCATCCGTCACGACGGCTCAGCCGCATTGGTCTTACACCAAATCATCAACGGATTTCACCTCACGCGAGTCCTTATGGACGGCGGCAACAGCCTAAACCTGCTTTATCAGGACACAGTGCGCAAAATGGGCATTGACCCCTCAAGGATCAAGCCCACCAAAACCACCTTTAAAGGTGTAATTCCTGGGGTAGAGGCCAGATCTCCGGATAACTTTCGAAGCAAAGAGTTAATCTTCCATATTGTCCCCTTCCGCAGTGGTTATCACGCACTACTGGGACGAACCGCATTCGCTAGATTCAATGCGGTACCACATTACACATGCCTCAATCTCAAGATGCCAGGACCGCGCGGGGTCATCACTGTCAACGGAAACATGGACTGCTCTCTCCGAACAGAAGAGCATACTGCAGCCCTCGCGGCGGAAGTACAATGCGGCCTCCTCCGACAAACCAACCCGGCGACAACAACTTCGAGCAGCATCAAGCGAGTCCGAAGCACCACGCAACAGGATCATCAGATCATCAAGCCCCATCAAAGCAGCATTCATGCCGCGCGCACACAATTACGCACTCAAAATACCATGGGCACAGGCGGAGGCACAACAATGACTGAGTCAACAGTGCCGTATCACCGCAGCACACCTTCATAAATCTCCCTTTTTATTTTTAAGGACATTGCTTTAGGGCAGCCCCTTTAGAAGAGCCAGATCGTCGGACTTATACAGGGGAGAAAACCAAGGAGGCAACATGCTTCGCGCATAGAAGGAAATACCCAGGTGGAATCTATTTACGATCGTTATACCTGTTTTATCATCGCTTAAGGAAATACCCCTGGATAGTTCATGTCAAATAGTCCTATTTATCTCCGCTTAATGCATTCATTGTAAACATACGCTTAAATGTATTATTCATCAATGGGAGATCATATACAGCGTCAGGTTATTATTCTTATTTCAGCATTTTTCTTACAAATGTTTCTTCGATATTGCATCCATACACCTTGGTACGGTCTGTTTGCCAGGGGCTTCTTATGGCGCCTCGTACTACGGCAAATAAAGTCCGAACACTTTAAACAGTGCAGCACCCCAAACTTATAGCACTATATGCATCAGCTCCGAATCATGTCTTGGGTCTACAGTTGGGTTAGCCCGGCTCCCTTGTTTTCGTACCTTACGTTCCGTTATATCGGCTAAGGTAGCGCAGGGAGAACTACTGCGATTGTCTCCCGGTTTTTCCAGACGAGCACCTCAGTAGAGAAAGCCGAAAACTGACCGGCATGATGTGGCGAGAGCTGGTCGCTCTTCGAGAGGTCTTAAATCCTTAAAGATTTTTCCTCTTTAGGCGATAAATCGGCTTTGTCAAATCTAGGTGTATATAGCGCCCCAATTCGGCCTTCTGGATTCTAGGGGCTTCGCCGAAATTTAAAATTGTAGACTTCTATGGCTAAGTGAAAGTTATAAAGCCGCATAGTCCGATTGCCTTGTTCGCTATGCCAGACACCTCCTTAAGGGACCAAACATTTGGATAAAGAGTGTCCGGGTTTTCCGCAAACACCCCAGTACTAGTTACGTGGGGGCGGAAGCCGACGACTGGCCTACTTTCAGAATTTTATAAACAGCCGCACATAAGGTAATATTTTAAATAACAAAAGCGCTACATAGCGCAAGTAACTTCGTCCTTAAATTACAAACATGACAGAAGTGAATTCATTCTAAAATTGTGTCCTCGGTACATTCATCAGCCACGAGACGAGCGCCCTTCATAACGCCATCATAATACTTCTCCGGATAGCGATGCTCCTGTCACATCCCTACCTTCTGGTAATGCTCTAGGCTAGCTTCATGTGTGCATCATGTCTATTTTTCTGAAACTTGAATTGAGGATTGTTGAAACCTCAGAAATCTAATTAAAAGAAGGGCAAGCACCCTTTAAATTGCATTCTGTGAATCCAAAATGCCCTAAAAATAGTTTTGTGAATTTTGGCAAGAGTTATATATCAAACCAAAATTCTGGAACATTTTTAAGGATTATTTGGTCTCTGAATTTAAATCAATAATCTATTTGAATTTGGGAATATATTCATAATATATAATGAATATGTTTTCAAATGCTTTGAAGTGTTTTATGTACTTTTGGAATAATCCAGAGAGGTAACATAAAATATTTCAGAATGTTCTGGCATTGTTTGAAATTCTTTTGAATTTGAAAACAGTGGCAAAATAAATTAAAAAGATAAAACAAAACAGAAAAAAATAAAACAGAGCACTTACCTGGCCTAGTTGCCTGGCGGCCCAGTTGGCCAGCCCAGCCACCTGGCCCAGCCCACCTCCTCCTGTCGTCTTCCTCCCCTCGCCCCGAAGTAGCTCGGTTGCGAGCGCTGGCGATGCCGTGGCCTCCTCCCTGCCTGCCTCACGCCCTCGAGGCCCTTCCAGCGCCACGGAGACGGCCACGTCCCCCCTGGACCCCTCGACCTTTTTCCTCACTCCCTAGTTCTCTCTCCCTCCCTGGTTCTCTCCTCGCAGCCGCCCGAGAGCAACCGCCGCCGCTGTTCGCCGCCACCGTGCCCAGAGCTACCCCCTCACCTTCCGCCATGCCCCAAGGCTCCGCCTCGACGCCACGGAGCTCCAAGACGAAGGACACGCCTGCGGGATGCTCGAAGCGACGCCATCTTCATCACCTTCGTCACCAGCCGCCGGAGATCCCCCTTGCCGCCCCTACTGCTCCGGACCGTCTCCGAGCTCGCCGACCTCCTCGTCCGACTCGCCGTGAGCCTCTGACCCCGTCCATCCCTCTCTTCTTCCCCGTAGGCCGCCGTAGTCACCGGACCGCCTACACCCGAACCCGCCGCCGCCCGCGCTCGTCGCCGGTGATGCTCCGGTGACCATTTGGTCTCGGGCATGCGCCCATCGTACTCACCGCATCACGTAGACGCCGTAGGTGCTAATCGCACATCGCCACGGCCACCGCAACCGCGTCCCCGCTCGCGCCTGAACTCCGGCGGGGCCGCAACCGAGCTCGCCGCCGTCGGCTCAGGCCACCCCAGCTCCTCCCGTTCGCTCCATTAGATGCTCCGCATTGCCAGCTAGCCGTAGCCGCAAACCACGAGTAAAACGGTGCCCTGTATAGCATTTCCGAGCCACCCCGTCGTCCCTGTCATCGCCGGCGACGAGCCGTGGACCAGGTCCGGCGGGTTTGACCCCGTTTGACCGGGGTTTGACTTTCCCCTGACCCACTGACGTGTGGGCCAGGCCCCTGCTTAATTAAGCGACAGATTAATTAGCGATAATTAACTTAGTTATTTAGGTTAGCCACTGACATGTGGGCCCAGGCCTTAACTAAACTAGATCAGGTTCAGTTTAATTTTAATTAACCCTGTTGGTTAACTGTGTCACTGACGTGTGGACCCCACAAGTCAGGTTTGACCTGGACCGGGTCAGTTGACCTGCTGACATCACAGTGACGTAGTGCTGACGCCATAACTCATTTTCTGGATTAATTTTAATTCAGGAAATTCCAGAAAATAGCCAAAACTTCTAAAAATCATAGAAAATCAACCGTAGCTCCAAATCAAACAAGTTATATATGAAAAATGATCAGAAAAATCCAATCTATCCATCTATACCATTTTCATGCATGTTTGAGCAACCTATTCCTGCTGATCAGGTCAAATCAATTATATGGCATTTGAATAATCACATATGGAGTTTGAATTTGAACCCTTGGTTCAAACCAACTTCGTTTAATCTGTTCTAGCTTGCATTAGCCCAAAACACATTCATATTTCCATGTCATAGCATGCATCATATTGTGCATTGCATTGATTGTGTTCTTTTCTGTGTTGCCGGTATTTGTCCCCTCTCGATAGACGTGATACCGACGATGAGATCGATGACACCGATGAAGAACTATATTATCTTCAGAAGTGCCAGGCAAGCAAAACCCCCTTGTTCATTCTGATATAATCCCACTCTCTCGCTCCTCCTCTCTTTTAATGCATTAGGACAACAACGATTCATCTGTTACTTGTTGCGGTAGTTGAACCCCTTTATCCTTTGCATGACCTGTCATTGCCACAGTAAATAGATGAAACCCACTAGCATGAGTAGGAGTTGTTTGAGCCCTGTTGTGCCTACTCATTCATGTTTGTTTGTCATGCCTGCTATTGCTTAGAGTTGTGTCAGGTTTGATTCATCCGAGATGAATCAGAGGTGTGTGAACATGTCCTACGGTGTGTAAGCTAAGCGTGTGAACACGATTTGGTAAAGGTAGCGGTGAGAGGCCATGTAGGAGTACATGGTGGGTTGTCTCATTGCAGCCGTCCTCAGGAACTGAGTTCTGTGTTTGTGATCCATGATTCAGCTACTACCACACATTGGGCCCGAAACTAATGGACCCTCTCGGCTTCTTGACCACCCTTGTTCTCTGTCCAGGAGTTGCAAGTAGTTTCTGGTGTTTGTAGTATGCTGGAGGCCGTGGGCAGCGCTGACCGGAGGGGTGGGCTGTGATGCGGTAGGCACATGGCCGGGTATATCGGGCGCCCGTTTGGTGTCTCGGAACCCTGTTCACATCGTTTGGGGCTGTGAGTGAAACCCCGGCCGGATCTCCTCATGGATGGAACCCGAATAGGCGATAAACCTAGACTAGAGACTTGAGTGTTTAGGTAGGCCGTGGCCGACACCCTCGTTGGGCTTCCGCTTGAAGGTTGCCGAGTACATGCCGTGTAAACGGCGGTAAGTGGTGAGAGCGTGTGTGAAGAAGTACACCCCTGCAGGGTTAACATTATCTATTCGAATAGCCATGTCCGCGGAAAAGGACTTCTGGGTTGCCTGTACAGTTCATAGACAAGTGAAAGTGGATACTCTAAAATGCACAAGATAAGTGTGAGTGCTATGGATGGCGTTCTCGTAGGGAGACGGGAGCGGATCCATAGTGGTGTATTGGTTGGTGAATATGTGGACTCGTGTGCACCACCTCAAGAGTTGCTTGCAGTCGTAGTTCAGGATAGCCACCGTGTCAAAGCTGGCTTGCTGCAGTTAAACCCCACCACCCCTTTGTTGATAATGATGCATATGTAGTTAGTTCTGATGTAAGTCTTGCTGGGTACATTTGTACTCACGTTTGCCTATTTTATGTTTTGTAGAGAGACTTCCGTCTCACTAGTAGTTCCGCGTGGACTTCACCGTTTAGCTTGATACCTCAACTACGATCTTGTGCCCTCGGCAGGATCTGGTAGACAGTCAGGCTTCTCAGCCTTTTTCTTTTGTAGATGTCTGTACTCAGACATGATAAGCTTCCGCCTGTGTTTGACTTGTTTGCTCTGAATGTTGGGTCATGAGACCCATGATTGTAATATCTCGCTCCTCGGAGCCTACTGAATAATACTTGAGTTGTAGAGTCATGTTGTGATGCCATGTTGTATTTGCACATATCGAGCATATTGTGTGTATGTTATTGAAATGCTTGGTATGTGTGGGATCTGACTGTCTAGTTGTTTGTCCTTAGTAGCCTCTCTTACCGGGAAATGTCTCCTAGTGTTTCCACTGAACCATGGTAGCTTGCTACTGCTCTGGAACACTTAGGCTGGCCGGCATGTGTCCTTCTTCGTTCCTGTGTCTGTCCCCTTGGGGAAATGTCACGCGATGAATTCCGGAGTCCTGTTAGCCCGCTACAGCCCGGTTCACCGGAGTCCTGCTAGCCCAGTGCTACAGCCTGGATTCACTCGCTGATGACCGACACGTTCGATGCTGGGTCATGGATGCCTGTCCCTGTAAGTTTGTGCCACTTTGGGTTTACGACTAGCCATGTCAGCCCGGGCTCCTTATCATCTGGATGCTAGCGACACTATCATATACGTGTGCCAAAAGGTGCAAACGGTTCTGGGCAAAGGTAAGGCGACACCCGTGGGAATACCGTGCGTGAGGCCGCAAAGTGATATGAGGTGTTACATGCTAGATCGATGTGGCATTGAGTCGGGCTCCTGACAGCGCCTTGCCCTCGGGCGGCCCGTCCTTCACCAGCTTCTCCGCATCCAGTTTGCCCCAATGCACCTTCGCGCGGGCAAAGGCCCGGCGGGCACCCTCAATGCAAACGGATCGCTTGATCACTTCAAGCCGCAGACAGGCACTCACCATCCGCTTGATCAGGCCGAAGTAGCTAGTTGGCAGGGGCTCACCAGGCCACATCCGGACTATGAAATCTTTCATAGCCACTTTGGCCGCCCTGTGGAGTTTGACCAACTGCTTCAGTTGGTCACTCAGAGGCATTGGCTGTTCGGCCCCAGTATACTGGGACCAGAACAACTTCTCCGTTGAGCTCCCCTCCTTGGCATGGTAGAACTCCGCGGCATCTGATACGCTGAGTGGTAGATCTGCGAATGCCCCTAGAGAGCTCCGAATTCGGGTAAGTAAAAGAAACGCCTCCCTCCACATGTTTGCTTGGCATAAAGAATTTCTTACCCGCCGCTAACTTTTTGGCCTCCTGGATTTCCTGCTATGCCTTCTCGGCTTCAGCCTTGGCGTCTCTCATAATCATGAGGGCCTTCGCAAGCTCGGCCTCTTTCATCTTCAGATCATGCTCCACGGACTCGAACTTCTTGCCAAGGTCCCGAAGCTCTTGTTGTACCTCGCCCACTCTAGCACTTTGCTTTTCGCGCTCCTTGCATTCCAAGGCTGCCTTGTCTTCGGCCTCGGATAGCGCTTTCTTCAGGGATGCCACTTCGGCGGTGGCCCCTGTTACACAGTCACGACGCTTTGGCATTAGATTAACCAATTTTGTCTATCCTTAAATACATAAGAGCGGGGAATCACTTACCCTTGTTTTCTTCGAGCTGCCTCTTCGTGAGGTCAAGCTCTCCCTGCGCCTGCTCCAGGTCCCGCTTTAGTTCGGCAACCTCGGCTGTGCGGGCAGCAGCGGCAAGCACACAACCTGCTTATTCACATGAATATTTATTATTAGACTCCTGCGGATTATAATTGACCCTCTGTTTGGTTTTTCTATCCGAACACCAAATAGAGTATCAGGGGCTACTACCTATCGGGTGGTAATTTCACATATTTTTATTACTTACCTCAAAGCCTGTCAGGAGGCTGGTGCAAGCTTCGGTTAGTCCGCTCTTGGCGGACGAAACCTTCTGAATCACCGCATTCATAAGAGTACGGTGCTCTTCATACATGGAAGCACCGCGAAGCGCTTCCAGCAGACAGTCCGGCGCCTCAAGCGCAACGGAAGTCCTCGACACAGACGGCTCGCCCTCTCTAACGAGGGGCTGCCCGCCTGAGTCCAGAACCATTGATGGTTCCGGAACAGTGTTCGGCTGAGAGCCCGGCCTACTGTGGCCCTCACCTACACGATCCGCGGGGACCTTGAACCCCGCGTGTCGGACGTCTGGGATTCCGCCTTGGGGCGTCCCCAGAATCACCTCCCCCCGCTCTGGGAGCCTTCGGGACAACACCTCCGTGTCATCCGCGGGTTGAGGAGTAGTGGCCGTCGGGAGCAAGTTCATCTCTGAATCGCTCAGGGATCCATCCGAAAAAGATACCTCGGAATGGGCCTGGGCCGGACTGCATATATGTTCGGCGTTATAAAAAGATTGTGAAGTAAAATCATAACAGAGTGCGGATACTTACGATCGCGCTAGGGGCTTCCCCCTGGGCAGCCACCCCTCCTTGCTATGGGCGGCCGTGGCGGAGTAGTCCGGAAGGGACACCTTTCCCTTCTTGGACGTCACAGCTCCCCCCTCCGGGGCGGCTTTTCTCTTTTTCTCCTCCCCAGTGCGGGGAGGTAGAGTTTCTTCTTGCTTCGCCCCGCCTCCGTGGGAGGAATCTGTCTCGTCGTCATCAGACAATGTGGGTATGACGGCCTTGCGCCGAGGGCCTTTTCCGGCCCCCTGGCCCGCCTCCCTAGGCCGCTCATCCTTTTCGGATGAGGCGTCTTCTTCTTCTTCTTCTTCCTCCCCTTCATGGGAGGAGTGTGCCTCATCGTCTTCAGACGAGGCTTCCGGCACAACCTTACGCCGGAGACCCTTTTGGATCGCTGGGGCCTTCTTTTCGGCCTTCTTCTCCGGCACCTTGTAGGGCGCCGGGACTAGCATCTCCGTCAGGAGAGCATCAGCAGGGCCTTCTGGCAGCGGAGCCGGATAGTCAATCTGCTCCTCTATCTCCACATAATCCTGAGCAAATATGCACAGTTACTTAAGACTCCCCCATGAATATATTGGGAAGAACCGAATCCGGTGATAGTTAGAAAACTCACCTGACTAGGAGGCCGCGCGGCGTGAAGCCCGCGGTCCTCGGATGTGGGAGGAGGTACTTTGGAGGCCTTAAACAACACCTTCCATGCACCTTTGTGCACCATGTCTTAGAGCCTCTGAAGTGTCTGGTGTTCGGCTGGGACGAAATCCCACAGGTTAAATGCCCGCCTTTGGCACGGGAGAATCCGGCGAACGAGCATGACCTGGATCACGTTGACAAGCTTGATGTTCTTGTCCTTCATGCTCCTGATGCAGATCTGGAGTCTGGTCAGCTCTGTAGATTCGCCCCAGGGCAAGCCCTTCCTTTCCCAGGGGGTGAGCCGCATGGGGGTTCCCGATCGGAACTCGGGGGCCGCCGCCCAGTTGGCGCCGTGCGGCTCGGTGATGTAGAACCACCCCGACTGCCACCCCTTCACGGTTTCCGTGAAGGAGCCGTCAAGCCAGGTGACGTTAGGCATCTTGCCCACCATGGCCCCTCCGCACTCTGCTTGTTGGCCACTCACAATCTTCCGCTTCACGCAGAAGATTTGCAGCCACAGTACGAAGTGAGGCCGGATGCGGAGGAACGCCTCACATACGATGATGAACACCGAGATGTTGAGGACAAAATTCGGGCTAGATCATGGAAATCTAGCCCGTAGTAGAACATGAGCCCGCGAACGAAGGGATGAAGTGGAAATCCCAGTCCACGGACGAAGTGGGCGACAAACACGACCCTCTCGTGGGGTCTTGGGGTCGGAATGACCTGCTCAACGTCCGGTAGCCGGTGCGCTATGTCTGCGGCCAAGTATCCGGCCGCCCGAAGATTGGCGATATGCTTCTCCTTGATGGTGGAAGCCACCCACCTG
The DNA here is from genome assembly GCF_018294505.1 of Triticum aestivum. NCBI lineage: Eukaryota > Viridiplantae > Streptophyta > Magnoliopsida > Poales > Poaceae > Triticum > Triticum aestivum. Next base: position 320,420,295 of record NC_057798.1, read on the forward strand.
CCTCCTGCTCCAGACATGTTTAGCTGTGCGGAGAGGACTTGGGCTTGGGCACTGGAGCTCGAGGGGGCAAGAGTGGGCAAAGGAAGAAGAAGGCGTGGGTAACAATGGGGAGCTCTTATCCCTTTATAGAGGCGACGAAAGCGGTGCGCCTCCCCACTTGCCCGTTGGGAATCGCTTGCTTCCCAAGCGCCACGATTGATGGCGTGGTGGGATTACCCATGCTCGTATTGATGAGAATCCCGTGATAAGGGGACACGATCTCTGCTTTGACAAGACGTGTCAAGGAAACCGCCTCGCAATACGCGCTGCGGCTGGTTGTAGGAAAACGGTTCGAATAATGACCCCGACCGTAATGACACGTCGCGCTGTCTAAAAAGTTGTCAGCAGATTGCATTTGTGAAATATCATTCTCTCTACGGTGGCATGTGAAGATCATTTTGTGGATCCGGACACGATTCAAGTGTTCGATAATTACTTTGAATTATTCGGAGAAGGTACCTGCCCTGCAATGCCGAAGACAAGACTACGCGCCGGACTCATCGTCATTGAAGCCTGGTTCAGGGGCTACTGAGGGAGTCTTGGATTAGGGGGTATCCGGACAGCCGGACTATATACATCGTCCGGACTATTGAAGCGTGAAGACACAAGACTCAAGACTCCGTCCCGTGTCCGGATGGAACTCTCCTTGGCGTGGAAGGCAAGCTTGGCGATCCGGATGCTGTATTTCCTTCCTTGTAACCGACTCCATGTAAACCCTAGCCCTCTCCGGTGTCTATATAAACCGGAGAGGTTGGTCCTTAGAAGGCCGATCACAATTACAATCATACCATCATAGGCTAGTTCTTAAGGTTTAGCCTCTATGATCTCGTGGTAGATCTACTCTTGTACTACATATATCTTCAATATTAATCAGGCATGAAGTAGGGTTTTACCTCCATCGCGAGGGCCCGAACCTGGGTAAACATTGTGTCCCTCGCTTCCTGTTACCATCAGCCTTGACGCACAGATCGGGACCCCCTACCCGAGATCCGCCAGTTTTGACACCGACACTCGTGTCATGGGAACCTCGCGAGGTACCCCTTGCCTTGACCTCTTCGCCTCCTCGCGAGCCTTTCTGGTGAGGCCACTCCTGAGAAGGCCTTGTGTTGTCCCCCCGCGAGGCTTGGCCCCTTGTGAGGGTCTTGAGTGTTGGGTTGATGAAGACGGGCCGTACTAGGCCACTGGTGGAGCCACGCCGCAGGCCGCAGGAAGGCAAGTCTGGGGACCCCCATTCCCAGAACGCCGATACTTGCCCCCGAGCCCAAGGCGCGCTCGGACTTGGCTTAGCAGCGAAGCCAAAGGGCAAGTGCGGAGCGCCGCGGGCTCCAACAGCCTGCGGCCTTGGTTGCCGCGTGGCGAGTGATTGGACATGGGCGTATCCACTTCCTCACGCTGCCTCGGCAACTGCCCGATTTGACGAGTCCCTGCTGCATGCAAAAAAGAGTTATCATTACCTGTGATCGTGGAGGTTGACGGTTGGCCTTCTTGGAACGGGGCGAGAGCCCCCGTTGCCCATCTCTTCTTGCTCCGCCTGCTTCTTCTCCCTTGTTCCATCTCCATTCTCGACGCCAATGGCGCCAATCCATATATTCTCGGCCGAAGAGAAGGGGGAGGCTCCCCGGGGGGACCTGACCCGCTCCCGCCAAAGAAGAGGCCGACCCACCGCCATGGTGAAGTCGTGGGGCTGGAGATGACGAGGCCTTGGTGTGAGTGACCACCTCCTGGTATGCCAGGTCGTGATGCCGTGGTCAAGGCCAGGGGTGAGGGCTGGAGAGCCAGTAAGAGCTCCTGAGTCACGATGCTAGGAGCCCCCCTTTTAACACGCAAGCGGATCGTGTGGGAAAGAGAGAGAGAGAGAGAGAGAGAGAGAGAGAGAGCTCGTGGTGTCGCCCGCTGTAGACCTCAGGAGGTTCCTGTAAATCTGCATGAGGAAAGCACGGGTTTCCATTATGATTGTCGGCCGGCCATTGGTTGCTCTGAGAGAGAGGTGAGGGCACTGAGGGCCTGGTGAGGTGACGCGTGCGGGGCTCCCGCGGGCCAGAGCTCAACCACTCAGATTTGTCGACGTTGCAGGGACGGACCCATGCGCAAGCATTGTGCCAGCGTGAGCAGCTCCCGTGGTAGATGTCAATTGAACAGGCGATAATCATAGGTTGGTTAGGCATGAAGGGCAAATCAGCTTAGGTAAACGCAGAATGGATACATGCCACCAGGTCAGGCCCGAGTGGCTTGGGGATGATGCAGCCCGAGGGGCGCCCCAGCAAGGTAAACTGAACACATAAGAAAAAGTGATACATGCCGCAGGGACTGACCCACATGGCCTGGGAATGATGCAGCCCTGAGGGCGCTCCCAGCTAAAATGAACTTGGAAGATGTCACCTGGTACCGTTGTAGATGGGGGTTGGAGTAGCTAAAGATGCGCGGTGATGAGGCCGACCCTCACAAGCCGCTGGGGCCCTGAGCCTCGGGAGGCTCTGGGGGTCCAGGTGGCTCCTCGAGGACCGCCTCTATCTCCGCTAGGACCGTGTGATGCCTGGCCTCCTGAGCCACCAGAATGGTCCGCAGGTGACGCTGGTAGGTGGCAGTCGCGTTCGGCTGGCCGAAGGGCATGCGAATGTAGTTGTGCGATGGACCCTCGCAGCGTCCCATGCGCGAAGGCTAGAGGCGCTCCTGAGATGTGGCTCAGTTGAGCCTTGGGATGTCGATGCAGACGCGCAGCCCACCATCCTCGCGTGGATGGGGGGCCACGTCAGGCAAGCCGCGGTCACCGCGCATGGCTCTTGCTTCCTGAAGCTCCTGAATGGTCTTGGTGATGAACTCCTGAACGTTGGGCTTTCCACGCCGTGAGACTTCCTGATGGAAATGTGCCGTGAATCACGCCTCCAAGTGGTGCCCGAGCACCTCCTTCGTGATGTTGGCAAAGTCCGAGGCCCTCCAGAATAGATCCCCCGAGCCCTTCCCAAGGAGGGCGCCAGGCGCACCTTCGTATGCAATGGAATGAGGCGCCCCTTGCATGGGCGCTGATCCTGACGCGACACCTCCTGAGATGCCAACCTCCCGAGGCCTTGAGCTGAGCGGTGTCTTCTTCTTCTTGGGGACTGCCTCAGGAGGGTTCTCGCCCTTGCTGTCTAGGTCCTTGATTGATGCAGCTTGGAAGGCGTGCTCGAGGGAGCACACCGCATCTCTCTCTTTGCAGGGGACCGTGATGATCCCGCCGCTTCCTGGCATCTTGAGGATGTTGTAGCCGTGGTGGGTCACTGCCCTGAACTTGGCCAGGGCTGGATACCCGAGGATGGCATTGTACAACAGGTGTATGTGGGCGATATCAAAGTCGATGAGCTCGGTGAGGTAGTTGTCGTGCTTGCCAAAGGTGATAGGGAGGCGGACCTGCCCTATCACAGTGGTGGAACCGTCGGTGACTCCTGAGAAAGGCTTGGTCGGCTGGAGCTGATCGTATGGCACTTGAAGGTTGTCGAACATCTCGACGGACAAGACGTTATGCCCTGTGCCGCCATCGATGAGGGTCCTAGTGACTTGCATGTTGCTGATGACTGGGGAACAAAGCATCGGGAGGATGCCAGCAGTAGCCGCGCACTTGAGTTGATCTGCCGAGCTGAAGGTGATGGCGCACTTGGACCACCTGAGCGGGCGCATGGCCTCGAGCTTGAGGAGGACTGCGTTCACCTCATAAGCGAACTGCTTGAAGATGCGCTGAGAGGCTGGGGCCTGAGCTTCGCCCAAGATGCAAGCGATAGCACGTGGTTCTTGGAAGCCCCCAGCCCCCTCGTCCTGAGGATGGTCGTCAGTCCTTCTCGGCGGCGGCAGCAGAGGAGGAAGGCTTGCGTTGCCCTGTGGGCGGTCTTCACGAGGCTAATTCCTCCAGGCGCCCTCGCGAGGCTAGTCCTGCCAACGATCCTTGCGAGGTCGGTCGCACCACTCCTGGCGAGGGCCGTGGTTGTCCCATCGTCCTCTGCCACGTCCTCCTCCTGGGCCATAGCCCCGGTCGTTGCGCTTGGGGTGTCGACCGAAGCGTCCTTCTCGAACAGCCCTGAGCTCCTGGCATTCATTGGTGTTGTGGGTGTGGAGGTTGTTGTAGGCGCAGAACAGTCGGCTGCCCTTGGACGACTCCAGCTGGTCCCTGCCGTGCTTCGTGTCTGGTTCGTCTACAAGCACGGTTGCTCCCTTGCGCTTCAGCGGCTGGAAGTTCGAGGAGGGAGAGGCGTCCTTCCTCAGATCTTGCGCACTTGGTCGCTAGGTTGAATAGGTCCAGAGATGTCCACAACTCCTCATGGATGGCGAGCTCCTCCTTCATCTTGATGTCATGGACGCCATCAGAGAAAGCTGAGATGATGGCCACGTTCGTCACCTTAGGCATCTTCAGCCGGCGTTGTTGAAGCGCAGGATGTATTTCTGCAGGGTCTCCCTAGGCTATTGCTTGATGCGGTGCAGGTCACCTGCGGCCGGGGGGCGGTCGCGAGTGCCCTGGAAGTTGGCGATGAAGTGGCTGCGCATCTCGTCTCGGGAGGAGATCGAGCCGGTAGGCAGATTCAGGAGCCATGTGCGGGCACCATCCTTGAGCGCCATGGGAAACCACTTCGCCATGACCTTCTCATCTCTGTTGGCTGCCTTGATGCCTAGCTCGTAGAGCTGTAAGAACTCCGCGGGGTCGGCGGTGCCGTCACAGCGAGGAGGCAGGTCCGGTTTGAACTTGCCCGGCCAGGCGACGCTACGCAGCTCGATGGTGAAGGCGCGGCAACCTGCTGTAGTCACCGGAGCCCTTTGCTGACGTGGAACTTCCTCCTGATGGTACCAGCGCACCGCCGCCAGGGGCAGCATGTGGTCTTGTCGCGCCGGTGCAGGGAGCACAAGGGCACCTTCTTCTAGCCGAGGGGTTTCTTGGCAGCTTCTTTCTTGTCGCACGGGCGCTGGATGCAGTGGGTCATGTCCAGGGGCCACGCGCCTAGGAGCCAGGGCGCCGTCTTGGGCAGAGGTGGCGGAGGCGCTCCCTGATCCGCGTCCCCTGTGCGTGGCGAAGGGCGAGGCAACAAGAGGGACAGCGCGGGAGAGCCTCCTGCGGCGCTGACGATCTCAGTGATGCGAGCGAGCCATTCTTCGTAGAGGTCGTCGACGGGGCGGTAGTGCAAGAGCTCGCGTGCCAGAAGCAGCGTGGCCTACGTGTTAGACGGGGCACGACGAGCGTGAGACGATGAACCTGCTGGGGTCAGCAACAGAGTGGCGGTGCGGCCTTCCCGCCTCACCGAAGGGTGCAACGAAGATGCTTGCTGCTCGTTCCCCGCCGGGCTGGTGGCGGCGTTGGCGTCAGGCGATGGAGAACGACGAGGAGATCCACCGACAGGAGACGTCTGGGTGACGCGAGCAGCGAGAGCAGCACGGTGCACGGCGCGGGCTCGGCGGGCGTCCGACATGGATGCGACGAAGCGATGGGACGCAGATCAGCGGAAGGAAGATTCCGGTGCACCCCTACCTAGCGCGCCAAATGGCGGATATCGGGTTTCAGCAAAACCCTTAAGGTTCGAACATTGGGGTGCGCACGGAGATTTCCTCCTACCGAATCTTGCTCTCAGCCTCGCCGTGATCCCTAAGCTAGATTGATGAACTCACGGCACAAGAGACACACGATTTATATAGGTTGGGACACCGTTGTGGTGTAATACCCTACTCCTGTGTGTGGTGGTGGATTGCCTCTTGGGCTGGTGATGAACAGTACAAGGTAGGAACAGCCTCGCGAGGAGAGGTGTTCTTGGGCTTGTGTGGTGTGTCGATGAACTTCGCTCTCCGTGTCCCTTCTACTGTGGTGGCTAGCTCTATTTATAGAGGCCCTGGTCCTCATCCCAAATATTGAGCGGGTAGGGATCGAACAACGTCCATTTTGAAAGGGGACAGCTAGTACAAGCTATCCTGACTAAAGGTGGTCTTCGCCTGCCAAAGGAGCTGGTGATGACTCCGTCTTGGGCTCCATGGTGACCTCCGTCCTGCCGTCCTGCTGGTCTTGGTCTTGTTGCATTGATATGGAAACCTTTGCCTGATGCCTCGGTACTCCGCGCCTGTGCTTGCCCCCTTTGCACCAAAGAGGAAACGAGGACACTGCGTGGGCTGGCGCTCGCCTGGTCTTGATCATCATGGCTTGCGTCATGGGAACCTCACGAGTTACCCCTTGCCTTGAACTCTCCGCCTCCTCACGAGCCTGTATAGTGATGCCACTCCCGAGGAGGCCTTGTGTCATCCCCCGCGAGGCTTGGCCCCTCGCGAGGGTCTTGAGTGTTGGGTTGATTAAGACGGGCCATACTAGGCCACTGGTGGATCCACGCCACAGTCCGCAGGCAGGCATGTCTGGGGACCCCCGTTCCCAGAACGCCGACAGTGTGCTTGAATGATATTGTCCCTTACATCCATTTATGATCATTCACTTTGCTTGGTGATGAGTTCATGTTTTCAATTGTTATCATTTTGAGCGCTCCACCAAGATGTATGTGACATGGAAGAGTGACCCATGATCCTAACACATGCATTGGCAGTCGAAAGCAAATTTAAATAATGCACAAATTTAGGGGGAGCTCTTGTTTGTCACATACTTCTCAAAGCGACGATGTACTTCAATCTTATTATCATTTGTCGAAGCTTTGATCTATATGTTGTCATCAATTACCAAAAAGGGGGAGACTGAAAGTGCAACTATCCCTGGGTGGTTTTGGTAATGATTAACAATATATAGCTCATTCAACTAATGCCATTTCAAGATAAATATTTCAGGAAAGTTCAATGTTTGGCATGGCATGGATTAGGACTGTGGACCCCTAAAAATGCTAAGGACAGAAGATTGGCTCAAGCTCTAAAGTCCAAGACTCTACATTTTCTATTTTAGTGATCCAAGATCACATTGAGTCTACAGGAAAGCCAATACTATTAAAAGGGGATGAGGTGTTGCTTAATGGCTTGCTTGCTCAAAATGGTTAATGATATGCTCCAAAGCCCTCAACCACTTTCTCATATCCACATATGTCCCAAACCAAAAGTAAAACTCGGCCCCACCGATTTGATACATCCGGCGCCACCGAGTTCATTTGACATAGCCACTGCCAGAAACCCTAGTCAATTCGGTCTCACCGATAGGGTCTCGGTCTCACCGAGATGGGGTTGCAAACTCTCTATTTCCCTTCGTAACATTTTGGTCTAACCGAGATTAGAGATCGGTCCCACCGAGTCTGCAACACAAACTCTCTATTTCCTTTTCGTAACGCTTCGGTCCCACCGAGACGAGCGAATTGGTCCCACCGAGTTTGCGTGACCATCTCTCTGGTTAGCTTATTACCAAAGTCGGTCCAACCGATTTTGTGTAATCGGTCCAACTGAGATTACGTCATGCCCTAACCCTAATGATATCGGTCCCACCAAGTTGACATGTCGGTCCCACCAAAATTGCCTAACAGTCAGATTATGTACTGAATCAGTCCGACCGAGTTTTCTGATTCGGTCCCACCGAGTTTGGTATATTGTGTGTAACGGTTAGATTTTGTGTGGAGGCTATATATACCCCTCCACCCTCTCCTCATTCGTGAGGGAAGCCACCAGAATGTGCCTACACTTCCACTACTCATTTTCTGAGAGAGAACCACCTACTCATGTGTTGAGACCAAGATATTCCAATCCAACTGACGGTGTCCTGGACTAGGGGGTACTCACCACGTCGTCTCCTGATCAGTTGGATTGGGCCGAGGATCCCCATGGCCGTATACTCATGGGCCAGTCCGGACAGTTGCCACATACAAGGAAGATTCCACAAGACTTGGCGATCAAGACAAGGACTCCTCTCCCACCGGCGTATTCGGCTAGGACTCTTGTTATCCTAGGCCTCTGGTGCATTATATAAACCGGAGCCAGGCTAGTCGATAGACATATACAACAACAATCATACCATAGGCTAGCTTCTATGGTTTAGCCTCTCTGATCTCGTGGTAGATCAACTCTTGTACTACCCATATGATCAATATTAATCAAGCAGGAGTAGGGTTTTACCTCCATTGAGAGGGCCCGAACCTGGGTAAACATTGTGCCCCTTGCCTCGTGTTACCATTGATCCTAAGAAGCACTGCTTGGGACCCCCTACCCGAGATCCTCCGGTTTTGATGCTTTCAGTGAGAGTTCCGCTGTGTGATCGGCGAAAGGATCAATGGCTCGACTGCAGGTCAACTGCGACGTCGGCTTTTTCGTCACCAGTTCGACTGGGCACCTTGGTTTGACCGAGAACTGCGTCCTACCTCCGATCATCATGTTCGGGTGAAGGCCTTCATCAACACCAACTCCGATCTCTATCAAGATCATGGAGGAGTCATCTATGGAGCTCGGGGGCTCAACGTCAACATTGCCCTCAGACAACCGTGCTGTTTTTCTGGACAACAAACTTGTATCCTCCGCCACCGCCTCCTCGAGTGTCGCTTAAACGATTACTTTGGTGGAATTATGCGGAATTAAGTCTACAACAACCCTGCAAAAATTTCGTCGAGTTCCGATGGAGGAATCTCCGGCAATCTCCGATATACCGGAGCCCTGTTGAATCTGGATGAGAATCCGGGCGAGTTTAGGGCGTGGTATCCAGCATCTACCTCGGATGTCCTTTGGAGGATCCAACCGTTGATTTGCTGCGGAATTTCCATATCTACCACCTGCCATAAATTCAGCTCGATCCGACCGTCCAAACTCCGGGAAACTTCCGATTAGTGCATGAACTTTTGGATCTCTTTTCTGCGCGAGAACGAATCCGACCTGAATTCATCTTCTTTATTAACGGGATCTCGGTCATCCCTTTTGAAGGAAGTTTTCGTATGGGGTGTTGTGTTTTATTCTCAAACACATCCCAGTAGTATTAAAAGTATTCTTGCAATACGAACTTCACCGTCGCGTCGGTGTCAAACCAGCCTGACAACATCACTCCACGGCGACCGACCTACGTTAGACACGTCGTCGCTATGTTGAGCCGAGCTCAGTTTCTTCGGATCATCATCTCGGCCAGCCGAACAATAGTTTGGCATCGCGAAGGATAAATTGTCACCAACATCGCCGCCCAACGGATTACACGGAGCGGGCACACCTGCATCACCACACGGTCACTTCATCAAGCCGGCATCGACCACGTCACGACCTGCATCGCTGGACCGGGGGCTTCATCATCTCTTCATCAACGTACTCCGGAGACTTCGGCGTCGCTGGCCGACCAACTCCGTCACGTTAGCCGGAGCGAGGGCTTTGCCTCGGCGAGCGAACCTTTGCCAGCATCGCCATGCCGTTGCTTTATCGCCCATCAGGCGATAGGTGTGCGGATCGAGTCCCAATTTTGGGAATCACATTTCTTCGGATTGCTACAACAAATAAGCCAGGTGCTATTAATCCTAGTATTTTTTGCTTGTTAGGGTTCATTTTTCCCAATTAATTATTACTGTGGTTTGTCCGTCATATGTACGCAGGTCTATCAAATGGTGGCCGCATTAACGATGGTTGCATGGTGGTTCCGTCAGTTTCAGTATATAGTCCGGCGAACGCCGCATCCAGAACTCGAACCGACCTGTGAATTCAGGCCTTGTCATGCCTTTACCGCATCACGCCGCCGCCCTGCATTGACATTGACTTCGGCGCCATGCCATATTTCTTTTATTACTCACTTTGCATAAATTATTTGTTATGCAACGATTTTTTTTACTATTATCTCCGGTTTGCACTATTTTTTGTGCACAGGAAAATGATCCAGCCGGACTATATCCTTTGGCGTCACCTCGGCTGGACGGGGGGCTTCATCAACACTTCATTACCCCATGCCGGGGACTTCGGCATCACCCTGCCGTCCTGCATTGACCGTGCTATGTCACCACTTCGGAGTGCCGAGCTCTTTGCTCCGCCACCTCGGGACCGGCTCGGGGATGGAACCTTGTCCCGCATCAAGCTCGGACCGCGTCATCAATACCAAACACATTAACCAGCTAAGTTGTCCTTATGCTCAAAGTTTTAAATTTTTAACTTGTGTTCGGCTCGGCCAAGCATTATACTTTTTTGGAAAAAAGTTGCTTGTAAAAATTTCCTTGTCCAAACTTTGTTTGTGATGCGCAAATTCAAATACCCTGTTTACTTGGGGGCTTCCTTCGTGAAGCTTTTTCCTCTTGCATATGGTTATACTTGTACGGCTTCGTTCCTTGTTCGTGTATTACGCCACAATATGCACCATATTGACTTAAGCGATTTGCAAGCTGGGTTGCCTGGCTCCTGTGCTTACCCCTACGTTCCCGATTGTTCGGCTAGGGAGTAAAGGGAGCACCTCTATGATTGTCACGATCGGGTCACCCGAGCCGGACCTCAGACTGGGTGAAGCTGAAAGCTAGTGCTCTTATTGTTTTCAATCATGGTCGGGACACAACGGAACTCATGAGTACAAAAAATCTATTGCACAAGTCTCATAATAACAATGAGCACCGAAGAAAGGTATCGGTGGGGGTACTATTTTCTTCGAAGATGCTTCTTACTCTTCGCAGTAATATATCATAAGTTCCCTGAGCGCGCTTTGTCTATTACAACCTTATGGCCTAATTGCCTGGTTATTGGAAACACCGTCGATATTCTCGACAGATGGAGTACATAACACTTTTCGGTCCTTGACCGAAGAGGGAGAAGCCGACGGTCGGTTAAGACGCGTTTAAAGTTCGGTTGAACATAGATATGATATAAGTACTTCGGTACATGCAATCATTCTTTTACCCAAGTCACTTGGGGGCTCTTAAATTTATATGAACCGTTTTATGATAAGTGTTTTTCTTCTTAGTCATTGCAAAGTTTTTTATTATTTATCACTCCTTTTTTTGACACAAGTGTGCGGTCACTAGCCGGGGAGCCTAATTTCTCTCCCAAAGCTGCTAGAGTTTAGTTTGATAAACTGGCCTAGTAAGAAGTACTCCGCCTTCGAGATAGGAGGTTGAAGCTGTAGGCTGACCCGCTTCAAGTTTTGAGATAGGATGTGTCATGTTAAAGCACGACAGAAGCACCTTTTTTTTCTAAAGTCCAATTTTTGGATTGGCACCGAACACTTGATCTAGTTAGGACATTAACCTTTTGAATAAGTTTTTTGGCTTTTCGAGCCCATGGCACTTCTAAACTATTTGTGTGTTTTCAGCACAAGTCTCGCAGTGCAACGCCGGACACCTTTAGAGATTCGGCAAAAACATTCTTTGATATTGCTATATATGCATCGGTTTTGAATTGTGTCTTCGGTCAATAGTTGGGTTGCCCGTCTCCTGCGCTTGCCTCCTATGTTCCGCTTTGTTCGGTTAGGTGTGCAAAGGGAGAACCACTGCGATTGTGCTTCCAGCTTACATGGTTAAGCACCTCAGTGGAGAAAGCCGAAAACTGACTGTCACAATAAGCGTAAACTGGTCGGCGATCCGATGACGGCGTTAAATGACGGGCCATTCATAACAATGGCCGAGTGTTTATGGCTTGACCTCAACTGTCGCCGAACACTACCGGGGGCTATTAACTGGCCTCCCAAACTAAATCCTTGATATTTTTCTCTTACATTGGAGCTGAGGTTTCATGATCATGCTTAGCATAACAAGCCAAAGAAAGGAACCGATAGCGGGACTATTTTCTTTGGAAGACATTTCTCCTGTTAAACAGTAATATAACATGTCTCTCCGCGTACCTTTGTTTATAAAACCGTATGGCCAGATTGCCTTGTTTGTTGTAAATCTTTGCCCTCATAAAGGCTTTATAATGTAGGACAAACACTCCTCGGCTATTGGCCGAGGAGGTGGAAGCCGATGGTCGATCAACAAAGTTTTGTACAATGCGGATCCGAGCATTAATGACGTAAAGTACTTGGATACATAGAGTCATTACACATAATTTGTGATTTTACTATGGATATCGATCCTTAATTCGGCCTCCCGTGCCCGCATTAAGGATTGGGGGCTACTCGGCTTCGGGCTTATTATTTACAAATATTAAAGGGGCACATCGATCCCCTGATCTGGTGTTGCCACCCGACCAGTGTCTCGGGGGCTACTGCATTGCCTGTTCTATGTAGAAAAATTTAAGTGCAATACAGTTTCCGAGGAGATTTTGATCCTCAAGTTGGTCGGCCGCACCCAACCTGAGTCTCGAGGACTGAGCACGCCGCTTTTTGTGTCCCGAAGTATTCTGCCGAGCTAGGACTTGATCCTCAGGCCGATTTTACAAATCAACCTGAGTCTCAGCGGTTATTGGGATCAGCGGTTTTATGTCATCCTTCAGGTGCATCTCGGGTTTTAGACCGATACACACCTTGAGGGCTACTGGCTATATATCTCGTCAGAGAATAAATTGCATCAATAAAAAATATTGACAAAAATCGGCTCACATTCGGGGAGGTGCACCACCTCGGAAGCAGTCCGGCATAAAGCTCGGGCGCTAGTGGCTGGCTCCATAGAGGGCATTTCCGGCATTAAGCTCGACTAAACTCCTTCTAACTTCTTTGAACCAAGGTGATTTACAACACCTCGGATACAGTTCGGCGTTGGAGCTCGGATACATAGTCCGGCGTTGGAGCTCAGATACAGTCCGGCGTTGGAGCTCGGATACATAGTCCGATGTTGGAGCTCGGATACATTCCGGCGTTAGAGCCGGGAAGCAGTCCGGCATTGGTGCTCGGCTGCAAAAGATACCTCGAATGCAGTCCGGCGTTGGAGCTCAGACGCAAGAGGACGTTGCCTCCCGGGAACAACTTCAAACCCGAGGCATGGCATGAAAATAACAAGGCATTCATAAAGGCCGTAAACTTAAAGGGGCTCCTCGGATACCCGACGTGTAAACTCGTCGAATGCATTTCGGTGATCCTCAAGATCGAAGATGAGAAGATTTGTTGAACCAATTTTCAAGACCGACGACCGAAGATGAAGAATAGTTCAGAAGAATCGAGGAGCGTCCCCAACTTGAAGACCGGTTCAGGGGGCTACTGACGGTGTCCTGGACTAGGGGGTACTCACCATGTCATCTCCCGATCAGTTGGATTGGGCCGAGGATCCCCATGGCCTATACTCAATGGCTAGTCCGGACAGTTGCCGCATACAAGGAAGATTCCACAAGACTTGGCGATCAAGACAAGGACTCCTCCCCCACCGGCGTATTCGGCTAGGACTCTTGTTATCCTAGGCCTCTGGTGCATTATATAAACCGGGGCCATATACAACAACAATCATACCATAGGCTAGCTTCTAGGGTTTAGCCTCTCTGATCTCGTGGTAGATCAACTCTTGTACTACCCATATCATCAATATTAATCAAGCAGGAGTAGGGTTTTACCTCCATCGAGAGGGCCCGAACCTGGGTAAACATTGTGCCCCTTGCCTCCTGTTACCATTGATCCTAAGACGCACTGCTTGGGACCCCCTACCCAAGATCCGCCGGTTTTGAGACCGACACCAACCATATGCATCTTGATCTCTATCCTTCCCCAAGTTGCTTTCCACTTAAATCATCTTTCCACCAAATCCAATCCTATGAGAGTGAGTTGAGTGTTGGGAAGACTATCATTTGAAGCACAAGAGCAAGGAGTTCATCATCAACACACCATCTATTACCTTTTGGAGAGTGGTGTCTCCTAGATTGGTTAGGTGTCACTTGGGAGGCTCCGACAAGATTGTGGAGTTGAACCAAGGAGTTTGTAAGGGCAAGGAGATCGCCTACTTTGTGAAGATCTACCCTAGTGAGGCAAGTCCTTCATTGGCGATGGCCATGGTGGGATAGACAAGGTTGCTTCTTTGTGCACCCTTTGTGGGTGGAACCCTCCGTGGACTCGCGTAGCCGTTACCCTTCATGGGTTGAAGTATCCATCAATGTGGATGTACGATAGCACCACCTATCGGAACCATTCCAAAATACATCCATGTCTCCTATTGCGTTTGCACTCTTCAAACCCTCCCTTTACACTCTTGCAATTTGCATGCTTTACTTTCCACTGCTTATATACTCTTCGCATGCTTGCATGAATTGTGTTAAGATTGCTTGACTTGTGCTAAATTGTTAAAATCTGCCAAGAAAGAAACTTGGAAAAAAGGTTAAATTTTTACTTGGTCAAGTAGTCTAATCACCCCCCCCTCTAGACATACTTTCGATCCTATAGCTCCCGCCTGAGGAAGAGCTACCGCTGCAGGAGGAAGTGTGGACATCACCAAGGCCAAGCTCATCCCCGTCGCCGGCGAGGCCGACGTCAAGGCCAAGATCATCATCGCTGCCGTCTTCCGGGCAGCACCCCGCATGGCGGCCGTCTTCCCTGAACACCCTCACGAATAGGGTCGCAAGGCCATCATACTTGAAGTGGAGGGTGCACCTCCCGCTCAGGCCTCGCACGCGGGCAAATGCCTGCCAGCCGCGGGTTAGGACCATGCTGCCTGCGGCGGCAACCTCAATCCCCACCCATGAGGACCTCTACAACAGTCGTCGGCCTGCAGCCTAAGGCCGTCGTGCCCCGAAGTCGGCAGCCTGCCGGTGAAGAAGCGAGGGAGCCGGAACAAGGTTCCGGTGGTCCTCTCCGACCACACCATGAACTCTGGGAGCACATCAATCGAGGAGAAGCTTGGTCGAGGAGGGCGAGACCATAGCACGCCTCCCCTCCATCGCGGGGGTGCATCGTGGCCGGTGGCCCCCGCCGTGAGAAGAAGCTCCGCCATGGACACCAAGGGAGATGCCGGCCCCTGGAGAAGCGCGCCCGCAACCACTAGGAGCCGCCGCCAGGGTCGTGGCATGCTTGCAGGGACGGCCGCCGTTGGTTCAATATCGGACGTATCTCGTAGTAGGGGTCCTAAGCTAGGCATCTTGGAGCGATGGTAACATGGAAACGGGGTTTTACCTAGCTTCGGGCTCTCTCGAAGAGATAATACCCTACATGCTGCTTTTGATTGTATTTATATGGGTGTAATACAGAGTACATGTATCTACCACGAGATTGTAGTAATGAATATATGAGATTGTCTATTGACTAGCCTGGCCTTGGTTTATATATGCACCGTAGGCCTAGGGTTTAGAGGAGTCCTTGTCTTGGGCACCAAGTCTTGCGGAATCCTCCTTGTGTGCGGCATGGGCTGTCCGAACTGGCCCAATAATGAACGCCTTGGGGGTCCTCGGCCCGATCCAGCTGGTCGAGAGATGACGTGGTGAGTACCCCCTAGTCCAGGACACCGTCAGTAGCCACCTGAACCGGTCTTCAAGTTGGGGACGCTCCTCGATTCTTCCGAACTGTTCTTCACCTTCGGTCGTCGGTCTTGAAAATTGGTTCAACAAATCTTCTCATGTTCGATCTTGAGGATCGCCGAGGTGACTCCGAAGAGTTCACACGTCGGGTATCCGAGGAGCCCCTTTAAGTTTGCGGCCTTTATCAATGCCTTGTTATTGTTATGCTACACCTCGGGTTTGAAGTTGTTCCCGAGCGGCAGCGTCCTCTTGCGTCCGAGCTCCAACATCGGACTGCATTCAAGATATCTTAAGCAGCCAAGCACCAACGCCGGACCACTTCCGAGCTCCAACGCCGGACTGTATCTGATCTCCAACGCCGAAATGTATCCGAGCTCCAATGCCGGACTATATTCGAGGTGTCATAGATCACCTTGGTTCAAAAAAGTTGAAGGAGTTTAGCCGAGCTTAATGCCGGGAATGCCCTTTATGGAGCCAGCCACTTGCATCCGAGCTATATCCCGAAATGCTTTCAAGGTGGTTCAGCACCTCGGTCATGGGCTGATTGTTTGTGGATTTTATTTCCGATTGATGCAATCTATTTATTGATGAGGTATATAGCCAGTAGCCCTGAATGTGTATGTCGGTCTAAAAACCCGAGATGCACCTGAAGGATGACATAAGACCGCTGATCCCAGTAGCCCTCGAGACTCAGGTTGATTTGCAAAATCAGCCTGAGGATCAACTCCTAGCTCGGTAGAATACTTAGGGACACAAAAAGCGGTGTGCAAAGTCCTCGAGAATCAGGTTGGGTGCGGCTGACCAACCTGAGGATCATAATCTCCTCAAAAACTATATTGCACTTTAAATTTTCTGTATTGGATTGTCATTGCAGTAGCCCCCGAGACACTGGTCGGGTCACAATACTGAATCAAGGGATCGATGTACCCCTTTCATATTAGTAAATGATAAGCCCGAAGCCAACTAGCCCCCGAGCCTTAATGCAGGCACGGGAGGCCAAATTAAGGATCAATGTCCATAGTAAAATAACAAATTATGTGTAATGATTCTATGTATCCAAGTACTTTACATCATTAATGCTCGGATCCGCATTGTACAAAACTTTGTTAACCGACCATTGGCTTCAACCTCTTCGGCCAGTAGCCAAGGAGTGTTTTCCTACTTTATAAAGCCATTATAAGGACAAAGATTTATGGAAAACAAGGCAATCCAGCCATATGGTTTTATAAACAAAGCTACACGGAGGGATATGTTATATTACGTTTGAACGTAAGAAACATCTTCCAAAGAAAATAGTCCCGCTATCAGTTCCTTTCTTTGGGTCGTCATGCTTATCATGATCATGAAACCTCACCTCCAATCAATGTGGGAGTAAAATATTAAGGATTTAGTTCGGGGAAAATTCCCGAACTCTATGGTATTAATGAACCAAAGTTTTCACTTCCGTCGTTGCCGACCAATGTGATCCTTTAAGACTGCTAGCTTTCGGCTTCACTCAGTTTGAGGTACTAACTCAGATGACCCGGTAGTAACAATCACAAAGGTGCTCCCTTTACCGCCTAGCCAAACAATCGGGAATGTAGGGGTAAGCACAGGAGCCAGGCAACCCAGCTTGGCCAAAATCTTAAGTCAAATTGATGCATATTTATGGGTTTATAACGATGATTGCGGAAGGAGGCCCTCGTATATTAAATACAAACACCGATGATATATATTTGTTTTAACTCCATTGCAACTATTTATCAATTGAAAGTGGCCCATCGTCAGCTTCTACCCCTTTGTAGATAATATGTAGGGTGTTACTGCAATAACCAGACAACCATTAGCCGTCGTCTCGGTGCCCGGAGGCGGTTGTGTTAGCAGAAACAAGGCAATCAGATATGCGGGGTTTATAACTTTCACTTAGTCATAGGAGCTTAAAGTTGGGAGGCCCGTTACTAGACCCCGGTTAGTGTTCGGCGACAGTCAAGGTCAAGCCATAAACACTTCGGCCAATGTCATGAACGACCCGTCATTTAACACAGTCATCGGATCGCTGACCAGTTTACGCTTATTGTGACAATCAGTTTTCAGCTTTCTCCACTGAGATGCTTAACCATGCAAGCTGGAAGCACAATCACAGTGGTTCTCCCTTTGCACACCTAGCCGAACAAAGCGGAACATAGGAGGCAAGCACAGGAGCCGGGCAACCCAACTATTGACCGAAGACACAATTAGAAACCGATGCATATATAGCAATGTCCGAGAATGTTTTTTGCCGAATCCCGAAAGGTGTCCGGTGTTGCACTACGAGACTAATGCTGGAAAACACAAATAGTTTAAAAGTGCCGTAGGCTTGGAAAACCAAAAAAGTCAGTAAAGACTTGACGTCTGAACAAGATCAAGTGTTCGGTGCCAATCCGAAAATTGGTCTTAAAAATTTGTGCTTCTCTCCTTCATTAATATGACACATCCGATCTCAAGACCTCAAGCGGGTCAGCCCACGGCTGCAACCTCCTATCCTGAAGGCGGAGTACTGCTCGTTAGGCCAGTTTAGTGAACTAAACTCGAATGGTTTTGAGAGAGAAAGTAGGCTCCCCGACTATTGACCACACACTCGCGTCGAAAAAAGGAGTGATAGAAAAAGATTTTGCAACAACCAAGAAGAAACCACTTATTATAAATAGGCTCATACTAATTTAAGAGCCCCCGGGTAACTTGGGCAAAAGAATTTTATGTATAATGATTGTATGTACCGAAGTACTTATATCATATCTGTGTTCACCCGAACTTTGAACGCGTCTTAACCGACTGTCGGCTTCTCCCTCTTCGGTCAAGGGCCGAAAAGTGTTATGTACTCCACCTGTCGAGAACATCGACAGTGTTTCCAATAACCAGGCAATCGGGCCATAAGGCTGTAACAGACAAAGCGCGCTTAGGGAACTTATGCTATATTACTGACGAAGTGTAAGAAGCATCTTCGAAGAAAATAGTACCTCCATCCATACCTTTCTTCGGTTGCTCATTGTCACTATGAGACTTGTGCAATAGATTTTTTGTACTCAGGAGTTCCGTTGTGTGCCGACCATGATTGAAAATAATAAGAGCGCTAGCTTTCGGCTTCACCCAGTCTGAGGTCCGAGCTCGGATGACCCGATCGTGACAATCGCGGAGGTGCTCCCTTTAGTCCCTAGCCAAACAATCGGGAACGTAGGGGTAAACACAGGAGCAAGGCAACCCAGCAAGCGGAACACTTAAGTCAATATGGTCCATATTGTGGCGTAATATACAAACAAGGAATGAAGCTGTACAAGCATAATCATATGCAAGAGTAAAGGCTTCATAAAGGAATCCCCCAAGTAAACGGGGTATTTGAATTTGTGTGTCACAAAAAAAGTTTTGACAAGGAAGTTTTTCACATACAACTTTTTTACCGAAAAGGTATAATGCTTGGTCGAACCAAACAAAATTTAAAACTGGAAGTCTTTTAATTAGTGTTTGTGCCAAGTAGAACCTATAGGATAACCTATGATGATAGTTGATTTGATTCTGCTGAAAAACAGAAACTTTGCGCGCACACACTTTGTTTTGTTAAATCACAAAAACGTGATTTTGCGTTGATTCTTTTTGCTTATGATCTATAGACAAATTTTCCAGGACTTTGTATTTTTGTAGGAGTTTTAGAGTTCCAAATGTTTGCGTTAGTTACAGATTGCTACAGACTGTTCTGTTTTTGACAGATTCTATTTTTCGTGTGTTGTTTGCTTATTTTGATGCATCTATGGCTAGTAAAATAGTTTATAAACCGTAGAGAAGTTGGAATACAGTAGGTTTAACACCAAAACAAATAAATAATGAGTTCATTACAGTACCTTATGTGGTGGTTTTGTTTTCTTTCACTAACGGAGCTTATAAGATTTCCTGTTGAGTTTTGTGTTGTGAAGTTTTCAAGTTTTGGGTAAAGCTTTGATGGACTATGGAATAAGGAGTGGCAAGAGCCTAAGCTTGGGGATTCCCATGGCACCCCAAGATATTCAAGTATAGCCAAAGGCCTAAGCTTGGGGATGCCTCGGGAAGGCATCCCCTCTTTCGTCTTCGTTCATTGGTAACTTTACTTGGAGCTATATTTTTATTCGCCACATGATATGTGTTTTTCTTGGAGCGTCGTGTATTATATTAGTATTTGCTTTTTAGTTTACCACAATCATACTTGCTGTCACACCTTTTGGGAGAAGCCCACTTGATTAGAATTTGCTAGAATACTCTATGTGCTTCACTTATATCTTTTGAGCTTGATAGTTTTTGCTCTAGTGCCTCACTTATATCTTTTAGAGCATGGCGGTGGCTTAATTTTGGAGAAATTGCTAGTCTCTCATGCTTCACTTATATTATTTTGGGAGTCTTTTAGAACAGCATGGTATTTGCTGTGGTTACAAATTTGGTCCTAGAATGATGAGCATCCATGTTGGGTATAATAAAAATTATCATAGGAAGTGAATTGGATGCTATGATCAATTTGATGCTTGATAATTGTTTTGAGATATAAAGGTATTAATGTTAGGGTAATGCTAGTGGGTAATTATGAAATTGATAAATACTTGTGTTGAAGTTGGCAAGTCCCGTAGCATGCACGTATGGTAAAAGTTGTGTGATAAATTTGTTGCATGTGGTGCTCTTTTGATTGTCTTCCTTATGAGTGGAGGTCGGGATCGCGTGATGGTTAACTCCTACCAACCCTTCCCCTAGGAGCATGCATAGTAGTACTTTGCTTCGAGGGAAAGTAGACTTTTGCAATAAGTATATGAGTTCTTTATGACTAATGTGAGTCCATGGATATACGCACACTCATCCTTCCACTTTGCTAGCCTCTATTATACCGCGCAACTTTCGCCGGTATCATGCACCCATTATTTACCTTCCTCAAAACAGCCACCATACCTACCTATTATGGCATTTCCATAGCCATTCTGAGATATATTGCCATGCAACTTTCCACCGTTCCTTTTATGACACACTTCATCATTGTCATATTGCTCTTTGCATGATCATGTAGTTGACATCGTATTTGTGGCAAGGCCACCTTCATAATTTTCATACATGTCACTCTTGATTCATTGCATATCCCGGTACACTGCCAGAGGCATTCATATAGAGTCATATCTTGTTCTAGCTTTGAGTTGTAAATCAATAAAAGTGTGATGATCTTCATTATTAGAGCACTGTCTCAGTGACGAAAGGATGATGAAGACTATGATTCCCCCACAAGTCGGGATGAGACTTCGGACTTTAAAAAGAAAAAAAGAAAAAAAAGAGAAAGGCCAAAAAAAGAAAGGCCAAAGAAAAAAAGGAAGAAAATAAAAAAAAGAAAAAAAAAGAAATAAAATGAGAGAAAAAGAGAGAAGGGACAATGCTACTATCTCTTTTTCCACACTTTTGCTTCAAAGTAGCACCACAATTTTCATGATAGAGAGTCTCCTATGTTGTCACTTTCATATACTAAGTGGGAATTTTTCATTATAGAACTTGGCTTGTATATTACAATGATGGGCTTCCTCAAAATGCCCTAGGTCTTCATGAGCAAGCAAGTTGGATGCACACCCACTTAGTTTCTTTTGTTGAGCTTTCATATATTTATAGCTCTAGTGCATCCGTTGCATGGGAATCCCTACTCACTCACATTGATATCTATTGATGGGAATCTCCATAGCCCGTTGATACGCCTAGTTGATGTGAGACTATCTTCTCCCTCTTTTTGTCCTCACAACCACCACCATTTACCACCAGAGTGCTATGTCCATGGCTTGCGCTCATGTATTGCATAAGAGTTGAAAAAGCTGAAGCGCATTAAAAAGTATGAACCAATTGCTTGGCTGAAACCAGGGTTGTGCATGATGGGAGTATTTTGTGTAATGAAAATGAAGCATGGCCTAACTATATGATTTTGTAGGGATAAGCTTTCTTTGGCTATGCTATTTTGATAGGACATGATTATTTGTTATTATGCTTCGAAGCATTATTATTTTTATGTTTTATAAGATTTTATCTTGAATCATTTGGATATGAACATTCATGCCACAATAAAGAAAATTACATTGAGAATTATGCTAGGTAGCATTCCACATCAAAAATTCTGTTTTTATCATTTACCTACTCGAGGACGAGCAGGAATTAAGCTCGGGGATGCTTGATACGTCTCCAACATATCTCTAATTTTTTATTGTTCCATGGTATTATATTACCCCTTTTGTATGTTTATGGGCTTTATTTACACATTTATATCATTTTTGGGACTAACCTACTAACCGGAGGCCGAGCCCGTATTGCTGTTTTTTTGCCTATTTCAGTACTTCGAAGAAAAGGAATATCAAACAGAGTCCAAACGGAATGACACTTTCAGGAGCATGATTTTTGGAACGAACGTGATCCGGAGAACTTGGAGTGTAAGTCAAGAAGCTTGCGAGGCGGCTAGGAGACAGGAGGGCGTGCCCACCCCCTCTGTGCGCGCCCCCTATCTCCTGGGCCCCACAAGCGGCCACTGACGTACTTCTTCCTCCTATATATACCTACGTACCCCAAAAACATCCAGGGAGCCAACGAGAAACAATTTCCACCACCGTAACCTTCTGTATCCACGAGATCCCATCTTGGAGCCTTCGCCGGCGCTCCACCGGAGGGGGAATCGACCATGGAGGGCTTCTCCATCAACACCATAGCCCCTCCGATGAGTTGTGAGTAGTTTACCATAGACCTTCGGGTCTATAGTTATTATCTAGATGGCTTCTTCTCTGAATTCTTTTTGGATCTCAATACAATGTTCTCCCCCTCTCTTGTGGAGATCTACTCGATGTAAACTCTTTTTGCGGTGTGTTTGTCGAGATCCGATGAATTGTGGGTTTATGATCAAGTTTATCTATGAGAAATATGTGAATCTCCTCTGAATTGTTTTATGTATGATTGAGTTATCTTTGCAAGTCTCTTAGAATTATCAGTTTGGTTTGGCCTACTAGATTGATCTTTCTTGCCATGGGAGAAGTGCTTAGCTTTGGGTTCAATCTTGCGGTGTCCTTTCCCACTGACAGTAGGGGCAGCAAGGCATGTATTGTATTGTTTCCATCGAGGATAAAAAGATGGAGTTTATATCATATTGCTTGAGTGTCACACCCTAGCTAGTCATGCATTAGAGTGTTGCATCATGTTTACTCTTTCATCAGAAACTTGAAATGGGGATGACAGAACCCCCAGTCCCCTCTGAAACCAACTAGGGTTACTAAAATAATTTTTCAATGAACCTGAAATGCCCTTCTAAAATGCCCATCATTTTTGTCTTGGTTCAGAACCTCTGCCAAAAGTGGTGCACATTTTCCTAGGCCATCCTAGGGTTTTTGAATTAAATCATAAATATTTGAATTTGGGCATTTAAAATAGTATAAAATATTTAAATGCTCAAATATCTCCAAACTAAAATGTTTCATGTTGGAAATAATCCAACTATGAGCCAGGAGTAATTTGGGCATTTAAAATAGTATAAAATATTTAAATGCTCAAATATCTCCAAACAGAAAACAGAAAAAAAACTAAAAGGGAGAAGCTTACCTGGGCTCCTCCCTGTTCAGCCCAGCCAGCTGGCCGACCCAACCAGCAGCCGGCCCAGCCCACCTCCCTCCTCTGTCGTCTTCGTCCCGACAGAGGGAGGGGAGTGTGGCCGGCGCGCGCGCACGGCCACCGCGCCACGCCACCTGCTCGCCTGCTTGCCTGCCCTCCCCTCCTCGCTCGACGCCCTGGACGACGCCACGCCTCTCCCCCTGCTCTCTCTCACTCTCCCCCGGCTCTCCCCTCCTCTCCCTCGCTCTCTCTCTCGCCCGGCCGAACACCACCGTCGCCGCCGTTCGCCATAGCCATCGTCTCCGGCCACCCCTCGCTCCCCCGACTAGTTCAGAAGCTCCGCCTCGACTCCCTCTTCCTCCCCACCGCTCCACGGGTCCCCGGAAGCCCTGCATCGCCGCCACGTTGCCGTTCCCCTCTTCAGGCTCCGACCGTCGTCGCCGTCAAATTCACCGTCACCAGCGCGTCCCCGAGCCCGCTAACCATCCCTGCAGCTCCGCGGTGAGCCCCCGGATCATTTCCCCCTTCTCCCCTGGTCTCTTTCGACCTCTAGGCCCTAGCCCCACCTCGGCCGAGACCTCCACGCCGCCGGCGATGTCGCCGTCGTGGCCACGGTCGCCGTAGCACCCAACCGAGCACACCATCGTGCTCCCCACCTCACCAGGAGCACGCAGCACGCACCAACGCTTCCCCAAACCCCCTGCAACACTGATCCCGACCGCACCCGAACTCCGGCCGCCGCAGCCGAGCTCGCCGCCGTCAACTCCGGCCACCCCGAGCCCAACCACCACCACCAATAGACGCGGCTCAACCTCAGCAACACGTAGATGCCTTCCGCCGTCCATTTGGTTGCCGGAATGGCAAAAAGCACTTTCGCCGCCGTCTCGGACCTCGCCGGTGTCATGTCGCCGGTGGGGTTTGACTTGCCCGACCTGGGGTTTGACCCCCAGGGTCACTGACGCGTGGGCCCTGTCGGCCAGGTGGTTAGGTTAGCGCTAACTACTGTTAGTTAACCCCCCTGACACTGACAGTGGGCCCCAGCGCCACTAATCCCTAATTAGGATTAATTTAATCCTGTTTAACCCCCCCTGTCACTGACGTGTGGCCCCCACACGTCAGGTTTGACCTCAGCCAGCCACAGTTGACCACTGACGTCATGCTGACGTCATGCTGACGCAATAATTATATTTCTGGAATTAATTTAAATCAGGAAATTCCAGAATATTATTTAAACTTCAAAAATTCATAACTTTTATTCTGTAACTCCAAATTGGACAAATTATATATGAAAAATGATCAGAAAAATCCAATCTATCCATCTGTACTGTTTTCATGCATGATCAAACAAGTTAAATTGATGTTTTAATTAGAACAAGAAAAGGCACTTTAAAAGGCCATATTTGAATTTGGAATTTGAATATTTGATTCAAATTTGTTCAAACCCTTCTGGCTTTAGTTGCATTAGCCCAACACACTCATATTGCCATGTTTCATGCATGCATCATATTGTTGCACATTGTTTGGTGATGCTTGTGTATCGATGCCCTTTGCGACAGGTTCTGTCCCCGAGGAGTACCGTGATTACCCTAACGAAGAACCGTATCCGTGCATCGAACCATCAGGCAAGCAACCAGCCATTTGATCATATCGATACAATCCCATGTTCTCGCTCCTGCTCTCTTTTACTGCATTAAGACAACGCGATTCAAACTGCTGTGTGCTACGGTAGTTGAACCCATTTCCTCTGCATGACCTGTCATTGCCACAGTAACTAGATGAAACCCACTAGCATGTGTAGGAGTTGATTGAGCCACATGTATGTGTTGTTCCTACCTTGCTATGCCTGCTATGCTTAGAGTCGTGTCAGGTCTGGTTCATCTGGGTGATGGGCTAGAGTGAAATGATTATGTTGGTAATGAGAGGGGTGTGGTGAACACGATTTGGTAAAGGTATCGATGAGAGGCCATGTAGGAGTACATGGTGGGTTGTTTCATTGAAGCCGACCCTAAGCACTGAGATCTGTATGTGTGATTTAAGAATCAGCTACTACCATACATTGGGCCCTGAAATATGACCCGCTCGACTTCTTATTCACCCTAGCTCTCTGTCCAGGAGTTGCAAGTAGTTTCTGGTGTTTGTAGCCTACTGGAGGCCGTGGACAGCGCTGACCGTAGGGGTGGGCTGTGATGCGGTAGGTACGTGGCCGGGTGTACCGAATACCCGTTAGGTATCTCGGGAACCCTGTTCACATCGTTCGGGGCCGTATGGGAAACCTCGGTCGGACTCCCTGCGGATGGAACCTGAATAGGCGATAAACCTGGACTAGAGGCTTAAGTGTTTAGGTAGGTCGTGGTCTACACCCACGTCGGCTTTCGCTTGAAGTCTGCCGAGCACATGTCGTGTGCAGACGCTAAGTGGTGGAAACATGTATGAAGAAGTACACCCCTGCAGGGTTATCATAATCTATTCGAATAGCCGCGTCCGCGGTAAAGGACTACTTGGTTGCCTATACAGTTCATAGACAAGTAAATGGAAACTATTAAAAGCCTCAAGATAAGTGTGAGTGCCGAGGATGGCTCTTCCGTAGGAAGACGGAGGTGGATCCTCGGTAGTGTATTGAAGTGGTGAGTAGTGGACTCGTGTGCGCAAAACTATTTCAAGTTGGAGTATCGTAGGATAGTCTAGCCAAGAGTCAAAGCTGGCTTGCTGCAATAACTCCACCAACCCTTCTTGATACTATGCATGTATGTAGGATCTGATGTAAGTCTTGCTGAGTACCTTTGTACTCATGTTGCTATAATCTACATTTTTACAGAAGACGCTGCAACCCCTTCTGATGGGTTCTATGTAGACGTTGACATCAACGAGTAGGCTAAAGACCCAGGTGGTGACCCTGAGCTTGTGAAGGACCACGTAGTATAGCCAGGCTTTCCAAGCCTCTTTTATTTCACTAGTTGTCTGTACTCAGACAAGTTACTTCCGCTGCTGGCTTGTATGACTGCATGACTTGTATGTTGGGTCGTGAGACCTGTACCTTTGTGTATGATATGTATGGCTCACTGAGCCTTAAATAAAGTACTTGTGTCATAGAGTCATGTTGTGATGCTTCGTTGTATTTGCACATATCGAGCATATTGTGTGTATGGTTGAAATGCTTGGTATGTGTGGGATCTGACTATCTAGTTGTTTATCTTTAGTAGCCTCTCTTACCGGGAAATGTCTCCTAGTGTTACCGCTGAGCCATGGTAGCTTGCTACTGCTCTGGAACACTTAGGCTGGCCGGCATGTGTCCTTCTTCGTTCCTGTGTCTGTCCCTTCGGGGAAATGTCACGCTTTGAGTACCGGAGTCCTGTTAGCCCGCTACAGCCCTGTTTACCGGAGTCCTGCTAGCCCAGTGCTACAGCCCGGGCCCACTTGCTGATGACCGACACGTTCGAAGCTGGGTCATGGATGCCTGTCCCTGTAAGTCTGTGCCACTTTGGGTTTACGACTAGTCATGTCAGCCCGGGCTCTTTATCATATGGATGCTAGCGACACCATCATATACGTGAGCCAAAAGGCGCAAACGGTCCCGGGAAAAGGTAAGACGACACCCGTGGGGATACCGTGCGTGAGGCCGCAAAGTGATATGAGGTGTTACCAGCTAGATCGATGTGACATCGAGTCGGGGTCCTGACAGCGTTGGCATCAGAGCCGGACTGCCTGTAGGTTCTCCAAGCCAAACTGGTCGATGTTGAGTCTAGAAATTCTTTAGTTATATGTAGGGGAATTGTTTGTGGGTTGGAACGTAAGGCTCTTTTTACTCCTTATACCTTATGACTTTCTGATCTGAGTCAGTCCATTCTTCCACCGGGGGTTAAGGAATTAGGTTCTGTTCTCTCTATCAGGATCACGAGTTACTAATCAGTAGTACCTTATAAGTTTGATGGTTACCAGCCTAGTTCAGTTCTACTACCACATTGTGTTGTTAGAATGGTTTTGGAACTTTGATATGATGATGTTGAGTATGCACGAAATCCTTTGTCAAATGTCTCAATATCCTTTTTGAGCATTTACAGCAGTTATGCTGCCAAAATTTTGCTAGAAATTCTAATGCCTTTGCATTATGATTGTGCTTTCAGATGGCCACTCGCGACCTCAATCAAGTGGTTCGCCTGACTCGATGCCTAGATGTACCCGGCCATACCGCTAAGTTGGTCAGGGTAATGACTGAGGCTGGATACCGCTGGTATCCTGAGTACACGGTCGAAGAGCAATTCCGAGATTTTAATCAAAGCCAGTATCTCTGCACTGTCAGGATATTTCCATCTTATCCTGGATCCACCGAGCCTCTTCACTGCTCCTATGGACTCGGGGTTACTATCGAGATGGCTGTGCAGGATGCCGCCTACTCTATGATGACCATTATGCGAGTCAGATCTGGTTTGTTTCGGGACTCTGATTTCCGGTATATGCCAGGATCACTTCCGGGAGCACAAGGGTATCTCCAGGCTATCTATGCTGATTCCACTCAGGAGGATTCACGGACTCGCACCACTGCTGAGATGCTCGAGGATAAGGACCGTGAAAATCGGGCCTTAAGGTTAGAGCTCTTCAATACCCGTGCTGACCACTGGGCCACTTTGACTCGGTTCGCACCGGCGGTGCAAGCTGGATATTCAGATATGCGCGATCTCTATCCTGTGAGATCTGCTCTGCCAGACGTGATGGTTTGGCGTGATGTAGGAGGCATCACCCCACCTCGCGGTCCCCGCAGGCCATCGTTTGTTGGTCCAAGACCTCATCCTAGCCCCTATGGTCCACAAGCTCCGCGAGATCGTCTATTTCCGGATGAAACATGTTGAGCTTCCAGGCTATGGAGGTGACTTCTACGAGGACTACTACGGATCGGTCTGAGTTAGTGGTAGTATCACTAGTTCGCACTAGTTGTGTCGTCTATCGTCCTGCGTGACTCGTGAGATATGACCTAGTTTGTACTCCTTCCGGAGGTGTAGAAAAATAATGTATAGGAGCTTGGAATGCCTCCGATGAGATGTAATCCTCTTTTCACCGTGATAGTACTTGTTTGGTCTTGTACTAAACCCTGTATGGTGTGTATGACGATGGAATAAAGAAGCAGTTTCTGTATCTACCATGTCATACGGATGATCATCTTGCATTCCGAGTTATTCCTTACGTCATGTATCCTATGTCGGAATTTTACCATCCTGACTAAATCATTGTCTTGTTTATCTAGGATGGTCAACACGCGCGCTAACCCTGCTTCCCAAGAGCAGGCCGAAGGCAGTGAAGCCAGGAATGAAAATCTGCCTCATCCTCCTTCACTAGCCGAGGTGATGATGGAAGCCTGAGAGAAACAAGCGGGAGACAAACCGTTTGTTGGAGCGTATTGAACAGAATACAGCACACCATCAGAGGGCTAACGTGGTGTCACTCAGTGATTTTATCAAATTGCATCCACCGACGTTCCACCACTCCGTCGAGCCTCTCGACGCTGATGACTGGCTTCGCAGTATCTCTCACAAACTGCGTTCCGCGTTGGTAGCGGAGGCTGACAAGGTCACCTTTGCTGCATATCATCTTGAAGGCCCCGCCAGTCTATGGTGGGAGAATTATGGAGCTATGCGCCCAACGGGCCATGTCACAACTTGGGCTGAATTCAGCGAGGCTTTCCGTGAACATCACATTCCGGAGGGTCTCATGGACCGTAAACGTGAAGAATTTTGCAGTTTCACCCAAGGCCGACTTTCTGTGGATGCCTATAGCAGGGAGTTTGGTAATCTCGCCCGATATGCAACTGAGGAAGTTTCTACTGACGCCAAGAAGCAAGCAAGGTTCCGTAAGGGCCTTAGTCCTGAGCTTCGCCGCGACCTCCGTCTGCATGAGTGCACATCTTTTTCGAAACTTGTCAACAAAGCCATCAGTGCTGAAACTGGTCAGACTGACTATGACGCAACACGCAAGCATGGACGTGACACGGGTTCCTCATCCGGTGCTGGTCCTCAGAAGCGCCGCGTGTGGGTACCCAACACCGCCCTGCCACCCAGATTCACACCGAGGCCATCTTTCCAGGCGCCTCGCCCCGTACAACAGTCTGCTCCAGCCAAGCCCTATGGGGGTCCAACCAATAATGCTCCTCCACGTACCAGTTCCGTGACTTGTTTCAAGTGTGGGGAATCTGGTCACTATATGCGTGAGTGCCCCCAGACCAACCCCAATCAATCTGCTAAAGCTGTTGGCCGTGGCAAGCCGACAGGAAAGGTGTTTCATGCTAAACCGGTCACCGCTTCACGTGGCCATGTCAACTGTGTCTCTGCCGAAGAAGCTCAAGAAGATCCCAACGTCGTTCTCGGTACGCTTCTTGTTAATTGCCACCCGGCATCTGTTCTTTTCGATACAGGAGCCTCTCATTCTTTTATATCTGAAAATTATGCTCGTTTGCATAACGTTGCATTCTGTGACATGCCATCCACTATGGAAATCTCTACCCCTGGTTCTAGATGGCAGACCTCTAGGGTAAGTTATGGAAATGAAATCCAAGTCGACAGACTTGTTTTCTTGCATCTTTGATAGCCCTTAAATCTTCAGATATTAATATCATTTTGGGTATGGACTGGATGTCAGCTCATCAAGCCAAAATTGATTGCTTCTCTAGGACTGTTCAACTCACCCATCCTTCGGGGAAGATAGTCAATGTCTTGACCCGAATAGCCAAGCGACAATTATATTCTCTTAACGCCAGCCCTTTGCCAGACCTTGAGGACGTTCCGGTAGTCCGTGACTTCCCGGATGTCTTCCCAGAGGAATTGCCAGGTGTTCCACCTGACAGGGATGTTGAGTTCGTAATAGACCTCATTCCAGGAACCGTTCCGATTGCTAGAAGACCTTATAAGATGGCACCCCTAGAACTAGCCGAGCTTAAGAAACAACTCGATGAATCCTTGAAAAAGGGTTTCATCCGCCCTAGTTCATCTCCGTGGGCTTGCCCCGTCCTATTCGTCAAGAAGAAGGATGGTACGGACCGGATGGTTGTAGATTACCGACCTGTCAATTTGGTCACAATCAAGAACAAATACCCGCTTCCCAGGATCAACGACCTGTATGATCAGCTCGCTGGATCCTCAGTCTTCTCCAAGATGGATTTGAGGTTGGGCTACCATCAAATCAAAATCAGAAACGGGGACATTCCTAAAACGGCCTTTGTTACTCGTTATGGCCAATACGAGTACACCGTCATGTCCTTCGGTTTAACCAACACTCCAGCCACCTTTTCTCGGTTAATGAACTCAATCTTCATGGAGTATTTGGATAAATTCGTCGTAGTTTATCTCGATGATATACTCATCTACTCCAAGAACGAGGAAGAACATGCCGAACATCTAAGGCTAGTGTTGAAGAAACTTCGAGAGCATCGCCTTTATGCCAAATTCTCTAAATGTGAATTCTGGTTGTCAGAAGTGACCTATCTGGGTCATGTAATATCTGGTAAAGGTATTGCTGTTAACCCTGAGCGAGTTCAAGCCGTCCTTAATTGGACTCCACCTGAATCGGTCAAGCAAGTTCGGAGTTTTCTGGGCTTAGCGAGCTATTGTCGTCGCTTTGTCGAGAACTTCTCCAAAGTTGCCAAACCTCTAACCGAACTCCTCAAGAAAGATAAGAAGTTCGAATGGACTCCACAATGTGAGCACAGCTTTCAGGAACTGAAAAGACGCCTGACCTCTGCTCCCGTGCTGGTACCGCCAGACTTCTCCAAGGACTTTGTTATCTACTGCGACGCCTCGCGACAAGGACTAGGTTGCATTCTTATGCAAGATCGACACGTAATTGCTTACGCTTCACGGCAATTGCACCCACATGAGGAGAATTATCCTACTCATGATCTAGAGCTTGCAGCCGTAGTCTATGCACTTAAGACCTGGCGACATTACCTCCTCGGTAATCGTTGCGAGATATTCACTGATCACCAAAGCCTGAAGTACATCTTCACCCAACCGGATCTGAATCTCAGGCAAAGACGTTGGGTTGAATTGATCACAGACTTCGACTTAGGAATAACCTACACCCCAGGGAAAGCCAACGTCATGGCTGATGCGTTAAGTCGTAAATCTTATTGTAACAACCTGATGTTACAACAAAGTCAACCGCTTCTCCATGAGGAATTTCGGAAGCTTAACCTTCACATTGTTCCTCAAGGTTTTCTCTCCACCTTGGTAGCAAAACCTACTCTTACGGATCAAATCATCGCTGCCCAAAAGCGAGATAAGGGAATATCTAAAATCAAAGAGAACATTGCTAGCGGAGGTGCTAGTTGTTTCTCCACCAATGATCATGGTGTTGTGTACTTTGAGAACCGTCTAGTGGTTCCCAAGAACCAGCATCTACGGCAGTTGATCCTTAAGGAGGCTCATGAATCTCCTCTCACTATCCATCCCGGTAGTACTAAAATGTATCAGGACCTACGCCAGAGGTTCTGGTGGACTAGGATGAAGAGAGAAATTGCTCAGTATATTGCAAATTGCGACGTCTGTCGTCGTGTAAAAGCAGAGCATCAACGGCCTGCTGGCACCCTTCAACCCTTAGCTATTCCTGAATGGAAATGGGATAAAATTGGTATGGATTTCATTACCGGTTTTCCCAGGACCAAAAGAGGGAATAATGCCATTTTCGTCGTGGTCGATCGTCTTTCCAAGGTAGCTCATTTCCTACCTGTTCGTGAGAGTATAACCGCTAGTCAGCTGGCAGACTTATACATCTCCCGAATAGTGTCCCTCCATGGTGTTCCTTTGGAAATTAATTCGGATCGAGGAAGTCTTTTCACCTCTCGATTTTGGGAAAGTTTCCAAAATGCTATGGGAACTCGTCTCTCCTTTAGCACCGCTTTCCACCCTCAGTCAAGTGGTCAAGTGGAACGCGTCAATCAGATTCTAGAAGACATGCTTCGAGCCTCCGTTATCTCTTTCGGAATGGACTGGGAGAAGTGCCTTCCATTTGCCGAATTCGCTTACAACAACAGCTATCAATCTAGCTTGGGTAAAGCCCCTTTTGAAGTTCTCTATGGACGACGATGTCGAACACCCCTTAACTGGTCAGAGACCGGGGAAAGACAATTCTTTGGCCCGGATATGATTCAGGAAGCAGAAGAACAAGTTCGTATCGTTCGTGAAAAGTTGAAAACAGCCCAATCCCGTCAAAAGAGTCAATATGACCGAAAACATAAGGCTATGACTTTCGAGGTTGACGAGAAGGCTTATCTTCGGGTCACCCCTCTGAAGGGAACCCATCGTTTCGGTATCAAAGGCAAATTGGCTCCTCGTTACATTGGACCCTTTTCGCATTCTTGCCAAACGAGGAGAAGTTGCCTACCAGTTGGAACTACCTCCGCACCTCTCCAGAGTTCACGATGTCTTCCACGTTTCTCAACTCAGGCGTTGCTTCTCGGATCCTATCCGTGAAGTGGACCACGAAACGCTTGATCTCCAAGATGATCTTACATATCGAGAGTACCCCATTCGTATCCTCGATCAAGCCGAACGTACCACGCGACGTCATAATATCAAGTTTCTCAAGGTTCAATGGTCGCACCATTCTGAGGATGAAGCAACTTGGGAAAGGGAGGATCGTCTTCGACTCGAGTATCCCGCCTTCTTCTCGGAGGAACCCAAATCTCGGGACGAGATTCTTTTGAGTGGGGGTGAGTTGTCACACCCTAGCTAGTCATGCATTAGAGTGTTGCATCATGTTTACTCTTTCATCAGAAACTTGAAATGGGGATGACAGAACCCCCAGTCCCCTCTGAAACCAACTAGGGTTACTAAAATAATTTTTCAATGAACCTGAAATGCCCTTCTAAAATGCCCATCATTTTTGTCTTGGTTCAGAACCTCTCCCAAAAGTGGTGCACATTTTCCTAGGCCATCCTAGGGTTTTTGAATTAAATCATAAATATTTGAATTTGGGCATTTAAAATAGTATAAAATATTTAAATGCTCAAATATCTCCAAACTAAAATGTTTCATGTTGGAAATAATCCAACTATGAGCCAGGAGTAGTTTGGTGATTTTTGAGTTGCCTAGGTATTTTATTTAATTCAACAAAGTTGCAGATATATTAAATAAAACAGAAAACAGAAAAAAACTAAAAGGGAGAAGCTTACCTGGGCTCCTCCCTGTTCAGCCCAGCCAGCTGGCCGGCCCAGCCAGCAGCCGGCCCAGCCCACCTCCCTCCTCTGTCGTCTTCGTCCCGACAGAGGGAGGGGAGTGTGGCCGGCGCGCGCGCACGGCCACCGCGCCACGCCACCTGCTCGCCTGCTTGCCTGCCCTCCCCTCCTCGCTCGACGCCCTGGACGACGCCACGCCCTCCCCCTGCTCTCTCTCACTCTCCCCCGGCTCTCCCCTCCTCTCCCTCGCTCTCTCTCTCGCCCGGCCGAACACCACCGTCGCCGCCGTTCGCCATAGCCATCGTCTCCGGCCACCCCTCGCTCCCCCGACTAGTTCAGAAGCTCCGCCTCGACTCCCTCTTCCTCCCCACCGCTCCACGGGTCCCCGAAAGCCCTGCATCGCCGCCACGTCGCCGTTCCCCTCTTCGGGCTCCGACCGTCGTCGCCGTCAAATTCACCGTCACCAGCGCGTCCCCGAGCCCGCTAACCATCCCTGCAGCTCCGCGGTGAGCCCCCGGATCATTTCCCCCTTCTCCCCTGGTCTCTTTCGACCTCTAGGCCCTAGCCCCACCTCGGCCGAGACCTCCACGCCGCCGGCGATGTCGCCGTCGTGGCCACGGTCGCCGTAGCACCCAACCGAGCACACCATCGTGCTCCCCACCTCACCAGGAGCACGCAGCACGCACCAACGCTTCCCCAAACCCCCTGCAACACTGATCCCGACCGCACCCGAACTCCGGCCGCCGCAGCCGAGCTCGCCGCCGTCAACTCCGGCCACCCCGAGCCCAACCACCACCACCAATAGACGCGGCTCAACCTTAGCAACACGTAGATGCCTTCCGCCGTCCATTTGGTTGCCGGAATGGCAAAAAGCACTTTCGCCGCCGTCTCGGACCTCGCCGGCGTCATGTCACCGGTGGGGTTTGACTTGCCCGACCTGGGGTTTGACCCCCCAGGGTCACTGACGCGTGGGCCCTGTCGGCCAGGTGGTTAGGTTAGCGCTAACTACTGTTAGTTAACCCCCCTGACACTGACAGTGGGCCCCAGCGCCACTAATCCCTAATTAGGATTAATTTAATCCTGTTTAACCCCCCCTGTCACTGACGTGTGGCCCCCACACGTCAGGTTTGACCTCAGCCAGCCACAGTTGACCACTGACGTCATGCTGACGTCATGCTGACGCAATAATTATATTTCTGGAATTAATTTAAATCAGGAAATTCCAAAATATTATTTAAACTTCAAAAATTCATAACTTTTATTCTGTAACTCCAAATTGGACAAATTATATATGAAAAATGATCAGAAAAATCCAATCTATCCATCTGTACTATTTTCATGCATGATCAAACAAGTTAAATTGATGTTTTAATCAGAACAAGAAAAGCACTTTAAAAGGCCATATTTGAATTTGAATTTGAATCTTTGATTCAAATTTGTTCAAACCCTTCTGGCTTTAGTTGCATTAGCCCAACACACTCATATTGCCATGTTTCATGCATGCATCATATTGTTGCACATTGTTTGGTGATGCTTGTGTATCGATGTCCTTTGCGACAGGTTCTGTCCCCGAGGAGTACCGTGATTACCCTAACGAAGAACCGTATCCGTGCATCGAACCATCAGGCAAGCAACCAACCATTTGATCATATCGATACAATCCCATGTTCTCGCTCCTGCTCTCTTTTACTGCATTAAGACAACGCGATTCAAACTGCTGTGTGCTACGGTAGTTGAACCCATTTCCTCTGCATGACCTGTCATTGCCACAGTAACTAGATGAAACCCACTAGCATGTGTAGGAGTTGATTGAGCCACATGTATGTGTTGTTCCTACCTTGCTATGCCTGCTATGCTTAGAGTCGTGTCAGGTCTGGTTCATCTGGGTGATGGGCTAGAGTGAAATGATTATGTCGGTAATGAGAGTGGTGTGGTGAACACGATTTGGTAAAGGTATCGATGAGAGGCCATGTAGGAGTACATGGTGGGTTGTTTCATTGAAGCCGACCCTAAGCACTGAGATCTGTATGTGTGATTTAAGAATCAGCTACTACCATACATTGGGCCCTGAAATATGACCCCGCTCGACTTCTTATTCACCCTAGCTCTCTGTCCAGGAGTTGCAAGTAGTTTCTGGTGTTTGTAGCCTACTGGAGGCCGTGGACAGCGCTGACCGTAGGGGTGGGCTGTGATGCGGTAGGTACGTGGCCGGGTGTACCGAATACCCGTTAGGTATCTCGGGAACCCTGTTCACATCGTTCGGGGCCGTATGGGAAACCTCGGCCGGACTCCCTGCGGATGGAACCTGAATAGGCGATAAACCTGGACTAGAGGCTTAAGTGTTTAGGTAGGTCGTGGTCTACACCCACGTCGGCTTTCGCTTGAAGTCTGCCGAGCACATGTCGTGTGCAGACGCTAAGTGGTGGAAACATGTATGAAGAAGTACACCCCTGCAGGGTTATCATAATCTATTCGAATAGCCGCGTCCGCGGTAAAGGACTACTTGGTTGCCTATACAGTTCATAGACAAGTAAATGGAAACTATTAAAAGCCTCAAGATAAGTGTGAGTGCCGAGGATGGCTCTTCCGTAGGAAGACGGAGGTGGATCCTCGGTAGTGTATTGAAGTGGTGAGTAGTGGACTCGTGTGCGCAAAACTATTTCAAGTTGGAGTATCGTAGGATAGTCTAGCCAAGAGTCAAAGCTGGCTTGCTGCAATAACTCCACCAACCCTTCTTGATACTATGCATGTATGTAGGATCTGATGTAAGTCTTGCTGAGTACCTTTGTACTCATGTTGCTATAATCTACATTTTTACAGAAGACGCTGCAACCCCTTCTGATGGGTTCTATGTAGACGTTGACATCAACGAGTAGGCTAAAGACCCAGGTGGTGACCCTGAGCTTGTGAAGGACCACGTAGTATAGCCAGGCTTTCCAAGCCTCTTTTATTTCACTAGTTGTCTGTACTCAGACAAGTTACTTCCGCTGCTGGCTTGTATGACTGCATGACTTGTATGTTGGGTCGTGAGACCCGTACCTTTGTGTATGATATGTATGGCTCACTGAGCCTTAAATAAAGTACTTGTGTCATAGAGTCATGTTGTGATGCTTCGTTGTATTTGCACATATCGAGCATATTGTGTGTATGGTTGAAATGCTTGGTATGTGTGGGATCTGACTATCTAGTTGTTTATCTTTAGTAGCCTCTCTTACCGGAAAATGTCTCCTAGTGTTACCGCTGAGCCATGGTAGCTTGCTACTGCTCTGGAACACTTAGGCTGGCCGGCATGTGTCCTTCTTCGTTCCTGTGTCTGTCCCTTCGGGGAAATGTCATGCTTTGAGTACCGGAGTCCTGTTAGCCCGCTACAGCCCGGTTTACTGGAGTCCTGCTAGCCCAGTGCTACAGCCCGGGCCCACTTGCTGATGACCGACATGTTCGAAGCTGGGTCATGGATGCATGTCCCTGTAAGTCTGTGCCACTTTGGGTTTACAACTAGTCATGTCAGCCCGGGCTCTTTATCATATGGATGCTAGCGACACCATCATATACGTGAGCCAAAAGGCGCAAACGGTCCCGGGAAAAGGTAAGACGACACCCGTGGGGATACCGTGCGTGAGGCCGCAAAGTGATATGAGGTGTTACCAGCTAGATCGATGTGACATCGAGTCGGGGTCCTGACATTGAGTTTATCCCTCTACATCATGTCATCTTTCTTAATGCGTTACTCTGTTCTTTATGAACTTAATACTCTAGATGCAGGCAGGAGTCGGTCGATGTGTGGAGTAATAGTAGTAGATGCAGGCAGGAGTCGGTCGATGTGTGGAGTAATAGTAGTAGATGCAGGCAGGAGTCGGTCTACTTGTTGTGGACGTGATGTCTATATACATGATCGTGCCTAGATAATCTCATAATTATTCGCTTTTCTATCAATTGCTCGACAATAATTTGTTCACCCACCGTAATACTTATGCTATCTTAAGAGAAGCCACTAGTGAAGCCTATGGCCCCCGGGTCTATCTTTTATCATATAAGCTTTCAATCTACTTTTATTTGCATCTTTACTTTTTGCATCTATATTATAAAATACCAAAAATATATATTTCTTATCATACTATCTCTATTAGATCTCACTTTCGCAAGTGGCCATGAAGGGATTGACAACCCCTTTATTGCGTTGGTTGTGAGTTCTTTGTTTGTTTGTGTAGGTGCGTGGGACTTTTGTGGAGCCTCCTACTGGATTGATACCTTGGTTCTAAAAAACTGAGGGACATCGCTGCCCTTTCCTCTTCATGGAAAACCAACGCAAGCTCAAGACGTAGCATACGCCGAGGTGACATCGCTGCCCAACCCGGATCATTTATCTGTGCACAGAAAATAGTGTAAGCTGAAGATAACAGTAGTAATAATAAATTAAATTAGAAAAAATCGTAGCATAATAAATAATTTATGCAAAATGAGTAATAAGAGATATGGCTCGGGTGTCGAACACTCGATGGGGTAGAGCTCTCTCAGCGATGCCGAAGTCCACGAGGCAACCAAACATGTCGGTATGGCAATTCGATCAACAAGGTGATTACGGGAGCCGATTTATGCCCATTGGGACTACGACGTCGACTTGCCAAAGTGACCGCGTGACGCAGTCAAAGTCGATGACCTGGAGTCAAAGAAAATGTTGGTGCGGGGCGCTGGTGCGACGAGGTGACAAAATCCGGATTCGCAAGCTTGGTCGCCCGAGTTACGGATGCAATGCGCGCGAGGCATCGACGGCATATCGGATCGCCCTGAAATGGCGGCCGTAGTGTAGACCTGATTGCAAAATCTACAGGATCGAGAGTCGCTGACCAACAGAATATACCTTTTGAAATATTATTAATATGCACGTCATGAATAACTTAGAACGACTGCACCTGGTGATTTATCCGACGATTCCATACTAGTGGCAGACGAGATGATTATGGATGAGGGACGTCCTAGCCAGAGTGCCTTGAGACTGCATAGGGCCGACCGATCTGAATGCGGATGCTGGTTTGGCGAAGGTTTCGACGCGTAGGTCAGCTCGCTGGATCGACGTAGACGGAAAACAACTGTATAAGCATCAACAAAATATCCCTGCAAAACTAATACAATACAACCAACAGGAAATATTCCGCGTGTAGCTAAGAAAGATTAAGCATGTTCAAGCCGGTAACAGTTTAGAGCTATAGCAAGGTCAAGGCAAATAAAAGAAATTGATCCAGATTGAACTAGGACCAGATCGTCTTGATCTCTCCGAGAAGTAGTACTAATCGAGCTAGTACTAGTATTTACCAACACGTGGAGTGGTGTTTGTAGCCTAGATCTCGAAGGTCGTGCTTGGAAAAGAAGTACTTAGATGCAATAACATGGTATTGTTGGCTTTGCACTTTTCAGAGAAAGGTAGCAAATGACCCGCGGCCGAACTAGGAGCTGAATTAAAAAAGAAGGAAAGGAATCTTCCTGATGTTGCTCCACTGAGCTGAAGTCTGGTCGGCAGCTGAATTCATCTCGCCCCTGCTGTACTGCTCCAGACAAGAAATACTATGCGTATGTGCTTGCCCCCGGGGATCATCTCCTTATGTGACTTTATGTCCGGATGAGGCCGCCACATCGACGGATCAAATTTAAATCAGCCACTAAAAGGTCTACACAAAAAAATCATGCAAACTGGCAGAACAATATCCAGTGCGTATTTGATACATACTGTGCCGGTAACTGGAAAAGTAAAACCACATGTGTTTGTTCGGGCAGAGGCATGGAGACCCCAGGAGAACAAAACCTTCACGTGAACTCCCAGTGGATTAGTACTATAGTAGTCAAACGTGTTTTGGTACTCCACGTCCTTGCACTGCTCCATCTCTTCCAAGGATGATTTGACCTTCGTGAGGTAGCAGCTATGGAGGAAAAAACCTGCAAACCAGCAATCTGACCAGCGGCACTGTTGCTACTTAATAAACAAAAGGAAAAGAAGAGAGAGGATCATCCCTGCGCCTGTGCCGCCTAAGGAGGGCACCTCCTGGCTTCCCGTGGTCGCTCGGGACCCGGGATCACGTGAGGCCGGCGCTAAGCCGATTTGTCTTCGGTCGCGCCGATCTCTTGATACTTGAAGGCTATGCCGTGCACAGTTCCCCTGATTCGATTTGATCTCAAAATCGATCTCGGACGAGCCTGCGAAATATAATCGCAATCCACAAACAATAATTCTCAAAGAAATCAATTCATGCGAAACGAATCTGATTGAAAAAATAGCACCTGATCATCCCATCGCTCCGCGACGAATGCCAAGCAGGCTCTCAATGAAAGCACCAATGCCGGTTCAATATCCGGTGTATCTCGTAGTAGGGGTCCTAAGCTAGGCGTCTTGGAACGATGGTAACATGGACACGGGGTTTTACCCAGCTTCGGGCTTTCTCGAAGAGATAACACCCTACATGCTGCTTTTGATTGTATTCATATGGGTGTAATACATAGTACATGTATCTACCACGAGATTGTAGTAATGAATATATGAGATTGTCTATTGACTAGCCTGGCCTCGGTTTATATATGCACCGTAGGCCTAGGGTTTAGAGGAGTCCTTGTCTTGGGTGCCAAGTCTTATGGAATCCTCCTTGTATGCGGCATGGGCTGTCCGAACTGGCCCAATAGTGAACCGCTGTCGGTGTCAAAACCGGCGGATCTCGGGTAGGGGGTCCCGATCTGTGTGTCTAAGGCTAATGGTAACAAGAGGCAAGGGACACGATGTTTTACCCAGGTTCAGGCCCTATCGATGGAGGTAAACCCTACTTCCTGCTTGATTGATCTTGATGATATGAGTATTACAAGAGTTGATCTACCACGAGATCGTAGAGGCTAAACCCTAGAAGCTAGCCTATGATGACTATGATTCTGTCTCTACGGACTAAACCCTCTGGTTTATATAGACATCGGAGGGGGTTAGGGTTTACACAGAGCCGGTTACAAAGTAGGAAATACAATATCCGGATCGCCAAGCTTGTCTTCCACGCAAAGGAGAGTCCCATCCGGACATGGGACGAAGTCTTGAGTCTTGTATCTTCACGGTCCAACAGTCCGGCCAAAGTATATAGTCCGGCTGTCCGGATACCCCCTAATCCAGGACTCCCTCAGTAGCCCCGGAACCAGGCTTCAATGACGATGAGTCCGGCGCGTAGTTTGTCTTCGGCATTGGAAGGCGGGTTCCATCTCCGAATACTCCAAAGTAATTACCGAACATTTAAATCATGTCCGGATATGCGAGACGATTTTCACATACCACCGTAGAGAGAATGATATTTCACAAATATAATCTGCCGACAACTTTAAATGAAGCGACACGACAAAATGGTCGAGTCATTATTGAATCGTCTTTCTAATGCCAGCAACCGCATATATCGAGGCGGTTTTCTTGGCACGTCCTGTCAAAGCAGAGATCATGACCCCTTATCACGGGATTCTCATCAATACGGGTTTGGGTAACCCAACCGCGCCATCAATCGTGGCGCTTGGGAAATAAGCGATTTTCAATGGGCAAGTGGGGAGACGCACCGTTTTCGTCGCCTCTATAAAGGGATAAGGATTCCTCATTTTCACCCACGCCTTCTTCCTCTTCTGCTTATCCATTCCCATACCCTCGAGCTCCAGCGCCCTAGTTCACGCCTTCTCCGCACAACCAAACATGTCTAGAGCAGGAGACAAGTGCGTGGCCTCCACCATGAAGGAGGAGCATATTACGAAGCTCCGGGCGGCCGGATACTTGGCCGCAGAAATCGCGCACTAGCTACCGGACGCAGGGCAGATCATTCCAACTACGGGACCCCACGAGAGGGTCGTATTTCTCGCCCACTTCGTCCGTGGACTGGGATTTCCACTTCATCCCTTTGTTCGCGGGCTCATGTTTTACTACGGGCTAGACTTCCATGATCTAGCCCCAAATTTTGTCCTCAACATCTCGGCATCTATCGTCGTGTGCGAGGCCTTCCTCCGCATCAAGCCTCACTTCGGCTTGTGGCTACAAATCTTCTGCGTGAAGTCAAAGATTGTGAGCAGCCAGCAAGCGGAGTGCGGAGGCGCCATGGTGGGCAGGCTGCCCAACGCTACCTGGCTCGACGGCACCTTCACGGAGACCGTAAAGGGGTGGCAATAGGGGTGGTTCTACATCACTGAGCCATGCGATGCCAACTGGGCGGCGGCACTCGAATTCCAATCCGGAATTCCCATGCGGCTCACCTCCTGGGAAAAGAAGGGCCTGGCCTAGGGTGAACCTGAGGAGCTGACAGGACTTCAGAACTGCATCAAGAGTATGATGGACAAGAAAATCAAGCTTGTCAACGTTGTCCAGGTCATGCTCGTCCGCCGCATTCTTCCGTGCCAAAGACGGGCATTTACTCTGTTGCAGTTTGTTCCGGCCGAACACCGGACACTTCAAGAGCTCTACGACATACACACAAGGACGCATGGAAGGTGATGTTCAAGGCATCCAAAATACCTCCTCCCACATCCGAGGACCATGGACTTCATGCCACGTGGCTCCCCTGTCTGGTGAGTTTTCTGACCATC
This sequence comes from Triticum aestivum, assembly GCF_018294505.1. Taxonomy (NCBI): domain Eukaryota; kingdom Viridiplantae; phylum Streptophyta; class Magnoliopsida; order Poales; family Poaceae; genus Triticum; species Triticum aestivum. The sequence continues at coordinate 320,461,867 of NC_057798.1, forward strand.
ACCAGATGTAGTTTTCCCAGCGTAGTCATGGGAGAATTTTAAGTCATTGTGTGTGTTTAATCAGGAGTACGTGGTGATAGCGGAGTGGATCGACTGTCTGGCTCCACTGCCAGAAGGTCCAGCGTCCGCTCTCCTGACGGAGATGCTAGTCCTGGCGCCTTACAAGGTGCCAGAAAAGAAGGCCGGAAAGAAGGCCCCGGGGACCAGGAAGGGTCTCCGACGTAAGGTCGTACCGGACGTCTCGTCCGAACACGATGAGGCACACTCCTCCCCCGAAGGGGAGGAGGAAAAGGAAAGGGATGCCCCACCTGAGGAGGCCGAAGGGACTAAGAGGGCGAACCCGGGGAAAAGGAAGGGTCCCTGACACAAGGCAGTCATACCCTCATCGTCCGAAGATGACGAGGCAGATTCCTCCCGCGGAGGCGGGAGGAAACACGAGGAAACTCCGCCTCCCCGCACTGGGGAGGAGAAGAAGAGGAAAGCCGCCTCGGAGGGGGTGGCTAGGACGCCCAGAAGGGAAAAGTGTCCTTTCCGGATTACTCCACCACGGCCGCCTACAACGAGTAGGAGTGGCTGCCCAGGGGGAAGCCCCGGGTAAGATTGTAATTATCCACACTCTGTTGTACTTTAGTGCGACTTCGCTTCATAGTCTGTAATAACGCCGAACACGCGTATGCAGTACGGCCAGGGTCCATCCCGAGGTATCTTCTTTGGATGGGTCTTTGAGCGATTCGGCGATGAACTCGCTCCCAACGGCCACTTCCCCTCGGCTTGCGGATGACACGGAGGTGTTGTCCAAAAGGCTCCCGGAGGAGAGGGAGGCGACTCTGGAGACGCCCCAAGGCGAAATTCCAGACGCCGAGCACATGGGGCATAAGATCCCCGCGGATTGTGCCTACGAGAGCCGCAGCAAGCCGGGCTCCCAGCCGGACACTGTACCGGAACCTCGAAAGGTTCCAAATTCGGGCAGGCAGCCCCTCTCTAAGGAGGGCGAGCCATCTGTGCCGATGACTTCCATTACACCAGAGGCATCGGATAGTCTGCTGGAAGCGCTTCGCGGCGCTTCCATGGATGAAGAGCACCATACTCTTATGAGTGCGGTGATTCAAAAGGTTCGGTCCGCCAAGAGCGGATTAACCAAAGCCTGCACCAGCCTCCGAACAGGCTTTGAGGTAAGTAATCAAAAATGTGTGAAATTATCACCCGATAGGTAGCAGCCCCTGATATTTTGTTTGGTGTTCGGAAGGAAAAGCCAAACGGAGGGTCAATTATAATCCACACGAGTCTAATAGTAGGTGTTTATGTGAATAAGCAGGCAGTGTTGTTTGCCGCTGCTGCCCGCACGGCCGAGGTCGCCGGACTCAAAAGGGACCTTAAGCAGGTTGAAGAGGAGCTCGGCCTTACAAAGAGGCAGCTCGAAGAGAACAAAGGTGAGTGGTACCCCGTTCACGTATCATATAGAGGAGAGAAAAAAAAGGGAAAATGGTGATGCTAACAAAAAGTATCATGATTTTGTAATAGGGGCCATGACCGAAGTGGTGTCCCTAAAGAAAGCGCTATCCGAGGCCTAAAACAAGGCAGCCATGGAGCGCATTGAGCGTGAAAAGCAAGATGCTAGAGTGGGCGAGGTATAGCAAGAGCTCCAGGAGCTCGGCAAGAAGTTCGAGTCCTTGGAGCGTGACTTCAAGACGAAGGAGTCTGAACTTGTGAAGGCCCTTTTGAGCATGAAAGATGCCAAGGCCGAAGCCGAAAAGGCCCAGCAGGAAATCCAGTCAACCAAGAAGATAGCGGCGGGTAAGACATTCTTTATGCAAAGCAAGCATGTGGAGGAGACGTTTCTTTTACTTACCCGAATTCAGAGCTCTCCAGGGGCATTCGCAGATCTGCCACGCAGCATATCGGATGCCGCGGAGTTCTACCATGCCAAAGAGGGGAGCTCAATGGAGAAGCTATTCTAGTCCTAGTATGCTGGAGCCGAACACCCGATGCCTCTGAGTGACCAATTGAAAGCAATTGGTTGAACTCCACAGGGCGGCCGAAGTGGCTATGAAAGATTTCATAGTCCGGATGTGGCCTGGTGAGCCCCTGCCCACCAGCTACTTCGGCCTGATAAAGCGGATGCTAAATCCTTGTCGGTGGTTTGAAGTGATGAAGCGATCCATTTGCATTGAGGGTGCCCGCCGAGCCTTTGCCCATGCGAAGGTATATTGGGGCAAACTGGATGCGGAGAAGCTAGTGAAGGATGGACCGCCGGAGTGCAAGGCACATCGCTATCCCAAAAAATATTATGATGGCATTATGAAAGCCGCTCGCCTCGTGGCCGATGAGTGTACCAAGGACATGATCTTTGAGTGAATGCACTCCTGTCATTTTTGTAATATAAGAACAAAGTTATTTGTGCTATATAGTGTTTTGTTGATTTAAAATATTACCTTCTGTGCGGCTATTTATAAAATTCTGAAAGTAGGCCAGTCGTCGGCGTCCGCCCCCACATAACCAGTACTTGGGTGTTCGTGGAAAACCCAAAACACTCTTTTATCCAAATTTTTGGTCCGTGAAAGAGGTGTTTGGCGCAGCGAACAAGGCAATCGGACTATGCGGCTTTATACCTCTCACTTAGCCATAGAAGTCTATAATTTTAAATTGCGGCGAAGCCCCTAGAATTCGGCAGGCCGAATTGGGGCGCTATACATGCCTAAATCGGACGGGGCCGACTCCTCGCCTAAAGCAGAAAAAATCTTTAAGGATTTCAAGACCTCTCGAACAGCGACCAGCTCTCGCCGCATCATGACAATCAGTTTTTGGCTTTCTCTACTGAGGTGCTCGTCCGGAAGAACCGGGACACAATGGCAGTAGTTCTCCCTGTGCTACCTTAGCCGATATAACGGAACGTAAGGTACCAAAACAAGGGAGCCGGGCTAACGCAACTATTGACCCAAGACATGATTCTGAGCTGATGCATATAGTGCTATAAGTTCGGGGTGTCGCACTGTCAAAAGTGTTCGGACTTATCTTGCCGTATTAAGGGGCGCCATAAGAAGCCCCTGGCAAACTGAACATACCAATGTGCACGGATGCAATATTACATACACATTTATAAGAAAAATGTGCAGATAGGGATAATGAGCTGACGCTATATATTATCTCCCATTGATGAATAATACGTCTAAGCGTATGTTTACACTGAATGCGTTAAGCAGAAGTAAGTAGGACTATTTGACATGTCCTATCCAAGGGCGGGACGCATGTGGGTATATAAAACAGGTATAACGATCGTGAAAAGATTCCACTTGGGTGTTCCCTTTGTGCGCAAAGCCTTTTGCCTCCTTGGTTTTCTCTCTTGTAAAAGTCTGACAATCCGACACTTTTGAAGAGGCTGACCGAAAGCAGGGTCTTGAAAGATAAAAGGTGGGTTATTAAAGTATGTTGCGACTGAACCGCACTGTTGACTGCGTCACTATTGCACCTCCGCCTATGCCCATGGTATTTGGAGTGCGTAATTGTGTGCACGCGGCACGAACTTTGCCTTACTGGGGCTGGAGCAGAGGCCGGACTGCTAGTCGCGCTCTTGGCGTGCCTGATGATCCTGTTGCAGGGTACTCCGAACTCGCTTGATGGTGTTTGGGGTTGTTGTCGCCGGATTGGTGGTTTGCCGGAGAAGGCTGCTTTGTACTTCTGCCGCGAGGGCTGCAGTGTGCTCTTCTGTACGGAGAGAGCGGTCGGTGTTTTCGTTGACTGTTATGACCCTGCGAGGTCCTGGCATCTTGAGCTTGAGGTATGCATAGTGTGGTACCGCATTGAATCGAGCGAATGCAGCTCGTCCAAGCAATGCATGATAACCACTATGGAAAGGGACGATATAAAAGATTAACTCCTCACTTCCGAAGTTATCCGAAGATTCGAAGACCACTTCCAGTGTTATGGAGCCCGTGCAACGGGCCTCTACTCCTGGAATTACACCTTTGAAGGTGGTTTTGGTGGGCTTGATTCTTGAGGGGCCGATGCCCATTTTGCGCACTGTGTCCTGATAAAGCAGGTTCAGGCTGCTACCGCCATCCATAAGGACTCTCGTGAGGTGGAATCCATCAATGATTGGGTCTAGGACCAATGCGGCTGAACCGCCGTGATGGATGCTGGTAGGGTGGTCCCTACGATCAAAGGTGATCGGACAGGCTAACCATGGGTTGAATTTGGGGCGACTGGCTCCATCGCATAGACGTCCCGTAGTGCTCATTTCCGTTCCCATTTGGGAATGTGGGTGGCATAGATCATATTGACTGTTTTCACCTGGGGAGGAAATTTCTTATGTCCCCCCGTGTTCGGACACCGGGGCTCCTCCTCATCGTCGTTGTGCAGCCCCTTGTCCTTGTTCTCGGCGTTTATTTTACCGGCCTGTTTGAACACCTAGCAGTCTCTATTAGTGTGGTTTGCTAGCTTGTCCGGGGTGCCATGAATTTGGCACGAGCGATCAAGTATGCGGTGCAGACTGGACGGCCCCTAATTGTTTCTTTTGAACGGCTTTTTCCGCTAACCGGACTTTGAGCCACTGAATCCGGCGTTGACTGTCGTGTCTTCAGTGTTGTCGCCGCTGTTCCATCGCTTATGTCTGTTGCGCCGTGGCTTGCCGTTATTGTCGCAGACATCTGAAGTGCCGGAATGTATTGGTGTTGTGCTGCTGCGAGCCAGCCAGCTATCTTTGCCCGGGCAAAAGCGTGTCATGAGTGTCATGAGGGCCGCCATGGACTTTGGTTTTTCCTGGCCGAGGTGTCGGGCGAGCCACTCATCGCGGATATTATGCTTAAAGGCTGACAGGGCTTTGGCGTTTGGACAGTCGACAATTTGGTTCTTTTTAGTTAGGAACCGAGTCCAGAATTTCCTGGCTGACTCTCCGGGCTGTTGGGTAATGTGACAAAGTCATCAGCATCCGGTGGCCGTACGTTCCCGCCTTGTAAGTTGTCGAGGAATGCATCCTCCAGGTTTTCCCAACTACCAGTGGAATTTGCCATTAGGCTATTTAGCCAGTGCCAGGCCAGTCCTTTCAGTTTAAGGGGAAGATACTTGATGGGATGTAGATCGTCACCACGGGCCATGTGAATGTGGAGAAGGAAATCTTCGATCCATACAGCGGGGTCCGTTGTGCCATGGTATGATTCAATGTTTACGGGCTTAAACCCTTGTGGGAATTCGTGATCCATCACTTCATCAGTGAAGCAGAGGGGGTGTGCAAAGCCTCTATGCCAGGCTATGTGGCTACGCAGTACAGATGCGTCTAGTTGGCTGTGTCCGGCCCGGCCGGACTTGTCGATAGTGTATCCAGCGTGATGATCATCGTCACGTGTTGAGGCGCGCCCCCGCAATCCGTAGATCGATCTTGGCCGTCCTGCCTTGTTTTCCAGTATATCTTGCAGGTCTTGCCTATCGCCCCGGGCCATAGTGTATTGGCGTAGGGGTGCGGGCTGGTATTCGGGCTGATAAGCCGTTTTATCCCGGCCACGAGGTGGCCGGTCAGCTGTGTGGCGCTCGAGTCCATATTCCTCGGCTGCCAGGACTTCAGTCCATCTGTCTGTGAGCAGGTCTTGATCAGCTTGGAGCTGCTGCTGCTTCTTTTTCAGGCTCCTCGCAGTGGCCATAAGCCGACACTTGAAGCGCTCCTGCTCTACGGGGTCCTCAGGCACGCCAAACTCGTCATCGCCGAGGCTAATCTCGTCTTCAGATGGGGGCATGTAGTTGTCCTCCTCCGGGTATCCGTCCGTCGCCTATTTGTCCGGGCTGACCTGCCCATCTTCCTGTTCGGCCTGCTCGAAGGCAGGCTGATCGGGGTTGTATTCATCTTCGCCATCATCCGGATTTTTTTCGTCTCCTGTGTCGGTATTGCTGTGGCGGGGCTTGGAGCGGCGCCGAGGACGCCCATGCTTTGCTTTCTTCCTTGAGGGGTTATCCTCCATTGCCTCATCGCCATTGGTTTCTTTCAGGGTGTCCACCATATATATATATCATATGAGGAGGTCGCTGTGCACCGCCCCGTGGACGGTGGTTCCTTTTCTTCTCCTACATCGTCGTCCGCACCGTCGATGTCTTTAGAGTCGAAATCAAGCACGCCAGTCAAATCATGGACCGTGGCAATGAAGTGGGTGGTGGGTGGGCAATGAATTCCCTTGTCACCAGCTTCCCACTCAAGCCGGACATAGTTCGACCAAGAGTCTCCTAACAAAGAGAGAGACTTTAATGAGTTCAGCATGTCGCCAAAGGGTGAGTGCTGGAAAATATCCGCAGCGGTGAACTCCATTACCGGAGCCCATCCAGATTCGACGGGCTCGGGGATGCGTGAACTGGAACCCACAACCGGACTTAAGCACGGGGGTCCGGCGGCACAGGCTTCCTTGGGGGTGAAGTCTGTGTTCGGATCTACCGCCGATGAGTGTGCAGCTTCCGAGGGGGGGGGGTCCATCCACCCGTCCTCGGACGACGCGATTTGCCCCGGATTTAGGTCCGAGGCTCCTGCAGGTGCGATATCCCGAGTATTGTCCAACAGCAGGTCTGAGCCGTGCTCGTCGTGACTATTCGGCGCTCCTGGCATAGGCCCGAATCCATCGAAGATCAAGTCTCCATGGATATAGGTCGTGTTGTTCAAGTTTCCGAACCTGACCTGATGGCCAGGGGCGTAGCTGTCGATCTGCTCCAGATGGCCAAGTGAATTGGCCCGCAGTGCAAAGCCGCCGAACACGAAGATCTGTCCGGGGAGAAAAGTCTCACCCTGGACCGTGTTGTTGATGATTGAAGGAGCCATCAAGCCTTGCAGCAACGACATAGAAGAACTCTCAATGAAAGCACCAATGTCGGTGTCAAAACCGGCGGATCTCGGGTAGGGGGTCCCAATCTGTGCGTCTAAGGCTAATGGTAACAGGAGGCAAGGGACACAATGTTTTACCCAGGTTTGGGCCCTCTCGATGGAGGTAAAACCCTACTTCCTACTTGATTGATCTTGATGATATGAGTATTACAAGAGTTGATCTACCACGAGATCATAGAGGCTAAACCCTAGTAGCTAGCCTATGATGATTATGATTCTATCTCTAAGGACTAAACCCTCCGATTTATATAGACATCGGAGGGGGTTAGGCCTTACACAGAGTCGGTTACAAAGAAGGAAATACAATATCCGGATCGCCAAGCTTGTCTTCCATGCAAAGGAGAGTCCCATCTGGACACGGGACGAAGTCTTGAGTCTTGTATCTTCACGGTCCAACAGTCCAGCCAAAGTATATAGTCTGGCTGTCCAGATACCCCCTAATACAGGACTCCCTCAACCGCCATGGGGGTCCTCGGCCCGATCCAGCTGGTCGGGAGACGACGTGGTGAGTACCCCCTAGTCCAGGACACTGTCAGCCGCAGCCCCTCTTGGGTGGTGGAAAAGATGGTCCTTCCTTAGGAGCCTTCCCCTTCTCAGTGGTCGAGAATCTCCTCGTCGGTGCCATGGATGCGACGGCAAGATGGAGGAAGAAGAAGGGACGAGCAGCGAGCAGACGAAGAAAGAGATGAGCTAGGGGGGCTCCGCCCCTCCCCTCATTTATAGCCGGAGGGAGGCTAACCGCCGGCCCCCACGATCTCGCGTAATGATGTTTTTCTACATGCAGCATCGACTCGTCAAGTCGGATGGATTTCAAGGCCGCATGGGAAGTGGAGTCGCCCACGTCCCATCAATCGCCACACGTCGTCCAAGGCCGCAGGCAGTTAGGGCCTGCGGCGCTCCGCACTTGCCCTTTGGCTTTGCCTAGAAGCCAAGTCCGAGCGTGCTTTGGGCCCGGGGGCTACTGTTGGCATTCTGGATATAGGGTACCTAGACTTGCATGCCCGCGGCCCACGGCGTGGCTCCACCCATGGCCTGGTACGGCCTAGCTTCAGCATCAACAACTCAAGACCCTTGCAAGGGGCCAAGCCTCGCGAGGCGGATGTCGGTGTCAAAACCGGCGGATCTCGGGTAGGCGGTCCTGAACTGTGCGTCTAAGGTTGATGGTAACAGGAGGCGGGGGACACGATGTTTACCCAGGTTCGGGCCCTCTCTATGGAGGTAATACCCTACTTCCTGCTTGACTGATCTTGATGAATATGAGTATTACAAGAGTTGATCTACCATGAGATCGTAATGGCTAAAACCCTAGAAGTCTAGCCTGTATGATTATGATTGTCTCTACGGACTAAACCCTTCGGTTTATATAGACACCGGAGGGGACTAGGGTTGTACAAAGCCAGTTACAGAGAAAGGAATCTACATATCCGAACGCCAAGCTTGCCATCCATGCAAAGGAGAGTCCCATCCGAACACGGGAAGAAGTCTTCTGTCTTGTATCTTCATAGCCCATCAGTGCGGCCCACGTCACATAGGCCAAACGGCCGAGGACCCCTTAATACAGGACTCCTTCAGTAGCCCATGAACCAGGCTTCAATGATGAGGTGTCTAGCGCGCGAATTTTCTTCGGCATTGCAAGGAGGGTTCCTTCTCCAAATACTCCAAAATATCTTTGAACATAAGAATCGTGTCCGGCTCTGCAAAACAAATTCCAAACACAAACGCAGAGAGTATAATATTTAACGAGTCCAATCCGCTGACAACTTTTTGTAGCGTGACATCACTTCGCCGCCCGACCATTATTTTGAACTGTTTTTTAGCCTGCCGCTCCATATTTCCAGATGCGGTTTTATTGGCACATCTTGTCAAAGCAGAGATCGTGTCCCCTTATTGCGGGATTATCATCAATACATGATGGGTAATCCCACCATATCGTCTGCATGGACCTTGGGAATAGGCCAGTTTTTAGGGCGAGTGGGGAGGTGCTTAATATTCACTGCCTTTATAAGAGATAAGGATTGACCCCTTTCACCCACACCTTCTCTCTCTCTGCCTCCCCCATTCTCGAGCTCCAGCGCCCAAGTTCTCATCTTTTTTGCCCCAAGAGAGCACTCCAACCATGTCTGGATCTGGAGCGCAGGGCAAGTGGATAGCCTCCTCCGTTAAGGAGAAGGACATTACCAAGCTCCGGGAGGCTGGGTATTTGGCCGAGGAAATCACCGACCGACTTCCGGCCAAGGGATAGGTTGTCCCCACCTCGGAGCCCCATGAGGGGGTAGTATTCACCCCCCACTTCGTCCACGGGTTGGGATTTCCTCTCCACCCATGAGTCCGTGGACTCATGTTCTATTATGGGTTGGATTTCCAGGATCTGGCCCCTACTTCCTCAATATCTCGGCATTCATTGTCGTGTGCGAGGCCTTCCTCCGCATCCCACCCCACTTCGGTTTATGGTTAAAGATATTCAATGTGAAGGCGAAGGTCGTGGGTAGTCAACACACCGAGTGTGGAGGTGCCATGGTGAGCAAGATGCCCAACATCGCATGGCCAACAGGTACCTTTGTGGAGACCGTAAAAGGGTGGCAACAACAGTGGTTCTACGCCACAGAGCCGCGCGAGACCACCTGGGCCGCGGCTCCTGAATTCCAGTCAGGAGCCCCGATGCGTCTCACCTCCTAGTTAGAGAAGGTCCTGGACTGGTCTTTGTCGAATGAGCTGACAACACTTCAAACGCGCATCAGGAGCATGATAGACAAGAATATAAAGCTTGTCAATGTGATCAAGGTGATGCTTGTTCGCCGGATCTTTCCGTGCCAAAGCCGGACTTGCCGTTTGTGGGAGTACGATCCGGCCAAGCACCAGACCTTGCTGCAGTTCTTTGGCACTACGCACGAAGACATCTGTAAGTTGCTTTTCAAGTCCAACAAGACGTGGCCGGATACGACCGAGGACCATGGGCACGACTTGGCCCATCCCGCTAGTCCGGTAAGTTTTTTCATATTTTAAAGGTGTATCCTTTACTTGCATACTCGAGGAAGACGCCTAAGCCTCCCTACTGATTCTCCCAGGGCTCGACAAAGAAGGCGGAGCGAATTCACTGTCCGGCTTTGCTGCCCGAAGACCCAGCAATTCCACTTCTGACGAAGATGCTGGCTCCGGCGCCCTATCAAGCGCCGGAGAAGAAGGCCAAGGAGACCAGAGGTGGCCTCCATCAGAAGGGCACTGCGGACGTGACGTCCGGAGACGCCGAGACTCATTCCTCCGCCGACGAGTACGACGAGGAAGAGGAGGAGGAAGAAGAAAGCCATTCCCCCTGAGGGGGGAAGAAAGAAAAGGACGGCCTCCACGTGTCTGGAGGCCGAAGCGTCCAAGAAGGGGAAGGCTTCCCTCCCGGACAACTCCACATCGGACACCGACAGCAACTCGGAATGGCGCCCCGGGGATAATCGCCTAGCTGAATCGTAAGTGCTCGAAGATGCACTCATATATCCGACCCTTTTCCTTCATGGTTTTAACATGTCAAATCATGTGCTGCAGCCCGGCCCATTCCGTCCTCCAGCGATCCTCATCAACGGGGAATTCGCTGGACCCGAAGGTGATGTACAGCGGGTCCCTTCCGGCGGCCTCCTCTCCCAAGGCCATGTATGACACCGAGGTATTGTCCTGAAGGACCCCAGGCCAGGGAGAGACGCAGGAGGCCGTCAAGGCAGCACCAGAGGGTGAAACCTTGGCCACCGGACACATGGGGGAGCAAATCCCCATGGATACTAGCGATGGGGGCCATGTCAAATTCTCCCCCCAGCCGAATACAATTTCGGAGACCTATACGGCTCAGGAATCAGGCAAGCAGCCTCTTTCGAAAGAAGGAGGTGCGCCTATTCCACCGGTGACCTCTGTCCATCCAGAGGCACCGGATAATTTGCTGGAAGCGCTGCAAGGCGTTTCCATTGTTGAGGAGCACCGTATCCTTATGGGTACGATGGTTGAGAGGGTGCGGTCCGTTAAGAGCGGACTGACCGACGCCTGTACCAGCCTTCTAACAGGTTTTGAGGTGAGCGACACAATTATATAAAAAGAATGTCATAGTATAGAAAGTAGCCCTTGATACTTTGTCCGATGTTCGGAAAGAAAACGGAACAGAGGATCAAATAATTTTCGCAGGAGACTAACCTGACATGTCTATATAAATAAGCAGGCATCATTGCTGGATGAGACCTCTCATGCTGCTGAGGTCTCCGGACTGAAGCAGAGTCTGGAGCAGACTGAGGAAGAGCTCGGCCGTGTGAAGAAACAACTGGAAGACAATCAAGGTATGCAATAACCTTGTCTATATACAGGAAGGATGAATGATTTGTGCTGACTAAAGTGCCATGATATTTATTAGGAGCAGCGACCGAGGTGGAGACCCTTAATAAGGCACTGGCCGAGGCCGAGCAGAGAGCGGCCCAGGAACAAGACACCCGTCAAAAGCATGAGGCCAGGGTTGGTGAGGTCCAGCAGGAGCTCCAGGACGCCGTGAAGAAATGCGAGTCCTTGGAGCGCAACATTACGGCTCAAGAGTCAGAACTTGCCAAGGCCTCCCAAAGTGCACACGATGCCCGGGTTGAAGCCCAGGGCACCCTCCTGGAAGTACAGGAGGCCAGAAAAATCACGGCGGGTAAGGCCTTTATTATTCAGAGCAAATATGTGAAGAAAAGGATCCTCTTACTGACCTGGATTTGGAGTTCTCCAGGGGCGTTTGTGGATCTTCCGCATAGCATTTTAGACGCTGCAGAGTTCTTCCGAGCCGAAGAGGGGAGCTCCACGGAGAATGTCAGAGTAAATGACCACAGGTAGCCTAACCAGCTCCCCCTGGCTCTCCAAAAAATATCGGGCCGACTGCGCCCTCCAACATCCAAGATGCAGGGCCACCGTCTCCTAGCCGGCTGTCCAACCGGACAGCTGCCTGAACGCGGCAAGGCTCTGCAAGCCCTCTCAACAAGGGCCGACTCCTAGCAGCCAGTCATTAGAGGACCGGCTCCTAGCAGGCGGCCCAGCTCACACCCTCCAAGTTTAAACCCACATAACAGTGATAAGACGGGGCGTGGCTATAGTGAAGCCTGCCACCCCCGAATTCGGGAGCAAGCATGGCCATAGTGCGCCGTACGGGGCAATCACTCCCCATCTGGTGCGGCACTGTTACCATGTTGACCATGACATCACCCACGACAGGCCGTCAGTACAGCCCGCAGGCGGCGGGCCCCTCTGGCTAGAGAGATACCAGAAGGAGGCCAAGCTCCACCAGTCAGCCTAGGGGGAGGCCGGCTCCTAACAAGCCAGCCCATTTCCGCCCTAGAAGTTTGTGCACCATTGAGCCGATAAGATGGGGTAAGGCTACAGTGAAAGCCTGCCAGGTGGCGACACTGTAGCCATGCTTACCCTGACAAAGCCCTTGTCACCAAGAGTGAGGCTACAATAACCAGCAGCCGGCGGGACCCACCAGTCGGCGGGCCCCAGCTACCAGCGGAGAAGCCGGTGACTACAGACACTCACGGCCTGGACCCGCATCCAGCCGGATTACCATTGTACCCCTTGGGGGTAGGCCTATATAAGCCCCCCAGGGCACCCATGCCAAGGGTTGATCTTTTAGAGTTTTAGACACCACATAGAGAGAAGAGGAGAGCTAGCCTTGCCCTTCTTCTTCCTCTAGCCGAACAACTCAAGGAGCCTCTTGTAGCTACTTGTTTTGATCTAGTGATCATGCGGAGACCCGCAGAGCAGGACAAGGGGTGTTATCTCCACGGAGAGCCCCGAACCTACGTAAGATTCACCGGCGTGCATGTCTTCGCCTTATCCCGTTTCCAGGCACCAGCGATGTCTTACTGGCTCCCACAATGATAAGCCACCCGTTGGCATATGTCGCACCTACCACCCGACATTTGGCGCCCACCATGGGGCCAGGTGCACCGTCGTATGGAGACCTGCTCTGGACGGGAACCCTTTTCCTCCCCAGCGAGCGTAGCCAGCCCGGCATGCCCAATGGCGCTTTCCCTAAAGTGCTGCACGATGTCGACGACGCCTGCACTGCGAGCTGCCTCGCCGATCTTCTCGGCGAGGTTCACCTCTCCGATGAGCCCGCGTCTGACGCGGGCACAGATGGCCTCGAGAGCCGCCTCGTTAGCCTCTTCGACCAGCTCCACGTCGCCAGCGAGCCTGCTATAGACTTGGAGTCAGTCGGCTCCACCGACCCGATGATTGTTGACTCCGACACGGCGTCGCTTGACGCATTCCCCACCGACGTGGTGGTCTACAATGAGCCACCTCCTTGCGAGCACAGCGGCGGGAGCACAGTCACTGAGGTGCTTGTCATTACCAGCGGCGAGCACTTGGACGGAGGCGTCCAAGACCCACTCGATGCGGCGTTGCGAGACTTGTCAGTGCCCATCCCGGAAGACGCACACGCTAAGACGCTGGAAACACCACTACAAAAAATACACTTCCGTGATGATACGTGTTTGTCACAGTAGGTCGCGTTTTTTGTCATGCATGTACATCCATGACGATTTTATGACAGAATCAAGATAGTCATACCTGTGCTGTCGTAGAAGTGTTCCATGACATTACCAAAATTATCATCACGAAAGTGTCCACTTCCATGGCGATAAATCGCGCGTCATAAAAGTGCTTTCGTCAAGGGTGACCGACACGTGGCATCCACCATAACGGAACGCCGTTAAGCTATCGGGTCGGATTTTGGATCTGATAACCCATTAACAGCCCCGACCAATGGGGATTTTCCACGTGTAAAATCATCATTGGCTGGAGGAAACACGTGTCGGCTCATCATTGGGACAGATGTCATCCACTCACTGGACAGAAGGCGCCTATGATACGTCGACACATGGCACGGCCCAATACTGGCCCATTCCTGTGAAAAGGCCGGCTTGTTTGAATTGGTCAAAAGCTGGCGGGCCGGCCCATGGAAAGCCTGTTAACGACATGTTAGCATATAGCCCATTTACAGCCCGCTAACCCAAGGCATGTTACGCCCTATGAGAATTTGGCCCAGTAGCGTCATCTGGGCCATCCAATATGATTCCAACCCGTTTTCACTTCTGGCCCATGTATGGCCCATGATGTCTTTCGGTCCATATGAGTCCCTTTGTAACTCTTGGCCCATTAGCGGCCCATGCTAAAACTGGCCCGTAATGAACAGTGTATTACTTTACACGCATTAACGACCCGCGGTGAAACTGGCCTGTAATGAACAGTGTAATACTTTATACCCATTAACGGGCTGTTATTCCATTGGGCCGTTTCCAGCCCAAGTTAACTTTCGGCCTTCTGAGGGCCCATTTATTCTTGGGCTCATTTGCAGCATTTGGTTACTTACGACCCGCTACTGTCATTTTCTGCTTGTGGGCCAAATTCAGCCCGTCGTTACAGTCGGCCCGTTTGTGGTCCGTTAGTCTGTTGGGCCATTTTCATAGCATCACCAAATACGGCCTATTAACGACCCATTATGGTCAGCCCATAAAACATACGATTTCCATTATAGGCCCGTCTACGGCCCATTAAAGGCCCGTACAAGACCCATAAATGAGTCAGCGGCCCATGGATCCTACATGACGTAGATGGCCCATGGATCCTGCAAGACGTAGAAGGCCCATGGATCCTGCGAGACGTCTAAGGCCCATGGATCCTGCGAGACGTAGAAGGCCCATGGATCCTACGGCCCGTGAAGGGCCATGGTCGGGCGAGTTGGCCCCCGTTTGAGCGATATAGCATATTCAAAGAATTATCCTACACAATACTATCACCTTAAAAAAGAATACACTATACAACAAAGAGATCAAGGCATAGAAAGGTAGAATAATCCTACACTATACAATAAAAAATTACAGCCGATTATACCCACTAGGCATTATGGTTCAGCACAGGTGATAATAAAGCATACACAAATAGCAAATTACATATACTGGGCAAATACAGCTCATACATCATGGACGCGCATCAACTTAACTCCATTTGAACTATAATCTCTTCAGAAAATAGGATTGGCCGGATTCATATAGCACAAATTTCAGTCTGTAGAATCTCCAATTCCTCCATGGTTACCTCGGTGTCTTGTTTCATTTTTTTGACTCCTGCATCTAATACCTGCATGTCCAGTTTCAACTTGTTGATTATACATTGACAATCATGTACACGTTGTCTTGCCACCTCTAGTTGATTCTCGAGAACATCAGCACATTCCAATTCCAATCCATAATCATTCGGTAACGGCCATGCCGCACTGCTCGCAGATTTTTGTGTTGATGTCACTTCATCCTGAAATGCTTCTGTAAGTACACATGACTAGGGCAAAAATATAGTTACAACAGTGAAGCGAACAAGACACTATTTTGTACTACATGGCAAAACAGGACTAACAATAATGTTACACGTCACTTTCACAAAAAAATGTTACATGTCATGAAGCATAATCAGGTGATTTAAAAATTATAAAAAAGATAGTCTGTGCAGCCTCCATACAGAAATCCCTCTTAGCTCACCAGAGGAGCATGATGTTGGGGACCAATCGAAAACACAGACAAGTTACAAATTTAGACAGCACGTTGCGTATAAGTAAGCAAGTAGTTGGCCATTCTGTACCTCAATTAAAGTCTTAGGGAGCATAATGAACAGCAGAGGGTTTCATACAAACATACTACAGCAGGCAAAACTAAGCAATCATTAGCATAGTATAAACTAGATTGTGAGCCTCTTGCAATAATAGTGGGTTAATAGACTTCAAAGCTTCAGGCACACTTTGGTAAAGTACTTAAATGGTAATGCCTTTAATTATGTCAACTAATAGTGATACAAGTACCGAACATCAGGCATAATATTTGGGCATCTCATTAAGTGAGGACAAATAAAGCAATTGAAAAGAGAAAATTAACTATGCCTGAAACAAACAAGGAATTGAACTGTTGAGTTGCATACAGTGACTTACCTTAGCAGGTTGAAGAGGCTCAGCGCAGCTCCTACTTCTCTTGCAAGGCTCCTTCCTAACATCTTGTACTTGGAAATCCTCAATCTTATCTTCATTGCACCCCCTCTGCAAGGTGACACAAACTAGTTACTCGTCTCCTTGGAAGATAAATATGCATACTTTCCAGTCTGTGAACACAAAAGGATGAGATTATAACAAAACAACACCACATAATGAAACATGCCGCATCTCTTGCACTTGCACACAATGAAATGAGCATTTACTATGTCTGCACTATGTAAAAACTAGGCATACCTTCGAACTGGATCTCCAGGTACTCTTGGAGAGCCTACTGTAGTGTACAACCAAACCTTTATGTCACCTATGAGTTAGACAAGGCCCCACTATAGCAGCCCTTAGTGTTTAAATCGTTGACAAGCTCTGTTAGAGTGTTAGGTCAAGAACAACAAGTAATCAAAGCAAACAGTCCTAGTATGGCTGGCTGATGCAAACAAGCAATTGAACAGATGTGTGAGCAAATCTTACATATCAAGAAAAGAAGCAAAGAAGGAGGCTTAAAGACCATCACTTGACTGACCAGATTTAAGGGGCATTTAAACATCATGTGCAACGTATGAACTAACATAAACATTGCATATTCCAGATTCTACAATGGAATGCACATGTATTAGGTTATGCCATGTATGATGATGCCTAAATGTACAGATAGCAGGCAGGAGTGATTCATCATTGCACGCACAATTGAATTGCAGGTTAAGGGCCAGTTCGATTCCGCCTTTTCAGGGCATATTGTCAAAATAAGCCATAAAAGATGTAAAGAAGTCATTTTTGAGTTATGGGCTTGGGCTTAACTAATTTCGCTTTGGAGGGGGGGTGTTTCGGGTAGAACCTCACTAAAAATTGAAGGGAAGGGGAATAGTGAAATGACTCTGTTGTCTGCCTATATTACACTCAAAATGCAACTGCTGACGCCCGTGTCACACCTGACCCTCAAGTAAAAACAAACACGCAAGCATTCATTGCCCTGCCCGCTTGCATCTCCTCTCCCCTTTCCCTCTACCTCGATCCCCTGCCTGCAGCACTAGGGTTCCTCCAGCGAGCCGTCGCCACTGGTCCCATCTGGCCTGGTCCTCGACGATGCTATGTCCAGCTAGGCTACATGGCCGGCGGATAGGGGCAAATCTCCCAGGCTGCTCCTCCCTCTGGCGCCGCCCCTCATTCTCATGGTCTCCAGCAGCTGCTCCACTGTGGTTCGTCCAACGCACTACTCCGGCGGGCGCTGCACAACTACGGCTGATGCCACACTGCGGCAGAAGGCACCTTGTTCCCCCTGCCCTCCTCCCAGGCCATGGCCTTGAGGTGCTGTTGAAGGATGAGCTCATCCAACAAGGTGAGGATCTCCTCTGATTTTTTGCCAAATTTTCATTCTGATCCACTATACGATGAATTGCTATGAGCTGCTTCTGCTGCTGCTATATGATGCATTGCTATGAGCTGCTCCTGCTGCTGCTATATGATGAATTGCTATGAGCTGCTGCTGCTGTATGATGAGTTGCTATGAGCTGTTGCTGCTGCTATATGATGAATTGCTATGAGCTGCTGCTGCTGCTATATGATGAGTTGCTACAAGCTGCTCCTGCTGCTGCTATATGATGAATTGCTATGAGCTGCTCCTGCTGCTGCTATATGATGAATTGCTATGAGCTGCTCCTGCTGCTGCTATATGATGAATTGCTATGAGCTGCTGCTGGTATATGATGAATTGCAGACTGCTGCTGCTGTATGATGAGTTGCTATGAGCTCTGCTGCTGCTATATGATGCTTTCAGGTGGTGCCGCTATATGATAATAACCAGCCACTTGGACCATCGAATTTTAATAAATAATTGTTCTTCATTTAAATGTGGGTCATGCATTCTTCGTTTAAATTAGGCAATGTGATCTCTATGGAAAACATTGACCAAAGTAGATTGTGCCAAGTAGATGGTATCTTTGTATTTGCATTTTGAGCAAATAGTGATGGTCTGTTTTCCTATCATATTAATTACTGCACTGGGTTCAATTTGTGATGTTTGCAAGTCAAATTAATTTCCATATGGGCAGCAAAATGAAAAATATATAATGCAATCTAGACTTTCCACTGATCACACCAAAGATAACCTGAAAACGCAACGAAAAGAACTGGTTGGCGTATTACATGGAGCTTATATTCACAGGTGCTTATTTTCTTAGGATAACTCGTAATAACTGTCCCTAAGAAACTTGGCTAATAGAACTGGCATACAAATAACATGTCACGATGATTGCAATGGAGGAGTGACGTACCATAGCACACTGTATAGGCTCACCGCTGCCTCTCCTTTTTTTGCGATGTTCCATGAAATTGCCACATACATCTTGTACTTTTTCATTGTGTAACCCTATCTGCAAGTTGACACGGCTAATTTCAGACATCTCTACATGATACTACATTGCATATCCCTTGCGCATATTTAAACCACCAATTAACGATTGTGTGCGTACCATAAACTAGCCATGACTCTGTATGCTGGACTAGCAGGCACTCTAAGGGAGCCTAATGTAGTGCACTGGAATTCCTACATGCCACCTACGATTTTGTGTAATGTACTGCCCCTGTTCCTAAATATATGTCTTTGTAGAGATTCCAGTATGGACCACATACAGATGTATATAGATGCATTTTCGAGTGTAGATTCACTCATTTTGCTCCGTATGTAGCCTATAGTGGAATCTCTAAAAGACTTATATTTAGGAACGGAGGTACGAGGTAGTATCATGTATGACATCTACATATCTAATTTAGCAGCCAGTAGTAGAAATCATTGTCTGCACAAAGGGATTACTTGTCGAAAATCCTAGCAAAGCACGCTGGCAGGCACAGAACAATACAAGAGAGAGAGACGCGCTTACAAGATCATAGCAATGCCTCAGTCCAGGATCTTGGTTGGCCAAGCTGTTAGATCCAGAAGAAACATCGTCCTTGTAGTTTTTGCCAGCTGCATAACAGGTAACAGCGACCGGTTAGTATATTTGAAGTGCATCGGGCAGGTGATGCTGGACGGGTTTAAAGGTGACAAGTACCTAGGCCATGGCGGGTGCTTGGCATCTCTCCAGACGGTGGGAATCAGGTTATAAACGTCGAGGGTGATGACGCTGCGCTGGTTGTCGGGGTCCGGTAAGGAGATCTAGAACCGTCGAGTAGGGTGTTTGTGGAGCGGCTTCGGTAGGGTGGACTACGGTGCGGGCGAAGCAGATCTATGGCCGTGGACGAGGGCGTAGGTGAAGCTGCTCCGGTAGTTGGGTTAAGGATGGTGTCGACGACGCGGTTCTGTGGCCGTGGACGGGGCGTCAGAAGCTGCTCTGGTGGTTGGGTTAAGGATGGTGTCAACGATGCGGATCTGCGGCTGTGGACGGGGCGTCAGAAGCTGCTCCGGTGGTTGGGTTAAGGGTGGTGTCGATGATGCGGATCTGCGGCCGTGGACGGGGCGTCAGAAGCTGCTCCGGTAGGTTGGATGAGGGTGCGAGGAAGCGGATCTGAGGCCGTGGACTTGGGAGTTGGCAAAGCGGCCCCGGTAGGGTTGAGAATGGTATAGGCGAAGCTACTCTGGTAGGGTTGACGATGGTGTGAGCGAAGCGGCTCCGGTAGGGTTGAGGAAGGTGTCGGCAAAGCGGCTCTAGTAGGGTTGAGGAAGGTGTCGGTGAAGAGGATCAGAGGCCGTCAACGGGGGCATCGGTGGGGCGGCTCCGGCGTGTGTGGACGAAGCGTCTCCAGTGGGGAGTACGAATGAGCCGCTACAGATGCACGACGGTTGACGAGAGTACCGGCGAAGCAGATCCGCCGCCGTGGACAAGTCCGGCACTGAATGGGCTGTGGTAGAGTGGTGGATGAGCAGTCTACTTGTTTCTAGGGGAGGTGGGAGGGGTAGATGCGTCCGCTGAAGCAGATCCTGCGAGGTGGACGCCGCTGGCAGTGAATGGGCTATGGTACGCCGGTGGATGAGCAGTCTAGGGTATTGAGAGGGGAGGGGAGAAAGGGCGATGAAGTACGGACGGCGTGATGTAAGATGCTCTGGTGATGTGGAGTTAGTCGTTTTTGCGGGAGGCGGAGAGGAAATGGGGGTGCCGTGTAGTGGGGGGAACCGGAAGTTACCAAAGCAGCCCCGACCTATCATGTAAATGAGGGCGGTATTGTAACTATTGGTCTCCGTGCACCAAGGACAAAAGGGGAATTTCGCATGCTAAAGACTAAGGAGGCGGGAGATTTTGCCGCCCGCGGGATCGTTCGTATCCAGTTTCAACTAATTTTGGACCGTGCTAGCGGGAAGGTCATGCTAGACTGTGTATACGGGGCACGCGTCAGCAGTTAATAACTGGTGTGAAGTCCACCCCAGAAAAAAAGACAATAACTCGGGATGATGCGCCGATAACTTGGACGTTCACACGGGCGCGGCCAATCGTACGGGTGTAGTGGCGCGTTCTCAAAAAAAGGGATCAAACGCTCAGCCTATGTATTTCTCGTGTAAATAGATAATTTAGTGCCATTGGTTATTTACTTTAAACATAATGCATTGACGTGTTAGTGTAGAGGCGCACAAAAAGAAATGGATATTGTAGTTAGCTACTTAAAAGTGTTACCTCATATGATTACATAGCCTCCATTTCATAAATTGCGTACCCGTTGAATTCATATATGAATATTACATATATTACTTCAAAATAGAAACTTAAATCATCCAAGACTAATGAATTTGAATGCAAGAGTAACAATGGTGCATGTGCATGATAGCTACATTGGTTGTTTGAAGAAACATCACTGTAACTTTGGCATGCACAACTGAAAAGGTTTATTTAAATAGAAAAAAATGTGATATGTGAGTGTCCAATCTTTACAGCGTTGAATCGATATTGTACCTTTGGCCACGATACGAAGTAGATATTGACTTATGTTCAAGCGATGCACGTCCACGATCGCTAGATAGTGATACGTGAATGAATTGTGCAATCTCTCTCACACGCATACATATCTCATTTCCCTGTGGGCATCGGAATCACACACGCGCACTTCGTGTATTTCTCTCCCTCCGTCAGGGTTAAATTCGTCTTTCTACCCCGTCCTACAAGTCTCTCACACAGAAACACACACGCTCTCTATGTATAACACGCCCACCCCTTTAGTTCCGCCCACCCGCAGCCACTAATGTCCCAAAGTATAATAATGTCTCTCACACATATGCTATCTACCTATCCCTTAATATAGCTAGATATGTGTCACACAAACTCCTTCTCCCTACTAGCAAGATGCCCATGCGTTGCACGGAACATCAAGATGCATTTGTATGAGAAGTTTATCTTGTGGGAGAAAAGGATGAACGAGGGAATGCCTTATTTGCAAATGCGGAGAGGGGTGTGGGTATCTTTTTGCAAAATTGCCATATTTTCCTTCCTGTCCGTCGGATATAAATCGGATGGCCTATATTGCAGGATGGCAGGAACACCATCATCACCAACTCTGTTTTTTATAAGAGTAGAGATATGTGAGTGTCACTGCCCCCCCCCCACACACACCCACACTTCCCAACACCGAAGGAGTAGGGTGACACCTCGATCTTGATACTAATCTATCGACTGGCTTCTCTCTCAAACATACACACACACTACCCGACACCGAAGGAGTAGGGTGACACCTCGATCTTTTTACTAATCTATCGACTGGATTCTCTCTCAAACATACACACACACACACACACACTACCCGGCACCGAAGGAGTAGGGTGGCACATCGATCTTGATAATAATCTATCTACTCCTCTTTCAAACACACACACACACACACTCGCTAGTTGTGCCTCTGTGCCTACCGCGCACACTCTCGATATGTCTTTCTCTCCCTCCCCCCAACAATGACAGTAGAAGGGTGACAACTCGATCTGATCGTAATCTGTCAATTGGTTTCTCTCTCAAACATTGTGTCTTGGTGCCTCGCTCGGTAGCCCCCTCGATATGTAGACTTCTCGCGCGCGCACAGCTGTAGTGACGATGACGCTGAACCCAGTGTGCCTTGTTTTTACCGGCCTCATGTGATAGTTTTCACCCTGTTTTCTGTTAATTAACAAGGCAACCTTTTCTTTGTTACTACTAGTGAATCTGAAATCATTCGGGGCAGACATAAAATATATCACTTCAACCCAATTATCGCAGCAACTATTTTAAAAGAAATTAGCTAGCTGCCCGTGCGTTGCACGGAACATCAAGATGCATTTGTATGAGTAGTTTATCTTGTGAGAGAAAAGGCTGAACGAGGGAAGGCCTTATTTGCGAACGTGGAGAGACGTGTGGGTATATTTTTGCAAAATTGCCATAGTTTCTTTCCTATCCGTTAGATATAAATCCGACGGCCTATATTGCAGGATGGCACGCACACCATCATCACCAACTCTGTTTTCTACTCCCTCCGTCCGAAAATACTTGTCATCAAAATGGATAAAAATAGATGTATCTAAAACTAAAATACGTCTAGATACATTTCCTTTTATCCATTTTGATGACAAGTATTTCCGGACGGAGGGAGTATTTGTCTTTTTAGAGATTTCAACAAGTGACTATGACCGGACCTTACCAACATACTCAAAAAAGTAGTCCATAATTTTGATGTTACCCTCTTTTCTTGGCGGTGCAGTGCCATCTGGATACCTCATAAATAAATCAAGGACAAATCTGACCCCTTCCTGAAAAGACATACGTAGCAAAATGAGTGAATCTACACTCTAAAATATGTCTACATACACATCCGTATGTGGTAGTCCATTTGAAATCTGAAAAAGACAAATATTTAGGAACGAATGGAGTATATATAAGAGTAGACATGGAGATATATCTCCAGCATGGTCTACAACAAAAATGTGCTGGGCTGGTTAGCGCCGGATGCTCGCAACGCGATGACATGAGTTCGAATTCTGTCTTTTAACTTTAGATTTTTATATTATATATTACTCTACTTATTTAATATATACTTCTTTCGCTACTGTACTGATAGTGGAACCCACAGAGTACTTAGAATATTAAGGATGGACTTGTTTCTTTTTAACTTTCTGTACGAAGCTGTAGCCACCCTGCAAGTCACGTGTACACTGTACATGCAATTAACTTTTTATAGAGGGACAATCATACAGGCAATTAACTCAAATGGATTGGATGTCACTCTATTATTTCCAGCATAAAGAGCATCTCCAATGGCAGCCGACAAATTTCCTCCCGCTTCTTTCCGCGGAGGACGACATCAAACGCCAGCGGCATACATTTTTACAACTCTAACCAACCAGATGAAATTCGTGCAAACACGGACTGCTTTCATATAAGCATGAAGGATTTCATATAAAAAATCCGCATCTTCATATAAGCATGAGGGATTTCATTACATTTACATGAACTAAGAGGGGCCAATCCAGCTCTCTTGTATAATTAATACTCCCTCTGTCCGGAAATACTTGTCCTAGAAATGGATATATCTAGACTTATTTTAGTTCTAAATGGCCGCCCGCGGATCCCTTTGTCTTCCTCATGTCCGTCAGACACTTGCGGGGTCGATGAAGGTCCTCGGAAGAGATAAAGCAGCAAAGAAACCACCTGAATCCGTGATCGTCGCCTCGGCGGTGGCCTTCATGGGTCACAAGTGGCGGCGGCCTCCGGTGTTCTACTTCTCCTCGATGATGGTGGCAGACACGGAGAAGCTGGCCACCGACTCGTCGCTCTCCACGCACCCGGCCTCTGTCTCTGCCTGCATGGCGCTGCCGCAGGCACGGGAGGCGCGCCCACAGACACGGGAGGCGCGGCCACCGCAGACACTGGTGGCGTGGTACGACGCAGTAGCGACGGAGCCCGTACCGGCATGCTCGGCGCCGTGCCGGCGTGGAGCAACTCGCCACTCCTCATCGAGCTGAACTGGAGCAGCGAGTTGCTGAACCACGCGCCTGCTTGGGGCTGCAACTGGCTCCGTCTGGCCAAGCGAGGTTGGTGAAGCACCGAGCGGCCTCGCCCGTATCCGGAGGGCTCGGCGGGCCACCTAGCCAGGTAATATGCCGGAGAACGGCTCATCAGAATCCATCGGAAGGGTGGAGAAAATGGTGAAGGAGGAGATGGGGGAGCGGCGGTGGGGTGCGATTCTTGCCCGCTCTCTGTCTGGCCTCGTTTAAACTGAGGGTGGACGGGAGGAGCTCGGCCAGTGTTGCGTTTAATTCCGGCCCGCTCATGAACGGATGTGTGGCCGGAGTAGGATTCTCGGTTTGCATGCGGGTTTAACGGCGGGATTTAATGGAGGCGTCGGGCGTGCAGCGGGCGGCGTAGTACTATTCTATTTGACAGCATTATTGAGCCGTCAAATCAAAAAGGCCCTCGCCTCTCGTGAAACTGACCGAGCTAGACTGCCCCGCCCTCTAGCCTTTTAGAAAATGTATATACTCCACTTTTGTACAGTAGTAGTATCGACGGATTGCGCCTTGGAGCAAAACTTGAAATTAAAAAAAAGGTGGTACATATAAAGAGCGCTCGTGAACTATGTGTCATACATGGCAATAAATAAAGTACTACATGATACTAAGGCTGGTCGTAATGGGAGTATCATAGGTAGTATCATGCATGCCAACTAAGCAATTTTGATGAGGTGTCATTGAATTAAATGAGGAAAGAGGAGCTTGAGTATCATATACTACTTTGTGTCATGCATGGCAATAAATGTAGTCCTATATGATACCAACATATGATACCATGCATTACGGATGTAGTATCATACACCAGTATCATATGAATGATACAAGTATATGATACTCCCCATTACAACCAGCCTAATATATGATACATGGCGCAGGAGTACTAAGTATTATTAATACAGTTTTGCTAGGACTCATCTAGATGAGATATAAATTGGTCTCATTCATCTTTTATAGCCATTGGATGTGATGCTATAAGATGCGTGTGTGCTGACGTGGGTTGTATTTGCTCTTGTGCAACGAACTGACCACTGCATGTCATGTTTGATAGTCTCAAGTCATTAAAATCATACAAGCCCCACATCTCTTCTTGGTTGATTCCTCTATTTATGCCAAAAAATAAGAAACAACGTGAGAGTTAATGCACCACGCCTATGTGTTTACTAGTATTTGGTTTTCGTAAGATGACTAAATAGGGGCTAAAACTAGTATTGAGACTAATTTTTTTTAGTCAGGGTACCCCTACTAAAATGTGGATTAGTCCTCTCTCTCCTAATTTAACTCCTCTCTTTTTACACATGCGAGTTCTGGATTGGAGGGTTTGGAGGATAATAAATGCTCATTAACTTGATTTTAGTCTCTTTAGTATTTGAATCCAAGCATGGATGAGGCTAGCAAGTTTTAGTCCCACTACTTTTAGTCATGGGACTAAAACGTATCCAAGCACCCTCTTAATACTCACCTAGACGGAGGGAGTATTCGATTTGACAGCGGGCGGCGCAGTTCCCGATACGGCTTTAATGCAGACGAGGGAGGGAGTAGCGGTTCCCGATATGTTGAACGGCCAATGCATCCTCCTTCAATTAATGCATGAGGGAAGTAATGGGAGGAGGTCCGGGAAAAGAGGCTGCATGATGTGAATGCAGCGCAGTTTGCCCTCATTGCCCTCATATAAAGGCGCCCCTCCATTCCAATGCATCTACCACATCGTACGCACCTAAGCATTTGCCTAAGCATCTACAGTAAGCACAAATGATCTCGCTCCAGACCCATGGCGGCGATGCGCGTGAGCGGCCAGCGGCTGCGCTAGATGGTCCACGACGCCGGCCTGCGGCATGGCGCCGAGGATCGTCTCCAGACGGTGTTGGAGACCGGCTGATGGATGGCCGCCGTCGACGCCAACTATGACTCTCAGTTGGACTAGATGATCGTTGCCACCAGCAACTAGTTCACCGTCCTCAAGAAGCTCACGGACGACATCGTCGTACTCCTCCAGCCCGCGCGCCCGGGCTCCTCATTGCCTGCCACCCTAATCGGCCTCCATGGCCAGAACCTATTTCAAGCACTGGTGGCTCTGCGACTGCCCGCCGACGCCACGAAGAATGTCCACCTGGAGGTCGCACTCGCTGCGAGGCGCCTCGCCCTTCAAGAATTCGTCGACCTACACATCCATGCATACGAGCAAATCGTGTACATAGGTATCTACAAGGCCAGTGAGGACGCTACGACGTTGGCCTTCCTCAACTGGCTGGAAGTCTTGGATGCCTTTGTTGATAAGCACCTCGACCTCGCCACAAAAGCCGCCGCTCCTTAGCCGCCGGTCGGTGGCCCGGCGCACTAAGTTGAGGAGGAGGAGGTCATACGTTCATGGATCCATATTTCTTCTTGCCTTCTGTAACCACCACTACGATCGCATCATCATGGCCTTAATTCTTATTGTGTTGTTGCATTCTCGTTCCAGTCAATACTGACATGTGCGAGCCCTTTGCTTAATTATATGCATCACTGTAACTAGTACTCCATTTGTCAATTTATAAGTTGTGCTTACCTTTTCCATCAACTCCGTGCAATGCGTGGGCATCTTGCTAGAAATACTAGAATATGTCTATATAATCCGTATGTGATAGTCCATTTGAAATCTCAAAAAAGACAAATATTTAGGTACGGAGGGAGTAATATATTAGGAGTATATCAAGACAATAGTGACTTCTTTCAAGTTTGTGAACAAATACTACTATTCTACTACTTTGGATCCGTCGCAACGCACGGGCACATTGCTAGTAAAAGGAAATGGCCTGCCGCGTTCGCGTTGCACCCCCACACGCCCGGGAATCGGGAGTACAACACGGCCCATCCGGCACGACACATAGCTTAGGGAAGGCGTGTTGCCTGCCTAGCATTTTCACTTTCATGTGGGACCGCCGTTGAGCAAACCGACACCCCACCCGCCACCGGGTTGGAAAACAGAAATAAGGGGAAGATCTAGCTATAGCACGGAAGCCAAGAATTTTTGTGTCAGATGGGGCTCGTTGATAGAGTAGGAGCATTCCGTACTAGTACTAATCCTACTAGTACTACCAAGTTTGTACCCCTAATACTATATTACTAGTACTACCACTATACAACTAGTAGATACGTGCACGGCACAACATCGTAGGAGCAAAAAATGGGAAGATCTTGTTTTGGGTGATTTATCTTTTTTTCAATCAACGTAGTATGAATAATATGATGTGGGGGGGCACCCATGAAGCTTATGTGGCTTGGTTGCATGGCTATAGAAGGTTAGAGAAAAATAAATAGATAATGTGTTTAGAGTGCACTCCACTAAATAGATATACTTTGGATCCATTGCAATGAACCGGCACATCTATATCTATACCCCCTATATAGTGTGTGAAAAACTTTGAAAGTTGGTCGTTGGATGAAGCCAAAACGATAGTACAAAGATGGCAAATCCGAGCACTACTGGCCGTTGGATATCATCCACCAGATTCTGCCACATGTATAATCTAGAAGACTCCATGGTTGAACATAATTCATGAAAAATTTGCCACAACTAAGCTTAGGCAAAGTTATTAGTTCTTCAAAACGAGAGCCACAAGTTGGCAAGCCTAAGGGAATCTTGCCACATTTTTTGTGTGTATGTCACGTGGGGCCTTAGTGTGGCTTGCCTAAGGTGTGGCTTGAACCAAATACTCACCTAAGTTAATCAAACTTGCCTAAACTTACATTCCACTAGATTTTTCCACATGTTAGAATCCAGAAAACTCCAGATGTAGAAGCATAATGCACAAACCACCAGAATCTCATGCGTCCAATGCACGTGTACCTTACTAGTACTAGTTGGTAGTAGTAAGAAACAAATTCCAGTTTTGGCACGAGCTCGTACTGCGGGAGCACCACAAGGCCTGCCACAGGAGTTACATTTCCCTCTTGGGGCCCACGGGACCGAACTTCAGTGGCTTAGTGCCTGACTTATGAGTCAATGACATGCGGACCTTAAATGCGGCTGGCCCATATGTCATTCTCATGGTGGTGGCGTGGTTCATGACTCACTCGTTCGAGATGAACCGGCCGGTGGTGGCGTGGCCGTGGCGAGGGTACCACAGCTGGGCGTCGGGGCGTTACGAGGCGTAGATGGCCACACCGGCGGGTACTACCTATAGTACATAAGTACTCCAGCTGAGGATTGATGCCCGGGACGAAATGTGTCACAGCCGCTGGATGATAATTCGGTGGTGCGGGAGTACGGATCGGAGCACAGCAGCGAAGCAGGCAAACCGCGTCCAATCGGGTGTGTCTGTGGTAGAAAGTTGATGGTCGCCACAGTTCAGCTGGCCCGTATGTCATGCACACAAAGGCAGAGGAGCGGTGGGGCCGAGAGGGATGAGGGGCAAGAACAATCCTACCATTCTGTCACTGACATGTGGGACCCGTAAGCATGGGTCCCACCTGTCAGCGAAGGAAAGGCAGGGCAAGGCAGTGATAGCCACGTCAGAGGATCCATGTCCACGTCGGGGGACGTCATGCTGTGGGTTGGAGCGGCATCGTGGGAATCACATGTGGGTGTGGCAGTGGTAGAAACAAGAAACATGATGGTCGCCATGGTTCAACTTCCATGGACAAGCTGTCGTGTCTGCTGACACATGTATATCAAAACTAGAGTGTTTATATTTCAATCACGTGAACAAGTATTATTCTACTAGTTTGGATCCATTACAACGCACGGGCCAGCACATTGGTAGTAGTAGTGTCCATGTCTATCTCTAGAGGCCTTCCCTCGTTCATCCTTTTTCTCTCACAAGATAAACTACTCATACCTATGCATCTTGATGTTCCGTGGAACGCACAAGGATGTTTCCTTGGGGGTCTCTCCAGCGCGGCATGGCCATAGTTGCAAGTTGACGCCCCTTGAGATGCCGACATTGAGGGGCACTCGGATTTCCTCCGATGAGCAGGTAAGATGAGTTTGATCATGTAGTAAATGCATTCTAAATACTACTTCCATGTCCATTTCCTAATTCTCCCCCTGCCCACTGTTTCACAGGCTAGGCTCAGCTGCGAGTGGAGATTGGCTTGCATATGTACGGTAGGGTTCCAACATCAATTTGCACAACATTTAGAACGGTGACACCGTTCTGTAGAACCTTTGTCCAACATTGGGAACAGCCATGCAACGGGCCACTGCATGAATTGGTACGATGGAACCACGGTGAGATTGAATAAACGATAGCACGAACCTTGCACATGGCGGCCAAAGGCGGACCATGCTGTCTGTGGCCGATTTGTTGCCGTACGAGTAGGAAGACGTCGTGCTCCTTTCTAACCGCATCTTCGCGGTGACAAACCAGGGGACTTATTTTGTATGGGACACATCCTACGATATACTCCCTCTCTCCCAGTTTATTTGTTTTGAATCTTTTCGTTTTATAAGTTTCAAATTCAAATTTAGAGCTCCCCATCACATGTTGAGATTACAATGTCCATTAAATCATTGCGTGCATGTATAGTAATGAAACAAATCTCGAGTTTGGCACGAGTTCGTGCTGCAGGAGCACCACAAGCCCTGGCGCAGGAGTTACATTTCCCTCTCAGGGCCATCGGGACTGAGCTTCAGCGCCTTACTACACCTACCTTTGAGTCAATAACATGTGGACCCGATAGGTGACTGGTCCACATGTAATGCTCCCGAAGGCAGAGGGGTAGTGGGGCTTAGAGGGGTGAGTCGCAGGTCGGGGGACGTGTGGTTTCATGGGTTCGAGCGGCGTCGTGGGAATCGCGGGTGGATGTGGTAGAAACTTGATGCTCGTCGCATTTTAGGTGGCCCACATGTCATGCACACAAAGGCAGAGGGGCGGTGCGGCCGAGAGGGGTGAGGCGCACGTCGGGGGGTGTGGTGCCGTGGGTTGGAGAGGCGTCGTGGGAATCGCGAGATGAAACGTGATGGTCGCCGTAGTTGAACTTCCATGGACAAGCTGTCATGTCTACGGACACATGCACTGCATACCGATCACTGGAAGGAGTAGCAGAGAAAGTTATATATGTGGGTAAATAGTTCCTTATAGTCAAGCGGACCCACGCTACTACTCTGTTCCAAAGACATGCACACCATCGAAATAGTCCATCTATATCAATATACACCGAGAGGGAATAATTTTTTTACAAGAGAGGAAATAGTTCATCCATCCATAATGCCGTCCTGCTGGTGCAGCGTTTTCTACTTCTTCTTCTTCTTCTTCTTGTTCTCCTTCTTTGTGGGAGACGGCTTCGCAACAAGCTCTTTGGACCTTGCAGCTATCTCGAAACTCACACGGGCATCAAGGGCAGCATATTTTATCCACTCGTACGTCAAGGGATAATTCTCCCATCCAGACGACCTTAATGCCAACGTCTCGTCACCCTTCTGAAGATTTGTACCGAGCACAAAATTTGCTACGTCGAATAGGGATGGTGTCTGTTTAGCACAATATTCTATAGGAATTTTGATTCTGGTTTGTAGGTCAGTGACGCTTTTCAAATCAAGGTTGTCAGGCTCCAACTTCTGTTTGTCCCCTTCGATGGCTGCCCCACAGAAGTATACATCCTCCCGAGACAAGAAATCGTGAAGCTCACCTGGTATGGAGGGCGAGTGTATGATGTGATACACCAAAACATCATCTTCGAGGCACAGCTGAAGGACGGCGGTGCGCTGGATCTTCCCAGGGGCACGCTCCGTGTACTCTGCGTCGAGACTGATGACCCTCGTCTCTACATTTTCGAGGGAGTTGGATACATTGTTGATCCACTGCCGAACAACCCTTGGGTTGACGGTGACGGTGGCAACTATGTGCATCGAGCCTTCGACAAGGACATGTTGGACGCTAAAAACCTGCATTTCGATCTCTTTCGCCATTTGGAACCGCTGGAATGGAGGGCTATGGTCTGGAGAATTAGGATTAGATGGCTAGTCTAACTGAAGTAGTAGATGATTATTTAAAGATGTTAAAACAATGTGAACGCAGTGGGGTTTGGATGCAAATGAAGACGAAGGGGAGGTGAAGAAGCCGAGGTGAATCGGTTCTCGATGGAGAAGTAAATGGGAGAAGTGGCGTGCAGGCAGTTGATTAGACGGCTAGGTAGACTAAACGAAAAGGTTATGCGGGTAGACGGAGGAGTCGTACCTGTTTGTGTACATGCCCATCCTTCTTGAT
This sequence comes from Triticum aestivum, assembly GCF_018294505.1. Classification (NCBI taxonomy): domain Eukaryota; kingdom Viridiplantae; phylum Streptophyta; class Magnoliopsida; order Poales; family Poaceae; genus Triticum; species Triticum aestivum. Next base: position 320,492,883 of record NC_057798.1, read on the forward strand.
AGGTGGGACCTATGCAAATAGATAAAAAATGTGTCGTAGCTTTTTTTTTGAGCGCGTGAGTGGGAGACACAACATTCTCTGGTTAAGGAATACTCCCTCCATTTAGGTGAGTATAAGTCACCTTATGAAAATCAGGTTTTCCCAAAACCTTTAGGCGTGGAGCATTAACTTCCTGCTCGATCCCCTCCCAGCCTCGTTAGCCAGCGTTCTCTTCCTCTGCTGCCGCGTTCTACCTTTCCATTTTTCCTCTTCTCAAGTGTGGAACGATCTACATGCCGTCCTTGATGCACCAGAACGACCACTGCATGCATCGCGGCAGGGCGTTGATTGGGCATGCACGAGAATTTTGTTCTGCTCACAATATGGATGATACCTGAACGATGAAGTGAACATGCATGTTAGCACGGCAGACCTATTTCCCCTATACAATACTGGAGTACTCATGTTCCTACTACTACTACTAGTAGTAGTACAACTGTGGTACACTTGATGGTCAAAATACTATTCATCCGGTCCTCACAGTGAAGTGACAACACCCTGCGCCTGACACTAGTCCAGGCGAGGCGGTGTGTTCGGGTTACCAAAGTCAGCCTCACCCTGTGCACTATGCAGTCTGTCACCGCCGCTGTACAGCACATTGGCGCCTCGCCTCGTCTCCTTCTCCGCTCCCATAGCACCACTCCATCTCCATCTCCTTCTCCGTCTCCGTCTCCGTCTCCATCTCACTGTGCCCCCGTGTACCGTCGCCTCACTCGCCTTCCCCAGTACCACTATTCCCTCGCTAGCCGCTCCAGCACCAACATCCTTCTCCCCCGTAAATCAAGCCCCCTTCCAAACTCCACCATGGCCGAACGCGAACCGCACAGCATCCATATGAGCCGCGATTGGAGCAATCTCCCCAGTGACATCCTCGACCTCTGTTGTTCATGTATGGATATGTTGACCGCCCTGCGGCTGGCTGCATGCTCGAGGGACTTGCACACGGCCATCGTTGAAGTGAGGCCTAAGCTTTTAAAGACACCCTACTTGCTGCTATCTGGTCCTGCGAGATTGGCTCACCATGATACGGAGGCGTGCATGATGCCCCTCGACTTCAATCCGATCTCCATTAGCCAAAACTTCTTTACAGGTATGTAGTGTGTTGCCGTACATCATTTCCCTCGACATTGATCCGATCACCATCGCCGAAACTTCTTGGCAGGTATGTACTGGGTCGGCATGAACTCCCACTGGATAGCTGCCTTCAAAGAAGACGGTAAAAAGTTGGTGCTCATGAACTTCCAGACCTCCCATGAGATTATCCTTCCTCCATTGGATTATATAGAGTATTACCATCGCGGTCCAAGTCATCTAGATTACTATGTCAGTTGGACGGACCTTGTTTTGTAGAAGATTGTAATCTGCCAAGTGCCCACACGACATGCGAATTACTCAGACTTCAAGCTAATTGCCTTGTTCGACCGCGGACTCGCCTATCTTTACACCGGTGCCTTTTTTAGCTGGAGACAACTCGGCTCGCAGTGGATCATCGTCAAAGCTGATACACACTTCTGTGATGCTATTGAACACAATGGCATCATCTACGCGATCGACAAAGCAGATGGCACCACATATTGCTGGGATGACGCGTGTAAGTTGTTTCCATCTCATGTTAATGATGACGCCATGACACTGTTTGAAATTTTTGTGATGATTGGCATATCCCTATTTGAGCAGAATTTGAGTAGAACTATGGCAATATATTAGAGACGTCGTAAATCAACTATATTTGGAATGAGTTAATTCATGCGATTGTGACCATGTCATTATAGCCAATTTGTACCCTGAATAATCAAACTGTTAGGAATATATGGATATTATCCTTATTTTACAGTAATCTATATACTACTACTAAATATGAGTGTGTATCAATGGCCATGTTAGTTTCCTCATTTTCATGATGTAGAAACATGCACCACACTGTTGGTTTCATCTAACCATACATTAGGGAAGTAAATGTGCATATGGAGAACTCTATATTTGGAAGTAGTGAAATCCTGCAATGCTTACCATGTGTACATACCTATATTCTCCCTTCAGCAATCAATGGCTAGAATAATATCCTCACAAAATTTTGCCCACAGAACACGAGTATATAACAATGCATGTTCTGTTAGTTAACTTGAAGAATTTGTTTGTGAGGACAGAACATGATTACATAACATGCATGACATGGTAGTTTCCTGTGAAGAATCGATTGCAAGATAGCATGAGTATAACCATGCATGGCACTTCTATATTTTTGAACCCAGTATACATTTCCCTGTATTTTCCTCCCAGTTCCAACAGGGACATATCAATGCTGTTTCTTGCATTATCCTACTCATACTTTGAACAATGCTGATCTTACATTAACAACGCCTGTCCTTTTTGATATGATGCAGTGTCCCTACAGTTACTGCCCTTTGTAATTACACCACCTTTGCCAAAAACAAGGAAGCACAACTGGTTCCTTGCTCGATCAGACGACGACAAAAGACTGATGATCATTCGGACACATGAGCCGGAAAAGTTATATTTCAAAAACCCCACTGTATACAAGCACCGTGTAATACGTGAGTATCCGGACAGTGGCTGTTACGTCTATGAGCAGGATACCAGCTTGTTGGGGCCTTTAGGATTTTTTAGTTGGAGGCGGGTAAACAGCCTTGGTTCACACTCTCTGTTTGTTGGACTCAATTATCCGATTAACCAGGAGATCACCGTTGGCAAGGACCTTGATGGCAGAGAGGCTCTGTTTGCTATGGAAAACTGTGTCTACACGGCAAGCCCTAGGAGTTCGGGAGCAAACTCCCCTGATTGTCAACAATACAGCCTACAGCCAAAAGAAGGTGAAAATGACAAAGGCATCCAGATTAACTTTGATCCTTGGATGTCTCAATTACGACAAGCAGTGATGTGGTTCAAGCCTTCAGGTTGATAGGTAACTGGGCTGTTGCATCGAAAGGGTGGAGTACTGGTGTCTCCGGATCACTGGTTGCTAAAGCGGGACTACAAATTACGATGGTGTTGAATCATCTCTTCGGATGACTTTGTTGTCTTTGCTTCTGGTTCTGGATGGGTAGTTCTTTCTTTTGTTATGCATATTCCTTGTCATTTGGTCAACCTCGTCTATGTCACTCTTTCTATGTAATAGTTGCTTCTGTTTAGAATGACATTCTCGTCTGGATCACGAGAGTCTGAGCGCTGCAGATGGGTACGTTTTGGTGGTGTAGCAAGACTTCTTATGAACTATCATGTCTTGCTGTTTATGTTAATAGTAGTCACTAGTCAGTGTTTGAATGATGTATATATCGTTGTTTTGAACTATTTACTGTCTCAAACTACTGGTGGGCTAAATGAGGGCATCACCATTCTCCAGTGTTCATAGTATATCTCCTTTTTTCAAGTTATATAATTTGAGCTCACTGCCTTTTCGATGATGTACACTTGTTTGGGCCAGTGAGGTGTCGTTGAATATGGGTCGAGTAGTAACGCAATGCCAAACAGGTTAATTATGACTCTCGGGCCGGGCTCTCAAAAGATCCTGAAAAAAAGGCCGGACTCTCCAAAAAAGAAAAAACAAGGACTCTTAGGCCAACATGTGGGCGCCACCGGTTTTTTCGTGCGCTTGCGCGCCGAGAGCATATTGGCGCGTGCTCGAAATTCATGCTACCTTTTCATCCCCTATCTCCCGCCCCTCCCCCACCTCTGGAATCTCGATTCCTACTCCAGTTCCCCCAAATCCTCCTCCTGTACTCCCTGTTCTCAAGCGCACTATCATGTCACCGGTCAACGCGGATCTCCGAGCCAAAGATCCTGGGGTCCATCCTGCCTTCGCTCGCTGCATGCTTTTGGTCAACAGTGGCATGGCGGCGCTTGACGACCAGTTTGCCAGCAAAGTGCTGATGGTAACCATCAACGACGACCGGCCTCCCGTCTCGCCGGACGACCTTGTCAAAGCTCTTGGCATTGCACACGGCATCCAAATAAGTGACTTGCTCGTCGAAGTCTGTCCGCCACCGGCTGATTTCTTCGTCAGGTTCTGGACAACTTTTGTCAGGACCCCGACTCAATGCCACATCGATCTAGCATGTAACACCTCATATCACTTTGCGGCCTCACGCACGGTATTCCCACGGGTGTCGCCTTACCTTTACCCGGGACCGTTTGCGCCTTTTGGCAAACGTATATGACAGTGTCGCTAGCATCTATATGATAAGGAGCCCGGGCTGACATGGCTAGTCGTAAACCCAAAGTGGCACAGACTTACAGGGACAGGCATCCATGACCCAGCATCGAACGTGTCGGTCATCAACGAGTGAATCCAGGCTGTAGCACTGGGCTAGCAGGACTCCGGTGAACCGGGCTGTAGCGGGCTAACAGGACTCCGGTATTCATTGCGTGACATTTCCCCGAAGGGACAGACACAGGAACGAAGAAGGACACATGCCGGCCAGCCTAAGTGTTCCGGAGCAGTAGCAAGCTACCATGGCTCGGTGGAAACACTAGGAGACATTTCCCGGTAAGAGAGGCTACTAAAGATAAACAACTAGATAGTCAGATCCCACACATACCAAGCATTTCAATAACATACACACAATATGCTCGATATGTGCAATACAACATGGCATCACAAAATGACTCTACGACTCAGTAGTTTATTCAATAGGCTCCGAGGAGCGAGACATTACAAACATGGGTCTCATGACCCAACAATCAGAGCATACAAGTCAAAGCACAAGCGGAAGCTATCATGTCTGAGTACAAACATCTATAAATGAAAAAGGCTGAGAAGCCTGACTATCTATCAGATCCTGCCGAGGGCACAAGATCGTAGCTGAGGTATCAAGCTAAACGTCGAAGTCCACGCGAAACTACTAGTGAGACCGAAGTCTCTCTGCAAAACATAAAATGGGCAAACGTGAGTACAAATGTACCCAGCAAGACTTACATCAGAACTAACTACATATGCATCATTATCAACAAAGGGATGGTGGGGTTTAACTGCAGCAAGCCAGCTTTGACTCGGTGGCTAACCTGAACTACGACTGCAAGTAACTCTTTTGAGGTGGCGCACACGAGTCCACATATTCACCATATCAATACACCACTATGGATCCGCTCTCGTCTCCCTACGAGAACGCCATCCATAGCACTCACGCTTATCTTGCGTATTTTAGAGTATCCACTTCCACTTGTCTATGAACTGATATAAGCAACCCAGAAGTCCTTTTCCGCGGACACGGCTATTCGAATAGATTAGGTTAACCCTGCAGGGGTGTACTTCTTCACACACGCTCTCACCACTTACCGCCGTTTACACGACATGTACTCGGCAACCTTCAAGCGGAAGCCCAACGTGGGTGTCGGCCACGACCTACCTAATCACCTAAGTCTCTAGTCCAGGTTTATCGCCTATTCGGGTTCCATCCATGAGGAGATCCGGCCGGAGTTTCGCTCACAGCCCCAAACGATGTGAACAGGGTTCCCGAGACACCAAACGGGCGCCCGGTACACCGTGCCACGTGCCTACCGCATCCCAGCCCACCCCTACGGTCAGCGCTGCCCACGGCCTCCAGCATACTACAAACACCAGAAACTACTTGCAACTCCTGGATAGAGGACAAGGGTGATCAAGAAGCCGAGAGGGTCCATTGGTTTCGGGCCCAATGCGTGGTAGTAGCTGAATCATGGATCACAAACACAGAACTCAGTTCCTGAGGACGCCTGCAATGAGACAACCCACCATGTACTCCTACATGGCCTCTCACCGCTACCTTTACCAAATCGTATTCACACACTTAGCTCACACACAGTAGGACAGGTTCACACGCCTCTGATTCATCCCCGATGAATCAGATCCGACTCAACTCTAAGCAGTAGCAGGCATGACAAACAAGCATGAATGAGTAGGCACATCAGGGCTCAAACAACTCCTACTCATGCTAGTGGGTTTCATCTATTTACTGTGGCAATGACAGGTCATGCAAAGGATAAAGGGTTCAGCTACCGCAGCAAGTATCAAATATGTCGTTGTTGTCCTAATGCAGTAAAGAGAGCAGGAGCGAGAGAGGGGATTTTATCGGAATGAACAAGGGGGTTTTGCTTGCCTGGCACTTCTGAAGATAACATTGAGTCTTCATCAGTGTCAACGATCACATCGTCGGTACAACGTCTACTGAGGGGGAACAACACCGGCAAACACAAAAGAAACACAATCAATGCAATGCACAATATGATGCATGATCATGACATGGCAAAATGAATGTGTTTTGGGCTAATGCACCTAGCAACAGGTTAAATGGGGTTGGTTTGAACCCTAGGTTCAAATTCAAACTCCACATGTGATTATTTAAATGCCATTTAATTGAATTGTCCTAAACAGTAGTGATAAGTTGTTCTAACATGCATGGGAATGGTATAGATGGATTCCTTGAATTTTTCTGATAATTTTTCATATATAAATTATTTAATTTGGAGTTACGGTTGAATTTCTATGATTTATTGAAGTTTAGGACATTTTCTGAAATTATTAAATCATTAAAGATTTATTTAAATTCCAGAAAGGAATTATTGCGTCATCATGACCTCATAGTGACGTCAACAGGTCAACGGGCGCCGTCCAGGTCAAACCTGACATGTGGGGGCCACACGTCAGTGACACAGGAACTAATCCCGGTCAAACCCAGCGCTGACTGGGGTTTGACCAGGTGTAGGGCCCACAGTCAGTGGGCCTAGGGGTTGGTTAGTGCGTCATTAGCGTTTAATGACGTCGCCACGTCACCAGCCACCGGAGTGTCGCCGGCGACGACCACGGCCGACAGCGGAGGTGCACCGTACGCTCGCTACGGAGCACCATTTGACGTGCGGTTTGCTCCTACGGGTTCCTGGGAGGAAGGCGCATCTAAAGAGATAAGCGACAGCAACTGGGGTGGCCGGAGCTGCCGGCGGCAAGCTCTTTTGCGGCTGCCGGAGTTCGGCTATCGACGGGAACCATGCCACAGAGCACGGGAGGAGCAGCAGTTCGGTGATTTGAGCTCCTTCGGATGCACTGAGCGCGTTGGCGGGCTCATAAGCAAGCGGCGACGGCTGTGGCCTCGACGGCGCCATGGCCGGCGGCGAGGGATTCTCGGGCAAGGTGGTGGGGCTAGCTAGAGTGCGCAAACAGGAAAAAGTTAAGAAGGGGGGAGAGTGAGCGGGAAGGTGCTGGGCGTCTCCGTGGCGCGGATTAGGACGAAGGGCGGCCTCCAGCGCGAAGCAGGAGGTGGACGGCTCCGCGGTGCGCGCGTGTGTTCGCTCCTGCCTACTGGCAGGAGGAAGACGACGAGCGAGGAGGTAAGTGGGCTGGGCCAGCCAGCTACAGTGCTGGGCCGCCAGTCTGGACAGGTAAGCGCCAAGTAGTTTCTGCTCTTTTTTTTATTTCTGTTTTGTTTTTCTTTTATTTAATTCTTTTGCCACTGTTTTGAATTAAAAATAATAATTCAAACAATGCCAAAGCTCCTCTGAATATTTTATATTGCTAGATGGACTTTTCCAAAAGCTTATAAAATATTTCAGGGGTATTTGAAATTATATTCTAATTATATGAATATAATTCAAATTCAAATAGCTAATGAATTAAATTCAAAGTCACAAAAATAAATCCTCCTAAAATGTTCAATATTTTGGTTGGGACCAGAACCCTTGCCAAAAATTATCAAACATTTAGGAAGAGCATTTTGGAACAATGAATGAGATTTTTAGGGTTTTTGCCCTTCTTTTATCTAGGGTTTTGAGGCTTTCAAAATTCCTCAATTCAAGTTTCAAAAATATAGACATGATGCACACATGAAGCTAGCCTAGAGCACTACCAGCAGCTAGGGATGTGACAACTCACCCCCACTAGACAAGAATCTCGTCTCGAGATTCAAGCGTAGGGTAAGATGAAGGGGGAACGCAACTAGTACAATCTTCACGATCCAGGTTGCACTTCGAATGCACGTTGATTCGATCACCATCATTGTCTTGAAGTCTTGCCTTGAAAATTCCTGTCAACATGACATGGAGGGAAGAAGGAGACTCTAGAAGGGTCGATCTTCTCGAAGGTCGAACAACTCACGGAATGAGACATAACAACATCTCTCGAGCTGAGAGACGAAGTACACATCCATAGGAATTGGAGTGAAGCAGATGACAAAGGTTCACTAGGTAGACAACAATTCCAGACTCAAGAATGTGGTAAACGATTGTCATGTAGCGAGGAGTTGAGTTGACATGACACCATAATGATGCACCTTACGGAAGGTGACTCGTAGATATATCCCCTTAAGTGGCAAAAAGAATTACCTTGATTCAAAGATCATTGAAACTCTTTATACCAGCCTAAGGCAATCACAAGCGATCATTTGGAGGGGGTCGGCAGAATGGCATACTCGGACTTGGATGATGTGGATTACCTTGTTGAAGACAACGTAATGGATGAATTTGCTTATCACAGGAAACGGAAGAGACCCATGGTAGAATGGCACATTGGCGGTGCAAGCTGGGAACAAAATGCAGATGCTGGGAATGATTCTGGTAACTGGGGAAGAACCCAACAATAGAGAGTGAATTCACTGTTTGAAAAGATCATAGCATTGCCGAGGGAACTGAGAGCAAACCCAGCTAGAGCCGATGATAACACGTAGAGCTTGTACGTGCTCTCAAGAACTTGAGCATTTCCACAATCATCAAGGTTTTATCAGCATCCGTGTCAAGGATCCTGGCAACACAACTTGCTACCATGATGGCTAATGATGGATGATGCAGATGCAAAGGAAGATAACACCTTCTCAGATTTCACCTTAGCGAGGCCAAGGAAACAAAATCTGGATGATCGACCGAGAGACATTTAGCACTCCACTTCTAATGTTCTCCTTGATGTGCTAGCGTATCCCATTCATTGAAATGGTTTGATATCTAGAACATCAAGTAAAGGTCGGACTTCAGGAACACAAAAATCCATAAGGAACAACTAGGGAGTAGATCCTACGAAATCCTTATGGGGAGGTGGCCAACTTCCTCAAATAAGATACTACAATAATAGGTCTTCCGGCTGGGTGTGTTGGCCACGACATCCACTTTACCGGTTATCGAGGGACCAATATTATAGTTCTTGGGAAATATTCCAACCATCATATCTGCCTGAGACTCAGATCTGGTTGGTGTCAGGATATTCCAGACTCATCGAGTCTAGGAAGAAAAATGAAAGTTTGCAACACAAATCGACGAGATGACGTTGCGAGATTCTCAGGAAATGAACTACGATAGCAAGCTCCAAAACATGAGCTGGTTCTGCTACAAACATGTGAACACGTTGTTCCAGACAAGCATGCCCACATGGTAGTCTTACAATAAAACACTACCGAGTTCTGGTTGGGAGCCATCATCGAGGATATCGAAGTCTTTACGCAAGTCCATGGATTAGATCCCAAGCATAGACTTCTTTTCCTTGAACAAGTCAATCAGTGGCTTGGTGTGCTAGGATATACATATGGAATGAAGATGATCAGTCTAACAGACCACAGAATTCTTCGCACGTGCATGACCGACTTGGGATGATTCCAAAAGGAGCAAAAACAAACCTTCTCGAATTCACGACGGCAACTTACATCAAAATGCACGTGAATCAAAGGAAGTCACTCCTTTCATCAAACAAGTACTTCATGAGCTAGCATGAAGAAAATGCTTTCAAAAGTTTCCAACACTAACTTAATGTTCAAAACCATCATGGAGGAGATAAGGATGTTGTCAATGGACTCAACAACAACTCATCGGAATTTCCATATCACTGGACTTTCACCATCGTGTGAACACGGTGATAGCATTGGTCAGACCCAAAAGATATAATGGTGTATGCTCGAGGGATCAACCACGAGTAATACAACATTACGAACATCGTTGGTTCTGACTTGATTTGACGATAGCCCACACTCAAATCAAAGGATTGGTAAGACAGTAGGTGCAGCAACTGATCACAGGGACCAATCGATGAAGATATCATCTTTCTTCAACACACACTACACAAGAATATCCCTTTGGAACGAACTAAGTCAGGCAAGCTTTTATCTTCCAACCCTCCAAGTTGTCGTTTAGCTTAACCAACTAGCTCAGGGATATCTAACACCGATTCTTGGAGAGAAGGTGGTTCACAAGAAACCAACTTGATCACGAGCTCAACATAGCGGTCAGGTGACAACCTGGTAATACTTCCGAGAAGATCTTCGGAAATCACGAACCACCGATATGTTACTAAGCTCGAGAACAATCTCGCTTTTGAGGGCAAGACGATATGATCAAATGGGTGAGGACTTGACAAGGTCCTAACTCATCAATCGAAAGGTGCACCAAAATAAGGACTAGGTAGCACGATCAGTCTTAGAAGGATGATTCAAAAACCAACACGCTAAGAATGAAATTATTATCCTCTAGCTACCAAGCAACGAGGTTGCTGGGAGTATTGATTTCACACACCACGACTCACTTGTCGGCATTCCGGTTACGACAACATGAAACCGAGGAATGAGTAATGATGGCGAGAGTATCACTAAATCAAGAATTCATAGGATGGTGTGCCATTCCCATGATAATCTTAATATAAAGATGGTAACACTCCAGGGTGGAACAGAACAAAGCTGGATTAGTATTTGATCTGCGGAGTACAACTGCTTTGACCCAATCCTGAATATGGATGAGGTACTGAAGTTTGCTTCTCCTAGTCATTCAGGACAGAATGGCTTGACGGACCACAAGAGTAATAAGCATTGATAACACGAATGCACAATTACTCCTGACTATCAATTGATAGACGAGGGCCAGAAAGCAACTAAAGAGAGACAACTCAAAGGAACATATGATTTTCTAAGTTGTGGATGCATGGTTTAGCATGTCGAACGAAGTTCAACATATTTCTTCCGGATAACCCATGCAGAAAGGTAGAACTGGCAGAGGCACAATATATAATGGAGAACTCATCAAGAGCACTCTGGTTGTGATCGTTCAGTTCAACGAGGAACTTATGCCATAAGTAGTTCATGGTATTTGGAAGAAGAAGATACCACGGACTTCAAGGACTGTCACAAAGGTTACTAATAATCTAAAGGAACTAGCAACACTAGGAACATGAAGTAAGTAGGGTGAATCTTGGTTCGAAAACCCAGGAATAGAATACCTACTACTAAGTAGCATCACGGGATGCTTTCGGGGATAAAGCCAGAGTCATCACACTGGGACACAAATCATAGCTAGATTACTAGATAATCCCCTGAGACACCTAGGGTCATAATAATAACTCCAACATAAAGGTCGAGGCAGTAGAGTACCTCAACTCAACAATTTGTGTGATTAACCTGGCCCAAAAAGACATTGAAACCAGAGGAAAGGATTTGCAAATGCATCAGACTCTTTGGAAACCTGGGATGACTCGGACAGCATAACGGCTGCAAATGCTCAGAAAAGATTTGAGACATTCACAAAAATGGTGGCATAACCACTCAGAAACACAATATCAAGGTTCCGAGATCAACAATTAACATACGGAAGTAGTAGGAACTGAACTGAGACTTAAATCCAACAATCTTATGAGTCTACTGATTAGTAACACGTGATCCTGATAGAAAGAAGAGATAGCCTAGTTCTTAATCCCCGTAGGAAAGATAAGATGACTCAGATCAGAAGGGCATAAGGTATAAGGAGTAAAAAGAGCCTTACGTTCCATCCCACAATCAATTCCCTTACATATAACTAAAGCATTTCTAGACTCAACTTCGACCAGTTGGCTTGGTAATCCTACAGGCAGTCAAGCTCTAATACCAACGCTGTCAGGACCCCGACTCAATGCCACATCGATCTAGCATGTAACACCTCATATCACTTTGCGGCCTCACGCACGGTATTCCCACGGGTGTCGCCTTACCTTTACCCGGGACCGTTTGCGCCTTTTGGCACACGTATATGACAGTGTCGCTAGCATCTATATGATAAGGAGCCCGGGCTGACATGGCTAGTCGTAAACCCAAAGTGGCACAGACTTACAGGGACAGGCATCCATGACCCAGCATCGAACGTGTCGGTCATCAACGAGTGAATCCAGGCTGTAGCACTGGGCTAGCAGGACTCCGGTGAACCGGGCTGTAGCGGGCTAACAGGACTCCGGTATTCATTGCGTGACATTTCCCCGAAGGGACAGACACAGGAACGAAGAAGGACACATGCCGGCCAGCCTAAGTGTTTCGGAGCAGTAGCAAGCTACCATGGCTCGGTGGAAACACTAGGAGACATTTCCCGGTAAGAGAGGCTACTAAAGATAAACAACTAGATAGTCAGATCCCACACATACCAAGCATTTCAATAACATACACACAATATGCTCGATATGTGCAATACAACATGGCATCACAAAATGACTCTACGACTCAGTAGTTTATTCAATAGGCTCCGAGGAGCGAGACATTACAAACATGGGTCTCATGACCCAACAATCAGAGCATACAAGTCAATGCACAAGCGGAAGCTATCATGTCTGAGTACAGACATCTATAAATGAAAAAGGCTGAGAAGCCTGACTATCTATCAGATCCTGCCGAGGGCACAATGTCAGGACCCCGACTCGATGTCACATCGATCTAGCTGGTAACACCTCATATCACTTTGCGGCCTCACGCACGGTATCCCCACGGGTGTCGTCTTACCTTTTCCCGGGACCGTTTGCGCCTTTTGGCTCACGTATATGATGGTGTCGCTAGCATCCATATGATAAAGAGCCCGGGCTGACATGACTAGTCGTAAACCCAAAGTGGCACAGACTTACAGGGACAGGCATCCATGACCCAGCTTCGAACGTGTCGGTCATCAGCAAGTGGGCCCGGGCTGTAGCACTGGGCTAGCAGGACTCCGGTAAACCGGGTTGTAGCGGGCTAACAGGACTCCGGTACTCAAAGCGTGACATTTCCCCGAAGGGACAGACACAGGAACGAAGAAGGACACATGCCGGCCAGCCTAAGTGTTCCAGAGCAGTAGCAAGCTACCATGGCTCAGCGGTAACACTAGGAGACATTTCCCGGTAAGAGAGGCTACTAAAGATAAACAACTAGATAGTCAGATCCCACACATACCAAGCATTTCAATCATACACACAATATGCTCGATATGTGCAAATACAACGAAGCATCACAACATGACTCTATGACACAAGTACTTTATTTAAGGCTCAGTGAGCCATACATAACATACACAAAGGTACGGGTCTCACGACCCCACATACAAGTCATACAGTCATACAAGCCAGCAGCGGAAATAACTTGTCTGAGTACAGACAACTAGTAAAATAAAAGAGGCTTGGAAAGCCTAGCTATACTACGTGGTCCTTCACAAGCTCAGGGTCACCACCTGGGTCTTAGCCTACTCGTTGATGTCAACGTCTACATAGAACCCATCAGAAGGGGTTGCAGCGTCTTCTGTAAAAATGTAGATTATAGCAACATGAGTACAAAGGTACTCAGCAAGACTTACATCAGATCCTACATACATGCATAGTATCAAGAAGGGTTGGTGGAGTTATTGCAGCAAGCCAGCTTTGACTCTTGGCTAGACTATCCTACGATACTCCAACTTGAAATAGTTTTGCGCACACGAGTCCACTACTCACCACTTCAATACACTACCGAGGATCCACCTCCGTCTTCCTACGGAAGAGCCATCCTCGGCACTCACACTTATCTTGAGGCTTTTAGTAGTTTCCATTTACTTGTCTATGAACTGTATAGGCAACCAAGTAGTCCTTTACCGCGGACGCGGCTATTCGAATAGATCATGTTAACCCTGCAGGGGTGTACTTCTTCATACATGTTTCCACCACTTAGCGTCTGCACACGACATGTGCTCGGCAGACTTCAAGCGAAAGCCGACGTGGGTGTAGACCACGACCTACCTAAACACTTAAGCCTCTAGTCCAGGTTTATCGCCTATTCAGGTTCCATCCGCAGGGAGTCCGGCCGAGGTTTCCCATACGGCCCCGAACGATGTGAACAGGGTTCCCGAGATACCTAACGGGTATTCGGTACACCCGTGCCACGTACCTACCGCATCACAGCCCACCCCTACGGTCAGCGCTGTCCACGGCCTCCAGTAGGCTACAAACACCAGAAACTACTTGCAACTCCTGGACAGAGAGCTAGGGTGAATAAGAAGTCGAGCGGGGTCATATTTCAGGGCCCAATGTATGGTAGTAGCTGATTCTTAAATCACACATACAGATCTCAGTGCTTAAGGTCGGCTTCAATGAAACAACCCACCATGTACTCCTACATGGCCTCTCATCGATACCTTTACCAAATCGTGTTCACCACACCACTCTCATTACCGACATAACATTTCACTCTAGCCCATCACCCAGATGAACCAGACCTGACACGACTCTAAGCATAGCAGGCATAGCAAGGTAGGAACAACACATACATATGGCTCAATCAACTCCTACACATGCTAGTGGGTTTCATCTAGTTACTGTGGCAATGACAGGTCATGCAGAGGAAATGGGTTCAACTACCGTAGCACACAGCAGTTTGAATCGCGTTGTCTTAATGCAGTAAAAGAGAGCAGGAGCGAGAACATGGGATTGTATCGATATGATCAAATGGTTGGTTGCTTGCCTGATGGTTCGATGCACGGATACGGTTCTTCGTTAGGGTAATCACGGTACTCCTCGGGGACAGAACCTGTCGCAAAGGACATCGATACACAAGCATCACCAAACAATGTGCAACAATATGATGCATGCATGAAACATGGCAATATGAGTGTGTTGGGCTAATGCAACTAAAACCAGAAGGGTTTGAACAAATTTGAATCAAAGATTCAAATTTCAAACTCAAACATGGCCTTTTAAAGTGCTTTTCCTTGTTCTGATTAAAACATCAATTTAACTTGTTTGATCATGCATGAAAATAGTACAGATGGATAGATTGGATTTTTCTGATCATTTTTCATATATAATTTGTCCAATTTGGAGTTACAGAATAAAAGTTATGAATTTTTGAAGTTTAAATAATATTCTGGAATTTCCTGATTTAAATTAATTCCAGAAATATAATTATTGCGTCAGCATGACGTCAGCATGACGTCAGTGGTCAACTGTGGCTGGCTGAGGTCAAACCTGACGTGTGGGGGCCACACGTCAGTGACAGGGGGGGTTAAACAGGATTAAATTAATCCTAATTAGGGGTTAGTGGCGCTGGGGCCCACTGTCAGTGTCAGGGGGGGTTAACTAACAGTAGTTAGCGCTAACCTAACCACCTGGCCGACAGGGCCCACGCGTCAGTGACCCTGGGGGGTCAAACCCCAGGTCGGGCAAGTCAAACCCCACCGGCGACATGACGCCGGCGAGGTCCGAGACGGCGGCGAAAGTGCTTTTTGCCATTCCGGCAACCAAATGGACGGCGGAAGGCATCTACGTGTTGCTGAGGTTGAGCCGCGTCTATTGGTGGTGGTGGTTGGGCTCGGGGTGGCCGGAGTTGACGGCGGCGAGCTCGGCTGCGGCGGCCGGAGTTCGGGTGCGGTCGGGATCAGTGTTGCAGGGGGTTTGGGGAAGCGTTGGTGCGTGCTGCGTGCTCCTGGTGAGGTGGGGAGCACGATGGTGTGCTCGGTTGGGTGCTACGGCGACCGTGGCCACGACGGCGACATCGCCGGCGGCGTGGAGGTCTCGGCCGAGGTGGGGCTAGGGCCTAGAGGTCGCAAGAGACCAGGGGAGAAGGGGGAAATGATCCGGGGGCTCACCGCGGAGCTGCAGGGATGGTTAGCGGGCTCGGGGACGCGCTGGTGACGGTGAATTCGACGGCGACGACGGTCGGAGCCCGAAGAGGGGAACGGCGACGTGGTGGCGATGCAGGGCTTCCGGGGACCCGTGGAGCGGTGGGGAGGAAGAGGGAGTCGAGGCGGAGCTTCTGAGCTAGTCGGGGGAGCGAGGGGTGGCCGGAGACGATGGCTATGGCGAACGGCGGCGACGGTGGTGTTCGGCCGTGAGAGAGAGAGCGAGGGAGAGGAGAGGAGAGCCGGGGGAGAGTGAGAGAGAGCAGGGGGAGAGGCGTGGCGTCGTCCAGGGCGTCGAGCGAGGAGGGGAGGGCAGGCAAGCAGGCGAGCAGGTGGCGTGGCGCGGTGGCGCGCGCGCGCGCCGGCCACACTCCCCTCCCTCTGTCGGGACGAAGACGACAGAGGAGGGAGGTGGCTGGGCCGGCTGCTGGCTGGGCCAGCCAGCTGGCTGGGCCGCACAGGGAGGAGCCCAGGTAAGCTTCTCCCTTTTATATTTTTCTGTTTTCTGTTTTATTTAATATATCTGCAACTTTGTTGAATTAAATAAAATACCTAGGCAACTCCAAAAATCACCAAACTACTCCTGGTCCATAGTTGGATTATTTCCAACATGAAACATTTTAGTTTGGAGATATTTGAGCATTTAAATATTTTATATTATTTTAAATGCCCAAATTCAAATATTTATGATTTAATTCAAAAACCCTAGGATGGCCTAGGAAAATGTGCACCACTTTTGGCAGAGGTTCTGAACCAAGACAAAAATGATGGGCATTTTAGAAGGGCATTTCAGGTTCATTGAAAATTATTTTAGTAACCCTAGTTGGTTTCAGAGGGGACTGGGGGTTCTGTCATCCCCATTTCAAGTTTCTGATGAAAGAGTAAACATGATGCAACACTCTAATGCATGACTAGCTAGGGTGTGACAACTCACCCCCACTCAAAAGAATCTCGTCCCGAGATTTGGGTTCCTCCGCGAAGAAGGCGGGATATTCGAGTCGAAGACGATCCTCCCTTTCCCAAGTTGCTTCATCCTCAGAATGGTGCGACCATTGAACCTTGAGAAACTTGATATTATGACGTCGCGTGGTACGTTCGGCTTGATCGAGGATACGAATGGGGTACTCTCGATATGTAAGATCATCTTGGAGATCAAGCGTTTCGTGGTCCACTTCACGGATAGGATCCGAGAAGCAACGCCTGAGTTGAGAAACGTGGAAGACATCGTGAACTCTGGAGAGGTGCGGAGGTAGTTCCAACTGGTAGGCAACTTCTCCTCGTTTGGCAAGAATGCGAAAAGGTCCAATGTAACGAGGAGCCAATTTGCCTTTGATACCGAAACGATGGGTTCCCTTCAGAGGGGTGACCCGAAGATAAGCCTTCTCGTCAACCTCGAAAGTCATAGCCTTATGTTTTCGGTCATATTGACTCTTTTGACGGGATTGGGCTGTTTTCAACTTTTCACGAACGATACGAACTTGTTCTTCTGCTTCCTGAATCATATCCGGGCCAAAGAATTGTCTTTCCCCGGTCTCTGACCAGTTAAGGGGTGTTCGACATCGTCGTCCATAGAGAACTTCAAAAGGGGCTTTACCCAAGCTAGATTGATAGCTGTTGTTGTAAGCGAATTCGGCAAATGGAAGGCACTTCTCCCAGTCCATTCCGAACGAGATAACAGAGGCTCGAAGCATGTCTTCTAGAATTTGGTTGACGCGTTCCACTTGACCACTTGACTGAGGGTGGAAAGCGGTGCTAAAGGAGAGACGGGTTCCCATAGCATTTTGGAAACTTTCCCAAAATCGAGAGGTGAAAAGACTTCCTCGATCCGAATTGATTTCCAAAGGAACACCATGGAGGGACACTATTCGGGAGATGTATAAGTCTGCCAGCTGACTAGCGGTTATACTCTCACGAACAGGTAGGAAATGAGCTACCTTGGAAAGACGATCGACCACGACGAAAATGGCATTATTCCCTCTTTTGGTCCTGGGAAAACCGGTAATGAAATCCATACCAATTTTATCCCATTTCCATTCAGGAATAGCTAAGGGTTGAAGGGTGCCAGCAGGCCGTTGATGCTCTGCTTTTACACGACGACAGACGTCGCAATTGGCAATATACTGAGCAATTTCTCTCTTCATCCTAGTCCACCAGAACCTCTGGCGTAGGTCCTGATACATTTTAGTACTACCGGGATGAATGGTGAGAGGAGATTCATGAGCCTCCTTAAGGATCAACTGCCGTAGATGCTGGTTCTTGGGAACCACTAGACGGTTCTCAAAGTACACAACACCATGATCATTGGTGGAGAAACAACTAGCACCTCCGCTAGCAATGTTCTCTTTGATTTTAGATATTCCCTTATCTCGCTTTTGGGCAGCGATGATTTGATCCGTAAGAGTAGGTTTTGCTACCAAGGTGGAAAGAAAACCTTGAGGTACAATGTGAAGGTTAAGCTTCCGAAATTCATCATGGAGAAGCGGTTGACTTTGTTGTAACATCAGGTTGTTACAATAAGATTTACGACTTAGCGCATCAGCCATGACGTTGGCTTTCCCTGGGGTATAGGTTATTCCTAAGTCGAAGTCTGTGATCAACTCAACCCAACGTCTTTGCCTGAGATTCAGATCCGGTTGGGTGAAGATGTACTTCAGGCTTTGGTGATCAGTGAATATTTCGCAACGATTACCGAGGAGGTAATGTCGCCAGGTCTTAAGTGCATAGACTACGGCTGCAAGTTCTAGATCATGAGTAGGATAATTCTCCTCATGTGGGTGCAATTGCCGTGAAGCGTAAGCAATTACGTGTCGATCTTGCATGAGAATGCAACCTAGTCCTTGTCGCGAGGCGTCGCAGTAGATAACAAAGTCCTTGGAGAAGTCTGGCGGTACCAGCACGGGAGCAGAGGTCAGGCGTCTTTTCAGTTCCTGAAAGCTGTGCTCACATTGTGGAGTCCATTCGAACTTCTTATCTTTCTTGAGGAGTTCGGTTAGAGGTTTAGCAACTTTGGAGAAGTTCTCGACAAAGCGACGGCAATAGCTCGCTAAGCCTAGAAAACTCCGAACTTGCTTGACCGATTCGGGTGGAGTCCAATTAAGGACGGCTTGAACTCGCTCAGGGTTAACAGCAATACCTTTACCAGATATTACATGACCCAGATAGGTCACTTCTGACAACCAGAATTCACATTTAGAAAATTTGGCATAAAGGCGATGCTCTCGAAGTTTCTTCAACACTAGCCTTAAATGTTCGGCATGTTCTTCCTCGTTCTTGGAGTAGATGAGTATGTCATCGAGATAAACCACGACGAATTTATCCAAATACTCCATGAAGATTGAGTTCATTAACCGAGAAAAGGTGGCTGGAGCGTTGGTTAAACCGAAGGACATGACGGTGTACTCGTATTGGCCATAACGAGTAACAAAGGCCGTTTTAGGAATGTCCCCGTTTCTGATTTTGATTTGATGGTATCCCAACCTCAAATCCATCTTGGAGAAGACTGAGGATCCAGCGAGCTGATCATACAGATCGTTGATCCTGGGAAGTGGATATTTGTTTTTGATTGTGACCAAATTGACAGGTCGGTAATCTACAACCATCCGGTCCGTACCATCCTTCTTCTTGACGAATAGGACGGGGCAAGCCCACGGAGATGAGCTAGGTCGGATGAAACCCTTTTTCAAGGACTCATCGAGTTGTTTCTTAAGCTCGGCTAGTTCTAGGGGTGCCATCTTATAGGGTCTTCTAGCAATCGGAACGGTTCCTGGAATGAGGTCTATTACGAACTCAACATCCCTGTCAGGTGGAACACCTGGCAATTCCTCTGGGAAGACATCCGGGAAGTCACAGACTACCGGAACGTCCTCAAGGTCTGGCAAAGGGCTGGCGTTAAGAGAATATAATTGTCGCTTGGCTATTCGGGTCAAGACATTGACTATCTTCCCCGAAGGATGGGTGAGTTGAACAGTCCTAGAGAAGCAATCAATTTTGGCTTGATGAGCTGACATCCAGTCCATACCCAAAATGATATTAATATCTGAAGATTTAAGGGCTATCAAAGATGCGAGGAAAACAAGTCTGTCGACTTGGATTTCATTTCCATGGCTTACTCTAGTAGTTTGCCATTTGGATCCCGGAGTTTGAATTACCATGGAGGATGGCAAGTCACAGAATGCAACGTTATGCAAACGAGCATAATTTTCAGATATAAAAGAATGAGAGGCTCCTGTATCGAAAAGAACAGATGCCGGGTGGCAATTAACAAGAAGCGTACCGAGAACGACGTTGGGATCTTCTTGAGCTTCTTCGGCAGAGATACAGTTGACATGGCCACGTGAAGCGGTGACCGGTTTAGCATGAAACACTTTTCCTGTCGGCTTGCCACGGCCAACAGCTTTAGCAGATTGATTGGGCACTCACGCATATAGTGACCAGATTCCCCACACTTGAAACAAGTCACGGAACTGGTACGTGGAGGAGCATTATTGGTTGGACCCCCATAGGGCTTGGCTGGAGCAGACTGTTGAACGGGGCGAGGCGCCTGGAAAGATGGCCTCGGTGTGAATCTGGGTGGCAGGGCGGTGTTGGGTACCCACACGCGGCGCTTCTGAGGACCAGCACCGGATGAGGAACCCGTGTCACGTCCATGCTTGCGTGTTGCGTCATAGTCAGTCTGACCAGTTTCAGCACTGATGGCTTTGTTGACAAGTTTCGAAAAAGATGTGCACTCATGCAGACGGAGGTCGCGGCGAAGCTCAGGACTAAGGCCCTTACGGAACCTTGCTTGCTTCTTGGCGTCAGTAGACACTTCCTCAGTTGCATATCGGGCGAGTTTACCAAACTCCCTGCTATAGGCATCCACAGAAAGTCGGCCTTGGGTGAAGCTGCAAAATTCTTCACGTTTACGGTCCATGAGACCCTCCGGAATGTGATGTTCACGGAAAGCCTCGCTGAATTCAGCCCAAGTTGTGACATGGCCCGCTGGGCGCATAGCTCCATAATTCTCCCACCATAGACTGGCGGGGCCTTCAAGATGATATGCAGCAAAGGTGACCTTGTCAGCCTCCGCTACCAGCGCGGAACGCAGTTTGTGAGAGATACTGCGAAGCCAGTCATCAGCGTCGAGAGGCTCGACGGAGTGGTGGAACGTGGGTGGATGCAATTTGATAAAATCACTGAGTGACACCACGTTAGCCCTCTGATGGTGTGCTGTATTCTGTTCAATACGCTCCAACAAACGGTTTGTCTCCCGCTTGTTTCTCTCAGCTTCCATCATCACCTCGGCTAGTGAAGGAGGATGAGGCAGATTTTCATTCCTGGCTTCACTGCCTTCGGCCTGCTCTTGGGAAGCAGGGTTAGCGCGCGTGTTGACCATCCTAGGTAAACAAGACAATGATTTAGTCAGGATGGTAAAATTCCGACATAGGATACATAATGTAAGGAATAACTCGGAATGCAAGATGATCATCCGTATGACATGGTAGATACAGAAACTGCTTCTTTATTCCATCGTCATACACACCATACAGGGTTTAGTACAAGACCAAACAAAGTACTATTACGGTGAAAAGAGGATTACATCTCATCGGAGGCATTCCAAGCTCCTATACATTATTTTTCTACATCTCCGGAAAGAGTACAAACTAGGTCATATCCCACGAGTCACGCGGGACGATAGACGACACAGCTAGTGCGAACTAGGGATACTACCACTAACTCAGACCGATCCGTAGTAGTCCTCGTAGAAGTCACCTCCATAGCCTGGAAGCTCAACATGTTCATCCGGAAATAGACGGTCTCGCGGAGCTTGTGGACCATAGGGGCTAGGATGAGGCCGTGGACCAACAAACGGTGGCCTGCGGGGACCGCGAGGTGGGGTGATGCCTCCTACATCACGCCAAACCATCACGTCTGGCAGAGCAGATCTCACAGGATAGAGATCGCGCATATCTGAATATCCAGCTTGCACCGCCGGTGCGAACCGAGTCAAAGTGGCCCAGTGGTCAGCACGGGTATTGAAGAGCTCTAACCTTAAGGCCCGATTTTCACGGTCCTTATCCTCGAGCATCTCAGCAGTGGTGCGAGTCCGTGAATCCTCCTGAGTGGAGTCAGCGTAGATAGCCTGGAGATACCCTTGTGCTCCCGGAAGTGATCCTGGCATATACCGGAAGTCAGAGTCCCGAAATAGACCAGATCTGACTCGCATAATGGTCATCATAGAGTAGGCGGCGTCCTGCACAGCCATCTCAATAGTAACCCCGAGTCCATAGGAGCAGTGAAGAGGCTCGGTGGATCCAGGATAAGATGGAAATATCCTGACAGTGCAGAGATACTGGCTTTGATTGAAGTCCCGGAATTGCTCTTCGACCGTGTACTCAGGATACCAGCGATATCCAGCCTCAGTCATTACCCTGACCAACTTAGCAGTATGGCCGGGTACATCTAGGCATCGAGTCAGGCGAACCACTTGATTGAGGTCGCGAGTGGCCATCTGAAAGCACAATCATAATGCAAGGGCATTAGAATTTCTAGCAAAATTTCGGCAGCATAACAGCTGTAAATGCTCAAAAAGGATATTGAGACATTTGACAAAGGATTTCGTGCACACCCAACATCATCACATCAAGTTCTGAAACCATTCTAACAACATAATGTGGTAGTAGAACTGAACTAGGCTGGTAACCATCAAACTTATAAGGTACTACTGATTAGTAACTCGTGATCCTGATAGAGAGAACAGAACCTAATTCCTTAACCCCCGGTGGAAGAATGGACTGACTCAGATCAGAAAGTCATAAGGTATAAGGAGTAAAAAGAGCCTTACGTTCCATCCCACAAACAATTCCCCTACATATAACTAAAGAATTTCTAGACTCAACATCGACCAGTTTGGCTTGGAGAACCTACAGGCAGTCCGGCTCTGATGCCAACGCTGTCAGGACCCCGACTCGATGTCACATCGATCTAGCTGGTAACACCTCATATCACTTTGCGGCCTCACGCACGGTATCCCCACGGGTGTCGTCTTACCTTTTCCCGGGACCGTTTGCGCCTTTTGGCTCACGTATATGATAGTGTCGCTAGCATCCATATGATAAAGAGCCCGGGCTGACATGACTAGTCGTAAACCCAAAGTGGCACAGACTTACAGGGACAGGCATCCATGACCCAGCTTCGAACGTGTCGGTCATCAGCAAGTGGGTCCGGGCTGTAGCACTGGGCTAGCAGGACTCCGGTAAACCGGGCTGTAGCGGGCTAACAGGACTCCGGTACTCAAAGCGTGACATTTCCCCGAAGGGACAGACACAGGAACGAAGAAGGACACATGCCGGCCAGCCTAAGTGTTCCAGAGCAGTAGCAAGCTACCATGGCTCAGCGGTAACACTAGGAGACATTTCCCGGTAAGAGAGGCTACTAAAGATAAACAACTAGATAGTCAGATCCCACACATACCAAGCATTTCAATCATACACACAATATGCTCGATATGTGCAAATACAACGAAGCATCACAACATGACTCTATGACACAAGTACTTTATTTAAGGCTCAGTGAGCCATACATAACATACACAAAGGTACGGGTCTCACGACCCCACATACAAGTCATACAGTCATACAAGCCAGCAGCGGAAGTAACTTGTCTGGGTACAGACAACTAGTAAAATAAAAGAGGCTTGGAAAGCCTAGCTATACTACGTGGTCCTTCACAAGCTCAGGGTCACCACCTGGGTCTTAGCCTACTCGTTGATGTCAACGTCTACATAGAACCCATCAGAAGGGGTTGCAGCGTCTTCTGTAAAAAATGTAGATTATAGCAACATGAGTACAAAGGTACTCAGCAAGACTTACATCAGATCCTACATACATGCATAGTATCAAGAAGGGTTGGTGGAGTTATTGCAGCAAGCCAGCTTTGACTCTTGGCTAGACTATCCTACGATACTCCAACTTGAAATAGTTTTGCGCACACGAGTCCACTATTCACCACTTCAATACACTACCGAGGATCCACCTCCGTCTTCCTACGGAAGAGCCATCCTCGGCACTCACACTTATCTTGAGGCTTTTAGTAGTTTCCATTTACTTGTCTATGAACTGTATAGGCAACCAAGTAGTCCTTTACCGCGGACGCGGCTATTCGAATAGATCATGTTAACCCTGCAGGGGTGTACTTCTTCATACATGTTTCCACCACTTAGCGTCTGCACACGACATGTGCTCGGCAGACTTCAAGCGAAAGCCGACGTGGGTGTAGACCACGACCTACCTAAACACTTAAGCCTCTAGTCCAGGTTTATCGCCTATTCAGGTTCCATCCGCAGGGAGTCCGGCCGAGGTTTCCCATACGGCCCCGAACGATGTGAACAGGGTTCCCGAGATACCTAACGGGTATTCGGTACACCCGGCCACGTACCTACCGCATCACAGCCCACCCCTACGGTCAGCGCTGTCCACGGCCTCCAGTAGGCTACAAACACCAGAAACTACTTGCAACTCCTGGACAGAGAGCTAGGGTGAATAAGAAGTCGAGCGGGGTCATATTTCAGGGCCCAATGTATGGTAGTAGCTGATTCTTAAATCACACATACAGATCTCAATGCTTAGGGTCGGCTTCAATGAAACAACCCACCATGTACTCCTACATGGCCTCTCATCGATACCTTTACCAAATCGTGTTCACCACACCACTCTCATTACCAACATAATCATTTCACTCTAGCCCATCACCCAGATGAACCAGACCTGACACGACTCTAAGCATAGCAGGCATAGCAAGGTAGGAACAACACATACATGTGGCTCAATCAACTCCTACACATGCTAGTGGGTTTCATCTAGTTACTGTGGCAATGACAGGTCATGCAGAGGAAATGGGTTCAACTACCGTAGCACACAGCAGTTTGAATCGCGTTGTCTTAATGCAGTAAAAGAGAGCAGGAGCGAGAACATGGGATTGTATCGATATGATCAAATGGCTGGTTGCTTGCCTGATGGTTCGATGCACGGATACGGTTCTTCGTTAGGGTAATCACGGTACTCCTCGGGGACAGAACCTGTCGCAAAGGGCATCGATACACAAGCATCACCAAACAATGTGCAACAATATGATGCATGCATGAAACATGGCAATATGAGTGTGTTGGGCTAATGCAACTAAAGCCAGAAGGGTTTGAACAAATCTGAATCAAAGATTCAAATTCCAAATTCAAATATGGCCTTTTAAAGTGCCTTTTCTTGTTCTGATTAAAACATCAATTTAACTTGTTTGATCATGCATGAAAATAGTACAGATGGATAGATTGGATTTTTCTGATCATTTTTCATATATAATTTGTCCAATTTGGAGTTACAGAATAAAAGTTATGAATTTTTGAAGTTTAAATAATATTCTGGAATTTCCTGATTTAAATTAATTCCAGAAATATAATTATTGCGTCAGCATGACGTCAGCATGACGTCAGTGGTCAACTGTGGCTGGCTGAGGTCAAACCTGACGTGTGGGGGCCACACGTCAGTGACAGGGGGGGTTAAACAGGATTAAATTAATCCTAATTAGGGATTAGTGGCGCTGGGGCCCACTGTCAGTGTCAGGGGGGTTAACTAACAGTAGTTAGCGCTAACCTAACCACCTGGCCGACAGGGCCCACGCGTCAGTGACCCTGGGGGGTCAAACCCCAGGTTGGGCAAGTCAAACCCCACCGGCGACATGACGCCGGCGAGGTCCGAGACGGCGGCGAAAGTGCTTTTTGCCATTCCGGCAACCAAATGGACGGCGGAAGGCATCTACGTGTTGCTGAGGTTGAGCCGCGTCTATTGGTGGTGGTGGTTGGGCTCGGGGTGGCCGGAGTTGACGGCGGCGAGCTCGGCTGCGGCGGCCGGAGTTCGGGTGCGGTCGGGATCAGTGTTGCAGGGGGTTTGGGGAAGCGTTGGTGCGTGCTGCGTGCTCCTGGTGAGGTGGGGAGCACGATGGTGTGCTCGGTTGGGTGCTACGGCGACCGTGGCCACGACGGCGACATCGCCGGCGGGGTGGAGGTCTCGGCCGAGGTGGGGCTAGGGCCTAGAGGTCGAAAGAGACCAGGGGAGAAGGGGGAAATGATCCGGGGGCTCACCGCGGAGCTGCAGGGATGGTTAGCCGGCTCGGGGACGCGCTGGTGACGGTGAATTTGACGGCGACGACGGTCGGAGCCCGAAGAGGGGAACGGCGACGTGGCGGCGATGTAGGGCTTCCGGGGACCCGTGGAGCGGTGGGGAGGAAGAGGGAGTCGAGGCGGAGCTTCTGAACTAGTCGGGGGAGCGAGGGGTGGCCGGAGACGATGGCTATGGCGAACGGCGGCGACGGTGGTGTTCGGCCGGGCGAGAGAGAGAGCGAGGGAGAGGAGGGGAGAGCCGGGGGAGAGTGAGAGAGAGCAGGGGGAGAGGCGTGGCGTCGTCCAGGGCGTCGAGCGAGGAGGGGAGGGCAGGCAAGCAGGCGAGCAGGTGGCGTGGCGCGGTGGCCGTGCGCGCGCGCCGGCCACACTCCCCTCCCTCTGTCGGGACGAAGATGACAGAGGAGGGAGGTGGGCTGGGCCGGCTGCTGGCTGGGCCGGCCAGCTGGCTGGGCTGAACAGGGAGGAGCCCAGGTAAGCTTCTCCCTTTTAGTTTTTTTCTGTTTTCTGTTTTATTTAATATATCTGCAACTTTGCTGAATTAAATAAAATACCTAGGCAACTCCAAAAATCACCAAACTACTCCTGGCTCATAGTTGGATTATTTCCAACATGAAACATTTTAGTTTGGAGATATTTGAGCATTTAAATATTTTATACTATTTTAAATGCCCAAATTCAAATATTTATGATTTAATTCAAAAACCCTAGGATGGCCTAGGAAAATGTGCACCACTTTTGGCAGAGGTTCTGAACCAAGACAAAAATGATGGGCATTTTAGAAGGGCATTTCAGGTTCATTGAAAAATTATTTTAGTAACCCTAGTTGGTTTCAGAGGGGACTGGGGGTTCTGTCATCCCCATTTCAAGTTTCTGATGAAAGAGTAAACATGATGCAACACTCTAATGCATGACTAGCTAGGGTGTGACACACAAGATCGTAGCTGAGGTATCAAGCTAAACGTCGAAGTCCACGCGAAACTACTAGTGAGACCGAAGTCTCTCTGCAAAACATAAAATGGGCAAACGTGAGTACAAATGTACCCAGCAAGACTTACATCAGAACTAAGTACATATGCATCATTATCAACAAAGGGATGGTGGGGTTTAACTGCAGCAAGCCAGCTTTGACTCGGTGGCTAACCTGAACTACGACTGCAAGTAACTCTTTTGAGGTGGCGCACACGAGTCCACATATTCACCATATCAATACACCACTATGGATCCGCTCTCGTCTCCCTACGAGAACGCCATCCATAGCACTCACGCTTATCTTGCGTATTTTAGAGTATCCACTTCCACTTGTCTATGAACTGATATAAGCAACCCAGAAGTCCTTTTCCGCGGACACGACTATTCGAATAGATTAGGTTAACCCTGCAGGGGTGTACTTCTTCACACACGCTCTCACCACTTACCGCCGTTTACACGACATGTACTCGGCAACCTTCAAGCGGAAGCCCAACGTGGGTGTCGGCCACGACCTACCTAATCACCTAAGTCTCTAGTCCAGGTTTATCGCCTATTCGGGTTCCATCCATGAGGAGATCCGGCCGGAGTTTCGCTCACAGCCCCAAACGATGTGAACAGGGTTCCCGAGACACCAAACGGGCGCCCGGTACACCGTGCCACGTGCCTACCGCATCACAGCCCACCCCTACGGTCAGCGCTGCCCACGGCCTCCAGCATACTACAAACACCAGAAACTACTTGCAACTCCTGGATAGAGGACAAGGGTGATCAAGAAGCCGAGAGGGTCCATTGGTTTCGGGCCCAATGCGTGGTAGTAGCTGAATCATGGATCACAAACACAGAACTCAGTTCCTGAGGACGGCTGCAATGAGACAACCCACCATGTACTCCTACATGGCCTCTCACCGCTACCTTTACCAAATCGTATTCACACACTTAGCTCACACACAGTAGGACAGGTTCACACGCCTCTGATTCATCCCCGATGAATCAGATCTGACTCAACTGTAAGCAGTAGCAGGCATGACAAACAAGCATGAATGAGTAGGCACATCAGGGCTCAAACAACTCCTACTCATGCTAGTGGGTTTCATCTATTTACTGTGGCAATGACAGGTCATGCAAAGGATAAAGGGTTCAGCTACCGCAGCAAGTATCAAATATGTCGTTGTTGTCCTAATGCAGTAAAAGAGAGCAGGAGCGAGAGAGGGGATTTTATCGGAATGAACAAGGGGGTTTTGCTTGCCTGGCACTTCTGAAGATAACATTGAGTCTTCATCAGTGTCAACGATCACATCGTCGGTACAACGTCTACTGAGGGGGAACAACACCGGCAAACACAAAAGAAACACAATCAATGCAATGCACAATATGATGCATGATCATGACATGGCAAAATGAATGTGTTTTGGGCTAATGCACCTAGCAACAGGTTAAATGGGGTTGGTTTGAACCCTAGGTTCAAATTCAAACTCCACATGTGATTATTTAAATGCCATTTAATTGAATTGTCCTAAACAGTAGTGATAAGTTGTTCTAACATGCATGGGAATGGTACAGATGGATTCCTTGAATTTTTCTGATAATTTTTCATATATAAATTATTTAATTTGGAGTTACGGTTGAATTTCTATGATTTATTGAAGTTTAGGACATTTTCTGAAATTATTAAATCATTAAAGATTTATTTAAATTCCAGAAAGGAATTATTGCGTCACCATGACCTCATAGTGACGTCAACAGGTCAACGGGCGCCGTCCAGGTCAAACCTGACGTGTGGGGGCCACACGTCAGTGACACAGGAACTAATCCCGGTCAAACCCAGCGCTGACTGGGGTTTGACCAGGTGTAGGGCCCACAGTCAGTGGCCTAGGGGGGTGGTTAGTGCGTCATTAGCGTTTAATGACGTCGCCACGTCACCAGCCACCGGAGTGTCGCCGGCGACGACCACGGCCGACAGCGGAGGTGCACCGTACGCTCGCTACGGAGCACCATTTGACGTGCGGTTTGCTCCTACGGGTTCCTGGGAGGAAGGTGCATCTAAAGAGATAAGCGACAGCAACTGGGGTGGCCGGAGTTGCCGGCGGCGAGCTCTTTTGCGGCTGCCGGAGTTCGGCTATCGACGGGAACCATGCCACAGAGCACGGGAGGAGTAGCAGTTCGGTGATTTGAGCTCCTTCGGATGCACTGAGCGTGTTGGCGGGCTCATAAGCAAGCGGCGACGGCTGTGGTCTCGACGGCGCCATGGCCGGCGGCGAGGGATTCTCGGGCAAGGTGGTGGGGCTAGCTAGAGTGCGCAAACAGGAAAAAGTTAAGAAGGGGGGAGAGTGAGCGGGAAGGTGCTGGGCGTCTCCGTGGCGCGGATTAGGACGAAGGGCGGCCTCCAGCGCGAAGCAGGAGGTGGACGGCTCCGCGGTGCGCGCGTGTGTTCGCTCCTGCCTACTGGCAGGAGGAAGACGACGAGCGAGGAGGTAAGTGGGCTGGGCCAGCCAGCTACAGTGCTGGGCCGCCAGTCTGGACAGGTAAGCGCCAAGTAGTTTCTGCTCTTTTTTTTATTTCTGTTTTGTTTTTCTTTTATTTAATTCTTTTGCCACTGTTTTGAATTAAAAATAATAATTCAAACAATGCCAAAGCTCCTCTGAATATTTTATATTGCTAGATGGACTTTTCCAAAAGCTTATAAAATATTTCAGGGGTATTTGAAATTATATTCTAATTATATGAATATAATTCAAATTCAAATAGCTAATGAATTAAATTCAAAGTCACAAAAATAAATCCTCCTAAAATGTTCAATATTTTGGTTGGGACCAGAACCCTTGCCAAAAATTATCAAACATTTAGGAAGAGCATTTTGGAACAATGAATGAGATTTTTAGGGTTTTTGCCCTTCTTTTATCTAGGGTTTTGAGGCTTTCAAAATTCCTCAATTCAAGTTTCAAAAATATAGACATGATGCACACATGAAGCTAGCCTAGAGCACTACCAGCAGCTAGGGATGTGACAACTTTCGACTGTAGTCGTGTGTTCGAATCTTTCCGGCATTTGTTTCGCGATGGCGCGCTGGTGAGCTTTGATCGGTGGCACCCAGGATGGGGCTCGATGCCCTCTGAACTTGAGTTTTTAACAGAGCTTACCTTCCACGGCATGCCTTGACGTGCTTGGAACAGTGAGTGCATGAACGAGCTTATCAATGACCTTGCAGGTGAGCTCGTAAGTGTGTTTGTTCCTCCAGACAGCTGGGCTCTGACTGTTATGGCATGGATGAAGAAGCCGTGCAACATACCGAAGGTGATTGGTGTTGAGATACCGGTGCAGGAACCGGGGTTGTACTATTTGTCGCCACCAAGGCCGCCGCTGACCACGTTAGGGATGTACCTGTATCGAGTGTTTGTGCATGTCGAAGAAGTGGTCAATCCATCAATCGAAGTCCTGCCGCCGCCGCTGGTGCCAGGGTCCGTCGACGACGTCCATTACATGAGTCAACGTTAGATTTTCCCTGTGTTGCTCGGAACGATGGATGGCACAGGGCCTACTCCATCGTGCGGCGGAGGCCACTGCTTCTTTGGGAGAAGAGGCAGGGCTGGCTGCCTGGATGTGCTCTAATTTGAGGTAACAACTGAATCTTGTGAGATAGTACTAGTTAAATCCGAGCTATGGGTCTGAAGCACTGATATGTCAATACATTTGATTGTGACCTGTTCTAATTTTGTACCTGAACTTTTTTTAGAAAGGGCTGCACGTCAACTTAATGTGCTAGCAGAACTTATTGTGTTGTCTGTCTGTTTTCTTTGCACAACATTCAAGATATTTCCCTGTCATTTATAAAGACGATGAACCATTATGTACGACTTCGTTGGTTTCAACTTTCAACATAGCCCTTCTCGTAGTGATCCACTGCTTCCATCCTGATTGTGCCGCCTGCGTGAAATTTTTGTATGCAAGTTCAGTGTGCTATGATGTTCTATATGATTGTGTCAACTATATAAGTTTTGACTTAGCATCAACAATGCATATGCTTGAAAGATGTATTTACGAGAATCGACCGATGGTTCTCTCTCTATCTCTCTCTCTCACACACACACACACGCACACACGCGCACACGCCCAAGTGGGACCCGTTGAATTATTTATTTGCTCGTGAGAGCTTTTAATTAGGTTCCACTGTAATCTAACTTTTTTTTAAGTTATTAATTGAGCTCAGTGACTTCAAAAAGTTGTACATAATCCTTGTTTGGGCCTTTCCGCCGTTGCTGAATGTGGGCTGAGTAACCATGTTAGGTTGTACTGTACTACACAAGCCTTTTTTCAACATCAGCAATGCAACTGGGCCGACAGTTGTACACAATATCCGGGTCAACTTGTTATCCGCCCCACTGGGCTGCAAAGTTTCCTAGGAGGTATGCATTAGGCTTAACAAGAAAATCGACTTTAAGAAATAATAAATGGGATGTAATTATAATAACTGGGCAATTACTATGCACCAAACACATAATTAGTTTGGAAAATATATTATTTTTGGAATTTGGAAATCTTAATTTCATTACTTGTTGCGCGCGCAATATTTCGTTGGATTTTAACGTGATACAACTTTATCTTGAAATTATATTTAACCTGACTAGAAATTTCGGATAATAATATTTCGGATCCCATCAAAATGTGGAAATTTTTCTTTGAATTCTGTTTTGAGTGGTTGTTTGAAATTATTAATCGTTGTCCTAGCTAGAAGTTGGGCTATACTTTTAACAAACTGTAAATGGGCTGTAGTAAATTCCATTAGAATTGAAAAATGGGCTGTACATTCTTACAAATCGCAAATGGGCTATATGTTCTCTGCCAAATCCGAGCTGTGGGCCTACTAAGTTGACGCGTACCAAGGGCTTTTTCAACTTAGTCAATATAAACGATTCTAGCTGCAGTGATCGTACGATGTCCATCCAACAGCCGTAGTGCTTCTTCAACCTCTGGTCTTCTTGCTCCAGCCACCGAAAGCACCGCCGGTCGTGTCGCGTGCTCCTGCCTCCTGTGGCCAGCTGGGATGCTGCAGAGGCCTCACCGCCCCGTACAACTCCCACCGCTGGCCAGGCCATCCCTCTACTCACCCACACCCCCTGTTATTCTGCGGCGACGGCAGCCTCACACCGCAGCTGAACCAGTGAACCCTCGTACTCCTCTCCGCGCAGGCTACCACTGCTGCGTCTTCCCCGGCTCCGCGCCGTGCCCTTCCTAGGCCTCACCGTCATCCATATCTCCGCCCTGGTGCTCTTGGCGTGGCGTGGTCAATGTGGTCAACGACCGACTTCCATCGGAAGAGTACTGTACATGGAGAGGCTAACAGCTGGGTCCAGGCGGCCGCAAGGAAGTGCGTCCTTATTACGCACAAAATAATTATTCCTCCACCTGACAGCAGGGACCCACCGGACGGGCCACCTTATTTAGTGAAAAAAACGTTTCCGCCCTGACTGTTGGGACCCACCGGATGGGCCAGCGTATTTCGCGAAAAAAACGTTCCCCGCGCTGTCAGCTCGGACCCACCGGAAGTGCCTCCTTATTACACACAAAAAAATGAATACTCCCCTTGCTAGTTGGGACCCACCATGGTGGGAGGCTGACTTGTGGGCCTACTAAGTTGACTGGGACGGGGGCCTTTGTCAACTTTAGTAAATATGGACGATTCTAGCTCCAGTGACCGTACGATGTCCATCCAACAGCAGTAGTGCTTCTTTAACCTCTGGTCTTCTTGCTCCAGCCGCCCAAAGTAGCGCCGGTCGTGCCGCATGCTCCTGCCTCACGTGGCCGGCTATGCTGCCGCGGAGGCCTCACCGCCCCCTACTATTCCCATCGCTGGCCAGGCCCTGCGGCGACGGCAGCCTCACACCGCAGCCGAACCAGTGAACCCTCCTACACCTCTCCGCGCGGGCTTCCACTGACACGTCTTCCCCGGCTCCCCGCCGTCCCCTTACTAGGCCTCGCCGTCATCCACCGCCCTGGTGCTCTCGGCGCGGCGTGGTGAATGTGGTCAACAGGGTCAAGGAATGACTTCCATTGGACGTGGACTGTACGTGGAGTGGCCGACAGCTGGGTCCACGGCCGCAGCAAGGTAGTGCCTCCTTATTACGCGGAAAATAATTATTCCTCCACCTGACAGCTGGGACCCACTGGACGGGCCACTGTATTTCACGAAAAAAACGTTTCCCCTGACTGTTGGAATCCACCAGCTATATCTTCGCACGCAAGGAAGTGTGTCCGAGCAAAAAAAACAAAACAATTCGCCCCCTGACCGCTGGGACCCACCAGCGACACCTTCGCACGCAAGGAAGTGCGTCCGGCAAAAAAACGATTCGCCCCCCTTACTGCTGGGACCCACCAGCTACATCTTCGCACGCAAGGAAGTGCGTCCGGGCAAAAAAATTATTCGCCCGCTGACTGCTGGGACCCACCAGCTACATCTTTGCAGGCAAGGAAGTGCGTGACAGTCGGGACCCACCTGGTGGAAGCGTACGTAGCGTTGTCATTCTGGTCGCGAACGTGTATGTACATACTGGTCAATGTAGAGGCGCGCACGTGTCATAGTAGAGGCGCGCACATGTCATAGTAGAGGAGCATGTACACGTACGTACAACGGCGAGGGTGCAAGACAGAAAATACGGCCACATACGTACATACGGGCAGGGTCTCGAACGCCTACTCACGCATACGTACATGGATAGGTCGGAACGGAGAAACAGCGTCGTCGTCGTGTTCATGGGGAGCCAATGGAATGCGTCATGTTCATGGGGAGGCAATAGAATGCATCGTGTTCATCGGGAGGGAACGGAACGCGTGGGAGCCAACCGGCTCTGACGGAACAGGCGATGGAAACAAGGCCTAGCGTACCGCAAAACGTAGAAAACGAACCTCCTACGGTCGAAATGGGGGTCCTGTTGATCGGGAAGGGTGTGGCGTATCGCAAAACGGACGAAACGGACCTCCCACGGTCTAAATGGTGGTCCTGTTGATCGGGAGGGGTGCGGCGTACCACAAAACGGACGAACGGACCTCATATGGTCGAAATGGGGGTCCTGTTGATCGGGAGGGGTGTGGCGTACCGCAAAACGAACAAAACAGACCTCCTACGGTCGAAACGGGGGTCCTTTTCATCGGGAGGGGGTGTGGCGTACAGCAAAACGGGACTCCACGGGATACTGTTCATCTCCACCGTCGACCTCCTCCAGCCTCCACGGGATACCGTCGACCTCCTCCAGCCTCCACTGGCTCCTGTTCATCCAGCCTCCACCGCGCGCTACTCCACCGGCTACTGTTCAACCACCCCTCCACCGTCTACTGTTCATCCAGCCCTCCACCGTCTACTGTTCATCCAGCCCTCCACACCATGGGGTCCTGTTCAACCACCCCTCCACGGACACCCCTCCACCGTCTACAGTTCATCCAGCCCTCCACACCACAAGGTCCTGTTCATCCAGAGACAACGCCACCGCTCACTATTAATCCAACCCCCCTCTCTGTTCATCCAATCGATCGGCTTCAGTTAGCAGTAGTAGCGAAGGAATCACTCCATTGGGTTCAGTTAACAACCATCGATCGATCGCTCGGGTTCAGTAACGCATAGCCTACACTGCAATCGCTCAGGTTCAATTAGAGCCCAACGCCTCGCTCGGGTTCAGTTAGAGCCAACGCCTCGCACGTGTACAAGAGAAACGCGCATCGCTCGGCCCCCGACCTCCCACCGTAACTGGCAACTCCCCGAATTGTTCGTCCCCCTTGCTTCTACCATGGTTTTTTCTGTCATGGACGGCCCAAAGAATGTCATGCAGTTGCATCTCCGGCCCGCCATCCCCTGAGGGACCTAGCTCCATCGGCTTGATCCAGAAGCGTGGCGCGACCATCGCCAGCATGTTCGGGACGGATCGTCCCATCTACGCTACACCTGCGGAGAACATACGAGCTGCCCAAGCGGTAGCAGATGAGCTGGACAAGCTCGAGGGCGACGAGCGTCGCCACATGACGGAGCGCGTCCAGCAGCTCCTTGATGCGGCCGCCGAGCAGCAAGAAGCCGCCTGCCGCACCGAAGCCCCCATTCGGCGAAATGATGACCCGCCCCTTCGCCGAGAGCATGGCGCGACGTCCCGGACGCTAACTGCAGGCGGCGCCCGCGAGCTGAAGGACAAGGGGCCAACTGTTAGCCACAGTCGGACTCGCCTCTCCACCGAGCGTGATGTAGAAGGCCGCTCCCGTGCCGTGGAGCGACGTGGCAACCCGCCTCCTCCTCCGCCTCGCGGGGAGAGATATCCCACCCCGCCGCCTATCATGCATCTGACGCTCAGTGGAGAACTAGGCTGCCAGGAAGGAATCACCGAAGAACGATGCCCGTCATCGGATCGACAGCCTGGCGCGGTCCTTGGCACTGGAAGAAGAAGACGATGTCGACCCGCCTTGTTTTGGCCCCCGCATCCGCGACAAGCCCTTCCCGATGGGTTCTCGCCCCCAAGAGACACACCAAAATACAACATCTCGGTGAAGCCGGAAGACTGGTTGATCGACCACTCCACTACAGTCAGCATAGCAAACGGCAACAGCCGCGTTGCCGTGAAGTACGTCCCCCTCTTGTTTCAAGGCACGACACGCACTTGGCTGAACAGCCTCAAGCCCTACAGCATCATTAGCTGGCTAGACTTCACAGAAGTCTTCATCGGCAACTTCACCAGCACATACAAGCGGCCTCCCAAGCCTCGACAGCTCTCCTTGTGCGTCCAAGGCCCCAGCAAATTGACTCACGACCACCTCACACGCTGGGCCGAGCTCCGCAACTCTTGCGAGGGTGTGCATGAAGTGCAAGCGATAGAGTACTTCACCGCCGGGTGCCGAGAGGGCACCCTTCTCAAGCACCGACTTCTCTGCGACGAGTCGGCTACACTCGACGAATTACTGATCATAGCAGACAAATACGCCACGGCTGACTCCTCGATGAAGACTGAGCTTCGAGTGGATGCCTCTGGGAAGGTGCTTCCTCCGGCTCCAAGAACGCCGGCTGATGACTCCAACCTACGCCCACACTAGAACAACAACAAGCGAAGGCTCCCATGCCGCCTTCCACCAGTCGGCAGGTGGCCACAGTCGAAAACGAACAGCCTAAAGGGCAGCCCATGCCCAAGCGTTCGAAGGGTGGCAGGCCGGCTTGGCAGCCGGCTTTCTCCAACGAGCAAACCCTCGATGCCCCCTGCAAGTTCCACAGCGGCGCGAAGCCGTCCAACCACACAACTCGGAAGTGTCATTGGCTCACGTGTATTTCCAAGGGCAAAGGACTACTTCCCCCTCCGCCTGCTGGCCAGCCGCCTTCGGATCCTCAGCAGCCGGCCGCTCGCCCAGCAGTAGGAGCCATTCAAGATGAGTTCCCCAACGAGCATGCAGCTTATGTCGTCTTCACAAGCCAAGCCGAGGACAGGCGCAGCCGGCGCCGTCCGCACCAAGAGGTCAATGCGGTTTCCACCAAGGACTCAAAATTTTATGCATTG
The DNA here is from genome assembly GCF_018294505.1 of Triticum aestivum. Classification (NCBI taxonomy): domain Eukaryota; kingdom Viridiplantae; phylum Streptophyta; class Magnoliopsida; order Poales; family Poaceae; genus Triticum; species Triticum aestivum. Next base: position 320,529,357 of record NC_057798.1, read on the forward strand.
GTTTGAAAAGCCTATCAGCTGGAGCCGGGCGGATCACCCAGAGGTGATGCCGTCTCCAGGGTCTTATGCATTGGTGCTGGAAGCCACCTTCGCAACAGAAAGACGAGCCGCTCTTTTCTCCCGAGTTCTGTTCGATGGTGGGAGCAGCATCAACATCCTGTACCGAGACACCATGGAGAAGCTGAACATCAAAACAAAGCAACTTCTGCCCAGTCGGACCATGTTCCATGGCATTGTACCCGGCCTGTCATGCTCACCAATCGGCAAGATCAAGATAGATGTGCTCTTCGGAGACAAGGATCACTTCCGCCGTGAAGCAGTCTAGTTCGAGGTGGTGGATCTGGAGAGCCCTTATCACGCTTTACTTGGCCGACCTGCCTTGCCCAAGTTCATGGCTGTTCCCCACTATGCATACCTCAAGATGAAGATGCGAGCTCCAAGGGCGTCATCACCATAGTCAGAGATTACAAGAAATCCTCTGCCTATGCTGCAGCCAGCAGCCGGCTGGCCGAGTCCCTCATGATTGCAGCTGAGAAAAAGATCCTCGACCGGGTTGTGGCCTTGGCCGGCCAGCAGCCGGACCTGTCGCCTAACCCCAAGGAGTCGGAAGCTCAGAGCTCCTTCCAGCCGGCCAAGGAAACAAAGAAGATATCTCTGGACCCGAGCACCCAGAGAGGTTTGCTGTTGTAGGAGCAAATCTGGACAGCAAATATGAAAGCGAGCTCGTCGATTTCCTCCGTGAGAATCGGGATATCTTTACATGGTCCCCCAAGGACATGCCGAGTGTCCCAACGGATTTCGCCGAGCACAAGCTACATGTCCGAGCAGATGCAAAACCAGTCAAGCAGCCCCTCCGCCGACTGTCAGAGGAGAAGAGAAGAATTGTTGGTGAAGAGATAGCCCTGCTTCTGACAGCCGGCTTCATTATGGAAGTGTTCTTTCCATAATGGCTTGCCAACCCTGTCCTTGTGCTGAAGAAGAACAAGAAGTGGCACATGTGTATAGACTACACTAGCCTCAACAAAGCTTGACCCAAAGATCCGTTTGCTTTTCCCCAGATTGACCAAGTGATAGACTCCACAGCTGGATGCGAGCTGTTGAGTTTCTTGGATGCCTACTCAGGTTATCATTAGATCAAGTTGGATCCAGCTGACCGCCTGAAGACCGCCTTCATCACACCATTCAGAGCTTTCTGTTACCCGACTATGACATTCGGCTTGGGAAATGCCGGTGCCACTTCTCAGCGTTGCATGTGGAAATGCCTCCTCAAGTAACTCGGAAGAAATGCCCACGTCTATGTAGACGATATTGTGGTGAAGACGAAGAAGCACGGCACCCTGCTGGAAGATCTCAAAGAAACATTTGACAACTTGCGCTGATTTCAGATCAAGCTCAACCCTGAGAAATGTGTGTTAGGAGTACCAGCCGGCCAGCTCTTAGGCTTCCTGGTCTCTGAACGCGGCATTGAGTGCAACCCAGTGAAGATCAAGGCCATAGAGAGGATGGAGATTCCCACCCGGCTTCGGGATGTCCAAAAGTTCACCGGGTGTCTGGCTTCCCTTAACTGCTTCATCAGTCGGCTGGGGGAGAAGGCACTCCCCTTGTATCAGCTCATGAGAAAATCCACTGATTTCGAGTGGGACGACCAGGCGGATGAAGCCTTTCACAAGTTAAAAAAGATGTTGACCACGCCGCCTGTCCTAGCGGCACCGACTGAAAAAGAGCCCATGCTCCTTTACAATGCCGCAACCAGCCGGGTGGTCAGCACCGTCATCGTGGTTTACCGCCTAGAAGAAGGCCGAGCTCAGCTGGTCCAGAGGCCGGTGTATTATTTGAGCGAAGTACTGTCAACCTCAAAATAGAATTACCCCCACTACCAGAAGATGTGCTATGGCGTGTACTTTGCCGCCAAGAAGCTCAAGCCCTACTTTCAATAGCACCCCATCACGGTCGTTTGCACTGCCCTGTTGGCCGAGATCATAGGCAACCAGGATGCATCTGGCCGGGTGGCCAAGTGGGCCATTGCGCTGGCTCCTTACACCATCTTCTACCAGCCGCGCACCGCCATCAAGTCCCAAGTGCTGTCTGACTTCCTTGTCGACTGGGCCGAGACCCAGTACCTACCGCCAGCACCCGATTCCACCCATTGGCGGATGCACTTTGACGGGTCCAAGATGCGCACCGGCTTGGGAGCTGGCATCGTCCTCACCACTCCCAAGGGCGACAACCTCAGATACACGTTGCAAATCCATTTTGCCGCCTCCAACAATGTGGCCGAGTATGAGGCACTCATACATGGGCTTCGGCTGGCCAAAGAACTCGGCATCCGCCGGATCCTATGCTATGGCGACTCGGACCTGGTGATCCAGCAATCATCTGGCGACTAGGACACCAAGGATGCATACATGGCGAGATACCGCTTCCTCATCCAGCAGCTCAACGGATACTTTGAAGGGTGCGAGTTTCTCCACGTGCCACGGGCTAACAACGAGCAAGCAAATGCCCTGGCACGAATTGGCTCCACCCGGCAAGCTATACCAACCGGCGTCTCCCTCCAGCGCCTCCTCAAGCCGTCTGTCAAGTTGTCTCCAGAATCAGACTCCATCTTCATGCCGCCTGATCCTGACATAGTCGGATCCGACTTGGGGAACCCAGCAGGCGGCTCGGGGACTTTGGCAAACGGCTCGGGGACTGTCGTAGTCGCACCCGGCTCGGGGACTACAGAGTCCGGCCCGGGGATTGCAGCAGTCGGCCCGGGGACTACGACAACACAGTAGGCGTTGGCCTACTCCAACTCTTCACCACCCAACCCTCCCGCCCTAGTCGCAGTAGCTGTGTTGGCAATAGAAGAAGTCGCAGCTCCCAGCCCATCCTCAACTTTCTGGTAAACAGAGAGCTGCCGACTGACGAGATCTCGGCAAGACAAGTTCAACACTGAGTCGTAGCATATACAATAGTAAACAAAGAACTCGTTAGGCGCAGTGTCACTGGAGTCTTCCAGCACTGTGTCGAGCCAGAGAAGGGCATTGCAATCCTCAAAGATATCCATCAAGGTGAGTGTGGCCACCACGCGTCCTCAAGATCACTCGTCGCCAAAGCTTTCCGCCATGGCTTCTTCTGGCCGACTGCTTTGGAAGACGCCAAAGAGTTGGTCAAACACTGCAAAGGGTGCCAAGTCTTCAGCTCCAAGCAACATTTGTCGGCTTCCGCCCTCAAGACCATCCCCCTCACCTGGCCCTTTGCCATCTGGGGGATGGACATGGTGGGCCCATTCAAGACGGCACGCGGCGGCATGACACATCTGCTTGTCGTCGTGGACAAGTTCACCAAGTGGATTGAAGCGAAGCCAATCAAGAAGCTGAACGGGCCGACTGCTATGACATTCATCGCAGAAATCACCACCCGGTACGGCTTACCACACAGCATCATCACCGCAACGGCTCGAATTTTGCCAAAGGAGCATTGGCACGTTTCTGCGCGACACAAGGCATCCGACTGGACTTAGCGTCTGTTTCCCACCCGCAATCAAACGGTCAGGTCGAGCGAGTAAACGACCTCATCTTGTCCGGCATCAAGCCCCGACTGGTCGTACCTCTGGAGCGCTCGACCGGCTGCTAGCTCGAGGAGCTGCCGGCCGTCCTCTGGAGCTTGCGCAGCACCCCGAACAAGTCATCCGGCTTCACTCCTTTCTTCCTTGTATATGGTGCCGAGCCTGTCATCCCAACTGACGTCGTGTTCGACTCACCTCGAGTCACCATGTACACGAAAGCGGAGGCTAAGGAAGCGTGAGAAGACGATGTTGACCTGCTGGAAGAGGGCTGACTGTTAGCACTCAGCCGGTCTGCCATCTACCTGTAGGGTTTGCGCCGTCACCACAACCAGAAGGTCAAGCCAAGATCCTTCCAAGCGGGCGATCTTGTGCTCTGGCTGATCCAGCGACCAATCGGCCAGCACAAGCTCTCGGCCCCTTGGCAAGGCCCCTTCGTCATCAGCAAGGCCTTGGGAAACGACTCCTACTACCTGATCGATGCATAGAAGCCCAAGGCGTGCAAGAGAGACGATTCCGGCAAGGAGTCGGAACGACCATGGAACGCCAATCTCCTCCGAAGATTTTACAGTTAAATGCAATATGTATCACGCTATCTTTTGTATTAAGTACAAGACATCGGGCTCCCCGAGGAGAACTCGGGGACTACCCTCTTTTACCTATATGATGGTATCATGCCTATGAATGTGTTATTACATTTGTTTTTCTGTGTGGCATCGGGTTTGACCAGTCGGCCTGGGGACTTGCCGCCTTGAATTATGCTAAGTTCCGCCTGTAGTCAGACAAGTAGTGTGCCGGCATCTAAGCCCTCTCTTGCCAAAATTCGCAGATCGCAGAATCGACTGTCCGACCGGTAAGAGCTAAAGGCAGGAAAAGATGACCACACGAAAAATGGCTAAGGACCAACGGGCTTACATAAACACAAGCCGGCTCCCCACCCTGCCAACCGACTGTTATGCAGCCGGCTGGCTGGCTTCCTACTCACCTTGCTACAATCTAAGAAATCTAAAGTACTTGCCCTCCAACATGGCGAAGTACTTTCCCAGCCACAGACTACAGAGTAGCTGCCCGGCTGGGAAAGCGGCGACCAAGGGAGGGCGGCAAAGGAAACAGCCAAAAAATATGAAATGCAAGTACAGTCGGAAGTCGAAAGCACACAAGATTATATTTACACAAAAAGGCCTTCGAAGGGCCGGCATCCAACTTAGTCTGAATACACCCCCAGTGGGTGGAACTACGCGAACTTAACAAACATTGTTCAAGAAGTAAACAAACAGGAAAGCAAACATAAAGACGGCAGCTCAGGCCAAGGGTGCAACGGGCGAGTTGGGCAGGTGTGTGGAGGCGGCAGCGCTGGCTGGAGGAGTGGCCGGCTGGCAAGTCTCGACTTGATCATCACCAGCGGCGGGCGGCGTGCTCGCGCGTGCCTCATTGCTGGAGGCACAGTCAAGTTGAGGCTGGTCGGCTGCTCCACCATCCGGCACAACGTCTCCACCATCCTCGTCCTCCTCTTCCTTGCCCTCGTCGCTGAAGTCAATATCCTCCGCCGAGTCTTCACCATCTGCAAGGTTCAGCCCAAACCACTCCTCCGGCAGAGCAACACCGTCGTCGTTCACCTCGGGGACAAAGGCGCTGGTGTCGGTGTACTCAGCGATCGCAGAGGCGCGCTGGTTGATGGCCGGCCGCACCGGATCTAGCTCCTCGATATCCTCTTGCCTCCATGTGTCCAGCTGGGCCAAGTTCAGCCCAGGATACCAGGCTCGGACGAACTCCAGTGCCCACCTGGCGCCTGCCCGAGCTGCAGAAGCCTTCCAGGCCTCGAAGCGACCAACCGCCACCTCCATCCAGTCGGCAGTCCGACTGGGGGTGCGGGGAATCACCTCACCGGGCCAGAGGGCGGACAACAATTGGGATCTAGTGCACTGAAGGCGGTGGAGCATGCGATGAGCTGGCTGGAGACGGTCTTGGATGGCCAGGAGCTACTCCTCGAGCATCCGGCGAGCATCCGGCGCAATATCAGCGCCAACCTACCTCTACGCATTGCGATGGGCTCTGATGACCTGGCTAGCGGCAACAGAATAGCCGGGGAAGTACTCTGCACAAAAGGGAAAGGAAAAGAGAAAAAACACAAAGTCAGAAGTCGGACCATGCAGAAGGCAGCAAGAAATGGATGAAGAGAAGGCGGTGTATCGTCAACCAGGTCTTCGATCTGGCCGTAGCCCTCGCTCAGCGCCTGCCTCGACTCGGCCCAGTTTGTCGCCTCGGTCTCGTACTCGGCTTGGAGGGCGCCCTCGCTATCCTTCACCGCCTTCAGGGCCGCCTTGTGGCTCTCCTCCTAGTCGGCCAACTTCTTGGACAGGCGGTCGCGCTCTTGAACCAAGGCGTTGCACTCAACCTCCTTGGCGCGCAGGGCGGTCTAGGCCTCGCCCAGTTGCTGTCGCAGGTCGGCGTTGGCCTTTGCAAAAATAGCAAAGAAGAAAAAACAATAAGAAAAAGGTCGCTACAAAAGATCCAGCCTGACTGCTCAGCAGTCGGGCCGAATCTCTGGGACTACACCCAGTGGGTGCGCTGACGCGCCCACACAAGAGACAGAGAATGGAGCACCTACTCTGGATCTCCGACAAGTCAGCAGTCTTCTGAGTGAGCTGCCGGGTGTGGGAGTTGAACGCGGCCGCACGGAGGTTGTGATAGTCCTGCAAAAAGGGATGAGCAAACAAACAAAAACAAATTAGCACACGAAGCCTGCTAAGAAGTTCCAAGCAGCCCGCTCAGCAGCCGACTCGGAACTCTAGGACTACACCAAGTGGGTGCATTGACGCGCCCCCACAGAAGAATTCAAGAGCAAGAAGCAAAAAAACGAGAAGCTTACCCGGATGGCTGACCTCGTCGCCAGGAATTCTAGGTTGTACTGCTTCAGCACGGTAGCCTGGGACTGAAGCCGGTTCTGGACATCTTGCGTCGCCACGTTTAGCACGGCCGTCCTGCCACCCGGCATCCACCCCAGCAAGCTGACGCTCGCCGTCTCCAGACCCTGGGCCGATGAGCTCGGGCCCATGGCCTTCTGTGGGTTTGGCGCCGAGGTTGCTTTCCCCACGCGCTGGCGCGCCGAGGGCTGGACCACAAGGTCCGCCCTTACAGGCGGCGCGCTGGGCTGGCTGCCTTGGTCAGCCCCAGTCGGTGCCTGTCGGGGTTGCCTCCTTTTCTGGGGCGATGATGTCGCCCTCCTCCCTCTCCATCGCCGGTTGGTCGCCGCCGGCTCCCTCAGGCGGCACCACCGGGATCTCGGGCGCCACAGAGCGGAGGGGGATCACGAGCTGCGGAGGCTGATTGCGCAAAGCCTCTTGCGCCTGCACCGCAGCCACGACATCCGCCTGGGCCTTGGCCGCCGTGTCGTCCTGCACCCTCGTCGTCTCCTCCGCGGTCTCCTGCTCCGCCTTGGCGGCAGCCGCCTTCTGCTGTTCCGCCTCCCGCTCCTCACGCGCCTCCCGCGCGTCCCGCTCCGTCGCTGCCTGAAGCTCGGTGCGAGGGTCCACGTGGCAGGTGCTGGTGGATCCGCTTGCCTCTCCAACCATGGAGGCGGCAGCGGTCCGCTCAGGAGAGAGCAGAGCCCTGTTTCCAAGGCAAAGGCCAAGAAAAATCAGAAGAAAATAACAAGAAGAAAGAAAGAACATGTGAGGGAGTTGGCACTTACTCAGATACCGTCTGCGGCTCCTTCACCACCTTGCGGAACCGGGTGGCCTTCGCGGCCGCTTCCTCCCGCTTGGTCGCCGCGGCCGAGCCCTTGGGCTTCTTTGGCCAGCTGCCGAATAGGTTTGACGTGTCCCGGCGCTTCGGCACGCCGCCTCGGCCGGTCGGCGCGGTGGCTGAGCTCCCGCCCGGCTGGTCAAACACCGGCCGGCGGCGTAGGGCGACTTCCCCCTCGTCATCATCCGGATAATCTCCAAGGCTGGCTCCGAGCCCAGAGCCGCCTACTTCGCCGCCTCCTCCCACGGCGTCGTCGTCCAAGGCGTCCGCCCCAAAGTCATGGTCGTCCACCTCGCTCTCCATCCAGTCGGGGAGATATTCGCGCTCCAGCCCCACGGCGCCGGCCACCGGCTGGAGGAGGGGGCTCTGTTGAGATAAACTAATTGGTCAGATCAGCCAAAAAGAACTTGGCAACAGAGGAAAAAGATAAGAAAAGTACACTCGCCATAGGCGAGGGGTTGGTGCGCGAGTACGTCTCCTTGCCGAACTGTCACTCCTCCGTAAGCTTGCAGTTGGCAAGGTAGTTCACCATGTGATCTACCTCGTCGTGAGGCATCTCCTTGGTGCATAGCCGGCTGGAGTCGAGGTGCCCAATCATCTGACAGATCAGGTGAGGCCGGTCCTAGAGCAGAAGCACCCGACGTGCCACGAAGGCGGCGAGCAAGTCAGGCCCGGTCAGGCCCTCCGACCTAATCAACACCCGGAGCCTCGCAACGGCAGCGGCTCCAGCAGGTGACAGTGACTTGGCCCGATAGGACCATTTGGGCCACTTCCCAGTCAGCGGGCCGGCTACATAAGCTGGCAGGTTGACCCAGTCACCCTCCGGGAAGATACTCTTCACATAGAAGTAGGACTGTTGCCACATCTTCACCGACTGGATCAGCGCGATAGGTGGGAAGGGGTTGTTGGCCGCCAGCCTCCGCACTGCGACGAAGGCGCCGCACTGAGCCGGCACGCTCTTGACGATGGAGCCGAGCTTGGAGTAGAAGAACTTCCCCTAGAGCTCGATGGTGGGGAGGATGCCGAGGAAGCCTTCGCACAAAGTGACGAAGGCGGACAACAGCACCACTGTGTTCGGGGTAAGGTGGTGCGGCTGGAGGTTGTAGAAATCGTGAGTACTCCACAACCCCACAAAGGAGGACCTCCACGCGTCTGGAGGCCGAAGCGTCCAAGAAGTGGAAAGCTTCCCTCCCGGACAACCCCACAACGGCCACCGATAGCAGCTCGGAATGGCACCCCAGGGACAAGCCCCTGGCCAAATCGTGAGTACTCAAAAACTCGGACACATGCATATATCCGGCCTCTCTACTTCATAGTCTTAACATGTTGAATCATGCATTTGCAGTCCAGCTTGGTCCGACCTCGAGCGGTCCTCATCTTTGGGAGATTCCCTGGACCCGGAGGGATGGACAACGGTTCCCTTCCAGTAGCCTCCTCTCCCAAGGCCATGGATGGCACCGAGGCGTTGTGCCAAAGGATCCCAGGTTAGGGAGAGACTCGGGAGGCCGTCAGGGCGGTGCCGGAGGGTGAAACCTCAGCCGCCGGACACATGGGGGAGAAAATCCCCATGGATACTGATGATGGGGGCCTTATCCAATTCAGCACCCAGCCGAATACAATTCCGGAGACCTATACGGCTCCGGAATCAGGTATGTAGTCTCTTTCGAAAGAAGAAGGTCACCGGTGGACTGTCCATCCAGAGGCACCGGATAATTTGCTGGAAGCGCTACGAGGCGCTTCCATTGTAGAGGAACACCGTATCCTTATGGGTACAGTGGTTGAGAGGGTGGAGTCCTTTAAGAGCAGACTGACTGAGGGAGTCCTGGATTAGGGGGTGTCCGGATAGCCGGACTACCATCATCAGCCGAACTATCATCGGTCGAACTATCATCATCGACCGGACTCCAAGACTATGAAGATACAAGATTGAAGACTTCGCCCCGTGTCCAGATGGGACTTTCCTTGGCGTGGAAGGCAAGCTTGGCGATACGGATACGTAGATCTCCTACCATTGTAACCGACTCTATGTAACCCTAGCCCTCTCCAGTGTCTATATAAACCGGATGGCTCTAGTCCGTAGGACACAACAACAACCCTTACAATCATACCATAGGCTAGCTTCTAGGGTTTAGCCTCCTTGATCTCGTGGTAGATCCACTCTTGTAAACATCCACAATATCAATATCAATCAAGCAGGACGTAGGGTTTTACCTCCATCAAGAGGGCCCGAACCTGGGTAAAACATCGTGTCCCTTGTCTCCTGTTACCATCCGCCAAGACGCACAGTTCGGGACCCCCTACCCGAGATCCGCCGGTTTTGACACCGACACTGACCAACGCCTGTACCAGCCTTCTAACAGGTTTTGAGGTGAGCGACACAATTATATAAAAAGAATGTCATAGTATAGACAGTAGCCCCTGAGACTCTATCCGGTGTTCAGAAAGAAAAGCCGAACAGAGGATCAAATAATTTTCGCAGGAGACTAACCTGACATGTCTATGTGAATAAGCAGGCGTCGTTGCTGGCTGCGACCTCTCATGCTGCTGAGGTCTCCGGACTGAAGCAGAGTCTAGAGCGAACCGAGGAAGAGCTCGGCCGAGTGAAGAAATAGCTAGAAGACAATCAAGATATGCAATAACCTTGTCTATATTCAGGAATGATGAATGATTTGTGCTGACTAAAGTGCCGTGATATTTATTAGGAGCGGCGGCCGAGGTGGAGACCCTCAAGAAGGCATTGGCCGAGGCCGAGGAGAGAGCGTCCAAGGAACAAGCCGCCCGTGAAAAGCATGAGGCCAGGGACAGTGAGGTCCAGCAGGAGCTCCAGGACACCGTGAAGAAATGCGAGTCCTTGGAGCGCAACATTGCGGATCAGGAGTCCAAACTTGCCAAGGCTCGCCAAAGTGCACACGATGCCAAATCGCGATGGGTAAGGCCTTTATTATGTAGAGCAAATATGTGAAGAGGTTCCTCTTACTAACCCCGCTTGGAGTTCTCCAGGGGTGTTTGCGGATCTACCGCGCAGGGTTTCAGACACTGCGGAGTTCTTCCTAGCCGAAGAGGGGAGCTCCACGGAGAAGCTGTTTTGGTCGCAATACCTTGCGCTAGAACAACCGGTGCCCTTTAACGATCAGCTAAACCAGCTGGTCAAACTGCATAGGGTGGCCGAACTAGCCATGAAGGATTTAATAATCTGGCTATGGCCTGCCAAAGCCATACCCAGCAGCTACTTCAGGCTCGTGAAGCGACTGGTCAATGCCTGCCCTCTGCTTGATGCCATCAAGCGGTCGGTCTGCATCGAAGGCATGCGAATGGCCTTCGCCCAAGTCAAGATGCAATGGGTGAAGATGGACGCCATGAAGCTTGTGACTGAGGGACTGCCTGCGGGCAAGGAGCACCGCATGCCCGAGCTGTATTTTGACAATGGCCTGGAGGGATCCTGCATTGTGGCGGGGCAGTATTGAAAAGACATTATCTTTGAATGAAGTCATTCATATTGTCCCTTCCTGTATTATGAAACAGAGTCGTTATGTAATATAAATGCCTTGTTATTTAAAATTTTACCTCCTGTGCGGCCGTTTTGTTAAATCTGAGAGTTGGCCAGTCGGCGGCTTCAGCCCCCATGTAGGCAGTACAGTTGTGTTCGTGATGAATCTAAACACTCTTTATCCCAAAGTGTTGGTCCTTAAAGGAGGTGTTTAGCGCAACGAACCAGGCAATCGGACTATGTGGCTTTATCACCCTCACTTAGCCATAGGAGTTTGGCAATAAAAATTTAGGCGCAACCCCTAGTGTTCGTAAATCCGAACTTGGGGTGCTGTAAACACCTGATCAGATAAAAACTGATTCATCACATAATGCGGAAAAAATCGTAAAATATTTATAACCTCTCGAACAGCTGACCGGCTCACGTCGCATCATGACAGTCAGTTTCGGCTTTCTCTACTGAGGTGCTCATCCGGATAAACCATGACAGAATCGCAGTAGTTCTCCCTTTACTACCCTAGCCGATATAGCAGAACGTAAGGTAGTAAGCATAGGAGTTGGGCAACCCAACTATTGACCAAAGACATGATTCGGAGCCGATGCATATAATGCTAAAGTTTGGGGTGCCGAACTATACTATAAAAAAGTGTTCATACTTTATTGCCGTATTATGGGGCTTAATGAAGCCCCTGGCGAATTAAGGCGTACCAAAGTGTATGAGTGCAATTGATAAGAATATCAAGAAAAAGAAAAATGAAGCAATAGGCTAATGTCGCAGAAATTGGGCCGCAAACTATTTTCCATTATAGTTTGATTAATACGTCAAAGCGTATTTGCACAAGTAGTGCAATAAGCAACAAGGCTATTTAACATGCCACGACCAAGGGATAGCTGTGTGCGGGTCCTTAAAACAGGCATAACGACCGTTTAAAGAGATCACCTGGAAATTCCCTTATACGTCAATGCTTCTTGCTGTCTTGGTGTATCCGTCCCTTGATAGGTCCGACAATCAGGCCACGAGGAAAGGCCTGGGAAAAAAAGAAACCTGAAAAAAAAGTGAAAGTATGTGGGTCCAGGAGAGGTTGAGGCGCGTTATGGACCACGATCTAGCTGTGCCTCCGTCTATTCCCATCACTCCCAAAAAAAGACACATCCGTGACATTTTGGGTCGAACGAATTTTTTTCTGTCATACTTATGACACTTCTATGACGATAATTGTGACAAAACCCGGTATCATCATAGATGTGGTGGGCTCCTACTTCTATGACAAAAAATCATGACAGAAAATGGGATTTTCGTCCTGGGCGGGTCGGCGACGCAGCTGCATGACATTCTTTGGGCCGTCCATGACAGAGAAAACCGTGGTAGAAGTGAGGGCGAGGAAAATATCGGGGTGTTCTCGGTTACGGTGGGTGGTCGGGGCCGAGCGATGCACGGAGGTGTGCATGTTTCTCTCGTAGATGTACGCACATGTGTGCGAGGCATTGGGCTCTAACTGAACTCGAGCGAGGCGTTGGGCTCTAACTGAACCCGAGCAATTGCACTGTAGGCTCCACGTTACTGAACCCAAGAGATCGATCGATGGCTGTTAACTAAACCCGATCGAGCGATTCCTTCACTACTGCTGCTAACTAAAGCCGATCGATGCCGCGTCTAGATGAACAGTGAGCGTTGCATGGGGGGGGGGTGGATGAACAGTGAGCGGTGGGGTGGATGAACAGGACCCCGTGGTGTTGCCTCTGGATCAACAGGACCCCGATCAATTGAGCCGGTTGGGGCTGGATGAACAGGACCCCGTGGAGGGCTGGATGAATAGGACGACCCCGTGGAGGGCTGGATGAATAGTAGACGTTGAGGGGTGGATTGTGACGCCCTCGATTCAATCATACACTAATCATACACGCAAATGTGTACGATCAAGATCAAGGACTCACGGGAAGATATCACAACACAACTCTAGACACAAATTAAAATAATACAAGCTTTATATTACAAGCCAGGGGCCTCGAGGGCTCGAATACATAAGCTCGAAAACACAAGAGTTAGTGGAAGCAACAATATCTGAGTACAGACAAAAGTTAGACAAGTTTGCCTTAATAAGGCTAGCACAAAAGCAACATCGATCGAAAAGGCCAGGCCTCCTGCTTGGGAGCCTCCTAACTACTCCTAGTCAGCGGCGGTCTCCGTCACATGGTCGGAGGCACCCTCGGGGTAGTAGCAGTCGTCAAAGGTGTCGTCTGGCTCCTGGACTCCGACATCTGGTTGCATCAACCAGAAAGAAAAGAAAGGGGGAAAAGGGGGAGCAAAGCAACCGTGAGTACTCATCCAAAGTACTCGCAAGCAAGGATCTACACTACATATGCAACATTATCAAAGAAAGGTTGTATATGTGGACTGGGCTGCAGAAATGCCAGAATAGAGAGAAGGCCTAGTCCTATCGAAGACTAGCATCTTCTGAAAACCACCATCTTGCAGCAAACAGGAGGGAGTAGAGTAGCATAAGGTAAAGTAGTAGTAGTGTTAGCAACCTCGACCAGAGAGTAAGACTTGTTAAAACTCTCAGGTTCAAACGGATTATGGGAGGCATAGGTTCAACCCATAGGGGCATCTTAGGAACCTATACCATGAACTTTAGGATCAATTAACACATGTTCAAAGCAGAGCATGGTTGACAAAAGCAGAGGATACAAATTGTCAAAGACATTATGTATCATGGGAATAACCCACAAGAATTTTGAATGTGAAGGATACTATCGGATAATAACCCGGCAATGGGCCGGCCAGTCCAAAATGGAGCTGATGCGAGTATCGGTACTCAATCAAAGGAAGAAAGAATGCAAAGGCATCGGGTTATAGAACATCTGAAAAATTCGATGCTTAGATAACAAAGGAATTATGATTTCCAAAATGAAGGATCAGAAGCAGACGCTCTGATGAAGGACGGATAAGTAGAATAGACCTAGGGGCACAATCGACGACAAATAGATTGGTCGAGAACCAGCTCATTTTCGAAATGACGTCTGAGCCAGAAAGATAATTTAGAAGGATCAACTGATGATTGCGTGCTTTCACACACATGTTGAATCGAGAGGATCAAACTGATGGTGTCAAAGGATACTAATGAATATTTCTACACATATGAAAAGCATCCATAATGCAAGCAGACAAGTATTTTCAGAGCAATAGTTTGAAGAGGATTCATGGAAGATCGGATAGTATTTCAAAGTATCTTGTGAATCACTTGATCAACTAGGAATGAACAAATCCTCGATAAGTGTTAGGAATTATCCTTAGATGTATTCATATGGAAATGGACCTGCAAGGCAGCAGGCACAATGTATTCTCGAAACATCAGAGTGTATTTTGATGCATCTTGTAATAACAAGAGCAACTGGAAAATGATGTATTAACGAAGGATGTATGTAGCTATCCTTAGGGATTTATCGATGGAAAGGAATTTCAAAAAGCGATGGTACAAGTCTCGAGAGAACATCGGAGAGTAACTTCGAAGTCTTATGGTGAAGCAGTCGATCATCGGTAATGTCGGGGCTCTCCGGGAGGAAGTGGGTACGAGAACCTAATGTCAGAGTTAGCAAAATTGTTTAACCCAAATGGAAGAGAGATCAGAATCCCAGAATATAGACGAGGAATAAAAGATCCTAATACCAACCAATTGGCGACGTGGACCTGTAAGACTCACAGCCAATGTTAGTGAATGTTTTTTAGTGACTAGACTTGACTTCAGCCAAGGAGTTGGAAAGGGGGCTACCTACAGGCAGTCGGCTCTGATACCAACTTGTGACGCCCTCGATTCAATCATACACTAATCATACACGCAAATGTGTACGATTAAGATCAAGGACTCACGGGAAGATATCACAACACAACTCTAGACACAAATTAAAATAATACAAGCTTTATATTACAAGCCAGGGGCCTCGAGGGCTCGAATACATAAGCTCGAAAACACAAGAGTCAGCGGAAGCAACAATATCTGAGTACAGACATAAGTTAGACAAGTTTGCATTAAGAAGGCTAGCACAAAAGCAACATTGATCGAAAAGGCCAGGCCTCCTGCCTGGGAGCCTCCTAACTACTCCTGGTCATCGGCGGTCTCCATCACGTGGTAGTAGGCACCCTCGGGGTAGCAGCAGTCGTCAAAGGTGTCATCTGGATCCTGGACTCCGACATCTGGTTGCATCAACCAGAAAGAAAAGAAAGGGGGAAAAGGGGAGCAAAGCAACCGTGAGTACTCATCCAAAGTACTCGCAAGCAAGGATCTACACTACATATGCAACATTATCAAAGAAAGGTTGTATATGTGGACTGGGCTGCAGAAATGCCAGAATAGAGAGAAGGCCTAGTCCTATCAAAGACTAGCATCTTCTGAAAACCACCATCTTGCAGCAAACAGGAGGAAGTAGAGTAGCATAAGGTAAAGTAGTAGTAGTGTTATCAACCTCGGCCAGAGATCCTTTCTCGACTCCCTGCGAGAAAGCAATCCCAGAGCCATACTCTCCAATTATCATCACAATCCAATTCTCATCACCAGTATCCAGTTCTAGTTGATCGGGATACAACTCCGAGTGTCCGTTACCGTCGGACAGGCTATCGATAGATGTTTTCTTCCCTGCAGGGGTGCACCAACTTACCCACCACGCTCGATTAACTCCGGCCGGACACACTTTCCTGGGTCACGCCCGGCCTCGGCCAAACAATACACCGCAACCCGACCTAGGCTTAATAGAGAGGTCAGCACGCCATACTAAACCTATGCCCCCAGGGGTCATGGGCCATCTCCCCGGGAACTCCTGCACGTTGCATGGGCGGCCGGTGAGCAGACCTAGCTACCTCCATAAAAAAAGGTAGGTGCTTACACAGTCCAACCCGGAGCGCGCCGCTCAGTCGCTGACGTCTATTAAGCTTCAGCTGATGTATATGACGTAGAACGCCCATACTATGCCCACATGATGGTTAGTGCTATCAGGCCAGAGGGCCCTCGGATCAAATATCCAAATCGTAGTGGATTGGGAACGTGCGGTAACAAGCAGAGACTCACGAAAGATGTGACCCCGTTGCCCCGTCTCGAGGACTTGCGGCAAGGGTAAGAATGCCCGGCCACGCCTCGTAATTATCTCATGGGCACCTTCCAGGTCAACCCGACTCCTCATCACTCTCAATTATGCTCGCGCAGGCACCCCTCTGGGTCGACCCATCTTTAGTAACATGGTTCAGTGTAAAGTCATAGTAACCATAGTAACCGTGTGTCCAAACATCAAGGGGAAAACCCGAGGAATCACCCCCAGTGAATTTCACTCGATGTAATCATCACGGTGAACGTAAGAGGAATCACCCCCGAGGTTCTCACTTGAGGGGTTGCACGACAGAGTCGTATCGGAAGTGGTTAAGGCGGAATCACCCTCGATGACCACCACCGAATAGCTACACTACAGGGTTAACATCAGAAGTGATGTAGAGGTCTCACCCTCGGCACTCGATAGTAACGCAGCATTGTCGAGCAACTAAGGGGAAAGTGATGTGTGGTGCCGGGGCCTAGTCTTCGATCCCGTTGATCGGGTCTTCGATGATGAAGCAGGGGCAACAAGGACAATGTGGGGGTCACTGATGGATCACTAACCAACCTGTACTAAGCAGTTTAGGATAAGCAGGTAAGGTACAACCACAGATACAAAAGCAGGCTATGCATCAGAATAGGAGCAATCAATAACAGTAGCAAAATCTAATGCAAGCATGAGAGAATGGAATGGGCGATATCGGGATGATCGAAGGGGGGGCTTGCCTGGTTGCTCTAGCAAGGAGGGGTCGTCGTCAACGTAGTCGATCACAGGCGCAGCATCGGTCTCGGGGTCTACCGGGGAGAAGAGGGAGAAGAAACAGTAAATATAAAGCAAACATAGCATAGCCAAACAACAGGCAGAGCTAGACGTGTTCTAACGCGGTGCTATCCGATACCGGCGAGGGGGGAAGTCAACCGGGAATGTTTTCCCGGTTCTGGACCAGTGTCAGACAAATGACCGGAGGGGGAAAGTTCCATGTTCAGATAGTTAGAGGTATCTGACAGATAAACGGACTGCGTATCCGGATTCATTGGATTTTTCTGAGCAACTTTCATGTAGAAAGCATTTTCATCGGAGTTACGGTTTAATTACTATGAATTTCTAGAGGTTTAATCATTTTTTGGAATTAAATATATTATCAGGAAAGAAATACTATGTCAGCATGACATCACTATGACGTCAGCAGTCAACAGGACGGCTGACCAGGTCAAACTGACCAGTGGGTCCCACCTTTCATAGACAGTGGACTAACAGTGGGTTATTTTAATTGAACAAGGGTTAATTAGTAGTTGGGCCCCACATGTCAGTGACTAATTAGTCTAACAAGTTGATTTTATTTATAAAAACGTTTAGTTAGCCTAATTAATAGACGGGGCCCACATGTCATGCATAGTAACTGTGTTGACCAGAGTCAATGTGGTCAACTGGGCGCCGGGGCCCCCTGGCAGCCTCACTGGGGTGGCCCCAGGTGTGCCACGTTGGCAGTGGCCGGCGGCTGAACGCCGGCGACAGAAAACACGGCGGAGGCGCTCGGGACCTCGCCAGAATCCACGTACAGGGGCCGTTTGCCCGTGTGTTGGCGCGTTCGAGTGAGTAAGCAACGCCGCATCCAACGCGGGTGACCACGCGAGCTGGGATGGACGGAACCGTCGCCGGTGACAGGGACGGTGGAGAACCGAAGCAGGACGAACTCGCGCGCGATGAAGCGAAGGCCAAAATGGGCGGCGCGCTAATCCTACGGCGTCTTCTCGAGGTCGTAAGCGCGGAAAGGGACTCGGCGGCCATGTCAGTGGCTCATGTAACGACGACGAGCTCAGCGGCGGAGCTGGGCTCGGCAATGGTGGAACCAGCCACCCCGAGCTCGTAGAGGAGCAGAAAGGAGGGGAGGAGAGACGGAGCTCACCGCAACGGCTCAAGGAGGCCCGTGGAAGGATTAGTAGCAGCAGAGGGAGGCGCCGGAGAGGAGGAAGATCGCCGGCGACCGAGGTGGAAGGGGGCGGCTCGATCCGTGGACTGCGGTGCTCCTCGAGCTCGGTGGCGAGGCGTAGTCGAGGTAGAGGTCGCCGGCGCGTCTCGCGGACGTGCTGGCGAGGCGTGGGGTGGCCGGTGGCCGCGGCTATGGTGCAGCCATGGCGACGGTGGTGCTCGATGCTGCGCGGCCGAGGTGGATCTGGTGGGGAGAGGGAGAGGCGGAGCGGGCATCAGTGGAGAGCGGGGGAGTGAGTGGGGCATAGGGGAAAGGACCGAGGCGTCAGGGGCTTATCCCCTCGCCGGCGACTCCGAGGCAGCATGACGGCAACCGGGCGCGGGCACTGTTCGGTCGGTGGAACAGGAGGAGGGGAGAGCGACCGGGGAGGGGGCATGGGCCGTCCTACTGGGATGGGCCGAGGCCCATGGGAAGGCCAGGGGCTGAGGCCCAAGGGGGGCGCGGTGGCCAGCTGGGCCAGTCGGCCCAATTTAGGGGGGGGGGGCTTTTCCTTTCTCTTTTAACTTAAACAATTTTTCCTTTCTTTTAATACTTCTATTTCAAAAAGTTTAGGCCAGTTAAACTATTTGCATTGAAATGTTGGTTCACCACCAATATTAATTATGCATTATTTGGCACAAGATGAACATTTTAGTTTACATGTTTGAGCAATTTTGAAATTTCACTCATAATTTGGATTTGAATTTGAATTGAGTTCGAAAGAAAATGAGGATTAGCAACAGTAGGAGTGATGACATGGCACCATCAACAGAGGGTTACTGTAGCATGATTATCGGGGCTTTACAAATCTCCTCCACTACAAGAAATCTCGTCCCAAGATTTAAGTGCGGAAGTAAAAAGTAACTTCGGGAGAACTGACCCTTATAGGGTAAATTATCTGGTGAACAATTCAAGGAAAGTGGCAGATGTACCTCTCGAGTTGAAACTTAAGAAAACATCGAGAGCAAAATATGAAGGTACAATAGGAAGTTTCAAGCGAATGGACAAACGATCGATACCTGAACAGAGTGCGAAAAGGGGGTTCAAAGCATCGGGAATAGATCATCTCTAGAAAGGTGGCTCGTGACATGATACGAAGCCAAATGCAAGAATATTTCGGAATTAAAGATATATAGGAGAGTCAGGTTCCGATCCTGTGGAACTATGGGTTAAAAGTAGAAAGGGGGCTGATAGCAAGGCATGTCAGATGATAGACTGTCAGTTATGTTGCCAACAATGTTGATACCAAGGGCAAGGGACGAAGAGAACCATATTCCTGCTCGTTGAATGAGGCGGACCAATCGGCAAGGTTTGCGTCCATCGATGGTTACCGGAATGTCATCAACAATAGTAACAGGGTCTCACTGACAAGGTTGTATATCGGGGCGTTTTATAAGCAGGGAATTATTTCTGCTTATATCATATAGATCACAAGAAGGTTAAACAAACCAATGGAAAGGAAAATGAAATTATCGGATTAATCAAACCAATGGAAAGGAAAATGTGTTTACACACCAGAATTGGGAGTATATCCTTCCCAAGGGGAAGCGGAGCAGGATATACATTATATGATAACAAGTTCAAAAGCATTTAGATAAAGGGGGAGAGGGAAGAATCATGATATTACCCATACAACGGTGTTTGGATAATAGATCAAGAAACATTCTACAATGTGCTTGCAATGTTCTTATTGATATTCGGAAAACCTCAGTCATGCTTCAAGGTAGCATTAACATGGTGTTCCAAGTAGGGCTTGGAGTTGAAGATCACAAGAAATACTCAAAGAACAATTGCAGGAATAACAAGGAGTCCAAGGTATAACCAAGACATGATCAATCATGTGTTGGAAAGAAGACAAGGGGGGTAGTCGATGATAACTCAAGTCATCATAGGTCAAGGATGGTATTTCTCACCATTAATTTAATTGTCATTTCAACAGAAGTCAAAATGTTGATGCTGATCACGACGCCTTTGTCGAGAGGCTCTATGAAGATGCCATCGAGCAGAAAAGGAAGGATGAAGTGAAAGGCTATGAGAACCACGGATTCGACACAAGCTCGAAGTCAAGCTTGTTGTTCAAGGCGAAATGATATGACGAGGAAGATCGACGTAGGCTTAGCTCATCATTGGAAAATTCTACTCCGGGAAGGACCAGGTAGCACAGTTAAAATTTAGCACGATAATAATATAGCCGGCCACACTAGCAATGACTTGAAGAATTATTAAACTCGTAAGCAATGAAAATTACTTAAAGTTATTGAATTAGAGTGTGGAATCGATTCTCTTATCGGTGTTCTCGAGTGACTAATAACTCTCAACCCGGAGGGAAATTTGAAATCAGTGAGAAGTAATACTAGATGAATACTCATAGGAAGCAACTGAGTTCTTTGATATTCTCGAGATACTGGAGGGTAATACTCGAAGGAAGATCAAAATAGAGGTTGCGGAGTTGCATTGATCTATAGAAGACAAGTGCATGAACTTGTCCGAGAAATGGAATCAAAGGGGAACAATCATTGTCAGAACCACGGTTGCAAAGGACTAAACATAGATACCAGAAGAACTTATAACAAGGGGATTATTATTATCACAAGAAGCCTCCATGATAAGTTCCACATCGGGTCCATGGGCATGAACACAAAGTTCAAGGTCAACTCCCACTTCTCCAATGCAAAACCTTTCATTCACTTCTCACTTTCGACGAAGTTGTAGTGTTGAAATTTTACCTGGCAAAACACCAGAGAGTAAGACTTGTTAAAACTCTCGAGTTCAAACGGATTATGGGAGGCATAGGTTCAACCCATAGGGGCATCTTAGGAACCTATACCATGAACTTTAGGATCAATTAACACATGTTTGAAGCAGAGCATGGTTGACAAAAGCAGAGGATACAAATTGTCAAAGACATTATGTATCATGGGAATAACCCACAATAATTTTGAATGTGAAGGATACTATCGGATAATAACCCGGCAATGTGCCTGCCCGTCCAAAATGGAGCTATGTGAGTATCGGTACTCAATCAAAGGAAGAAAGAATGCAAATCATCGGGTTATAGAACATCTGAACAATTCGATGCTTAGATAACAAAGGAATTATGGTTTTCAAAATGAAGGATCAGAAGCAGACACTCTGATCAAGGACGGATAAGTAGAATAGACCTAGGGGCACAATCGACGACAAATAGATTGGTCGAGAACCAGCTCATTTTCGAAATGACGTCTAAGCCAGAAAGATAATTTAGAAGGATCAACTGATGATTGCGTGCTTTCACACACATGTTGAATCGATAGGATCAAAATGATGGTGTCAAAGGATACTAATGAATATTGCTACACACATGGAAAGCATCCAAAATGCAAGCAGGCAAGTATTTGCAGAGCAATAGTTTGAAGAGGATTCTCGGAAGATCGGATAGTATTTCAAAGTATCTTGTGAATCACTTGATCAACTAGGAATGAACAAATCCTCGATAAGTGTTACGAATTATCCTTAGATGTATTCATATGGAAATGGAGCTGCAAGGCAGCAGGCACAATGTATTCTCGAAACATCAGAGTGTATTTTGATGCATCTTGTAATAACAAGAGCAACTGGAAAATGATGTATTAATGAAGGATGTATGTAGCTATCCTTAGGGATTTATCGATGGAAAGGAATTTCAAAAAGCGATGGTACAAGTCTCGAGAGAACATCGGAGAGTAACTTCGAAGTCTTATGGTGAAGCAGGCGATCATCGATAATGTCGGGGCTCTCCGGGAGGAAGTGGGTACGAGAACCTAATGTCAGAGTTAGCAAAATTGTTTAACCCAAATGGAAGAGAGATCAGAATCCCAGAATATAGACGAGGAATAAAAGATCCTAATACCACCCAATTGGCGACGTGGACCCGTAAGACTCACTGCCAATGTTAGTAAAAGTTTTGTAGTGACTAGACTCGACTTCGGCCAAGGAGTTGGAAATGGGGCTACCTACAGGCAGTCGGCTCTGATACCAACTTGTGACGCCCTCGATTCAATCGTACACTAATCATACATGCAAATGTGTACGATCAAGATCAAGGACTCACGGGAAGATATCACAACACAACTCTAGACACAAATTAAAATAATACAAGCTTTATATTACAAGCCAGGGGCCTCGAGGGCTTGAATACATAAGCTCAAAAACACAAGAGTCAGCGGAAGCAACAATATCTGAGTACAGACATAAGTTAGACAAGTTTGCCTTAAGAAGGCTAGCACAAAAGCAATATCGATCGAAAAGGCCAGGCCTCCTGCCTGGGAGCCTCCTAACTACTCCTGGTCATTGGCGGTCTCTGTCACGTGGTAGTAGGGACCCTCGGGGTAGTAGCAGTCGTCAAAGGTGTCATCTGGCTCCTGGACTCCGACATCTGGTTGCATCAACCAGAAAGAAAAGAAAGGGGAAAAGGGGGAGCAAAGCAACCGTGAGTACTCATCCAAAGTACTCGCAAGCAAGGATCTACACTACATATGCAACATTATCAAAGAAAGGTTGTATATGTGGACTGGGCTGTAGAAATGCCAGAATAGAGAGAAGGCCTAGTCCTATCGAAGACTAGCATCTTCTGAAAACCACCATCTTGCAGCAAACAGGAGGGAGTAGAGTAGCATAAGGTAAAGTAGTAGTAGTGTTATCAACCTCGGCCAGAGATCCTTTCTCGACTCCCTGCGAGAAAGCAATCCCAGAGCCATACTATCCAATTATCATCACAATCCAATTCTCATCACTAGTATCCAGTTCTAGTTGTATCGATCGGGATAAAACTCCGAGTGTTCGTTACCGTAGGACAGGCTATCGATAGATGTTTTCTTCCCTGCAGGGGTGCACCAACTTACCCACCACGCTCGATTAACTCCGGCCGGACACACTTTCCTGGGTCATGCCCGGCCTCGGCCAAACAATACATCGCAACCCGACCTAGGCTTAATAGAGAGGTAAGCACGCCGGACTAAACCTATGCCCCCAGGGGTCATGGGCCATCTCCCCAGGAACTCCTGCACGTTGCGAGGGCGGCCGGTGAGCAGACCTAGCTACCTCCTTAAAAAAAGGTAGGTGCTTACGCAGTCCAACCCGGCGCACGCCGCTCAGTCGCTGACGTCTATTAAGCTTCGGCTGATGTATACTATGCAGAACGCCCATACTATGCCCACGTGATGGTTAGTGCTATCAGGCCAGAGGCCCCTCAGATCAAATATCCAAATCATAGTGGATTGGGAACGCGCGGTAACAAGCAGAGACTCACAAAAGATGTGACCCTGTTGCCCCATCTCGAGGACTTGCGGCAAGGGCTAAGAATGCCCAGCCACGCCTCGTAATTATCTCACGGGCAACTTCCAGGTCAACCCGACTGCTCATCACTCGCAATTATGCTCGCGCGGGCACCCCTCAGGGTCGACCCGTCTTTAGTAACATGGTTCAGTGTAAAGTCATAGTAACCATAGTAACCGTGTGTCCAAACATCAAGGGGAAAACCCGAGGAATCACCCCCGTTGAATTTCACTCGATGTAATCATCAAGGTGAACGTAAGAAGAATCACCCCCGAGGTTCTCACTTGATGGGTTGCACGACAGAGTCGTATCGGAAGTGGTTAAGGCGGAATCACCCTCGATGACCACGACCGAATAGCTACACTACAGGGTTAACATCAGAAGTGATGTAGAGGTCTCACCCTCGGCACTCGATAGTAACCCAGTAGTGTCGAGCAACTAAGGGGAAAGTGATGTGCGGTGCCAGGGCCTGGTCTTCGATCCCGTTGATCGGGTCTTCGATGATGAAGCAGGGGCAACAAGGACAATGTGGGGGTCACTAATGGATCACTAACCAACCTATACTAAGCAGTTTAGGATAAGCAGGTAAGCTACAACCGTAGATACAAAAGCAGGCTATGCATCAGAATAGGAGCAATCAATAACAGTAGAAAAATCTAATGCAAGCATGAGAGAATGGAATGGGTGATATCGGGATGATCAAAGGGGGGGCTTGCCTGGTTGCTCTGGCAAGGAGGGGTCGTCGTGGACGTAGTCGATCACAGGGGCAGCATCGGTCTCGGGGTCTACTGGGGAGAAGAGGGAGAAGAAACAGTAAATATAAAGCAAACATAGCATAACCGAACAACAGGCAAAGCTAGACGTGTTCTAACGCGGTGCTATACGATACCGGCGAGGGGGGAAGTCAACCGGGAATGTTTTCCCGGTTCTGGACCAGTGTCAGACAAATGACCGGAGGGGGAAAGTTCCATGTTCAGATAGTTAGAGGCATCTGACAGGTAAATGGACCGTGTATCCGGATTCGTTGGATTTTTCTGAGCAACTTTCATGTAGAAAACATTTTCATCGGAGTTACAGTTTAATTACTATGAATTTCTAGAGGTTTAATCATTTTCTGGAATTAAATATATTATCAAAAAAGAAATACTATGTCAGCATGACATCATTGTGACGTCAGCAGTCAACAGGACGGCTGACCAGGTCAAACTGACCAGCGGGTCCCACCTGTCATAGATAGTGGACTAACAGTGGGTTATTTTAATTGAACAAGGGTTAATTAGTAGTTGGGCCCCACATGTCAGTGACTAATTAGTCTAACAAGTTGATTTTATTTATAAAAACGTTTAGTTAGCCTAATTAACAAACGGGGCCCACATGTCATGCACAGTAACTGTGTTGACCAGAGTCAACGTGGTCAAGTGGGGTGCCGGGGCCCCCTGGCAGCCTCACTGGGGTGGCCCCAGGTGTGCCACGTTGGCAGTGGCCGGCGGCTGAACGCCGACGACAGAAAACACGGCGGAGGCGCTCGGGACCTCGCCGGAATCCATGTACAGGGGCCGTTTGGCCCGCGTGTTGGCGCGTTCGAGCGAGTAAGCAACGCCGCATCCAACGCGGGTGGCCACGCGAGCTGGGATGGACGGAGCCGTCGCCGGTGACAGGGACGATGGAGAACTGAAGCACGACAAACTCGCGCGCGATGAAACGAAGGCCAAAACGGGTGGCGCGCTACTCCTACGGCGTCTTCTCGAGATTGTAAGCGCGGAAAGGGACTCGGCGGCCATGTCAATGGCTCACGTAACGGCGACGAGCTCGGCAATGGTGGAACCAGCCGCCCCGAGCTCGTAGAGGAGCAGAAAGGACTGGAGGAGAGACGGAGCTCACCGCAGCGGCTCAAGGAGGCCCGTGGAAGGATTAGTAGCAGCAGAGGGCGGCGCCGGAGAGGAGGAAGATCGCCGGCGACCGAGGTGGAAGGGGGCGGCTCGATCCGTGGCCTGCGGTGCTCCTCGAGCTTGGTGGCGAGGCGTAGTCGAGGTAGAGGTCGCCGGCGCGTCTCGTGGATGTGCTGGCGAGGCGTGGGGTGGCCGGTGGCCGTGGCTATGGTGCAGCCATGGCGACGGCGGCGCTCGGTGCTGCGTGGCCGAGGTGGATCTGGAGGGGAGAGGGAGAGGCGGAGCGGGCGTCAGTGGAGAGCGGGTGAGTGAGTGGGGCGTAGGGGAAAGGACAGAGGCGTCAGGGGCTTATCCCCTCGCCGGCAACTCCCAGGCGGCGCGACGGCAACCAGGCGCGGGCGCGCACGGGCGCTGTTCGGTCGGTGGAACAGGAGGAGGGGAGAGCGACCGGGGAGGGGGCATGGGCCGTCCTGCTGGGATGGGCCGAGGCCCATGGGAAGGCCAGGGGCTGAGGCCCAAGGGGGGCGCGGTGGCCAGCTGGGCCAGTCGGCCCAATTGAGGGGGGGGGCTTTTCCTTTTTCTTTTAACTTAAACAATTTTTCTTTTCTTTTAAAACTTCTATTTCAAAAAGTTTAGGCCAGTTAAACAATTTGCATTAAAATGTTGGTTCACCACCAATATTAATTATGCATTATTTGGCACAAGATGAACATTTTAGTTTTCATGTTTGAGCAATTTTGAAATTTCACTCATAATTTGGATTTGGATTTGAATTGAGTTTGAAAGCAAATGAGGATTAGCAACAGTAGGAGTGATGACATGGCACCATCAACAGAGGGTTACTGTAGCATGATTCTCGGGGCGTTACATGGATGAACAGTAGCCCATGGAGGGGTGGTTGAATAGGAGCTCGTGGAGAGGGGTGGTTGAACAATAGCCGGTGGAGTAGCGCGCGGTGGAGGCTAGATGAACAGGAGCCCGTGGATGAACAGTCGCAGGTGGAGGCAGGAGGAGGTCGATGGTGGATGAACAGTAGCCCGTGGAGGGTGGAGGAGGTCAACGGTGGAGATGAACAGTATCTTCTGGAGTCCCGTTTTGCGGTACGCCACACCCCTCCCGATGAACAGGACCGCAGTTTCGACCGTAGCACTCCAACATAAGTCCGTTTCCTCCGTTTTGCGGTACGCCACACCCCTCCCGATCAAAAGGGTCCCATTTCGATCATAGGAGGTCCAACACAAGTCCGTTTCCTCCATTTTTCGGTACGCCAGACCCCTCTCGATGAACAGGATCCCGTTTCGAACGTGGCCGGTCGAACAAAGGCCATTTCCTCCATTCTACGGTATGCCAGACCTCATTTCCATCGCCTGTTCCGTCCAAGCCGGTTGGCTCCCACGCATTCCATTGCCTCCCGATGAACACGATGCATTCCGTTGCCTCCCGATGAACACGACGCATTCTGTTGCCTCCCCATGAACACGATGATGTCTACTACACAACCTTCTTCTTCTAGACGTTGTTGGGCCTCCAAGTGTAGAGGTTTGTAGGACAGTAGCAAATTTCCCTCAAGTGGATGACCTAAGATTTATCAATTCGTGGGAGGCGTAGGATGAGGATGGTCTCTCTCAAGCAACCCTGCTACCAAATAACAAAGAGTCTCTTGCGTCCCCAACACACCCAATACAATGGTAAATTGTATAGGTGCAGTAGTTCAGCGAAGAGATGGTGATACAAGTGCAATATAGATGGTAGATATAGGTTTTTGTAATCTGAAAATATAAAAACAGCAAGGTAACTAATGATAAAAGTGAGCGTAAATGGTATTGCAATGGTAGTAAACAAGGCATAGGGTTCATACTTTCACTAGTGCAAGTTCTCTCAACAATAATAGAATAGATAGATCATATAACTATCTCTCAACATGCAACAAAGAGTCACTCCAAAGCCACTAATAGTGGAGAACAAACGAATAGATTATGGTAGGGTACGAAACCACCTCAAAGTTATTCTTTTGGATCAATCTATTCAAGAGTTCGTACTAGAATAACACCTTAAGACACAAATAAACCAAAACCCTAATGTCACCTAGATACTCCATTGTCACCTCAAGTATCCGTGGGCATGATTATACGATATGCATCACACAATCTCAGATTCATCCATTCAACCAACACAAAGTACTTCAAAGAGTGCCCCAAAGTTTCTACTGGAGAGTGACGAAAACGTGTGCCAACCCCTATGCATAGGTTCATGGGTGGAACCCACAAGTTGATCACCAAAACATACATCAAGTGGATCACGTGATATCCCATTGTCACCACAGATAAGCACAGCAAGACATACATCAAGTGTTCTCAAATCCTTAAAGACTTAATCCGATAAGATAACTTCAAAGGGAAAACTCAATTCATCACAAGAGATTAGAGGGGGAGAAACATCATAAGATCCAACTATAATAGAAAAGCTCACGATACATCAAGATCATGCCATAGAGAGAACACGAGAGAGATCAAACACATAGCTACTGGTACATACCCTCAGCCCCGAGGGTGAACTACTCCCTCCTCGTCATGGAGAGCGCTGGGATGATGAAGATGGCCACCGGTGAGGGATCCCCCCTCCGGTAGGGTGCCGGAACGGGCTCCTGAGAGGTTTTTGGTGGCTACAGAGGCTTGCAGCGGCGGAACTCCCGATCTATCTTCGTATTCGATGGTTTTAGGGTATATGGGAATATATAGGCGAAAGAAGTCGGTCGGGGGAGCCAGGAGGGGCCCACGAGACAGGGGGCGTGCCCAGGGGGTGGGCGCGCCCCCCACCCTCGTGGCCACCTCGAAGCATCCTTTACTTAAACTCCAAGTCTCCTGGATCATATCCATTCCAAAAATAACGCTCCCGAAGGTTTCATTCCGTTTGGACTCCGTTTGATATTCCTTTTCTTCGAAATACTGAAACAGGCAATAAAACAGCAATATGGGTTGGGCCTCCGATTAATAGGTTAGTCCCAAAAGTAATATAAAAGTGTATAATAAAGCTCGTAATCATTCAAAACAGATAATAAAATAGCATGAATGCTTCATAAATTATAGATAAGTTGGAGACGTATCAGCATCCCCAAGCTTAATTCCTGCTCGTCCTCGAGTAGGTAAATGATAAAAGAAAGAATTTATAAAGTGTGAATGCTAGAAGGTGCACAAGTTTGATCAATGATAATTTCAATCACCTTTTCTAGCATGATTATATGTCATAATAGTACTTCATCTCATAAAACTTCTCATGATCAAGTAACAAGCTATTCACATGTTAAAGCATAGACCATAAACTTTCTTGAAAACTAGCAAACTTCATTCTTAGTCATCAAACAATTACAATTCATCTTATTTTCAGGAAGGGTCTATGTCAGAGCTTTGATTTAGCAAACTTCACATACTCAACTATCATATAGTCTTCTACAATTGCTAACACTCACGCAACACTAATGGTTATGGAGTTTATCCGGACACTGAGAAAGATAGGGGCTTATAGTGTTGCCTCCCAACGTATTCACCTTTGGGTGATATCAACAATAATAGTTCATGCTAACTTACATCCAATTGTATATATTATATATATATATGTATATATATATATATATATCAGGATCTTTCCAACACGAGGTGCTTGCCAAAGGATAAAATGAAAAAGGGAAAGGTGAAGATCACCTTGAGTCTTGCATAAAGTAAAATACATAAAGTAAAAGATAGGCCCTTCGTAGAGGGAAGCAGAGGTTGTCATGCGCTTTTATGGTTGGATGCACAAAATCTTAATGCAAAAGAACATCACTTTATATTGCCACTTGTATATGGACCTTTATTATGCAGTCTGTCGCTTTTATTTCTTCCATAACAAGATCGTATAAAGCTTACTTTCTTCACACTAATAGATCATACATATTTAGAGAGTAATTTTTATTGCTTGCACCGATGACAACTTACTTGAAGGATCTTACTCAATCCATAGGTAGGTATAGTGGTCTCTCATGGCAAAACTGGGTTTAAGGATATTTGGAAGCACGAGTAGTATCTCTACTTGGTGCAAGGAATTTGGCTAGCATGAGGGGGAAAGGCAAGCTCAACATGTTTGAATGATCCATGACAATATACTTTAACTAAGATGTGAGAAAAAATAACCCATTACGTTGTCTTCCTTGTCCAACATCAACACTTTAGCATGCCATACTTAATGAGTGCTCACAATCATTGAAGATGTCTAAGGTAGTATATTTATATGTGGAGTCTCTCGTCCTTCAATATTCTTTCATGAATTGTTCAAATGACCAATACAATGCTTGCTAACCTTTAATAAATTTACCACCACTACTTCTTAGGTGTGAAGTCATTACTCCCAATGGGGTAAGCATGTGAGACATATATAATTTCAGATTTATGACATTCAACTCATTCAACCATTTACTCATAAGATATAAGTGAAGCACATGAGTAAATGACAAACTACTCAAAAAAGATATAAGTGAAGATCAATGAGTAGCTAAATAATTATGTAACTATGTGAAGCTCTCTCTCATTTAAGAATTTTAGATCTTGGTATTTTATTCAAACATCAAACAAAACAAAAAAATGACATTGTAAGGATAGCACAACTCATGTGAAGAAGCAAAAACTTAGGTTCAACCGATACTAACTGATAGTTGTTGAAGAAGAAAGGTGGGTTGCCTACCGGGGCATCCCCAACTTAGATGCTTGAGACTTCTTGAAATATTATCTTGGGGTGCCTTGGGCATCCCCAAGCTTGAACTTTTGTCTCTCCTTAATTCCTCTCATATCATGGTTTCTCTTTTTTATCAATAGCTTCATCCACATAAAACTCAACAAGAACTTGTGAGATAAGTTAGTATAAACCAATGCAAAACCTTATCATTTTCTACTGTGACAAATCACTAAAATTATTATTAAACATTGCATAGTAAATTCCTCTTCATATTTAATACTCCTATCCTCAAATAGAATCATTAAACAAGCAAACATATGCAAACAATGCAAACATAACAACAATCTGCCAAAACAGTACAGTCTGTAAAGAATACAAGAGTATCAATACTTCCCTAACTCCAAAAATTATGAGAAAAATACTACGCTGTATAATATTTATCGGAGCTCATTATGAAAAAAGTTTCAACATTATATCATTCTCTGACTTTTCTAGGGAATATTTGCAACAGTGGTAAACTTTCTGTTTTCAAACAGCAACATGAATACTAGCAAAATAAGCATGATAAAGGCTATCCTTGACATTTTTATTGAAAAT
Source organism: Triticum aestivum (assembly GCF_018294505.1). NCBI lineage: Eukaryota > Viridiplantae > Streptophyta > Magnoliopsida > Poales > Poaceae > Triticum > Triticum aestivum. The sequence continues at coordinate 320,559,661 of NC_057798.1, forward strand.
AAAGATTCAAAACATTATTCTAAATAACAGAAAGCAAAAACTAACAAAATGAAATGACGCTCCAAGAAAAACACATATCATGTGGTGAATAAAAATATAGCTCCAAGTAAAGTTACCGATGAAAGAAGACGAAAGAGGGGATGCCTTCCAGGGCATCCCCAAGCTTAGGCTCTTGGTAGTCCTTTAATATTACGTTGGGGTTCCTTGGGCATCCCCAAGCTTAGGCTCTTTCCACTCTTTATTCCATAGTCCATCGAATCTTTACCCAAAACTTGAAAACTTCACAACACAAAACTCAACAGAAAACTCGTAAGCTCCGTTAGTATAAGAAAATAAAACCACCACTTAGGTACTATAATGAAATCATTCTAAATTCATATTGGTGTAATATCTACTGTATTCCAACTTCTCTATGGTTCATACCCTCCGAAACTAATCATAGATTCATTAAAATAAGCAAACAACACATAGAAAACAGAATCTGTCAAAAACAGAACAGTCTGTAGTAATATGTATCAAACGTATACCTGTGGAACTCCAAAAATCCTACTAAATTAGGAAGTCCTCAGAAATTTATGTACCAATCCAGAGCAAAAAGAATCAGAACGAAAGCACGTTTTTGTGAATTAACAAAACTAATTTACTGGGTGCAAAAGTTTCTGATTTTCAGCAGGATCAACACAACTATCACCATAAGCTATCCTAAAGGTCTTACTTCGCACTTTATTGAAACGAAATCTGTAACACATGATTACTACAGTAGAATAATCATGTGGACACACAAAAACAGTAAGGGTAAATAATGGGTTGTCTCCCAACAAGCGATTTTCTTTAATGCCTTTCTAGCTAGGCATGATGATGACAATGATGCTCACACAAAAGATAAGAATTGAAACATAACGGGAGCAGCATGAAGCATATGACTAGCACATTTAAGTCTAACCCACTTCCTATGAATTGGGATTTTGTGAACAAACAACTTATGTAAACAATAATCAACTAGCATAGGAAGGTAAAACAAGCATAACTTCAAGACTTTAAGCACATAGAGAGGAAACTTGACATTATTGCAATTCCTACAAGCATATGTTCCTCCCTCATAATAATTTTCAATATCATCATGAATGAATTAAACAATATAACCAGCACCTAAAGCATTCTTTTCATGGTCTACAAGCATAGAAAATTTACTACTCTCCACATAAGCAAAATTCTTCTCATGAATAGTAGTGGGAGCAAACTCAACAAAATAATTATCGTGTGAGGCATAATCCAATTGAATACATTATGATGACAAGTTTCATGGTTATCATTATTCTTAATAGCATACAAGTCATCACAATAATCATCATTTATAGAAACTTTGTTCTCATAATCAATTGGAACCTCTTCCGAAATAGTGGATTCATCACTAAATAGTCATGACCTCTCCAAATCCACTTTCATGTTCATCACAATAAGATTCAACATCCTCCAAAATAGTGGGATCACTACTTCCTAAAGTTGTCACTCTTCCAAACCCACTTTCATCAATATAATCATCATAAATAGGAGGCATGCTTTCATCATAATAAATTTTCTCATCATAACTTGGGGGGCAAAACATATCATCTTCGTCCAACATAGCATCCCCAAGCTTGTGGCTTTGCATATCATTAGCATCATGGATCTTCAAGGAATTCATACTAACACCATTGCAATCATGCTCATCATTCACATATTTCATGCCAAGCATTCTATGTAATTCTTCTTCTAGCACTTGAGCACAATTTTCCTTTTCATCATACTCACGAAAGATATTAAAAAGACGAAGCGTATGAGACACACTCAATTCCATTTTTCGGTAGTTTTCTTTTATAAACTAAACGAGTGATAAAACAAGAAACAAAAAGATTCGATTGCAAGATCTAAAGATATACCTTCAAGCACTCACCTCCCCGGCAACGGCGCCAGAAAAGAGCTTGATGTCTACTACACAACCTTCTTCTTGTAGACGTTGTTGGGCCTCCAAGTGCAGAGGTTTGTAGGACAGTAGCAAATTTCCCTCAAGTGGATGACCTAAGGTTTATAAATCCGTGGGAGGCGTAGGATGAAGATGGTCTCTCTCAAGCAACCCTGCAACCAAATAACAAAGAGTCTCTTGTGTCCCCAACACACCCAATACAATGGTAAATTGTATAGGTGCACTAGTTCGGCGAAGAGATTGTAATACAAGTGCAATATAGATGGTAGATATAGGTTTTTGTAATCTGAAAATATAAAAACAGCAAGGTAACTAATGATAAAAGTGAGCGTAAACGGTATTGCAATGGTAGGAAACAAGGCATAGGGTCCATACTTTGACTAGTGCAAGTTCTGTCAACAATAATAACATAGATAGATCATATAACAATCCCTCAACATGCAACAAAGAGTCACTCCAAAGCCACTAATAGCGGAGAACAAACAAAGAGATTATGGTAGGGTACGAAACCACCTCACAGTTATTCTTTCGGATCAATCTATTCAAGAGTTCGTACTAGAATAACACCTTAAGACACAAATCAAACAAAACCCTAATATCACCTAGATACTCCATTGTCACCTCAAGTATCTGTGGGCATGATTATACGATATGCATCACACAATCTCAGATTCATCATTCAACCAACACAAAGTACTTCAAAGAGTGCCCCAAAGTTTCTACCGGAGAGTCAAGACAAAAACGTGTGCCAACCCCTATGCATAGGTTCATGGGCGGAACCCGCAAGTTGATCACCAAAACATACATCAAGTGGATCATGTGATATCCCATTGTCACCACAGATAAGCACGGCAAGACATACATCAAGTGTTCTCAAATCCTTAAAGACTCAATCTGGTAAGATAACTTCAAAGGGAAAACTCAATTCATCACAAGAGAGTAGAGGGGCAGAAACATCATAAGATCCAACTATAATACCAAAGCTCGCGATACATCAGGATCGTGCCATAGAGAGAACACGAGAGAGAGAGAGACAGATCAAACACATAGCTACTGGTACATACCCTCAGCCTCGAGGGTGAACTACTCCCTCCTCGTCATGGAGAGCGCCGGGATGATGAAGATGGCCACCGGTGAGGGATCCCCCCCCTCCGGCAGGGTGCCGAAACGGGCTCCCGAGAGGTTTTGGTGGCTACATAGGCTTGCGGCGGCGGAACTCCTGATGTATCTTTGTATTCGATGGTTTTAGGATATTATGGGAATATATAGGCGAAAGAACTTGGTCGGGGGAGCCACGAGGAGCCCACGAGACAGGGGGGCGCACCTAGGGGGGTGGGCATGCCCCCCACCCTCGTGGCCACCTCGAAGCTTCCTTTACTTCAAGTCCAAGTCTCCTGGATCATATCCGTTCCAAAAATAACGCTCCCGAAGGTTTCATTCCGTTTGGACTCCATTTGATATTCCTTTTCTTCGAAATACTAAAACAGGCAATAAAACAACAATATGGGTTGGGCCTCCGGTTAATAGGTTAGTCCCAAAAGTAATATGAAGGTGTATAATAAAGCCTGTAATCATTCAAAAAAGATAATAAAATAGCAGGAATGCTTCATAAATTATGGATACGTTGGAGACGTATCACACGACGACGATGCAGTTTCTCCGTTTCGACCCAGCCATGTACACGAGCCCTGGCCGTACGTATGCGCGACTAGGCATTCGAGACCCCGCCCATATGTACGTATGTGGCCGAATTTTCTTTCTTGCACACCGGCCGCTGTACGTACGTGTACATGCTACGTGCGTGCCTCTACTATGACACGTGCGCGCCTCTTCATCCACCAGTATGTACGTACATGTTCGCGACCAGAATGACAACGCTACGTACGCTTCGACCAGGTTGGTCCCGACTGTCAGGCACTTCCTTACGTGCGAAGATGTAACTGGTGGGTCCCAGCAGTCAGGGGGGCGAATCGGTTTTTTTGCCCGGACGCACTTCCTTGCATGCGAAGATGTAGCTGGTGGGTCCCAGCAGTCAGGGGGGAAACGTTTTTTTTGTGAAATACAGTGGCCTGTCCGGTGGGTTCCCGTTGTCAGGTGGAGGAATAATTATTTTGTGCGTAATAAGGAGGCACTTCCTTGCTGCTGCCGTGGACCCAGCTGTCAGCCTCTCCACATACAGTACTCTTCCTATGGAAGTAGGTTGTTGACCATATTGACCACGCCGCGCCGAGAGCACCACGGCGGTGGACGATGGCGAGTCCTAGGAAGGGGACGATGCAGAGCCAGGGAAGACGCGGCAGTGGATGCCCACGTAGAGAGGAGTACGAGGGTTCACTGGTTCGGCTGCGGTGGGAGGCTGCCGTCGCCACGGAATAACAGGGGGTGCGGGTGAGTAGAGGGATGGCCTAGCCAGTGGTGGGAGTAGTAGGAGGCGGTGAGGCTGAGGGAGTCCTGGATTAGGGGATATTCGGACAGCCGGACTATATGCTTTGACCAGACTATTGGACCGTGAAGATACAAGACTCAAGACTTCGTCCCATGTCCGTATGGGACTCTCCTTTGCATGGAAGACAAGCTTGGAGATCCGGATATTATATTTCCTTCTTTGTAACCGACTCTGTGAAAACCCTAGCCCCCCCGGTGTCTATATAAATCGGAGGGTTTAGTCCTTAGAGGGACGATCAGCATCATAATTATCATAGGATAGCTTCTAGGGTTTAGCCTCTACGATCTCGCGGTAGATCAACTCTTGTAATACCCATATCATCAATATCAATCAAGCAGGAAGTAGGGTTTTACCTCCATCAAGAGGGCCTGAACCTGGGTAAACATTGTGTCCCTTGCCTCATGTTACCATTAGCCTAAGACGCACAGATCGGGACCCCCTACCCAAGATCCACCGGTTTTGACACCGACATTGATGCTTTCATTGAGAGTTCCTCTATGTCGTCGCTGCAAGGCATGATGGCCCCTTCAATCGTCAACAACAACGTGGTCCAGGGTGAGACTTTCCTCCCCGGACAGATCTTTGTGTTCGGCGGCTCTGCACTGCGGGCCAATTCGCTTGGCCATCTGGAGCAGATCGACAGCTACGCCCCTGGCCACCGAGTCAGATTCGGAAACCTGAACTACACGGCCGATATCCGCTGAGACTTGATCTTCAACGTGTTTGGCCTTGCGCCAGGAGCGCCGAACAATCACGATGAGCACGGCTTAGACCTTCTGTCGGACAATGCTCGGGATATCACCCCTGCAGGAGCCCCGGACCTAAATCCGGAGTAGATTGCATTGCCCAAGGACGGGTGGATGGACCCCGCCCCGTAGGCCTCACGCTCGTTGGTGGTAGAGCCGAACACATGCCTCACCCCCAAAGAAGACTGTGACACCGGACCCCTGGACTCGTATCCGGCTGTAGGTTCCAGTCCGCGCACTCCCGAGCCCGCCGAACCTGGTTGGGCTCCAGTAATGGAGTTCACTACTGCGGATATCTTCCAGCACTCGCCCTTTGGCGACGTGCTGATGTGGGGACCCCGACTCATAAGTCGTGATCACCGAATGCACGTGTACAGTGATCCTAGAGATCAATCCTCACTGAACACACAGAAGCCAAATAACAAGAGTCTTACATCCATACATACCGTTTTACACAAGTAGGACCATTATGGTCAAGTCTTGAGTATATCATAGCAGCGGAAATCTTCGTCGATAACTTGGATCCATGCCATCTGCCTTAACCCTACAGGCATTCTCACTGGGAAGCGTCCTAGCTCACGTGTTCGTCACCGAAGTGTTCTTCATCACATCTTGTTGTTTCATGCCTGGCCAATAAAATAACCAGTGGCAAGCCAATGAGTACTTTGAATGTACTCACAACCAACCCAAGAGTGATAACAAAATAATTATGCAAAGCTCTACTGCTTAATTGGCATGGTGCGGAAAGCTAGTTTTTCTCATCCAAGTATGATCAACATTTATCAAGGACATGAATGCATCTACAACAAGTATCAGGAGGTTATAGACATCAACATAGAGAGAGTTATGAACAACTCATGCTCAATCTCATCGTGACTTCCTCACGAGTCACATCATCAATATCACCAAACTGTGTTGTTTGTCAGAAACATATGGACATAGTCTAAGGAGCACCACCCAACCGTCCTTGACCGTGGACACGGCTATTCGAATAGTTTGACACTCTGCAGAGGTTGCACACTTTACCCACAAGATCCGGGAAGATTTCGTCTCGTCCATGATCCCGCAGTACCTCAAGTACTCGGGGGAAGCACCCGATCACCATCTTTCCCTAGGTGACACTAACATAGGGTCCACTCGTTGGTACACGGACTTTGTGTATAAACATCAAGATCTTGGGACTCTGCCCTTTTCATTATCACACATACACGCAGGGACCAACGGTGTGTCCGGTGCCCTGTGAAAACAGTCATGGCCGCCTATCCAAGCACGACCCCGTCCCGAGAGTGACCTCATGTCACCCCCATCACTAGTAATGTGGGCACCATGATAGTATCGACCTAGGTAATCAATAATGCCCTTTCCCATATAAGGGTAGAGTGTTGCGCATGTAGGGTTGGGACAGTCAACAAATCTTAAATCTACTCCGTCTCTGTAAACAACACTTTCATCAAGCCTCGGTACACTACCTCTCCACCAAGTAGTGACCTAGTTCATCATCATCTCCCAGGGGCATTAGTGGCACCCACTGGGCTATTTGCAAGTATGTCAACCACACCTGTTCCTTTCCATGCATAATCCTGACCCATTTTGCTCAGCCAACAACCATAGCATATTTCTACAACTCACCAACACAACTCTAAACAAGGATAGAGTCATGAACAATGCAAGTATCGACGGGGTGTGCAATGAAGGCAAACCTAGCAAGGTTGCCATTCAAGATATCATGCATTCAAAAAATCACGGAAAGAAATGTTACTATGATAAAAAGGGTCATCATGGTCAAAGGGCTGCTTGCCTGGTTCATCAGAGTCTTGAAATCTTCTAGTCCTTCTCCAAGTACTCCGTCTACTTCGTCAACTAACGTCGGAAACAATCACAATAAGCAACGCCACAAGGAAGAAAATAAAAGTGCTCTAAAAATATTAATTTGACTTTACTAGGACTTCTAGGGTTATATAAAAATAACCAGAGTGGTTTCATTGGAATTGGATCAGTGGTTATTTCTGAACATTTTGATATGATGGAATCAAGGGGTTTATGGATTTGTAAGAAGTGTACAGAAACATATTTTTGAAAAATGAGCAAAGGCACCCATTTAACAAACCATGTTTTTAGAAGCATCTAGGAGTTGGTTTCACTGGATTTGGAGCTCAAATGAATTTCCTATGAATTTGCAAAGTTGGCTATACATGAAGAAATAGACCATTATTTGAGGTGATACCGAAAGTATTAGTAAAAATGTTACAAAACTAAGTTTTGAACTTATAGACATCTAGGATTTTGAATCATGGAATTTGGATAAAAAATGAGTCCTCTATGATTTTCTAAAGTTCATCACAGAAATGAAAAAATGGAATTTATTTAATTTGTGTGAGATAAGGTTTCCTGAAAAATGTGCATGTTGCACCACCAGGTAGAGCATGATTTATGGAGTCACTAGAAATTTGAATCATCAAATTTGGATATGATTTGGATTATTTGAGGATTTTACAAGTTGAGCACATGATGATTAGTGGAAATGGACGAAACATGCTTTTTAAGTTTCTGCCAAAAGGTGTTTGATGGTGGTTTGGGCAAGCAAATGGATTCCAAATGATATGAAGATTAACAGGATCAAGTGTCATATAGAAATGAGGTTGATCACCAAGTTGGAGCTCATTTGAAGAAAGTTGACAATGCAACTTCGGTAAACCCTAGAAATGGACTTTCCAAGATTTAGCCATGCAAATCTATTCTCCTTGATGCACCACTTGGTTTAGTGTCATCATTTGAGGTTATGAACATGTCCACAAAAGTTGAGATCAAAAGGAGAAAGTTGACAATGTAGAGTTGTTCAAATTTGGTTCTGGACAGGAAGGGTTTTGGGGCACTTTGATCATGATAACATTTTCTCAAACTTGTACCATTTGGCCTAGATGAATTATTAGACCATTTGAGCATGTTCACAAGGTTTGAGAACATTTGGACATGTTTGGCAATGTAAAGTTGCTCAAACTTCAAAATGGACAGAAATGGTGTTGAGGGGATTTGTTGATGTTATATTCTTCTCCCAGACATGATACTTGTCAAGATCATCCAACATGTCATATTTGACATGCTAGAATTTTCTTGGAATTTGTGGAGAATATTTCCTTTGTAAATATTTCAAAAGCTTGAAATATCCAGAAAGGGTTTTTGAGGGTTTTGACCAATATTTTGAACATGACCATGTGTTGAAACTCTTATATATGGAAAATATATGTCCACTGAGTTTCCCTGATTTTTCTCAAATATTTTTGAAGCTTTAAAATAATTTTAACCTATTGAAGACCATTTCTGGCCTTGGGAAAAAGCCTTTAAATAAAATAAGAAAATAAGTTTTAAAATTATATTTTTGGGGATTATGGGTGTCCTATATCTAATAGGAGTCAAAAATATTTTTGGAAATATTTTTACTGTCGTTAATTAAGTACTTGCAGTGCAAATCTCAATTTAGGGGTTTTTGGAAAACTAATTTTTGAAAATACTATTTGGCCAAATTATTTTTGGAAGAAATTATTTTTATGTCCTATACATATGGCATGATCATTGGGCAAGGTTTTTGGATCTAGGAGAAGGAGTATAAGAGTTGGAGGATTTATTTGATTTTTAGAGCACTTGCCAACAGTAGAAAAAATCAAATCAAGCAAAGACCAAAACACACAAAAGTTTTTGTCAAACCACAATTTATTATGATTTATTAGCTTAAGTGTTGTGCCATGAAAATCAGGGTGTGACAGACCTACCCCCCTTACAAGAATCTCGTCCCCGAGATTCCCAAACTAGGCGTGGAAAGGAATACGGAACTTAGATGCGGGGCAGTCTTCACGTCCTGATAATGCTTCTGCTTCTGTGTGGTGCTCCATTGAATCTTGAAATACCTGGTGTTGTAGCTTCTTGTATGACACTCTCGGTTGATCCAAGTTGCTAAGGGGTCTCTCGCGTTAGGTCAGGTTGGATCGGGCTAGAGGTCGATGGCTCAGTGATCAATGTCCTTGTAGAGACCGGAATAGTTAGAAAGTCGGAAACATTTTTGGAGTGGTGTAATGTGGAAAAACACTGTGCACATTGGTGACTCAGGTGGTAATCCTAGCTGGTAGCCGTTTGCCCTTTGTCTTGTAGTGATTTTGGAGAAGGCCGATAAATCTTGGTGTGAGCTTCCCTTTGACATGGAAATGCTTGGTTCCTTTGAGAGGTGGGTCTTGCAGATACACGTGGTCTCCGACGAGAAAGTTCACTCCTTGACGATGGTGGTTGGTATGGTTCTTCCTCCTTGACATGGCGGTCTTCAGAAATTCCCTAACCAGCTGAACGGTTCTTCTTCTGTCTTCGGGTGGACATGTATGTCCTCAAATAACAATGACAACCAAATTGTTCGAGTACTCCATGAAGAGTTGCCCACGGGGTACATAGGGTATAGGATGGGTTATCGGTGGTGGTCACGGTTGAGTATTGGTCAGGGTCTTCTCGACCTAGAGTCAAGGCCCAAGGTCATGATCCTACCATGATGTGGCTTGGTAAGGCTTAAGGGTTTCAAGGATTCTAGTGTGCGAGTGAATGTTTATCATCCCATCCTTGAGCATAGTTTCTGAGATGCCAATTGTGCTATCTAGTCCTCCAAACAGATCACCTTATACCATTGAAAGTACCAACTCGTGTACGTCAGCTCCAATCATTACCCATGCTATTATTATTCCTCATGACTCTTGAGAGGAGGTCTAACAAAATCATATATGTCTACAACCACCAAACTCATATGTATGCCTACCCCTAAAAATCCATGGGTAGAATATACAAGCTGCTAAGCTTGAACATGACAATCGAAGTGCTCAACCTATTCTTCCAAGGTCTAAGATAAAGCATCTTTTTCCTATGGAAACACGTCGTAAGCCACTCCAAGATCTTGTTTCCTTCCTATGAATCCACTCCAACAACCCATACACCAATCACTACATGATCCGGTAGTTCTACAAATCCAATCTCTATGGTGTTCCACAAAATCTTCTAATATCCTATAATTATTAAATCCTTGAAAAGGTCTAGCCTTACAATAGTCAGTCCCCCAATTTCCATTACCATGGTCGATTAAACTCCAAACTCAGGCGTATATAGATTCCTAAATCAACTCCGACAATTAATCCAATCTCCTAGTTTATCGTCCACCGAGAAACATGGTATCATGATCGAGATCATCAGTCTAAATCCAATTTACTCCGAACCATGTAGACATACATCATCATCTATATTCAACTAGAATCGCCTACTTAAATCCAAATCTCATGCCCAACAAGAATTTCTTCACCTTTCCCCAAGTCGTTATTGTAATATCATCTATCTCCTTTCGATACCCCCTGGCTAAGTCAAATCCTTATACTGCCAAGAATCTTTAGCTTGCGATCTTAATTGTCCTACTAAATCCAATTTACTCGGGGGTAATGAAAGTCATGCTATCTTATTAACATGATCCCACCAAGTTCTTCTACCAATGTGAAAGCCTTATGATCCACCAAGGAGTCTCGGATAATTACTCAAGGTCACTGATATAAACTCATCAAGTCATTAGTCCTCTATTCATATATCCTCAAATTTGTCTTTCCTATGGCATCGTCAGTCCTTGTGCTATATTAGGGTGTCAATGTGCTCGTTCATTATGTCCACTAGTTCCATAATGAACCCAGTGCAAGGTTATGGAGATTTAACTGGTTCTCTCGCAATTCCGGGGGTTAGGCACATGATTAAGGGTTCGTGTTGGAGTATCTCGTGAAGTCTCGAAGGGTCTAGGGATGGGTGTCTGATCAGGAGGGTTAAACATAATTCTGCGGGGTTGCACTTGGTCGTGGAGATCGTAGCAGAAGTCTTTATTGCTAGTTGGTTGCCGAGGCAGAATCCTTGGTGTAGCTTATCTTGCCGGTATTCAGTTGAGGAGAGATAGATGAGAGGGAAAAGTAGCATAGAGGAGGGGGATGCCTAAAGGGGGTTCTATAGTCCAAGTGCAAACAAACGTGTGCCGAAGGGCCAAACACAAACAATAAAATAAGACAGGTGATATAGCCGCGTACTAGTTGCCTAGGGCAAAAGGGCGACTGATATCAAAACATAAACAATTAAAAGCAAGCAACACACAATCATGGTTCTATTTGAACCATCATATGGACTCGACTGCGCATAGGGGGTACACGACTCATCCTACCCTAGGGGTTCTCGGATTCAGTAGTCGTGCTTTGCTCCGTGCCTCGTGCAGTCTTCTGAGTTTTCCTCAGGTGTCGCTGCGTCTCCTGTAGTTGTTTGATGGAACGATCCAGGTTGAGCCTGAAGAGTCTTCAGCAACTTCTCGCCTGTTGAAGTGATGGGGTGACGGTGGCTCCTCGTAGCTAGCATTGACTTGGTCTCCTCTTGTCTTCTTAATCACGACGATCCCTCTTGCCTTCTAAGGCGTTGATTGTACCAGGTAGGCAATCCTTTATGTAATGACACTAACAACACATAGTAGAGGTCCAATCTGCCGGACACACTGTTGCCAGTATCGTCACCGAGAGCGGGGGATGAAGAGAACCATTCTCCTGCTCACTATAGTGAGGCGGACCAAATGGCTAGGTTCTCATCGACCGGTGGTTGCCGACACAACAATGATAAGGGCAGGGTTGCTCTACTAGCGATGTATATCATGATCTTGCTTATCCTATGCCCTGGTCATCATAGGCCAAGGTTTCATAATCCTGGGGCAATTTCAAAGGTGTCACCATCCTCTGGGTCTTCATGTCCTCATTCCTTGAGGGCGTACCTTCTCTTGGCATCGTCTTGCTGTGGTGTTGCCAATCTTGTGTTCAGAAGAGGTGGGTGAGTGTCTGGCAAGGCGTCTTCTTTCTAGATTATCCACGAGGATTACAAGGAATCCCGTGGTCAGGGGCATAAGGATTCTAGCGACCTTTAAATTTGAAGGGGAAGAGGAAAGTATATCTTAGTTTTCGAAAAACTCAGAAGGGGAAGAGAAGTATAGATAGTTTTGAAAATTAGTAACAGTTTTTAAAATAGCTTTACCCTAACTAACGACCATGCTAACTAAGGCTTCCTACAGTTAAGATGGCTCTGATACCAGCTCTGTGGGGACCCCGACTCATAAGTCATGATCACCGAGTGCCCGTGTACAGTGATACCAGAGATCAATGCTCACTGAACACACAGAAGCCGAATAACAAGAGTCTTACATCCATACATACCGTTTTACACAAGTAGGACCATTATGGTCAAGTCTTGAGTATAATCATAGCAGCGGAAATCTTCGTCGATAACTTGGACCGATGCCATCTGCCTTAACCCTATAGGCATTCTGACTGATAAGCGTCCTAGCTCGCGTGTTCGTCACCGAAGTGTTCTTCATCACATCCTATTCTTACATGCCTGGACAATAAAATAACCAGTGGCAAGCCAATGAGTACTTTGAATATACTCGCAAGCAACCCAAGAGTGATAACAGAATAATTATGCAAAGCTCTACTTCTTAATTGGCATTGTGCGGAAAGCTAGTTTTTCTCATGCAAGTATGATCAACATTTATCAAGGACATGAATGCGTCTGCAACAAGTATCAGGAGGTTACAGACATCAACATCGAGAAAGAGTTATGAACAACTCATGCTCAAGCTCATCATGACTTCCTCACGAGTCACATCATCAATATCACCAAACTGTGTTGTTTGTCAGAAACATATGGACATAGTCTAAGCAGCACCACCCAACCGTCCTTGACCCTGGACACGGCTATTCGAATAGTTTGACACTCTGTAGAGGTTGCACACTTTACCCACAAGATCCGGGAAGCTTTCGTGTCATCCATGATCCTGCAGTACCTCAAGTACTCAGGGGAAGCACCCGATCACCATCTTTCCCTAGGCGACTCTAACATAGGGTCCACTCGTTGGTACACGGCCTTTGTTTATAAACATCAAGATCTTGGGACTCTGCCCTTTTCATTATCACACATACACACAGGGACCAATGGTGTGTCCGGTGCCCTGTGAAAACAGTCATGGCCGCCTATCCAAGCACGACCCCGTCCCGAGAGTGACCTCATGTCACCCTCGTCACTAGTAATGTGGGCACCATGCTAGTATCGTCCTAGGTAATCAATAATGCCCTTTCCCATATAAGGGTAGAGTGGTTGCGCATGTAGGGTCGGGACAGTCAACAAATCTTAAATCTAATCCGTCTCTGTAAACAACACTTTCATCAAGCCTTGGTACACTACCTATTCACCAAGTAGTGACCTAGTTAATCATCATGTCCCAGGGGCATTAGTGGCACCCACTGGGCTATTTGTAAGTATGTCAACCACACCTGTTCCTTTCCATGCATAATCCTGACCCATTTTGCCCAGCCAACAACCATAGCATATTTCTACAACTCACCAACACAACTCTAAACAAGGATATAGTCATGAACAATGCAAGTATCAACGGGGTGTGCAATGAAAGCAAACCTAGCAAGGTTGCCATTCAAGATATCATGCATTCAACAAATCACGGAAATAAATGTTACTATGATAAAAAGGGTTCATCATGGTCAAAGGGCCGCTTGCCTGGTTCATCAATGTCTTGAAATCTTCTAGTCCTTCTCCAAGTACTCCATCTACTTCGTCAACTAACATCGGAAACAATCAGAATAAGCAACACCACAAGGCAAAAAATAAAAGTGCTCTAAAAATATTAATTTGACTTTACTATGACTTCTGTGGTTATATGAAAAATAACCAGAAACATATTTTTGAAAAATTAGCAAAGGCACCCATTTAACAAACCATGTTTTTAGAAGCATCTAGGAGTTGGTTTCACTGGATTTGGAGCTCAAATGAATTTCCTATGAATTTGCAAAGTTGGCAATACATGAAGAAATATACTATTATTTGAGGTGATACATAAAATATTAGTAAAAATGTTCCAAAACTAAGTTTTGAACTTATAGACATCTAGGATTTTGAATCATGGAATTTGGATAAAAAATGAGTCCTCTATGATTTTCTAAAGTTCATCACAGAAATGAAAAAAATGGAATTTATTTAATTTGTGTGAGAGAAGGTTTCCTGGAAAAATGTGCATGTTGCACCACCAGGTAGAGCATGATTTATGGAGTCACTAGAAATTTGAATCATCAAATTTGGATATGATTTGGATTATCTGAGGATTTTACAAGTCATCTGGGAAAAGAAAATAAGAAAAAGGCTATACCCTTATTCTGTGCATTGGGCGAGAGATAGACATTGGGCCGGCCCAGCGGCTCAGCTGCGCGGGTGGTAGGGCGACGTCGAAGGCACCCCAAACGGAGTACGCCATCGCTTCGCGGGAAGCGTGTTTACTCCCTGTCCGTCTCCACTTAAACGGGCGGGGCCCGCCCACCGAGTCGCTGATGAGCGGGGCCCGGTGCTCAGGCCGTCTCCTACCTCCCGCTCGAACAGAACAGAGGCAGGGGAGGCAAGGCCGAGCGGGCGCCGGCGCTCTCCCGGGCGGCACGGGCCACCTCCGGTGGCGCCTGGCACACCGGCGGACTCAGCGCGCCGTGGCGCACCCGTCCATGTGCTGCACGCCCACGAGGGAGCCCGGGAAGAGGAGGGCTTCGGGTGCGGCGGACCGGGGCTGACGACGGGGTTCGGCAAGGCGAGGAAGGCACGGGGAGGAGGGGATGGAGTGCGGGGTGAGTCGGTGGTGGTGGTGAGGGGGCACTGGAGTGGCTAGGGAGAGAGGAGAGGCTCGGGATAGCCCGAACTTAGGCGGAGTCCAGCGGCTCGGCTCCGGCCATGGGGAGCGATGGAGGGCTCAGTGAGAGGGTTGGCTGGGTCTGGGTGATGTACGGGAGGGAGAGAGGGCTAAAGGGCTCCAGAGATAGGCCTCGGGCGGCCTTATATAGCAAGGTCGTGGCTCACCGTGGACGTGGCCTACGGGCACCCGCGGAAATGGCCACAGTGGCCACGGGAGGAGGCTCGGGGCTGTCTACGGCATTCGTGGGAGTCGAGTAGGGCGCCAGGAAGGAAGAGAGGGAGCGGGGCAAGCTCCGGGTGGAGCCACGTGCTTGCACGCGCATTGGCGGGCTCGGGCGGCTCTGGGCACGCGCGACACGGGCAAGACAGAGAGGGGAAGGAGGGGGCCAGCATGGTGGCATGTTGCAGAAGTCGAGGCACCTCGACTGGCGCAAGGGGGAGGCTCGAGGTGGTCTAGGGACACGGCGTCAACGGTCGGGAGCACGCTGACGTGCTCCAGAGCACGCAAATGGCCGGCACCCATGGCTTTTTCTCGCGTCCTCACGCGCCCACTTGTGTATGGCATCTGAAGGAAGAATAAACAAGAGGGGTGGATGCCTTGTATGCTCTAGAACTTGCCAGGAGTGAGAGAGAGATGAGAAAGGGTGGGGGAGGTGGCTGTCCAGAGAGGAGCAGATGAGGTAAAGGAGGAGCAGATGAGGCTGTGGGAACAAGCATGCAGGAGGTAAAGGAGGAGCAGATGAGGCTGTGGGAACAAGTTGAGCTCATGGAGATTAGTGGAAATGGACGAAACATGCATTTTAAGTTTCTGCCAGAAGGTGTTTGATGGTGGTTTGGGCAAGCAAATGGATTCCAAATGATATGAAGATTAACAGGATCAAGTGTCATATAGAAATGAGGTTGATCACCAAGTTGGAGCTCATTTGAATAAAGTTGACAATGCAACTTCGGTAAACCCTAGAAATCAACAGAAATGGACTTTCCAAGATTTAGCCATGCAAATCTATTCTCCTTGACGCACCACTAGGTGTAGTGTCATCATTTGAGGTTATGAACATGTCCACAAAAGTTGAGATCAAAAGGAGAAAGTTGCCAATGTAGAGTTGTTCAAATTTGGTTCTGGACAGGAAGGGTTTTGGGGCACTTTGATCAAGATAACATTTTCTCAAACTTATACCATTTGGTCTAGATGAATTATTAGACCATTTGAGCATGTTCACAAGGTGTGAGAACATTTGGACATGTTTGGCAATGTAAAGTTGCTCATACTTCAAAATGGACAGAAATAGTTTTGAGGGGATTTGATGATGTTATATTGTTCTCCAAGACTTGATACTTGTCAGGATCATCAAACATGTCATCTTTGACATGCTAGAATTTTCTTGGAATTTTTGGAGAATATTTCCTTTGTAAATATTTCAAAAGCTTGAAATATCCAGAAAGGGTTTTTGAGGGTTTTGACCAATATTCTGAACATGGCCATGTGTTGAAACTCTTATATATGGAAAATATATGTCCACTGAGTTTCCCTGATTTTTCTCAAATATTTTTGAAGCTTTAAAATAATTTTAACCTATTAAAGACCATTTCTGGCCTTGAGAAAAAGCCATTAAATAAAATAAGAAAATAAGTTTTAAAATTATATTTTTGCGGATTATGGGTGTCCTATATCTAATAGGAGTCAAAAATATTTTTGGAAATATTTTTATTGTCGTTAATTAAGTACTTGCAGTGCAAATCTCAATTTAGGGATTTTTGGAAAACTAATTTTTGAAAATACTATTTGGACAAATTATTTTTGGAAGAAATTATTTTTATGTCCTATACACATGGCATGATCATTGGGCAAGGTTTTTGGATCAATGAGAAGGAGTATAAGAGTTGGAGGATTTATTTGATTTTTAGAGCACTTGCAAACAGCAGACAAAAATCAAATCAAGCAAAGACCAAAACACACAAACATTTTTGTCAAACCACAATTTATCATGATTTATTAGCTTAAGTGTTGTGCCATGAAAATCAGGGTGTGACAGCTGAACTCATTGAAGTCTCTCTCTTGTCAGGAGACTCTTGGCCGAACTATGTCCGGCTCGAGTGGGAAGTAGGCAATGAAGGAATTCGTGGCCCACCCACCACCCACTTCATTGCCACGATCGATGATTTAACCGATGTGCTTGACTTCGACTCCGAAGACATCGACGATATGGATGACGATGCAGGAGAACAACAGGAACCACCGCCCATGGGGCGGTGGACAACCACCTCCTCATATGATATATATATGGTGGACACTGCGAAAGAAACCAATGGCGATGAGGCAATTGAGGATAACCTATCAAGGAAGAAGGGAAAGTATGAACGTCATCAGCGCCGCCTCAAGCCCCACCACAAGAATACCGGCATAGCAATAAAAAACAATCCATACGGTGCCAAAGATGAATACAGTCCCGACTAGCCTGCCTTCGAGCAGGCCGGACAGGCGGCGGGCGGATACTTGGAAAAGACAACTACATGCCCCCCTCTGAAGATGAGGTGAGCCTCGGCAACGATGAATTTGGCGTGCCTGAAGACCCCGTGGAGCAAGTTCTCTTTAAGCGACGGCTCATGGCCACAGCGAAAAGCCTGCAAAAGAAACAACAGCAGCTCAAAGCCGAAAAGGAATTGCTCATAGACAGATGGACCAGGGTCCTAGCCACCAAGGAATACAGACTCAACCGCCCGACCAAAAGGTACCCAAGGCACAATTCGCTACCTCAACCTAAGAAGGAGAACCTAAAGCCCACACCCCGGCGCCAATATACCGTGGTCCGGGACAATACGCAGGAAATGCGAGGCGGCATCCACAAACCTCGAAACAGGCGTCATAAGCGTCAAATCAAGGAAGTTGGTACCGAATTTAGCAACCCCCAGTCCGGCCAGCGGAAAAAGAACAGCTCAAGCCCATCCGGCCCGAGTAGCATACTTGATCAACCATGTGAATTCATGGTACCCCTAGAAGGACGGCCAAGCATACAAATAGAGAATGTCGGATCCTCAAAACAAGACGGCCGGTCGCGCGCCGGAAACAATGAAGGGAGGTTTCCAACAATGAAAGACCAATCAAACATGGCGAAGTCAAAAGAAGATCCTCCACAGTACAAAAATACGGCCGATTTTCACCGATCACATGGACCGTCCGGAACAACATAAACCATAGCAATTTAATTGCACTCACTATCGACCCAATAGTCCAGGGGCTCCATCTGACATGAGCCCCCGTGGGCTTAAAATTATCAACAACATCTTCTACAAGATGCCAGGTGCAAAGGCCAAGTTTTATTGGCCCACCACTCTAATGGTTGTCTTCGGATCACCAAACAAATACCACACCAAAGAACAAGTCTTCGGCATTGTACCCTTATACAGTAATTACCACATACTACCGGGACAAGCCGCATTGGTAGACTCAACGAGGTACAACATTAGGCCATTCTCGCGTGACATAGTCACAATTATGGGCAGGGCCGAACCCCACCTTTAGAGTAGAAAGCATAAAGCTGCTGGAATAGCGGGGCGTGCCTGTTTATCAAATTTTGATTTGGTAGCCAACTACTCGGACACCAACTGAGGAGTCCACGCTATCTTACGGCATGACAACCTGGTTCAGGCAGGCTCCGATCAAGCACCCGTGGTTCAACCATAAGAGGACATGCAGCTGCCTTCAAGCATTTGTCTTTACAGAATAACTTTGGCGCAGAACAGGACTGGCGACATGGAATCAGCCCGGATTCACTTCAGATCCATACACAGCCTCCTCCAGTCCGGCCAAGATAGGTTCCGCCAAAAACACCTCTTTTCATAATCATAAACCATACTCATATGCATAGACATGTCATCCTACTACAGTGCATAGATTTAAATAACACTTACTGGCTGTCATTTTTCATTAAATGCCACTTTTTGCCATAAACGGCGCCCGTACATTGTATTATGCCCCACTATGCTAGGGGCTTCATAATACTCATGATACGGCAACAAAGTCCAGCCACCTTTCCGGTCGCTCGGCACCCCGAACTTATAACATCATATGCATCAGCTCCGAATCATGTCTTGGGTCATTAGTTGGGTTTGCCTGACTCCCATGTTTTGGTACCTTACATTCCACTCTATCGGCTAAGGTAGCGCTGGGAGAACTATTGCGATTATGTCCCGGTTCTTCCGGACGAGCCCCTCAGTAGAGAAACCCGAAAACTGACTGTCATGATACGACGAGAGCTGGTCAGCTGTTCAACAGGTCATAAAATCTCTAAAGATTTATTCTGCGCAGTGCCATTATAAATACACAGCGCGAGGGATCGGTCTCCCGATCAAGCGCCGATAGAGCCCCTAGTACGGCCTTCCGAATACTAGGGGTTGCGCCCACCATACTCGAATTCCTATGGCTAAGTGAGAGTGATAAATCCCTATAGTTTGATTGCCTGGTTCGTGGTGAGGAACACCTCCTTAAAAGGACCCAACAATGGGATAAAGAGTGTTCAGGTATGTCCCGAACACCCTTGTACTTTTCACATGGGGGCAGAAGCCGATGACTGGCCAACTCTCAGGTTTTATATACACTAAACGGGTGCATAGGAAGAACAAACGTTCACACAAATAGGCAATAAATAATAAAAGTGTCATTATCCCACATTACAAAGAATGGCACGACTGCCTTCAGGGAAATAGAGTGTCTTTGGTACACTGATCCGCCACAAGGCGGGCTCCTTTCAGGACACCTTCAAAGTATAGCTCGGGCCTGCGATGCTCCTTACCCTCCGGCGATCCCTCAGTCATCAGCTTCTCAGCATCAAGCTTCCCCCAATGCACCTTCGCACGGGCAAACGCCATGCATGCACCCACTATGCAAACCGATCGCTTAATGACATCAAGTGTAGGGAAAGCACCAACAATCCGCTTCACGAGTCTGAAGTAACTGCTTGGAATTGGCTCCGCGGGCCACAGCTAGACAACCAAGTCCTTCATGGCTAGTTCGGCCGCCTGGTGCAGTTCGACCAGCTGCCTCAGCTGATCGATAAAGGGTACCGGATAATTCGGCGCCAAATTTTGCGACCAGAAATCCTTCTCCGCAGACTTTGTCGGTGTACTAGAATAGGGGAACCCTAGTACCCCGAACTTGTGCACGGGCAGTTGCAGCACCCCGCAGCAAAGGCTTGCCGGGCGAACGCCAAGATCCCCCAAGGTTCCTTTGGAGCCATCCAAGAACAAAGTATTTAAGCTAAGGAGACAAGACCCCGGCAAGAGGAGCTTGCCGGGAAGGCCAACCAAGGCGCTCCAAGGAACTTGCCGCGATGCGCCAGGCGCTCCGGCAAGGCAGCAAGGCCCCGGCAAGAGGAGCTTGCCGGGAAGACTAAACAAGGTACACCGAGGCCCGGTGAGCGACGAGCTTCGGGGCCCGGCGAAGATAACGACAGCGGCAAGGCGGTTGCCGCGGCAGGCGGCCACCCTCCGTCCATGCTCCAGCGCACCCACCAACGTGTCACTCTGGGGGCCTCTCCGGGCGCGCGTGGCGGGAGGCTGTGCAGCCAGCGGTGCGCAGTGGCATGCGAAGCTGACAAGATCGCCATCGTGGCGAACGGTGGCGCCCCTAACGGTCCTTTTCTGCACTGTTCGGGCGACTCGACGGGCATTTAATGCCCTTGTCCCCCGCCGTCAGGGTTAGGTAGAGTGCACTGTACAAGCAACTGTATCAACTACCTCGCTTTTTACGTTTTTACCCTCCTCTGCGTTGCCACCTGTCGGTGACCCCTTTAGCGTATAAAAGGAGGCCCATGCGCAACGTAGAGGGGGTTCGGTTCGGAGCCTCAGACAGTCGGCTTCGATTCATTCGTTGTCCAGAAAACATCACACTCTCTCTCTGGAGAGCAAGAACACCACTCAATACAATCAGACAAGCAGCAGTAGGAGTATTATCTCTCCGGAGAGCTCCGAAGCTGGGTAAACTGCTCGTGTGCTTCGCATCGATCCGCTCTTCGTGCGACCTCCGCCCCCCGCCGAACCGAAGGGGCTCGGTCTGCCGGCCCCGTAGGTGTTCATGGATCAGTTTCCCCGACATCTTTGGCGCGCCAGGGGAGCCAGGCGATCTGCCGTACGCGGTAGGTTGTCCTGCGTTCACTCGTGAGCTGCGGCAAGTCCAGTGGCCCAGTACAAAGAACTTCAAGCTAGACGTACCGGAGAAGTACGATGGCAAGACGCATCCGTCAGAGTTCCTCAGCATCTACACCATTGCGGTACAAGCTGCCGGGGGACGAGATGACAAGATCCTTGCCAACTACTTCCCGCTGGTGCTCAAGCCCAACGTCAGATCCTGGCTCATGCACTTGCCGGACAACTCCATATCCTCTTGGGCTGATCTGTGCCATCAGTTTGTCGGCGCCTTTATAGGCGGACACAAGCCTCATGGCCAGGAGAGTGATCTTCATCTGCTCGCCCAGAAGGAAGGAGAGCCCCTACGCAAGTACATTCAGAGATTCAGTAGTGTGCAGCACAACATCCCAGACGTCCACCCTGCCGCGGTGATCAGCCCGTTCCATCAGAACATGCGGAATCGCAGGATGCGGGAGGAAATGGCGATGTGCAAGATTAGGGACGTGAGTGAGTTATATGCGCTGGCCGACAAGTGTGCGCGTGCTGAGGAAGGGAGGAGACTCCCTGGAGAAAATATAGGAGCGGGAGGATCTGACAGTGAAGATGCTGCCCCGACAAGGAAAAACCGGCGGCGGAACAACAGAAGGAGGAAAGGCAAAGAAGTGCTAGTTGTTGAGCAGTCCGGCAACGGTGGTAGCACCAAGGAAGCCAAAGCTGGTGACTCCAGCAAGGAGGTTGCCGCGGAGGCAGCAGTCGCCGACAAGCAGGACGGCACCAACAAGCAGTATTGCAAGATTCACCGCACCAAGGGCCATGATCTTCAGAACTGTAAGAGAGTCGAGCAGCTCGTTGAGCAACAGAAAGCTGAATACGAGCGACGCGACAAGGAGAAGGCCCAGGAAGGAGCTGGTGGATCCCGCAAGAAACGTCCCGGCCGAGGAGGACGCCGTGGCAAGGCCAAGCAGCGGCAAGGAGACAGACCTCCTCGCGGCCGCGACAAGGATGAAGATGACGGCGACGATGAAGATATGGATGATGAGGAGACTGATGAGCAGGAGTTCCAGAAAGCTACAGAGGTCATGTGCGTTGACGGTGGTGCTTCCCTGCATGCCTCGCACCGCCAGCTCAAGCAGTGGATGCGGGAAGTTAATGCAGCAGAACCACCCGTCGAGTCACGCAAGCCTCTGAAATAGTCCAGCACGCCTATCATATTTGATATTGAGGACCACCCGGATTGCATAACTGCGGTCGGGTGCTTGCCGATGTTGGTTTCACCAACAATCCGCAACCTCAAGGTCACTAAGATGCTAGTTGACGGCGGGGCCGGCTTGAACCTGATCTCCTCCGTGGTGCTCCAGAAGCTCCAGATCCCTGACAGCGAGCTCGAAGAGACCGGCACATTTCAAGGAATCAACCCGGGAAGGAGCAATCCAAAGGGAAAGATCACGTTGCCGGTAACATTTGGCAGTGAGCTGAACTTCAGGACTGAGAGGGTCACGTTTGACGTTGCCAACTTTCCATTACCTTACAATGGAATCCTTGGCCATCCGGCACTCGCCAAGTTCATGGCAGCCTCTCACTATGCGTACAACGTACTGAAAATGCCAGGCCCAGTAAGTGTCATCTCTGTCCCTGGTGACAAGAAGGATGCTCTTATCTGTGCCGACAAGATCTACCAAGAAGCAGCAGCCGCAGCAGAACGAAGGACACTTGCTGCTGAAGCTCCCGGGGGGAAGAAGAAGACCAAGTCCGGCAAGAGCTCTGATGCCCACTCGGGCAAGCGCACCTCTTCGGAGTGCTGCGCTACCGTCGAGGACGCACCATCGAGCTGCACCGGCAAGTGTAAGAAGGCAATGGCAGCTCCACCTGAGACTAAGAAGGTGTCCGCCAAGGAGGATGGCACTGGTGGTACCTTCACCATCAGCGCCACTCTTGACCCCAAATAGGAAAGCGCGCTCGTTGCTTTTCTGCGGACGAATGTCGACATGTTTGCGTGGCAACCGTCTGATATCCCCGGTGTTCCCAGGAAAGTAATTGAGCACCACCTTGCCGTCTGTCCTCATGCACGGCCCGTCAAGCAGAGAGTCAGGAAGCAGGCAGTAGAGCGCCAAGAATTCATCGTAGAAGAAATCAAGAAGTTGGAAGCAGCAGGCCTTGTTAGAGGAGTACTCCATCCCATGTGGTTGGCCAATCCTGTTGTTGTGCGCAAAGCTAACGGGAAATGGAGACTTTGTATTGACTTCACTGATGTTAATAAAGCTTGTCCCAAAGACCCATTTCCCTTGCCGCGTATTGACCAGATTGTTGACTCCACAGCCGGATGTGATTTGCTTTCATTTCTTGATGCATACTCAGGATACCATCAGATCTTCATGGCAGAAGAAGATGAAGAGAAAACCGCATTTATCACCCCGTGTGGCACGTACTGCTTCGTACGGATGCCTTTCGGTTTGAAGAATGCTGGTTCAACATTCGCAAGGGTAGTCCACCATGCTTTTGAGCCACAAATACACAGAAATGTGGAAGCTTACATGGATGACATAGTGGTCAAGAGCAAGAACAAGGCGACCCTGATTCAAGATTTAGATGAGACATTTGCAAACCTGCGCAAGATCAACCTCAAGCTTAACCCTGAGAAGTGCGTGTTTGGAGTCCCTTCCGGCAAGCTTCTCGGGTTATTCGTGTCTCAGCGGGGAATTGAAGCCAATCCCGACAAGATCAAAGCCATCGAGCAGATCGAAGCACCAAAGCGCGTCAAGGATGTACGAAGGCTTGCCGGTTGCGTGGCTGCTCTCAGCAGGTTTATCTCTAGATCTGCTGAGCGCGCCCTGCAATTTTTCAAAATTTTGAAAAAGGCAGGTCCAATGAAATGGACTCCGGAAGCGGAGGCTGCGCTGCAGGACTTGAAGAGATACCTGTCCTCCACTCCAACACTTGTCGCACCTAAGCCGCAAGAGAAGTTGCTGTTGTATATAGCGGCAACCAATCAAGTGGTTAGTGCTGCGTTAGTGGCGGAGAGGGAGGCGGATGATGAGCCAGCAACCACGGCAGATCCATCCAGCGACAAGCAGGGGGCTTCGCCGAAAACTCTGGTCCCGACAAACATGGGTTTGCGCAGGAACATGATAAGATGCCAAGGAGAATGGTGCAGCGCCCAGTTTACTTTGTCAGTTCTCTTCTGCAGGGGGCTAGATCAAGGTACTCTGGTGTGCAGAAGTTGCTTTTCGGCCTCCTCATGGCCTCAAGAAAGCTGCGCCATTACTTCCAAGCACATGAGATCACAGTCGTCACTCGCTTTCCGCTGAAGAGGATACTGCAAAATCCAGAAGCAACGGGCAGGATTGTCGAGTGGGCGCTGGAACTATCAAGCTTTGGCCTCAAGTTTGAGAGCACTTCAACTATCCAAAGCAGAGCACTGGCTGAGTTCATAGCAGAGTGGACGCCAACGCCAGATGAAGAAATTTCAGAAACAAGCATCCCCGTCAAAGAAGCAAGCAAAGAGTGGCTGATGTACTTTGATG
This sequence comes from Triticum aestivum, assembly GCF_018294505.1. Lineage (NCBI taxonomy): Eukaryota > Viridiplantae > Streptophyta > Magnoliopsida > Poales > Poaceae > Triticum > Triticum aestivum. The sequence continues at coordinate 320,584,228 of NC_057798.1, forward strand.
GTGCCTTCTCGCTGCAAGGTGCCGGTGCAGGCGTGCTGCTTGTCGCACCCACTGGAGAGCACCTCAAGTACGTAGTCCAGATGCACTTTCCCAAAGAGCAAGCAACCAACAATACTGCAGAGTATGAAGGATTGCTTGCCGGTCTCAGAATCGCAGCAGACCTTGGGATCAAGAAGCTCATTGTCAGGGGTGACTCACAGCTTGTCGTCCGACAAGTGAACAAGAACTACCAGAGTCCTTTGATGGAAGCGTATGTCGATGAAGTGAGGAAGCTAGAAGAGCACTTTGACGGCCTACAGATGGGGCATATCCCAAGAGCTCAGAATGATATTGCTCATGGCCTGTCAAAGTGCACCGCACTAAAGTTACCTGTGGAACCAGGGATCTTTGTGCTCAAGTTGATTCAGCCATCCGTAACACCCTCAACTGGACAAAGCAAGAAGAGGAAGTTGGTTTCCGGCGACTACCTTTCGGCAGAGCTCCTCGAAGCCGCCGTCAAGAAAGTCCCCAAGATCAACACCAAGGATGCTGAGGGGCAGTCTGCTCCGGCAAGCCTTATGGTTTGTTCCGTTGAAGCAGACGCTCCCGACAAGTTTTGCTCCGGCAAGCTTGCCGGGGAACATCAAGCTCCGGCAGGACCACAAGTCCTTGCCGTGGAAGCGGATGTTCCCACAGCAGCAGATACGCCTTTAGTCCTTGTTGTCGAGCCACAAGCTCCAGCATGGGCACAGCGGATTGTCCACTTCCTTCAGACAGGAGAACTTCCCGAAGAACAAGAAGAAGCGGAAAGTGTAGCCCGGCAGTCAAGTATGTACCAGTTTGTCGATAGCATACTGTACAGAAGAAGACTCAACGGTGTGAAAATGAAGTGCATTCGCCGGGAAGATGGACAAAAGCTGTTGGCGAAGATACATGGAGGCATATGTGGCCACCACATTGGCGCAAGAGCACTTGCCGGCAAAGCTTTCCGGTAAGGTTTCTTTTGGCCGACAGCCCTCCAGGATGCAACTGCACAAGTAACCATGTGTGAAGCGTGCCAGTTCCACTCCAAACAGATACACCAGCCAGCTCAAGCTCTCCAGACAATCCCTTTATCCTGGCCATTTTCGGTCTGGGGGCTCGATATCCTCGGCCCTTTCCCCCGAGCTGTCGGGGGCTTTGAGTACTTGTGCGTCGCAATCGACAAGTTCACAAAGTGGCCGGAAGTGCAGCCAGTGAGGAAGGTGACAGCACAGTCAGCAGTCAAGTTCTTCAGGTCAATTGTTTGCCGTTTCGGGATCCCTAACAGGATCATCACCGACAATAGTACGCAATTCACGAGCCGCACCTTCATGCAGTACGTCCAAGACGTTGGCGCCAAGGTCTTCTTCGCTTCTGTTGCTCATCCGAGAAGCAATAGTCAATCAGAGAGGGCAAATGCTAAAGTGCTGCGCGGCCTCAAGACCAGAACTTTCGATAGGCTGCATAGGTGCGGAAGGAACTGGATCGAGGAGCTGCCGGTGGTTCTTTGGTCGATCAGAACAACGCCAAATCGAGCCACTGGCCAGACACCTTTCGCTCTAGTCTATGGAGCAGAGGCAGTTGTCCCCACGGAACTCGTATGCGGATCACCTCGAGTGCTCGCTTATGATGAGCTTGAGCAAGAACAGCTGCGGCAAGACGACGCGCTGCTCCTTGAGGAAGATTGTCTTCAGGCTGCTGTACGAGCTGCTCAATACCAGCAAGCTTTGCGCCGCTATCATAGCCGCAAAGTTAAAGCCAGAAGCTTCGAGGAAGGCGACCTTGTTCTTCGGCGCGTTCAGTCCGCCAAGAATTCCAACAAGTTGACGCCGAAGTGGGAAGGCCCTTATCGGGTGAGACGAGTCACAAGGCCTGGCGCTGTCCGCCTTGAGACCGAAGATGGCATTCCGGTGAGCAACTCCTGGAACATAGAACATCTTCGTAAGTTGTTCCCATAAGGCGCGGTTGCCGGAACCCGTTCCGGCAACCACCTTTTGTACAAGTCTTGCCGCTGTTGCATGTAATCCTTTGTACAAAGCCGGGCGCAGATCCCGTGCATAAGTAAAACCCCATGTGCTCCGCACAGTTTGTCCATTTCATGCGTTAGTTCCTTTCTTGCATACGATTATCTGACACTTTGTGCAGCATCTACATCCGGTAAGCAGTAACGAGCCGAAGAGCTCCATATTATTATTTTCTCCTCTTTCTTTTTCTTTTAAAGGAAAAGAAGGTTCTCTCGCACACAAGTTTGCCAGGGGGAAGGAGAATATTGTGGTATGGATCAGGCGTCGTTCAAGCAAAGACTTGCCTTACCGGGAAGCAAATGACAGAAAAGCTAAGTTGCCAAAGTTTGAGCAATCACTTTTTAAAATTTTTGAGTTATCTTCCTCGAACGACCCTGCTTTGTATGGAAAACCTGTGCGCGGAGGAACCAACTCGTGGCTAGCTGCGCCCTTACTTTGTTTCGAGTCCGCTCAACAGCTTAAGCGTGCTGCATCTAGTCGCGACAAGGTTTCTTGTCAGAAGCAGCGCCGCCAGCAGGCTGCTGAAGTTCCGCACTCAGCGCTCGCGGCTCGGGCGCCTGCGCAGACAAGTTCCCTAGAAGCGTAGGGTAATAACATACAAAGGAAGGAATCTAGTAGAGGAAATAACATTGCAATTGATAACAGAAATAAAGTTATATTACAAGATAACTTGTCGCAGCTCTAACAGACTGTTTTCATAAAATGATTAGCAGCGACAAGGGAAAAGAAGAAATGGGCGGCCTAATCTACGCGTCCGCCCTCGACTCTCTTGATCTCGCTCACCTTGTCCACAATGGGTGCGACAAGGTCCTTGAGTGCATCCAGATCGGCGTCAGGCGGCAAGGACCTGAGGACGTTGGTGAAGCTGAGGCCTGGATTGCGGAAGGCTACCTTCATCAGCACCTTCTGGAGAACCCCGACGCAGATTTTGCGCGACTCGTCGGCCAGCTGCTTCGGGATCCTCTCCCGGAGCCGCTGGAGTGCCGTCGCCACGCCCTTGAAGAACAGGCTGAGCTTGGCGCTGGGTTGAAGACTCTCGTCGAAAGGATACCCAAAGTCCTCCATCCCCAGCTGCGCCAGCTCCTCATTGATGACTGCGACAGTGTTCACCAGACCCTCGGTCCAGTGCTCCACGGTGTCTCTGAACGAGTTCTGGGTAACTGCAATGCTCTCCAGTAGTGCCGCGTCAGCCTTGACCTTCTCCGCCAAGGTTTTCTCCCGCTCCTTGGCGGCCTCCAGCGTCTGCGTCAGCGTGGCCAGCTTCAGCTCCAGGTCTGCTTTGGAATCCTTGGCGGCGCTGAGCTCCTTGCCCCTCTCAGCGAGAAGGCCTTGCAGCTCACCATGGGCGGCAGCATCCTTCTCGCGCTCACGCCTGAGCGCGGCAAGCTCCTCGCCTCCCTTCCCAATGTCGGCCTCCAGCTGCACCACCTTCTCCTCTAGCTTTTTCTTGGCGGCCTCTGCAGTTGCCGCGGCGTCCTTTGCCTCCTTGAGCGCCCCGCCAAGTGCTCGCTCGTGCTCGGCGAGCTCTTCCTCGTAGCTGTCGAGGTGGGCCTTCCGCTGCACTAGTTCACCTTCCCGCGCGGACTGCTTCTCAGCGGCCAGCCTTTGTTCCTCCTCAGCCTCGGCCTTCTCGAGAAGAAAGGTCGTGCGCTCCTCGTCGACTCGCTCCCGCTCCTGCGCCAGGGACCGGAGAGCTTCTTGATTTTGGCCCCGGAGCTCCTCCGCGCGCTTTTCCATGTCAACTCCCGCCTTCGCGACAAGCGCTTCCCGGGAAGCCAGCTTGGCTTGCCGGGTGCGGGAGAGTGACAGCAGCTTCCGCAGCAGCTGCTCCTCCTCAGCCTCGCCGCTGCTGCTGCCGGGCGCGTCAACCAATGATAGTCCAGCAGAGGCGAGCACCTCCCCGTCAAAAGTCTCCCCCTCAACCGGCGCCCTGGAGCTCGACGCCCAGGGTAGCTTGATGAAGATATTGTCGCCAGCCTGCAAGTAGGCGCAGGGCTGGGGCTCCTCAGAGCCCGGCTCCGCAGAAGCGGCAGAGGGTTCGGCGGTCGGCGCAGCGCCCGGCGCTCCTGCGGCCTCAGGGTCGTCAGTGCGATCGCCCGACCCCTCGCCGGCTTCCGCAGCAGCAGCCCCGGCGGCCCCCTCGCCGGCGGTCTCATCAGCACCGGCACCTTCCTCGCCGGCGCCCTCTGCCTCCATTGGCTCAGCCGAAGATGGGTCTGAAGAACGAAGAAGGGAGGAAAATCAATCAAAAATCCAAGAAAGGAAAAACGGAAGAAGCAGAACCCAAGGGGAAGTTTCTGGGCAAGTGGATTACCTGCGCCAAGATCTTCAGTTGCGGCCTCGGTCGTCGCAGGATCAGCAGTGCCGTCCCTTGCCGGAGAGTTCCCCCTTGCCGGAGAGCGCTCCCTTGCCGGGGACTCCTCCCTTGACGGCGCAGTCGAAGCAGGTGGCGCTTCGGGACCGGCCTCCGGGCACTCCTGATGGGGCTGCTCTGCTCCTGCACAAGTCAACAAGCAAGATATCAACAAAAGGAAAAAGCACTCAAGCGCGCCCGGCAGCAGAAGGCTAAACTATGAACTTACGCTGGGGGCTGCGCTGGGGGCTGCTCTGAGGGGTGATTGCCGGGTCCGTCAAGGTGGTCTCGGGCCCACCTCCTGCCGACACGATGGGGTCATCCTCGATGACGATCACCGCGGCCTTGGCCCTCTTCGCTGCTCTCTAGGCTAGTGTTCTGAAAAGAAAGGAGTCCAGGTTGGAGCAAGTCAGATACAAGATATAAACAACAAGATTGAAGGATTATAAGAGCACCAAAGAAACTCACTCTTCTTCCTCCTCGTCGGAGCTGAGCGCGGAAAGATCGAAGTCCGGCCCTCCTCCGGTGCGGCGAGGTGGAGGAGTAGGATCCCTTGCCCGCTTGGCGGGGGCAGTGGCAGTGGCCCGGGAAGATCCTGCTCCAATTGCCGCTGTTGCGTGAGGCGCTCCCGCGGCAACATTGCTTGCCGCGGTAGAGCACGTCGCGCGGCTCGGTGGCTGTGGAGCCGGCTGCCGCCCCGCTGTGTCCCCGGCCCTGCGAAGGCGCCTCCTTGGCGGGGCCGGGGGCTCCGCCTGCGGCAAGCTCTCTGAAGGCTCAGCCTCCTCCTCGCCGGCCTCGCTCGACTCGGCTTCGGAACCGGCAGGCTCCTCCTCGCCCATGAACTCCGCGCGGTCGGCAAGGTTTGCCGCCTCTGCAGCCTCCGCCTCCTCCATAGTAAACCCAAACACACATGCAGCAGCTGTGGCCGCAGCCTCTTCCGCCCTAGTAGCAATGAGCTGCAGCTCCTTGTCGGTGGTGTCACGGGTGAGGCTCTTCTGCTCGTCGGCACGGACCCGCACTTCCTCCAAGGTGTCGAAGAACGCTCACACAACGTCATCCGCAGGCTCTTGCCAAGTTGGGACGATGCCGTGTGAATCGCACAACGGCATCATGGCGCAGATCCGGTCAAGCGAAGAGTTATTGCACAAAGGAACTACGCCCCTCGGCAATGTGAATGGGTGCTGGGGGTCGCGTTTGAGTAATTCCAAGAGCATTGCGTCCAACTCCAAGACAGTGAAGTTGTAGTTGAGGCCCGGCCGCAGCCTCATGATGTCCGCCGAATTCTTGAATTCCCAGGCGGGCCTCCCCCTCTCCTGTAGGGGGGCAATGCGGCGGCGGAGGAAATCTGCCCCGACAGCACCTACGGTGAGCCCGGCAAGCCTGAGGCGAAGAATCCTAGTGATGGCGATCTTCAGCCTCTCGTCTTCCGGGGCCACGTTGCTCCAATTATTGCCACGCACTATTGGAGTTTGGTGCACGGCGGTGAAGGGCTGCGGATCCTCCTCGACGATCCAACACCACTCCGCTCTCCACTCCTCCCACTTGCTGCGAAGCTCACCCTCCAAGTATGCCTCTTTCTTGCCGACTCTCGAGACCCAGGCAATCCCTCCGGCAAGCGGCTCTCCTCTCTCTACCCGAGGTATGAAGAAGTGGCGGAAAAGGGCAACACTAGGGTGGACTCCGACAAAGTTTTCGCACAAGTGTGCGAAAACTGCCATGGTCAGGACAGCATTGGGGGTGAAGTCAAGGAGGCGGAAGCCATATGTGTTCATAATATCACAAAAGAACTCCGAGAAGGGCGGGCAGAGCCCGCAATAGAAGAATAGCGGGAAGAACGGGTACCCATTTGGAGCCGACTCTGAGGCAGCGGCCGGGAGTACCCTCGTGCGCGGATGCGCACGCGTCTCCGTCGCCCAAAAGAAGTAGAAGTACTCCCTCAGCTCTTGCACGCCGAGCTGGGGGGTGAAGATCGCCCGCTCCTTCCGCAGCGCTGCGAGCCGCTGCGCCTCGGCCGACTTCACACCCTTTCCCTTGTCGGCTTTTGGGGCCATGGCGAAGGTGGTGGGGAAGGTCGACGGCGTGGTGATGCTGGTGGCAATGGAGGGCGGAGCGCTGCTCTCTCGGCTTCGAGAAGAAGGGGGGAGCGGCGGAGTTTGAGAAGAAGGAGTAGCAGCAACCAGCGAGGGGGAACGAACTGCCTCTGTTTCCTCTGCTTATAAAGAGGGACGGGGCGGACGTTTCAGCCTTCCAAATAAACAACCACCCATGATCTATCCCACGATGCCGCATTCAACGCGTGCCGTTATGGGAGAGTGCGGTGGATACGGAACAAGATTTGGCGTGGCCCAGCTCGCGTGTGCCCGTGCCCTGTCTTGGGCCTGGCCCAACAGCGCTCGGCACCGTGTCTGGCCCAGGCCCGGGGGCTCCTGTCGGTCTACTAGAATAGGGGTACCCTAGTACCCCGAACTTGTGCACGGGCAGTTGCAGCACCCCGCGGCAAAGGCTTGCCGGGCGAACGCCAAGATCCCCCAAGGTTCCCTTGGAGCCATCCAAGAACAAAGTATTTAAGCTAAGGAGACAAGACCCCGGCAAGAGGAGCTTGCCGGGAAGGCCAACCAAGGCGCTCCAAGGAACTTGCCGCGACGCGCCACGCGCTCCGGCAAGGCAGCAAGGCACCGGCAAGAGGAGCTTGCCGGGAAGACTAAACAAGGTACACCGAGGCCCGGTGAGCGACGAGCTTCTGGGCCCGGCGAAGATAACGACAGCGGCAAGGCGCTTGCCGTGGCAGGCGGCCACCCTGCGTCCATGCTCCAGCGCACCCACCAACGTGTCACTCTGGGGGCCTCTCCGGGCGTGCGTGGCGGGAGGCTGTGCAGCCAGCGGTGCACAGTGGCATGCGAAGCTGACAAGATCGCCATCGTGGCGAACGGTGCGCCCCTAACGGTCCTTTTCTGCACTGTTCGGGCGACTCAGACGGGCATTTAATGCCCTTTTCCCCTGCTGTCAGGGTTAGGTAGAGTGCACTGTACAAGCAACTGTATCAACTACCTCGCTTTTTACGTTTTTACCCTCCTCTGCGTTGCCACCTGTCGGTGACCCCTTTAGCGTATAAAAGGAGGCCCATGCGCAACGTAGAGGGGGTTCGGTTCGGAGCCTCAGACAGTCGGCTTCGATTCATTCATAGTCCAGAAAACATCACACTCTCTCTCTCTGGAGAGTAAGAACACCACTCAATACAATCAGACAAGCAGCAGTAGGAGTATTATCTCTCCGGAGAGCTCCGAAGCTGGGTAAACTGCTCGTGTGCTTCGCCTCGATCCGCTCTTTGTGCGACCTCCGCCCCCCGCCGAACCGAAAGGGGCTCGGTCCGCCGGCCCCATAGGTGTTCGTGGATCAGTTTCCCCGACAGACTTCTTCTCCTCAGTATGGTAGAATTTGGCAGCATCTGATATGCTGCATGGCAGGTCCGCAAACACACCTGGAGAAACAAGAATTCAGCTTGTCGCTTAGAGCCACCATTACTATGAAAAAATTGTCCTTCAGTACAAAAGGCCTTACCAGCCGCAACCTTTTGTGCCTCCTGAATGTTCTTCAGAGCACCTCGGGCTTCTTCCCGAGCATCCTCCGTGGCTTAGAGAGCTTGGGTGAGTTCAGATTCTTTCCCTACTAAACTCTGCTCCAAGGCCTCACTTTTCTTCACAGCCTCCTGAAGCTCTCGCTCAGCTTCAATAACCTTGGCCTCGTGTTTCTCACGAAGATCTTGCTCGGCGGCGGCCTTCTTATCGGCTTCGGCCACAACCTTCTTCAGTGCCTCATATTCGGCACTCGCTCCTAGAGTATACAATACAAATATTTTTCATCAGGCACAACTACTCATTCATGCTGAATTTAGGACAAGGTTTCGACATACCTTGCTTGTCCTCCAATTTCTTTTTCACACGGCCAAGTTCCTCTTCAGCCCATTCCAGACTCTGCTTTAGTCCGGACACCTCCGCATTATGAGCGGCAGTCGTCCCTGCAGACGCATGTTTTCAAACAAATGGATACACATCATTAACTAAGTCTCCTGCAACGCGGATTATTTAATCCCCTATCCAGCTTTCTCTCTCTTTTGCCGGACAGTGCATCAGGGGCTACTACTCACACAAGGACAATCTCCAAAAGGTTTCTAAAAACATACCTGAAAGCCCTTTATAAGGCCAAGGCAGGACTCATTCAGTCCGCGCTCGGCGGACTGAATCTTTTCAATCACCGCACCCATGAGGGTCCGATGTTCATCGACGATAGACGCGCTCCTTAGCACTGTCGATAGGCCACCCGACAGCTCTGCTTGGACAGAGGTTGCTGGCGGAGTAGGCAAGCCTCCCCCCATCAAAGGAGGCTGCTCGCCTGATCCTGGAGCTTTAAAGCTCTCCGGGACTGCGTCTGGCTGCGGTCTGAACCTAAGATCGCTCCGGCCGTCGACACGCCTGGGAGCCGCTGCTCTTGTGTGTCCGGCCCCAGGGATATGCCCCCCCTGAACCGGGTCCCACTGATATGGCACCTCAGTGTCGCGCCTAGGCTTCGGGGAAGGGCCCTCTGGAGGCGTCTCGCTCGCCAGGGCATCAAAGCTCAGTGAATCCTCCGATGAGGACTGTCCGGCGTGGGACCTCGCCGGGCTGCACAAAATATGGTGACGGTTAAAACTACCACATCCTAACAACCCCGGGGCTGGACCCTAGGATCCCACTCCGGGCTGCTATCAGCAGCCGTGGTGGACGCCTCTGGGAGGGAACCTTTCCCCCTCTTTGGCGATTCGGCCTCCAGGGATGAGGAAGCCATCCTTTTCTTCCCACCCCCTGCAGGGAACTCGTCTTCCTCCTCCTCCTCTTCGTCTTAGGATTTTGCATCCGAAGCATCGCGATGACGGAGGCCACTCCGGGTCTTCTTCGGCGCCTCATAAGGCACTGGGACCAGCATCTTCGTCAGAAGAGGTCCACGGTTCCTCCGACAGCGGGGCGGGACAATGTATCCGCTCTACCTTTTTTATCCATCCCTAGGGTTATGGTAAAGCATGATAAAAGCGTCTCCCTCAGGACATGCCAACTGAAGCGTGGATGGACAAAGCACATCAATGACTTACCGGACTTGCAGAGTGGGATAGTTGATACCCACGGTCCTTGGCGGAGCCCGGCCATGATTTGCCGGACTTAAAGAGCACCTTCCAGATATCCTTGTGGGAGGAACCATAGAGCTCCCGTAGGGTCTGGTGCTCGGTTGGGTCGTATTCCCACAAATTGCAGGCTCGACGCTGGCAAGGGAGAACCAGGCGAACTAACATCACCTGGAATGTGTCGACGACTTTGACGTCCTTGGCGACCACACTCTAGACGCGTGTTTGGAGCAGTGATAGCTCATTGGACAAGGACAAGTTCAGGCCCTTTTCGGGCCAGGACGTGACCCAAAGTGGGGCTCCGGATCTGAACTGAGGAGCAGCAGACCACTTTTTGCCGTGCGGTTCGGTGATATACAACCACTGCTGCTACCACTCCTTGACGGAGTCATTGAAGGCACCCGTCGGCCATACAACCTTGGGCATTTTGCTCACCATGGCGCCGCCACAACCTTGGGCTTCACATTGAAAATCTTCAGCCATAGGCCGAAGTGAGGCGCAATTCGGAGAAAAGCCTCACACAGGACGATGAACATCGAGATATTAAGGAAAGAATTGGGAGACAGATCATGAAAATCAATCCCGTAACTATACATGGTACCGCGAACGAATGGGTGAAGGGGAAACCCGAGCCCATGGACAAAATGAGGAAGAAACACGACCCTTTCGTGGGGCTCCCGAGTAGGGACGATCTGTCCCGCCGGCGGAAGATGGTTACCGATCTTCTTGGCCGGGTACCCGGCCTCTCGGAGCCTTTTGATATCCTTCTCCTAGACGGTAGAGGCCATCCATTTGCCTCGCGCTCCGGATCCGGACATCTTCTGAGAACCTCCCTTCAGTGGAGAAGAAGAGTGCTTGGGCGCTAGGGCTCGAACAGAGGGGAATGGACTAGCGGAAGGAAAATGCGTGGGTAAAAAGGGAGAGACCTTATCTCTTTATAGAGGTGGTGAAAGTTTTTTGCGCCTCCCCACTTGCCTGGTGGAACCCGCTCGTTCCCCACTCGCCACAATTAGCGGTGCGGTTGGGCTACCCGCACCCGTATTGATGAGAATCCCATAATAAGGGGACACGATCTCTGCTTCGGAAAGATGTGCAGAGGAAACCGCCTCGCAATATGCGCTGTGGCTGGTTGTGGGAAGACGGTTCGAATAATGACCCGACCGTAATGTCATGTCGCGATGTCTAAAGTTGTCAGCAGATTACATTTGTGAAATATCATCCTCTCTATGGTGGTATATGAAGATCATCTTGCAGATCCGGACACGGTTTAAGTGTTCGATAATTACATTGGAGTATTCGGAGATGGAACCCGCCTTGCAATGCCGAAGACAAAACTGCGCGCCAGACTCATCATCATTGAAGCCTGGTTCAGGGGCTACTGAGGGAGTCCTGGATTAGGGGGTATCCGGATAGCCGGACTATATGCTTTGACCAGACTGTTGGACCGTGAAGATACAAGACTCAAGACTTCGTCCCGTGTCCGGATGGGACTCTCCTTTGCGTGGAAGACAAGCTTGGCGATCCGCATATTATATTTCCTTCTTTGTAACCGACTCTATGTAAACCCTAGCCCCCTCCGGTGTATATATAAACCAGAGGGTTTAGTCCTTAGAGGGATGATCAGAATCAGAATCATCATAGGCTAGCTTCTAGGGTTTAGCCTCTACGACCTCGCGGTAGATCAACTCTTGTAATACCCATATCATCAATATCAATCAAGTAGGAAGTAGGGTTTTACCTCCATCAAGAGGGGCTGAATCTGGGTAAACATTGTGTCCCTTGCCTCGTGTTACCATTAGCCTAAGACGCACAGATCAGGACCCCCTACCCGAGATCCGCCGGTTTTGACACCGACAGAGGCCTCCGTGGCATCACAACCGGCCACGGGAGGCAGGAGCATGCGGCATGACTGGCGCTGCTTTGGGTGGCTAGAGCAAGAAGACCAGAGGTTGAATAAGCACTACGGCCGTTGGATGGACATCGTACGGTCACTGGAGCTAGAATCGTTCATATTGACTAAAGTTGACAAAGACCTCCATCCCAGTCAACTTAGTAGGCCCACAAGTTAGCCTCCCACCAAGGTGGGTCCCAGCTAGCAGGGGGAGTATTCATTTTTTTGTGCATAATAAGGAGGCACTTCCGGTGGGTCTGAGCTGACAGCGGGGGAACGTTTTTTTTGCGAAATCCGGTGGCCCTTCCGGTGGGTCCCAGCAGTCAGGGGGAAATGTTTTTTCGCAAAACACTAGTGGCCCGTCCGGTGGGCCCCTGCTGTAAGGTGGAGGAATAATTATATTCCACGTAATAAGGAGGCACTTCCTTGCGGCTGCCGTGGACCCAGCTGTCAGCCTCTCGATGTATAGTACTCTTCCGATGGAAGTCGGTCGTTGACCACATTGACCACGCCGCGCCGAGAGCACCACGGCGTTGGACGACGGTGAGGCCTGGGAATGGGACGACGCGAAGCCGGGGAAGACGTGGCAGTGGATGCCCACGCGGAGAGGAGTACAAGGGTTCACTGGTTCGGCTGCACTGCCGTTGCCGCAGAATAACAGGGGGTGTGGGTGAGTGGAGTGGAGGGTGGCCTGGCCAGCTGTGGGAGTAGTATGGGGGCGGTGAGGCCTCTGCGGCAGCACAGCCGGCCATGGGCAGGTGGAGCAGGAAGACCAGAGGTTGAAGAAGCACTACGGCCGTTGGATGGACATCGTATGGTCACTCGGGCTAGAACCGTGCATATTGACTAAGTTGACAAAGCCCTCCATCCTCGTCAACTTAGTAGGCCCCAGCTAGCAGGGTGAGTATTCATCTTTTTGTGCGTAATAAGGAGGCACTTCCTTGCGTGCGAAGATATAGCTGGTGGGTCTGAGCTATCAGTGGCTGTAACGTTTTTTTGTAAAATATAGAGGCCCTTTCGGTGGGTCCCAGATGTCAGGTGGAGGAATCATTATTTTGCACGTAATAAGGAGGCATTTCCTTGTGTGCGGCCGTGGACCCAGCTATCAGCCTCTCCACGTACATTCCACTTCAGATGCATGTCGGTCGTTGACCACGTTGAACACGCCATGCTAGGAACGGAACGACACGAAGCCAGGGAAGACTAGTAGTTGTTTGCCACGCGGAGGGGAGTACGACTATACGAGGGTTTACTGGTTCGTCTGCCATCGCCGGAGAATAACAGCAGGTGTGGGTGAGTAGAGGGATGGCTAGGCCAGCGATGGGAGTACAGTGGGGCGGTGAGGCCTGCGTGGCAGCACAGTCGGCCGCAGGGAGGAGGGAGCAGGCAATCCCGTCGGTGCTTGTTTGAGCGGCTGGAGCAGGAAGAGCAGAGATTGAAGAAGCACGACGGCCGTTGGATGGACATCCAACAGTCACTGCTTGTGCGTCAACCTTTTTTTAGGAAAGCCTCAAATCTGTGGAAAACAGCATACATGCCATCTGCCATTATTTCGAATAACTTACAACCCATTTGCTAATTCTTACGGTTTTTTTGGAGCCCATATTCTTTTTGTTAGCACTACAGCCCATATTGTGGCCACGGTTAAAAAATTATACGAATTTTTGCATATGTCGGTGTAGTCTGAACTGTTTTTAATCCTGAAATTTCAAGTCACATTCAGACTGATTTTAAAAATAAATGTATATCAATATAAAATCCAATAAATTGTCCATGCATAAAAATCAATGCAATTTAAAATCTCGAAATGATAAAAGATATTTGAAACTAATTGCCGTTTTGATGTGTTTTAAAAATGTACAACCCATTTCTCATTACTGATAGGCCATTTTCTTGGCCAGCTGAGTGAATCTCTCCTCGTCTTGAAAGATTTGCAGCCCAACAGGACTGACAAAGTGACTTACTTGACAAATCACAAAAAAACTGGGCTAGCCATTTTCAGAAAGAAAAAAAAACTACTGGGCTGGTCTGTGGTAAACATAAAAGAAAAGGCTGTCTAGAGAGGCCAGAGTGTCCCGCACAGCCCAGTTGACACCCTGCTTCCATCTCAAAAACAAATTTGATAAATGCCACTCCAATTATGGCGATTCATAAAAATTCCACTGCAATTTCCAAACTTCGAAAAATGCCACCGCATTTTTTGCAAACTTTGAAAAACGCCACTTCAATTTGCAAACTTTGAAAAACGCCAGTCCAGACTTCGAAAAATGCCACTAGAAATGGCATGAAATGGCATTTTTCAAAGTTTGGAAATTGTAGTGGCATTTCTCGCAAACACCAGATTTGGAGTAGCATTTATCAAATTAACCGAAAACAAAAATAACTGGTCGAGCTGCTGGGTCCATGGTGTCAGCCGCTCGTTGTGCAATTCTCTTGTTTATTAACTACGTTGACAATGGCATGGGACCCAGATGTCAAAAATCCATTAGGAGGAGCCATTTTTTATTGGCTTGAAATAAGGAGGCACTTGCTTGCGTACTGCCAAGACTATGGTGGGTCCCTGCTGTCATCCTCTCCATGTACAATCATCTCCTGATTGTGTACGCATCAACTTGGTAGGCCCACAAGTCAGCCTCTAAACCCGTGGAGGACAAATACAACCCATTTAAAAAAACAACAGCCCATTCCATACATTCAAACGGAAAGTTCAACATTCAGAGCAAAGTAACAGGTCTGATCCACATATAGAGTATTGAGCTTCCACGTTGACAACCATCATAGCCAAGTTAACTATCTACTCCCACTAATACTCTAGTAGCGTACAACTAGTAACTTACTCTCAGCTAACTAGATGATGCCGACCACCATCTGCGGTACATGCTAAACGCCGGCACCGGCGTCCTCCGCCTCACCTCGGACTTGCCAGAGGTGCGATAGGGCGCGTTGCTCACGTGCCTTGGCCCTTTCCATGCCGGCGTGGTCCACCGAAGCTTCGGCTTCTATGCGGGAAACCCACTTGACGAGCTGGTAGTAAAAATCGGCGTCGCGAACGCATGCGTGCCCGACAGCCTCTAGGGCTATTTGCCGGGCGCCAGCCTTCACATAGTCGGACCAGTTGCGGGCGCTTTGCTCGCGACTCAGAGCGTCGGTGCGCTGCTGCTCCATGTACCACTAGCGGCGCAAATCAGCGATACGCTGCTCCTCCGCCGGGCGGTCACACTCCAACAACTCCTGCTCCTCCACCAGGCGGTCGCACTCCAACAAGTCCTCGATCTCCGCTTTGGCATCTAAAGACAGATAGAATGCCTCCTCCCTCCGTGTGCCTTCCGGTGAAAAACCAAACACTAGTTCCGGCGGTGATCGCCTCCGGCCTCTCCTACCGCGGACAGGCGGGGGCATGGCGGACATGGCAAGGGCGAGGATAAGTGGCGAGCGACGTCGGTCGGTGGGGGCTTATGAGGATATGGCTTGTTGGGTCATGGTGCCACCGAAGAAGGCCGGGAAATAGTACTTAGGCAGAAGGTAGCACGACGGTCATCGAAATTCAATGCATAAGCAGGCATGGCTTAGCGCGCCAGCTTGCCATGGAAAACTAGAGAAACTGAAATTATGACTGTGCCGTCCCGTCCCGTCTGGGTCGCACGCCGGCATGACGGTCAAACGAGTGCACTCGAATCATCTCCCTCCTTGTCAATAATGATTCCATGGATTCAAAAAGCCCGCAACAATTAAAGCGCATCTTTTTTGCATCAGTTAGCTTCCTTAATTACGGCCGGCTGCATGTAGGCACTCAAAATCGCTCGCAGCCAGTACGCGGAGCAGCATGGAACGAGTCGCAACCGAGGCCACGCATGCATCCACTTAAATCGCTAGAATTTATTAGGCTTAAACTTCTGCATGCCGTTAATTATTGCCATGCCTTAGTCTTGCTGCTTTGCTCACGGGACTAATAAACCCGGATGGAGAGAGTATCTTGGTTGGTAAGAGGTTTGAATTAAGCCCTGCAAACCGGAAAGGAGGTACTAGTACGTGCGTGATCCGCTATCTATTCGTGTAGGATTGAGTAGGTCGTTTCTTGAATTGAGCCCTGCAAACCGGAAAGGAGGTAGTACGTGCGCGATCCGCTATTTATTAGTGTAGGATCGAGTAGGTAGGATAGTGTAGCTTGTCAGTTTCTTCAGAGGTAGGCATTTTTATTCAAAAAACTGCCACTTTGGATCTTGCCTCGCAAATAAAACTGCCAGGAGCGCATTAGTAGGCTAGATAGTGATCGATCAGTAACTTGTAAACACTGAGCGAACAGAAATAAGGAACTGTTAATGCATCTCAATGATTCACAGATCATATACGAATATGTAGCTCCAAAAGCAAAGATCAGTCACTTCGGATCTTACGTCGCAACTAGAACCAACTAGTACGATTCCCATAAATAAGATCAACATGTTAATGCATCTCAATGATTCACAAATCATATACAAATATGTAGCCCCAAAAGCAAAGATCTAGAAAAACATGTTCTTCCTACTAACATGGATGCTTCTCTTGGCCAAAATTCAGTACAGACTAAAAGAAAAATTTGTTTGTGAAGTCTACAATTCCTCTTGCAAACGTAAGTGGTTTCACCAACAGCTGGAACCATGAGAATGAACCACACATGATGGACGAACATCCACTTCAATATGATTTGGTCTTCTCTCGATCACACGGCGAGACTATTTTCGGGATACAAACTTTAACTTAGGCAAAATGATGCCCATTGTATAATCAGACCAAAGCACTAAAGCACCTAGTGTTGGCCAATAAATAGTACAGTACTACTTTTCTGCAGTCCATGAAGTGATAATCCAATCTTTCCGTGTCTATTTTCAAATGGCACTGCATGCAGTGACTATACTATTCTCTTGTGCAGTTCAACCAAAATTGCGGTCACTTTGTTTGTTTGCCAAATAGCAACGCGCAGACATCTCTGTCTGCACAAATATCAAGCAGCTAGTAAACATATACCACACCTTGTATTTTCGGTTTAAAAATGTCTCTTCCGCTTAGCATCTGTCATGTTCTGCACTGGACAATTTGATACAGTTATGTTTTGCCCTGGACAATTTCATACTGAATTGATTTGTTGGTTCAGAGCAGAAATATAGCGCCTATTCTTCATCAGACCAAGCATATCCATGTTCGCGGTGATGGAAGAGGTGAAATCAATACAACCGAAATTGAGCATCCAATCATTGAATCCTGTCCTGCACCTCCAATGTAGGTCTACCCTGCCAATAAATTCACATGCAAACCACTAGTATTACTATCTAATGACAGTACAAAAAGAGTAGCAAACCAAGTACCTTCATAATGAACAGCTCAAAGTGCCACCGATTGGATAAAAAGGTTTGGAAGAAAACATGCTCCTAGTGTTGAACCAGTTGGACTTTTTGTGCAGTTCCACTAAAATCGAGCATCCCTGTTTGCATAGATATAGAAAGTGTGATTACTGTAAAAACGACACTAGTTGAAGCATAGACTCACAAATATAAGCATTCCAATTTCTTAATGGAAAAGGTAGCAAGACTGTTTCTAACCACTTGTTTGAAGGAATAAATAAGGTAACATTGGCTGATGTCAGAAAAGCATATATAGTTCTTTTTGAAAGAATGATCGACTCCTGACCTTTCCTCTTCTTTTAAGTATATTTTGTACAGTTCAACTAAAATAAAATGCCATCACTGCCTTGAAAATTCAGTGACACTGTTCAAAAGGAAATGACTTAACATTACATAATGATGTCAGGTATGTAGTCGACAGGCATTAGAGACAAACATACAGACCTCCTCCGATAAAATAATGAACATTAATTTTAACAAAGATGTGACTTGCTTTACATGGATAATTTGAGTGAACTCTACACCCACAGTTCCTTAATATAAGACATTTTCGCGGTTCAATTTAAAGTACCCAAACGTCTAGTATTTAGAAAAACAGGTATTAGTTTTCTTGAGCACATATCTGGGAAAGCTTGCCACACTTTATTTATGTCCATACGCTAATGCAACACCTTTCGAATACTACAAATATACACTAATCCAGTGGCTAGTGCAACAGTAGAGTAGTTAGTTTATTACAGGGTACAATACAATGGTTTTACTGAACAAATTTCAATAAACTCTAGCACTGGAAGATTTCTATAAGAATTAACAATACAAAATGTAAAGGTAACAAGTTTCAGCATTGGTATACTAGCTGTGCATGAGCATTAAACCAAATACAAAAGTCTGAAGGTAACTGTCATTATTAACTAATGACAGTATAAAAAAACACAAACCATGTACCTCCAAGGTAAATATCATTTCGAACTCGTGGGGACCTTAAAAATTGCTATCCCAATCTTGATAATCGATCAAAACACAAAAACTTGAATGAGCGAATCAAGAGAACAGCCAGAGGAGGAGGTGCCCACTCTTGACCTTTCCTCTTGTCTTCATAATTTTTTGTGCAGTTTAACCAAAATAAAATGACATCAGCGCCTTGGCATTTTGGTGACACTGTACAAAAAAATTAACTTATCTCATGAAAGTGAGGTATGTAATCTATAAGCATTAACAGTGCAAAAATTTGAAGGTAGTAACAAGTTTCATCGTTGGTATACTGGCTGTGCAACAACATTAGAATGCCTTAGGTGAAAATCTTTAATACATCGACAATCAACAACTAACCCTAAAATAATCCAGTGACATTAAATGGCATTTCTTAAATTTATCGGTGGCATTAGACTGAGTGCGGCATTAGTTAAATGTGGCATCACTTTAGTAGTAGCATTGCTTTAATTGACTGCTGGCGTTATACTAACAGCAAAAAAGTGGAAATAAGAGCATGGGAGGCCCATTCGGATAGTGGGCTCACCAATATGATGTACCTCCATGGACGCAGAGTGGTGAGGGAGGTATGGTTGCCCAGAGCAACAAATATCCAGGCAGCATATGTGGATTACGTCCCATTTTTGTTCTCTTTAGCCACCTTTTTCCTATATGAGGACAACAAACCGATCGACCTGGTCATTCTCTGTTGCGTTGTCATTCCTTTCTACCCTTCTTCAACCAAGAGACACAAGACTCGTTCCTTAGCTACTAATTTCCCCTTTTCAACCAAGATGCGGGTTCGATGCCTACTCTCTTGGACAGTACAGTATCCCTTCCTTTCCTTATTCAACCCAGACATGGATTAGTCTGCATGAAGTAAGGTTTCCTTTAATAGTTAAAATTAAGGTTTTCGTATGCACGGCCAGCAGAGCAGAGGATAGCAAATTGGGAAGATGGTGGAGTGGAAAAAGATCCACATGCAGCAACATGGCAGATGGGGCAATAGAACAAGGGTATGGTTCAAAAAGAGGTAGCATACCTGAGGGTCGGCGGGAAGTGGCTTCGCTTGTGGTCGTGATCCTCCGCACACACTACGGCAGCAAGCTTATGGACGGAGGACGTCCCGTGCGGGCGCTAGGTCTGAGAGGACGGCCTTGTCATTAGTGCCTGACCTCGCTCGTCGATGACGAGTGCGTCAATGCTACACGTCCTTTTCTTCCCCGGTGGATCTGTGACCACCGGTGAGGAGGGAGAGAGAGGCCATCTTTATTAGATCTAGAGAGAGGGTGATAGTGTGAGAAGCAAGTGGGCAGCCCTTAGCAAGAAAGCGCTGAAGCTCTATCCTATATATATTTTTTATACTACTAGTACTAGAGGTGGAGTAGTGGTAGAGTAGTTTATATTTTCTCTGCATACAGTACCAGTTAGTCGTGCTTAAAAACTGAAGGGCACACAATTAAAAAATTAAAGGTCGGTAACTAATGCGGCACCTCGGGCCAACGCGGCCAGATCACATTTTGCACGAGAAATTACACACCATGTCTTGTTGACATGTGGTCCCGTTCCAACATATCAGTGAGACAACGGCAAGTCCTTTTCTACTAGTATTTCCGAATGGACATGTAGGACGGGGCGCCTCTTTGTGTACCGTGGAAAACTCTCAACCGTCCACCGACTCTTCGCCTTTCCCTCTCGATTTGGAACTGCTGTCGCACGCTCTTCCTCCCTCCTCCATTTGCCTTCACCCTTCCTTTTGCCATTGTTCGATCGTCTTCTCCATGAAGGGAACAGGCGAGAAAAAACCCCGTTATTCTTGCCTCGATATGAAAGATGATGTGGTGGAGGTAGTCATTGATCGGTGCGACGTCATCACCTCGGCTAACATGTCAGGTTCGTTCGAGACCATTCTCGACTCAACTAATAACATCATTACAAGGAACCCAAGGGTCAAGGAGCGGTTTGATCTCCCCTATCTTCTTCGCCGTGACCCTGATGATTGGCACGGGGATGACGGAGGCCTCGCCTTATGCAAGTTGATGCCACTTGATAATGATACATATGAAGTTAAGATGCCACGCTTGAGGGAAAGGCTTGGGCAGGCGCAAATGGAGATTGGGTTGTTTATATTGGGTGCAACTGCGAGTGGGAACTTGTGAATGTGTACACTCGTCACCGGGTTCCACTTCCAAAAATCTCATCAGACTGCCCAGAGGTTGAGCACACCGGTATTCTACGCACGTTCAAATACGATCATGGTGTCTGTCTTCTACGGAAGATAGCAATTTGTCGGGTTCCCAACCGCTCTTGGAATTACAAGAACTATGTAGTTGTTGCTATCTTCACCAAGCTTGTTGCCATCCTACATGGTTCGACTGGATGGATATTGCTCAAAAATCAGTCTCTGTACATGGAAGAGTACTATGATGCAATTCAATACGAGGGTCTTGTGTTTGCTTCCACCACTCATGGCACTGTTTTTGCATGGGATCCTCGTAGTTTTGGTATATTTGTCTTCCACCGTAATTATAATTGTTTCATCCACATGCATGCGGGTTAGCAAGTTTCCCTTTACTAATTAACCTTCTTCTTGTGTTTCCAAGGTCCTGTGAACATTCCACCACCTATACATGAAAATTTTTATAACCAAGGGGGAGATGACGATGGTGATGATCACGAGCATGAGGACGAGCAGCACCCATATACTCAGTGGCGCCTGGCAACTAATTCCGATGGATCACCTATGCTGATGTTACTACTGAGGAAGCAGGTGTTGTCTCCCATGGTCGCACACTCCGGACCTATTCCAACACCCGTTGCATGGCATTCGGGATGGATACTAGTGTGGTAGCGCCAACACCTTCTCCCTGGTACAAAATTGATAGTCTTGGAGAAAACCCGCTCTTCCTTGGAGAATACTATCCAATGATGATGAAGGGCGATCCAACTGCTGTTTACACAATGTTACTACCATTTATGAGACGCAATTGTATCTATACCTCGGACATTTTGATGGTTCCCTACCCTGGTACTGATATAGTAGGCCGCTTCAGCCTGGATGATCAGTCCTACGTTGGTCTCGAGATTGACAATAGATGGCCCTTCCCAGAGAATCACTTGTGGTTCAAAGCAAGCGTTTCCAACATCGAGGATTGGTTGAGTTGAAGTTCATTTCATTTCTTGTTATTATTTGCGTGATGAAAACTTTAGTATTTATAATGTATCGTCGTTGTCAATGTGGGTTGATGACCTGTTGTACGTAATAAAATGACATGCCTGTGATAAACTTACTAAATTTATGAATGGCTTTCGAGTCGCTTCTCTGAGTGAGTGGTGCGACGAGGCAAAAAATATTTTCCAAATACATAATTGTACGTGCATTGCAACAGGTTATCGGATGAGGCCAATCAACAATAGTACTACACTATTTGTACTAGCTTCACATGCTTTGCGCGTCGGGCGGGTGTTTTTACTGTAGCCGTATGTTAATGTGTTCGTTGTACGTAACCAGCACGTCAAATCCTCGATACTACTAGTACTATATAAGTAGTAGGAGTAGTAGGGTGGCATGGGCCAGAAGAAGCACTCACGTCTAGGAGTACGGCACACGCCACCAGCACGACATCCATATGACACCATATTTCTTGGAGTCTATGCTATAGTGTCGGTGTACTAGAGTAGGGGTACCCTAGTATCCCGAACTTGTGCATGGGCAGTTGCAGCACCCCGCGGCAAGGCTTGCCGGTTGACCGCCAAGGTCCTCCGTGGTTCCTTTGGAGCCATTCAAGAACAAAGTATTCAAGCCAAGGAGACAAGGCCCCGGCAAGAGGAGCTTGCCGGGAAGGCCAACCAAGGCATCTCAAGGAACTTGCCGCGATGCGCCATGCGTCCCGGCAAGGCCCGGTGAGCGACAAGCTTGCGGATGCGACAAGACAACGACCGCGGCAAGGCGCTTGTCGCGGCAAACTACCACTCTGTACCCGCGCTCCAGCGCATCCACCAACGTGTCGCCCTGGGGCCTTTCCAGGCGCGCGTGGCAGGAGGCTGTGCAGCCAGCGGTGCGTGGTGGCAAGCGACACTGACAAGACTGCCATCGTGGCGAGCGGTGGCGTCCCTGACGGTCCTTTTTGCACTATTCGGGCGACGCAGACGGGCATTTAATGCCTTTGTCCCCTGCCGTCAGGGTTAGGTAGGATACACTGTACAAGTAGTTGTACCAACCGCAACACCTTTTCCATTTTTGCCCTTGTCTATGTTGCCACCTATCGGAGAGCCCTTGAGCATATAAAAGGAGGCCCATGCGCAACATAGAGGGGGGTTCGAAACCAGAAAAACACTCACGCACGGTCTCGTTAGCAGCTCGTGTGTACTGTAGTACTCAGCGCCCCCGAGCAAGAACTCAATACAATCAGACAAGCAGCAGTAGGAGTATTATCTCTCCGGAGAGCTCCGAAGCTGGGTAAAGTGCTCGTGTGCTTCGCCTCGATCCGCTCTTCATGCGACCTCCGCCCCCCGCCAAACTGAAAGGAGCTCTGTCCGCCGATCCCCATAGGTGTTCGTGGATCAGCTTCCCCGACATCAATGGCGCGCCAGGTAGGGGGCGTCGAGGTTGTGTGAACCTGATCAGGCGTTCACACGAGCTAGATCTTCATCTTCTTCATTGACATGCCACCGAAGAAGAAGACTTTGGCGGCAGCTGTTCCATCCACGTCGATCCCACCACCACCGGAGCAAGCGAGTGGTGGGGTAGATGCCGGCGGAAGAACGGGCGTCGATGAGGGAGCTCACGGTGCTGCCAGGTCCAAGGACAAGCCGCGCAGACCTCGGCGTCCGTACATGTACCGCGCCCATCTCAGGAGGCGCAGGACTGACAGCGTCATGGTACTCGCAGTGCCATATGTTTGTTAGGCCAAGATCAAGCTGGTGAATCTTGGGGTGCTCAGGACCAGCATGCACGCCTGCGTGCTGGCACGAGCGAGACACGGTCGCCTGGACGGGATACTGCTCCTTCTAACATAGTTAGAAGTCTGAGCATATCCCGCTCCTCGCACCGTTCGCCACTGCCACCCACCACTACAGCAGAAGCTTTGGCGCGAGCTCAACTGCTCCTGGATTACCCTCTAATGGCAGACAAGATCGATCAATGGAGGGCCACCATTCAGAGTCTCATTGGCTTTGCCAACGGCGACACTCCACGGCAACTGAGTGCATCGCTGCCGCGACAGGACTGCCAGGCATGAGCCGGTGGCAACGAAACCGGTGGGGGTGAAACCACCATGCACTCTCCACCCCGAAGGCGAAGATCGCCGACTTGCCGGATCCACCTCGACAGCGACTCCACTGCATCATCAGATCCACGAGCTCGTCGCGATCAGCGCCAAGTTCTTCATGAACGACAGCAAGAAGACACTCGTACTCGCATCGAGCGCCGAAGAGAAGCGCGGCATCAATCGAACCAGCGCGCTGGGCCCTCTGTTGACATGCATGCACCAGGGGAACCAGGCAACTTGCCGTACGCGGGAGGTTGCCCTGCGTTCGCTCATGAGCTGCGGCAAGTCCAGTGGCCCAGCACGAAGAATTTCAAGCCAGATGTACCAGAGAAGTACGACGGCAAGTCGCATCCGTCTGAGTTCCTCAGCATCTACACCATCGCGATGCAGGCTGCCGGGGGGCGGGACGACAAGATCCTGGCCAACTACTTCCCGCTGGTGCTCAAGCCCAATGTCAGATCCTGGATCATGCACTTGCCGGACAACTCCATATCCTCCTGGGCAGACCTATGCCATCAGTTTGTCGGCGCCTTTACGGGCGGCCACAAGCCTCATGGCCAAGAAAGTGACCTTCATCTGCTCGCCCAGAAGGAAGGAGAGCCCCTGCGCAAATACATTCAGAGATTCAGCCGTGTACAGCACAACATCCCAGATGTCCACCCTGCCGCGGTAATCAGCGTGTTCCATCAGAACGTGCGAAACCGAAGGATGCGGGAGGAGATGGCGATGTGTAAGATCAGAGACGTCAGTGAGCTATATGCCCTGGCCGACAAGTGTGCACGTGCTGAGGAAGGGAGGAAACTCCCCGGAGAGAATACAGGAGCAGGAGGATCTGATAGTGAAGAGACTGCCCCGGCAAAGAGAAACCGGCGGCAGAACAACAGGAAGAAGAAAGGCAAAGATGTGCTAGTCGTTGAGCAGTCCGGCAACGGAGGTGGCGCCAAGAAAGCCAAAGCTGGTAGCTCCAGCGAGGAGGCTGTGGTGGTCGCCGACAAGCAGGACGGCACCAACAAGCAGTACTGTAAGATCCACCGCACCAAGGGCCATGACCTCCAGAGCTGCAAGAAGGTCGAGCAGCTTGTCGAGCAGCAAAAGGCTGAATACGAGCGATGTGACAAGGAGAAAGCCCAGGAAGGTGCTGGAGGAGCCGGCAAGAAACGTCCCAGCCGAGGAGGACGCCGCGGCAAGGCCAAGCAGCGGCAAGGAGACAGACCTCCCCGTGGCCGCGACAAGGATGAAGATGACGACGACGATGATGATATGGATGATGACAAGACCGATGAGCAGGAGTTCCAGAAAGCCACAGAGGTCCTATGCGTTGACGGGGGTGCTTCTCTGCATACTTCACACCGCCAGCTCAAGCAGTGGGTGCGGGAAGTTAA
Organism: Triticum aestivum; assembly: GCF_018294505.1. Classification (NCBI taxonomy): domain Eukaryota; kingdom Viridiplantae; phylum Streptophyta; class Magnoliopsida; order Poales; family Poaceae; genus Triticum; species Triticum aestivum. Next base: position 320,608,647 of record NC_057798.1, read on the forward strand.
TGCAGCAGAACCACCCGTCGAGTCACGCAAACCTCTGAAATGGTCCAACACGCCTATCATCTTTGATATTGAGGACCACCCTGATCGCATAACTGCGGTCAGGTGCTTGCCGATGTTGGTTTCACCAACTATCCGCAACCTCAAGGTCACTAAGATGCTAGTTGACGGCGGGGCCGGCTTGAACCTGATCTCCTCCGCGGTACTCCGGAAACTCCAGATCCCTGATGGTGAGCTCGAATAGACCGGCACGTTCCAAGGAATCAATCTAGGAAGGAGCAAGCCGAAGGGAAAGATCACGTTGCCGGTGACATTTGGCAGCGAGTTGAACTTCAGGACTGAGAGGGTCACTTTTGACGTTGCTAACTTTCCATTACCTTACAATGGGATACTCGGCCGTCCAGCACTCGCCAAATTCATGGCAGCCTCTCACTATGCATACAACATACTGAAGATGCTAGGCTCGATAAGTGTCATCTCTGTCCCTAGCGACAAGAAGGATGCTCTTATCTGCGCCGACAAGATCTACCGGGAAGCAGCAGCCGCAACAGATCGCGATTCACTTGCCGTTGAAGCTCCCGGGGCGAAGAAGAAAACCAAGTCCGGCAAGAGTTCTGATGCCCACTCCGGCAAGCGCACCTCTTCGAAGTGCTGCGCTACCGTCGAGGACGCACCATCGAGCTCCACCGGCAAGTGTAAGAAAACAATGGTAGCTCCACCTGAGACCAAGAAGGTGTCCGCCAAGGAATATGGCACTGGTGGTACCTTCACCATCAGTGCCACTCTCGACCCTAAATAGGAAAGCGCGCTCATTGCTTTCCTGCGGGCGAACGTCGACGTATTTGCATGGCAACCGTCTGACATCCCCGATGTTCCCAGGAAAGTAATCGAGCACCATCTTGCCGTCTGTCCTCATGCGCGGCCCGTCAAGCAGAAAGTCAGGCAACAGGCAGTGGAGCGCCAAGAATTCATCATAGAAGAAATCAAGAAATTGGAAGCAGCAGGCCTCGTCAGAGGAGTGCTCCATCCTACGTGGTTGGCCAACCCTGTAGTTGTGCGCAAGGCAAATGGGAAATGGAGGCTTTGTATCGACTTTACTGATGTCAATAAAGCTTGTCCCAAAGACCCATTTCCCTTGCCGCGCATCGACCAGATTGTTAACTCCACGGCCGGATGTGACTTGCTTTCATTTCTTGATGCATACTCAGGATACCATCAGATCTTCATGGCAGAAGAGGATGAGGAGAAGACCGCATTCATCACCCCATGTGGCACATACTGTTTCGTACGGATGCCTTTCGGTTTAAAGAATGCTGGTTCAACATTTGCAAGGGTAGTCCATGACGCTTTTGAGCCGCAAATACACAGAAATGTGGAAGCCTACATGGATGACATAGTGGTCAAGAGCAAGGACAAGGCGACTCTGATTCAAGATTTAGACGAAACCTTTGCAAATCTGCGCAAGATCAACCTCAAGCTTAACCCCGAGAAGTGCGTGTTTGGAGTCCCCTCCGGCAAGCTTCTCGGGTTCTTCGTGTCTCAGCGGGAATTGAAGCCAATCCCGACAAGATCAAGGCCATTGAGCAGATTGAAGCACCAAAGCGCATCAAGGATGTACGAAGACTTGCCGGTTGCGTAGCTGCTCTCAGCAGGTTTATCTCTAGGTCTGCTGAGCGCGCCCTGCCATTTTTCAAAATATTGAAAAAGGCAGGTCCAATGAAATGGACTCCAGAAGCGGAGGCCGCACTGCAGGACTTAAAGAGATACCTGTCCTCCACTCGAACACTTGTCGCACCTAAGCCACAAGAGAAGTTGCTGCTATATATAGCGGCAACCAATCAAGTGGTTAGTGCTGCGTTAGTAGCGGAGAGGGAGGCGGATGATGAACCAGCAACCACGGCAGATGCATCCAGCGACAAGCAGGGGACTTCACCGACAAGCTCTGGTCCCGACAAAGATGGATCTGCGCAGGCGCGTGAGAAGATGCAGAAAAGAATGGTTCAGCGCCCAGTTTACTTTGTCAGTTCCCTTCTGCAGGGGCTAGGTCAAGGTACTCCGGTGTGCAGAAATTGCTTTTCGGCCTTCTCATGGCTTCGAGAAAGCTGCGCCATTACTTCCAAGCACATGAGATCACAGTCGTCACTCGTTTTCCGCTGAAGAGGATACTGCAAAATCCAGAAGCAACAGGCAGGATTGTCGAGTGGGCACTGGAACTGTCAAGCTTTGGCCTCAAGTTTGAGAGCACTTCAACTATCCAAAGCAGAGCATTGGCAGAGTTCATAGCAGAGTGGACGCCAACACAAGATGAAGAAGTTCCAGAAACGAGCATCCCCGTCAAGGAAGCAAGCAAAGAGTGGCTGATGTACTTTGATGGTGCCTTCTCGCTGCAAGGCGCCGGTGCGGGCGTGCTACTTGTTGCACCCACCGGAGAGCACCTCAAGTACGTAGTCCAGATGCACTTTCCCAAGGAGCAAGCAACGAACAATACCGCAGAGTATGAAGGATTGCTTGCCGGTCTCAGGATCGCAGCAGACCTTGGGATCAAGAAGCTCATTGTCAGGGGTGACTCACAGCTTGTCGTCCGCCAAGTGAACAAGAATTATCAGAGTCCGTTGATGGAAGCTACGTTGATGAAGTGAGAAAGCTAGAAGAGCACTTTGACGGCCTACAGATGGAACATGTTCCAAGAGCTCAGAACGACATTGCCGATGGCCTGTCAAAGTGCGCCGCACTTAAGTTACCTGTGGAACCAGGGATCTTTGTGCTCAAGCTGACTCAACCGTCTGTAACGCCATCAACTGGACAGAGCAAGAAGAGGAAGTTGATTTCTGGTGACTATTTTCCGGCAGAGCTCCCCGAAGCCGCCGCCAAGAAGGTCCTCAAGATCAACACCAAGGTGCTGAGGAGCAGTCTGCTCCGGCAAGCCTTAGGGTTTGTTCCGTTGAAGCAGACGCTCCCGACAAGTTTTGCTCCGGCAAGCTTGCCGGGGAACGTCAAGCTCCGGCTGAGCCGCAGGTTCTCGCCGTAGAAGCGGATGTTCCCGCAGCAGCAGATGTGCCTTTAGTCCTTGTTGTCGAGCCGCAAGCTCCAGCATGGGCACAGCAGATTGTCCATTTCCTTCAGACAGGAGAACTTCCCGAAGAGCAAGAAGAAGCGGAAAGAGTAGCCCGGCAGTCAAGTATGTACCAGTTTGTCGACAACACACTGTACAGAAGAAGACTCAACGGCGTGAAATTGAAGTGTATTCACCGGGAAGACGGACAAAAGCTGTTGGCAGAGATACATGGAGGCATATGTGGTCACCACATTGGCGCAAGAGCACTTGCCGGCAAAGCGTTCCGGCAAGGTTTCTTTTGGCCGACAGCCCTCCAGGATGCAACTGCACAAGTAACCAAGTGTGAAGCGTGCCAGTTCCATTCCAAGCAGATACACCAGCCAGCTCAAGCTCTCCAGACGATCCCTTTATCCTGGCCATTTTCGGTCTGGGGGCTCGACATCCTCGGCCCCTTTCCCCGAGCTGTCGGGGGCTTTGAGTACTTGTACGTTGCAATCGACAAGTTCACAAAGTGGCCGGAAGTGGAAGCAGTGAGGAAGGTGACAGCACAGTCAGCAGTCAAGTTCTTCAGGTCGATTGTTTGCCGTTTCGGGATCCCTAACAGGATCATCACCGACAACGGCATGCAATTCACGAGCCGCACCTTCATGCAGTACGTCCAAGATCTTGGCGCCAAGGTCTGCTTCGCTTCTGTTGCTCATCCGAGAAGCAACGGTCAAGCGGAGAGGGCAAATGCTGAAGTGCTGCGCGGGCTCAAGACCAGGACTTTCGACAGGCTGCGCAAGTGCGGAAAGAACTGGATTGAGGAGCTGCCGGTGGTTCTTTGGTCGATCGGGACGATGCCAAATCGAGCCACTGGCCAGACACCTTTCGCTCTAGTCTATGGAGTAGAGGCAGTTCTCCCCACGGAACTCGTATACGGATCACCTCGAGTGCTCGCTTATGATGAGCTTGAGCAAGAGCAGCTGCGACAAGATGACGCGCTGCTCCTTGAGGAGGACCGTCTTCAGGCTGCTGTACGAGCTGCTCGATACCAGCAAGCTTTGCGCCGCTACCATAGCCGCAAAGTTAATGCCAGAAGTTTCGAGGAAGGCGACCTTGTTCTTCGGCGCGTTCAGTCCGCCAAGAATTCCAACAAGTTGACGCCGAAGTGGGAAGGCCCTTACCGGGTGAAACGAGTCACTAGGCCTGGCGCTGTCCGCCTTGAGACCGAAGATGGCATTCCGGTGAGCAACTCCTGGAACATTGAGCATCTTCGTAAGTTTTACCCGTAGGGCGCGGTTGCCGGAACCTTTTCCGGCAACCACCTTTTGTACAAGTCTTGCCGATGTTGCATGTAATCCTTTGTACAAAGCCGGGCGCAGACCCCGTGCATAAGTAAAGCTCATGTGCTCCGCACATCTTGTCAATTTCATGCTTTCTACTTATTTTTGCATGCGTTATCTGACACTTTGTGCAGCGCCTACCCCCGGTAAGCAATAACGAGCCGTAAGGCTCCATATCTTTATTTTCTCTTCTTTCTTTTTCGCAAAAAGGAAAGGAAGGTTCCCTCGCCCACAAGTTTGCCGGCAGGAAAGGAGAGGATAATGGTGTGGATCAGGCATCGTTCAAGGAAGTTTCGCCTTACCGGAAAGCAAACGACAGAAAAGCTAAGTTGCCAAAGTTTGAGCAATCAGTTTTAAATTTTTAAGTTATCCTCCTCGAACGACCGTACTTTGTATGGAAAACCTGTGCGCGGAGGAACCAACTCGTAGCTAGTTGCGCCCTTACTTTGTTTCGAGTCCGCTCAACAACTTAAGTGAGCTGCGACTAGTTGCGACAAGGTTTCTTGTCGGCAGCGGCACCTCTAGCAGGCTGCTGATGTCCCGCACTCAGCGCTCGCGGCCCAGGTGCCTGCGCCGACAAGTTCCCTAAAAGTGTAGGGCAAAAACATACAAAGGAAGGAATCAAGTGAAGGAAATAACATAGCAATCTCTACCCAAAATAGAGTTATGTTACAAGATAGCTTGTCGCAGCTCTAACAGATTGTTCTCATGACATGACCAGCAGCGACAAGGAAAAAGAGAAAATGGGCGGCCTAATCTACGCGGTCGCCCTCAACCCTCTTGATCTCGCTCACCTTGTCCACAATGGGTGCGACAAGGGCCTTGAGCGCTTCCAGATCAGCATCCGGCGGCAGGGACCTGAGGACGTTGGTGAGGTTGAGGCCTGGGCTGCGGAAGGCCACCTTCACCAGCACCTTTTGAAGAACTCCCGCGTAGATCTTGCGCGACTCGTCGGCCAGCTGCTTTGGGATCTTCTCCCGGAGTCGCTGGAGGGCCGTCGCCACGCCTTTGAAGAACAAGCTGAGCTTGGCGCTGGGTTGGAGGTGCTCGTCGGAAGAATACCCGAGGTCCTCCATCCCCAGCTGCGCCAGCTCCCCGTCGATGGCGGCGGCAACATTCACGAGACCCTCGGTCCAGTGCTCCACAGTCTCCCTAAAAGCATTCTAGGCGGCAGCAGCACTCGCCAGCAGCGCCTCGTCGGCCTTGATCTTCTCCTTCAAGGCCACCTCTTGCTCCCTGGCGCCGTCCAGCGTCTTGGTCAAAGTAACCAGCTTCAACTCAAGATCAGTGTTGGAGTCCTTGGCGGCGCTAAGCTCTTTGCTCCTCTCAGCGAGACGACCCTGTAGCTCGCCATGAGCGGCGGCGTCCTTCTCGCGCTCACGCTTGAGCGCAGAAAGCTCCTCGCCGCTCGCCTTGAGATCGGCCTCCAGCTGCGCCATCTTCGTCTCCAGTTCCTTCTTGGCGGCCTCGGCAGCTGTGGCAGCATCCTTTGCTTCCTTGAGAGCCCCGCCAATTGCTTGCTCGCGCGTGGCAAGCTCCTCCTCGTGGCTGTCAAGGTTGACCTTGCGCTGCGCCAACTCACCTTCCTGCGCAGATAGCTTCTCGCCAGCGAGCCGCTGTTGCTCTTCAACTTCAGCCTTCATGAGGAGGAAAGCTTTCCGCTCCTCGGCAACCTGCTCCCGCTCCTCTGCCAGGGATCGGAGAGTTTCCTGCCTGAGACCCCGAAGCTCCTCAGCGCGCTTCTCAATGTCCACTCCCGCCCTCGCGACAAGCGCTTCTCGGGATTCCAGCTTGGCTTGTCGGGCGCGGTACAGCGACAACAGCTTCTGAAGCAGCTGCTCCTCCTCAGGCTCATCGCTGCTGCTGCTTGGCGCGTTGACCAACGTCAGCCCAGCGGAGGCGAGCACCTCTCCATCCAAAATCTCTCCTTCGACCGGCGCCCTAGAGCTTGACGCCCAGGGGAGCTTGATGAAGATGCCGTCGCCGGCCTTTAAATAGGCGCCGGGCTGGGGCCCTTCGGAGCCTGGCGCTGCAGCAGCGGCGGAGGGATCGGCGGTCGGTGCAGCGCCTGGCGCTCCTGCGGCCGTCAGTGCGATCGCCGGATCCCTCGCCAGCTTCTGCGGCGGCAGCTTTGGCGGCCTCTTCGCCGGCGGGATCATCAGCGCCGGCTTCTCCTTCGGTGGCAACGGCGTCATCGGTGTTGCTGCACGCGTTCTCCTCGCCGGCGACCTCGGTTTCCATCGGATCCGTAGTAGATGGATCTGACGACCGAAGAGGGGAGAAAAGTCAAACAAATATCCAAAAAGAAAATCAGAAGAAGAAGAACCCAAGGGAAGTTTTCGAGCAAGAGGATTACCTGTGCTAGGATCTGCGGTCATGGTCTCAACCATCGGGGGTTCGCCAGTGCTGTCCCTTGCCCGGAGAACTATCCCTTGCCGGAGAATTCTCCCTTGCCGGAGAACGCTCCCTTGCCATGGAATCCTCCCTTGGCGGTGTAGTCGAAGCAGATGGCATTTCAGGAGCGGCTTCCGGGCCCTCCTGGTGGGGCTGCTCTGCTCCTACACAAACCAACAGTCAGATATCAGCAAAGAAAGAGCAACCATGTGCGCCTGACAGCAGGAAGTAAACTATGTACTTACGCTGGGGGCTGCGCTGGGGGCTGCTTTGGGGAAAAGTTGCCGGGTCCGGTAAGATGGTCTCGAACACGCCCTCTGCTGTCGCGGTGGGTTCGTCCTCGATGATAATCACCGGGACCTTGGCTCTCTTCGCCACTCTCTGGGCCAGAGTCCTAAAAAGGAATGGGTTCGGAGTAAAGCAAATCAGATACAAGACAAAACAACAAGAATTGAAGAACTACAAGCACGGTAAAGAATCTTACTCTTCTTCTTCCTCGTCGGAGCTGAGCGCGGAGAGATCAAAGTCCGGCTCGCCTCCGGTGCGACGAGGCGGAGGAGTAGGCTCCCTTGTCCGCTTGGCAGGAGCAGTACCGGTGGACCGGGAAGACCCCGCTCCAGTTGCCGTCGCGGCGTGAGGCGCTCCCGCGGCAAAAATGCTTGCCGCGGTAGAGCGTGTCACGCGGCACGACGCCTGTTGATTCGCCTGCTGCCCCGCTACGTCCCCGGCCTTGCAGAGACACCTTCTTGGTGGAGCTGGGGGCTCGCTTGCGGCGAGCTGGCTCAAGGTGGGGAGGAGGAGGAGCCGATCTTCAACGAGTCGCTCGCGCCCTCGGTGGGCTCGCTCGACTCAGCTTCAGGCCCGACAAGCTCTTCCTCGCCGGCAAACTCCTCTCACTCGACAAGGCTTGCCGCCTCTGCTGCCTCTGCCTCCTCCACGGTGAATCCAAACTCACCCACGGCAGCGGCTGCTGCCGCCTCTTCCAGCCTAGTGGCGATGCGCTGCATCTCCGCATCGGTGGTGTCGCGGGTGAGGCTCTTCTGCTTGTCGGAGCGGACCGGCACTTCAACCAAGCCGTCAAAGAACTCCTGCACGACGGCGTCTGCCAGCTCTTGCCAAGTTGGGACAATTCCATGCGAGTCGCACAGCGGCATCATTGCACGGATGCGGTCGAGCGAGGAGTTGTTGCATAACAGAACAACACCCCTCGGCAACATGAATGGATGTTGAGGATCGCGCTTGAACAGTTCCAGGAGCATCGCGTCCAGCTCCAGGACAGTGAAGTTGAACTTGAGGCCCGGGCGCAGCCTCATGATATCCGCCGAGTTCTGGAACTCCCAGATGGGTCTCCTCCTCTCCTGCAGGGGGGCGATGCGGCGGCGAAGAAAATCTGCGCCAACGGCACCTACGGTGAGCCTGGCAAGCCTGAGGCAAAGGATCCAGGTGACGGCAATCTTCAGCCTATCGTCTTCCGGGGCCACGTTGCTCCAATCGTTGTCGCGCGCTATTGGGGCTTGTCGCAGGGTGGTAAATGGCTGCGGGTTCTCCTCGACAATCCAGCATCACTATACTCTCCATTCCTCCCACTTGCTGCGGAGCTCTCCCTCCAGATAAGCTTCCTTCTTGCCGACTCTCGAGATCCAGGCGATTCTGCCGGATAAAGGCTCTCCTCTCTCGACTCGGGGCATAAAGAAGTGGCGAAAAAGAGCTACGTTTGGATGGACTCCGACAAAGTTTTCGCAGAGATGTGCGAAAACTGCCATGGTCAGAACGGCGTTGGGGGTGAAGTCAAGGAGGCGGAACCCGTAGGTGTTCATGATGTCACAGAAAAATTCAGAGAAGGGCGGGCAGAGCCCGCAGTAGAAGAACAACGCAAAGAAGGGGTATCCGTTCGGAGCCAGTTCCGAAGCGGCAGCCGGGAGTACCTTCGTGCGCGGATGCGCTCGCGTCTCCGTCGACCAGAAGAGGTAGTAGTACTCCCTCAGCTCCTTCGCGGCAAGCTGAGGGGGGAAGATGGCCCGCTCCTTTCGCAGCGCCGCGAGCCGCTGCGCCTCAACCGATTTCACGCCCTTCCCCTTGTCGGCTTTCGGAGCCATGGCGGAGGTGGTGGGGGAGATCGACGGTGTTGGTGGTGCTGGTGGCAATGGGGGGCGGCGCGCTGCTCTCTTTCGGCTTTGAGAAGAAGGGGGGAGCGGCAGAGATTTCCGAGATTGGAGTAGCAACCGGCGAGATGGGCGAACTGCCCCTGTTTCCCCTGCTTATAAAGAGGGAGGGGGCGGACATTCCGCCTTTCCGAATAAAGAAACCACCCACGATCTCTCCCACGACGCCGCATTCGACGCGTGCCGTTGGGGAAGGGCGCGGTGGATACGGAGTAAGATAAGGCGTAACCCAGGCCGTGCATGCCCGTGCCCTGTTTTGGGCCTGGCCCAACAGCGCTCGGCACCGTGTGTGGCCCAGGCCCGGGGGCTCCTGTCGGTGTACTAGAGTAGGGGTACCCTAGTATCCCGAACTTGTGCACGGGCAGTTGCAGCACCCCGCGGCAAGGCTTGCCGGGTGACCGCCAAGGTCCTCTGTGGTTCCTTTGGAGCCATTCAAGAACAAAGTATTCAAGTCAAGGAGACAAGGCCCCGGCAAGAGGAGCTTGCCGGGAAGGCCAACCAAGGCATCTCAAGGAACTTGCCGTGACGCGCCACGCATCCCGGCAAGGCCCGGTGAGCGACAAGCTTCCGGATGCGACAAGACAACGACCGCGGCAAGGCGCTTGTCGCGGCAAACTACCACTCTGTACCCGCGCTCCAGCGCATCCACCAACGTGTCGCCCTGGGGCCTTTCCAGGCGCGCGTGGCAGGAGCCTGTGCAGCCAGCGGTGCGTGGTGGCAAGCGATGCTGATAAGACTGCCATCATGGCGAGCAGTGGCATCCCTGACGGTCCTTTTTGCACTATTCGGGTGACGCAGACGGGCATTTAATGCCTTTGTCCCCTGCCGTCAGGGTTAGGTAGGATACACTGTACAAGTAGTTGTACCAACCGCAACACCTTTTCCATTTTTGCCCTTGTCTACGTTGCCACCTGTCGGAGACCCCTTGAGCATATAAAAGGAGGCCCATGCGCAACGTAGAGGGGGGTTCGAAACCAGAAAAACACTCACGCTCGCTCTCGTTAGCAGCTCGTGTGTACTGTAGCACTCAGCGCTCCCGAGCAAGAACTCAATACAATCAGACAAGCAGCAGTAGGAGTATTATCTCTCGAAGAGCTCCGAAGCTGGGTAAACTGCTCGTGTGCTTCGCCTCGATCCGCTCTTCGTGCGACCTCCGCCCCCTGCCGAACCGAAAGGGGCTCTGTCCGCCGATCCCCATAGGTGTTCGTGGATCAGCTTCCCCGACATAGAGCAATCTTTTCAGCATCGTCGTTTCTCTAACTCAGCCATCGCAAGGCGGGCAAGGTGGGGGTTTGCTTATAGTAGGTTTCCTCAACTGCAGTCCCACTTGTAAGGCCAAATCCAACACACGACCCCAAATGGACCTCCATTTTGCACGAACTCCAATGATAATTTTGACTAGAAAAGTAAGACCAAAGAGAACAAGAACCACAAGAATACATTTTAGAAGATATCCAACTTCCATAACTGCTCCTGTAAGTTGGATTAGTGCCTTCTCGATGCATTCATTGTTGATCTGTGGAGGCTCGATCTTCCGTGCTTCTTTCTTCTTCGAGTATAAAGAAGTAGACATTGCTTCCTCGCATCTAGTCTCATGTCTAGCCTCTCTTCTAGTATCAACAAGTGCAGTAGTCTCATCTCTAGCCTCTATGCAAGCTAAAAGTGCTAGAACATCTACTAAATTGTGCTCTATAAATATATCGATGTACTCTTCTTCCCAATACCAAAAGTTGCATCCATTCTACACAATAATTTTTTTTAAGTTAGCACAACTAGTCTAATCCGAGAGCACAACCGAAGATTTGGTCGGGTTCTTCCTCCTTTTGCCGACACATGGGACATCCAGCATCCAGGTCATGTCATGCAAGAAAATAGAGTGGTAGTTGAAGCCACGTGATGTGCATCTTGGGTTAAACCGTAAATAGAATCTTACTACTCTTGAGTAACTCCAAAAGCGGCCACCGAAGATCTTTATTGGATTTGTTTTTCATCACCAGCACGTCGAGGTGAAAGATGTGTAGGTTCAGTGGATCCTCTTGCGTTTTCACTGACATGTGGGACCGCATATGAGCAAACAGAAGCCGGGCTCAGCACGTCCGCTGGCTGGCGAAGAAGAGAGATAGAGGAGGTCTAAGCACGGACTCCAGGAAATTTGTTCTACGTAACCAGCACCTCGATATAGTGGGGTGGCATGGGCCATAGCTAGCATTCACGTCTAGCAGTACGGCACGCGCCACCCACACGAGTCCCATCTGACACCAATTTTCTTGGAGTCCATGCTATAGCCATCTCTTCTCCCTCCTGTTTTCTCAGCCATCACGCGGTGGGTGGGGTGGGGGTTTGCCGATAGTCGGTTTGCTCAACTGCGGTCCCACTTGTAAGTGAAAATGCAACACCGCACACATTCCCCCTTGAGCAACGTGCCAGCCCAACCGTGTGGGGTGCAACGCAAACACGGCAGGCTTTTCCTTTTGAACTTGTAACTTGTAAAATTTGGTTCTGCTCCATGGCGCGACCGATAGATAGAAAATAAAGATTTTCCCTAGAGTAATGAGAAGTTTGGTTCTGGCGCCGTTCATGCATGGAGTACGTACGAAAATTATGAAGTTGATGCGAAACGTAAGATAATTACTAGTAGTACCATATACTACTACATGGATTTGACAGAAAGATAAAAATACATATGGATCCATCAACGACATCTTCACGCCCTAGTGCGCTGGGTCACCAACCGATGCGTGAGGAGCAGCGGTGTTAGCGGCGAGCTCAACGTGCTTCTGAACAATGCCGTCTAAGGTTGCCCTGTGGTCCAAGAAGGCCAGCGTCCTATCGTCCTCCTCTTGCATGTAGTAGTCCTTGTGGACGATTTGCGCGTAGACGTGGGTGATTATGTCGATGGTGTCTTGCTACGCCAGGCGTTGTGCGGCGAGTGCGACCTTGAGGTGGACATTCTCCGGTGCGACGGCAGGCAGTCGCAGCGCCACCAGTGCGTCGAAGAGGTTGTCACCATAGTGGCCGTTGAGGGTGGCGGGCATCATAGAGCCTGGGTGCGTCAGCTAGAGGCGTACGTCAAAGTCGTCCACGAGCTTCTTAACGACGGTGAACTTGTCAAGGAAACCGACGAGGACCTCGTCGAACAAGGAGACGAAGCTGTCGTCCAAGCGGCCCCTCGCCCTGGCGGCCTCAAGCAATACCTGGAGACATTCCTCGATGCCGAGCCGCAGGCCGGCGTCGTGGACCATCTGGCACAGCCGGCTGATGCTCGCGCTCATCACCTCCATGGGTCTAGCTTAGCTTCTAGTCAACTGATCTTGCGATTCGAGTGATCACTCTTGCCCTTGGTTAGCGTGCGTAGGTGCATAGGATTTCGTACTACTCCCTCTGTCTAGGTGTGTAAGTCATCTTGCAAAAACCAAATAATCCCAAAACACTTAGGTGCGGTGCATTAACTTCTACCTCGTTTCTTGTTTATTGACATATCAACTAATAAGAGATTTGGGGTGTGCATGCTTTTAATGACTTGAGACTACCAAACACGACATGCAGTGGTCAGTTCATTGCATGCAATCCTATTAATTAGCAAATAAACATTAAATTCTCTCATTTTCCCCTTCTTCTTGGTCATGGTGCACTACCTAAGAAGACTTACTCACCTAGACGAAGGAAGTAGATTGGACTGGCGGGGAGCCTTTATATGAGAAGTGCAGACTGCGTTGAATTCACGTGCGTGTTAGCCATCTACTCCTCGGCCCTCTACTGCACCTGCCTTTGGCTGTATCGTAGGTGGGCTAGCCACCCGTTGGTCCCACATGTCATTCACCCAAAGGCAGTTGCAGTAAGTCAATGAAGCTGTGCCCCCTCCGTGCCGGTGCAGTATAGTCATCTCACCGGACCGCTAGTTGGGGCCAAACGAGAGAAGTTTGATGTTTACTGGTTTATTAGTCCCCTTTGCATTTTGCGCCAAGTTTTGACCTTTGATTTAACTAATAAAAGGTTAATGCATGTAAACAAAAATGTTGTGTAAGTCACCTTCCAAAAACCAAATAATCCCAAAACACTGAGGCACGGTACATTAACTCCCTCCTCGTTTCTTATTTCATGACATATCAACCAATGAGAGATGTGGGCCGTGCATGCTTTCAATGACTTGAGACTACCAAACATGACATGCAGTGTTTAGTTCATTGCATGTAATCCTATTAATTAGCAAAAAGACATTAAGTTGTCTCGCCGATAGGAATAAAACAATACACCATGTATTTATGTATAGAGGGAGTAGTACATTTTTTGTGACATGCATTACTAGATATTGCTCGTCAAATACTAAAATATAGATGGATGTGGTAGTACTGCTAAATCCAGACAGTGGTGCTACTAGTACTAGCAGTAGTACTACCAATGTAGTAGGAGTACTAGCACTGTACTACCCGTTGGTAAAATTATTACGTGTTGCTCCTCACAGTGAAGTGACTAGACCCTGCGTCGGAGATGACACCTGAGTATAGGCGCCATGTTCGGCATACCATAGTCAGCCTCGTCATCTGTAGTCACTATCATCATGGCTGTAGAGCTAGCCTGCTTACAACTAGCCCTGTTCGACATAATTTCCCATGCGTAGATGCTCGTGCATTGCACGGAACACCAAGATTGGGGTGGACAGCGCCGGCAGCGGCCATCGCGCCAGATTTTTCCACGGCCTTCTAGATGTGGTGGGAAGGAGATAAGGCTGATTGTGAAGACAAGGAGTTGTTTGTAAATAGGGAACAAGTGCGGGCATCTTTTTGCAAAAATGGAGAAGTTTGGTTTGTATGCGTCAGATCTAGATCCGACGGCTATTGATGAAAGACGGGAGGCACAACATCATCACCAACTCAGGACCTGTTTGATTCGCATGATTTTCAAAACGCAGGAATAGGACACGACAATATTAAAAGTTTCAAACTGATATTACAAATGTTAGGAGTTATGCTGCGCCTATGAAGAGGGAATTAATAGGAAGTTTACGTAAGAACTTTCCTTACTTTAGGTGGATGCAGCATTATCGTACAAACTAAAATCCACCGCCTTGACAAGTCACTAATGGGCAAATAAGTTTTTGAATCTCTGGCCACTTGATGTTGCAAAAACAAATTCAGCTTCTGCGGATACTTTGTCATTTAGGCTTAGACGCTTGCGGTGATCAGCACGCCATTCATTGTTTTGCCAGAGAATGCCAAACCTCATTACCTTGAGCACACTTGCCTCCAGAACAAAGAACCTGGCCAATTTAATAGCAGATGTGCTTCCTCGGTAGTCAATCAAATCAATTTCTGTAAGATGGAGATCAAGGCATTCGATGAGATTGTTATAGTGCAGCACGTTTTTCACTTTCGGGTCTTTTTTATCTGCAAAAGAGAGAACATATTAGAGTAGTTGGCTGTATAAGATTGTCGTGTCATCAAGAGGTACCAATATCATTCGCTCATACGATTGGGTTGGCTGGCTAGTGATATTTTCTCTCTCTCTCTCTCTCTCTCTCTCTCTCTCTCTCTCTCTCTCTCTTTTTCCTCTCATTTACCTAGGAGCACGTGAAAAGCTTGAGCATTTGTTGCCTTCCACTATGTGGCTGATGGCATATTTCGCAAAAGTATGCCACATAATACACATCAATGTCAAATCAAAAGATTTTGGCACCGTTCTCGCGATGTGAGAGAGTTGGCACCGTTGTGCACACAGAACCACATGTATAAAAAAATCAATCAAACCAACTACACCAGCCTCTCACTTTCCCAAATAAGTGTTTTTTATTGCCTCAGTCCTCTCTGTCTCCCACGCAAGTGTTTTTTCATTGTGTGAGTAAATTTGGCATCGGAGCAAAGTAGGTGATCTAGATTGGGGCACCAGGTGAGTAATGGAGGGGCATCGATGTCAAATGCATCACAAGTGAATTTGGCACGTGTTTTGGCCTACATAGCCCACTTTTGTACTCCCTCCGTCCCAAAATTCTTGTCTTAAATTTGTCTAAATACAGATGTATCTACTTACATTTTAGTGTTAGATACATCGGTATCTAAACAAATGTAAGACAAGAATTTCGGGACGGAGGGAATACTACCTCGTATTAAGTATAAAATTTTGACCATAGATTTACCTAAGAAAATGCCAATGCATGTCACTAAAAATTAAACCATTTGAAATTATGTCCAAATACGAATCCAACGATATAGTTCTTAGTGACATGCATTAACATTTTGTCAGTTAAATCTATGGTCAAATTTTGATACTACAAAATAGGAAGAGTAAACTAGGACGGAGGTAGTACTTGCTCTTAGGGTAACCATAGAGTTACTGGAGTAGTCTAAGTTACTTTCCACTATGACTAGCCTAGGGTACTATAGTAGTACCGCATAAAAACGATGCAGGTGATCATGTGAGAAAAAAATAATAAAAACATTTCTTTTGTGCAGTGCATAGATGCAGTTTTGAACGCTACACTTGTCATCATAATTTGGAAAAATTACGAAAAAATTGAGCTACGTTGTGATTACCATTTACTAATAGGAAAGAAGTTTCACCTTGATGAGTAGCTTCTCCGTGCATGGAAAGCATGTAAGGAATCCAACAACTTGATCCAGATTGGGGCCGATAGATTTTAGTGCCAAGATCTTGACTATGCGCATGGACTAGGTCAAGCTTGTGGGAATCATTTTCTGGAAGACGATCGTAAATACATTAAGAAGAAATTTAAAAATGTGAATTTCAAGAAGACAGAGAAGAAGATGAGTGGTGTACCTGAACGATTACGGATCCAATAAAGAGTTCGGAGAATTTGGCGGACGAATACACCAACGCTGTCAATTTCGGCGCGTCAATGACCATGATTTTTGTTGGACCTTCTAGATCTGATTCAAGCAATCTCTCAAGGAAAGGCGCATTCTCAATGACCATAACGTGGAATAGCTAGAGTGATCTCTTCCCAATTGATGTCTTGTTGCGGGGCCAGCAAGACACATAAATCCATCGGAGATTCGTCGAGGCGATGTGGAGGCTAATGAACCCATGGATCTGCTCAAGATGAAGGTACTCGAGCGCAGTACAGTTGCGGAGCAGGTGCTCCATAGCCTTCTTCGAGATGACAACATCGAAGAGGTAGAGCTACTTGAGTTGAGGGAGAAGAAGGGCGGGCGCGACATTAATTTGGGGAAGATAGCAGGAGCTGAAGCTGGCGCGGCGCAGCGTTGGTGTGAGGCGGAGCGCGGACGGCGGCAAAGAGCGACATCGTCCAGCTTCAAAGCTGAGCTCCTCGAGCTGATCTAGGGTGGGGGATAAGAACCACTCGTCGAACTTGGGTTGGACCTTGCAGTTTGTACTGAACATGCGAATGTTAAGGCGTCTGGCTAGCCCAGGGTGCGATGAAAGGATCTTGGAGACTACGGCCATGCGTTTGTAATCCCCGTCGCAGAGGCAGCTGTCGATGGTGAGGTTGAGGGGGACGCAACGCCCGAGGGGGCGTCACTGCCAGGAGAGAAGGGCGGTCCGCACGGCAGATTTGGTGGGGAGGAGGCAGATGGTGACGAGCAGCATGTCATCGGGTAGGCTGCTGATGAAGTCCAGGCTCGCCGGATGCGGTTTTGGCTCGAGCCGCCTCCGCTTGTTGGCTGCCTCGCTGTCCATCTCAACCAGCGGCGATGTCGGTGTACACGTGTGCTGGTGTGTGTTGTGTGCTGGGTGTGCGTGAGTGCGTCCTTCTGTGCATGCCGACGCGCGGTGGTGAATTGTGCGCGAGTGCGTCCTTCACGCGCAAGAAGTGTGTGCTCAATGCGCCCTCAATTTACTAGCATGCGGGTTGCTACCCCGAGTGGTTTCAACTTTGTTTACTTCATCGCGTGTCAGATGGGCCTCTAGTTTACTTATTTTCACCCACTGCCACATGGGCTAGCACACGAAGATACAGAACACGAGCTGACAAGGTAGCATGTGGACTCGTTGACCGGTCAACTAAACAATATACGGAGCTATACGCTGACACAGTGAGCGTATAATCCATCGGTATAGAGAGTTCGAGTGAGAGGGGAGGCCCATGAGAGATAGTAGAGAGAGAGAGAGAGAGAGCTACTCCCTCCGTTCGATAATGTAGTTCCAACATTTTTTCAAGTCAAACTTTTGAAACTTTGACCAAGTTTATAAAGAAATTACTTATATCTACAGTACCAAAGATAAATGATAGTATGAAGTAAGTGCATGTTGTGATGAATCTAATGTTTGTTCTAGATGTAAATGTTTTTCTTCACATATACCTGGTCAAACTTTTCTGAGGTTTGACTTTTCAAAACATTCATATGCTTATGGACATGACAGAGTCCCTAACTAGAGAGAGAGAGAGAGAGAGAGAGAGAGAGAGAGAAATAGAAAGAGTGAGTGAAAAAGGTGTGTGTGTCTTATGCAAACATATCACACATGCATCTTCGACAACGGAGGCAAGGTGAGGAGATAGTGTGTGGTTGTTTGGAACCGAGAGAGCAGGACCCCTAGCACGTGGCCAAGAGGGGTCTGACAAACAAGGGAGAGAGGTCGATAGAAACGTACGGAGAAAATGCAGACATGGGGAGGAGAGAGTGTATGTTTGTCATAGAGAGATCCCCTGGAGATCGTGATGGGACTACATGGGTGGGAGATCGAGTGACAAGGTGTGTGCGCGATAGAAGATGCCCTGAGAGATATCAAGATAGACGTATGGATGGAAGGAGACAATACGTGTGTTCCTGATGGCTAGTGAGAGATAATCATACTTAGGAGGGGGGAGTGCTTGCGCCTATGACAGAGTGAGGGATTATGGTACTTAGGGGGGTGCGTCTCACATGGAGAGAGAACAAGGGCGAAGAGTGTTGGTTGGGTCTATATGTATAACGCGAGCGAGACATGTGTATGTGTGAACCAGGGAGATATAAGGTCAATTTGGTTTGCGTCCTAAGCATCTTTTGCCTGGCCTGGGGTTGTGCCTGGATTTCATGCATGCTTGTTTGGTTGCTACCCTGTGAAAAAGAAAGCCCACCTGGCCTGGATTCCCTTGCACTTTAATTAGCCTGGCTGAACTCCAATCAGTGCAAGTAGCCTGGCCCAGGTGACCGATTTCGAACACCTGGCCGTGCGGCCATGAGGCTAACAGCAGCCTGGATGGATATTTGCATTAAACAATTGCTGCATGGACTGATTGATGGGACGTTGGTGCTTTGCCTGGCCCAGGCATGAACCAAATGCTTCAACACCACACAAGCCTGGCCAGGCAGAAATATTTTACATCTCACGTCCACACCAGGAAGTACTGGCCATCAAGGCATGAGGGTCAGGTCACGAACCAAACTGACCAATAAAGATTGAGAGAGATTGAGGAGCCCAGATAAGGCTGAGTGGTGTGTTAGATAACTGACAGGGGGAAAGAGATATTCCATCCGCTCGATAATGCAGTGCATGTAAAAATTTTAGAAGTCAAACTTTGATCAGGTTTACGCAAATGTTATTTATATCTACAATACCAAAGATACATCATACAAAACTACATCTCATGGTGAATCTAATGGTATATGTTTGTCGTTCTAGATGTAATTGTTTTTCTCCACGTACATGGTCAAACTTTGTGATGTTTGACTTTTCAATACATCTATATGCTATGGACCGAGGAGAGTGCCTAAGTCGAGACAGATCAAGTGCGTGTGAAGGAGAATGAGTAAGTGTGCAAAAAGAGTATGTGTGTGAAAGAGAAAGTGACAACAAACGATAAATTAGAGAGAGAGTGTGTTTTTTCGTTTCTTATGCGAACATATCACGCATGCATCTCCGAGATAGAAAAGCGAGGCGAGGAGATACACGAATATAGTTAGTTTGTGATTGTTTGCAACGGAGAGAGACACCCCTGTAGCACATGTCCAATAGAGGTCTGGCCAACAAGGAACAAAGTTCGAGAGGGACACATGGATGACATGGACGCATGGGGAGGGAGAGAGGGTGTGTTTGTGATAGAGAGATCCCCTCGAGATCGTGAGGGGACTATATGGGTGGGAGATCGAGGGAGGTGCATGCGCGATAGAAAGAAGCCCCGAGAGAAATCCAGATAGACCATGCACATGTTTGTGATGGAGAATAAGATTAGCTAGTCATATATATAGGGGGACTGCGTGTGCCTACAATTGAGTGAGAGACCGTCATACTTGGCTAGCTAGGCATGAGATTGTGTGTGTGTGCGTGTGAGATGGAGAGAGAACGAGGGAGAGAGATAGAGTTTTAGATGGGTCTATCGAGTGCGAGTGATATATGCATGTGTATGTGTGACCCAGGTAGATGGAGAGTTTGAGAGAGGGGGAAGAGCTCCGAGACGACAGAGTGGTGCGTGAGAGAGTTACGGGCAACGAGCCAAGGACTTTGTGTGCGTACGATGAGGGCACCCAACATATCTAGCTTGGACTAGCTAGAGCATACATAGTGTGCGAGAGATACCTATAGATGGAGTATATATGCATGCGAACTAGAAAGACCCCCCCCACACACAAAAATAGAGAGAGAGATGGAGAGAAAGGGAGAGAGACCAACAAGGTTTGTGTGTCGGATGCGTGCGACCGATTTGAAGATTGTCGGAGAGCGAGAGAGAGATACACGAAGATAGTTAGTGTGTGATTGTTTGCAATGGAGAGAGACACCCCTGTAGCACATGTCCAATAGAGGTCTGGCCAACAAGGAACAAAGTTCGAGAGGGACACTTGGATGACATGGACGCATGGGGAGGGAGAGAGGGTGTGTTTGTGATAGAGAGATCCCCTCGAGATCGTGAGGGGACTATATGGGTGGGAGATCGAGGGAGGTGCGTGCGCGATAGAAAGATGCCCCGAGAGAAATCCAGATAGACCATGCACATGTTTGTGATGGAGAATAAGATTAGCTAGTCATATATATAGGGGGGACTGCGTGTGCCTACAATTGAGTGAGAGACCATCATACTTGGCTAGCTAGGCATGAGATTGTGTGTGTGTGCGTGTGAGATGGAGAGAGAACGAGGGAGAGAGATAGAGTTTTAGATGGGTCTATCGAGTGCGAGTGATATATGCATGTGTATGTGTGACCCAGGTAGATGGAGAGTTTGAGAGAGGGGGAAGAGCTCCGAGACGACAGAGTGGTGCGTGAGAGAGTTACGGGCAACGAGCCAAGGAATTTCTGTGCGTACGATGAGTGCACCCAACATATCTAGCTTGGACTAGCTCGAGCATA
Source organism: Triticum aestivum (assembly GCF_018294505.1). NCBI lineage: Eukaryota > Viridiplantae > Streptophyta > Magnoliopsida > Poales > Poaceae > Triticum > Triticum aestivum. The sequence goes on from NC_057798.1 coordinate 320,628,815, forward strand.
CATAGTGTGCGAGAGATACCTATAGATGGAGTATATATGCATGCGAACTAGAAAGACCCCCCCCCCACACACAAAAATAGAGAGAGAGATGGAGAGAAAGGGAGAGGGACCAACAAGGTTTGTGTGTCGGATGCGTGCGACCGATTTGAAGATTGTCGGAGAGAGAGAGAGATACACGAAGATAGTTAGTGTGTGATTGTTTGCAACGGAGAGAGACACCCCTGTAGCACATGTCCAATAGAGGTCTAGCCAACAAGGAACAAAGTTCGAGATGGACACATGGATGACATGGACGCATGGGGAGGGAGAGAGGGTGTGTTTGTGATAGAGAGATCCCCTTGAGATCGTGAGGGGACTATATGGGTGGGAGATCGAGGGAGGTGCGTGCGTGATAGAAAGATTCCCCGAGAGAAATCCAGATAGACCATGCACATATTTGTGATGGAGAATAAGATTAGCTAGTCATATATATAGGGGGGACTGCGTGTGCCTACAATTGAGTGAGAGACCATCATACTTGGCTAGCTAGGCATGAGATTGTGTGTGTGTGCGTGTGAGATGGAGAGAGAACGAGGGAGAGAGATAGAGTTTTAGATGGGTCTATCGAGTGCGAGTGAGATATGCATGTGTATGTGTGACCCAGGTAGATGGAGAGTTTGAGAGAGGGGGAAGAGCTCCGAGACGACAGAGTGGTGCGTAAGAGAGTTACGGGCAATGAGCCAAGGAATTTGTGTGCGTACGATGAGTGCACTCAACATATCTAGCTTGGACTAGCTAGAGCATACATAGTGTGCGAGAGATACCTATAGATGGACTATATATGCATGCGAACTAGAAAGACCCCACACACACACACACAAATAGAGAGAGAGATGGAGAGAAAGGGAGAGGGACCAACAAGGTTTGTGCGTCGGATGCGTGCGACCGATTTGAAGATTGTCGGAGAGAGAGAGAGAGAGAGAGAGAGAGAGAGAGAGCAGGAGTCCGGGAGAGGGGGAGGTCGCATTTTATGCATCGAAGACTGATATAAACCATGTTTCGATATAAACTTGCATTCAAATATTTAAATTGGAGAACATGTTCTATGCAATCCACACATGAATGGATATATGCGTACATCAAACAAGTTCATTAATTTGACTTTCAACATGTTCATGGAGTACTATAATACTGTACAACATGCTACTCGATTGAGGTGTTCAATTTTGGATTTAGTTCACCATTTTGACCTAGTGAATGAGCTATTTCATTGAATCGAGATATTTCATTTTGGGTTTGATTCACGTTTTTGAGTGGGTCAACTATTTGTCATATAGTAAATCGCTAGCAACGAGCTTGTAAAAACACATTACTCTCGAGCATCATCTCTCCATCTAAAAAACAAGTGGCAAGCTAATATTTCAAAATTTGATTCGAGTCGACTTGGTAAGGTAGACGTGGATGCTCGTTTTCCAAAAATTTGAACGAACCGTTAAACATCCTCCGCTTCGTGGAATTCGCCCGAGCAAATAAATGGGAGATGTAAAATTACCCTCCTATGTGGGACACGCATCAATTGGCCCGTTGTACATCGAGGGTAGGTTCATAACTTCATACAAGCGCGCCTTCTCCTCGACCGAAATGACATGTGCCGAATAATTCATAAACCATGGTCGGCAAAACATGCTCTCCTCGCCCGAAATCGCTCGCACCCACTATTTCAAAACACTCTCTCCTCGTCCGAAATCGCTCGCGCCCACTATATTTCAAAACACGCCCTCCTCGCCCAAAATCGCTCCACCCACTATTTAGGGAGAAGCAAAGTTACTCTACTATCCCCGACCCTCAGTACACAGACCCAAGCTGAGAAGCCTAAAGGCAGGGGTAGAACTGTAACTCCCCCTCAAATTTCAGACAAATGCATCCATAAGACATGGTTCCACTCCCCTCCCAATCCCCCCCATTCATACCTTGTGGGCGCCAAATCACCTTCTCCCCAGGAAGCTCCCTTCTCCCAAGCCGCGAAACCTCAGCCCCTCCTCCATGGCGCCCCCACCGCACCAATTTCACAGCCGCCCTCCTCCCTAATGCCGAAAACACTGTCCATTTGCCATCGTGCACTGGGCCTTGTGCCTCTTACTCCGTGCTGCTGGAGCTGCCTCGACGACGGCCGCGTGAACCGTACTGGAGCCGATTCACCCCCGCCGTTGTTCACGGTGCCGGAGCGGCTCCAACTTCGGATCTGTATAGAGTCCCGGCATTGCTTCCCCATAGCCGTCGACCATCGCGACATTGCTGTTTCCCTGCCGCCGATCGCCACCGCAACCGTGCCGGCCTCACCGACTCGGCAGCTAGACCTGCCTACTTCACCATGCCGTCAGATAGGTTGCACCCTCATCTCAAATCACTTTATTTAGGCGTCAGTTATCTGAATTTTTATTCTGGGCCAATCGATTCCCAATGGGAAGCAGCACCCCTCGAGGGGGCGGAGCTCCTAGGATGCCGGTTGGTTGGTGTCTAACGTAAGGGTGCGGGGCCGCAAGTTCGCCGTGGAAGCAACGCTTAGATGGCTATCTTAGAGTTGCGTTGGTTGAAGGTACTGCCGCCGCCGGATCTGGATGACGGGGAGTCTTTGTTGATTGGCACGGGGGCGCACAACCACGACAGTGAAGTGGCGCGGGGAGCGGGGTTTTGGCCGGGGCCACGGACGGCGGAGGCAGGCTGCTCTGTCATTGGTCGCCGGTTCTTCGGGGAAGATTCCGAACAGTGTCAGCCGGGAGGCACAAGACGGCCATCAAGCCATCCAGCATACATCAGACAGTACCAAAATAAAATAAAATTGTGTGACCCCAATTTAGTCTTCAGTCAACAGACGTGTGACCACTCTCGTGCCTTGATGTTGACCTCTTAGTGTATTTCTTCAGATCAAAGATAGGTCATTCTTAACATTATCCGTTATCTGCATCTTCAGCCACACCGTCTTCTGACTCACCGCAGCTGCTCCAACAAGGGAAGCATACACCAGAAGGGAGCTATAGTCCCCAATCAACAGTTCCCTGCATCGAATGCGTGTGCCCGACATGGACATCCACAACAACTGCAGGGCCATCAACAAGTCAACACATGATGCTCACTCCTATGGATGGCGGCCAGATAGGTTGTACCCTCATCTTACTTGTGTACAACATTATGGCTTTGTTATTCATCTAAGCATGGAAAATAGATTATCTCGTTTCACTATATATTCATCCTGATCTCTTACGGGTCTTGTTCAGGAGATAACGTTGTTCCATAGTTCAGCTAAGATACTTGTTCTTTAGGTAACGATGTTCCATAGTTATCATCCATCAGCCAATGCTATCCCACAGGATGGTGATTATAGTATTATACCACTTCTACTATTACCTATGTTGTTCTTTAATACTTTTGTGTACCATCTAGTTAATCTCGAGTACAAACAATACATATTCTGTAGCTTTCATCTGTGTTCTCCCTTTAGTGTTTGAGACCTGTTGCTGCTAGTTAACCCCAGTCCTACTATTTATGTCGTCTCCTATAGGCACTCATTACATAAATCTAACTAATAGTTGTCTTCCATGCATGTCAGATATAATTGCACACACTGATATATCCACAAGAATCTCACGGAGCAATGTAAAGGCCAATAAACTTGATGTTAATGATACCCAATATGATGGAACATGCAAAGGCAGTTCTTCAGAAGACTTACAGAAAGATGATGAATCCTCTTCACCCCACAAGGTCCTTGCTCTAACTTGGCCTGTGATATGGGAACAACATGTATATAATGTCCTAGAGTGTATATACTCTGTTGCAATGCCATGTGCTTAGCATGCTGATCATGCATGTAAATATGTCATGCCTTCCTTTTTTCAATACCTATTCCATTCACATAACATGTTTTCAAATTCAAGTACTGTCATTCTACTCTATCGCAATGCCATCTTCTTAATTTGGACATCATGCTTCTGAATATCTTATGCATTGTTATTCATCAGTATGTACTTCATCTGTCTACCATACCATTTTTTACATTGAAGTTCTGTTCTAGTTCTCTGTTGCAATGCCATCTTAGTTTCCCAATCATGCACATGTATGTTGCCTTAGTTTTTTCTGTATGTATTCCACTAGCATATAGTTTTACATTCAAGTAGTGTTTTTTTACTGTATTGTCCTGTTGTATCCCTAGCTCTTACACCATACTCCCTCCGTCCGGATTACATGTTGCCGAAATGGATAAAAAATGATGTATCTAGAACTGAAATACGCCTAGACCCATCCATTTTTTCTGGATGGAGGGAATACATGTCAATATGTCATGCCTTTCTATTCTTCAGTACCTATTCCATCTCTCTGTTGTAGCATGTTTTATAATTAAAGCACCATTCTTCTATACAAGGCATGCAAGGGGAAGATGACTATGTTAGAATCTGAAGGGTTACAAACAAGGCCTTTGCAAAAGATCCAAACGCCAGGAGATAATAAACCAACTCCAGTTTTTATAGATACTACTCCAGCACAGAGAAACCCAACTCCTACTTGATAATAGGCAGATTCTAGTGGCCAAAGAACTAGTCCACTCTAGTCCAGCAAAAATATGTCAACTCCATTCTAAGAAGCGTCTGCGTATCCTTGCATCAAGAAATTTTATAGCATGTTGATCATATTTTCTACATGTTTCTTACCCATCTCTCTTTTAGAAAATAAACTTAAAAGATAGCAGAATTTCTACATTGGTATCGTCTGTGAGGAAAGATTCTTGCAGGAATTCTCTGTGCTCCAATGCAGATGTAAGTACATGTTATATATCACTATATTTTTACATCAGCATGTATTTTGTTAATTGGCGTGAATCCAACCTTTATCTAATCTAAATTTAGTTGTAGCAAAATGTATGATTAAAGGCCACAATGTTGATTTTTGTAAGGAAAACTGCCTGGTAGTTTTGCATCCTGAGCTGCATGAGTGTACTATCTCATATCAGTGGGTTTGAATACTTTGGTTCTATAGTGGGTTTTCAGTGTTTTTTTACTGTGTTGTCCTGTCGTATCCCTAGCTCTTACATCATACTCCCTCTGTCCAGATTACATGTCACAGAAATGGATAAAACTGGATGTATCTAGAATTGAAATACACCTAGACCCATCCATTTATTTCTAGATGGAGGGAATACATGTCAATATGTCATGCCTCTCTATTCTTCAGTACCTATTCCATCTCTGTTGTAGCATGTTTTATAATTGAAGCACCATTCTGCTATATAAGGCATGCAAGGGGAAGACGGCTATGTTAGAATCTGAAGGGTTACAAACCAGGTCTTTGCAAAAGATCCAAATGCCAGGAGATAATAAACCAACTCCATTTTTCATAGATACTGCTCGAACACAGAGAAACCCAACTCCCACTGATAATAAGCAGATTCCAGTGGCCAAAGAACTAGTCCACTCCAGTCCAGCAAAAGAATGTCAACTCCATTCTAAGAAGCGTGTGCATATCCTTGCATCATGAAATTTTATAGCATTCTGATCATATTTTCTACATGTTTGTTACCCATCCCTCTTTTAGAAAATAAGGTTAAACGATAGAATACTTCCTCCATTGGGATCGTATTCGAGGAAAATATCTTGCGGGAATTCTCTGTGCTCCAATGCTGATGTAAGTACCTGTTGTATATCACTATATTTTTACATTAGCATGTATTTTTTTAATCGGCGTGAATCTAACCTTTATCTGATCTAAAATTAGTTGTAGCAAAATGTTAAAGGCGCCAATGTTGATTTTTTTAAGGAGAACTTCCTGGTAGTTTTGCATACTGAGCTGCATGAGTGTACTATCTCATATCATGCACATTACTGAATTGTAGTGCTGCTCTGGTTGCCCATTCATTCATTGTGTCAATGTTGCTTTCGTATTACCTTACCTGGCCGATGATAGTTGTGCTATATTGTGTTAATTTGGTGTAGGCTAGTTGCCCAAACGTTTGTTGTGTCAATGTTGCTTTCCTATTATCTGACTTGGCCAATGATAGCAATGCTAGTGTGTTAATTTGGTGTAGGCTGCTGGAGATGAGAAGACAAACTCTAAAACAGCAAGGCAACCCCATTGTTTCTTTCCAATAAATCTAGGCCAGGTAATATGGCAATAACTCATGATTAATCTGTTTGGTTCCCCTCCTAATTTATGTTATGATGCAGTGGTCGAAACACTCTCCACTATCAATAATACAAGCCTGCCAAAATTGCCATCTGAATCTGTTCAGTATCCTCTGTCTCGAATGCAATAGAATAAATGTATGTTTGTGAACCAATTAATGGCTGAAGCAATGATGGAAATGGTGGAAGAATTAGCGGTGCAGAGTCGTGCGACACAACAACTGATCAATGTTTTCAGAGACAGTGTAGCAAAGCAGCAAGAACTTGCCCACATGCTTATGGGCGTAATCCATGCTGAGGTTGCAGATTGTGACGTTGTAGATCGTTAGGTTCTGCTCATTTTTTTGCACTAGCATCAATCTTTGATTTCCAAGTGGATGTAATTTCCTATAATATATGCTGCATGTGCAACGGTTTTCCCTGTATATCGTACCTTTGCTTGATCGGTTTTGGTCCTGTGCATAATTTCTCGTCGTAATGGGCTCAAATTATCTAATTTGGCCTAAAGACATGTATGAACTTTAGTGGGCCCATTAAGTTAATGGGCTGTTACTAGGCCAAAAGTTAATGGTCGACCCTCTTACCTCCCGGGTCGTTAACAGGCCAACATTGAAGCGGGCAACAGGTGGGCCCAATTGATTTCACAGGTCGTTAACATGCCGTTACTAAGTTTGGGCTACATATGGCCAAACTATACTGCAGGCCTTTAGCAGGACGAAAGAGACAGCGGGCTTGTACTGGACCATGAAGAGCATGGGACGCTAAGAGGCCGAAAGTTAGGTCGTATTGTAAATGCCCCAACTGTGTTGTGTGCCTTTAGCAGGCCAAAAGAGAAACCGGGCTGGTATTGGACCATGAAGGGAATGGGCCGTTAAAAGGCCAAAACTAAGGTCCGACTACAAATGGCCCAACTCATTTATGGTCTGTTAACAGGCCGAAAAGCACACAGGGCCGGGAATTAGCCCAACACTTAAATGGGTCGCTAAGAGGCCAAAACTCGGGTCCGACTACAAATGGCCCAACTGATTTATGGTCCATCAATAGGCTGAAAGAGACACCGGGCCAGAAATTGGCCCAACGCTTAAATGGGCCGCTAAAGGCCGAATCTCAGGTCCGACTACAAATGGCCCATCTGATTTATGGGCCGTGAACAGGCTGAAAGACACACTGGGCCGGAAATTAGCCCAACATTTAAATAAGTCGCTAAAAGGCTAAAAGATGTACATCCTGAAAATTGGCCCATCCATTGAATGGGCCGTTAATAGGCCGAAATCTTATTGGGCCGATATTGAGCCCAAATATAGGCTGTTAATGGGATCGAAATGACGATGGGCTGCAAGGGTGTCAAATCTTTAATGAGCCGTTGACGGGCCAAATTGGCACATCTCGTCTGGGTCGTGGGCTAAATGGACCAGACACAAGTAGGCCTTATATGGGCCGGCCTACTAATTATTACTTGGCCGGCCTTTTTCACCGGAATGGGCCACTGTTGGGTCGTGCCACATGTCGACCTATCATAGGCGCCTCCTGTCTAATGAGTGGATGACATCTGTCCCAACGGTGAGGCAACACACGTTTCCTCCGGCCAATGATGATTTTACACGTGGAAAATCCCCATTGGTTCGGGCTGTTAACGGGTTATCGGATCCAAAACCGGACCCGATAGCTTAACGACGTTCCGTTACGGTTGATGCCACGTGTTGGTCACCGTTGACGAAAGCACTTCTTTGACGCATGATTCATCGTCATGGAAGTGGACACTTCCGTGATAATAATTTTGGTAATGTCATGGAACACTTCTACGACAACACATGTATGACTATCTTGATTCTATCATACAATCATCATGGATGTACATGCATGAAAAAAAACACGACCTACTGTGACAAACACGTATCATCACGGAAGTGTATTTTTTTTGTAGTGCATGGTATTTTGAGTGCGTAGTTATGTACGCGCTGTACGAATGCCACCGTTTGGTTGGGACTAGGACGGAGGCCGAATTGCTAGTCAAGCTCTTGATGAGCTCGACTGTCCTGCCGCAGAGTAGTTCAGACTCGTTTGACAGTGTCCGAGAGCTTGGCCGCTGAATTAAGGTTCTGCCTAAAACGGCCGCTCTGTGCTTCTGATGCAAGGGCAGCAGTGTGCTCCTCGGTACGGAGGGAGCGTTCCGTGTTTCCATTGACTGTTATGACACGCGTGGTCCGGGCATCTTGAGCTTGAGATAAGCATGGTGTAGCACCGCATTGAATCAAGCGAATGTAGTTCGTTCGAGCAGTCCGTGATAGCCACTACAGAAGGGGACAATATTGAAGATCAACTCTTCCCTTTGGAAGTTGTCCGGGGATCCGAAGACCACCTCTAGCGTGATTGAGCCCGTACAGCAAGCCTCTATACCTGGTATGACATCTTTAAAGGTGGTTTTTGTGGGCTTGATCCTTGAGGGATCAATACCCATTTTGCATACTATATCCTGATAGAGCAGGTTCACGATGCTGCCACCATCCATGAGGACTCGTGTAAGATGGAATCCATCAATGATTGGGTCGAGGACCAGTGCGGCTGAACCGCCATGATGGATACTGGTTGTATGGTCCTTGCGATCGAAGGTAATCAGGCAGGACGACCATGGGTTGAACTTTGGGGCAACTGGCTCCATCGCGTAGACGTCCCTGAGCGCGTGCTTGCGCTCCCTCTTGGGGATATGGGTAGCGTATATCGTGTTCACCGTTTTAACTTGAGGGGGAAACTTCTTCTGTACCCCTGTGTTCGGTGGCCGGGGCTCCTCATCATCGTCCTCGCTTTGCGACCCCTTCTCCTTGTTCTTGACATTTAACTTGTCGGCCTGTTTAAAAACCCAACAGTCTCTGTTGGTATGATTGGTTGGTTTATCAGGAGTGACGTGGATTTGACATGGACGATCGAGTATGTGGTCCAAGCTGGACGAACCCAGATTGTTTCTTTTATATGGCTTCTTCCACTGACCGGACTTAGAGCCACTGAATCCGGCGTTGACCGTCGTGTCCTTGGTGTTGTCACCGTTGTTTCAACGTTTCTGTCTGTTGCGTCGGGGCTTGCCGTTGCTATTTCTGGCTTCAGAAGTGCCAGGTTCGCTTGTATTTTTATTGCTACGGGCTAGCCAGCTATCTTCGCCCGCACAGAAGCAGGTCATAAGCATCGTGAGGGCTGCCATTGACTTCGGCTTTTCTTGGCCAAGGTGTCGGGCGAGCCATTCATCAGGGATGCTATGTTTAAAGGCCATTAGGGCTTCGACATACGGACAGTCGATGATCTGGTTCTTTTTAGTTAAGAACCTAGTCCAGAATTTCCGGGATGACTCTCCGGGCTGTTGAACTATGTGACTTAAGTCGTTGGCTCTGGAGGCCGGACATATGTACCCTAGAAGTAGTCGAGGAAGGCGTCTTCCAAGTCTTCCCAGCTGCCAATTGAGTTTTCGGGCAAACTGTTCAACCAGTGCCGAGCGGGTCCCTTGAGTTTTAGCAGGAGGTATTTGATGGCTTGAAGATCATCACCACGGGCCATATGAATATGGAGGAGAAAATCCTCAATCCATACCGCGGGGTCTGTTGTCCCATCATATGATTCGATGTTCATGGGTTTAAACCCTTCTGGGAATTCATGTTCCATTACTTCATCAGTGAAGCAGAGGGGGTGTGCGGTGCCTCTATATCGGGCCAAGTCGCTATGTAGCTTGGATGGAGTTCGTCTATGACTTTTGGCCCGAGCGTGGTTACGTTTGTCATGTTCGGCTGGATGTCCATCATCGTGCATCGGGGCACACCCCCCGCGATCCATAGATCAATCTGGTCTAACCTGCTCTGTTTTCCAGGTCATGCCGTAGGTCATATGTGTATCCCCGAGCTATTGTGTCTCTGTTTTTAGAGCGAGGTAGTGCGCGCTGGTGTTTGGCCTTAGTTTTCTCTTTGTCTCGGCCACGTGGTGGTCGGTCAGCCGCATTATGCGCTGGTAGGACAGGCTCCAGCGCCTCATCGTCGAATTGGGGTAACAATTTGCGTTTCAGGTAACTTTTGGTTGGGCGCTCGACGCCGTATTCCTTGGCCGCCAGGACATTAGTCCATCTGTTATTGAGTAGATCTTGATCAGCTTGAAGCTGCTGCTTCATCTTTTTCAGGCTCCTTGTAGTGGCTATTAGCCGGCGCTTAAAGTGCTCCTAATAGACAGGCTCCTCAAGCATGATAAAGTCTTTGTCGCCGAGGCTCGCGTCGTCCTCGGAGAGTGGAAGATAATTACTGTCCTCCGAGTCTTTGTTAATGGCCTTCTCATTGGGGCTAACTCGCCCATTCTCCCGTTCATCATGTTAGGAAGTTGGCTCAATGGGGTCTTCATTGTCTTCGGTGTTGTCCGGAGTATTATTTTCTCCTGTGCCGGTATTGCTGTTTTTTCCACGGCGTGGTTTAGAGCGGCGCCGCTAACGTCGGCGCTTTGGCTGTATCTGTGGAGGCTTATCCTCGACTGGATCCTTTTCATTGTCTCTGTTGTTCTCTTTGGGTGTATCCACCATGTATACGTCATACGAGGAGGTGGCTGTCTAGCGCCCTCTAAGCGATGGTTTTTGTGCCTGCTCCTCTCCGGCATTGTCGTCCATACCGTCGATGTCTTCGGAGTCGTATCAAGCATGTCGGTTAGGTCTTTGATAGTGTCTATGAAGTGGGTGGTGGGTGGGAAGCAGAATTCTCCGCCATCAGCTTCCAATCCAAACCGGATATAGTTTAGCACATTGCCTAAAGGTGAGTGCCAGAAGATGTCTGCAGAACTGAATTCAATGACCGGCGCCTGATCAGATTCGATGGGCGCGGATGCACGTGATTTTGAACCTATGGCCGGAGACGAATCCGTGGTTCCGGTGACACAGGCCCCGCTCGAGGTTGGATCTATGTGCGGCTCTAACGCTGCTGAGTCTGCGGCTTCCGCGGCAGGGTTGAGCTTCCTGTCCTCAGATGGCACAGTCTGCTCCGGATCTAGGGCCAGAGCAGTTACAGGCGCTATCTCCTGGGCACAGTCCGATGACAAATTTAGGTCATGTTCATCATCATGGTAGGGTGCGGCTATCATGGGCTCGAATCCATCGAAGATCAAGTCTCCGCGGATATCAGCAACGTAATTCAAGCTTCCAAACCTGACCTGATGGCCAAGGGCATAGCTGTCGATCTGTTCTAGATGGCCAAGCGAGTTGGCCCGCAATGCAAGGCCGCTGAATACGAAGATCTGTCCGGGGAGGAAGACCTCCCCCTAGACTATGTTGTTGTAGATTATTGACGGAGCCATCAAACCTTTTGGTGACGATGCAGCGGAACTCTCAATGAAAGCACCAATTTCGGTGTCAAAACCGGCGGATCTCGGGTAGGGGGTCCCAAATTGTGGGTCTAAGGTTGATGGTAACAGGAGGCGGGGGACACGATGTTTACCCAAGTTCGGGCCCCCTATATGGAGGTAATACGCTACTTCCTGCTTGATTGATCTTGATGAATATGAGTATTACAAGAGTTGATCTACCACGAGATCATAATGGCTAGAACCCTAGAAGTCTAGCCTGTATGATTATGATTCTGATTACCTGTATGGACTAAGCCCTCTGGTTTATATAGACACTTGAGGGAACTAGGGTTGTACAAAGTCAGTTACAGAGAAAGGAATCTACATATCCGAACGCCAAGCTTTCCTTCCACGCCAAGGAGAGTCCCATCCTAACACGGGAAGAAGTCTTATGTCTTGTATCTTCATAGCCCATCAGTCCGGCCCACGTCACATAGGCCGGACGGCCGAGGACCCCTTAATCCAGGACTCCCTCAGTGACCTTATAGAATTCTCTTTGTGCTTCACTTAAATCTTTTGAGTATGTCTTTATAGAATGTTCTTTCTTCTTCACTTAAATCATTTGAGTACGGCCTTCTGGAATGCTTCATGAACTTCACTTATATCTTTTGGATTATGAATACGACTATCATCGAAAGTGGGTTTGGAAGAGTATCAACTTTAGGAAGTGATGATCCCACAATTTTGGAGGGTTTTTAATCTTACTGTGATATTTATGAAAGTGAATTTGGAGAGGTCTTGACTTTAGTTAGTAATGATTCCACTATTTCAGAAGAGGTTCCAATTGATTATGAGAACAAAGTTACTATCTATGATGATTACTGTGATGATATGTATGCTATAAAGAATAATTTTAACCATGAAACTTGTCATCATGATTTTAGTTTTCAATTGGATTATGCCTCACATGATATTTATTTTGTTGAGTTTGCTCCCACTATTCGGAATGAGAAGAAGTTTGCTTATGTGGAGAGTAGTAAAATTTCCATGCTAGTAGATCATGAAAGGAATGCTTTATGTGATGGTTATATTGTTGAATACATTCATGATGCTACTGAAGTTATTGTGAGGTAGGAATATATGCTTGTTGGAATTGCAATAATATCAAGTTCCCTCTCTATGTGCTTAAAGTGTTGAAGTTATGCTTGTTTTGCCTTCCTATGCTTGTTGATTCTTTTTCCCATAAATTGTTTGCTCACAAAATCCCTATGCATAGGAAGTAGGTTAGACTTAAATATGCTAGTCATATGCTTCATGATGCTCCCGTTATGTTTTCATTCTTATCTTTCATGTGAGCATCATTGACATCATCATGCCTAGCTAGAAAGGCATTAAAGAAAAGCGCTTGTTGGGAGACAGTCCAATATTTACCCTTACTATTTTTCTACGTTCACATGATTAAGCTACTATAGTAATCATGTTTTATAGCTTTTGTTTCAATAAAGCGCCAAGTAAGACCTTTGGGATGGCTTACGGTGATAGTTGATTTGATCTTGGTGAAAAACAGAAACTTTTGCACTCGTTGCCAGAATTTTAAAAATCAAAGAAGTGTGCTATTGATCTGAAATATTTACACAAGATTGATATACAAATTGCCTAGGTTGTCCTAACTTTTCCAAATTGTTGGAGTAGCAGAAGTATGGTTGTTGTTCAGATCATTACTAACTGTTCTGTTTGAGGCAGATTTTGTTTTCAATACATAGTTTGCTTGTTTTCTAGTTTCTATGGCTTATATTGCTCAATGTAAATTGTAGAAATGATATGGTACAGTAGGCATTGTGTGAGAACAATTATGAATCTTGTCTTTGGCAGTACCAAAGTGAATGATTTACTCTTTATCATACTAACCCATCTCACGAAGTTCCTTTAAGTTTTGTGTGATGGAAGTTTTCAAGTTTTGGGTGAGATATCGATATGAGGAGAATAAGGAGTGGAAAGACCCTAACCTTGGGGATGCGCAAGGCACCCCAAGGTAATATTCCAGGAAGACTCAAGCGCCTAAGCTTGGGGATGCCCCGAAAGGCATCCTGTCTTTCGTCAAAATCATCGGTATGCCTTAATCGGAGCTATATTTTTATTCGTCACATGATATGTGTTTTGCTTGGAGCGTATTTTCAATTTTACTTTCTGTTTGAATAAAACCATTGGATCTGAAATCTTGAATGAGAGACAATCCTCCCATGGCTAGTTAATTATTTGACTACTCATTGTCCTTCGCTTATATCTTTTTCGAGTAGTTTGACATTTACTCCCGTGACTCACGAATATCCTATGAGTAAATGGTTGAATGAATTGAATATCATAAATCTGAATTTATATATGTTTCATATGCTTATACCATGGGGAGTAATGACTTCACACATAATAAGTATAGGTGGTAAATTTATTGAAAGTTAGCAAACGCAGTATTGGTCACTTGAACAATTCATGAAATAATATTGAAGGAAGAGAGATTTCACATATAAATATACTATATTGGACATCTTTTGTAATTGTGAGCACTCATTAAAATATGACATGCCAAAAAGTTGATGTTGGACAAGGAAGACAACTTAATGTTTTCTTATATCTGAATAGAAGTTATATTGTCTTGGATCATCGAACATGTTGAGCTTGCCTTTCCCTCTCATGCTAGCCAAATTCTTTCCACCAAGTAGAAATACTACTTGTGCTTCCAAACATCCCTTAAACCAATTTTTCCATGAGAGTCCACCATACCTACCTATGGATTGGGTAAGATCCTTCAAGTAAATTTTCATCGGTGCAAGCAATAAAAAATGCTCTCTAAATATGTACGATCTATTAGTGTGAAGAAAATAAGCTTTATACGAACTTGTGATATGGAAGAAATAAAAGCGATGGACTGCATAATAAAGGTCTTTATCACAAGTAGCAATATAAAGTGACATTCTTTTGCATTAAGATTTTGTGCATCCAACCATAAAAGCACATGACAACCTCTGCTTCCCTCTGCGAAGGGCCTATCTTTTACTTTTATCTTCTACCCTTATACAAGAGTCTTGATGATCATCACCTTTCCTTTTTACACCTTTTCCTTTGGCAAGCACTTTGTGTTGGAACGATATGGATATATATATATCTGCTTGGATGTAGGTTTTCATAAAGTATTATTGTTGAAATTACCCTTGAGGTAAAAGGTTGGGAGGCAAAACTATAAGCCCGTATCTTTCTCTGTGTTCAATTAAAACGTTGAACCCATAAATATCATGTGAGTGTTAGCAATTGTGAAAGATTAAATGATAGTTTAGTATGTGGAATGTGCTAAATCAAAGCTCTTACATAGACCCTTCCCGAAAATAAGATGAATTGCAATTGTTTGATGACTGATAACATAGTTTGTTTGTTTTCAAGAAAGTTTATGATCTATACTTTAACATGTGAATAGCTTGTTACTTGATCATGAGAAGTTTTATGAGTTGAAAAGGTGACTAAGATTATCATTGATCAAACACGTGCACTTGCTAGCATTCACACTTTCATAAATTATTTCTTTTATCATTTACCTACTCGAGGACGAGCAGGAATTAAGCTTGGGGATGCTAATACGTCTCCAACGTATCTATAATTTATGAAGTATTCATGCCATGTTTATAATATTTTTACATGGTTTTCGTATGATTTGATTAGAACTAACCCGGGCTAACATTGTTTTCAGCAGAACTACCATGGTGTTGTTTTTTTGCAGAAATAAAAGTTCTCGGAATGCGCTGAAAATCAACGGAGAATATTTTTGGAAAATATAAAAAATGCTGGAAAAAAAGCTACCGGAGGGGAGTCCCGAGGCCACCACGAGGGTGGAGGGCACGCCCTACCCCCCAGGAGGGTGCTCCTACCTCGTGGACTCCCCGTGGGCCCCCTTGAAGAAAAACCAACGCCAACCCCTCATATAAATCCAAAAAAACAGAATAGAGGAGAGATCGGAAGTTCCGCCGCCGCAAGCCTACAGAAACACGAGAAAGCAATCTAGGCCCTCTCTAGCACCCTGCCGGAGGGGGCCATCATCACCGGAGGCCATGGGGGAGTATCTCGGAGGGACCATCATCGCCATGAAGGCCAAAGACCAGAGGGAGAACCTCTCCTCGTCCAGGGGGGAGGCCATGGAGGAGGAAGCACAAGGGGGAGAACCTCTCCTCCTCTCTCTAGGTGGCGCCGGAGTGCCATCAGGAGGGGAATCATCGCCATGGTGATCGTCTTCATTAACATCACCATCATCATATCTTTTACGCGGTCCACTCTCCCACACCCCGCTATAATCATGTACTTGAACATGGTGCTTTATGCCACATATTATGATCCAATGATGTGTTGCCATCCTATGATGTTTTGTGTAGATTTCCTTTTGTCTTTGGGTTAATGAGTTGCATGTTTTATTATTGATGTTGTCCTATGGTGCCCTCCGTGTCGCGCAAGCATGAGGGATCCCTGTTGTAGGGTTTGCAATATGTTAATGGTTTGCTTATTATCTACATTGCGTGAGTGACTGAAACACAAACACGAATAAGTGGGTCATGGCGTATGGGAAATGAAGAGGACTTGATACTTTAATTCTATGGTTGGGTTTTACCTTCATGATCTTTAGTAGTTGCGGATGCTTGCTAGAGTTCCAATCATAAGTGCATATGATCCAAGAAGATAAAATATGATATCTTATGCCTCTCCCTCATATGAAATTGCAATAGTGATTACCGATCTTGTTAGCAATTGCCTAGGACAATTCCGCACACCGACCCATGCATCATTATTCCACACTCACTATTTATAATACTTAAGTAATATATTCTAACTTTATGATAACAACACCTACTTTTATATTTTATATCTCTGATACCATGCAAGTTATCCTCTTCATACCCACAACATAATTTTATTTCTCATTTCTAGTTGGAAGCAAACGTTCGGTGTACGTAGAGTCGTATCAGTGGCAGATAGAACTTGAGAGAATATTGATCTTACCTTTAGCTCCTTGTGAGTTAGACACTACATACTTATCACTTCCACCTTTGGAAATTGCTATGATGATTCCCTGCACTTGGGGATTATCATGCGCACAGTCGTCGAGCGGCGCCGCGACGACCACTGCCAGCTCAATGGGTGCGATGACCCCAACGTCGATGAGCTACGCTCGGAGATGGCGGGTGCCTACCTTTCGAGGTCGTGTGCCCTGCCTTCACCCGTGAGCTACAGAAAGTCCGTTGGCCGTTCGCTTGCATGTTCAAACTAGAGATTCCCGAGAAGTATGATGGAAGGTTGAACCCGGCAGAGTTCTTGAGCATCTACACTATCACTGTTCAGGCTGCCGAGGCAAGATACGAGAAAGTTTTTGTCAATTACTTCCCTTTGGCAATCAAGTCAAATGTGAGGTCTCGGCTGATGCACCTGCCGTAGAATTCCATTTTCTCTTGTACTGACCTGTGCCTTGAGTTTGTTGGCGCCTTCACGGGTGGCCACCAATGTCGGATTATGGGTTCCACAAACCCTTGAGAGGTTTGAGCTCTGGGGTGCGTGCGGAGATCTCAACCTACCTAGCCTGCCTACTCGTGATCCTCCTAAGCCTAGCATGACAAGCTCAAAGAGACAAAGAGACACAACAGTTTATCCAGGTTCGGGCCACCTTGTGGTGGAATACCCTACTCCAGCATTTTTGGTGGATTGCCTTGGAGGGCTAAGAATGAACTAGTACAGTGGATAAACTGGCCTTAGGAGGTGAGGTGTTCTTGATCTCAAGGGAGCTGGTGAGGTGTGAGCTAGTTTGACTTTCCTTGCCTCTATGTTGGTGGCTAGTCCTATTTATAGTGGCCTTGGTCCTCTTCCCAAATGTTGGCGGGAAGGGACCCCACAACGGCCAGATTTGAAAGGGGACAAATAGTACAACTTATCCTGACAAAAGTAGTCTTCGCCTGCGAAAAGCCTCTGGTCGTGACGCTACGGTGCGCTCGTCGTTGACCTCCGTCCTGCCGTCCTGGCAGTCTTGGTCTCGTTGCACTAGAATGGAAACCTTTGGTTGATTCCTCGGGACTCCGCGCCTGTGGCTTGCCTCCTTTGCACCGAAGAGGAATCCTGCGCTCTGCACCCGCCTAGCACCCGCCTAGCCTTGGTCATCATGGCTCACGTCAGCTGAACCTCATGAGGTAAACCTTGCATAGAACTCTCCGCCCCTCGGGAGCCAGCCTGGGGAGGCCGATCCCCTCGGGAGTCTTAGCGTCGTCCGCCTCGCGAGGCTTGTCCCCTCGCGAGGGTCTTGTGCTGTTGATGCTGAAGCTGGGCCGTACCAGTCCGTCGAAGGAGCCACGTGGTGGGCAGCAGGCAGGCAGGGCCGGATACACCCATATCTAGGACGCCGACAGTAGCCCCCGAGCCCAAGGCGCGCTTGGACTTGGCTTCCAGGCGAAGCCAAAGGGCAAGTGCGGAGCTCCGCGGGTCCTAACCGCCTGCGGCCTTGATGATGCGTGGCGATTGATGGGACGTGGGCGACTCTGCTTCCCCACACTGCCTTGGCAACTGCTCGACTTGACGGGACGATGCGGCATGCAGAAGATCACTATGACACGAGGTCGTGGACGCGGACGGTTGGCCTCTCTCGACTATAAATGTGAGGAAGGGGCAGAACCCATCGCCCATTTCTTGTTTGCCTTGCTTCCGTCTGCCTCCCTCTTCTCCATCTTTCTTTCATGGAGCCGATCAGGAGGTATTATGCGGCCGAGAAGGGGAAGGCTCCTAGGGAGGGGCCCGATCGTCTCTCGCCGAAGAAACAGCTCGGCCTTCCTCATGTCACCGGCGCGGGGCGAGAGTTGACCAGGCCTTGGCAATCGAGGCCTTCGCCTGGCTTTCCCCTCCCCATATACGCCCGTGCTAAGGATGAAGGTGTGCACCGTCAAGCGGCGCCTGACGATGATGGCAGGGCCGCCATTGCCCTGCCGACCGTACCACGGACCCACACCAAGGGAAACTCGCGTGAGTTCGTGGTGCGGGCGGTGATGCCTCCCGACACCTGGATCCGACTCCCGCAGTTCTTTGCCAGTGATCTGCCTACGAGGGGGCCGGTTGAGTTGTGGCTGCACCACGCTGGGTGCTGCAGCTTGGCCAACGGAGCCGAAGTCGAGGTGGTGCCCCCCTGGAGACGTCTTCACGACGCAAGGATGGGGCATCGTCGCCCGGGCTTGCCGCGTAGAGGGAGCCCTGGTGATCCACTTCGAGTATGACGGCGCGGCCACTCTATTCTTCAAGGTCTTCAATGAGGAGGGCGAACGGCTGGAATGCTGCCCCAAAGGAAGCAGCATGCGGAAAGCTGCAGCGGGCGCCGGGCTCGCTGCTGTCCTCCTTGGCGCCTCATCCAGCAGCAGCGGCGACTCCTGGAAACCCAGTGAATCTCTTGAGCCCAGTGAGTCTCTAGAGTCGAGTGATGACAGGTACGTGCCGCCCAGCTCCCGCCGGAGTCGGAGTGCAACAGCGATTGCCGCCCGGCATCACCAGAGATGTTCTAGGGATCAGTAGATGCCTTCTTTCTTTTATTTTCCCTACGGGGAATGAAGATCAGCCCCCGTGGGGTTTGTAAGGATCGGAGTATACTTAATATCAGCGTTGCTTCCTTTTGATTTTGTGATGAATTCGTGTATCCCAGTTCGGCAAGGTTCCTCCCTTTTCTTTTTCCTTGGCAGTGCGGTGCTCTATGCCGACAGGACCCAGTCCTTAGGTAGGCTTCAGCCGTCGCTAGTATGCCAGGTCGCGATGCCGTGGTCAAGGCTAGGAGGTGAGCGGCTCGAGGTCCGGTAAGAGCTCATGAGACGCGATGCTCACGAGGCCCCCTTTGGCGCGCAAGCAGCTACCCAGAGAATCGAAAATTGGAGTGGAACTGCCGAAAATGGAACTGTGAGGCGGTGTGTGCTGGGAGCGAAGTCGGTGCCGCAGCGAATTGGGACTTATCTTTTGATGTTTAGGTACATCAGGAAGATGGTGCTTGCTCCTGTACTTGCGGCAGTACCATTGGGCACGGCCTGCGGCAGCCACCTTCCTGCCCCGCTCGCCCAGGTGCTCAAGATCCCCAGGACCCGGCCCTCGAGCGAGCTCAGCCGCCGCTGGTATGCCAGGTCGTGATGCCATGATCAAGGCCAAGGGGTGAGGGTTGGAGAGCCAGTAGGAACTCGCAAGATGCGATGCTTGGGAGGCCCCCCTTTAATGTGCAAGCGACTCGCAAGGCCAGATGGTGGTCGTCCAAGCCGACCCGTGGCCCACTGCCATATGAACCTGCAAGTTAGATGACAGGAAAGACTTGGAACCCCTGCGGAGCAGGCCTGCAGCCTGGGGCATAGGACAGAGGCACCGAGGACCTGGCGAGGTGGTGTGCGCGAGGCGGATCACGAACCAGAGCTCGATCCTCGGGTTTATCAGTGTTGCAGGCACGGACCCGAGCGCAAGCGTCGTGCCGACGTGAGTTGTCATGCAGCGATGCGGGAGAGGTACAAGCCAGCGAACACACGGGAGGCTGCGAGGCGGCGGTTGTAGGGTGACAATCATAGGTAAACTCACAGAAATGGTTAGATAGTGCTGGTGAATGCAAAATGATACATGCCGTAGGGATGGACCCACACGGCCTGGGGATGATGCAGCCCGAGGGGCGCCCCCCCAGACTGAATGAACTAGAGAGATGTCACCTGGTACCATTGCTGAAGAGGTGTTGAAGTAGCCAAAAAACACACGCTGCCGGAGTCGTTGCTCACAAGCCGCTCTGGTGCCGAGCCTCGGGAGGCTCAGAGCGCCCGGGAGGCTACTAGAGGTGCTCCTCCATCTCTTCTTGGATCGCCTGGTGCCTGGCCTCACGACCCACCAGGCCATCCATCATGCAGCGCTGGAGCACCACAGCCGCGCCAGGAAAGCCGAAGGGCATGCGGACGTAGCTGTGAGGTGGACCCTCGCATCGGCCAACACGAGACGGCCAGATGAGCTGCCGTGACGCGGCCCTATTAAGCCCGGGGATGTCGATGCAGACGCGGAACTCCTTACCCTTATCGGGGCAGTGAGCTGTGCCACGCGCAAGGCAACGATCGCCTTGCAGAACCCTTGCTTGCCTTGCTGACGAACTCCTGACCACCTGGTGCCTCCCACCTGCTACCTTCTCTTGGGAAGCGTGCTCTGAAGAGCGCCACCACATGGTGCCCGAGCGCCTCCCTCATGACCCTATCTAGGTCTGAGGCCCTACCGAGGAGAGCCCCCGAGTCCAGCCCGAGAGGGGCGTCGGGTGATACATCTCCAACTTATCTATAATTTTTGATTGTTCCATGCTATTATATTACCTGTTTTGGATGTTTATGGCCTTTACTATACACTTTTATATCATTTTTGGGACTAACCTATTAACCGGAGGCCCAGCCCAAATTGCTGTTTTTTTGCCTATTTCAGTGTTTCGAAGAAAATTAATATCAAACGGAGTCCAAACGGAATGAAACCTTCAGGAGAGATATTTTTGGAACAAACGCAATCTAGGAGACTTGGAGTGGACGTCAAGAAGCAGACGAGGAAGCCACGAGGCAGGAGGGCGCGCCCTAGGGGGGTGGGCGCATCCCCCACCCTCGTGGCTCCCCTGACCGACTTCCTTCGCCTATATATACTTGCATACCTTGAAAACATCCAGGAGCACCACAAAACCCTATTTCCACCGCCGCAACCTTCTGTACCCGTGAGATCCCAACTTGGAGCCTTTTCCGGCGCTCCGCTGGAGGGGGAATTGATCACGGAGGGCTTCTACATCAACACCATAGCCTCTCCGATGAGTTGTGAGTAGTTTACCACAGACCTTCGGGTTCATATTTATTAGCTAGATGGCTTCTTCTCTCTCTTTGAATCTCAATACAATGTTCTCCTCAATCTTGTTGGAGATCTATTCGATGTAACTCTTTTTGCGGTGTGTTTGTCGAGATTCGATGAATTGTGGGTTTATGATCAAGTTTATCTATGAGAAATATTTGAATCTCCTCTGAATTCTTTTATGTATGATTGTTTATCTTCGCAAGTCTCTTGGAATTACTAGTTTGGTTTGGCCTACTAGATTGATCCTTCTTGCAATGGGAGAAGTGCTTGGCTTTGGGTTCAATCTTGCGGTGTCCTTTCCTAGTGACAGCAGGGGCAGCAAGGCACGTATTGTATTGTTTCCATCAAGGATAAAAAGATGGGGTTTATATCATATTGCTTGAGTTTATCCCTCTACATCATGTCATATTGCCTAATGTGTTACTCTGTTCTTATGAACTTAATACTCTAGATGCATGCTAGATAGCGGTCGATGTGTGGAGTAATAGTAGTAGATGCAGAATCGTTTCGATCTACTTGTCGCGGACATGATGCCTATATGCATGATCATGCCTAGATATTCTCATAACTATGCACTTTTATATCAATTGCTTGACAATATTTGTTCACCCACCATAATACTTATGCTATCTTGAGAGAAGCCACTAGTGAAACCTATGGCCCTCGGGTCTATTTTCCATCATATAAGTTTTTGGTCTACTTTATTTTATAATCTTTACTTTTCAATCTATATCATAAAAATACCAAAAATATTTATATTATCTATTATCTCTATCAGATCTCACTTTCGCAAGTGGGCGTGAAGGGATTGACAACCCCCTTATCGCGTTGGTTGCGAGGTTCTTGTTTGTTTGTGTAGGTACGAGGGACTTGCGTAAAGCCTCCTACTGGATTGATACCTTGGTTCTCAAAAACTGAGGGGAAATACTTACGCTACTTTGCTGCATCACCCTTTCCTCTTCAAGGGAAAACCAACGCAGTGCTCAAGAGGTAGCAAGAAGGATGTCTGGCGCCATTGCTGGGGAGGTCTTCGCACAAGTCAAGACATACCAAGTACCCATCACAAACTCTTCTCCCTCGCATTACATTATTTGCCATTTTCCTCTCGTTTTCCTCTCCCCACTTCACCCTTCTCCTCTTTTTCGACCTCTCTTTCCCATTCTCCTCTTTTTCTCTTGCCTCTTGTGTGCTTAAGTGTTGGATTGCTTGTCAAGATGGCTCAAGATAATACTAAATTGTGTCACTTTTCCAATACCAACAATAATGATTTCCTTAGCACTCCGATTTCTCCTCTTACCGATGCTGAATCTTGTGAAATTAATGTTGCTTTGTTGAATCTTGTCATGAAAGATCAATTCTCTGGCCTTCCTAGTGAAGATGCCGCTACTCATCTAAACAAGTTTGTTGATTTGTGTGATATGCACAAGAAGAAAGACATGGATAATGATAATGTTAAATTGAAGTTATTTCCATTTTTGCTTAGAGATTGTGCTAAAACTTGGTTTTCATCTTTGCCTAAAAATAGTATTGATTCATGGAATAAGTGCAAAGATGCTTTTATCTCTAAGTATTTTCCTCCCCTAAGATCATATCTCTTAAACACGATATTATGAATTTGAAGCAACTTGATCATGAACATGTTGCACAATCTTGGGAGAGGATGAAATTAATTATTCGCAATTTGCCTACACATGGATTAAATTGATGGATGATCATACAAAATTTATGCCAGATTGAATTTTGCTTCTAGAAATCTTTTAGATTCGGCCGCGGCAGGCACTTTTATGGAAATCACTTTAGGAGAAGCTACTAAACTCCTAGATAATATTATAGTTAATTATTCTCAATGGCACACCGAAAGATCTACTAGTAAAAAAGTTCATGCGATAGAAGAGATTAATGTTTTGAGTGGAAAGATGGATGAACTTATGAAATTGTTTGCTAATAAGAGTGCTCCTATTGATCCTAATGATATGCCTTTGTCTACTTTGATTGAGAATAATAACGAATCTATGGATGTGAATTTTGTTGGTACGAATAATTTTGGTAACAACGCGTATAGATGAAACTTTAATCCCAGGCCGTTTCCTAGTAAATCCTCTAATAATTATGGTAATTCCTACAACAACTCTTATGGAAATTTTAATAAGATGCCCTCTGATTTTGAGATTAGTGTTAAAGAATTTATGATCTCTCAAAAGAATTTCAATGCTTTGGTTGAAGGAAAATTGCCTAAGATTGATGAGTTGGCTAGGAACGTGGATAGAATTCCTCTTGATGTTGATTCTTTGAAACTTAGATCTATTCCACCTAAGCATGATATCAATGAGTCTCTCAAAGCCATCTGAATTTTCACTCATGAGTGCAAAGAAAGAACCGCTAGGATGCATGCTAAGATTGCTTTGTAAAAGCATGTTCTTCTAGTTTCCATAATAATAATGATGAAGATATAAAAGTGATTGATGTGTATCCTATTAAATCTTTGTTTTGCAATATGAATCTTGATAATGATAGGACTGGAGATGAATCAACTTTAGTTAAAAGGTGTCCCAACTATTTGGAGTTTTTAGATCTTGATGCAAAAATTGCTAAAAGTGGGATTGTAGAGGTCAAAACTTTACATAGCAATGAACCCACTATTTTGGATTTCAAGGAATTTAATTATGATAATTGTTCTTTAATAGATTGTATTTCCTTGTTGCAATCTGTGTTGAATTCTCCTCATGCTTATAGTCAAAATAAAGCTTTTACCAAACATATCGTTGATGCTTTGATGCAATCTTATGAAGAAAAACTCGAGTTAGAAGTTTCTATCCCTAGAAAACTTTATGATGAGTGGGAACCTACTATTAAAATTAAAATTAAAGATCATTAATGCTATGCTTTGTGTGATTTCGGTGCTAGTGTTTCCACGATTCCAAAAACTTTGTGTGATGTGTTAGGTTTTCGCGATTTTGATGATTGCTCTTTAAACTTGCACCTTGCGGATTCCACTATTAACAAACCTATGGGAAGGATTAATGATGTTCTTATTGTTTCAAATAGGAAACATTTGCCCGTAGATTTTATCGTTCTTGATATATATTGCAATTTTTCATGACCTATTATTCTTGGTAGACCTTTCCTTAGAACGATTGGTGCAATTATTGATATGAAAGAAGGAAACGTTAGATTCCAATTTCCATTAAGGGAAGGCATGGAACACTTTCCTAGGAAGAAAATCAAATTACCTTATGAATCTATTATGCGAGCCAGTTATGAATTGAATACTAAAGATGGCAATACTTAGATCTATTCTCGCTTTTATGCCTAGCTAGGGGCGTTAAACGATAGCGCTTGTTGGGAGGCAACCCAATTTTTTTTTGTTCTTCAATTTTTGCTCCTGTTTAGTAATAAATAATTCATCCAACTTCTGTTTAGATGTGGTTTTATGTTTTAATTAGTGTTTGTGCCAAGTAGAAACTATAGGATCATCTTGGGTGATAGTTAACTTGATCTTGCTAAAAAATAGAAACATTTGCGCGCACAAGAATAATTTTAGTAAATCACAGAAACATGCTTTTGAGTTGATTCTTTTTGAAGTAGATTAACAGACAAATTTCCTAGGACTTCCTATTTTGGTAGGAGTTTTAGAGTTCCATAAGTATTAGAAAGTAATAGATTACTAGAAATTGTTCTGTTTTTGATAGATTTTGTTTTTCGTGTGTTATTTGCTTATTTTGATGAATCTATGGCTAGTATCGGGGGGTATGAACCATATAGAAGTTGGAATACAGTAGGTTTAACACCAGTATTAATAGAGAATGAGTTTATTACAGTACATTAAAGTGGTGGTTTGCTTTCTTGCAATAACGGAGCTTATGAGATTTTCTGTTGAGTTTTGTGTTGTGAAGTTTTCAAGTTTTGGGTAAAGATTTGATGGACTATGGAATAAGGAGTCGCAAGAGCCTAAGCTTGGAGATGCCCAAGGCACCCCAAGGTAAATTCGAGGACAACCAAAAACATAAGCTTGGGGATGCCCCGGAAGGCATCCCCTCTTTCGTCTTCGTCTATCGGTAACTTTACTTGGGGCTATATTTTTATTCACCACATGATATGTGTTTTGCTTGGAGCGTCTTGTATGATAGGAGTCTTTGCTTTTTAGGTTACCACAATCATCCTTGCTGTGCACACCTTTTGTGAGAGTCACACATGATTCAGAATTTATTAGAATACTTTGTGTGCTTCACTTATATCTTTTGAGCTATACAAATTTTGTTGTAGTGCTTCACTTATTTCTTTTTAGAGCACAGCGGTGGTTTTATTTTGTAGAAATTATTGATCTCTCATGCTTCACTTATATTATTTTGAGAGTCTTTTAGAAAAGCATGGTATTTTCTATGGTTATAAAATTAGTCCTAATATGATGGGCATCCAAGTTGGGTATAATAAAAACTATCATATAGAGTGCATTGAATGCTATGATCAATTTGATGCTTGATGATTGTTTTGAGATATGAGGATGGTAATATTAGAGTCATGCTAGTTGGGAAGTTGTGAATTTGAGGAATACTTGTGTTAAAAGTTTGTGATTCCCGTAGCATGCACGTATGGTGAACCGTTATGTGATGAAGTTGGAGCATGATTTATTTATTGATTGTCTTCCTTATGCGTGGAGGTCGGGATCGCGCGACGGTTAACTCCTACCAACCCTTCCCCTAGGAACATGCATGTAGTACTTTGTTT
This sequence comes from Triticum aestivum, assembly GCF_018294505.1. Taxonomy (NCBI): domain Eukaryota; kingdom Viridiplantae; phylum Streptophyta; class Magnoliopsida; order Poales; family Poaceae; genus Triticum; species Triticum aestivum. The sequence goes on from NC_057798.1 coordinate 320,654,869, forward strand.
TGATAAATTGTAGATTTTTTCAATAAGTATATGAGTTCTTCATGACTAATGTTGAGTCCATGGATTATACGCACTCTCACCCTTCCACCATTGCTAGCCTGTCTTGTGTCGTGCAACTTTCATCGATACCGTACACCCACCATATACCTTCCTCAAAACATCCACCATACCTACCTATTATGGCATTTCCATAGCCATTCCGAGATATATTGCCATGCAACTTTCCACCATTCCATTATTTATGACACACACCATCATTGTCATATTGCTTTTGCATGATCATGTAGTTGACATCGTATTTGTGGCAAAGCCACCATTCATATTTCTTTCATACATGTCACTCTTGATTCATTAAATATCCCGATACACCGCTAGAGGCATCCACATAGAGTCATATTTTGTTCTAAGTATTGAGTTGTAATTCTTGAGTTGTAAGTAAATAAAAGTGCGATGATCTTCATTATTAGAGCATTGTACCAAATGAGGAAAGGATGATGGAGACTATGATTCCCCCACAAGTAGGGATGAGACTCCGGACTTTATGAAAAATAAAAGAGGCCAAGGAAGCCCAAATAAAAAAAAGAGGCCAAAGAAGCCCACCAAAATAAAAAAATAGAGAAAAAGAGAGAAGGGACAATGTTACTATCCTTTTCCACACTTGTGCTTCAAAGTAGCACCATGATCTTCATGATAGAGAGTCTCCTATGTTGTCACTTTCATATACTAGTGGGAATTTTCTGTATAGAACCTTGCTTGTATATTCCAATAATGGGCTTCCTCAAAATTGCCCTAGGTCTTCGTGAGCAAGCAAGTTGGATGCACACCCACTTAATTGCTCTAGTGCATCCGTTGCATGGCAATCCCTACTCACTCACATTGATATGTATTAATGGGCATCTCCATAGCCCGTTGATACGCCTAGTTGATGTGAGACTATCTTCTCCTTTTTTGTCTTCTCCACAACCACCATCCTATTCCACATATAGTGCTATGTCCATGGCTCACGCTCATGTATTGCATGAAGATTGAAAAAGTTTGAGAATACTAAAGTATGAAACAATTGCTTGGCCAAAACCGGGGTTGTGCATGATTTAAATATCTTGTGTGATGAAGATAGAGCATAGCCAGACTATACGATTTTGTAGGGATAACTTTCTTTGGCCATGTTATTTTGAGAAGACATGATTACTTTGTTAGTATGCTTGAATTATTATTGTTCTTATGTCAATATTAAACTTTTATCTTGAATCATTTGGATCTGAACATTCATGCCACAGTAAAGAAAATTACATTGATAAATATGCTAGGTAGCATGCCACATCAAAAATTCTGTTTTTATCATTTACCTACTCGAGGACAAGCAGGAATTAAGCTTGGGGATGCTTCATACATCTCCAACATATCTATAATTTTTGATTGTTCCATGCTATTATATTACCCATTTTGGATTTTTATGGTCCTTACTATACATTTTATATCATTTTTGGGACTAACCTATTAACCGGAGGCCCAGCCAAAATTGCTGTTTTTTTGCCTATTTCGGTGTTTCGAAGAAAAGGAATAACAAACGGAGTCCAAACGGAATGAAACCTTCGGGAGAGATATTTTTGGAACAAACGCAATCTAGGAGACTTGGAGTGGACGTCAAAAAGTAGACGAGGAAGCCACAAGGCAGGAGGGCGCGCCCTAGGGGGTGTGCGCGCCTGTCGGGGAAACTGATCCACGAACACCGATGGGGCCGGCGGACCGTGGCCCCTTTCGGTTCGGCGGGGGGCGGAGGTCGCGCGAAGAGCGGATCGAGGCGAAGCACACGAGCAGTTTACCCAACTTCGGAGCTCTCCGGAGAGATAATAACCCTACTACTGCTTGTCTGATTTTATTCTGTTCTTGCTTGAGAGAGCTAAGTGTTTTCTGGCTTACCAATGAGTTGAACCTCCTCTACGTTGCGAATGGGCCTCCTTTTATACGCTAAAGGGGTCACCGACAGGTGGCAACGCAGAGAAGGGTAACAGTGTAAAAAGAGAGGTGGTTGGTACAGCTACCTGTACAGTGCATCCTACCTAACCCTGACGGCATGGGACAAGGGCATTAAATGCCCGTCTGTGTCACCCAAACAGTGCAGAAAAGGTACCGTCAGGGACGCCACCGCTCGCCACGATGGCATTCTTGTCATCTCCGCATGTCACCGCGCACCGCTGGCTGCACAGCCTTCCGCCACGCGCGTCTGGAAAGGCCCCCAGAGCGACACGTTGGTGGATGTGCTGGAGCGTGGGTACAGGGTGGCCGCCTGCCGCGGCAAGCGCCTTGCCGCGGCCGTTGTCTTGTCGGGTCCGGAAGCTTGTCGCTCACTGGGCCTCGAGATGCCTTGGTTGGTCTTCCCGGCAAGCTCCTCTTGCCGGGGCCTTGTTGCCTTGCCGGGGCGCGTGGCGCGTCGCGGCAAGTTCCTTGGGATGCCTTGGTTGGCCTTCCCGGCAAGCTCCTCTTGCCGGGGCCTTGCCTCCTTGACTTGAATACTTTGTTCTTGAATGGCTCCAAAGGAAACCATGGAGGACCTTGGCGGTCGCCCGGCAAGCCTTGCCACGGGGCGCTGCAACTGCCCGTGCACAAGTTCGGGGTACTAGGGTACCCCTACTCTAGTACACCGACAGGAGCCCCCGGGCCTGGGCCACACACGGTGCCGAGCGCTGTTGGGCCAGGCCCAAAACAGGGCACGGGCACACGCGGCCTGGGCCACGCCGAATCTTGCTCCGTATCCACCGCGCCCTCCCCTAACGGCACGCGTTGAATGCGGCGTCGTGGGAGAGATCGTGGGTGGTTTCTTTATTCGGAAGGGCGAAACGTCCGCCCCCTCCCTCTTTATAAGCAGAGGAAACAGGGGCAGTTCGCCCACCTCGCCGTCTGTTGCTCCGACTCCAAAAATCTCCGCCGCTCCCCCCATCTTCTCAAAGCCAAAAAAGAATAGCGCTCCGCCCCCCATTGCCACCGGCGCAACCAACGCCGCCGATCTCCCTCGCCACCTCCGCCATGGCTCCGAAAGCCGACAAGGGGAAGGGCGTGAAATCGGCCGAGGCGCAACGGCTCGCGGCGCTGCGGAAGGAGCGGGCCCTCTTCTCCCCTCAGCTCGGCGCGAAGGAGCTGAGGGAGTACTTCTATCTCTTCTGGTCGACGGAGACGCGGGCGCATCCGCGCACGAGGGTACTCCCGGCCACCGCTTCGAGATTGGCTCCGAACGGGTACCCCTTTTTCGCGTTGTTCTTCTACTGTGGGCTCTGCCCGCCCTTTTCTGATTTCTTCGGCGACATCATGAACACCTACGGGTTCCGCCTCCTTGACTTCACCCCCAACGCTGTTCTGACGATGGTGGTTTTCGCACATTTGTGTAAAAACTTTGTCGGAGTCCACCCAAATGTAGCCCTTTTCCGCCATTTCTTCATGCCTCGGGTCGAGAGAGGAGAGCCGCTTGCCGGAGGGATCGTCTGGATCTTGAGAGTCGGCAAGAACGAGGCGTATCTTGAGGGTGAGCTCCGCAGCAAGTGGGAGGAGTGGAGAGCAGAGTGGTGCTGGATCGTCGAGGAGAACCCGCAGCCGTTCACTGCCGTGCGCCAAGCCCCAATAGTACGCGACAACGATTGGAGCAGCATGGCCCCGGAAGACAACAGGCTGAAGATCGCCACCACCCGAATCCTTCGCCTCAGGCTTGCCGGGCTCACTATAGGTGCTGTAGGCGCAGACTTTCTTCGCCGCCGCATCGCTCCCCTGCAGGAGAGGGGGAGACCTGCCTGGGAGTTCAAGAACTCGGCGGACATCATGAGGCTGTGCCCGGGCCTCAATTTCAACTTCACCGTCCTGGAGCTGGATGCGATGCTCCTGGAGCAGTTCAAGCGCGATCCTCAGCACCCATTTACGTTGCCGCGGACTATTCTTCCGATGTGCAACAATTTGTCGCTTTATCGGATTCGCGCGATGATGCCGTTGTGCGATTCGCATGGAATCGCCCCAACTTGGCAAGAACCTACGGATGACGTCGTACAAGCGTTCTTCGACGACTTGGTGGAAGTGCCGGTCTGCACTCATGAGCATAAGAGCCTCACCCGCGACACCACTGATGATGAGATGTAGCGCATCGCCACCAGGCTGGAAGAGGTGGCGGCAGCAGTTGCCGCAGGCGAGTTCGGGTTCACCATGGAGGAGGCAGAGGTAGCAGAGGCGGCAAGCCTTGCCGAGCGCGCGGAGTTTGCTGGCGAGGAAGATCTTGCCGGCTCTGAAGCTGAGCCGAGCGAGCCCGGCGAGGAAGAGCCCGAACCTTCAGACAGCTTGCAGCAGGCGGAGCCCCCGGCCCCGCCAAGAAGGCGTCTCCGCAAAGCCGCAGACGTAGCGGGGCGGCAGATGGGCCAACAGCCGCCAAGCCGCGCGACGCGCTCTACCGCGGCAAGCACCGTTGCCGCGGGAGCGCCTCACGCCGCTGCGGCAACTGGCGCAGGGTCTTCCCGTCCACCACCACTGCTCCCGCCAAGCGGGCGAGGGAGCCTACTCCTCCGCCTCGCTGCACCGGAGGCAAGCTGGACTTTGATCTCTCCGCACTCAGCTCCGACGACGAAGAAGAAGAGTAAGATCCCCCTGCCGTCCTCGTAGTTCTTCAATTCTTGCTACCTTGTTGCTTTCGTCTTGTTTCTGACTTGTTTCGATCTGGATCCATTCCTTTTCAGGACGCTGGCCCAGAGAGCGGCGAAGAGAGCCAAGGCCCCGGTGATTGTCATTGAAGATGACCCCACCATGTCAGCAGGTGGTGTGTCTGAGACCACCTTGACGGACCCGGCAGCTACTCCCCAGAGCAGCCCCCAGTGTGAGTACATGGTTTACTTCTCGCTGACAGGCGCTCATGATTGCTCTTTCTTTGCTGATATCTTGCTTGTTGATTTGTGTAGGAGCAGAACAACCTCTCCAGGAGGGCCCGGAAGCCGCCCCCGAAGCGCCATCTGCTTCAACTACGCCGCCAAGGGAGGAGTCCCCGGCAAGGGAGCGCTCTCCGGCAAGGGAGAACTCCCCGGCAAGGGACAGTTCTCCGGCAAGGGACGGCACCAGTGATCCTCCGGCGGTTGAGACCGCGGCCGCAGATCCTAGTACAGGTAATCTTCTTGCCTGAAAACTTCCCTTGGGTTCTTCTTCTCCTGATTTTCTTCTTACATATTTGCTTGACTTCTCTCCCTTCTTCGTTCTTCAGATCCATCTGCCGCGAAGCCAATGGAGACCGAGGACGCCAGCGAGGGGGGCGCGCGTGGCAGCAACGACGGCGCCGCCGCCAACGAAGAAGGGGCCGGTGCTGATGAGCCCGCCGGCGAAGAGGCCGCCAAGGCTGCCGCCGCAGAAGCTGGCGAGGGGTCGGGCGATCGTACTGACGGCCCTGAGGCCGCAGGAGCGCCAGGCGCTGCGCCGACCGCCGATCCCTCCGCCGCTGCCGTGGAGCCAGGCTCCGAAGAGCCCCAGCCCGGCACCTACTTGAAGGCCGGCGACGGTATCTTCATCAAGCTTCCCTGGGCGTCGAGCTCCAGGGCGCCGGTCGAAGGAGAGGCTTTTGACGAGGAGGTGCTCGCCTCCGCCGGGCTGTCGTTGGTCGATGCGCCAAGCAGCAGCAGTGGCGAGCCTGAGGAGGAACAGCTGCTGCGGAAGCTGCTGTCACTCTACCGCGCACGACAAGCCAAGCTGGCTTCCCAGGAAGCGCTTCTCGCGAAGGCGGGAGTCGATATGGAGAAACGCGCGGAGGAGCTCCGAGGCCTCAATCAAGAAGCTCTCCGGTCCCTGGCACAGGAGCGGGAGCGACTCGCCGAGGAGCGTACAGCCTTCCTTCTCGAGAAGGCCGAAGCTGAGGAGGAACAAAGGCTTGCTCCCGAGAAGCAGTCCGTGCGAGAAGGCGAGTTGGTGCAGCGGAAGGACAACCTCGACAGCTACGAGGAGGAGCTTGCCGCGCGCGAGGAAACACTTGGCGGGGCTCTCAAGGAAGCAAGGGATGCTGCCGCAACTGCAGTGGCCGCCAAGAAAGAGCTGGAGGTGAAGGTGGCACAGCTGGAGGCCAATATCAGGAAGAGCGACGAGGAGCTTGCCGCGCTCAAGCGTGAGCGCGAGAAGGATGCTGCCGCCCATGGTGAGCTGTAGGGTCTTCTTGCTGAGAGGAACAAGGAGCTCCACACCGCCAAGGCCTCCAACGCGGATCTCGAGCTGAAGCTGGCTACGCTGACTCAAACGCTGGACGGCGCCAAGGAGCGAGAGGTGACCTTGTCGGAGATGGTCAAGGCCGACGAGGCGCTGTTGGCGAATGCCACTGCCACCCACGACGCCTTCAGGGAGACAGTGGAGCATTGGACTGAAGGTCTCGTGGATGCTGCTGCTGCCATCGACGGGAGTTGGCGCAGCTGGGGATAGAGGATTTTGGGTATCCCTCTGACGAGCATCTCCAACCCAGCGCCAAGCTCAGCCTGTTCTTCAAGGCCGTGGCGACGGCACTCCAGCGACTCCGGGAGAGGATCCCAAAGCAGCTAGCCGACGAGTCTTCGCAGGATTTGCGCGGGAATTCTCCAGAAGGTGCTGATGAAGGTGGTGTTCCGCAATCCAGGCCTCACCCTTACCAACGTCCTCAAATCCTTGCCGCCAGATGCTGATCGGGATGCGCTCAAGGCCCTTGTCGCACCCATTGTGGACAAGGTGAACGAGATCAAGAGGGTTGAGGGCGATCGCATAGATTAGGCCGCCCATTTTTCTTTCTCCTTGTCGCTGCTAGCCATATTATAAGATCAATCTGTTAGAGGTGCGACAAGTTATTTTGTAATATAACTCTATTTCTGTTATCAATCTGTTAGAACTTGTTGGCGCAGGCACCCGAGCCGCGAGCGCTGAGTGCGGGACGTCAGCAGCCTGCTGGCGGTGCCGCTTCCAACAAGAAACCTTGTCGCGACTAGATGCAGCACACTTAAGTTGTTGAGCGAACTCGAAACAAAGTAAGGGCGCAACTAGCTACGAGTTGGTTCCTCCGCGCACAGGTTTTCCATACAAAGTCCGGTCGTTCGAGGAAGATAACTTAAAAATTAAAACTAATTGCTCAAACTTTGGCAACTTAGCTTTTCTATCGTTTGCTTCCCGGCAAGGCAAAACTTCCTTAAACGACACCTGGTCCACACCATTATCTTCTCCTTCCCCTCTGGCAAACTTGTGTGCGAGGGAACCTTCCTTTCCTTTGTTGAGAAAAAGAAAGAAGAGAAAATAAAGATATGGAGCCTTTCGGCTCGTTATTGCTTACCGGAGGTAGGTGCTGCACAAAGTGTCAGATAACACATGCTAGAAATCATATAATGCATGAAATTGACAAGATGTGCGGAGCACATTAGCTTTAGTTATGCATGGGATCTGCGCCCGGCTTTGTACAAAGGATTACATGCAACATCGGCAAGACTTGTACAAAAGGTGGTTGTCGGAACAGGTTCCGGCAACCACGCCCTACGGGTAAAACTTACGAAGATGCTCAATGTTCCAAGAGTTGCTCACCGGAGTGCCATCTTCGGTCTCAAGGCGGACAGCGCCAGGCCTAGCGACTCGTTTCACCCGATAAGGGCCTTCCCACTTCGGCGTCAACTTGTTGGAATTCTTGGCGGATTGAACGCGCCGAAGAACAAGGTCGCCTTCCTCGAAGCTTCTGGCATTAACTTTGCGGCTATGGTAGCGGCGCAAAGCTTGCTGGTATCGAGCAGCTCGTACAGCAGCCTGAAGACGATCCTCCTCAAGGAGCAGTGCGTCATCTTGTCGCAGCTGCTCTTGCTCAAGCTCATCATAAGCGAGCACTCGAGGTGATCCGTATACGAGTTCCGTGGGGAGAACTGCCTCTGCTCCATAGACTAGAGCGAAAGGTGTCTGGCCAGTGGCTCGATTTGGCGTCGTCCTGATCGACCAAAGAACCACCGGCAGCTCCTCGATCCAGTTTCTTCCGCACTTGTGCAGCCTGTCGAAAGTTCTGGTCTTGAGCCCGCGCAGCACTTCAGCATTTGCCCTCTCCGCTTGACCGTTGCTTCTCGGATGAGCAACAGAAGCGAAGCAGACCTTGGCGCCAAGATCTTGGACGTACTGCATGAAGGTGCGGCTCGTGAATTGTGTGCCGTTGTCGGTGATGATCCTGTTAGGGATCCCGAAACGGCAAACAATCGACCTGAAGAACTTGACTGCTGACTGTGCTGTCACCTTCCTCACTGGTTCCACTTCCGGCCACTTTGTGAACTTGTCGATTGCAACGTACAAGTACTCAAAGCCCCCGACAGCTCGGGGAAAGGGGCCGAGGATGTCGAGCCCCCAGACCGAAAATGGCCAGGATAAAGGAATCGTCTGGAGAGCTTGAGCTGGCTGGTGTATCTGCTTGGAATGGAACTGGCACGCTTCACACTTGGTTACTTGTGCAGTTGCATCCTGGAGGGCTGTCGGCCAAAAGAAACCTTGCCGGAACGCTTTGCCGGCAAGTGCTCTTGCGCCAATGTGGTGACCACATGTGCCTCCATGTATCTCTGCCATCAGCTTTTGTCCGTCTTCCCGGCAAATACACTTCAATTTAACACCATTGAGTCTTCTTCTGTACAGTGTGCTGTCGACAAACTGGTACAAACTCGACTGTCGAGCTACTTTTTCCGCTTCTTCTTGCTCTTCGGGAAGTTCTCCTGTCTGAAGGAAATGGACAATCTGCTGTGCCCATGCTGGAGCTTGTGGCTCGACAACAAGGACTAAAGGCACATCTGCTGCTGCGGGAACATCCGCTTCTACGGCGAGAACCTGTGGTTTTGCCGGAGCTTGATGTTCCCTGGCAAGCTTGCCGGAGCAAAACTTGTCGGGAGCGTCTGCTTCAACGGAACAAGCCCTAAGGCCTGCCGGAGCAGACTGCTCCTCAGAATCCTTGGTGTTGATCTTGGGGACCTTCTTGGCGGCGGCTTCGGGGAGCTCTGCCAGAAAGTAGTCGCCAGAAATCAACTTCCTCTTCTTGCTCTGTCCCGTTGATGGTGCTACGGATGGTTGAGTCAGCTTGAGCACAAAAATCCCTGGTTCCACAGGTAACTTTAGTGCGGCGCACTTCGACAGGCCATCAGCAATGTTATTCTGAGCTCTTGGAACATGCTCCATCTGTAGGACGTCAAAGTGCTCTTTTAGCTTTCTAACTTCATCAACATACGCTTCCATCAACGGACTCTGATAGTTCTTGTTCACTTGGCGGACGACAAGCTGTGAGTCACCCCTGACAATGAGCTTCTTGATCCCAAGGTCTGGTGCGATCCTGAGACCGGCAAGCAATCCTTCATACTCTACAGTATTGTTGGTTGCTTGCTCCTTGGGAAAGTGCATCTGGACTACGTACTTGAGGTGCTCTCCGGTGGGTGCGACAAGCAGCACGCCCGCTCCGGCGCCTTGCAGCGAGAAGGCACCATCAAAGTACATCAGCCACTCTTTGCTCGCCTCCTTGACGGGGATGCTCGTCTCCGGAGTTTCTTCATCTGGTGTTGGCGTCCATTCTGCTATGAATTCCGCCAATGCTCTGCTTTGGATAGTTGAAGTACTTTCAAACTTGAGGCCAAAGCTTGATAGTTCCAGCGCCCACTCGACAATCCTGCCTGTTGCTTCTGGATTTTGCAGTATTCTCTTTAACGGAAAGCGAGTGACAACTGTGATCTCATGTGCTTGGAAGTAATGGCGCAGCTTTCTCGAGGCCATGAGAAGGCCGAAAAGCAATTTCTGCACACCAGAGTACCTTGATCTAGCCCCCTGCAGAAGGGAACTGACAAAGTAAACTGGGCGCTGCACCATTCTCTTCTGCATCTTGTCATGCTCCTGCGCAGATCCATTCTTGTCGGGACCAGAGCTTGTCGGCGAAGCCCCCTGCTTGTCGCTGGATGCATCTGCCGTGGTTGCCGGCTCATTATTTGCCTCCCTCTCTGCCACTAACGCAGCACTAACCACTTGATTGGTTGCCGCTATATACAGCAGCAACTTCTCTTGTGGCTTAGGTGCGACAAGTGTTGGAGTGGAGGACAGGTATCTCTTCAAGTCCTGCAGCGCAGCCTCCGCCTCCGGAGTCCATTTCATTGGACCTGCCTTTTTCAATATTTTGAAAAATGGCAGGGCGCGCTCAGCAGATCTAGAGATAAACCTGCTGAGAGCAGCCACGCAACCGGCAAGCCTTCGTACATCCTTGACGCGCTTTGGTGCTTCGATCTGCTCAATGGCCTTGATCTTGTCGGGATTAGCTTCAATTCCCCGCTGAGACACGAAGAACCCGAGAAGCTTGCTGGAGGGTACTCCAAACACGCACTTCTCGGGGTTAAGCTTGAGGTTGATCTTGCGCAGATTTGTAAATGTTTCGTCCAAATCTTGAATCAGGGTTGCCCTGTCCTTGCTCTTGACCACTATGTCATCCATGTAGGCTTCCACATTTCTGTGCATCTGCGGCTCAAAAGCATGGTGGACTACCCTTGCAAATGTTGAACCAGCATTCTTCAAACCGAAAGGCATCCGTACGAAACAGTACGTGCCACACGGGGTGATGAATGCGGTCTTCTCCTCATCCTCTTCTGCCATGAAGATCTGATGGTATCCTGAGTATGCATCAAGAAATGAAAGCAAATCACATCCGGCCGTGGAGTCAACAATCTGATCGATGCGCGGCAAGGGAAATGGGTCTTTGGGACAAGCTTTATTGACATCAGTGAAGTCGATACAAAGCCTCCATTTTCCGTTAGCCTTGCGCACAACTACAGGATTGGCCAACCATGTAGGATGGAGCACTCCTCTGACAAGGCCTGCTGCTTCCAACTTCTTGATTTCTTCTGCGATGAATTCTTGGCGCTCCGCTGCCTGTTTCCTGACTTTTTGCTTGACGGGCCGCGCATGAGGACAGACGGCAAGGTGGTGCTCAATTACTTTCCTGGGAACACCGGGGATGTCAGACGGTTGCCATGCAAACACGTCGAGATTCGCCTGCAGGAAAGCAACAAGCGCTCTTTCCTATTTGGGGTCGAGAGTGGCACTAATGGTGAAGGTACCACCAGTGCCGTCCTCCTAGGCGGACACCTTCTTGGTCTCAGGTGGGGCTGCCATTGTCTTCTTACACTTGCCGGTGGAGCTCGATGGTGCGTCCTCGACGGTAGCGCAGCACTCCGAAGAGGTGCGCTTGCCGGAGTGGGCCTCAGAGCTCTTGCCGGACTTTGTCTTCTTCTTCCCCCCGGGAGCTTCAGCGGCAAGTGACTTGCGATTTGTTGCGGCTGTTGCTTCCCGGTAGATCTTGTCGGCACAGATAAGAGCATCCTTCTTGTCGCCAGGGACAAAGATGACACTTATCGGGCCTGGCATCTTCAGAACATTGTATGCGTAATGAGAGGCTGCCATGAACTTGGCAAGTGCTGGACGGCCAAGGATTCCATTGTAAGGCAATGGAAAGTCAGCAACATCAAACATAACCCTCTCAGTCCTAAAGTTCAACTCGCTGCCAATGTTACCGGCAACGTAATCTTTCCCTTCGGCTTGCTCCTTCCCGGGTTGATTCCTTGGAATGTGCCGGTCTCTTCGAGCTCGCCATCAGGGATCTGGAGTTTCTGGAGCACCGCGGAGGAGATCAGGTTCAAGCCGGCCCCGCCGTCAACTAGCATCTTAGTGACCTTGAGGTTGCGGATAGTTGGTGATACCAACATCGGCAAGTACCCGACCGCAGTGATGCGATTAGGGTGGTCCTCAATATCAAAGATGATAGGCGTGCTGGACCATTTCAGAGGCTTGCGTGACTCAACGGGTGGTTCTGCTGCATTGACTTCCCGCACCCACTACTTGAGCTGGCGGTGCAAAGTATGCAGAGAAGCACCACCGTCAACGCAAAGGACCTCTGTGGCTTTCTGGAACTCCTGCTCATGAGTCTCCTCATCATCCATGTCTTCATCATCGTCGTCATCTTCATCCTTGTCGCGGCCGCGAGGAGGTCTGTCTCCTTGCCGCTGCTTGGCCTTGCCGCGGCGTCCTCCTCGGCTGGGACGTTTCTTGCTGGATCCTCCAACAACTTCCTGGGCTTTCTCCTTGTCGCGTCGCTCGTATTCAGCTTTCTGTTGCTCAACAAGCTGCTCGACTTTCTTGCAGCTCTGGAGATCGTGGCCCTTGGTGCGGTGGATCTTGCAGTACTGCTTGTTGGTGCCGTCCTGCTTGTCGGTGACCGCCACGGCCCCTGCGGTAATCTCCTTGCTGGAGTCACCAGCTTTGGCTTTCTTGGCGCCACCACCGTTGCCGGACTGCTCAACAACTAGCACCTCTTTTCCTTTCTTCCTCATGTTGTTCCGCCGCCGGTTTTTCTTTGCCGGGGCAGCATCATCACTGTCAGATCCCCTGCTCCTATGTTCTCTCCAGGGAGTCTCCTCCCTTCCTCAGCACGTGCACACTTGTCGGCCAGGGCATATAGCTCACTGACGTCCCTGATCTTGCACATCGCCATTTCCTCCCGCATCCTGCGGTTTCGCACGTTCTGATGGAACGCGCTGATTACCGCGGTAGGGTGGACATCTGGGATGTTGTGTTGCACGCTGCTGAATCTCTGAATGTACTTGCGCAGGGGTTCTCCTTCCTTCTGGGCGAGCAGATGAAGGTCACTCTCTTGGCCATGAGGCTTGTGGTCGCCTGTGAAGGCGCCGACAAACTGATGGCACAGATCGGCCCAAGAGGATATGGAGTTGTCCGGCAAGTGCGTGAGCCCGGATCTGACGTTGGGCTTGAGCACCAGCGGGAAGTAGTTGGCAAGGATCTTGTCGTCCCGTCCCCCGGTAGCCTGCACCGCAATGGTGCAGATGCTGAGGAACTCCGACGGATGCGTCTTGCCGTTGTACTTCTTCGGTACGTCTGGCTTGAAGTTCTTCTTGCTGGGCCACTGGACTTGCCGCAGCTCACGAGTGAACGCAGGGAAACCTCCCGCGTACGGCAGATCGCCTGGTTCCCCTGGCGCATGCATGTCAACAGAAGGCCCAGCGCTCTTGTCAGATTGACGTCGTGCTTCTCTTCGGCGCTCGATGCGAGTATGAGCGTCTTCTTGCTATCGATTATGAAGAACTTGGCGCTGATCGCGACGAGCTCGTGGATCCGACGATGCGGTGGAGTCGCTATCGAGGTGGATCCGGCGAGTCGGCGATCTTGGCCTTCGAGGTGGTGATTGCATGGTTGTTGCACCCCCACCAATTTCATCGCCACTGGCCCGCGTCTGGCAAACCTGCCGCAGCGGCGACGCGCTCGGCTGCCGCAGAGTGTCGTTGTTGGCGTAGCCGATGAGACTCTGAATGGTGGCTCTCCATTCGTCGATCTTGTCCGATGTCGGAGGGTAATCCAGGAGCAGTTGAGCTCGCGCCAAAGCTTCTGCCGGAGTGGTGGGTGGAAGTGGCGGACGGCGCGAGGAGCGGGATGTGCTCGGACTTCTAACTATGTTAGAAGGAGCATTATCCCGTCCGGGCGACCATGTCTCGCTCGTGTTGGCACGTTGGCATGCATGCTGGTCTTGAGCGCCCCGGGATCCACCAGCTTGATCTTGGCCCAACAAACGTATCGTACTACGAGTACCATGACGTTGTCGGTCCTGCGCCTCTTGAGATGGGCGCGGAACAAGCGCAGACGTCAAGGTCTGCGCCGCCTTGCCTTTGGGCCTGGCAGCGTCGTGAGCTTCCTCGTCGACGTCCGTCCTTCCGCTGACGTCTACCCCACCACCCGTTTGCTCCGGTGGCGGTGGTATCGACGTGGACGGAACTGCTGCCTCCGAAGCCTTCTTCTTCGGTGGCATGTTGATGAAGAAAATGAAGATCTAGCTCGTGTGAACGCCGGATCAGGTTCACACAATCTCGACGCCCCCTACCTGGCGCGCCAAAGATGTCGGGGAAACTGATCCACGAACACCTATGGGGCCGGCGGACCGTGGCCCCTTTCGGTTCGGCGGGGGGCGGAGGTCGCGCGAAGAGCAGATCGAGGCGAAGCACAAGAGCAGTTTACCCAGCTTCGGACCTCTCCGGAGAGATAATACTCCTACTGCTGCTTGTCTGATTGTATTCTGTTCTTGCTCGAGAGAGCTAAGTGTTTTCTGGCTTACCAATGAGTCGAACCTCCTCTACGTTGCGCATGGGCCTCCTTTTATACGCTAAAGGGGTCACCGACAGGTGGCAACGCAGAGAAGGGTAAAAGTGTAAAAAGAGAGGTGGTTGGTACAACTACCTGTACAGTGCATCCTACCTAACCCTGACGGCAAGGGACAACGGCATTAAATGCCCGTCTGTGTCGCCCAAACAGTGCAGAAAAGGTACCGTCAGGGACGCCACCGCTCGCCATGATGGCAGTCTTGTCATCTCCGCATGTCACCGCGCACAGCTGGCTGCACAGCCTTCCGCCACGCGCGTCTGGAAAGGCCCCCAGAGCGACACGTTGGTGGATGTGCTGGAGCATGGGTACAGGGTGGCCGCCTGCCGCGGCAAGCGCCTTGCCGCGGCTGTTGTCTTGTCGGGTCCGGAAGCTTGTCGCTCACTGGGCCTCGAGATTCCTTGGTTGGTCTTCCCGGCAAGATCCTCTTGCCGGGGCCTTGTTGCCTTGCCGGGGGCGCGTGGCGCGTCGCGGCAAGTTCCTTGGGATGCCTTGGTTGGCCTTCCCGGCAAGCTCCTCTTGTCGGGGCCTTGCCTCCTTGACTTTAATACTTTGTTCTTGAGTGGCTCCAAAGGAAACCATGGAGGACCTTGGCGGTCGCCCGGCAAGCCTTGCCGCGGGGCGCTGCAACTGCCCGTGCACAAGTTCGGGGTACTAGGGTACCCCTACTCTAGTACACCGACAGCGCCCCCCACCCTAGTGGCTCCCCTGACCGACTTCCTTCGCCTATATATATTTGGATACCTGAAAACTTCCAGGAGCACCACGAAACCCTATTTCTACCACCGCAACCTTCTGTACCCATGAGATCCCATCTTGGAGCCTTTTCCGGCGCTCCGCCGGAGGGGGAATCGATCACTGAGGGCTTCTACATCAACACCATAGCCTCTCCGATGAGTTGTGAGTCGTTTACCATAGACCTTTGGGTCCATAGTTATTAGCTAGATGGCTTCTTCTCTCTCTTTGAATTTCAGTACAATGTTCTCCTCAATCTTCTTGGAGATCTATTCGATGTAACTCTTTTTGCGGTGTGTTTGTCAAGATCCGATGAATAGTGGGTTTATGATCAAGTTTATCTATGATAAATATTTGAATCTCCTCTGAATTCTTTTATGTATGATTGGTTATCTTTGCAAGTCTCTTGTAATTACCAGTTTGGTTTGGCCTACTAGATTGATCTTTCTTGCAATGGGAGAAGTGCTTAGCTTTGGGTTCAATCTTGCGGTGTCCTTTTCCAGTGACACCCGGGGCAGCATGGCACGTATTGTATTATTGCTATTGAGGATAAAAAGACGGGGTTTATATCATATTGTTTGAGTTTATCCCTCTACATCATGTCATCTTGCCTAATGCGTTACTCTGTTCTTATGAACTTAATACTCTAGATGCATGCTGGATAGTGGTTGATGTGTGGAGTAATAGTAATAGATGTAGAATTGTTTCGATCTACTTGTCGCGGACGTGATGCCTATATACATGATCATGCCTAGATATTCTCATAACTATGCACTTTTCTATGAATTGTTCGACAGTAATTTGTTCACCCACCATAATACTTATGCTATCTTGAGATAAGCCACTAGTGAAACCTATGGGCCCCGTGTCTATTTTCCATCATATAAGTTTCCGATCTACTTTATTTTGCAATCTTTACTTCTCAATCTATATCATAAAAATACCAAAAATATTTATCTTATCATATTATCTCTATCAGATCTCACTTTTGTAAGTGGCCGTGAAGGGATTGATAACCCCTTTATCGCATTGGTTGTGAGGTTCTTGTTTGTTTGTGTAGGTACGAGGGACTTGCATGAAGCCTCCTACTGGATTGATACCTTGGTTCTCAAAAACTGAGGGAAATACTTATGCTACTTTGCTGCATCACCCTTTCCTCTTCAAGGGAAAACCAACGAAGTGCTCAAGAGGTAGCATCAGGCGCGCCTTCCTATGCGATGGGTGAAGTTGCCGCGTCCGGGGATGCGAGGCTCAACGCGGCGTCCTCGAGCGATGCTCCTTCACGAGACCCCTGTCCCGGCTGCAGCTTCTTCGTCTTGGGGGCGACCTCAGGAGGAGGGCACCGCCCTCGTCTTTAGGGTTCTCGACCGCTGGAGCCTGGAAGGCGTGCTCGAGGGAGCACACCGTATCCTTCTCTTGGCACGCGACCGTTATGATGCTGCCGCTTCCTGGCATCTTGAGGATGTTGTAGCCATGGTGCGTAGCTGCCATGAACTTGGAAAGTGTTGGGTACCCTAGGATGGCATTGTAGGGTAGGTGGATATCGGTGACGTCAAAGTCGATGATCTCGGTGCAATAGTTGTTGCGCTCGCCGAAGGTGACAGGGAGGCAGACCTACCCTATCGGGTGTGTAGAACCGTCGGTCACTCTTGAAAATGGCTTCGTTGGGTGAAGCTGGTAGTATGGTACTTGGAGCCTGTTGAACGTCTACACGGACAGCACATTGAGCCCAGCTCCGCCATCCATGAGAGTCTTGGTGACGACCACGTTGCTGATGATGGGGGAGCAGAGCATAGGGAGCGCGCCAGCAGTGGCTACGCACTTGAGCTGGTTTGAGGAGCTGAAGGTGATGGCGCACTTGGACCACCTGAGAGAGCGAGTTGCTTCGGGCTTGGGGAGAGCTGCATTTACCTCGCGCACAAACTACTTGAAGACGCGGTGGGAAGCTGAGGCCTGTGAGCCGCCCAAGATGCAGGCGATGGCTAGAATGGCTAGAGGCTCCTGGAAGCCCCCAGCCCCCTCGTCCAGGTGGTGATCTTCATTCCTTCTTGGTGATGGAGGCAGAGGGGGCAGAGCTGCGTTGCCCTGAGGGCGCTCCTCACAAGGTTGGTCCCTCCAGGCGTCCTCGTGAGGCTGACCTTGCCAGCGGTCCTCACGAGGTTGGTCATGCCACTCCTGACGGTGGTCCGTCCGTCCCAGCGTACTCTACCTCGGCTGCCTCCACGACCGTAGCCTCGATCGTTGTGCTCGGGGCATCAACCGAGGCACCCGTCGCGGAGGGCCCTGAGCTCCTGAAAGTCATTGGTGTTGTGGCTATGAAAGTTGTGGAAGACGCAGAATGGCCTGTTGCTCTTGGATGACTCGGGGTGGTCACAGCCGTGCTTCGTCTCTGGTTCAGCTGCAAGCATGGCTGGGCCCTTGCGCATCACATCCTTGGTCTTGGCCTTCTTGTCTTCTGGATCAGCATAGGGGAGCTCGAGGAGGGAGAGGCACCCTCCTCAGCCCTTGCGCACTTGTTTGCCATGTTGAGCATCTCCAGAGCTGTGAAGAGATCCTCATGGATAGCGAGCTCCTCCTTCATCTTGACATCGTAGACGCCATTAGTGAATGTTGCAATGATGACCTCTTCCGACACCTTGGGGATCTTGCGGCGAACATTGTTGATGCGTCTCATTCATCGAAAATCAAAATCATACAGACAGGAAAAGAAAAACAAATTTCTATCAAATCCATAGAAGAAAGGATCCTTTCCTTGATTTGAATCTCGTCCTCCTTCAAATAGGATATCTCTAGACTTCCCTATAATAACTGCAATGATTTTATCCATTTTGCGAATTCCTACTTTGTTTTAAGTATATTTATTACTTTGTTTATAGATTGGATATACTTCTGCAGGGTCTCTCAAGGTTGCTGCTTGATGCGACGCAGGTCTCCCGTGGCCGGCGGACGATCGCGAGTGCCCTAGAAGTTGGCGATGAAGCAGTTGCGCATCTCCTCCCAGGAAGAAACCGACCCCTCGGGTAGGTTCAGGAGCCAAGAACGCGCACCATCCTTGAGAGCCATCGGGAACCAGTTTGCCATGATCTTCTCATCGCCGCTGGCCGCCTCAATGATCAGCTCGTAGATCTGCAGGAACTCGGTGGGGTCGGCGGTGTCGTCGTAGCGCGGAGGCAGGTCAGGCTTGAACTTGCTTGGCCAGACGACGTTGCGGAGCTCTGGGGTGAATGCGCGGCACCCTGCCATGGCCATCAGAGGTCGTCGAGGGGGTGGAAACTGGTCCTGGTGCACGCGCACCGCCACCTCCTACGGCGGTACGCGGACCTGGTGCTGTGGTGCTAGAAGTACGCGCGCTTCTCCTTGAGGTCACTGCGCCACCTGACAGCTCACGTCCGCCCGAGCTAGTGCCGGGCACGACTAATCGCGCCACAGTGCCGCTCGCCTTTGTCGGACGATGGTGCCCTAGGCCGGAGGTGGTGGAGGAGCCCCGTGCGCAACGTCGCCCACTGCAGGAGGCTTCTGAGGCAGTGAGCGAGCCGGATTGGTGGATCCCCCATGCGCCATGCTGACGAGCTCAGGGATCCTCTCGAGCCACTCCTCATAGAGGTCACCCACCGGGCGGTAGCGAAGGAGCTCTCGCACCATGAGCAGAGTGGCATGCGCATCTGCCTGACTGCGACACGTGTGGGATGACGAAGCTGCTGGGGTTAGTGACAGAGTAGCGGTGCGCCCATCGCGATGCACCGACAGGTGCAGCGATGAAGCTTGCTGCTCGTGGCCGGCAGGGCACGTGGCAGCGTTGGCCACGGGAGATGGAGCGCGACGGGCACAACCATCGCCCGCCGGAGCCGTCTGAGCGACGCGGGCGGTGACTGTGGCCTGACGCTTGGCGCGAGATGGGCGTGCGTCGGCCATGGAGGTGTCGGAGTGGCGGTGGATCAATCGACGGAGGAGTATATCCGATGCACCACTACCTGGTGCGCCAAATATCGGATTATAGGTTCCGCAAACCCTCGAGAGGTTCGAACTCTGGGGTGTGTGCGGAGATCTCAACCTACCCAGTCTGCCTACTTGCGATCCTCCTAAGCCTAGAGCGACAAGCTTAAAGAGACAAAGAGACACAGTAGTTTATCATTGTTCGGGCCACCTTGCGGTGTAATACCCTACTCCAGCATTTTTGGTGGATTTCCTCGGAGGGCTGAGGATGAACTAGATGTACTGGCCTCAGGAGGTGAGTTGTTCTTGAGCTCAGGGGAGCTGGTGAGGTGTGAGCTAGTTTGACTTTCCTTGCGTCTATGGTGGTGGCTAGTCCTATTTATAGTGGCCTTTGTCCTCTTCCCAATTGTTCGTGCGAAGGGATCCCACAACGGCCGGATTTGCTAGGGGAAAATAGTACAACTTATCCTCACAAAAGTAGTCTTCGCTTGCGAAAAGCCTCTGGTCGTGATGCTACGGTGGGCTCGTCGATGACCTTCATCCTGCCGTCCTGGTGGTCTTGGTCTCATTGCACCAGAATGGAAACCTTTGGCTGATTCCTCGGGACTCCACGCCTGTGGCTTGCCTGCTTTGCGCCGAAGAGGAAACCTGCGCTCTGCGCCCGCCTGGCGCCCGCATGGCCTTGGTCGTCATGGCTCAAGTCAGCTGAACCTCGTAAAGTAAACCTTGCATAGAACTCTCCGCCCCTCGGGAGCCAGCCTGGGGAGACCGATCCCCTCGGGGGTCTTGGCGTCGTCCGCCTTGCGAGGCTTGGCCCCTCGCGAGGGTCTTGTGCTATTGATGCTCAAGCTGGTGTCGGATATCGGGTTCCGGAAAAATCCTTAAGGTTCGAACACGGGGGTGCGCACGAAGATCTCTCCCTACCGAAACACGCCCTCAACCTCGTCGCGATCCCTAAGCTAGATCGATGAACTCACAGCACAAGAGACACAAGATTTATACAGGTTCGGGCCACCATTGTGGTGTAATACCCTACTCCTGTGTGTGGTGGGGTGGATTGCCTCTTGGGCTGATGATGAACAGTACAAGGGAAGAACAGCCTTGCGAGGAGAGGTGTTCTTGTGCTTGGTGCGGTGTGTAGATGAACTGAGTTCGGATCCCCTTCTACTGTGGTGGCTAGCCCCTACTTATAGAGGCCCTGGTCCTCTTCCTAAATAAATAGCGGGAAGGAATCCAACAACGGACATTTTGAAAGGGGACGGCTAGTACAAGCTATCCTGACTAAAGGTGGTCTTCGCCTGCCAAAGGCGCTGGTGGTGACGCCATCTTGGGCTCCACGGTGACCTCCATCCTGCCGTCCTGCTGGTCTTGGTCTTGTTGCACCGATACAGAAACCTTTGCCTGATGCCTCGGTACTGCACGCCCACGCTCTCCCCCTTAGCACCAAAGAGGAAACGAGGACACTGCGCGGGCTGGCGCCCGCCTGGCGCCCGCCTGGTCTTGATCGTCACGCCTTGCGTCATGAGGACCTCGCGAGGTACCCCTTGCCTTGATCTCTCTGCCTCCTTGCGAGCCTGCCTGGTGAGGCCACTCCTGAGGAGGCCTTGCATCATCCACCCCGCTAGGCTTGGCCCCTCGCGAGGGTCTTGAGTGTTTGATGAAGATGGGCTGCACTAGGCCACCGGTTGAGCCACGCATCAGGCCGCAGGCACGCAAGTCTGGGGACACCCATTCCCAGAACACCGACAGCTGGGCCGTACCAGGCCGTCGATGGAGCCATGTGGTGGGCCGCAGGCAGGCAGGGCTAGATAGCCCCATATCCAGGACACCGACAATCAAGAACCATGGTGACCCAGCGATTTGTTGCTCCTCCAACGGAAAGAAGGAGAAACTCTGCAGAAGTACTTGCAAAGGTTCAACAGAATCCACAGGAATATTCCAGATATCCACCCAGAAGTTGTGATAGCCGCCTTCCAATCAAACTTGCGCAACCACAGGATACGTTCCAAGATGAACACCTTGATGGACAAGTGTGCTCGGGTGGAGGAAGAGAGGAAACTTCCCGGAGAGGAGGATCGCATCGACATCGACTCAGAAGATGGCGACGGGACCACTAGCCGGAAGAACAAAAATAAGAAGCACAACAAGAAGCGTAAGGATAAGGCAATAATGACCGTTGACAGATTGGGCACGCCTAGTACCGGCAAGAAGGCTAAAGCTGAAGCCCCCGACAAGGAAGTTGCCGCATGCACTGACTGTCAGGAGGCTGTGGCTGCTGACAAAGCTGGGAAAGGTGATGGGTCATACTGCAAGATTCATCGGACCAAGGGCCACGATCTCCAGGAGTGTCATCAAGTTGAGCAGCCCGTCAAGAAGCAAAGAGCCGAGTATGAGAAGTGAGATAAGGAAAAAGGTTAGAACGGTACCAGCGGTAAGGGCTGGGGAGGTGAAGCAAATCACCTGTAACGCCCCGGATACAACTTTCCATATTCGTAACTCCAACTCTTGCCTTTTCCGGAGATGCGATATGTTATTTTCTCCGTGGTTGGGTTTTTGTCTTTTGTTTTGCAGTTTGTTCATGTCATGCATTTCATCTCATCGCATCATCCGCTTTGCATCCGCATGTTTTCATAAAACCTCGTAGCCTCTTGTAGTGACCGCTTCTCTCTTTGTCTTTGTTAACCTATTGTCAGACTGCTTGTCCTTGTTGACCTTCTCTCAGACCAATTGGACCCCTCTCTTCTCTCTTTCTCCGAGACCAACAAAACCCCCCTTATCCCCATGGCCTTTCGTCGAACCCCATTGTCTTTGTTTTCCCCTCTCGTCTAAATGTCCACCCTCTCTGTACAGCCACCAACCCTTTTGCGCCCGTCCGATACTGCCCCGAACCCAACCCGGGTTGTCGTGACCGATGGGTCCGGATAATCCCCATTCATCCCTAATACATCTTCGTTTTATTTATTGGACTCCCTAGCATATTTATTCTCGTCCATCGGATTTTGATCGGATGATCCAAACGCCCTCTCTTTTCCCTATATATAGTCAAACCTTAATCCATTTGAGACCAAACCCTAAAATCTAGGGACCTGTCCCATCCTCCCAGCCACGCCGCCACTCCAACAAATCCCCTCGAGAGCCACCAACGCCCAATCCCCTCGCAGCCTCCACCTTCTCCTCGTTATTTCCCTCCTGCCCAACCACCATCGACGCCCAAATCCTGCAGTAGCCCGAGCTCCTCTACCCATCGCCTCCCGAGGCCCCGTGCCACACCGAGCGTCCTCACGCCGGCGTCCCAGCCACCTGTAGCGTGCCTCGTCGTCCCGAGCAGGAACGCTCGTCCTCGTCTCTCTCGACGCCCGTTGCCCCTCGTCGGAGCTCCTCTCCAGCACGCCGCCGTTGAGTGCCACCGCAACAGCATCCCCAGGCGAGCCCCCGTCGCGCGCCTCTCCTTTCCCTTGCTCCTCATCTCGGACTCATCTCCATCTCTCCTTACTGGACAGGAAAACGCCATGGCCGCCCCTGAGCTCCGTCCACGCCGTCGTTGCCCGGATCCGGCGCCGGCCAGCCGGATCCGCCCCATCTCCACCTCGCCGGCCTTCCCTGCTGCCGCGCCGTAGACCCCGTTCTCGCCTGCGCCCGCTGCTGCGTTCGTCTTCATTCATGAGCTTGAGTTCGAGTCGCTCTGCCTCACGCGTTGACCACGTCGCCAGCCACGTCGGCCGCGCGAGCCTCCTCTGCTCGCCCACGTGGGCCGCATCCCGCGCCAAGCCCCTACGTCGGCCAGCCTCCTCCACCAAGCGGGCCGAAGCCCATGGGTGAGGCCACACCCCAGCAGCCCCATGCTGGCCTCCTCCAGATCCGACCGGGCCTAGGCCCATGGTGAGCATCAGACCCGCTGCGCCCCCCTTCCACTGTTGGCCCAAGTACAGATTCGGCCCGTAGCATTTTTTTTCAGATCTGCGAATTTAGCTTTTAACCCAGGAATTTATGTTTTACAGATTGACCCCTGTTGTTCATGCATATAAAAACTCCACAACCGTGCATCGGATTTAAATGATTTAAACATGTAAAATGCTTAGAATTTTGTGTAGATTAATAATATGCCACTTTCATCCATGTTTAAAATGTTCAAAATGCTATTTGATTAAATTTTCTTAAATGCCATGTTTAAAAGATTTATTTCATAACTAAATAACCGTAGCTCGGAATTAAATGTTCTTTATATGTAAATGGGGTGGAAAAATGCATAGAATAACATGGTCAAATTTATTTTCCTGTGTAACAACCTTAAAATATGGTTTAGGGCAGAACAGTACCAAATCTAAAATATGCACATGAGGATTTTCCGGAATTGTTGTTAGTTCTTCCGGCCTCATTTAAACTTGCCTAGTTAGGTAGTTTTCTTATGCTTCACCTCTTGCCATGTTTAACAACATTTAATATTGATGAGTATCATAAACGAGAGCGAACTAAATAACTCAGATATGGTGTTTCGTCAATATGCATATTGAGCTCCACTTAACTTGTAGTATTGTTTGTTGCACTTTGCCATGCCATGCCTCATTTAAACCGGACATGCATCATACTTGTTTGTGCATCATACCATGTTTATGCTTGTGCATTTACCATGTTGTATGCTTCTTTCCGGTTTGCTTCTCTCGTTAGCTTCGGTTTCGTTCCGGAGTTGTGAGGATTTGTTCGACTTCATCCGTTCGTCTTCTTCATGGGCTCGTTCTTCTTCCTTACGGGATTTCAGGCAAGATGACCGCTACCCTGGATCTCACTACTATCATTGCTGTGCTAGTTGCTTCCTTCTATCGCTATGCTGCGTTACCTATCGCTTGCTCTTCAAGCCTCCCAATTTGCCATGTCAGCCTCTAACCTTGTCACCCTTCCTAGCAAACCGTTGCTTGGCTATGTTACCACTTTGTTCAGCCCCTCTTATAGCGTTGTTAGTTGCAGGTGAAGTTGAAGATTGCTCCATGATGGACAGGATTATGTTGGGATATCACAATATCTCTTATTTAATTAATGCATCTATATACTTGGTAAAGGGTGGAAGACTCGGCCTTATGCCTGGTGTTTTGTTCCACTCTTGCCGCCCTAGTTTCCATCATACCGATGTTATGTTCCCGGATTTTGCATTCCTTACGCGGTTGGGTGATTTATGGGACCCCGTTGACAGTTTGCTTTGAATAAAACTCCTCCAGCAGGACCCAACCTTGGTTTTACCATTTGCCTCACCACCACCTATACCTTTCCCTTGGGTCGGCCAACCCAAGGGTCATCTTTATTTTAGCCCCCCGGGCCAATGCTTGTCTAAGTGTTGGTCCAAACCGAGCGATCTATGACGCCCCCTGGGCAATCAAGGTCTATGCCAACCCGACGTCTTGCTCATCCGGTGTGCCCTGAGAACGAGATATGTGCAGCTCCTATCGGGATTTGTCGACACAGCGGGCGGTCTTGCTGGTCTTGTTTTACCATTGTCGAAATGTCTTATAAACTGGGATTCCGAGTCCGATCGGGTCTTCCTGGGAGAAGGAATATCCTTCGTTGATCGCAAGAGCTTATCATGGGCTAAGTTGGGACACCCCTACAGGGTTTAAACTTTCGAAAGCTGTGCCCGCGGTTATGGGCAGATGGGAATTTGTTAATGTCCGGTTGTAGATAACTTGACACCAGATCCGAATTAAAACGCATCAACCGCGTGTGTAGCCATGATGGTCTCTTTTCGGCGGAGTCCGGGAAGTGAACACGGTTTCTGTGTTATGTTTGACGTAAGTAGGAGTTCAGGATCACTTCTTGATCATTGCTAGCTTCACGACCGTTCCACTTGTTCTCTTTTCGCTCTTATTTGCGTATGTTAGCCACCATATATGCTTAGTCGCTGCTGTAGCCTCACCACTTTACCCCTTCCTTTCCCTTTAAGCCTTGCTAGTCTTGACACCCATGGTAATGGGATTGCTGAGTCCTCGTGGCTCACAGATTACTACAACAACAGTTGCAGGTACAGGTTTTGCGATGATCATGACGCGAGAGCGATGTATGCTTGTTTTGGAGTTCTTCTTCTGCTTCTTCGATCAGGGGATAGGTTCCAGGTAGGCAGCCTGGGCTAGCAGGGTGGATGTCGTTTGAGTTTCTATTTGTGTTTCATCCGTAGTCGGATGATGCTCTTATGTATTGTGATGTTGTATTCATGTGGCATTGTATGCCTTATGTATGTATCCCCATCTATTATGTAATGTTGATGTAATGATATCCACCTTGCAAAAGCGTTTCAATATGCGGGTCTATCCTTGGTGGGACCTTCGAGTTCCTTTTGGATAGGCTCGCATATTGGGCGTGACATCGCCCCTGTAAGGCTCCCCGGAACGAAGGAAACCCCGCCAGGGGCAGAGAGAAAGAGGATTGCAATGCTGGAAGTGATGAAGGGGATAAAGAGGAAACCAGCGAGGTGGAATTCTAGAAGGCCACTAACGCCTTGTGCATCGACGGGGGTGCATCTTTGCACTCCTCTCACCGCCAGCTTAAACAGTGGGCGCGTGAGGTCAATGCCAAGGAGCCAGTAGCAGGTTCACGGAGGCCGCTCAAGTGGTCACGCATGCCCATCATCTTTGACAAAGAGGACCACCCCGACCGCACCATTGCGGTAGGGTGCTTGCCGTTGTTGGTCTCTCGAACAATCCGCAACCTCAAGGTCACAAAGATGTTGGTTAATGGAGGGGCTAGGTGGAATCTGATTTCCCCACAAGTTCTGAGCAAACTCCAGATAGCAGAGGAAGAGCTTAAGGCCACTGGCACTTTCAAGGAGTTAATCCCGGCAGGAGCCGTCCTAAGGGAAACATCAAGTTGCTAGTGACGTTTGGGGGTGAGTTAAAATACCGGAATAAAAAGATTGTGTTTGATGTGATCGACCTCCCCCTGCTGTACAATGGAATCCTTGGGCGCCCGGCCCTAGGCAAGTTTATGGCAGCATCCCACTATGCCTACAACACCTTGAAAATGCTAGGCCTGACGGGCGTCATTTCCATTCCATCAGATAAGAAAGATGCGATGATATGCGTGGATAAGATGTACCGGAACGTGGTAGCGGCAGAGGCTGCTGAAACCCGCGGTCACTAAGGAAAGCAAAGGAAAGAAGAAGGATAGTAAGGACACTGGCAAGGAATCCGGGAAGCGTGCCCCTACTAAGTGCACAGCACCCATTGATGACGTGCCGGAGTGTTCCAACAGCAAGACGACCAAGGCTGCTCCACTCCATGTGCAAAAGGTCTCAGTAGGGCTGGCTGGAACTGAAGGTACCTTTATCGTCGGTGCCACCCTCGATGACAAATAGGAAAGCGCACTCGTTGCCTTCCTGTGGGCGAATATCGATGTGTTTGCCTGGAAACCATCTGATATCTCCGGTGTTCCCAGGGAGGTAATCGAGCACCACCTTGCTGTCTGCCCACATGCCCGACCCATCAAGCAGAAGGTGCGGAAGCAGGCCTCGGAGCGGCAGCAGTTCATTGCCGAGCAGATTAAGAAACTTGAGGCAGCTGGTTTGGACAGAGGAGTACTGCATCCAACATGGTTAGCAAACCTAGTGGTTGTGCGCAAGGCTAGTGGGAAGTGGAGGCTTTGCATTGATTTCACAAATTTGAACAAGGCATGCCCAAAGGACCTGTTCCTCTTGCCGCGCATTAATCAGATTGTGGATTCCACTTTCGGGTGTTATCTGCTCTCCTTTCTAGATACATATTCTGGGTACCATCAGATATTAATGTCCAAGGAAGATGAGGAAAAGACCTCATTCATCACCCCATGTGGCACATAATGCTTTGTGTGCATTCCTTTCGGGTTGAAGAGTGTCGGTCCATTTTTGCAAGAGCAGTCCAAATTGATTTCGAGCCACATTTGCACAAGAACATTAAAGATTTTATCGATGACATTGTGGTCAAGACCACGGATAGATCAACCCTCATCCAGGATTTGGAAGAGACATTTACTAATTTACAGAAGATCAATTTGAAGCTAAACCCGGAGAAGTGTGTGTTTGGTGTTCCCTCCGGCAAGCTGCTTGGTTTCTTTGTGTCCCACCGTGGGATTGAGGCCAACCCAGATAAGATCATGGCCATTGAGAAGATCCCAGCACCCAAGACAGTTAAGGATGTGAGGCATATGACGGGGTGCATTGCAGTGCTTAGCAGATTCATCTCCAAGTTTGCCGAGCGCGCCTTGCCGCTCTTCAAAGTTTTGAAGAAGGCAGGGCCTATGAAGTGGACCTCGGAAGTCGATGCGGCATTGCAAGATTGGAAGACATACTTATCTTCTGTGCCCACTTTGGTTGCACCCAAACCACAAGAACCATTGCTACTATATCTAGCAGCAACTAATAAAGTGGTCAGCGCATCGTTAGTGGTGCAGTGGGAGGTAGAGGAGACAGCAGCCTCAGCAGATGTCCCGCCAAGGGAAGAAAGAGAGAATAGCCCGGCAAGGTCAGATATGGATCAGGACAAAGAGAAGCACGACAGCGGAGACAACCCAAAGACACGGCAAGGAAGAAAGTGGTGCAGCACCCAGTATACTTCGTCAGCTCCCTGTTGCATGGGGCTAGATCCAGGTATTCCAGCATGCAAAAGTTCATTTTTGGCCTCATCATGGCCTCAAGGAAACAACACCACTACTTCCAAGCCCATGAGATCACGGTTGTCACATGTTTTCCATTGCAAAGGATACTCCGGAACCCAGAGGCTACTGGCAAATAGTGGAATGGGCATTGGAGTTATCCAGCTTTTGCCTAAAGTTTGAAAGCACATCAACAGTTCAGAGCAGGGCTTTGGCAGAGTTTATTGCTGAATGGACGCCAAGCCCTGATGAGGAAGTGCTTAGAACAGTTATCCCCGGCAAGGAATCGCCCTAAGAATGGATCATGTATTTTTGATGGTGCCTTCTCCCTGCAAGGTGCAGGGGCTGGCGTGCTTCTTGTTTCTCCCACTGGAGAGCACTTGAATTACGTCGTCCAGATGAACTTTTCCCGGGAGGAGGCAACCAACAATACATCAGAGTATGAAGGGCTCCTTGCCAGGCTAAGGATTGCCACAGAATTGGTAATCAAGAAGCTGATCATTCAAGGAGACTCACATCTTGTTGTGAAACAAGTCAACAAGGATTACCAAAGTCCATTGATGGAGGCATACGTCGAGGAAGTGAGAAGATTAGAGGAGCACTTTGACAGGTTACAAACGGAGCACGTACCTCGTGCGAAAAACAACATAGCTGATCACCTATCAAAGTGCACCGTGCAGAAGCTTCCTGTGGAACCAGGAACTTTTGTTCTCCATCTTACTCAACCCTCCGTATCCTAGACAACAATGGCCCGAAAGAGTAGTAAATTGGACTCCGATAAGCCTCTCCCGATAGAGCCTCCCGAGGCTCCTAGCAGGGACCCTACCAGAAACCACTCCCCTTCGACTGTCGGGTCGCACCCTCCTACCAGGCCAATGGTCCCCGTGGTCGAGAGATGCACCCTCACGAATGAGGAGGTGCCGCTAGTCCTCATTGACGAGACCAGGCTCCCAATTGGGCAAGGCACAAAGTCCATTTCCTCCAAACTGGAGAACTTCCCAAAGAGCAAGAAGAAGTAGAAAGAGTAGCCCGGAGGGCCAGTATGAACCAGTTTATTGATGACACTCTATACAGAAGGAGGCCCAGTGGTGTGAAATTGAAGTGGATTTGCCGGGAAGAGGGAAAGGAACTGTTGGTGGAAATACACAAAGGCATGTGCGGCTCCCACATTGGATCAAGGGCTTTAGTTGGAAAGCATTCCGGCAAGGATTCTACTGGTCCATAGCACTCCAAGATGCGGTCGAGCTAGTCACCAAGTGTGAAGACTGTTAGTTCCATTCAAAGAACATCCATCTGCTAGCCCAAGCACTTCAAACAATCCGTTTGTCATGGTCGGTTTTGGTCTGGGGGCTCGATATCCTCGGCCCTTTCCCTCGAGGTGCCAGGGGCTTTGAATTGTTGTTCGTTGCAATCGAAAAGTTTACAAAGTGGCCAGAAGTAGATGCCGTGAGAAAGCTGACTTCTTAGTCAGCTATCAAGTTCTTGAAAGATTAGGTGTGCCGCTTTGGAGTTCCTACACGGATCATCACTGACAACATCACCCAATTCACGAGTCACGCCTTCATGCAATATGTTTATGCCCTCAGAAGCAAGATCCCATTTGCCTCTGTTGCACATCCCAGAAGCAATGGACATGCTGAGAGGGTGAACCCTGAAGTGCGGCGGGGCCTCAAGACAAGAACATTTGATAAGTTGCTGAAGTGCGGCAGGCGATGGATCGATGAGCTGCCGGTGGTCCTCTGGTCCCTCAGAACGACATCAAATCGGGCTACCGGGCAGACTCCCTTCTCCCTAGTCTATGGGGCAGAAGCAGTTATCCACACGGAACTCATTTACGGGTCACCTTGAGTACTTGCCTACGATGAAGTAGTGCAGGAACAACACTGGCGTGACGATGCTGTTCTTCTCAAGGAAAACCATATCCGAGCTGCTACGCGTGCTGCATGCTACCAGCAAGCCCTGCGGCTATGATTGCTTCTCGAGGAGAACCATCTCTGGGCTGCTACGTGTGCTGCACGCTACCAGCAAGCCCTGCGCCTCTATCATAGCCGCAAGTTTCATGCCCGGTGTTTTGAGGAAGGTGACCTTGTCCTTAGGCGCGTTCAGTCCGCCAAGGGTGCAAACAAGTTATCACTGAAGTATGAAGGCCCTTATCGGGTAGTACGAGTCACCAGACCTGGCGCAGTCTGTCTGGAGACCAGAGATGGCATTCAATTGCAAAACTCATGAAATATTGAGCATCTCCACAAGTTCTATCTGTAAGGGGCGGCTGTCGGGCCCTGCCCAGCATCCACCCTTTTGTACCGGCCTTGCCTTAGTTGCACGTTACCACTTGTACAAAGCCAGGCGCAGACCCTGAGCAACAAAGAAATAAATGAAGCGCTGGGGGGCCTCGGCGAGTGCATGCATCCATAAGCATATCATGAGAATTGCATGTTCATGTAGATAAGATCGCATTTGGCATCATCTTCATATGCATAAACTTCAGGCTCCTATCATGGACTCAGTCCCCAAGAGGAGATGAGAAGACAAGCCAGCACTGCGGTCTCTGGCAAGCCAAACAAATAAGTTCATCCTCTTATCCATATGTGTTCTGTAAGTAAAGGCTTTTGCATCAGAAAACCCTGCTACCCATTGAAACTTAGGTGCTCCCACCCTTCAACTCGAACGCTGCTTCGGTCAGGGTGATCGCAGTGGCCTTTGATGGATAAGGACCGGCAGAGGGCTGGTCCCTCTGTGTAATTTATGCCCGGTAGGCTTACTTCTCGGCAAAAACACAGAGGGTACCGACAGGATAGCCTGCCAGGAGAAACTCGTTGATCCGAAAGTATAGAGGCGTCCCACCTCTACATGGACATACACATGCACGAGTCCACGGCAAGGTTCATCTTTTTCATTAATATGCAGATCAAACAAGTATAGACCTTACATACACACACATGGATTCGAGAGATTACATTATTTGAACCAAAATTTGGCAAATGCCTACAGAGTTAAGATTGAAAAAAGATAAGTGCCCTGTGATCTCCTCTTTTCGTTTTCCCTCCACCAGGTATTGCGATGGGAAGAGGAGAAGACTAGAGGCGAGCCCAAGCAGGGGTCCACCCTGGTCTTGTCATGGCTGGCTAAATGCAGCCTGACAAGATCGGGAGTGGCGAGGCTGTGAAGGGGGGCACATAAATTAGCTCGACAGTCCACCACGTCCGGGACCAGCAAGAAGCCCCAGCTTGACTGATGGAGGAATCAACCACCAATGCTGAGCTGGAAGACTGCTGGAGGGGGACGAAGCTGCTAAGAGAACATCCCTTCCCGGCTATCATCCAAAGAGACTGGTGATGATGGTGCCAGGGAGAGAAGGGGGAAGCAGGAAAATGGGGCGGTTGGAAATATGCTACAAAGGCATCGGCACCATCGTACTCCGACCTGATGCCCCATCGCCCGCCTTCCCCGCTGTCCATCGTTTTCTCTCCTTCACCACCACTCCAGGGAGACACCAAACTCATGAGTCGTCACCTTCCTCGGCGAGATGACCAGCGGCAGGAGCAATCAGGACACCCAAGGTGCGCCGATCCCCAACTTGGCGGGCAGGAAGGCGCCCTCATCATCGACATCAACCCCAGTTCCAAGGGAAGGGGCAGTACTGGGATATCTAACGATCCCAAGCCCTATGCCTTGGACCCGGACTAGACTCACTCCCCAAGCATCAGCACCGTTACTTGGCGTCATCAACTCCAATCTAAGGCCTGGGACCTGGCCCCGGGCTCTCCCCTTTAGCATAACAGAGAGAAATCATAGAATGAAGGGAGAAAGGGGAGTGGATGAATGCCTCCATTCCTCCCCAGGTCCTCCTTTTATAGGCGAGTTGGGGGCTGGTGGCTGATTCCTTGATGGGTAACCACCGCCCTCCTCCACCAATCCCAGAAGAATGGGCCTCTTCCTTAATGCTCTTCCGCACCATGCACCTCCATTACCTACTCCACTCAATGAGTGTGGCATACGTGGCTGAGGATAAGGGCATGGTGGGAAGAGTGAATTGGCAGTTACCCGCTCGTGTGTTAAAGTCATTCATGGGCCATTACAAGGATGACCCCACCAAGATTGGCGTTACATGGCATGCGGAAAAACTGAAAACTAACCTGAATTCAAGATAAAGAAGCAAAGAAGATCTCAAAGAGCGGAGCCATTCTTGCACTCTTGCATGTGCACTAGTTAGGGCCTGCCCTGATGACGCCCAGCGGCACGGTTGTGCCAGGCCCGAGGGCTCCTGTCGATGCAACAAACCTTGGGTCCATTGCCATAACTATGCATAGGCACAAAGATAGAGATTGCAACACCAAGATCAAGCAAAGAAAGGAGGACCAGTTCATCAAAGAGTCCAAGTGCAGATAAAGAAGATCGAGATAAGCCAAAGAAGCAAGATATTGTGAAGGGTAGAACCTCCCTTGTCGGGCAGGCGAGCCTGGTGGGGTCGGGTTTGCCCCGGAAGCATATTTCCAGATTGTCCTGACAGGCCCTGTCGGGGCTTACGGAGTCCAACTACTCCACCGCTCCACCTCACAAGAGAAGCAAGTCAGAGATCAGTATGGTGTCAAGCCCCGAGATGACTAAGTGGCTGCTTTCTGCCACATGGCAACCACTTTCTACAGCAAAACCTCCGTATGACACCCGTTCTGGGACATGTCAAGCAAGCAGATGTGAAGCTGGCAAAATAGCCCGGCAAGGGATGCCAAGCACACCGTGATGTGACACTGGATGGCGCATTTAATGCGCTCTGTAGCCTATATACTTAGGTATGATAGCAATGTTTTCTATCAAATTAGTACACAAAGACTGATTTTCCACTGTGGTAACCCCTTGGTCTATAAAAGGAGGCCCATGGCAAACATAAAAAAGCTTCGGTTCACGAGGTCGCCAAGCTCAGGCCCTCACAGACCCATACACACATAGCCACTTCGACTGATGCAACCCTGTTGGGCAAAGTGCGCTATGTCCACCACCACCTTTTCCACCATGAATCCACCAAAGTAGGAGTAGGGTTTTACGCCTCATGGCGGCCCGAACCTAGGTAAATTGCCGGTGTGATCTCTGCTGTGCTGCCCGACGCTTCTCCGCTCTTTGTGCAACGTGCCCATCCCCCCGCCGAATCAAAAGGTGATTCTAGCCCCATTATTGGTCGTGGTATCCTGCGACATCTGCCCCGCTGTCAACCAACATCTTTGTGACCTTGAGGTTGCGATCATTGGTGAAACCAACAACAGAAAGTACCCTACCGCGTTGGTACGGTCAGGGTGATCCTCTCCGTCAAAGATGAAGGTCGTGAGGGACCATTTGAGTTGTTTCCGGGAGTCTGCCACTGGCTCTACGGCATTGAACTCACGTGCCCACTGTTTAAGCTGGCTATGAGAGGATTGCAACGATGCGCCTCTGTCAATGCACAGGGCCTCAGTGGCTTTCTGGAACTCTTGCTCACTGGTTTCCTCTCCATCCCCTTCGTCACTTTCGCCATCATCTTCCTTCTTCTCAGGCCTCTAGCAGGTTTTTCTTTTGGCTGGGGAATTTTGTCGCGATGGCCTCCTCTACCGCACCTTCCTGGTCTCCTTCCTTGTCACACTTCTCGTATTCAGCTTTCTGCTTCTTGACAAGTTTCTCAACTTGGTGACACTCTTGGAGGTCATGGCCCTTGGTTCGGTGGATCTTGTGGTATGATCTGTTGGCCTTCCCAGGCTTTTCGGTCGCCGTGGCCTCCCGGCAATCCGTGCACGTTATACATTTCCAACGTATCTACTTTTCCAAGATCTTTTGCCCTTTTTTTGGTCACTAATTTGCATGATTTGAATGGAACTAACCTGGACTGACACTGTTTTCAGCAGAATTGCCATGGTGTTATTTTTGTGCAGAAATAAAAGTTCTCGGGATGACCAAACTTCACGGAGATCACTTTTGTAATAAATAAAAAATATTGGCAAAAGAATCAACCAAAGGGGACCCACACCCTGTCCACATTGGTGGAGGGTGCGCCCTCTATCCTTGTGGGCCCCCTAGAACTCCACCGACCCCAACTCCAACTCCATATATTCACGTTCGAGGAGAAAAATTCAGAGAGAAGGATTCATTGCATTTTATGATATGGAGCCGCTGCCTCCTCCTGCTCTTCCTTGGGAGGGCAGATTTGGAGTTCGTTTGAGGATCCGGAGAGGGGAAATCATCGTCGTCGTCATCATCAACCATCCTCCATCACCAATTTCCTGACACTCAGCGTCGTGCGTGAGTAATCCCATCGTAGGCTTGCTGGATGGTGATGGGTTGGATGAGATTTACCATGTAATCGAGTTTGTTTTGTTAAGGTGTGATCCCTAGTATCCACTATGTTCTAAGATTGATGTTTCAATGAACTTGCTATGCTTAATGCTTGTCACTAGGGCCCGAGTGCCATGATTTCAGATCTGAACCTATTATGTTTTCATGAATATATTTGTGTTCTCGATCTTATCTTGCAAGTTATAGTCACCTACTATGTGTTATGATCCGACAAGCCCGGAGTGAAAATAGTCGGGACACTTCCCGATGATGACCCTAGTTTGAGAAGTTCATGTATTCACTTAGTGCTAATGATTTTTCCGGTACTCTATTAAAAGGAGGCTTTAATATCCCTTAGTTTCCAATAGGATCCCGCTGCCACGGGAGGGTAGGACAAAAGATGTCATGCAAGTTCTTTTCCATAAGCACATATGACTATATTCAGAATACATGCCTACATTATATTGATGAATTGGAGCTAGTTCTGTGTCACCCTATGTTATAACTATTGCATGATGAATGCCATCCGACATAATTATCCATCATCGATCCATTGCCTACGAGCTCATTTCATATTGTTGTTTGCTCAGTTACTTCTCCATTGCCACTGTTACGATTGGTACAAAACTGCTACCGTTACTTTTGCCACTTTTACCATTACTTCTGTACTACTTTGCTACTAAATACTTTGCTGCAGATATTAAGTCTTTCAGGTGTGCTTGAATTGACAGCTCAGCTTCTAATACTTGAGAATATTCTTTGGCTCCGCTTGTGTCGAATCAATAAATTTGGGTTGATACTCTACCCTTGAAAACTGTTGCGATCCCCTATACTTGTGGGTTATCAAGAACTTTTTTTCGTGCCATTGCTAGGGAGCATAGCTCTATTCTCTGAGTCACTTGGGATTTATATGTATTGATCACTATGAGGAATTTGAAAGATCAAAGAACCAAGATTTTTCCCTCAACTACAAGGGGAGGTAAAGAACTCCCATCCAGCTATGCACTTCATTCACCTTCTGTTTTGAGTAAACTTGCGACACCTACACCTGCTATTGATTCTGAAATGTCACATGTTATTAATGATGCCACTTTTGATATGCATGATGCTTATTATGATACTTCTTTTCTTGATCATATTGTGCCACTAGGTGAATTTCTTGATGAACAACTTTCTAGGGTTGGAGAGAATGAAATTACTGAAACTGATGATATTACTGAAAGTGAAGATTATGATTCTCCCCCTAGATATGAATTGCATGTTGTACCTGAGGGTTATATTATGGATGAAGAAACTGCTAGAGACTTTCTTGCTTGCAATGATAGAGATGATCTTAAGAAACTCTTAAATAAGCTAAAAGAAAAGTCTTTGAATGCTTTGGTTGAATCTGATCCTTTCTATGGCTATGAATCTGAAACTGTTGTGACACATCTTACTAAATTGAATGATATAGCCACCCCATTTGCTCATGAGGAAAAAAATCTGCTATTACTATATTATTAAGTTGTTTCCTTTCTCATTAAAGGGTGATGCTAAGATACAGTTTAATTCTCGTGCTCCTGATTGTGTGCGTAGTCCCCAGGATATGACTTACTACTTCTCTGTAAAATATTTTCCTGCTCATAAGAAACAAGCTGCCTTATGGTAAATATTTAACCTTGTGCAAATTGAAGAAGAGAGTCTCCCACAAGCTTAAGGGAGGCTTCTCCAATTACTAAATGCTTTTCCTGATCATCCTCTCAAGAAAAATGAAATACTTGATATCTTTTATAATGGACTAACCGATGCTTCTAGGAACAACCTAGATAGTTGTGCTGGTTGTGTTTTCAGCAAAAGAACTATTGAGCAAGCTAAATTGCCATTGAATACTATATTGAGTAATGATAATGATTGGGCACTTCTTGAACTAACCCCTAAGCCAACTCTGAAGAAAAGGGGTATTCTATTTCTCAGCCCCGAAGATATGCAAGAGGGAAAAAATCTATGAAAGAAAAAGGTATTAAAGCTGAAGATGTTAAGAATTTACCACCTATTGAAGAGATACATGGTCTTGATAACCCAACACAGGTTGTAGATGTAAATTCTCTCTATAGATTTGATGAAGGTGATACCCCTCATGATAAGTCTGCTAGTCAATGCTCGGATGAGTTTGATAATTTTATTGTTAAACAAGAAAACTTCAATGCTTATGTTGGTAGACAATTTAAATGTAATACTTATATGGTTGAACACTTGAGTGATTATATGTCTAGAGTTAAGAATGAGCTTAAGCTTATTAGTAAACATGCTTCCATGGTTACAACTCAAGTAGAACAAGTACTTAAGGCACAAGATGATTTGCTCCATGAGTTAAATAATAAGAACAATGATAATGTTGTTAGGTCATGACTAGAGGTGGTAAAATTGCCCAGGAAACTTTATATCCTGAGGGCCATCCTAAGAGAGTTGAGAAAGATTCTCAGATAATTCATATTGATGCACCTAGTCCTTCTAATAAAAAGAAAAAAACACTGATAGGACTTTGCATGCTTATAGTGAACCTGTTATTGACACACCTTAGAATCCAAAAATATTTCTATTTCTGATGCTGAGACACAGTCTGGTGATGAACATGAACCTAGTGATAATGTTAATGATGATATTTGTGTTGACGCTCAACCTAGTAATGATAATGATGTAGAGATTGAACCTGTCGTTGATCTTGATAACCCACAATCAAAGAATCAACATTATGATAAGAGAGACTTTGTTGCTAGGAAGCACGGTAAAGAAACATAACCATGGGTTCAGAAACCCATTCCCTTTCCTCCTAAGCCATCCAATAAAAAGGATGATGAGGATTTTGAGCACTTTGCTGAATTGATTATACCTATCTTTTTGCGTATGTGCTTGACTGATATGCTTAAAATGCCTCCTTATGCTAAGTATATGAAAGATATTTTCACTAATAAAAGGAAGATACCGGAAGATGAAATTTCCACCATGGTTGCCTATTATACTTTTAAGGGTGGAATACCAAAGAAACTAGGAGACCCAGGGGTACCAACTATACCATGCTCCATTAAAAAAAACTATGTTAAAACTGCTTTATGTGATCTTGGAGCTGGTGTTAGTGTTCTACCTTTCTCTTTATATCAAAGACTTGATTTGAAAAAGTTGAAACCTACTGAAATCTCTTTGCAAATGGCTGATATATCAACTACTATACCCATCGGTATTTCTGAGGATGTGCCTGTTGTGGTTGCAAACATTACTATCTTAATGAACTTTGTTATTCTTGATATTCCCGAGGACGACAGTATGTCGATCATCCTTGGTAGACCCTTTTTGAATACTGTAGGGGCTATTATTGATTACAACAAAGGCGATGTCACTTTTCATGTTAATGGTAATGAGCATATGGTTCACTTTCCGAAGAAACAACCTCAAGTTCATAGTATCAATTCTATTGGAAAAGTTTCAACTATTACTATTGGAGGTTTTGAATTCCCTCTTCCTACTGTCAAAAAGAAATATGATATTCATACTGTTGGGGACATGCATATCCCTGTTGAGGTAACCTAGTCTTATTCAAAAATCCTTCGGTTTCATGTCATTCAGAAGAAGTTTGTTAATAAGACTTGATCAACCTTGTTAATGGATTCCTTTTGATGAGCATGAGATGGATGAATTTAGAAGGCCAAACTTTCTGTATCCACCTTTTACTTTATATTATTTAGATTAAATAAAGCAAAAATAGTATTTTTCGTTTGTTTTCTGAATTATCCGTGCAATAAAACATACAAAGAAAATAAAATTTCTCCAAATGCCTTGAATTTGAAGTACAATTTTTTTTAGAATATTTGAGAATTTCTGGCACTAAGAACACACCAGGGGGATGCACCGGTGAGCCACAAGGAAGGAGGACGCGCCCCCTGTCTTGTGGGGCCCACGTGGGTCCCCTCCACTTATTCTAGCACCCATCCACTTTGTCTTCCTCCAGAAAAAATCGTCCCTTAGCTCAAACCATGTTCTTGCTCATGTTGCTGCCATTTTCGATCTCCTTGCTCAAAGCTCCATTGACAAAACTACTTTGGGGGATTTTTCTTCGGTATGTGACTCCTCCAATGGTCCAATTAGTTTTTATTGTAGTGCTTTATTTATTGCAAATTGTTGCTGCTGAGGTGACCCTGTTCTTGAGCTTTCATGTCAAATTTATATGGTCCAAAGTAGTTTTGATGCATTATATAGCCTCTAGGCACTTGTGGGAGTAGTTGCTATCAATTTTGTTGAGTTTGATTCACTTTCATTTTGAGTTGCTATAAATTCAAGAAATTTTTTAGAGGGAGAAAATGATGAGGAGATTGTTGAGAGGCTCCTCGAGCCGGGGTTCAAAGGAGAAAGAAAATGAAGAGAAGGAAAAGCTCAAGTAGAACCTTGCTCGCACCACGGAGGTTCGGTCGTGTGAGTGGCCAAGTGATGCACTCTTGGAGGCAGCCGAAATTTACGAGGATTTATATTATTTGGCCAAGAATGTAGGCATCACCGACTTCATCCATGACCAGTGTGATCAGTACCTCCTACTCACCAATACTTTCGGGCAAAATTTTCATTTTCATGCTAGGAGATCACCACCTGCGGTAGAGTTTTATTTATATGATGAGCATAAGGAGATGACGCTTTATGATTTTTGTGAGGTTTGCAACTTACCTTTTGAGGGAAGCATCGAGGAACCACGTCCTACTGATGTGGAAGATTTTATTAATGATGTTACTGTAGCGGAAAGAAGAAAGGCGTCGGAGACAAGAGTGCCTAGTATACATTTTCCTATCCTGCGCTACTACTCATTATTTGCTAGTAGATGTTTAATTAGTCGCGGGGACAGGGGAGGCCCTAGTGCTCCTGACCTTGCTGTTTTGTGCCATGCTTTGATTCGTGATAGAACCTTCAGTTTAGGCGCTATGGTTGGTAAATGGTTAAGTCTAAACCGTACAAAGGGTACTATTTTCGGAGGTATTTTCGCCTCCCGCCTTGTTAGACGCTTCGAGATACCCATTAGGCACGATGAAAAATAGGAGAAGTTGCTACCCACTATATACTTATATTATGATAGCATGGTAGCACATAGGTTTATTCGCTATGATATGGAAAGGAGACTTATTTACAACCTGGTATTTAGCGAGGATACTTTTCAGATTATTACCTTGCCTGCACCTGCTTTGTTCGATATTAATTGAGGCAGGTACTTTGTTATGCCCACGGACATTCACGCATACTGGGAGGAGACACGATCCCCAGATCCTGAGCCAGAGCCATCACCTAATCCTTAGCATGAGTCTATTTATCAGTGGGATCCGCAGGAGCTCGCCAACTAGGGGAAGCCCCAGGATCCTCCTCAGTACACCGGGGAGGGCTACTTTGATCCATGGGCCTACACCAATTTAGGCCAAAAGCCTAAGCTTGGGGGAGTACATACTTCCCACCGACATTACATTCATGTTCACACACTCATTCTAGTTGTTGGTGTTCATACTTTTTCATTGTATTATCCATGCTAGTTTATTTTCTTCTGCTCGGTTCTTCTTGTGTGTTTGAAAATACTTTGAGAAAACCACAAAAAAAATAGTTGTAGCTTCTAGCTAGTTTACTTTTCATGTCTATGTAGTTTTATTAAAAGGAAACCCCAAAAAAAATTCTCATTCTTCTTTTGCTTGTTGGGAGCTTTCCCGTGTAAATAGCTTTTCCTGTTCTTGTTTTACTTCCTTCAGAAAAACAAAAACTCCAAAAACATTTCAATGTGTTTCTTTGAAATTATTTTCTTTTATTTGGGGGCCGAGAGGAGAAGACCATGATGAAAATGATGAGTGGCTCTCATATGCATTATTGTCGATCTAACAAAGAGCCCATATTACCTTGTCTTCTCTATTGAATAAATGTTTGGAGATTCTAGCTTAGTCCAATGCATGTGCACTATTATTATTATCCACACCGTCTGGTCTTGCAAGTGAAAGGCAATAATGACGATATATGATGAAATGATTGAGATGAGGAAAAGCAAGTATGAACTCGGCCTATCTTGTTTTCATGAATACGATTATTTCATCGTTCTTGATTCAGCCTATTATGAATGAAACATGTTTGCAATGACAATTAGAGATTATAGTTATTCATGTCATGCTTAATTAGCTAGGAGTTTATAATGGTTAACCTTGCCTGCCAACATGCTATTGAAATGGTTGTGATGTAGTATGATACAATGGTATCCTCCTTTGAATGACTCGAGTGACTTGACTTGGCACATGTTCACGCATGTAGTTGAAAAAAATCAACATAGCCTCCATGATATTTATATATTACTTATGCTTGCACTCAGTGTTGGTTAATCTCAATGCATGTTCATGACTGTTGTCGCTCTCTAGTTGGTCACTGCCCAGTCTTTTTCTAGCCTTCACTTATACTAAGCGGGAATATTACTTGTGCATCTACTTCCATAAATCCCAGAGTTGTTCCATATGAGTCCACCATACCTACCTATATGCGGTATTTACCTGCCGTTCCAAGTAAATTTGCATGTGCCAAACTCTAAACCTTCAAATAAAATCATGTTTTGTATGCTCGAATCACTCATGTAGCAACTAGGATTGTGTATATCTTCCATGCTAGGTGGGTTATTCTCACGATGAGTGGATGTCGGATTATGGTTTCCACAAACCCTTGAGAGGTTTAAACTCTGGGGTGCGTGTGAAGATCTCACTCTCCCCAGTCTGCCGACTCGCCAATCTCACAGCCTAACGCGTCGAGCTCGAAGGAAATGGGACACGACTATTTACCCAGGTTTGGGCCACCTTGCGGTGTAAAACCCTACTCCTGCTTTGTGGTGGATTTGCCTCGAGGGGCTTAGGAAGAACTAATACAGTGGAAAACAACCTCAGGAGGAGTGTTCTTGGGCTCAAGTGAGCTGGTGAGGGTGGAATGGATCCCATCCCCCTCCTTGGTGGTGGCTAGGTCCTATTTATAGGGGCCTTGGTCCTCTTCCTGAATGGAGGCGGGAAGGGATCCCACAATGGCCAAATTTGAAGGGAGACAACAAGTACATATTATCCTGACTAAAGTGGTCTTCACCTGCAAAATTCTATGGTTGTGACGCTGTGGTGGGCTCAGCGATGACCTCCGTCCTGCCGTCCTAGCGGTCTTGGTCTTGTTGCACGGGAACGGAACCTTTGGCTGCTTCCTCGGGACTTCGCGCCTGCTGCTTGCCTCCTTTGCACCAAAGAGGAAACTGGTACCCTGCGCCCGCTGGCACCCGCCTGGCCTCGATCATCATGGATCATGTCACCTGAACCTCATGAGGTGAGCCTTGCATAGAAATCTCCACTCCTCAGGAGCCAGCCTGTGGAGGCTGATCCCTTTGGAGGTCTTGGTGTCGTCCACCTCACGAGTCTTGGCCCCTCGCGAGGGTATTGGGTTGTCGATGTCAAAACTGGGCTGTACTAGGCCGTCGATGGAGCTACGCCGCGGGCCGCAGGCAGGCAAGTCTAGATACCCCCGTATCCAGAACGCCGACAGTAGCCCCCGGGCCCAAGGCGTGCTCAGACTTGGCTTCTGGGCGAAGCCAAAGGGCAAGTGCAGAGGTCCACAGGCCCCAACTGCCTGCGGCCATGGGTGACGCATGGCGATCAATGGGACATGGGCGTGTCCACTTCCCCACGCCGCCTTGAAATCCGTTAGGCCTGGCGGCCACCCGTTGCTAGTGCAATCTTCCTCCGTTGGTCGTCGCGCTTGGCCTTGGCTTCTTCTCCCCCCAACTTGCTATCCCTCTTGTGTATCTGATGTTGGTTTCCCGCCTCCTTGCTTCCGCCATGGGCCCGCAGCAACTGTGATGATGAAGTTACTGGCGCAGGGCTTCGCCTAAGCACTATGATGATATGACCGAGGTGTTAAACTGTGGAGGGGCGCACTGCACACGGCTAAGAGATTGTCTGTTGTGCTTTGGGGTGCCCCCGTCCTCGTATATAAAGGAGGGAGGGAGCAGGCGACTGGCCTAGAGGGGCGCACTAGAGGGGGAGTCCTACTAGGACTCCCAGTCCTAGTACGAGTCCCCTTCCCTTTTCGGAGTAGGAGAAGGGGAAAGGGAAAGAGAGAGGGAGAAGGAAAGGAGGGGGCGCACCCTCCCCTACTGCAATTCAGTTTGGCTAGGGGGGCGCAAGCCACCTCCTAGCCACCGGCCTCCTCTTCCCACTAAGGCCCATGAAAGCCCAATACTCTCCCGAGGGGCTCCGGTAACCTACCAGTACTCCGGAAAATACCCGAATCACTCCAGAACCATTCCAGTGTCTGAATATAACCTTCCAATATATCAATCTTTATGTCTCGACCATTTCAAGACTCCTCATCATGTCTGTGATCTCATCCGAGACTTTGAACAAAGTTTGGTCATCAAATCACATAATTCATAATACAAATCATCATCGAATGTTAAGTGTGTGGACCCTATGGGTTTGAGAACTATGTAGACATGATCGAGACACATCTCCGATCAATAAACATTAGCGGAACCTGGATGCTCATATTGACTCGTACATATTCTACGAATATCTTTAGCGGTCAAACCGCACAACAACCTTTGTCATCGGTGTGTTACTTGCCCGAGATTCGATTGTCGGTATAATCATACCTAGTTCAATCTTGTTACCGGCAGGTCTCTTTACTTGTTCCGTAATGCTTCATCTCATAACTAACTCATTAGTCACATTGCTTGCAAGGCTTATAGTGATGAGCGTTACCGAGAGGGCCCAGAGATACCTCTCTGAAACATGGAGTGACAAATCCTAATCTTGATATATGCCAACCCAACAAACACCTGCGGAGACACCTATAGTGCATCTTTATAATCACCCAGTTACGTTGTGATGTTTGATAGCACACAAGGTGTTCCTCCGGTATTCGTGAGTTACATAATCTCATAGTCTCAGGAACATGTATAAGTCATGAGGAAAGCAATAGCAATGAAACTGTAACAATCATAATGCTAAGCTAACGGATGGGTCTTGTCCCTCACATCATTCTCCTAATGATGTGATCCCATTCATCAAATGACAACACATGTCTATGGTTAGGAAACATAACCATCTTTGATTAACAAGCTAGTCAAGTAGAGGCATACTAGGGACACTATGTATTGTCTATGTATTCACACATGTACTAAGTTTCCGGTTAATACAATCTAGCATGAATAATAAACATTTATCATGATATAAGAAAATATAGATAACAACTTTATTATTGCTGCTAGGGCATATTTCCTTCAGTCTCCCACTTGCACTAGAGTCAATAATCTAGTTCACATTGACATGAGATTTAACACCAATAGTTCACATATGTATGTGATTAGCACCAATAGTTCACATCGCCATGTGACCAACAACCAAAGAGTTTACTAGAGTCAATAATCTAGTTCACATCGCTATGTGATTAACATCCAAAGAGTACTAAGGTGTGATCATGTTTTGCTTGTGAGAGAAGTTTAGTCAACGGGTCTACT
Organism: Triticum aestivum; assembly: GCF_018294505.1. Classification (NCBI taxonomy): domain Eukaryota; kingdom Viridiplantae; phylum Streptophyta; class Magnoliopsida; order Poales; family Poaceae; genus Triticum; species Triticum aestivum. The sequence goes on from NC_057798.1 coordinate 320,698,121, forward strand.
AAATAGAGAGCCGTATGTATTTTGCAAATTTTCTATGTCTACCATGCTCTGCATGGAGCTACTCTACCTAATTGCTCCCACATTAAATATGTATCCAGATTGAGAATCAGAGTCATCTAGATTGGTCCGGATACAACGTCGTCATTGAAGGCAAGTTCGGGGGCTACTGAGGGAGTCCTTGATTATGGGGTCCTCGGGGAGCCAGCCTATGTGACATGGGCCGGACTGATGGCCGTGAAGATACAAGATAGAAGGCCTTACAGCTAGAACCGGGACTATATGATGACTACTTGATAGTTTAGTGCACCATGCTTTGCGGCTTAGAACCGGGACTTCAAAAACGTTTTGAAACGGTACGGAGCATATGAGATGTTCCTAGAGCTGAAATTGGTATTTCAGACTCATGCCTGTGTTGAGAGGTATGAGACCTCTGACAAGTATTTCGCCTTAAAGATGGAGGAGAATTGCTCAGCTAGTGAGCATGTGCTCAGAATGTCTGGGTACTACAATTGCTTGAATCAAGTGGGAGTTAATCTTCGAGATAAGATAGTGATTGACAGAGTTCTCTAGTCACCATCACCAAGTTACTGGAACTTCATGATGAACTATAGTATGCAAGGGATGACGAAAATGATTCCCGAGCTCTTCATGATGCTGAAATCGACGAAGGTAGAAATCAAGAAAGAGCATCAAGTTTGATGATTTACAAGACCACTAGTTTCAAGAAAAAGGGCAAAGGGAAAGAAAGGGAACTTCAAGTAGAATGGCAAACAAGTTGTCACTCCCGGGAATAAGCCCAAAGCTGGACCCAAGCCTGAAACTGAGTGCTTCTACTACAAAGGAATGGTCACTAGAAGCGGAACTGCCCAAACATTTGGCGAATAAGAAGGATGGAAAAGTGAACAAAGGTATATTTGATATACTAGTTATTGATGTGTACCTTACTAGTGTTCATAGTAGCCCCTGGGTATTTGATACTTGTTCGGTTGCTAAGATTATTAACTCGAAACAGGAGTCATAGAATAAACAGAGACTAGTTGAGAGTGACGTGATGATGTGTGTTGGAAGTGGTTCCAAGATTGATATGATCATCATCGCACACTCCTTATACTTTCGGGATTAGTGTTGAACCTAAACAAATATTATTTGGTGTTTGCGTTGAGCATGAATGTGATTAGATCATGTTTATTGCAATGCAATTATTCATTCAAGACAGAGAATATTTGTTATTATATTTACATTAATAAAACCTTCTTTGGTCATACACCCAATGTTAATGGTTTATTGAATCTCGATTTTAGTGCTACACATATTCATAATATTTATGCCAAAAGCTGCAAAGTTGTGAATGATAGTGCAACATACTTGTGGCACTGCCATTTAGGTCATATTGGTGTAAAGCGCATGAAGAAACTCCATGCTGACGGGCTTTTGGAATCACTTGATTATGAATCATTTGATACTTTCGAACCGTGCCTTATGGGCAAGATGACTAAAACTCCATTCTCCAGAACAATGGAATGAGCTAATGACTTATTGGAAATAATACATAATGATGTATGCGGTCCGATGAGTGTTGAGGCTCGTGGCAGGTATCATTATTTTCTGACCATCACAGATGATTTGAGCAGATATGGGTATATCTACTTAATGAAACACAAGTCTGGAACATTTGAAAAGTTCAAAGAATTTCATAGTGAAGTGAAGAATCATTGTAACAAGAAAATAAAGTTTCTACGATCTGATCATGGAGGTGAATATTTGAGTTATGAGTTTGGCCTTCATTTAAAACAATGTGGAATAGTTTCACAAGTCATGCCACCTGGAGCACCACAACGTAAAGGTGTGTCCGAACGTCGTAACCGCACTTTATTAGATACGGTGCGATCTATGATGTCTCTTACCAATTTACCACTATTGTTTTGGGATTATTCATTAGATACAGCTGCATTCAGGTTAAACAGGGCACCATCAAAATCTGTTGAGACGACACCATATGAATTGTGGTTTGGCAACAAACCTAAGCTGTTGTTTCTTAAAGTTTGGGGCTGTGATGCTTATCTGAAAAAGCTTCAACCTTATAAGCTCGAACCCAAGTCAGAGAAGTGCGTCTTCATAGGATACCAAAAAGAAACATATGCTGCAGGACATATATGAGGCACACAAAGGCATGTCATGATAGAGCATAACATGTACAACAAAACATGTCAACTAAGCATCTCTAGATTATGCATGGATTAATTGGTAGCATCAAGCAAACATGGCAACATGATATGACAAAAATAGACTTGACAGAAAGTTAACAGCAAGTAGCCCACTTCACGAGCTTGATGCACTCACTACAGGGCATAAAAAATACATGGATTGCACCACAACAAAGATGGCATAATGATGCTCCTAAAACATATAGACATGATGCTCAAAAGAAAATCACACAAAAACATATAAAAATGACAAATAGGCAAGTTACAACAGTTCTCAGTAGTTAACAGCAACATGCAGTTTGCGACAGGGATTAATATGTCAAGATGCACCCTAACATGAATGAAAAGCACACCAACTAATAGAGCATGAAGAGCAGAACATGTGCATATCAAGATCATCACCATAGCATCAACAGAGACAAAGTTATAGCACTCACAAGATGCATACATGATGTTAACAATCAGTAGATTCCAGCAGTTTATATCATTTAGTAGTTTTGCAATGAAGATTAAGACATCAAGATGAACAGTAACATGAATGCAAACTACTCCATCACGAAGAGCACTCTGAGATGACCATTTTGATATATCATATGCGCTATATGCATGGAGATATGGCATGTCAAAGGGGTGCACATAACATAACAGAATTGGAGACTTTGCATTTTTTCAGAAGAAAAAAAACAGATTGAGCCTGACTTAGCTATACTACGCACGGGCCATATTTAGCGGGTTCTCACCAAATGGGCTCGGCCCAGGAAGGAGGAGGAGGCAGGCCGGGCGACGCGGGCGGCTGGGCCGAGGCCGGGGTGGCCCACTCAGCTGGAGGCCGGTCGTCCTCCTCCGCTCGATCGGGACGTAGTAGGAGGTCAACGCGGCGGCGACGGGTGGCAGGGCGGCGCTCCAGATGGCAGCTAGGCGGCGGCAGAGGCGCTGGAGGCACGGATCTAGACGGGATCCGTCCGATCCGTCCATTTCCGATAATGGAGCATGGGTCCAGGCGACGACGGGTGGTCGGGGAGCTCCATGGCGGCCAGGAGCTTGGACGAGGCGCCGGCGGAGGGTGGCTGCAGCTCCGGCGAGACGACCACAGGGGACGACGGGACGGCGCGAGGGAGTCGGCGAGGCGCGGATCCGGCGGTGGAGGCGAGGTTGGAGGCGCTCTGGAGCGAGGGGCGCCTGGAGAAGGCTCGCTGACAGTGGGGTCAAGGCGTCGCGGGGCGGCTCAGAGAGGAGGAGCGCTTGGCGCTCGAGCAGTGGCGCGCGGGCTCCCTCCAGGCCTAGATTTGGCCCGAGGCAGGCCTAGTGCGGGCCGAGAGGGCCGCGGGGAGGTGGAAGGAGGCTGGGAGGCCACGTGGCGGCGCGCTGGTGGTGGAGGACGGCGGCTGCGGCAGTGCTGGCCACTGGAACGACACCAAGTGGCTGCGATGGAGTGGGGCGGCGCGGAAAATGATTAGGAGGCGGCGGCTAGAGGTTAGGGGAGGGGCTAGGTGTAGGTTTAGGCTAGGTTTTAGTCCAAAAATGGACTATGGGTCTTTATATAGGAAGAGGGGCTAGGAGAGGGGGTTTTGAGGCCGTTTCGGAGCCGTTCGATCTCCATCGGACGGTCCGGAGCCGAGTGGTAGTGTAGGCAGGCCTTGGTGGGCTATGTAGAGTGGGCTAGGCTTTGGGTAGAGAAGATATGGCAGCCCGGCAACGGTTTTCGGAGACCGAAAACACCCGACGAATAAACCGGCAACGATGCCTCTACGGATGACGGTTGGGCTATCAAATGGACTCCGAATGCGACGAAATTTAGACAGGCGGTCTACCTACACTATAATAAGACCGCACGCCAACTTTCACCGCATTCCGAGAACATTCTTATGCCACTATAAAATAATATTTTAGAGGTGCCGCGGGCGCGTGTGAGTGTGGTTGGGCCTAAAACGGACAACGGAGAGAACCGGGGGAACCCGAACGGATGCAAGTTTTTGAAAAACATGCAGATGAAATGCAGATGATGACATGGCAAAGTGCAACACGCAAGAAAATGACATGGCAACGACGGCGAATAACTGGAAGACACCTGGTGCATCGGATTCGGGGCATTACAACTCTCCTCCACTTACAAGAGATCTTGTCCCGAGATCTTAGGAATGAGACGGAAGAGAAAGAGGAAAAGGTGAAGTAAGAATGCAAGAGAAAAGATGAACAAGATCGAGAGCACTCGGGTAGGAAGAGGAAAGGCGAATATGAAGAGAATCAAATGCTCATGGAAACAAGATAGACTCTAAAACCACTCCGGTTAGCATAAGATAGGGAAAGGAATAAGAACATAAGAACTTGGGCAGCATTCCGGCTGAAAAAGGAATGAATAGAATATGAACTTCACAAGATGGAATGACACTTGATGAGAGCCACAACACAATGCCTCCGGAAGAATTGAAAGAATGGAATGAAAGAACTTAGAAGGAAGGATTGAACAGAGTTGTTGAGAAAATCAAGAACGAAAGAGTCAGCTTGTTGTGGACCTATGGAAAAATATCTCAAAACTTAAGGTGAAACTCTGCCACAAGCAAATGTCTAAATAGCTGAGAAGAACAAAGAAATGCAAAACTCCACTTCAGAACAAAGTGAAGAATTATTTTCACTTCGAGATGTGAGAAGAAAAGATACTTGAACTCCTCCAACAAAATCTTGATGAACTCTTAAGAATGAATTAAATCATGAAGAACCACCATGAAGAACTCCGGTGACAAAAGGATGATGAGATAGAATGAAGGATGAAAGAATAAGATCAAGCCTTGCGGTGATTTAGATGGAGGTTTCGACGAGATGGCCGAGGAAATTTAGAACTCTGGAAAAGAAAAGATGAAAACACTTCAAACCATGAAATAATTCATCAAGAACAAACTTCGAAGGAAGGGATCAATCAACTTGATGAAAGAAGAATAAGAATTATGTTATGATTATCCTTCACCAATTGAATTGATGAGAAGCAACGGATTGCATACTACTTATTCTTGTTGGAAAAGGATTAAGGGGGTATATGGTGCAACCTTGAGGAAGGTCTTCAATGAACCACCGGTAGGATTTGAAAGAACGAATGAATTGATATGATCACAAAGGAAAAAGGAATCTGAAGGAGCCACCATAAGAATTTGAAAATCACTGAAGAAAGAGAATGAATCACTGGTGAGAATTAGAAGGCAAATATGCTCGAGGGGATTTATATGCAAAAGAACGAAGAGATCATGGGCTGATTAAAGAATACTTGACAGATGCACCAGGATAATTGGATAACGGTAGCTGGAATGTGAGTACGAAGGATTCTTCTGGAATGATGGCCTCAGGTGAAAAGAAATGGAAAACAACTCCTGACATACTCCGCATTGGTAAGAAAAGAATATCTGACAAATGGAACAATTCGAGAGGATATCATGAAGCTAGAACCACGAATCTTCGAGAGAACAGACAAGATTTAGAGGAAAAACTCTTCTTCGATCTTCAAATGATGACGAGAAACACCACCAAAATTACTGAGATACTCCGGTAGAATGAAAGGCAAAGAGGTTGAGCCAACAATGAAATTATTTGAAATCGATCTTGGAAAGGCATCTGACTGATCAAATTCATTCTTACGTCACACTTTGAAAAGAATTTGAGAATAACTCCGGAAAATAAAAGAGTAAGGTAAGATCCTGGGAATAAACCTGTGGGGTAGGGCCCACTAAAAGGAAACACCGTTTGGAAAGGATTGTTGAACAGATAGATGATGCGTCGGAACAATTGAAATATTTGAATGAGGTGATAACCTCGAATTAATTCGAACATAGACGAATCTCCTGAGATGTCTTCCGCACTCCAGAACGATTAAATGGCGAGAGGCGAATGAGCAAGGGGAACACTTGATCCAAGGAAAAGAATATTATCAACCCAAAAAACTTGAATTGAGTCCACCGGAAAGGGAAGAGATGAGGAATGACGAACTAGACAAGAAATCACCGGTTGAAAGAATTGATGAAAGACTGAAGAGGTTCCACATGAATGAAATTGCTGCTCGAATAGAGACTCGGACTCGGGTGGGAGGGCAGGAAAAACTAAGGCAACTTGGAAGGGAGAACCAACGAATAGCTTGAAGAGAAAACATCGATTGAGAGAATGCAAAGGCTTCGCACGAGTAGGATCGATATTCGATTAGGGACCCCGGATCTGAGAAGAAGAAGGGTGGGCGGGTGGGAAAAAGAAAACAACTAAGGATGGAGAAAACCTCGTCACTGAGAAGGAACTGAGGATTGACCTTGCGAAAACAAAGAGGTCGAATCGACTTGGCGAGAAATGCACCGGATGAAAAGAGCTAAGAACCAACAAACGAAAAACAAACCGCGTGATTCTAAAGAAAGTTTGAAGGTGAAGAGGAGTAACTCAAAACACCTACGTCAAGATTCCTCACCAGAGCGACGAAGGGGCTGAGGAGTAAAAAGAAGTCCTACTCTCCGATATAACTAGACTCCGAAAACAGTTTTCTTCTAGACTCGACAATGGTCAAACTACGAACAATGAAGGGGGATCCTATGGTCGGTCGAGGCTCTGATACCAACTTGTTACGCCCAATATGCGACCCTATCCTAAAGGAACTCGAAGGTCCCACCAAGGATAGAAGCGCATATTGGAGACGCTTTTGCAAGGTGGATATCATTACATCGTACCATTACATAATAGTGAGGGATACATACAAGAGGCATACAATGCCACACAAATACAACATCATCATACATAAGAGCAACATCCGACTACGGACGAAACACAAAAAGAAACTCAAACGACATCCACCCTGCTAGCCCAGGCTGCCGACCTGGAACCTATCCCCTGATCGATGAAGAGGCAGAAGAAGAACTCCAAAACAAGTAAACATCGCTCTCACGTCATGAACATTGCATTACATGTACCTGCAACTGTTGTTGTAGTAAACTATGAGCCACAAGGACTCAACAATCCCATTACCATGGGTATCAAGACTAGCAAAGCTTAATGGGTAAGGAATGGATAAGTGGTGAAGTAGCAGCAGGGGCTAAGCATGATATGGTGGCTAACTTACGAATACAAGAACAAGATGAGAAGCTACGAAAACGGCCGCAAACTAGTCACGATCAAGAAGTGATCCTGAACTACTTACATTCAAACATAACACAAACCGTGTTCACTTCTCCACCCACTCGAAAAGAGACCATCTGGGTTACACACGCGGTTGGGTATTTTAATTTGAATCTGGTGTCAAGTTCTCTACAATCGGATATTTAAAAACACCCATCTGCCACATAACCGCGGGCATGGATTTCAAAAGTTTAAACCCTGCAGGGGTGTCCCAACTTAGCCCATCACAAGCTCTCACGATCAGTGAAGGATATTCCTTCTCCCGGGCAGACCCGATCAGACTCGGAATCCCGGTTACAAGACATTTCGGCAATGGTAAAACAAGACCAGCAAGACCTCCCGGTGTGCCGAAAAATCCCGATAGGAGCCACACGTATCTCGTTCTCAGGGCACCATGGATGAGCTACGCGTATAGGTGGCAAAATAACGCAGGTTGCCTCGGGGCAGCCCCGCACAGTGCTCTAGTTCAGACCAACAGTCAGAGAAGCACTAGCCCGGGGGTTGATTAAAAATAGTAGGGGGCCCACGAAAATCCCCTATTGAAGTTTAAGTTGTTATTAGGCAAATGGTAAAACCAATGTTCGGCCTTGCTGGAGGAGTTTTATTCAAAGCGAACTGTCAAGGGGTTCCCATAAACCCGACCGCGTAAGGAACGCAAAATCAAGGAACATAACACCGGTATGACAGAAACTAGGGCGACAAGAGTGGAACAAAACACTAGGCATAAGGCTGAGCCTTCCACCCTTTACCAAGTATATATATACATTAATTAAATAAGAGATATTGTGATATCCCAAAATAATCCTGTTCCAACATGGAGCAATCTTCAACTTCACCTGCAACTAACAACGCTATAAGAGGGGCTGAGCAAAAGCGGAGACATAGCAAAACAATGGTTTGCTGGGAAGGGTGAAAAGGATAGAGGCTGACATGGCAATTTGGGAGGCTTGATAAACAAGTTATAGGTAGCGCAGCATAGCGATAGAACGAAGCAACTAGCATAGCAATGATAGTAGTGAGATCCAGGGTAATGGTCATCTTGCCTCAAATCCCGCTAGGAAGAAGAACGAGTCCATGAAGAAGACGAACAGGCGTAGACAAACCAAGCATAGTCGAACGAATCCTCACGATCGCAATGAAACAAGAACTATCGAGAAGGAGCACAACCAGAAAGAAGCAAACAACTTGGTAAACACACAACACATAAACATGGCATGATGCTCAACCAAGTATGATTCATGACAAGTCTATATGATGTTACTCATGGCAAGAGATGATGCAAACAAAAACAACACATCAAAGCAAGTTTAAATGAGGCCGGAAACAACATATAACAATTCTTGCAAGTCCTCATATGCAAATATCGAAAATTGGTCCAGATCTGAATAAACCTTAAGTTAAAGTAGTTAAACATCAAGTTAAGATGCACCAAGATGATCTACACAAAATTCTAGTCAAGTTACATATAAAGTTCATTTAGTTCGGAGCTACGGCCTAGAAGATATGAGCAAAACAAGTTAAACATGGCATTGATGCAAAATGCATTCAAACATCAAGCAAACACACTCAAAGCAAGGAGTCAAGAATACATGATGAAACTACATGCAATTCTAAGCAAGTTTCATATAGAGCATGCTCAAAACGGAGCAATGGTTCAACACATACACATGAAACAAGTTTAAAGGACAAGCTGTCCAAAACAGCAAGTAGGCATTTTGCAATCATCAAAACAACATGCTACAGGAATCATATGAGCACAAACTTGACATGCACTTGAAGTACAGATAAAATTCAAATATCATTAAGGTTCAGGTTTATAGGCATCAAGATTAAACTAATATGATCAATGCAAAATGCAACTTTATAACACAGGAGCATATACATGAGCAGAGTTAATATGTTGGCAACTTGCGAGCAAGAAAGAGACAAGCTACAGCAAGTATACATAGCAACAAAGGGAATGGCATAAAAGTACACATAAAAAAGAGAAAATAACATCATGGCATAACATGCATATGACTCATTGATTAGTAGGAACCAACAAGACAAGATTGCATGTTGAAACAGTTTCAGCAAGTGTAAAACAACAACATTACGATAGCATGTTTGCAAGCATGGAAGAGAGGCATATTATCTCCAAAATTAACAACCATGGCATTTGAACAGAGTACTCATAGCATACTTCAAAACATGTAATTGGAGCATCTCCAGAATACGAACGGATTAACTAATATCAAGCTCACAACATAGCATCATGAATTTAACAGAAAACTGAAATAGCATATAGGCATGTTCATGGCAATTAAAACATATGCTATAGGTCATATATGAGGCACCCAAAGGCATTTCATGGTAGAACACAACATTTAAAACAAAACATGTCAACTAAGCATCTCCAGATTATGCGTGGATTAATTGGTAGCATCAAGCAAACATGGCAACATGATATGACAGAAACAGACTTACAGATAGTTAACAGCAAGTAGGCCACTGCACGAGCTTGATGCACTCACTACATGGCATAACAAAATACATGGATTGCACCAAAGCAATGATGGCATAATTTTGATCCTAAAACATGTAGACATGATGCTCAAAATAAAAATAGCACAAAAAGATATAAAAATAACAAATAGGCAAGTTACAGCAGTTAGCAGTAGTTAGCAACAACATGCAGTTCTGTGACAGGGATTAATATATCAAGATACACCCTAACATGAATGAAAATCACACCAACGTGTAGATCATTAAGAGCAGAACCTGTGCATATCAAGATCATCACCATAGCATCAACATAGACAAAGTTATATCACTCACAAGATGCATACATGATGTTAACAATCAACAGATTCCAGTAGTTTATATCATTTAGCAGTTTTGCAACAAATATTAAGACATCAAGATTAACAATAACATGAATGAAAACTACTCCATCATGAAGAGAGCTCTGAGATGAACATTTTGATATATCATATGCGCTAAACAGAGCTATATGCATGGAGATATGGCATGTCAAAGGGGTGCACATAACATAACAGAATTGGGGACTTGGCAGTTTTTTAGAAGAAAAAAACAGATTGAGTGTGACTTGGCTATACTACGCACGGGCGGAATTTAGCGGGTTCTCACCAAATGGGCTCGGCCCAGGAAGGAGGAGGAGGCAGGCCGGGCGACGCGGGCGGCTGGGCCGAGGCCGGGTTGGCCCACGAAGCTGGAGGCCGGTCGTTCTCCTACGCTTGATTGGGACGCAACAGGAGGTCAACGCGGCGGCGACGGGTGGCAGGGCGGCGCACCGGATGGCGGCTAGGCGGCGGCAGAGGCGCTGGAGGCATGGATCTGGATGGCATCCTTCCGATCCGTCCATTTCCGGCAGTGGAGCGCGGGTCCAGGCGAAGACGGGTGGTCGGGGAGCTCCATGGCGGCCAGGATCTTGGACGAGGCGCCGGTGGAGGGTGGCTACAGCTCCGGCGAGACGGCCATAGGGGACGACGGGATGGCGTGAAGGTGTCGGCAGGGCGCGGATCCGATGGTGGAGGCGGGGCTGGAGGCGCTCTAGAGGGAGGGGCGCCTGGAGAGGGTTCGCCGGTGGCTGGGTTGAGGCGCCGCGGTGCGTCTCGGAGAGGAGGAGTGCTGGGCGCTCGGGCAGCGGCGCACGGGCTCCCTCTGATCCTAGATGTGGCCTGGGCGGGCCTGGTGCGGGCCGAGAGGGCCGCGGGGAGGTGGGAGAAGGCTGGGGGGGTACGTGGCGGCGCACTGGTGGTGGAGGGCAGCGGCTGCGGCGGCGCTGGCCACTGGAACAACGCCAAGTGGCGGTGGTGGAGTGGGCCGGCATGGGAAAACGATGAGTAGGCAATGGCTAGAGGTTTCGGAGGGGCTAGGGGTCGGTTTAGGCTAGGTTTTAGTCCGAAAATGGACTAGGGGTCTTTATATAGGAAGAGGGGCTAGGAGAGGGGGTTTTGAGGCCGTTTCGGAGCCGTTCGATCTCCATCAGACAGTCGGGAGCGGAGGGGTAGTGCAGGCAGGCCTTGGTGGGCTGTGTAGAGTGGGCTAGGCTTTGGGGAGAGAAGATATGGTAGCTCGGCAACAGTTTTTGGAGACCGAAAACGCTAGACGAATAAACCGGCAACGGTGCCGCTACGGAAGACGGTTGGTCTATCAAACAGACTCCGAATGCGACTAAATTTTACAAGCGGTCTACCTATACTATAATAAGACCGCACGCCAACTTTCGCCCCATTCCGAGAACATTTTTATGCCACTATAAAATAATATTACGGAGGTGCGCGGGCGCGTGCGAGTGTGGTTGGGCTCAAAACGGACAACGGAGAGAACCGGGGGAACCCGAACGGATGCCAGTTCTTGAAAAACATGCAGATGAAATGCAGATGATGACACGACAAAGTGCAACATGCAAGCAAATGAAATGGCATCGACGACAAATAACTGGAAGACACATGGCGCATCGGATTCAGGGCGTTTCAACTGAAAGAGCAATCATGCCCTTACATCATGTTTTGATGTTGATGACAATATACATGTAGGGGACTAACAATGGTTGTTAAGTAAATCTCAGGTGTTAGTCCCCGTTTCATTGAAGTGTGTGGATCAAGAGCATACAAAGTGATTTTACTCAAGGATGAAGCATAAAAATTGATTTCACATTTGTTTTCTTGAGTATAGGATCCTGCACTATTAAGAGGGGATCGGTAGGGTTAGTGAAAGACGTGCTCAAGCTACAATAATTCCAGGTTCAATAAAAACTTAGGGTCACACAAAAATACTTTGGTGCACATGTCTTTTTGCTCCCATGCCGAATGTCCGGGCTGCCATCGGATGTCCGGCTTACTGTTGTTTAGACACCAGTAGGACTGCACGTTCACGCCGGATGTCCGGGCTGCACCCCGGATGTCCGGGACTCCCAGCCACGCCGGATGTCCGGTCTTTTCCCCGTATGTCCGGCTCCCTGTCATCCCGACTCCAGTAGGTTTGCACGTAGTTGCTGGACGTCCAGGCTTCACCCCGGATGTCCGGCCCTTCCCGTGTTGCCGGATGTCCGGGCTTTGCCCCGAATGTCCGGCCCCTCTGTTTTTATCCAGGCTTCTCCTCTGTTCTTCAAGTGCCTCGCTAGCCCGGATGTCCGGCCACCCTACCTTGATGTCCGGCCTGCCCGTTCACTTGTGCTAGAACAGCCACATTTGTGCTCACACTATATATAGCCCTTCTTCCCCACGGCAGAGGGCTAACCACTCACTTTGAACAAACCCTAGAACGCATTTCACTCTCTCTCTATCACTCCTCCACACAAATTCTTAGATCCCCAAGGGATTTGAGAGCATTTGAGAGAAGTTATCCAATCAAGTGATAGATCCGCTCCTTCTCCTTCTTTGCACCAAAGGAATTCGTGATTTGAGCAAGTATTGAGCTTTTCCCCATCGTTCGTGTTACTCTTGGAGGTTGGAGACTCCTAGGCGGTAGGAGTCTTTCGGAGAGGAATCGACCTTTGTGATTACCCCCGGAAAAGTTCGTGAGGGTTTGGAGACCACCCCAAGGTCTACCACTAGTGGTTGACAAATGCCTTCGTGGTGTTGTCTCAAACGGAGAATAGGGTGGGCCTTCGTGGCGTTGGTGTGCCTTCGTGGTAACATCCACCTCTCTAACAGTGACGTAGCTTCCCTCCAAGGAAGTGAACATCGGCATAGATCCTTGTCTCCCGGAGTTGCGGTTATTCCTAACCCTAACTCTCTACTTATGGTTACTTGTCTCTTAGAACATACTTATATCATATTGTGCTTGCTTCCGTTCATACTTGTGTTACTTGCTTAGCACTTAGTACTACTCTTGCAATTGTTAGGATCACTCTCATATTCCGCATTATTGCCTAAAATTGCTTAATAATAATTAAAATTTATAATTGTACCTGTTCACCCCCCCTCTCTAGGTCCATCTCGATCCTTTCAATTGGTATCAGAGCCTCGTGCTCTATTATTGTGGCTTAACCACCCTAGAGCGAGATGAACCCTGATGGGACTCCCCTTGATGCAGATCCGAAGGATAAAGGCGAGGCTTCTTCTGAAGTCAAGTCCTTTACTTCTGAGGATCTGGAATGGGCCCTTGCTAAGCAGAAAGAGGAGCATGATGCTTCTCTTGAGGCCTTGGTCCAAATGATATTAGCCATGTTGTCCACGGTGTCTGCACCACTTTCGGGTGGTGTGACTTCGAGGCCAACTGTGACTGCTCCGTCACTTGGTCGACAACCTCCTCGCAATGATCACTCCGGTGTTCCTTGGCTTTATGCAAGAGCCCAACTTGAGAAACCAAAATATAATCCTCAAGGCAAACCTCCTTTACTTGATGCTACTTCCGATTTTGCCTTGTGGAGAGTTGCTATGCAGGATCATCTTCGATATGGAAACGATGAGATGCTGGAGATCTTGGTGTATGAGTACCATGTGGTTGATCCAAAGAATCGTACACCAAGAGAAATTTATGACAAGAATCTCAATTACACTGCAACCATGTGTATAAGAAGAGGTATGGTTGAAAAGCAAAGGAGACCGTTCATACACATCACAAGTGCCAATGAACTATGGGAAAGCATTATAAGATCCAAGACCGGTACTTCCACCCTCCCGAGTGCTCAATATGAAATTGCCAAGGGGCAATTGCAAAAATTTTGTATGGAGAAAGGTGAAACTCCCAATCAACTCCTTGAGCGTCTCATGACTCTCACCGCTGACATTGAGTCGTGCGAGTGTGACAAGACACAAGATGGATTCAATATGACTAAGCGGTTCCTTGTGGATAAGTTGCTTCATGCTCTTGCCCCATATCACCATCAAATGGTGTGGGACATAAGACAACACCATGCCTTCAAGGAAATGACTACAGATGACATCATATCCACCTTCCAACTATTTGAAGAGTCAAAGGCAAATGCCACAAAACATCTTGCCATGCATGGTACTCCAACATCAAAGATCAATCTTGCATTGAAGGCCAAACATGTATGTGAAGATGAGCAAAGTGAAGAAGAATAAGATGATGATGATGATGAAGATGGTGATGAGATTGAATCCGATGAGGGCCATTCATATGAAGACATGGCTCTCTTTGTCAAGAAGTTTAGCGCGGGAAAAATCAGGGGAAGATTTCAAAAGAAGAAAGTAAGAAATGCTACAACTATGAAGAAACCAACCACTTCTCAAATGAGTGCCCCTATGAGAAGAGAGAGGATAAACCAAGGTTTCCCAAGATTTTTCCCAAGAAGAAGTTGCCAAATCCTTTGAACTCCAAGCTCAAGAAGAGAGATGGGAAAGCAATGGTTGCTCAAGAAGAATCCGATCCGGATGATGTTGGTGGTGTTGCCAGAGTTGATCAAGACTCTCAAAACACTTTGAGGTTAGTGAACAAGAGTGGTGATGTGGTCACCTACAACTACATGAAAGACTACAAGGGCAACGCTCACAAGTGTCTAATGGCAAAGGCTATGGTAGAAGATGGACAGGACCAAAGCTCTCCTGACAAGGTCAAGGTAACCCCATGATCAAATCCTACTCTTTTCACTCAGTCTACTCCTAGTGATGAGTATCTTGATGCGGAGGATAGTTATGAGGATGATGATCTAGATGATCCAATGCTTGCTAAACTTAATAAGTTCATGTGCACCCTCAAAGGAAAGAAGCTCACTTTGTTTCGTATGCTTATGGAGATGGTGAGTAAGCACACCATCACCATTAAGGAACTCGAAACCCTCGTCACCGACGAAAAGGAAAAATGTGAAATCCTTGAGCGGAAAGTCCAATATGAGGAAGCACGAAATGATGAACTATGCTTAAAAATTGGTGCAAACATTGATGTTCATACTAAAGATCTTGCCTACTTGAAAAAGGTTATTGACTCTTGCGAGGAGTTGATGAATGATAAAAGTAAGGTTGTGAAGTCTCATGCTTCTCTCTCTAAGGATTGTGAGCTTCTATCCATGTCCCTCAAGACTAAGGAAGAAGAGCTCACCCTTCTTACAAAGAGTTTTGAGACGCTCAAACTTACTTATCTTGAAACTCTAGCCAAGGCTTACTCTTCTCCTATTATCAATGTTGATGCTTGTACTAATAACTCTAGTAGTGATCTAGCATCTATTCTTGAGGAAAATCGCTTTCTCAAGGCTCAAATCAAGAAAGGTGTCACACCCGATATGCGACCCTATCCAAAAGGAACTCGAAGGTCCCACCAAGGATAGACCCGCATATTGAAACGCTTTTGCAAGGTGGATATCATTACATCAACATTACATAATAGATGGGGATACATACATAAGGCATACAATGCCACATGAATACATCATCACAATACATAAGAGCATCATCCGACTACGGATGAATCACAAACAAAAACTCAAACGACATCCACCCTGCTAGCCCAGGCTGCCGGCCTGGAACCTATCCCCGATCGAAGAAGAAGCACAAGAAAAACTCCAAGACAGGCAAACATCGCTCTCGCGTCATGATCATCGCACAACCTGTACCTGCAACTGTTGTTGTAGGAATCTGTGAGCCACGAGGACTCAGCAATCCCATTACCATGGGTATCAAGACTAGCAAAGCTTAATGGGAAAAGAAGGGGTAAAGTGGTGAGGTTGCAGCAGCGACTAAGCATATATGGTGGCTACCATACGCAAATAAGAGCAAGCGGAACGGTCGTCAACTAGTAATGACCAAGAAGTGATCCTGAACTCCTACTTATGTCAAACATAACCCAGAAACCGTGTTCACTTCCCGGACTCCGTCGAGAAGAGACCATCACGGCTACACATGCGGTTGATGCGTTTTAATTCGGATCTGGTGTCAAGTTATCTACAACCGGACATTAACAAATTCCCATCTGCCTATAACCACAGGCACGGCTTTCGAAAGATTATACCCTGCAGGGGTGTCCCAACTTAGCCCATGACAAGCTCTCGCGATCAACGAAGGAATAGACCTTCTCCCAGGAAGACCCGATCAGACTCGGAATCCCGGTTTACAAGACATTTCGACAATGGTAAAACAAGACCAGCAAAGCCTCCCGCTGTGCCGACAAATCCCGATAGGAGCTGCACATATCTCGTTCTCAGGGCACACCGGATGAGCAAGACGTCGGGTTGGCATAGACCCTGGTTGCCCGGGGGCGCCGGACATCGCTCGATTTGGACCAACACTTAGACAAGCACTGGCCCGGGGGGGGGGGGGGTTAAATAAAGATGACCCTCGGGATGTGTGACTCCCAAGGGAAAAAGGGCTAGGTGAGGCAAATGGTAAAACCAAGGTTGGGCCTTGCTGGAGGAGTTTTATTCAAAGCTAACTGTCAAGGGGGTCCCATAAATCACCCGACCGCATAAGGAACGCAAAATCCGAGAACATAACACCGGTATGACGGAAACTAGGGCGGCAAGAGTGGAACAAAGCACCAGGTATAAGGCCGAGTCTTCCACCCTTTACCAAGTATATAGATGCATTAATAATATAAGATATATTGTGATATCCCAAACAAAAACCTGACCACCATGGAGAAATCTTCAACTTCACCTGCAACTAGCAACGCTATAAGAGGGGCTGAGCAAAAGCAGTAACATAGCCAAACAATGGTTTGCATAGGAAAGGTGTCCAAGGTTAGAGGTTCATGGCAATATGGGATGGCTTGATAAACAGGTGATAGGTAACGCAGGATATCGATAGAATGAAGCAACTAGCATAGCAATGATAGTAGTGAGATCTAGGGTAGCGGTCATCTTGCCTGAAATCCCGCAAGGAAGAAGAACAAGTCCATAAAGAAGACGAACGGATGAAGCCGAACCAAGCATAGACGAACGAATCCTCACGATCGCAACGAAACAGGAACTATCGAAAAGAAGCACATAACATAGTAAACACACCACACATGAACAAGGCATGATGCACAACAAGCATGATGCATGACAAAGCTACATGAAGCTACTCATGGCAAGAGATGATGCAAACAAGAGCAACACATCAAGGCAAGTTTAGATGAGGCCGGGCACAACATATAACAATTCCGGTAAGTCCTCATATGCAAATTTCGAAATTGGTCCAGATCTGAATAAACCTTATGTTCAAGTTGTTAAACAGCAAGTTAAGATGCACCAAGATGATCTACACGAGATTCTAGTCAAGTTACATATAAAGTTCATTTAGTTCGGAGCTACGGCCTAGAAGATATGAGCAAAACAAGATAAACATGGCATTGATGCAAAATGCACCCAAACATCAAGCAAACATCTCAAAACAAGGATGCAACATGATAATATGAAACTACATTCAAAATCAAGCAGGTTTCATATAGGGCACACTCAAAATGGAGCAACGGTTCCACACACACATGAAACAAGTTATAGCAACAATCTGTCCAAAACAGCAACTAGGCATATTGCAAGCATCAAAACAACATGCTACAGCACCCCAACATGAAAACAAAAGGCATGGGCATGATTTACAGGTAAAGCATAACAAAACATGAACACTGAGCTATCTCCAGAAATCACTAGAACATGCTCAAACACACATGGTAAGATTGCAAGTAATAACAATTTCAGACTTTGCAGAAAATAACATCACGATGCAATGTTTAGAGCTATCAAACAACATGTTACAGGAACTTATAATAGCAAACAAAGGCATTGCATGAATCTACTAATTGCATAGATCAAAAGTCCTTTACTGACCATAAGCCAAAAAGGATCAGAAAATATGATGGCACCCACGTAAACATAGCAAGTTATTATACAGATTCAAACATGGGAGAAACAGAATTATGAAGGCATGTAAATGAGCTTGTGTAACTCACTACAGAGCAATACATGGCATGGCAAGGCAACCAACAGTAAGAAGACATGTTTATGAAGCTAAGCATGGCAATAGCAAGGTCATAGCGTGCATGCAACACTAGCAAAACACATGGTAACAACTGAACTTAATGTTAACAGGCTGACAGCAACATTATGAAGCAACTTTGGAGCAAGATATGAACAAGCTACAACAAGATATAAATGCAATCAGGGGCATGAATGGATAGAGAATAACATGTAGATCAAAATATATTTATAGAACATCTCCAGATTATGCATAGAATGATTAGTAGCAACATGTTTATATAGCATCACGAAATAACAGATTTAGCCTAGCAAAACAGCAACAGCATGTACCCTACTTAACAAGCTCGATTCACTCACCACAAGTCATTGCATGACAAGATAAGCATAGCATCATCAAGAAGACATGTTTGTGAAACAAACCAAGTCAAGAACAAGTTCATAGCATGCAAGGATCAACTACAACAACCTTGGCCAAATTGAATAACATGTAAACAATCTGCCAGGAAACATTTTGAAGCAAAAGTAGAGCACGAAAATGACATGCTACACTACTCCATAATTGCAAACAGGGGCATGAATGGATATACAACAACCATATGTTCAAAACACCATTACTGAAGTATCTCAAAATATGCATGGACCTCTCTGTAGCAACAAGTTTACATGGCATCAAAATAACAGCAGAACAGGGACTAAAATCAGCAATATCACGATGCCTAGTTTGCATGCTTGTGCTAGTCACCACATTGATCACAAAAATACATGGTAAGCACTTCTGTAAAGAAGACATAGCATAGATCAAAACACATGTAGACATCAACCTCATAGGATGCACACATCAATCATGGCAAAAATGACAAAAGAGCTCGTTCTGTTAACAGACAGCAGACAACATCATGAAGCACTCTTACAACGATGATTCAGGCATCAAGATGACCTCAAATGAATATGATGCAATGGTATGAAATGATGTACGCGTTGAGGCAAACAATTTGACATATTACACGCACAAAACGGAGCTACGGATGCAGAGATACGATGCGATGAACATGGCATGAAAATATTAGCAGATTCGGGGACAGGCATTTTTGAAAAAAAAACCGGACGAGCGCAATATAACTAAGATGTGACCGGGCGGGTTATAGGCGGGCTCACCTAACAGGCCTGGCCCAGGTCAGAGGAGGAGCGGGCCGGCGAGGCTGCCGGCTGGGCCGACGCGGGGCCCATGCAGGGGCAGGGCGGATCGGCGCTCCTCCCCGATCCGGGCAGGTGGCGGCGGCGACGGGAGAGCTCCAGCGGAGGCGCAGCGGCCGGGGACGGTGCCGGCGGCGGGGACCGGCCGGATCGGGCGGCGGCGCGCCGGATCCGGGCAGCCGGCAGCGGGGAACGGCGGACGGCGGGCGGCGGACCGAGCGCTGGGGCGGCGCAGGGCCGTGGCTGGCAGCGGCGGCGAGATGGCAGAGGAGGGCGCGGCCGTCGCGCGGGCTCCTGCGAGGGTTGAGGCAGGCGGCGGCTGGGCAGGACGCCGGCGGAGGCGCAGGGGCGGCCCAGCCCTTCGGCGACCGGCGGCGAGGTTGCCGGAGGCTGGTGTGGTGGCGGCGGCGCGGGCACCAGCCGGGAGGCGTAGTCGGGGCGCGAGCAGGGAGGCGGGCACGGGCGGCGGCGCGCGCTCGGGCGGCGCGGGCCCGGCGCGGCCCGGAGCGGGCCTCGGATGGGCCCCGGCGGGCCTGGCGCGGGGAGGAGAGAGGAGACCAGGGGCGGCGACGTGGCGGCGTCGGATTCGCCGGGGACGACGGGCGGACAATGTCCGGACGGGTTGGACGTGTCCGGCGGCGCGGGGAGGAGCGGGGCTAGGGTTGGACTGCGGGATTTTTGGGGAAGGGCACATATTTATAGGTAGAGGGAGCTAGGAGAGTCCAAATGAGGAGCGGTTTTCGGCCACGCGATCATGATCGAACGACCGAGAGCATGGAGGGGAGTTAGATGGGTTTTGGGCCACTTTGGAGGAGGTGTTGGGCTGCACAGAGAAAGGGGGGTTTACGGTTACCCGGTTAACCGTTGGAGTACCAAACGACCTCCAAATGGCACGAAACTTGACAGGCGGTCTACCGGTGCTATACCAAGGCCGCTTGGCAAGCCTCGGTCCATTCCGAGAATGTTTAACACCCTCTCACGAAGAGAGGCAAGAAGGGGACGCCGGATGACATAGGAGCGCCGGATTGCAAAATGGACAACGGGGAAAAAGCTCGGACGCATGAGACGAACACGTATGCAAAATTAAATGCACATGATGACATGGCAAAATGCAACGTGCAAGCAAATGACATGGCAATGACGACAAATAACTGGCAAACACCTGGCGCATCGGATCCGGGGCGTTACAAAAGGTCTCATGACATGTGCTCAAGGGCAAAAGAACCTTAATGAGGTATTGAGCCAACACAATGAGGTGTTTGCCAAAGAGGGACTCGGGTTTGACCCAAGCACAAGCAAGAAGAAGACGTCCTCTCCAAAGTGCACAACCCCTCTAAAGGAAACATTTGTACGAGAAGGGCATAAGGAGAAAGGTAAGGTTGTTAGTGGGAAGGCCACAATGGGCATGCCCACTCTCAAGAAGCCAAAAGAGTTCATGCCTCCATCCTATGCACTTCGTAAGACTAAGTGTCGGTGTCAAAACCGGCGGATCTCGGGTAGGGGTTCCCGAACTGTGCGTCTAGGCGGATGGTAACAGGACACAAGGGACACAATGTTTTACCCAGGTTCGGGCCCTCTTGATGGAGGTAAAACCCTATGTCCTGCTTGATTGATATTGATGATATGGGTATTACAAGAGTAGATCTACCACGAGATCAAGGAGGCTAAACCCTAGAAGCTAGCCTATGGTATGATTGTTCTTCGTCCTACGGACTAAAGCCATCCGGTTTATATAGACACCGGAGAGGGCTAGGGTTACACAGAGTCGGTTACAATGGTAGGAGATCTAAATATCCGGATCGCCAAGCTTGCCTCCCACGCCACGGAAAGTCCCATCCGGACACGGGACGAAGTCTTCAATCTTGTGTCTTCATAGTCTTGGAGTCCGGCCAATGATGATAGTTCGGCTGTCCGGACACCCCCTAGTCCGGGACTCCCTCAGTAGCCCCCGAACCAGGCTTCCATGACAACGAGTCTGGCGCGTATATTGTCTTCGGCCTTTGCAAGGCGGGTTCTCCTCCATATTCCATGTGTTTACCGAACATTGTCCGGTTTCCTTATAAATGTTGCGCTTCTTGGCTTCTACGTCCAATAATGGCCCTCTTCCACGTGTCGTATGAATGCGAAAAGCCAGGGTATTTTTACATTTTACCACCTAGCTGCGCGAATAAGCTGCCTATAAGAGAGGCGAAGATCCATATCCGAATCACACCATCCTCCTTCCGCAAGTTCTCATCGAAGCGCATTCGACAAAAATCCATTCCAACATGGACAGTCGACGCGGCTCCTCCTCTCGCGCTCCCAGTCCTCAGCCAGGAGATTGGAGGAGATGTTCGGTCCCGCATAGCGAGTTAGTGACGCTCCAAGCAGAGGGATATCTTCCCCCAGCCTTTATGGTTCCGGTTCGAGCTGGACTGGCCACCTACAAGGGCGGGGCAGGCGGAGAGTGTCCCCAATCCCTCCAAAGGAGAGCGGGTATGCTTCGTCCCCTACCTAATAAGGGGTCTCGGATTTCCCATACATCCGTTTCTCCGGGGGCTCCTGGAGTTCTATGGACTCCAACTTCACCACCTCACACCTGCCTCCATCTTGCACATCGCGGGCTTTGTAGCTCTTTGCGAGCTGTTCTTGGGCATCGAGCCCCATTTTGCGCTCTGGAAGAGATTGTTTTGCCTGGTACCCCGTTCTCACGAGGGGTCGATATGTCAAGTGGGCGGAGCCGAAATATGGCGCATCGCCGGGACCGGCTATCTATCCGGAACCCCGAAGAAGGCATCCAAAGACTGGCCTTTGGAATGGTTCTATATGGAAGACGCCCCGCTGCCGGATCCAGTTCGGATTGGCCTCCCGGAGTTTAGCAACACTCCTATGAGAAAACGCTTGAGTTGGTGCCCGCGGAGCCCTCGACGGGAGGATGATAGGAGCGTCCAATATCTGATGGGCCGGATAAGGTTACTGGCCCATTCCGGACTGACCATGATTGGAGTCACGGCCACATGCATTATGCGAGGGGTGCAGCCGCTCCAATATAGGGGCCACCCCCTGTGGGATTTCAACGGGGAGAATGACGCTACCCGTCATGGCCGCAAGGGGCTGGGATCGGTCGCCGATCTGGTGAAGATCCTGTCCGGCTTGTACAAGGGGGAGAGGGAGGACTTCCTCCACACGAGTCCATTGAATGGATTCTCCATGAGTAACCCTCGGAGCTGGGTAAGCGGACGTTTATGTATCCCATCCGTGCTTTCAAAGATAAGGGTCTTACTTTATGATTTCGACGCAGGAACTGCGTCGGGATGTGGAGGGCATAGAAAGCCCGACTCCACAACCCGAGGATCCGGGAAGATCCCTTGACCCGGCCTCCGGAGAGGACCCGGACATAATGGTGGAACTGATTGACGGGGTGTTCCACCAGCTCCGCATAGACAATGCTCTAGTCGCCATTACGGCTGACTACCCCGGTTTATCTCCGGCTTCCCAGGTGAGTACGACCAAAGTCCTGACACCATTACTTTTTTAATGCTTATTTTTGATCACCATGTACCAAGGGTGCTTCGCAGGAGGTGCCTTTATGGCGGAAAGCCGAGCCCACGGCGACTGACCAACCAGGGTCAGTGCGGCCCAGCAGGCGGAAGAGGAGTGCGGCGTGAATCGAAACATCGCCGCAAAGGTATGGCGCACCATTGTCTTTAAGTGAAAGACTCCTGGGGGGTGTATTAATGCTCATGATTCTTCCAGGAGAAAGAATACTCGCCGGACTGAGCCCGGAGAGGTTGCCAACCAAGCCTCCGCCAGCCAGGCTCCAACGCCTGGTCTGGAGGGGGAGGTGAGCGCAGGGCGCGAGCCGGATGCTCCTCCAACGGAGGATGCCGACAGGTTGTCTGCCACCAGGTCTGAGGTGGAGAGCGCCATGAATCACAGGCGCCGTCGGACAGTTCTTCGTGACGCGTGTTTCTCCCCAGAGGTATTGAATGCCTTTAATGCGGGAGACGCACACCTCCGTGCTGCTCAAGATGGTTTAACCAGAGCCATGGAGCAGTATGTAAAAGACATACGGGTGAGGAATTTTAATAGTTATATATGCCAGTAGCCCCCGAGACTTAAAATAGTTAAACTAACTGATTTAAGGATCATTTGTTATGCAGGATCTTACAGAGAAGAATACCCACCTGTCCCAGGAGCTTCAAGAATGCAAGGCCCAACTTGAGGCCGCACTAGCCGCTGCCGGGGCAGCCACAGAGACCCCCTCTGGTAATTCATATTTCGAAAAGAGAAGTAGTTTATGAAGTGCGGCGTGTGTGTATAGTCTGACAATAATATTGTAGAGGGTGCCGGACTAGATCCGGACAAGCAACATCTGTTGCGCCAGCTGAAGGCCGGCGAGAAGGTGCTTATGAGGGTGCAGCAGGAGAGGAACAAACTCCAAGATGCCAACACCCAGCTGGGCGAAGAACTAAAAGGTGTTCGGGTCCAGCTGTCTAACTCCGTAAAGGAGAATCGGCGGCTTCGTCGCGGCATTTATAGTAAGTGCTTGAGCAAACTCTTTTGAAAAGAAGAGTTCGGCGAGGAAGTCGATTGACAGAAATGTGTCTGTAGGTGTGCTCAAGGGTCGTCCGGCAGAGGAAATGCCTGGTTCCATGGGTGACCTTCTTCCCGAGCTGCTGCAACTGCACGAACATGTCCGGCAGGCGATGAGCGGCGTCATTCAGGCCTTATGGCCTTCCGTCTCCCTACCCGAGGGTCTTGGAGGGCTTGCTGAGAAGCTTCAGGGAGTACGGCAGCGCTTCCGTCTGTGGAAGATATCGGTCTGCCAGCAAGGCGCCAGGGAGGCCTGGGCCATGGTGAAGACGCGGTACACGAAGGCTGATCCAAACCACATGGCCGAGGTCGGACCTGTGGGGCCCGATGGGAAGGAGATCCCTGTGAGCCTGATGTACGGCCAAGTAGAGTTGGCCGCGAAATATTCCCAACGGGACTGTAAACTAGACAACCTGTTAGATGGGATTGAAGAGGAGTACAATCAGTTAGTTTGACGATGTAATTTAAAATGACATGTAAAATGCCTTCTAGCCGGATTGTAGATCGTTTGTCTTTGCGGACCTTTTCGCTTCAACCTCGGGACCCAACAGTCCGGAGTGTGTCCGAATACCCTCACGGTTATACAAAAACCAGGGCATGCATGGAGACCAGGCGTAGGGGTCATAAGTGCTTTATCAGACAAGTGCCCAACTAGCAATGTTATATTACATGGTTAGTAAGAAACATCTTCCAGGGAGAATAGTTCCGTTAGGGGTTCCTTTCCCTGGGAGGCATGCCCTAAAGTGCATGTCCGGACTGCGAAAAGAGCAGAAAAAGCATCTGGGGGCAGATAAATAAATAAGTAATAAATCATCTTTCAAGTTACCGACCGAATATTCCCTTAAGAACGCTAGCCTTCGGCTTCACCCAGTCTGAGGTACACATCCGGCTGACCCGGTAGTAACAATCGCAGAGGTGCTCCCTTTACCTCCTAGCCGAACAATCGGGAACGTAGGGGTAATCATAGGAGCCAGGCAACCCAGCTTGGCCAAAACTTAAGTCATATCGATGCATATAATGGTGAGTAAAAGGTACATGCGGAAGTATGACACATGTGTTGGGCATTAAGCCCGCATAAATAAGCTTCTGTTAAAGAAGCCCCCAGGTATAACGAGTGCGAGTAGCACATCGAGTGTGTGCGAACAATGCGCAGATCAGCCCTCGAGGCTTTTACTGAAAGAGGGAGGAAAAAGGAGGGAAACAAAAGACAACGAAAAAATATGAAAGGTGGACGGAGGAAGGAGACGAACTCTGAGTCCGGCGCTTAGGCATAGAATCTTTGGAGACGGGCTACGTTCCATGGGTTTGGCTCGAGTCGGTTGTTAGATGCGTTGCATAGACGGTATGCACCGCCGGTAAGGACTTGGTCGATGATGAAGGGACCTTCCCATTTGGGCTTAAGTTTGTCCTTTTTCTTGTCCGACAGGCGTAGAACTAGCTCGCCAACATTGTAAGTTTTGGCCCGTACTTCCCTGCTTTGATATCTTCGAGCCTGCTGCTGATAGAATGCTGAACGGGATTTTGCCACGTCGCGCTCCTCCTCTAAGGCATCCAAACTGTCCTGCCGGTCCAACTCGGCTTCTCTTTCTTCGTACATGCGCACGCGAGGTGAGTCATGAATTATATCGCAGGGCAAAACTGCCTCTGCGCCGTATACCATAAAAAATGGTGTGAACCCGGTAGTGCGGTTTGGCGTGGTCCGCAACCGCCAAAGTACGGAGTCGAGCTCCTCTAACCAGTGCGTGTTAGATTCCGTGAGGGATCGCACTAATCTGGGTTTAACGCCGCTCATGATTAGACCGTTTGCTCGTTCGACTTGACCGTTAGTTTGAGGGTGATAGACTGAAGCGTAGTCGAGCTTGATGCCCATGTTTTTGCACCAGGGTTTAACCTCGTCGGCCGTGAAATTCGTGCCGTTATCAGTGATGATGCTGTGGGGGGCGCCAAAACGGTGTACTACCCCGGATATGAAGTCTATCACAGGTCTGGATTCGGCGGTTTTAACCGGCTTGGCCTCTATCCATTTGGTGAATTTGTCCACCATGACCAATAAGTATTTTTTCTTGTGGGTTCCCCCTTTAAGGGGTCCAACCATGTCAAGCCCCCAGACCGCGAACGGCCAAGTGATGGGTATAGTTTTGAGGGCGGCGGGTGGCATGTGGCTTTCATTAGCAAAGAGCTGGCAACCGACGCATCGTTGGACTAGGCCCTGAGCATCTGCCCGGGCTGTCGGTCAATAAAATCCTGTACGGAAGGCCTTGCCTACAAGGGCCCGGGCTGCGGCGTGGTGCCCACCGAGTCCGGCGTGAATTTGAGCCAGGAGATTTCGCCCTTCCTCTTCAGAGATACACCTTTGAAGGACTCCGGTTGTGCTTTTCTTATAAAGTTCTCCCTCATAGACCTTGTAGGCTTTAGATCGCCGAACTATGCAGCGGGCCTCATTTTGGTCTTCGGGAAATTCCTGCCTAATTAAGTAGGCTAGGAATGGTTCCGTCCACGGGGCAATTACTGCCATTATTTCGTGGGCTGAAGGTGTTATTTCATTGGCTAAGCCACCGATTGTGTCAGAATGTTCCGTGTTGGATGGTGCGTTTGTTTCCTGGTTGTTATTTCCGGACTCCTCTTCCCATAATGCAGATGGCTTAAAGAGCCGCTCCAGGAAGATATTTGGAGGGACAGCGTCGCGTTTTGCGCCGATGCGTGCCAACACGTCTGCTGCCTGGTTATTATCCCGGGCTACATGGTGGAATTTGAGTCCTTCGAACCGAGCTAACATTTTTAGGACAGCGTTACGGTAGGCTGCCATTTTTGGATCCTTGGCGTCAATGTCTCCATTTACTTGGGATATTGCGAGGTTTGAATCCCCGCTCACCTCTAGGCGTTGAATACCCATGGAGATTGCCATCCGGAGACCATGTAGAAGGGCCTCGTATTCGGCTGCGTTGTTGGAGTCCGTGTACATTATTTGAAGTACGTATTGGACTGTGTCTCCGGTTGGGGACGTCAAGACGACGCCAGCCCCCAAGCCAGCCAACATTTTGGAGCCGTCGAAATGCATGATCCAATTGGAGTATGCGCCGTACTCTTTAGGGAGTTCGGCTTCCGTCCATTCGGCGATGAAGTCAGCCAAAACTTGCGACTTTATAGCTCGCCGTGGTTTGTAGGTTATGTCAAATGGTAAGAGCTCAATGGCCCATTTTGCAATCCTGCCAGTCGCGTCGCGATTGTTTATAATATAGTTGAGAGGTACTTCAGAGGCCACCGTTATGGAACACTCTTGAAAGTAGTGTCGCAGCTTGCGGGATGCCATGAACACTGCGTACGCTATTTTTTGATAATGTGGGTACTGGGACTTGCATGGAGTTAAGACAGTGGATACGTAGTACATTGGTTTTTGAAGAGGGAATTTGTGCCCTTCTGTTTCTCGTTCTACGACGAGTACCGCGCTGACAACTTGATGTGTTGCCGCGATATATAATAACATCGGTTCGCCCAGATTGGGCGCGGCTAGGACCGGATTTGTTGCCAATATGGCCTTGATTTCTTCGAGTCCGGTCATGGCAGCATCCATCCATTCGAAGTGTTCGGTGCGCCAGAGGAGGCGATAGAGGGGCAGTGCCTTTTCTCCCAAACGGGAGATGAAGCGGCTTAGAGCCGCCACGCATCCAGTTAGTTTTTGTATTTGTTTGAGGTCTTTTGGGATATCCAATTGTAACAGAGCTCGGATCTTGGCTAGGTTTGCTTCAATTCCTCTACCGGACAATATGAAGCCCAAGAGCTTTCCGGCTGGTACGCCGAAAACACATTTTTCCGGGTTGAGCTTAATGTCGTATGCTCGGAGGTTGTCGAATGTAAGCCTCAAATCGTCTACTAGAGTTTCGATGTGTGTGGTCTTAATGACCACATTGTATACGTATGCCTCCACTGTTTTGCCTATCTGGGTAGCCAGACATGTCTGAATCATGCGCTGATATGTTGCGCCGGCGTTTTTGAGTCCGAAGGGCATTGTGTTGAAGTAGAATGGTCCGTATGGAGTAATGAATGCCGTTGCAGCCTGGTCTTTCTCCGCCATCTTGATTTGATGGTATCCGGAGTATGCATCGAGGAAGCACAATGAATCATGCCCTGCGGTAGCATCGATGATTTGGTCGATGCGGGGGAGGGGGAAAGGATCCTTTGGGAGGCCTTGTTAAAATCTTTGAAATCGACACAAAGGCGCCAGGATTTGTCCTTTTTTGGTACCATTACCAGGTTTGCTAGCCAGTCCGGATGTTTTATACCTCTGATGAATCCGGCTTCTAAGAGTTTGGCTAGCTCCTCTCCCATTACCTGTCTTTTGGGTTCGGAAAATCGCCGAAGAGCCTGTTTGACTGGCTTGAATCCTTTTAGGATATTTAGGCTGTGTTCTACCAGCCTGCATGGGATTCCTGGCATGTCTAAAGGGTGCCAGGCAAAAATGTCCCAATTTTCCCGAAGGAATTCTCGTAGTGCGGCTTCTACATCAGGGTTTTATTGTGCCCCAATGGAGGCCGTCTTTGTGGGGTCCGCTGGATGGACCTGGAATTTGACTATTTCGTCTACTAGTTTAGAAGAGGTGGACTTAGATCTCTTATCGAGTATCACATCGTCCCTATCCACCGTTGAGCGCAGCGCAGTGAGTTCCTCTGCCGCTTGGGCTTCGGATAGTGCCTCTAGGGCTAGTGCGGCTGTCTTATTTTCAGCGCGGAGTGCTATATCTGGATCACTGACAAGAGTGATGATTCCATTGGGCCCGGGCATTTTAAGCTTCATGTACCCGTAATGGGGTATAGCTTGGAAAATTTTGAATGCCTC
Source organism: Triticum aestivum (assembly GCF_018294505.1). NCBI lineage: Eukaryota > Viridiplantae > Streptophyta > Magnoliopsida > Poales > Poaceae > Triticum > Triticum aestivum. The sequence continues at coordinate 320,726,927 of NC_057798.1, forward strand.
TCGCCCCAACAAGGCGTCATATCCGCTGCCGAACAGGGCCACTTGGAACGTGACCTCCTCGGACCTGTAATTGTCCGGTGAGCCGAACACTACATCTAGTGTGATTTTTCCTGTGCAGTGTACTTCCCGACTAGGGATTATTCCTCTAAAGGTTGTGCTGCTTCGCTCAATGTGGCTCCAGTCAATTTCCATTTTTTGGAGGGTTTCCTCGTAGATGAGGTTTAATCCACTGCTGCCATCCATGAGTACCTTGGTGAGACGAAAGCCGTCCACTATCGGACTGAGGACCAATGCGGCTGGTGCTCGGGCTGTTCGGAATTTAGGTTCGTCGCTGGCATTGAAGGTGATAGCCGTGTCGCTCCATGGATTTGCTGTTGCTACTTGGTAGACTTCGGCGAGGCTGCGGATTGTTTGTTTCCGCATATTATTTGATGCGAAAGTCTCGAAGACTGTTAATACCGTACTGGTACTGTTGGGCTGGTTACCCGGGGCTAGAAAACCTTTGCCGCTTTTGGCCACCTGCCGTAGTATCCAACATGCTCGAAGGCTATGTGTTGGAGTGGCGCCCTCTATATTATGGATTTTACAGGGTCCATTGATCCATCCCTCCAGTACGGTTCCGTGCCCTTTAGGGGTTTTTTTGCTTTTTGGTTTTTAGCCCAGGTGCTTGAGTATGACGCACCCTTTTATTTCGAACTAGGGTTGTGTTTAGGGCCGGATTGTCCCAAAACCTGGTTTCGGTTTTCCAGGCACTCTCTGTCGCACAGTATTTTTGTACTATGGTCGCCAGGTCGGCGAAGCGTGTAACTTCGCGACGACTTATGGCATTCATGATTCCCTTGTCCGTGCAATTGTTGCAGAAAATTGAGATTGCGCTTTCCTGACGGCAGTCCTTTATCCTGTCCATAACCAAGAGGAATCTGGCCCAGTAATGATGTACTATTTCATCGGGCTCTTGCCGTATTCGAGATAGATCGCTTATGTTTGGGTGGGCGGGGCCCTTCCCAATCCGAGGCTCAAAGGCCGAGAAGTTTCCGGGTTTGGAAGTTTGGATTGTTGGATGTTATCCAACGGATCTGGTCCGATGCCTGACTTTAGGTTTAGTACTTGATTGACGTCCGTCCCTCCGCGGGAATCCGGCATGGAGGGATCGAGAATCCGGACATAACTGGTTTTTAACATAGAAGAAGAGTCGCCGCGTTGTTCCTCTACCACAACAACATGGTGGGTAGCCTGGGGAGAGTTAATTTCTCTCAGATCGGTTTTAAGCCCAATCTGATCGTAGTCTGTAGCGACTCCCAGGGCAGCGATGCGATCCAAGAGCTCATTTACAGAGGAGAGCTCCGTCGGATCTAGCTGTTCGGCGAATTCTGAGTTGACGTGAATATCGCTTTTGATGACCTGAGAGGTCATTGTTGCGGTGGCCGAACTGGCGGTCATTAGAAAATCGCCCAGCCGGATAGTTTGGCCGGTGGCCAAAGCTCCCTTGACGACGGCGCCATCTTTAAAGACAGGAAAAGGCATCCCTCCTGATTGCGACAGCACAGAGGAACTCTCAATGAAAGCACCAATGTCGGTGTCAGAACCGGCGGATCTTGGGTAGGGGGTCCCGAACTGTGCGTCTAGGTGGATGGTAACAGGAGACAAGGGACACAATGTTTTACCCAGGTTCGGGCCCTCTTGATGGAGGTAAAACCCTATGTCCTGCTTGATTGATATTGATGATGTGGGTATTACAAGAGTAGATCTACCACGAGATCAAGGAGGCTAAACCCTAGAAGCTAGCTATGGTATGATTGTTCTTCGTCCTATGGACTAAAGCCATCCGGTTTATATAGACATCGGAGAGGGCTAGGGTTACACAGAGTCGGTTACAATGGTAGGAGATCTAAATATCCGTATCGCCAAGCTTGCCTCCCACGCCAAGGAAAGTCCCATCCGGACATGGGACGAAGTCTTCAATCTTGTATCTTCATAGTCTTGGAGTCCGGCCGACAATGATAGTTCGGCTGTCCAGACACCCCCTAGTCCGGGACTCCCTCACTAAGGATGGAGAAGTTTATGCAAAATTTGTTGGTCCTCAAAATGCTTTCCGATTCTATGCTATTTGGGTCCCTAAGACCCTTGTGACTAACTTGAGAGGTCCCATTGCAAAATGGGTGCCTCTAACCAAGTCATAATTGTGTGTAGGTTGCCTTCTCTGGTGGAGTAAAATGGGTGATTGATAGTGGATGTACCAGTCATATGACCGGAGATAGCAAATTGCTCTACGATTTCATGGAAGCTATTCAACCATTCATGAGCATTATGTTTGGTGGAGTTTCAAAAAGACAGGTACTCGGGTTGGGCAAGTTGGCTATAACAAATGACATGTCTCTTGCAAATGTCATGCTTGTCCAATCCCTTAAATACCATTTGCTTTATGTTCGCCAATTGGCTTCTGTTGGTTATGATACACTTTTTGGACTAACGGATGTGAAAGTCTTTAAGAGAGATACTCTCGAATTGGCCTTTGTTGGAGAGTTGGATGGCAACATTTACATGGTTGATTTCTCGAAAGAGAGCACATTCCATGCAACTTGTCTAATGGCCAAGGCCGACAAGGGGTGGCTATGGCATCGCCAGCTAGCTCATGTCGGCATGAGAAATCTTCAAGATCTCTTAAAGGGGAATCACATCCTTGGACTAACCAATGTCTCTTTTGAGAAAGATCGTGTGTGTAGTGAATGCATAGCCGGGAAGCAACGTCAATCAAAGCACCCACCCAAGAACATTGTGTCTACTTCAAGGCCCCTGGAGCTCCTTCATGTGGATCTTTTTGGGCCTCCTTCATGGGATAGTCTTGGTGGGAAAAAGTATGGACTTGTCATTGTTGATGATTACTCAAGATATACATGGGTGTTTTTCCTCAAGTCCAAGGACGAGACGAAGATCACCTTCATTGATTTTGCCAAGCAAGCACAATGCAAGTTTGACAAAGAGATCTTGGCAATAAGAAGTGACAATGGCTCTGAGTTCAAGAACTATACCTTGGAATAATTACTTAGTGATGAAGGGATTGAGCATCAATATTCAGCTCCATACACTCCTCAGCAAAATGGTGTAGCCGAAAGGAAGAACCGTACACTTGTGGAGATGGCAAGGTCCATGTTGGATCAATACAAGTCACCACATAGTTTTTGGGCCGAGCTGTCAACACTGCATGCCATGCATCAAACCGGCTCTTCCTCTGTACTATATTGGAAAAGACTCCTATGAGCTCCTAACTGGGAACAAGCCAAATGTCAAGTACTTTCGTGTATTTGGGTGCAAATGTTTCATTCTCAACAAAAGAGTACGGTTAGGAAAATTTCAATCCAAAACAATTAAGGGCATATTTGTTGGCTATGGATCAAACTCTCACGCCTATAGAGTCTACAACAAATCCAATGGATGTGTTGTAGAAACTTGTGACGTGGTGTTTGATGAATTTAATGGCTCCCCATGGGGAACAAGTTGATCTACGTGATGTAGGTGAAGAAGATTCCTCTCAGGATATCTTGACCAGGGGTGTCGGTGCACTTCTTCCAATGGAACAAGAACCTCATGATGATGAAGAAGAAGATGGAAATCTCACACATCATCAAACTACTTCAACACCCATACCACCACAAACTCCTATTGTTCAACCGACGCCCTTAGTCCCAGTACAAGAAGATGATCAAGTTCATCTTCATGATAATCTTCAAGAACACGATCATCATCAAGGGCAAGAAGAAGAAAGTCCAATCATTGATGATGAACCTCAACAAATGCAATATGAGCAAGAATATCTTCCACCACACATTAATGATCCATATGTTGAGGACATGGATGATGGACATGAAGTTGAACCTCGAGAAACCCTAACCTCCATCATGCCTTGAGTCGCCTGTCGTGTTGATGTTGACAAAATTCTCACTGACATATCGAAAGGTAGAGTCACTCGTAAAAATTTGACAAACTTTTGTGCTCAATTCTCATTTGTGTCTAGTGTTGAGCCCCTCAAGGTACAAGATGCATTTATGGACAACGATTGGCTCATTGCTATGCAAGAAGAGTTGAACAGTTTTGTACGCAACCAAGTATGGTCACTAGTCAAGAGGCCACCTACCGAGCACAACGTCATTGGAACAAAATGGATTTTCAAGACCAAGCAAGTTGAGAATGGTGTAATCATCCGTAACAAGGCAAGGTTAGTGGCACAAGGGTACTCACAAGTTGAAGGTTTGGACTTTGTTGAGACCTTTGCCCCCGTTGCCCGTCTTGAATCCATCCGCATCTTACTTGCTTATGTCGCTTTCAATGGTTTTACTTTATATCAAATGGATGTGAAGAGTGCTTTCCTTAGCGGTCCTCTACAAGAAGAAGTATATGTGTCACAACCACCTGGGTTCGTTGATCCCGATCACAAAGACTATGTGTATAAACTTCATAAGGCTTTGTATGGCCTCAAACAAGCACCTCGTGCTTGGTATGATCATTTTAAGAAGTTTTTACTCGATGATGGTTTTGTGAGAGTGGTGATCGATCCCACTCTTTTTACTAAGAGGGACAAGGGTGATTTGATCTTATGCCAAATCTATGTAGATGATATCACTTTTTGTTCTCCTAACATTCATTTGTGCAAGAAGTTTGCGGCTTCAATGACCAAGAATTTTCAAATGTCACTCAATGCGGATTTGAAGTTCTTTCTCAGATTTCAAATTCAACAATTTTAAGAAGGAATTTTCTAGTCTCAAGCAAAATACCTCAAGGATATCCTAGAGAAGTTGGCATGTCTGATGCTAGTCCATGAAAGACACCCATGCCAACCAAAATTGCACTCACTAAAGACACAAATGGTATTCCTTTCGACCCATCTATTTACCACTCTATGATTGGTTCATTGCTTTACCTTTGTGCATCTAGACCAGACATCATGTTCAGCGTATGCATGTGTGCTAGATTTCAAGCTTCCCTATGGAAAGTCATCATAAGGAGGTTAAGCATATTCTTAGATACCTTGTTCACACCCCAATGTTGGTTTTATGGTACCCCAAGGATGCTAAGTTCGATCTCATTGGGTACACGGATGTGGATTGGGCAGACAAAGTGGATCGTATGTCCACCTCTGGTGCATGTCAGTTTCTTGGACGCTCCTTGGTAAGTTGGTCCTCGAAGAAAGAAAATTGTATTGCCCTCTCTACCGCAGAAGTTGAATACATTGCAGCCGCCAGTTATGCAACTCAATTACTATGGATGAGACAAACCTTGAAGGATTACAGTATCACTTATAGACATGTGCCTCTCCTATGTGATAGTGAAAGTGCCATCAATATTGCTGAGAACCCCAAGGATCATCTCTGCACTAAGCACATTGATATTAGATATCACTTCTTGAGAGATCATGTGGAAAAGGGTGATATTCACATCGATCATGTTGGTACAGATTTGCAACTAGCAGATATTTTCACCAAACCATTGGATGAAGCAAGGTTTTGTCGATTTAGGCATGAACTTGGTATCTTGGAGCTTGACAATATTATGTGAAATCTAGTACCCATTCATGCATGAACTTAATGTCTTGTCGTGATGTAGGCATATATTTAGGGGGAGACATTCAATTCATGAGTATTCTCACCCTACATAATGCATAAATAGAACAAACACTCTCAAAGTTGTCATGGTTCTCAAACTATGGTACTTTAACATGATGGAGTCATGACTATGTGCCCAAAGTCTACATCTTTGCGGCACTATATTCCATATGCTCAACCATGGTGACCTTGGTCACCGCTTGTGCATTTGCTTGTGTGGACCTTTCATTTCTTATTATTGGTTGGGTTGTTATTACTCCTTAGTATGGCCTTAGATTACTCAAGGTTTCCTTTCCCCATAATTCTCAACAAAACTCCTTGGCAGAGTCTATATCAAATCATATTTGTTGGCCCCTTCCACATCTCTCCCCTACCAGGTCTTGTTGTCCAGTGATCAGACATCCGGCTGCTCAGCCGGACATCCGGGCCCTGCAGCAAAATCATTCTGAAGCTCAAACTACCATCATGCACTTTCAGTGGCCGGACATCCAGGCTCTTCCCGGACATCCGGGCCCTGAACATTTTTGCCCATTAACCCCCACACGCGGGATATCCGGGCTTATTCCTGGATGTCCAGCCCATTGGCGCGGCTGCTTCTATTCTCTGACCTCCGCTTGCCGGATATCCGGGTTGTGCCCCAGATGTCCGGCTCGTCGCCCACAGCCGCATATAACTGGGGTTGGGCGTGGGATTTGGGGGTTGTCCCTCCTCACTCCCGTTCATATCCCCATCTCACCTCACACTGCCGCCACCGCCCGGTCATCGCTCCGGCGCTTCCCCGGCCCTCTCCTCTGACCTCCGGCCCCGATCTCCTGCCCACGGATTCTCCTCCTACCAATCTAGGATTCTATCCAATCCATTTCCTTGGTTGTTGTTCGAATCCATCGGGGGGGGGGGGCGGATTCCTCGCTGGAGTTCCTCATGGCGCGTACCAAGAACTGCGACCTCGATTGCCCCGAGCCTTCTTCCCGGGGTATGGATGCTATCTCTCCTCCATTCTACTTCTATGGTGATCGAAAAATCTTAGGGATTCACTCTTTCATGCATATCTTGGCGTGTATGGCTCTCTTGAGTTTTGGTGTCTCTTGCCTAAGCCTAAAAATCTGTCAATAAACTCAGCTAATCAATTTAAATCATGGACATTTCACATTTTTTGATCTACCACTGGACTTATTTTATGGTGATGCTCAAAAATGGTCATTGCATTGTTTAATTTGTTTTATCCATGTTCATACTTATAGGCTCCATCTCATCGGGATCTCCCATTATTCATTCCAGTTGTTCGCCGGCAAGGCTCAACCGAATCCGATGAGCATGCATGGCCTAAGAAGAAGAAGACCACCACCACCAAGAAGAAGAAGCGGGAACCATCCACTAGTCCGTCAGCCTCATATCCAGATGATGCGGACTATGTTGGGGAGGAAGAGGATGTCAGTGCACCAAGACACTCCGTGGGGCAGTCCAAGCCTGGTACTAGGAGGGCGCTGGTGCCTCAAGTTCGTGGTTCTGCAATGCCCGTTGTCCATGGTCGTCGCATCTCCATGGAGCATCTTGACAGCGGGGATCACCGTCCTCACAACTTCAAAACTGTGGGGGTAGCTCAATATCTTGCATTTCGTCAGGATGTCAATCAATATGAAATGGTGGCTGATGCGGAGGATCCTCGGTTGCGGACTCGTATGCAGCATGATATCTATTCCAGTTTCATCCGTCGGCGTGGACTTGCTCCTCACTCATACTTGGATCTCAACTTCCTGCGTGAGCATCCTGACATGTTTCCTAACAATCCGGTCAAGATCAATGATGATATGACTCTTGGTCACGCAATGACCTTCAGGTGTGATTGGAATGAAGTTGCCATTCTACAGTTCCATGCCACCTGTTTCATTGGTCCGGACAACACTCTCACCTGGATGACAGATAACACTACTCCGAGCATCACCTATGACAAGTTTGTTTAGATTTTGGGTCTCTCTGGTGTTGGCCATTGCATCCACAATGTGGATCCCGAGCACAAGCCCAAACCGATTGATGCTTGCTTGCCACTTGTCAAACCTACCTCTCAGCTCACTAAAGAAGAACTTGCATGTCCACTCAATGAGGTATCTATCTTCCGTGCTCCTTACTACATCCTCTATCAGTGTGTGCTTCGCACTCTCTATCCTAAGAAGGGAGATCGCTCGAGGGCTTACAACTATTTCATTGACTTGATGGTTCGTATGCATGACAAACCCACTGAGCCTCTGGACACAATCCATTTCATTTGGCATGAGATCCGTCTTTGCTGTTTCATTCAGTCGCGCCAGTTTCCTCATGCTCCATTCATTCAGGCTCTGATTGACCACACTGCTCCCTTTGAGGTGGTTAAGACTATTGTTCATTCTAGTTGGAAGCCTGCTCCTCATATGCGCGTGGTGGCTATTGTCGGTGTCAAAACTGGCGGATCTCGGATAGGGGGTCCCGAACTGTGCGTCTAAGGCTAATGGTAATAGCAGGCAGGGGACACGATGTTTTACCCAGGTTCAGGCCCTCTCGATGGAGGTAATACCCTACTTCCTGCTTGATTGATCTTGATGATATGAGTATTACAAGAGTTGATCTACCACGAGATCGTAGAGGCTAAACCCTAGAAGCTAGCCTATGATTATGATAGTTGTTCTTGTCCTACAAACTGAACCCTCAGGTTTATATAGATACCGGAGGGGGCCAGGGTTACACAGAGTCGGTTACAGAGAAGGGAATCTACATATCCGAATCGCCAAGCTTGCCTTCCACGCAAAGGAGAGTCCCATCTGGACACGGGACGAAGTCTTCAATCTTGTATCTTCATAGTCCAACAGTCTAGCCAAAGTATATAGTCCGGCTGTCCAAGGACCCCTTAATCCAGGACTCCCTCAGTAGCCCCTGAACTAGGCTTCAATGACGATGAGTCCGGCGCGCAGATTGTCTTCGGCATTGCAAGGCGGGTTCCTTCTCCGAATACTCCATAGAAGATTTTGAACACAAGAATCATGTCCGGCTCTGCAAAACAAATTCCACATACCACCGTAGAGAGCACAATATTCCACAAATCTAATCTGCTGACAACTTTTCACAGCATGACATCACGCCACGGCCCGGTCATTATTTGAACCATTTTTCATAACCTGCCACCGCACATATTGTGAGGCAGTTTTATCGGCATGTCTTGTCGAAGCAGAGATCGTGTCCCCTCATCGCGGGATTCTCGTCAATACGGTCGTGGGTAACCCAACCGCACCATTAATCACGGCGCTTGGGAAATAAGCGATTTTAACGGGCAAGTGGGGAGGCGCAGGATCTTTGCTGCCTTTATAAAGGGATAAGAACTCCCTCTTTCACCCATGCCTTCTTCTTGTGCTCATCCATCCCTTCTTGCTCAAGCCCTAGCGCTCAAGCGTTCGTCTTCTCCACCCAAAAAGGTTTCCCGAAAAATGTCCGGGTCCGGAGAAGGAGGTAAATGGATGGCCTCTAGCGTCCGGGAGAAGGATATCAAAAAGCTTCGGGGGGGGGGGTATTTGGCCAAGAGAATCGGCCATCGTCTTTCAACGACGGGACAAATCGTCCCCACCCCGGAACCCCACGAGAGGGTGGTATTCCTCCCTCATTTTGTCCGCGGGCTAGGGTTTCCCCTCCACCCATTTGTTCGCGGCATCATGTATTATTATGGGATCGATTTTCATGATCTGTCCCCCAATTCCTTCCTCGACATTTCGACATTCATCGTCGTGTGCGAGGCCTTCCTCCGCGTCTCGCCGCACTTCGGCTTATGGCTGAAGGTTATTAATGTGAAGCCCAAGGTAGTGAGCAGCGAGCATGCTAAGTGCGGAGGCGCCATGGTGAGCAAGATGCCCATGTTACATGGCCAACAGGTACTTTTAATGATTTCGTCAAGGAGTGGTAGCAGCAGTGGTTTTACATCACCGAGCCGCGCGGCAAGGAATGGGCCGCCACTCTAGAGTTCAGATCCGGTGCCCCCCTATGACTTACGTCCTAGCCCAAGAAGGGCCTGAATTGGGCTTCGTCTGAGGAGCTATCGGAGCTCCAGACGCGCGTCCAAGACATGGAAGACAAGAATGTGAAGCTCGTCAATGTAGTCCAGGTGACGCTAGTTCGCCGGATTCTACATTGTCAACACCGGGCTTGCAATGTATGGGAGTTCGACCTGGCCAAGGAACATACCTTGTCAGAGATCTTTGTCTCCTCACATAAGGACATCTGGAAGGTGCTTTTCAAGTCCGGAAAACCATGGCCGGACTCCGCCGAGGACCACGGATACCAACTATCCCGCCCGACGTGTTCGGTAAGTGATTGTTCGTTGTCAATTCATATGTTTTATTCGCATATCCTTAGGAAAATGCTTGATGTGTTTCCCCAAATTTCCTAGGGTAGGGCAAAGAAGGCGGGGCGGATCTACTGTCCGGCCCTGCTGCCAGAAGATCCGGCCAGCCCGCTTCTGATGAAGATGCTGGTCCCAGCGCGTTACAAGGCACCGAAGAAGAAGGCCGAAAAGGAGGCCAAGAAGACCAGGGGCGGCCTCCGCCGTCGTGGTACTTCGGACACAAGATTCGAAGACTCCAATGCCCATTCTTCCTCCGAAGAGGATGAGGAGGAGGAAAGAGACGAATCCCCCGCAGGGGGAAGAAAGAAAAGGACGGCCTCCACATCCTTGGAGGCCGAGTCGCGTAAGAGGGGAAAAACTCCTCTTCCAGAGGAGTCCACCGCTGCCGCCGATAGCAGCCCGGAGTGGGATCCCAGGGCTGATCCCTTGGTGAACTCGTGAGGGTAAAATCCAAACACGCTCATGTGTCCAGACTTGTCATGGCGTGATATTCTAATCTGAGCCGTACTTTTTTCAGTCCGGCGAAGTCCTGCGCCGAACAATCCTCATCGGAGGATTTGCTGGGTTCGGATGCAATGGAGAGCGGGACACCCTCGGGGGCCATAGGTTTCACTAGTGGCTTCTCTCAAGAGCATAAGTATTTTACGGTGGGTGAACAAATTACTGTTGAGCAATTGACAGAACTGAGCATAGTTATGAGTATATCTAGAGAATGATCATGTATATAGGCATCACGTCCGAGACAAGTAGATCGAAACGATTCTGCATCTACTACTATTACTCCACTCATCGACCGCTATCCAGCATGCATCTAGAGTATTAAGTTAAAAACAGAGCAACGCCTTAAGCAAGATGACATGATGTAGAGGGATAAATTCATGCTATATGATAAAAACCCCATCTTGTTATCCTCGATGGCAACAATACAATACGTGCCTTGCTGCCCTGCTGTCACTGGGAAAGGACACCGCAAGATTGAACCCAAAGCTAAGCACTTCTCCCATTGCAAGAACTACCAATATAGTTGGCCAAACCAAAAGGATAATTCGAAGAGACTTGCAAACATAACTCAATCATACATAAAAGAATTTAGAGAAGATTCAAATATTGTTCATAGATAATACTAGATCATAAACCCACAATTCATCGGTCTCAATAAACACACTGCAAAAAGAATAAGAGTACATCGAATAGATCTCCACGAGAGAGGGGGAGAACATTGTATTGAGATCCAAAAAGAGAGAAGAAGCCATCTAGCTACTAGCTATGGACCCGAAGGTCTGAAGTAAACTACTCACACTTCATCGGAGGGGCTATGGTGTTGATGTAGAAGCCCTCCGTGGTGGATGCCCCCTCCGGCAGAGCTCCAGAACAGGCCCCAAGATGGGATCTCATGGATACAGAAGGTTGCGGCGGTGGAATTAGGTTTTTGGCTCCTTTTCTGATCGGTTGGGGATACGTAGGTATATATAGGAGGAAGGAGTACATCGGTGGAGCAATAGGGAGCCCACGAGGTAGGGGCCGGGGGCGCACCCAGGGGGCGCCCCCACCCTCGTGACCACCTCTCTTGTTCCTTGGAGCAGGGTCCAAGTCTCCTGCACGTTCGGTGAGAAAATCACGTTCCTGAAGGTTTCATTCCGTTTGGACTCCGTTTGATATTCTGTTTCTTCGAAACACAGAAATAGGCAAAAAACAGCAATTCTGGGCTGGGCCTCCGGTTAATAGGTTAGTCCCAAAAATAATATAAAAGTGGAAAATAACGCCCAATATAGTCCAAAACAGTAGATAAAGTAGCATGGAGCAATCAAAAATTATAGATACATTGGAGACGTATCAGGCATCCCCAAGCTTAATTCCTCCTCGTCCTCGAGTACGTAAATGATAAAAAAAGAATTTTTGATGCGGAGTGATACTTTGGCATAATTTCAATGTAAATCTTCTTAATTGTGATATGAATATTCAGATCCGAAAGATTCAAGAAAAAAGTTCATATTGACATAAAAATAATAATACTTCAAGCATACTAATCAAAGCAATCATGTCTTCTCAAAATAACATGGCTAAAGAAAGTTATCCCTACAAAATCATATGGTCTGGCTATGCTCCATCTTCCCGACACAAAATATTTAAATCATGCATAACCCCGATGACAAGCCAAGCAATTGTTTCATACTTATGACATTCTCAAAACTTTTTCAATCTTCACGCAATACATGAGCGTGAGCCATGGATATAGCACTATGGGTGGAATAGAGTGGTGGTTGTGAAGAAGACAAAAAGAGGGAAGATAGTCTCACATCAACTAGGCATAGCAACGGGCTATGGAGATGCCCATCAATAGATATCAATGTGAGTGAGTAGGGATTACCATGCAACGGATGCACTAGAGCTATAAGTATATGAAAGCTCTACAAAAGAAACTAAATGGGTGTGCATCCAACTTGCTTGCTCACGAAGACCTAGGGCATTTTGAGGAAGCCCATCATTGGAATATACAAGCCAAGTTCTATAATGAAAAATTCCCACTAGTATATGAAAGTGACAAAATGAGAGACTCTCTATCATGAAGATCTTGGTGCTACTTTGAAGAACAAGTGTGGTAAAATGATAGTAGCATTGTCCCTTCTCTTTTTTTCTCTCATTTTTTTATTTGGGCCTTTCTCTTTTTTTTCGTCCGGAGTCTCATCCCAACTTGTGGGGGGGGATCATAGTCTCCATCATCCTTTCCTCACTTGGGACAATGCTCTAATAATGATGATCATCACACATTTATTTTCCTTACAACTCAACAATTACAACTCGATACTTAGAACAAAGTATGACTCTATATGAATGCCTCTGGCGGTATACCGGGATATGCAATGAATCATGAGTGACATGTATGAAAGAATTATGAACGGTGGCTTTGCCACAAATACGATGTCAACTACATGATCATGCTAGCAATATGACAATGATCACATCGCAATAGATAATACTGGATCGTAAAAAAAGATAATACTGGATCATAAACCCACAATTCATCGGTCTCAACAAACACATCGCAAAAAGAAGAAGATTACATCGAATAGATCTCCACGAGAGAGGGGGAGAACATTGTATTGAGATCCAAAAAGAGAGAAGAAACCATCTAGCTACTAGCTATGGACCCGAAGGTCTGAAGTAAACTACTCACACTTCATCGGAGGGGCTATGGTGTTGATGTAGAAGCCCTCCATGGTGGATGCCCCCTCCGGCGGAGCTCCAAAACAGGCCCCAAGATGGGATCTCGTGGATACAGAAGGTTGCGGTGGTGGAATTAGGTTTTTGGCTCCTTTTTTGATCGTTTGGGGATACGTAGGTATATATAGGAGGAAGGAGTACGTCGGTGGAGCAACAGGGGGCCCACGAGGTAGGGGGCGCGCCCTGGGGGGCGCCCCCACCCTCGTGACTGCCTCTTTTGTTCCTTGGAGCAGGGTCCAAGTCTCCTGGATCACGTTCAGTGAGAAAATCACGTTCCCGAAGGTTTCATTCCGTTGGACTCCATTTGATATTCTGTTTCTTCGAAACACTGAAATAGGCAAAAACAGCAATTCTGGACTGGGCCTCCGGTTAATAGGTTAGTCCCAAAAATAATATAAAAGTGGAAAATAAAGCCCAATATAGTCCAAAACAGTAGATAAAGTAGCATGGAGCAATAAAAAATTATAGATACGTTGGAGACGTATCAGGTGCCATTTGCCGATCAACTGAAGCAGTTGGTCGAACTGCAGAAGGCGGCCGAGCTAGCCATGAAGGATTTGATTGTCTGGCTGTGGCCCGCCGAGCCGATTCCAAGCAGTTTCCTCGGGCTCATGAAGTGGATTGTGAGTGCCTGCCCTCGATTTGAAGTCATCAAGCGTACGGTCTGCATAGAAGGTTCGCGAATGGCTTTCGCCTGTGCGAAGGTGCATTGGGGAAGATGGATGCAAAAAAGCTGATGACCGAGGGATCACCGGAGGGAAAGGAGTACCGCAAGCCCGAGCTGTATTATGAAGGTGTCTTGAAAGGAGCCCGCCTTGCGGCGCATGTCGGATTTCGGGTTCTGGCAGACCCTCTAGATTCGAACACTGGGGTGCGCGCGGAGATTTTGCCCTCTGCCTACCTGCACCTCACCGCCTCGCTAGGATCTAAGCAATCAAAGGAACAACACAAGAGACACAGAGTTTATACTGGTTCAGGCCACCATTTTGGTGTAATACCCTACTCCAGTGTGTGGTGTGGTGGATTGCCTCTTGGGCTAATGATGAACAATACAAGGGAGAACAGCCTCGCGAGGGTCTGTCCTTGGCTGGTGCAATGAACTACTAGGGGGAGTTTAGTCGCTCTCTCTACTGGTTTCCTGGTGAGGATCCCCTTCCCTTCTCTATCTTGTGGTGGCTAGTCCTATTTATAGGCAAAGGCCCTGGGCCTCCTCCCAAATATTGAGCGGGAAGGGCGCCAACAATTGGCCATTTTGAAGGGGAACATCTAGTACACTTATCCTGACTAAAGTTGGTCCTCGCCTGCTAAAGGCTCTTGTGGTGACGCCGGCTTGGGCTCCACGATGACCTCCATCCTGCCGTTCTGCTGGTCCTGGTCTTGTTGCACCAAAATGGATGCCTTTTCTTGATGCTCTCGCCTGCACTTGCTCCCTTTGCACCAAAGAGGAAAGGGAGGACACTGCGCGGCCTGGCGCCCGCCTGGCGCCCTTGGTCGTCATGGCTTGCGTCATGGGCACCTCGTGAGGTACCCCGCCTTGATCTCTCCGCCTCCTCGCGAGCCAGCCTGACGAGGCCGTGCCTGAGGAAGCTTCCTGCCGTCCGCCCCGCGATGCTTGGCCCATCGCGAGGGTCTTGAGCTCGTGCTGATGAAGATGGGCCATGCTGGGCCGACCCTTGAGCCACGCCGCAGGCAGGCAAGTCTGGGGACCCCCGTTCCCAGAATGCCGATAGTAGCCCCCGGGCCCAAGGCGCGCCCGTACTTGGCTGAGCAGAGAGGCGAAGGGGCAAGTGCGAAGCATCGCGGGCCCTGACAGCCTGCGGCCTTGGATGCCGCGTGGCGGTTTATTGGACGTGGGCGGCTCCGCTCCCCCATGACGCCTTGGCAACTGCACGAACTGACAAGTCCCTGCATGCAAAAACTGGTCATGATTACCTGCGATCGTGGAAGCCGACGGTTGGCCTCCCCTAGCTATAAGTACGGATCGGCGCGAGCCATTCTAGTTCATCTTCCTCTGCTAATTCTCCTCTTCTTCATCTTCGCCACTGCTCCGCCTTACCGCAATGTCTCCGATACGCCGGTTCTCCACAGAAGAGAAGGGAAAGGCCCCCCGAGAGGGCCCCGACCCGCTTCCGCCAAAGAAGCGGTTGGTCCTCTGCCGCCGGGATGAGGGCGTGCGGCAGGAGGTGTCGAGGCCTTGGTGCGAGCGGCCGCCGCCAGGGTTTCCGCTGCCCTTGTATGCACACCTTGAGGGCCCTGCAGGAGCTGATGCCGAGCGCCATGGACGACGCCGCCGTCGGTGCCGGCGGGTCACGACGGTGCGCGTTGTGCCTCCTGGAGTTCATGCCGAGGGCTCCTCCCGAGAGTTTGTGCTCCACGCCGCCATGCCTCCTCGATCTTGGGTTCGCCTTCTTCCTTCCTTCGCCTTCGATATTCCGCCGAGGGGGCCTTTCAGGCTCTTCTGTAGCACGCCGATAGCCAGACTCCTGCAACTGATGCGGATGTCGAGGTCGTCGCTCCAGGTAAGGTCTTCATGACCCGGGCTGGGGCGAGATCGCCCGGGTTTGCAGTATGAGGGGCGCCCTCATGATCCACCTGGAGTTCGACGGTGCTTCCATGATGCTATTCATGGTCTTCGACGAAGATGGGCGTCAGTTGTAGTGCTGTCCCAGAGGCAGCGGCAGAAGCCCCGGAGCGGCAAGGACCTGGCCTGCCGTCGCACATTCTTCCAGCAGCTCCTCAAGCGGCGAGGGCGCCGGAGGATCCAGTGACTCCGCCGAGCTCTTTGTGACTCCGGAGACGAGCGACGACAGCTACGAGTCCCCGAGACTGCGCCGCTCTCGGAGCAGGACGTGCTCGTTAGGCCGTCGCCGTCTCTGATCTGGATGAGGTTGGCGTCGGTGCCTGGCGGCCCACTGTTGATGATGGCGTCTGCCGCGACGGTTCCTGTAGTTAGGACTCCTTAGGATACACGTCTTTTGTCCCTGCGAGGAGCCAAGAATACACCCCGTGGGGGGCTTGTAAGGTGTGTGTATCTTCGTTTGTCAATATGATCCTTATCGTGAAGCATTGCGAGATGCTTATTCCGTCTTAGCTTAGTTTCTTCCTTTCAGACCTCACGAGGTCTTGGCGCTCTGCACCGACAGGTCCCGGTCCCAAGGCGGCTTCAGCCGTCGCTGGTATGCCAGGTCGCGATGCCGTGGTCAAGGCCAGGAGTTGAGTGGCCCGGGGTCAAGTAAGAGCCCCTGAGTCGCGATGCTCAGGAGGTCCCCTTTAGCGCTCAAGAAGCTATCTTTCGGTGAGAAAGGATTGTGACGTTGCTAACACGGGATTGCATTGGATGCGGTGACGATGCTGTGATAGCTAGTGTTTCCGGAGAGTAACTTATCTCGAGGGTCAGGAAACGCTTCCTGGTGCGGCGCTAGATCCGTGCCTTGGCCGGCGAGGGGTTGCCTGGCGAGGTCTCCGCGTGCCTCTTTCCTCTCGCCTTTTCTCCCCTTTCTGCTCTACGTCCTTAGGTCCCGGCCCTCGAGCGGGTCTCAGCCGTCGCTGGTTTGCCAGGTCTCGATGCCATGGACAAAGCCAGAGGGTGAGGGCTGGAGAGCTGGTAGGGGCCCTGAGTCGCGATGCTCAGGTACCCCCCCTTTAACGTGAAAGCGGTTCGCACGGACGAGAGCGAAAAGGACGCCGTGAGGACCTTGCCTGGCGCTTCTCCTTGGGGGGATCCTGCAGACCCACCACAAAAAGAGCAAAAGTCCGCTATGACAAGCCTCGGTCAGCTATTAGTTTCTTTGGAGAGGCGGCGAGGCACTAAAGGCCTAACGAGGTGTATTGGGGCACCCGTGAGCCAGCGCGGGACTCACGGGGCCCTACCCCAAGGAGGGTTGCGCCTGGCACTGGGCCTTAACTCGTGGTGTGTTCCTGCAAATTTGGCCAGATGCCGATGCTCTACGTCCTCGGGTCCCAGCCCTCGAGCTGGTCTCAGCTGTCGCTGGTTTGCCGGGGCGCGATGCCGTGGACAAAGCCAGAGGGTGAGGGCTGAAGAGCCGGTAGGAGCCCTGAGTCGCGATGCTCAGGTACCCACCCCCCTTTTACGCGCAAGCTTGGTTAGATGTCGATGCTCTACATCCTCGGGTCCCGGCCCTCGAGCTGGTCTCAGCCATCGCTGGTTTGCCGGGGCGCGAAGCCGTGGGCAAAGCTAGAGGGTGAGGGCTGGAGAGCCAGTAGGAGCCCTGAGTCGCGATGCTCAGGTACCCCCCCCCCTTTAACGTGCAAGCTTGGTTAGATGTCGACGCTCTACATCCTCGGGTCCCGGCCCTCGAGCTGGTCTCAGCCGTCACTGGTTTGCCGGGGCGCGATGCCATGGGCAAAGCCAGAGGGTGAGGGCTGGAGAGCCGGTAGGAGCCCTGAGTCGCGATGCTCAGGTACCCCCCCCCCTTTAACCCACAAGCTGCCGACATCAAGGAAGAAGAGGTGCCACGGACAGGCACCAAATAACAAGCATGATAGGTCGAATGCAAGGCCCGAAAATAAACGCAAGAGGGGTACATGTCGCTGGGTCTGATCCGAGCGACTTGGGGATGATGCAGCCCGAGGGGCGCCCCCAACAAAGTAAGCTAAGAACACGAGCAAAAGGGATACACGTCGCAGGGGTGGACCCATGCGGCCTGGGAATGATGCAGCCCTGAGGGCGCTCCCAGCTGGAAACGAAACTTGAAAGATGTCACCTGATAGTGTTGGCGACGAAGGGGTGTTGAAGTAGCAGACGTACTGGGCTGCGGGAGCCGATCTTCACGAGCCCCCAGGCCCAGGAGCCTCGAAAGGCTCCGGAGGCGCTGGTGGCTCCTGGCGAACCATCCCATCTCCGCCAGGACTGCAGAACGCCTGGCCTCTTGAGCCTCCAGGATGCTCCTCATGAGGCGCTGGTGCACCGCAGCCGCGTTCGGCAAGCCGTAGGGCATGCGAACGTAGCTGTGGGGTGGGCCTCCGCAGCGCCCCACACGCGAGGGCCAGAAGCGCTCCTGAGAGGCGACTCGATTGAGCCCTGGGATGTCGATGCAGACACGCAGCCCGCCATCCTCACCTGGATGGGGAGCTTCCGCGGGTAAGCAGCAGCTGCCACTCATGACTCTTGACTCCTGCAACTCCTGTGTGATCTGACTGACGAACTCCTGAGGGTTTGGCCCTCCTTGCTTTGCTCCTTCCTGAGGAAAACGTGTTCTGAAACACGCCTCCAAGTGGTGCCCAAGCGCCTCCCTCGTGACCTTAGCAAGGTCGGTGGTCCTCCAGGTGGGAGCCCTCGAGCCCTGCTTGAGGAGGGCGCCGGGATCGCCTTCCTATGTGACAGAAGGAGGTACCCCCTGTAATGCCCCGGATACAACTTTCCATATTCATAACTCCAACTCCTGCCATTTCCGGCTATGCAATATATTATTTTCTTCGTGGTTGGGTTTTGTCTGTTGTTTTGCATTTTGTTCTTTTTATGCATCTCATCTCATGTCATCATCTGCATTTCATCCGCATGTTTTTCAAAACTTGCATCCGTTCGGGTTCCACCGGATCTCTCCGTTGTCCGTTCGGAGTACAGACACACTCGCACGCGCCCGCGGCACCTCCAAAATATTATTTTATAAGTGGCATAAAAATGTTCTCGGAATGGGTTGCAACTTGTCATGCGGTCTTATTATAGTGTAGACAGGCCGCCTGTCAAGTTTCGTCGCATTCGGAGTTCATTTGATAGCCCAACCGTTGAACATATAGCGGTACCGTTGCCGGTACCATCGTCGGAAGTTTCGGTCTCCGAAACTGCCGCCGGGCTGCAACCTCTCTTCTCTCCCCTCAGCCCGAGCCCTCTCTTCACAGCTCACCAACACTTCACCTAGTCCCTCTCCGCTCCGGAGCCGTTCGATGGCGATCGTACACTCTGAAAAGCCCCCAAAACCCCCAACCCTAGCCTCTTTTGCTATATAAAGACCCCCTCTCTCCATTTTGGCCTCCTACCTACCCCCTCCTCAATTCCCGCAGCCAGCCGCCGCTTCCCTCCTCGTTTTCAGCGCTGGTGCACTCCCCCGCCGCCACTTGGCGTCGTCCCGCTCACCAGCGCCACCGTCCCCACCGCCTTGGAGCCAACCAGGAGAGGCCACGTGGCTTCCCCGCGGCTCCAGCCGCCGCGGCCCGCGAGGCCCATCCGCGGCTCGCCGCCGGGCCGAGCTGGGCCTCGCCAGCCCTCGCGCCTTGCCTTCGCCCCGCTCCTACCTCATGTGGATCGGGCAGAGCCCGATCGTTCCGCCGCCGCCGTGCGCTGTCCGGCGACTGGAGCCCCGCCGCCGGCGAGTGCCTCCTCAGGCCAGCCCCGTCGCGCCTCCCCCCCGCCTCTCCCTCTCGCTGACTCCCTTTCTCTCCCGCGGGCCCGAGCCCCCTGGCTGCCCAGGAACCCGCCGCCCATGGACGCCACCGCCACCGAACCTCACCGACCCCGCCTACTCCTGCCAGATCCGGCCGGGAATGGATGCCCCGCGGCCGGATCTGCCAGTCCCCGGCCTCCTCCGCCCGTCCTCGACACTCCTGCATCACGTCGCCACGCCTTTGACCGGGATCCATCGCCGCCATGCCCGCTCGGGAGCGAGCAGAGGAGCCGCTCGCTCCCCAGCGTCTTCGTTGACCGCGCCCGTTCGTGGCCCCGCGTCTCCACCCCGGCCCAGCAGCGCCTCAGGCCCAGCCGCATCAGATCTAGCAGCCCCCCAGTCGGCCTGCCTCTGCATCGACCAGGCCCAAGGCCCAGGGTGAGTAGCCCCATGGCCTCTCCTCTATTGGGCTAGCCAAATTCGGCCCGCATTGTATTTTTTTTCACTGCTGCGAATTTAGCATTATCCAGTGAATTACCTGTTTTGCAGAAACCCCCTTGCACTTCATGCATATAATAACTCATGAACTGTGCATCGGATTAAAAAACTTTATATATGTAAAATGCTTAGAATTTTGTGTAGATTAATAATATGTCACTTTCATCCATGTTTAAAATGTTTAAAATACTGTTTGTGTTAATTTGCGAATATGCCATGTTAAAATGATTTATTTCATAACTAAATAACCGTAGCTCCATTTTAAATAAACTTTATATGTAAATGGGGTGGAAAAATGCCTAGATTGACATGGTCCATTTTATTTTCCTGTTTAACAACCTTAAAATTGTGTTTAGGGAAGAACAGTACCAAATCCATAATTTGCACATGGGGATTTTCCGGAATTGTTGTTTGTTATTTCCGGCCTCATTTAAACTTGCCTAAATAGATGACTTTATTATACTTCACCTCTTGCCATGTTAATAAACATTTAATATTGTTGGGTACCTAAACGAGATTAAACTAAATATGTCAATGTGGTGTTTCGTCAATATGCAACTCGTTGCATATTGAGCTCCACTTAACTTGTAGTATTGTTTGTTGCACTTTGCCATGCCATGCCTCTTTAAACCGGACATGCATCATACTTGTTTGTGTATCATGCCATGTTTATGCTTGTCCATTTACCATGTTGTTTGTTTCTTTCCGGTGTTGCTTCTTAGTCCGGTTATGTTGCGATTGTGAGGATTCGTTCGACTACTCCCGTTCGTCTTCTTCATGGACTCGTTCTTCTTCCTTGCGGGATTTTAGGCAAGATGACCGCTACCCTGGATCTCACTACAATCATTGCTCTGCTAGTTGCTTCGTTATTTCGCTTTGCTGCACTACCTATCACCTGTTTATCAAGCCATCCCAAATTGCCATGAACCTCTAACCTTTGACACCTTTCCTATGCAAACCGTTGTTTGGCTATGTTACCGCTTTTGCTCAGCCCCTCTTATAGCGTTGTTAGTTGAAGGTGAAGTTGAAGATTTCTCCATGGTGGACAGGATTTTGGTTGGGATATCACAATATCTCTTATATTATTAATGCATCTATATATTTGGTAAAGGGTGGAAGACTCGGTCTTATGCCTGGTGTTTTGTTCCACTCTTGCCGCCCTAGTTTCCGTCATGCCGGTGTTATGTTCCCGAATTTTGCGTTCCTTACGCGGTCGGGTGATTTATGGGACCCCCTTGATAGTTCACTTTGAATAAAACTCCTCCAGCAAGGCCCAACCTTGGTTTTACCATTTGCCTCACCTACCCCTTTTTCCCTTGGGAGTCGCACATCCCGAGGGTCATCTTTATTTTAGCCCCCCCGGGCCAGTGCGTGTCTAAGTGTTGGTCCGAACTAGAGCCCTTTGCAGCGCCCCCTCAGGGAAACTTGAGGTATGGTTTTAGTTGTATGGATTGCTCATCCGGTGTTGCCCTGAGAACGAGATATGTGCAGCTCCTATCGGGATGTCGGCGCATCGGGCGGTCTTGCTGGTCTTGTTTTACCATTGTCGAAATGTCTTGTAAACCGGGATTCCGAGTCTGATCGGGCCTTCCTGGGAGAAGGTCTATTCCTTCGTTGATCGCGAGAGCTTGTCATGGGCTAAGTTGGGACACCCCTGCAGGGTATAATCTTTCGAAAGCCGTGCCTGCGGTTATAGGCAGATGTGAATTTGTTAATGTCCGGTTGTAGATAACTTGACACCAGATCCGAATTAAAATGCATCAACCGCGTGTGTAGCCGTGATGGTGTCTTTTCGGTGGAGTCTGGTAGGTGAACATGGTTTTTGGGTTATATTTCACGTAAGTAGGAGTTCAGGATCACTTCTTGATCATTGCTAGTTTCACGACCGTTCCGCTTGCTCTCTTCTCGCTCTTATTTGGGTATGTTAGCCACCACATCATGCTTAGTCGCTGCTGCAGCCTCACCACTTTACCCCTTCCTTTCCCTTTAAGCTTTGCTAGTCTTGATACCCATGGTAATCGGATTGCTGACTCCTCGTGGCTCACAGATTACTACAACAACAGTTGCAGGTACAGGTTTTGCGATGATCATGACGCGAGAGCGATGTTTGCTTGTGTTGGAGTTCTTCTTCCGCTTCTTCTTCGATCAGGGGATAGGTTCCAGGTCGGCAGCCTGGGCTAGCAGGGTGGATGTCGTTTGAGTTTCTGTGTGTGTTTCATCCGTAGTCGGATGATGCTCTTATGTATTGTAATGTTGTATTCATACGACATTGTATGCCTCTTGTATGTATCCCCATATATTATGTAATGTTGATGTAATGATATCCACCTTGCAAAAGCATTTCAATATGCGGGTCTATCCTTGGTGGGACCTTCGAGTTCCTTTTGGATAGGGTCGCATATTGGGCGTGACAAGTTGGTATCAGAGCCTCGACCGACCATAGGAGCCCCCTTGATTGTTGAGTCTAGAAGAAAACTATTTTTGAGTCTTAGGATTATATATATCGGAGAGTAGGATTCTTTTTACTCCTCAGCCCCTTCGTCGCTCTGGTGAGGTCTCTTGACATAGATGTTCTGTCTTTCCTCTCCTCAAATTTCACTAAATTTTTTTTTAGGATCACGCGGGTATCTTGGAATCGTTCCGATGGTTTTGTGATGAGAACATTCTTCTTGGTGCCTCCTGTCTATTTATGTGGCATTGACCCGGGGAGTTGAGCTCCGAGGTGTTGTTGTCACAATTTTATCGTTGCAGTTCTGGAATACCTGAGTTTTGCCGACATCGAAAATCTCTTTTATGCAGTTGTTGGTGAGATAACCTCGACGCCACCTAGTACTGGGGAGTTCGGGAGTATTGCCATAACTTGTATAACGGATGCTTTTCGAAGGTTGAGGTACACGATTTCCGAAGGTTTCTTGGTTATGTGTGGACGGATGGATATAGCTTGAATGTAGGTATTGTTAGTTTGGGTGAGATATATTGCTTCCCCTGTATCCCCAACACCGTATTGCATAACCAGAAAGTTTCGGGAGTTTATAGGTGGGAATTCAAGTAGCTCCTAGAATATCTTTTCGACAGATGCATGATATGAGATTGGGGTTCGACGTCTAGTGGTCCGCCTTTCCATGGTCGTTTTTACAGTGGTCTCGTTGTGTCTTAAAGAACCCTTGGCTATGCTGGTTCGGGGACACTTCGTATCTCATGTGCACTGCCTTGTGCTGTACACTCGAGCCCGTGTGGGCCCCACCACGAAAACTTCAGACGGAATCTCTATCATATGTTTGTTCCGGCTTATTCTGCAAGCCAAATCCTTTGTTTTGTTTTATTTGTGGTATTCGAGTTGCTTCGAAGTCAAATGTTGAATCCATACCTTTCCTAAATGGTGTTCTCATATTGCTATGTGAGTACTAATCCTTCTTGATCATCGAGGTCGTCATGTTAATTCTTTTCCAACCGGTGTGCTTCTCTTCAAGTGGATCCGATCATTTTCAACATCCACAAGATCAATTCTAAGTTTTCTCAATGGTGTTTGTTTCGTTCATCCCAAGTTTTCTTTGTTTTTCCCCACCATCACACCCTTTTTCTTTAAGGACTCAGATTTCTTAATCATGTATCCTTTTATTTGTGGTAAGTCTCTTCATTCTTTTTTTTCAATGTTCTTATCCGGTGTTTTCCCATGAAGATGCTCAACAGTTTCAAGTTCATTATTCTTCCTCTCTTTTCTTCTCCGGTGGATTAATTTCAAGCTTTCCGTGTTGATCATATTCCTTTCCTCGTGTCAAATGCTTTCTCATGCCGGTGCACCTCTCAATCACTCACCTCTTGCTATTCATGTGTTCCAGAGTGTTGAAGATATCTCAGAAGATTTGTGTTTCCATTCTTAATCCGTTGAATCTATTTGGAGATCATTATCTCATTCAAGCTATTTAGTTCAACTGGTGCAATCTCTCTTTAAAATCATTTCCAATGGTGTTTTCTTTTTAGTGGGCCCTAACCCACAGGTCTTTTCCCAGGATCTTACCTGACTCTTCTAATTATTCCGGAGCTATTCCAAATACTTTTCAGAGTTTGACGTAAGAATGAATTTTCATCAGTCATATTCCTTATCCTAGATCGCTTTCAGAATATATTCATCGTTTGTTCATCATTTCTATTCTTCTTTGTTCCGGAGTATCTCAACAATTCATGGTGGTTCTCATCATCATTCTCAACATGTGAAGACCGAAGAAGAGTTTCTCGTAAATCTTGCTCCATTCTCTTCAAGATTCATGGTTCTAGCTTGATGCCATCCTCTCATAATTGTTTTTGATTGTGAGAATTCTTTTCACCCATCCGGAGCATTTCATGAGTTGTTTCCATTTCTTTCCTCCGAAGGCCATCATGTCATAATTCCTCATTCTCAACCTTCAACTCTCATTATCCAAATCTTACCGGTACACTGCTCAAGTATTCTCTAATCAGCTCGTGATCTCTTCGTTCTCTTGTATCAAATTCCCTCAAGTATCTTCATTCGTTCTCTAATTTTTACCGGTGATTCACCCCTTTACTACGTTCATTTTCAATTCTTATGGTGGTTCGTTCAAGATTTCTCTTCCTTCGTTATCGTATCAATTCATTTGTTCTTTCGTTGTTTCAATCCCACCGGTGGTTCCATCAATACCTTCTCAAGTTTGTGCTATATCTCTTTTAATCCTTTCTACGGGAATAAGTAGTATGCCAAATCCATTGCTTGTCATCAATTTAATTTGATGAACGATAAGCATACAATAAATCTTATTCTTATTTCCTCCAGGTGATTAAATTCTTTTCTTCCGGAGATTGCTCATGATGAAGTAATTCTTGGTTCTAGTGATCATCTTTTCTTTCCGGAGTTCCAAGTTCTCTCGGTTATATCATCGCGAAGCTCCATCTAAATCATTGCAAGGCTTCACCTTGTGTTTCCAACTTCTTTTTCTTTTCATCATCCTTTTATTACCGGAGTTCTTCATGGAGGCTCTACATGATTGTTCGTCAAGGATTCTTTTCATTCTTAGATTGTTCTTCAAGATTTCTCTTGAATTTATGATCCGTCAAGCTATACTCTAAAATAAACATGGTGCTCAACACATGTCTTGTTTTGAGGAGTTTAAGTATTCTTCTTTTGCATTTCAAAGTGCAATTCCTTCTACCTTATCTCTTGAGGTGGTGTTATGTCATTCTTGACAATTTGAGTTCGTGTTTCATGATTCACATGTTGTCAAGAATGAGATATTTTAAAAACCATCATTTTTCTCTTCGATCATGAGGTATTTTAAATCCATCAATCTCTTTGTTGGAGTTATCTTGGGTTATATTTCACCTAAAGCCTTCCATTGGGAATGTTGCTATTTGTGGTGCTTATCATTGATCCAAGCTTTCTCCATATCCTTCTCGGGGAAAGAGGTTTTTCATCTCTTCGTTGATCTCAAACAAGCAATTGTTTTTCGTTAGTGGCAGAATGTCATCTCATAGTCTTGCGATGTTTCCATAAGCCCACTACAAGCTTATTCTTTTCGTTGTTGGTTTTCCAACAACCCCGTTGTAACCATCTTGGAAGGGTGCTTTCCAAGCTCATTGGCGGCACAAGTTGTCATTTTCTTCTCCGTCCCTTTATCCCAACGGTCTAACTTCTATTCTTTCGTTACAGAGTCATTGTGATGTTGCTCTCTTCACTAATCATCTCGTTTTGTCAAGATCATGTTCTTTTCGTGCTTATCCATTTAACCAGAGTGTTGTGCTCTCATTCAAGCTTTTTCATCTTATCAAGTTTTGCCTCTCTTTTCAACCAGAGTGCTGTCTGAAATCCTTCTTACACATTATGCCATTCTTTCAATAGTTCCGGAGGCAGTGTGTTGTTGATTTCATCAAGTATCATCTCATCTTCTCAAGTTCATATTCTATTCCTCCCAATTCCAACCGGAGTGATGTCTTAATTGATATTTGTCATTCCTTGTACATCTCATTTCAACCGGAGTGCTTGCATGTACTTCTTGTCCATTGTAACCCTTTTCTTATGTCTTTCAACCCCCAAGGTTCACATGTTGTTCCTTGTTTCTATTTTCTACCGCAGTGCTCTCAATTGTGTTCAACTCCGTTGTGTTCTTTCTTTCAACTTTTCAACCTCTCAAGGTTCTTTGGTTTCACTCTTTTGTCGAAGAAGCAACTTAGTTCTACCTCCTCTTATCTTCCTCTTCCGTTTCCCTCCGGTGCCATCCTAGATCTCGGGACGAGATCCTCTCGTAGTGGTGGAGTGTTGTAACGCCCCGGATACAACTTTCCATATTCATAACTCCAACTCCTGCCATTTCCGGCTATGCGATATGTTATTTTCTTCGTGGTTGGGTTTTGTCTGTTGTTTTGCATTTTGTTCTTGTTATGCATCTCATCTCATGTCATCATCTGCATTTCATCCGCATGTTTTTCAAAACTTGCATCCGTTCGGGTTCCGCCGGTTCTCTCCGTTATCCGTTCGGAGTCCAGACACACTCGCACGCGCCCGCGGCACCTCCGAAATATTATTTTATAAGTGGCATAAAAATGTTCTCGGAATGGGTTGCAACTTGTCATGCAGTCTTATTATAGTGTAGACAGGCCGCCTGTCAAGTTTCGTCGCATTCGGAGTTCATTTGATAGCCCAACCGTTGAACATATGGCGGTACCGTTGCCGGTACCATCGTCGGACGTTTCGGTCTCCGAAACTGCCGCCGGGCTGCAACCTCTCTTCTCTCCCCTCAGCCCGAGCCCTCTCTTCACAGCCCACCAACACTTCACCTAGTCCCTCTCCGCTCCGGAGCCGTTCGATGGCGATCGTACGCTCCGAAAAGCCCCCAAAACCCCCAACCCTAGCCTCTTTTACTATATAAAGACCCCCTCTCTCCATTTTGGCCTCCTACCTACCCCCCTCCTCAATTCCTGCAGCCAGCCACCGCTTCCCTCCTCGTTTTCAGCACCGGTGCGCTCCCCCGCCGCCACTTGGCGCCGTCCTGCTCGCCAGCGCCACCGTCCCCGCCGCCTTGGAGCCAACCAGGAGAGGCCACGTGGCTTCACCGCGCCTCCAGCCGGGCCGAGCCGGGCCCCGCCAGCCCTCGCGCCCCACATTCGCCCCGCTCCTCCCTCGCGTGGATCGGGCAGAGCCCGATCGTTCCGCCGCCGCCGTGCGCCGTCCGGCGACCGGAGCCCCGCCGCCGGCGAGTGCCTCCTCAGGCCAGCCCCGTCGCGCCCCCCCTGCCTCTCCCTCTCGCTGACTCCCTTTCTCTCCCCCAGGCCCGAGCCCCCTGGCTACCCAGGAACCGCTGCCGCCCATGGACGCCGCCGCCACCGAACCTCGCCGACCCCGCATACTCCGGCCAGATCCGGCCGGGAATGGATGCCCCGTGGCCGGATCTGCCCGTCCCCGGCTTCCTCCGCCCGTCCTTGACCCTCCTGCATCGCGCCGCCACGCCTTTGACCGGGCCCAAGGCCCAGGGTGAGCAGCCCCCAGGCCTCTCCTCTATTGGGCTAGCCAAATTCGGCCCGCATTCTATTTTTTTCACTGCTGCAAATTTAGCATTATCCAGTGAATTACCTGTTTTGCAGAAACCCCCTTGCACTTCATGCATATAATAACTCATGAACTGTGCATCGGATTAAAAAACTTTATATATATGTAAAATGCTTAGAATTTTGTGTAGATTAACAATATGTCACTTTCATCCATGTTTAAAATGTTTAAAATGCTGTTTGTGTTAATTTGCGAATATGCCATGTTAGAATGATTTATTTCATAACTAAATAATCGTAGCTCCATTTTAAATAAACTTTATACGTAAATGGGGTGGGAAAATGCCTAGATTAACATGGTCCATTTTATTTTCCTGTTTAACAACCTTAAAATTGTGTTTAGGGCAGAACAGTACCAAATCCATAATTTGCACATGGGGATTTTCCGGAATTGTTGTTTGTTATTTCCGGCCTCATTTAAACTTCCCTAAATAGATGACTTTATTATGCTTCACCTCTTGCCATGTTAATCAACATTTAATATTGTTGGGTACCTAAATGAGATTAAACTAAATATGTAAATGTGGTGTTTCGTCAATATGCAACTCGTTGCATATTGAGCTCCACTTAACTTGTAGTATTGTTTGTTGCACTTTGCCATGCCATGCCTCTTTAAACCGGACATGCATCATACTTGTTTGTGCATCATGCCATGTTTATGCTTGTGCATTTACCATGTTGTTTGTTTCTTTCCGATGTTGCTTCTTAGTCCGGTTATGTTGCGATTGTGAGGATTCGTTCGACTACTCCCGTTCGTCTTCTTCATGGACTCATTCTTCTTCCTTGCGGGATTTCAGGCAAGATGACCGCTACCCTGGATCTCACTACTATCATTGCTATGCTAGTTGCTTCGTTCTATCGCTTTGCTGCGCTACCTATCACCTGTTTATCAAGCCATCCCAAATTGCCATGAACCTCTAACCTTTGACACCTTTCCTATGCAAACCGTTGTTTGGCTATGTTACCGCTTTTGCTCAGCCCCTCTTATAGCGTTGTTAGTTGCAGGTGAAGTTGAAGATTTCTCCATGGTGGACAGTATTTTGGTTGGCATATCACAATATCTCTTATATTATTAATGCATCTATATACTTGGTAAAGGGTGGAAGACTCGGCCTTATGCCTGGTGTTTTGTTCCACTCTTGCCGCCCTAGTTTCCATCATACCGGTGTTATGTTCCCGGATTTTGCGTTCCTTACGCGGTCGGGTGATTTATGGGACCCCCTTGACAGTTCGCTTTGAATAAAACTCCTCCAACAAGGCCCAACCTTGGTTTTACCATTTCCCTCACCTACCCCTTTTTCCCTTGGGAGTCGCGCATCCCGAGGGTCATCTTTATTTAAGCCCCCCCGGGCCAGTGCTTGTCTAAGTGTTGGTCCGAACTAGAGCCCTTTGCAGCGCCCCCTCAGGGAAACTTGAGGTCTGGTTTTAGTTGTACGGATTGCTCATCCGGTGTTGCCCTGAGAACGAGATATGTGCAGCTCCTATCGGGATGTCGGCGCATCGGGCGGTCTTGCTGGTCTTGTTTTACCATTGTCGAAATGTCTTGTAAACCGGGATTCAGAGTCTGATCGGGCCTTCCTGGGAGAAGGTCTATTCCTTCGTTGATCACGAGAGCTTGTCATGGGCTAAGTTGGGACACCCCTGCAAGGTATAATCTTTCAAAAGCCGTGCCTGCGGTTATAGGCAGATGGGAATTTGTTAATGTCTGGTTGTAGATAACTTGACACCAGATCCGAATTAAAACGCATCAACCGCGTGTGTAGCCGTGATGGTGTCTTTTCGGCGGAGTCCGGGAAGTGAACACGGTTTCTGGGTTATGTTTGACGTAAGTAGGAGTTCAGGATCACTTCTTGATCATAGCTAGTTTCACGACCGTTCCGCTTGCTCTCTTCTCGCTCTTATTTGCGTATGTTAGCCACCACATCATGCTTAGTCGCTGCTGCAGCCTCACCACTTTACCCCTTCCTTTCCCTTTAAGCTTTGCTAGTCTTGATACCCATGGTAATGGGATTGCTGAGTCCTCGTGGCTCACGATTACTACAACAATAGTTGCAGGTACAGGTTTTGCGATGATCATGACGCGAGAGCGATGTTTGCTTGTGTTGGAGTTCTTCTTCCGCTTCTTCTTCGATCAGGGGATAGGTTCCAGGTCGGCAGCCTGGGCTAGCAGGGTGGATGTCGTTTGAGTTTCTGTTTGTGTTTCATCCGTAGTCGGATGATGCTCTTATGTATTGTAATGTTGTATTCATACGGCATTGTATGCCTCTTGTATGTATCCCCATATATTATGTAATGTTGATGTAATGATATCCACCTTGCAAAAGCGTTTCAATATGCGGGTCTATCCTTGGTGGGACCTTCGAGTTCCTTTTGGATAGGGTCGCATATTGGGCGTGACACCCCCTAAGCGGGCGCAGACCCTGAGGGGCCTGCCTCCTGAGGGGTCGGGCCTGGCGATGTCTTCTTCTTCTTGGGGGCGATCTCAGGGAGCCTCCCGGTCTCGCGATCTAGGTCTTCAAGTGATGCGGCCTGAAAAGCTCGTTCCAGGGAGCACACCGCGTCTCTTTCTTCAGAGGGCACCGTGATGACTCCACCGCTTCGTGGCATCTTGGGGACGTTGTAGCCATGATGAGTCACGGCCATGAACTTGGCGAGAGCTGGGTAGCCGAGGATGGCGTTGTACGGCAGGCGAATGTGGGCGACGTCAAAGTCGATGAGCTCGGTGCGGTAGTTGTTGCGCACCCCGAAGGTGACGGGGAGGCGGACCTGCCCAATTGGAACTGTGGAGCCGTCGGTGACTCCAGAGAAAGGCTTGGTTGGCTGAAGCTGATCGTAAGGCACTTGGAGATTGTTGAACGTGTCTACGGACAGGATGTTGAGCCCTGCCCCGCCATCGATGAGTGTCCTGGTGACTTGCATGGTGCGGATGACTGGGAAGCAAAGCATTGGGAGGACTCTGGATGTGGCCGTGCACTTGAGATGATCCACTGAGCTGAACGTGACGGCGCACGCCGACCACCTGAGGGGGCGCCTGGCTTCAAGCTTAGGGAGGACTGCATTCACTTTGCGGGCAAACTGCTTGAAGATGCGTTGAGAGGATGGGGCTTCAGCTCTGCCCAGGATGCAGGCGATCGCGCACGGCTCCTGGAAGCCCCCAGCCCCCTCGTCCCGATGATGGTCCTCATTTCTCCTTGGATGCGGCGGCAGTGGAGGGAGGCCTGCGTTTCCTTGCGGGCGATCCTCGCGAGGCCGATCCCTCCAGTCTCCCTCGCGAGGCTGATCCTGCCAGCGATCCTCGCGAGGTCGGTCGCGCCACCCTTGGCAAGGGCCGCGGTCTTCCCAGCGTCCTGCATTCCTTCCTCCTCCTCAGCCATAGCCGTGATCATTGTGGTCGGGGCGTCGGCCGACCCTTCCTTCTCGCACGGCTCGGAGATCTTGGCATTCGTTGGTGTTGTGGGTGTGGATGTCGTGGTACACATAGTACCGGCTGACCTTGAAAGACTCGGGTTGATCTCTGCCCCGCTTGGTGTCTGGTTCTGCCGCGAGCACGGCAGCCCCCTTGCGCTTCACGTCCTTGGCCTTGGATTTCTTCTCTTCTGGGTCGGCGGCTGGCAGCTCGAGGAGGTAAAGGCGCCCTTCCTCAGCCCTGGCGCACTTGGTTGCCAAGTTTAACAGCTCCAAGGAAGTGCACAGATCTTCATGCATCGCCAGCTCCTCATCTTGACGGCGCGCACGCTGTCGTAGAAGGCTGAGATGATGGCCTCCTCAGTCACCTTGGGAATCTTGAGACGTGCGTTGTTGAAGCGCTGGATGTACTTCTACAGGGTCTCCCCTGGTTGCTGCTTGATACGGCGCATGTCGCTCATGGCAGGTGGCCGGTCGCGAGTACCTTGGAAGTTGGCGATGAAATGGGTGCGCATCTCGTCCCAGGAGGAGATCGTGCTCGGCGCCAGGTTCAGGAGCCAGGTGCGGGCCCCATCCTTGAGTGCCATGGGAAACCAGTTCGCCATGACCTTCTCGTCCCCGTTGGCGGCTTCGATGCCTAGCTCGTAGAGCTAGAGGAACTCCGCGGGGTCGTCCATGCCGTCATGGATGGATGCAGGGCCACACGACGCTGCGCAGCCCGGCGGTGAAAGGCGCGGCATCCTGCCATGGCCACGGGAGGCCTCTGGTGACGAGGAGCTTGGTCTTGTGGGCCCCCATGCGCTGCAGCTGGGAGCAGCGCGGGGTCTTGGCGCGTTGGGACAGGAGCGTGGTCGTGACGGACCGGAGCAGGGAGCACTCGGGCAGCTTCTTGAGGGCGAGGAACCTCTTGGCAGCTCTGCTCTTGCTACCCTAGCGCCGGACGGGGTGGGTTCCTTCCAGGGGCCACGCGCCTTGGGGCCAGGGCGCCTTCTTGAGGGGGAGGCGGCTGAGGCACCCCCGGAGCTTCATTGCCCGCGCAGGGCGGGGCGCGGTGCAGCGAGAAGGACGGTGCGGGGGAGCCACCTGCGGCACGGATGAGCTCGGCGATGCGGTCGAGCCACTCTTCATAGACGTTGTCGACTGGGCGGTAGTGCAGGAGCTCGTTTGCCGTGACGAGCGAAGCTCGAGCCTCCATGGCCGAGCGGGGCGCGCGGGACGAAGAACCAGCCGGGGCGAGCGAGGGAGTGGCAGTGCGGCCGTCTTGCCTCATGGATGGATGCTAGGACGATGCTTGCTGCTCGTTCCCCAACGGGCCGGTGGTGGCGTTGACGGCAGGCGACGGGGAACGGCGGGGGTGGCCGCCGACGGGGGCCGTCTGGGCGACACGGGAAGCGAGAGCGGCTCGACGCTCGGGGCGGGCCCGATGAGCGTCTGACATGGACGCGATGGTCGGTGAAGAACAGGGCAGCGGAAGGCTAATTCCGGCGCACCCCTACCTGGCGCGCCAAATGTCAGATTTCGGGTTCCGGCAGACCCTCTAGATTCGAACACTGGCGTGCACGCGGAGATTTCGCCCTCTACCTACCTGCACCTCACCGCCTCACTAGGATCTAAGCAATCAAAGGAACAACACAAGAGACACAGAGTTTATACTGGTTCAGGCCACCATTGTGGTGTAATACCCTACTCCAGTGTGTGGTGTGGTGGATTGCCTCTTGGGCTGATGATGAACAATACAAGGGAGAACAGCCTCGCGAGGGTGTGTCCTTGGCTGGTGCGATGAACTACTAGGGGGAGTTCAGTCGCTCTCTCTACTGGTTTCCTGGTGAGGATCCCCTTCCCTTCTCTATCTTGTGGTGGCTAGTCCTATTTATAGGCAAAGGCCCTAGGCCTCCTTCCAAATATTGAGCGGGAAGGGCGCCAACAATTGGCCATTTTGAAGGGGAACATCTAGTACACTTATCCTAACTAAAGTTGGTCCTTGCCTGCTAAAGGCTCTGGTGGTGACGCCGGCTTGGGCTCCACGATGACCTCCATCCTGCCGTTCTGCTGGTCCTGGTTTTGTTGCACCAAAATGGATGCCTTTGCTTGATGCTCTCTCCTGCGCTTGCTCCCTTTGCACCAAAGAGGAAAGAGAGGACACTGCATGGCCTGGCGCCCGCCTGGAGCCCTTGGTCGTCATGGCTTACATCATGGGCACCTTGTGAGGTACCCCGCCTTGATCTCTCCGCCTCCTCGCGAGCCAGCCTGACGAGGCCATGCCTGAGGAAGCTTCCTGTCGTCCGCCCCGCAAGGCTTGGCCCCTCGCGAGGGTCTTGATCTCGTGCTGATGAAGATGGGCCATGCTAGGCCTCCCCTTGAGCCACGCCGCAGGCCGCAGGCAGGCAAGTCTGGGGACCCCCGTTCCCAGAACGCCGGCAGCGGAGCAATGCACCAAGGACATTATATTTCCATGAATACGGTCATGTTTGTCCTTTGTAATATTTGAACAAGAGCATTTCTATCATTTATTGCTTTTTGTTTGAAAGTTTTTCCTCCTGTGCGGCCGTTTTACATACTAATCATGAGAGCTGGCCACTCGTCGGCTTCTTCCCCCACGTAGTAAGTACGGGGGTGTTCGAGATAACCCTGAACACTCTTTATCCCAGTTTTGGGTCCTTGAAGGATGTGTTCAGCACAGCGAACCAGGCAATCATACTATAGGGCTTTATCACTCTCCCTTAGCCATAGGAGTTTTAAAAGGAAGGTAGGCGCAGCCCCTGGTGTTCAGAAGACCGCACGAGGGGCTCTATAGGTGCCTGATCGGAAGAAAAGCCGATCCCTCGCACGCTGCATTGGTTATGGCATTATGCGGAAGAAATCCTTAAAGATTTTATAACCTCTCGAACAGCTGACCAGCTCTCGCTGCATCATGACAGTCAGTTTTCGGCATTCTCTACTGAGGTGCTCGTCCGGAAGAACCGGGACACAATCGCAGTAGTTCTCCCTATGCTACCTTAGCCAATATAGCGGAATGTAAGGTACCAAAGCATAGGAGCCGGGCAAACCCAACTATTGACCCAAGACATGATTCGGAGTTGATGCATATAATGCTATAAGTTCGGTGTGCCGAACTGCCGTGAAGGTGTTTGGACCTTATTGCCATATTATGGGTATAAAGAAGCCCCTGGCATATTGAGGCATAATGTGAAATGTCGCTGCCTTTTGACAAAAGAGTTTTAATAAGGAAAAAAGCAGCAGACGAGCATCATATAAACTCACATGTTGTATTTGAATAATACGTCGATGCGTATGAGTACAGGTAATGTGATAAAAAAGAAATATGACTGCGGAACCTGCTAAGACCAGGCGGGAGGAGGGTGTATGCGGATCCGTAGTGTGGTCGGAAAATCGTAGAGGGGAATATCTAGAGATTCCCATACACGCTTGAACTGTCTTAACGCCATCCGTCCTGGCCTACGCAAAGGTGAACCTGCAAAGAAAATGTAAGATATGGTTTTGCGCCACAGAGCGGTTGAGCCGTGGTATGTGGCTTGTCTTAACTTTCTGCCAGAGTGCTTTTAATTAAGCTCCGGACGAGCCAGGCTATCCTGCCGCATAGTAGTTCGGACTCCTTTAGCGGTGTTCGGGAGTTGGGCCTTGCCATTGACCTGATGACACCGCGTGGACCAGGCATCTTGAGTTTACGGTAGGCGTAATGTGGCACCGCATTGAACTGAGCAAATGCGGTTCATCCGAGCAATGCCTGATAGTCGCCATGAAAGGGGACGATGTCGAAGACTAACTCTTCAGTACAGTAATTGTTTGGTGATCCGAAGACTACCTCGAGAGTGATGGAGCCTATACAATTGGCCTCCACACCTGGTATGACACCTTTAAAGGTGGTTTTAGTGGGCTTGATCATCGAATGATTAATACCCATCCTGCACGCTGTGTCCTGATACAGCAGGTTTAGACTGCTGCCTCCATCCATAAGGACTCGTGTGAGGTGTAATCCATTGATTATTGGGTCAAGGATGAGTGCGGCTGGATTGCCCTGATTGGTATTGGTCGGACGATCTTGACGATCGAAGGCAATCGGCCGTAGGTTGTATTGTGGGGCGACTGGCTCCGTTAAGTCGACATCCCTGGGTTATGCCACTTAAGTCATCACCATCCGGTGGTCGCACATTAGTGCCCTGGAAGTTGTCCAGGAATGCGTTTGCCAGGCTCTCCCAACTCCCGATGGAGCTTGCCGGCAAGCCATTTAGTCAATGTCGAGCCGATCCCTTGAGTTTTAGTGGGAGGTACTTGATAGCATGTAGATCATCTTCGTGGGCCATGTGAATGTGGAGGAAATCTTCTAGCCATACCGCGAGGTCTGTAGTACCATCATATGATTCGATGTTCACGGGTTTAAACCCTTCTGGGAATTCATGATCCATTACTTCATCAGTGAAGCACTGGGGGTGTGCGGTGCCGCTGTGTCGAGCTACGTTGTATTCTGCCCGGCCAGTCTTTTGTTTATTGTATCCAGCGTGACGGTCATCATCACGCGTTGTGGCGCACCCCTGTGATCCGTAGATCGATCTTGACTGTCCTGCTTTGTTTTCCAATACGTCTCGCGGGTCCTTCGTGTAGCCCTGGGCCTTTGATTGGCGACGGGGTGCGGTCTGGACTTCGGGCTGATATGCCGCTTTGTCTCAGCCACGGGGCGGCTGGTCAGCCGCATCATGCGCTGGTAGTGTGGGCTGTAACACCTCCTCCTCAAGTTGAGGTAGCAACCTGCGCTTTGGGTAACTTTTGGTAGGGCGCTTGAGTCCGTATTCCTCGGCAGCCAGGACCTTGATCCATCTATCAGTTAGTAGATCTTGATCAGCTTGAAGTCGTTGCTACTTTTTCTTTAGGCTTTTTGCAGTGGTTATAAGCCGGTGCTTGAAGCGCTCCTGCTCGACGGGATCCTCCGGCACAATGAATTCTTTGTCGCCAAGGCTCACTTTGTCTTCCGAGAGAGGCATGTAATTATCATCCTTTGATTCTGCATCTGTTGCATGTTCCTTAGGGTTAGCTTGCTCATCCTCTTGCTCGGCCTGCTCGAAGCCTGGCTGGGCAGGATTGTCTTCGGCACCATCCGAATTGTTATCTCTTGTGCCGGTATCACTATTTTTGCTATGGCGGGGCTTGGAGCGGCGCCTATGACACCGGCGCCTAGATTGCTTCTCCAAGGGGTTATCTTCCGTTGCCTCATCGCCATTGCTTTCTTTGGGGGTGTCCACCATATATATATCATATGATGAGGTGGCTGTCCAGTGCCCTATAGGCGGTGGTTCCTATTCCTCTCCTGCATCGTCGTCCATACCGTCGATGTCTTCGGAGTTGAAGTCAAGCACGTCGGTTAAGTCATCGACAGTGGCTATGAAGTGGGTGGTGGCTGGGGAACGAATTTATTCATTGTCCGCGTCCCACTCGAGCCGGACATAGTTCGGCCAAGAGTCTCCCGACAAAGAAAGAGACCTTAATGAGTTTAGCACATCACCCAAGGGCGAGCGCTGAAAAATATCCGCAGAGGTGAACTCTATGACCGGTGCCCAATCAGATTCAATAGGCAGAGATGTACGCGGTTCGGATCCTGTAGCCAGAGACGAGTCCGGGGGTTCGATGACACCACCCTCATAGGAGGTGGGATCAGTGTTCGGCTCCAACGCCGATGAGTGTGCGGCCTCCGTGGCGGGGTCCATCCACCTGTCCTCAGAAGGCGCGAGCTGCTTCGGATTGATTCCCGGGGCCGCCGCAGGTGCGATCTCCCGAACACTGTCTGATGGCAGACCTAAGTGATGCTCGTCACGACTGTTCGGCGTACCTGACATGGGCTCGAATCTGTCGAAGATAAAGTCTCCGCGGATGTCGGCAGTATAGTTCAAGCTTCCAAACCTAACCTGGTGGCCAGGGGCGTAGCTATCATTCTGCTCCAGGTGGCCAAGCGAGTTGGCCCGCACTACGATGTCGCCGAATACGAAGATCTGTCTGGGAAGGAAAACCTCCCCTTGGACTGCATCGTTGAAGATGATTGAAGGGGCCATCGAGCCTTATCGCGCTGACACAGTGGAACTCTCAATGAAAGCACCAATGTCGGTGTCAAAACCGGCGGATCTCGGGTAGGGGGTCCTGAATTGTGCGTCTAAGGCTAATGGTAACAGGAGGCATGGGACATGATGTTTTACCCAGGTTCGGGCCCTCTCGATGGAGGTAATACCCTACTACCTGCTTGATTTATCTTGATGATATGAGTATTACAAGAGTTGATCTACCACGAGATCGTAGAGGCTAAACCCTAGAAGCTAGCCTATGATTATGATTGTTGTTCTTGTCCTACGGACTGAACCCTTCGGTTCATATAGATACCAGAGGGGGATAGGGTTACACAGAGTCGGTTACAGAGAAGGGAATCTACATATCCGAATCGCCAAGCTTGCCTTCCACGCAAAGGAGAGTTCCATCCAGACATGGGACGAAGTCTTCAATCTTGTATCTTCATAGTCCAACAGTCCGGCCAAAGTATATAGTCCTGCTGTCTGAGGACCCCTTAATCTAGGACTCCCTCAACTGCTGCTCAGACTGCTGCTCCTTCTCAGTCTAGGAGGTCTGCTGGTGGGACTCAGACCACTGCTTCCTCCGTTCCATCTTCCTCGTCGGCTCCTCGCGGACGCCTTGCCATGTTCATCAGCAAGGATCAATCCGCTATCATGAGGTCAATCACTTTCAGCTGTCAGTGGAATCATGATGTTCAGAAGTGCCTCATCATCTCCAATAATCAGCTCAAGCAGGCCTCTGTAACCGTGGGAGTCCCGTGAGTGATGATGATCCTATTCCCGCGGCTCCGTCCACCTCTACCTTCGGTTTCCCGTCTCATGATGAGTATCCCAAGTTCTTTGATGATCATGATGACATCCGCCTGGAGTGACCGAGTGCGTTTAGTTCTTCGCCCCTTTTTACTTGTTGCTGTCAAAGGGGGAAAAGTAGTATCTTAGTGTGGTCATACTATGATGTATTGGCTATTTGTGTTAGCCCTACTATTATTTGAACTTGTTATGTTGCTACCTATGTTATTATCTTGATCATGTGAGACTATGTTGTTATCTTATTATCTTGATCATGTGAGACTATGTTGTTACCTTGTTGGCATGGACTTTTTTAGTCCATGTGTTATGGTGGTTTCATATGTGCATGTCTCTCTCATATATATCTCCTAGAGATACATATGCATCCTAACATATTCATCTCATGCTCACAATGAGGGGGAGCCAAATACAAATAGAAACATCAACATACTTTGTATTCTTGCTCTCATGTTTGTCAATGCTAAGATTATTTATTGCAACTGTGATACTACATGTGTGATTGTCATCAACAAACAAAAAGGGGGAGACTGAAAGAGCAATCATGCCCTTACATCATGTTTTGATGTTGATGACAATATAGATGTAGGGGACTAACAATGGCTGTTAAGTAAATCTCAGGTGTTATTCCCCGGTTCATCGAAGTGTGTGGATCAAGAGCATACAAAGTGATTTCACTCAAGGATGAAGCATAAAAATTGATTTCATCTTTGTTTTCTTGAGTATAGAATCCCGCACTATTAAGAGGGGATTGGTAGGGTTAGTGAAAGACTTGCTCAAGCTACAATAATTCCTAGCTTCAATAAAAACTTAGGGTCACACAAAAATACTTTGGTGCACATGTCTTTTTGCTCCCATGCCGGATATCCGGGCTGCCATCCGGATGTCCGGCTCACCGCTGTTTAGACACCAATAGGACTGCACGTTCACGCCGGATGTCCGGGCTGCACCCCAGATGTCCAGGACTCCCAGCCACGTCGGATGTCCGGTCTTTTCCCCAGATGTCCGGCTCCCTGTCATCTCGACTTCAGTAGGTTTGCACGTAGTTGCCGGACGTCCGGGCTTCGCCCTGGATGTCCGGGCCTTCCCGTGTTGCCGGATGTCCGGGCTTTGCCGCTGTTTTTATCCAGGCTTCTCCTCTATTCTTCAAGTTCCTCACCAGCCCGGATGTCCGGCCTACCCGTTCACTTGTGCTACAACGGCCGCATTTGTGCTCAGACTATATATAGCCCTTCTTCCCCACGGGAGAGAGTTGACCACTCACTTTGAACAAATCCTAGAACACATTTCTCTCTCTCTCACTCCTCCACACCAAATCTTAGATCCCCAAGGGATTTGAGAGCATTTGAGAGAGGTTGTCCAATCAAGTGGTAGAACCACTCCTTCTCCTTCTTTGCACCAAATGAATTCATGATTTGAGCAAGTCTTGAGCTTTTCTCCATCGTTCTTGTTACTCTTGGAGGTTGGAGACTCCTAGGAGGTAGGAGTCTTTCGGAGAGGAATTGACCTTTGTGATTACCCCCGGAAAAGTTTGTGAGGGTTTGGAGACCACCCCAAGGTCTACCACTATTGGTTGAGAACAGCCTTCATGATGTTGTCTCAAAGGGAGAATAGGTGAGCCTTCATGGCGTTGGTGTGCCTTCGTGGTAACATACACCTCTCTAACGGTGACGTAGCTTCCCTCCAAGGAAGTGAACATCGGCATACATCCTCGTCTCACAGAGTTGCGGTTATTCCTAACCCTAACTCTCTAATTGTGGTTACTTGTCACTTAGCACTGTAACATCCCAAATTTTCAACTTGGAATGTTATACACTAGATCATTGTTGCATATCATATTTTATTGCTTTTGGCTTGATCCTAGAAATTCTACGCAACTCAAGGACCCTCGGAGAGAGTTGGGGATTTCGTTATTTTCATATTTGAGTTTTCTCAAATTTTGAAAATAGGATCACTTGATTTTATTTATTTTACCTTCAATTATTTATATTATAAAAATATGAGAGAGAGAATAAAATGACTTTCCCAAGATAAAGAAATATTGAGGATTTAATAAAAAATCAAATAAGATTTATTTTGGAGTTTTTGCCTTTTATTTGAATTTAGGAAAAATTGCACGTTTTTCAAAACTGCATTTTAGGGCCAAGAAAATGTTCATCTCGTTCTAAATATTTTATTTGGACGATGAATTTTTTTTGGCATTTTTTAGATTTTTATTTATTTTTCCAGAATTTTTCTTAGTTTCGACGGAATTGTTTTAAAAAAAATCTCCCGCGCCCGACTGGGCCGAAGGCCCAGCCGAGCCAGGCCGGCCCGCGCTACCGCCGAGTCCGGCCGGGGCACGCCTCCCGAGGCTGACCCCGACCCGGCCACCCCCTGCCCCTTCCCCAAGCCGGAGCCACCCCCCAACCATCAATAGCCACCGCCGCCGCCCCACACCACCAGCCCGAGCCGCCCTGCCGCCACCCGATCCGAGCCGCCACCGCCGCCGCCATCGGAGCCCCACGCCGCCTCCCCTCGCCCAGCCGGAGCCGCCCCGCACCGCCGGAGCACCTCGCCGGAGGTATAGCCGCCACCGCCGCCGCCGCCGTGGTACGTTTTTTTTTAAAACCCGATCCGTTTTTTTAGAAACCCGAGTTTTCGTTTTTTTAGAATAGATCGGTTTATTTTTTTAGTTTATCTATTTAGCGAGCGTTCGCTCATTCGTCATTTTAACGGACGATTTCATCATTTAGTTCCAGTTAACGAACGTTCGTTCGTTAATCCGTTTGTCAGTTTTTATTTTTCTCGGAATTTCCGCGATTATTTCTGATCGTGATTTCAGATCCGATTTTTCGTTCTAGTATAACTTTTCGCTTGTTTATCGGAATCAGGCGATTCAAGCCCCTAGAGTTTCGTCTCGAAACCCTCTTTCTGTTTAACGCACTCAAACAAGTTTTTGCTTCTATAAAATTTGACTTAGGTCCAGATTAGTAAATGAAGCTTATTTCTTTCATCGTTTTTGTTTCGTTGCTTCGTTCGATTTGGTACTTTTTGCAAACCGGAGTTCTTAAGTTGAGCTTTCTGGTTAGTTCTCTTATTTGAGTTTTACCGTGCATTAGATAAGTACTTATTGTATGCTTCTTTGTTTGCGATAGAGTACCCGGAGTGCGCCGCTTGCTACTTCGAATCTATAGGTTTCACGGATCATCAGCAAGGCAAGTAACACTTTGATCATACCTCTTTACTACCCAGTTTTATGCATTAGATCAATCCTCAAACAATTGCATGATTAGGATCTAATTTAAATTGTGGGTTTCGGGAAGTAGATGAGGTAGTACCTATTACCGGTTTTAATATCAAACCCTTGGGAGTTACTTCTACGTTTGCTTATAATGCCATGCTATGCTAGTAGACGTGGATTGGGTGAGTGTATCCATGATAGATCTGAGATTGTTATTTAATGGTTTATTTAAGGTGGCAACTTTAATACACATCTGGGTGGACTGAGGCACCTGGGTATCCCAGCGATTGCCTGTTTTTCTTTATGGACCGCCACCCAGTCTCAAAGGGATCATGAGATTATCCATGCTAGAAACTTCCGTGTGCAGCCACAAGCTACTATGGGCTCTAGCATAGTTGATTAAGTCATGCGAACTCTTACGGTGCTAGACTAGCAGATGTAGGGGAAAGTAGGTGTAACTGTCTACCCGATCGTAAGGTGCTAGTGCTTCTGAAAGACTATGTCTCGGTCATCCATTTCTCAAACACTATGTAGTGCAAGAATCCCAACGGAGGAGATCAAGTCTTCTGGGGAAAAGTGCACAAACCTCTGCAAAGTGTATAAACTAATCATGGTTAGCCGTGTCCCCGGTTATGGACATCTTGAGTATATAGTACTTGGATTATCATGTGAATCTCATCATGTTACGTTAAAATTAATTTTGTTGGGTTTTAATGATGATGTTGAATTGGGATTGAGAGGGTGTCTACACTCTCAATGTTTAACAACCACCATGATAGTTAAATACAATTTATTCCTTTGAAGTAGGGAAAAATCGGCTGTATGCAAAACTGTAACCATAGAGCTTTCCACCAGCCATATATGCATGTAGTGATAGCATTATTCTATGCATTACTCTCTATGTGTTACATTGCCAGCATATTCCATGTGTTGACCCGTTTCCGGGCTGCAACGTTCATGTTGCAGACTTTTTAGACGACGAGTAAGGTGTCTTTAGGTCGTGGTTCTATACTCAGTGATGCAGTTGGAGTTGATGGACTCACTTATCTTCCAAGCCTTCCGCTGTTATCGTTATTAGATGGTCTTAAGCCATATTTATTGTAATAAGTTATCTTTTGAGACATTCGATGTAATAAGTGTGTGATTGCTACTCTGTTATAAATCCTTCAAGTACTGTGTGTGTCAGCATTACTGATCTAGGGATGACACTAAAGCATAGAGATCAGACTGTTTAGGTCTGGTCGCTACAAGATGGTATCAGAGCACACGCTGACTGTAGGACACGACCACTAAGCAAAAAGCCCTAGATTACTACTCACTCTTCTCATTTATGACTCCTTATCTTTTCTATTCTTTTAGGATGGCGGATGCAAGGAATAAGTTCACGCAACCGGATGAAGATACACCCTTTGGACGTCACTTGAAGGAAGTCACTAGATACCTGAACATCGGAGTACCAAGCTTCACCGGGACCTACAACACCACTTTACCTGAAGAGGAGCGATGGACGATTCAAGTTCAAGTTCCGGGAAGGATGTTCATGCCCGTCACTAAGCCCATAGAGTTTTCCTTCGATGCACCAACCTGGAGTTTAGGAAAGAGCATGGCAGCCCACATCACCATGGGACGCATTGGAGAAGTTTACCAAAAGGATCTCAAGGATACTATCTACCAGATTTGTGGGCGCCGAGATGAACAATGGGAGATGATCAGTACTAGGAAGGATAGATCAATTGCAGCTTTCATCTAGGAGTTAAACCAGCACATTTGACGCCAGGAGAACCAGATGTGCGCAGGCATGATAGATCTAAAGAAGGCCATGACCAAGATCATGGAGTTGTAGGAGGAACTCAAGTCTACACGCAATGGATATAAGGAGGAAATAGCAACACTCGTGGAGAAGAATGATGATCTGAAGAAGAAGCTAAAAGTATTCATGGGATTCCCCGTGACTGGAGGAGAAGACGATGATTGCGCTTGTATAGAGAATTACATCATCATCGACGACACTGACTCGGACCCAGATGATAGCGATGATGACTATGTTGATGAAGCTGGAGCAGATATCATGGAGTCTTCATCGGAGCAGTTTTTCTAGTCGACCACCATAACAGTAGTAGTATCCCCCCATGTATCTAGTATAGTCCGAGCACTTTTCTAATGATAGTTAGACCGTTGTATGCCCTTGTTTGATTGAATGAAGTGATTTTTTTTGCATTTGTCTCATGTGCATGTGGGTAGTGTTTTCTCCCTAGACCTCATTCTATTCTATTTCTCATCTTTTCTAAATCCTCAGATGCCTCCGAGACGTGACAATGGTTTTACTTTCCCACCGGAGCTCACTCAGTAGATCCAGCAGCAGAATGCGTTGAAGCAATTGCTAGTCCAGAATCAGAATCAGGGGAACAACAACAACAACAACCCACCACCACCACCACCTGTTGATCACTTAACCCGTTTTCTTAGACTGAATCCGCCAGTGTTCTCCAGTAGCACTGAGCCGATAGTTGCGGATGATTGGCTCCGCAAGACAGCAAGGGAGTTGACCACTGCAGGTTGCAGAGATGCGGAGAGGGTGCATTTTGCCGCACACCAGCTTGACGGACCCGCAACATCATGGTGGAAGAATTTCACAGCCACTTATCCTATCGATACTGTCACATGGGATCAGTTTCAGTAGGCTTTCCGTACTGCCCATGTTTCAGTAGGAGCTATGGCCATGAAGAAGCGTGAGTTTCGCAACTTGCGCCAAGGAGGACGGACAGTTGGCCAATATGTGGATGACGTTAGTAAGTTAGCACGTTATGCCCCAGATGACATTGCTACAGATGCAGCTAAGCAGGAGAAGTTTCTGGAAGGACTGAATGATGAGCTGAGCATTGCAGTTGATAGTAGCAACTTTGAACAACTACTAGGAGTTGGTAGATCGTGCTCTTATGATTGAAGGGAAGCAGCAGCAGATTGAGGACCGCAAGAGGAAGTATGGACAAGGAAAGTACAATTCAGGAGCTCAGCAGAAGCCACGTTTTACCCCGAAATCGGGAGGACATTTTTAGCATACCCATCGAGGAGGTAGCTCGCATAATCATAATGG
Organism: Triticum aestivum; assembly: GCF_018294505.1. NCBI lineage: Eukaryota > Viridiplantae > Streptophyta > Magnoliopsida > Poales > Poaceae > Triticum > Triticum aestivum. The sequence goes on from NC_057798.1 coordinate 320,771,096, forward strand.
CCCCAAGAATGGTAACGGGAATGGAGGAAGCAACGGTGAGAACCGTACCAACCCATCAACCCCAGCCAAGAGAGACCTGAGCCAAGTCACTTGCTTTAAGTGTCAGAAGACTGGACATTATGCCAATGAATGTCCTGAAGCCCAGAATGGAAATGGCAATGAAGCTCTAGGAAGAATCCGAACCCTTTCAACAGGGGACAGGTGAACCATGTTAACGTGGAGGAGGTTGACGCCCAGCCAGATGCAGCAATAGGTAAGTTTTTGGTTAAGTCATTTACTGCAATCGTTCTTTTTGATATTGGTGCATCGCATTCATACATATCAAGGGGATTTGTGGATAAGTATAAACTGCCCACCAAGGTTCTTAGAACACCTATGTTAGTAAGCTCACCAGGAGCGGAGTATATGGCCAGTCGAGGATGTTTTCAAGTTCCATTGAGTATAGGTAGGCATGTTTTCCCCTCGGATTTAATCATTTTGGAATCACAAGGTTTGGATGTAATTCTGGGTATGGATTAGCTATCGATGTATGGAGGAAACATCGATTGCGCCAGTAAGTCGATTTTGCTTACCACCCCAGAAGGAAGAAGAATTAAGTATGTATCTCGGCATGAGCCGAAGAGGACACAAGTAAATTCCTTATCAGGAGTTGTACAGGAGGAAGTACCAGTGGTGAAGGATTTCCCTGATGTATTTCCAGAAGAGTTGTCGGGCATGCTACCGGATAGAGACATTGAGTTTTTGATTGAGCTTTTGCCAGGCACAAGGCCGATATCTAAGAGACCGTACCGGATGCCCGCACAGGATTTGGAGGAAATTAAGAAGCAGATTAAGGAGTTACTGGATAAAGGTTATATTCGGCCAAGTTCTTCACCTTGGGGATCAGAAGTGCTTCTAGTGGAGAAGAAGGATGGATCATTGAGGATGGTTGGTGATTATCAAGGACTGAATGAAGTGACAATCAAGAACAAGTACCCGTTGCCGATGATCAACGACTTGTTTGACCAATTGCAAGGAGCTAAGGTATTTTCCAAGATCAATTTGCGATCGGGATACCATCAGTTGAAGATTCGAGAGCAGGATATACCTAAGACGGATTTTACCACCAGGTATGGGTTGTACGAGTATACAGTTATGTCATTTGGTCTGACTAACGCACCTGCATATTTCATGAACATGATGAACAAGGTATTTATGGAGTTTCTGGATAAGTTCGTCGTGGTGTTCATTGATGATATTTTGGTCTACTCAAAGAATGAAGAAGAGCATAAAGAACATTTGCGTTTGGTACTAGAGAAGCTCAGAGAACATCAGTTATATGCCAAGTTCAGCAAATGTGAGTTTTTGTTGAAGGAAGTTGGATTTCTCGGACATGTTATATCCGGAGAAGGAATAGTAGTAGATCCCACCAAAGTTGTCACTGTGACCAATTGGGTAGCACCAACGACCGTTGGAGAGATCCGGAGTTTTCTTGGACTGGCAGGATACTACCGGAGATTCATTGAGAATTTCTCGAATATTGCAAAACCTATGACGGAGTTGTTGAAGAAGGATACCAAGTTCAAATGGACTGAGGAATGTGAGGCCAGTTTCCAGGAGTTGAAGAAACGTTTGGTTACATCGCCAGTGTTGATTCTGCCAGATCAGTGCAAGGATTATGAGGTGTATTGCTATGCTTCACGTCGAGGACTTGGAGCAGTGCTTATGCAGGAGGGAAGAGTTGTTTCGTATGCTTCACGACAGCTTAAGCCCCATGAGTTGAGTTATGCTACACAAGATTTGGAGTTAGCAGCCGTAGTGCATGCATTGAAGACTTGGAGACATTTTCTTATTGGAAACCATTGTGAGGTGTACATGGATCACAAGAGTTTGAAGTACATTTTCACACAGAAGGAGCTGAATCTCAGGCAAAGGAGATGGTTGGAGCTCATCAAGGATTATGATATGAGATTGCATTATCACCCCGGAAAGGCAACGTAGTAGCCAATGCGTTGAGCCGCAAGAGCAATGTCAATACGCTCATGACCAAAGAGTTACCAAAGGAGTTAGTCGAGGATCTTCGAGAGCTATGTTTGGAAATAGTTCCAAGAGGCTATGTAGCAGCATTGGAGATTCAGTCTACTTTGATGGATAAGATCAGAGAAGCCCAGAAGACTGACAAGGAGATTGCCTCTATAAAGGATAAAATGAGCAAGGGAAAAGCTAAAGGATTTCATGAGGATGAACACGATACCTTATGGTTTGAGGACCGCATTTATGTGCCTAATGATCCGGAGATCAGGAAGTTGATTCTGCAAGAGGCCCATGATTCACCGTACTTGATTGACCTCGGGAATACCAAGATGTATTTGGATTTGAAGGACACTTTCTGGTGGACCGGAATGAAGAAGGATATTGCGGAATATGTAGTAGTTTGTGATGTATGTCAGAGAGTGAAGGCAGAGCATCAGAAGCCAGCCGGATTGTTACAGCCAATGCCGATACCCGAATGGAAGTGGGATAAGTTAGGCATGGATTTTATCACGGGATTGCCCAGGACTCGTTCAGGCTGTGACTCGATTTGGGTTGTAGTCGATCGTTTAACGAAGGTAGCTCATTTCATCCTAGTGAAGACCACTTACACCAGTGCTAAGTTGGCTAAGATATACATGACCAGGATCGTATGTCTGCATGGAGTTTCGACGAGCATCGTATCAGATAGAGGAACCCAGTTTACCTCAAATTCTGGAATCAGTTGCACGGAACTTTGGGAACCAGGCTAGAGTTTAGTACAGCTTTTCACTCGCAAACAGATGGACAGACCGAGAGAGTCAATCAGATTTTGGAGGATATGCTGAGAGCTTGTGCGCTAGATTATGGATCTAGTTCGGAAGACAATTTGCCGTATGCAGAGTTCTCTTACAATAACAGTTATCAATCTAGTTTGAAGATGGCCCCTTTCGAAGCCTTGTACGGAAGGAGGTGCAGAACCCCATTGTCGTGGGATGAAGTTGGAGACCACCAGTTGTTTGGACCAGATTTGATTAAGGAGTCTGAACAGAATGGTGAAGTTGATTCACGATAGGCTCAAGGTAGCCCAATCCAGACAGAAGAGCTATGCAGATTCTAAACGCAAGGAGACAGTTTACGGAGTTGGAGACGGAGTTTATATTCGTGTATCTCCACTTCGGGGAGTTAAGCACTTTGGAGTTAAGGGAAAATTAGCGTCATGTTTTGTGGGACCATACAAAGTTTTGGAGCATATGGGAGAAGTTGCTTACAAGTTGGAGTTGCCAGAAGGATTGTCAGGAGTTCACGATGTGTTCCACGTTTCCCAGTTGAAGAAATGTCACGCCGAGATGGCTGATATACCGCTGAGAGATACAGTGCCGCTGGAAGCGATTCAGTTGGATAGTGATTTGACCTATGAGGAGAAACCAATCAAGATTCTAGAGTATGCTAGCCGAGTCACCTTCAGCAAGGTTATCAAGTTTTGCAAAGTTCAGTGGAGCCACCACACCGAGGATGAAGCCACCTGGGAGCGAGAGGAAGATCTGCTGAAGGACCACCCTCACCTATTTTCCAGCCAACCCGAATCTCAAGGGCGAGATTCATCTTAAGGGGGGTAGGTTTGTAACATCCCAAATTTTCAATTTGAAATGTTATACACTAGATCATCGTTGCATATCATATTTATTGCTTTTGGCCTGATCCTAGAAATTCTATGCAACTCAAGGACCCTCGGAGAGAGTTGGGGATTTCGTTATTTTCGTATTTGAGTTTTCTCAAATTTTGAAAATAGAATCATTTGATTTTATTTATTTTATCTTCAATTATTTCTATTATAAAAATATGAGAGAGGGTATAAAATGACTTTCCCAAGATAAAGAAATATTGAGGATTTAATAAAAAATCAAATAAGATTTATTTTGGAGTTTTTGCCTTTTATTGGAATTTAGGAAAAATTGCATGTTTTTCAAAACTGCATTTTAGGTCCAAGAAAATGTTCATCTCGTTCCAAATATTTTATTTAGACGGTGAAAATTTGTTTTGGCATTTTTAGATTTTTATTTATTTTTCTAGAATTTTTCTTAGTTTCGGCGGAATTGTTTTTAAAAAAAAATTTCCCGCGCCCGACTGGGCCGAAGGCCCAACCGAGCTAGGCCGGCCCGCGCCGCCGCCGAGTCTGGCCGGGGCACGCCTCCCGAGGCCGACCCCGACCCGACCGCCCCCTGACCCCTTCCCCAAGCCGGAGCCGCCCCCCTCCATAAATAGCCGCCAACACCGCCCCACACCGCCACCCCGAGCCGCCCTGCTATCGACCGATTCGAGCCGCTGCCGCCGCCTTTGCGCCGCCCCCGCCGGAGCCCCACACCGCCTCCCCTCGCCCCGCCAGAGCCGCCCCGCCCCGTCGAAGCACCTCCCCGGAGGTATAGCCGCCGCCGCCGCTGTGGTCCAGTTTTTTTAAACCCAATCCAGTTTTTCTAGAAACCCTAGTTTTTGTTTTTTTAGAATAGATCGGTTTATTTTTTCGGTTTATCTATTTAGCGAGCGTTATCTCGTTCATTCAATATGAGCGGACAAGTTCATCGTTTAGTTCCAGTTAACGAACGCTCGTTCATTAATCTGTTCGTCAGTTTTTCTTTTTCTTGGATTTTCTGTGATTATTTCTGATCGCGATTTCAGATCCAATTTTTCGTTCTAGTATAATTTTTTGCTCGTTTATCGGAATCAGGCGATTCAAGTGCCTAGAGTTTCGTCTCGAAACCCTCTTTCCGTTTAACCCACTCAAACAAGTTTTTGCTTCCATAAAATTTGAGTTAGGTCTAGATTAGTAAACGAAGATTATTTCTTTCATCGTTTTTGTTTCGTTGCTTCGTTCGATTTGGTACTTTTTGCAAACCGGAGTTCTTAAGTTGAACTTTCTGGTTAGTTATCTTATTTGAGTTTTACCCTTGCATGAGATAAGTACTTATTGTATGCTTGTTTGTTTGCGATAGAGTATCCGGAGTGCGCCGCTTGGTACTTCGAATCTCTAGGTTTCACGGATCATCAGCAAGGCAAGTAACACTTACTACCCAGTTTTATTGCATTAGATCAATCCTCAAACAATTGCTTGATTAGGATCTAGTTTAATTTGTGGGTTTTGGGAAGTAGATGAGGCAGTACCTATTACCTGTTTCAATATCAAACCCTTGGGAGTTACTTCTACGTTTGCTTATAATGCCATGCTATGCTAGTAGACGTGGATTTGGTGAGTGTATCCATGACAGATGTGAGATTGTTATTTAATGGTTTATTTAAGGTGGCAACTTTAATACACATCTGGGTGGATTGAGGCACCTGGGTATCCCAGCGATTGCCTGTTTGCTTTATGGACCGCCACCCAGGCTCAAAGGGATCATGAGATTATTCATGCTAGAAACTTCTGTGTGCAGCCACAAGCTACTATGGTCTCTAGCATAGTTGATTAAGTCGTGCGAACTATTACGGTGGTAGACTAGCAGAAGTAGGGGAAAGTAGGTGTAACTGTCTACCCGATCGTAAGATGCTAGTTCTTCTGAAAGACTATGTCTCAGTCATCTGTTTCTCAAACACCATGTAGTGCGAGAATCCCAACGGAGGAGATCGAGTCTTGTGGGGAAAAGTGCACAAACCTCTACAGAGTGTATAAACTAATCATGGTTATCCATGTCCCCAGTTATGGACATCTTGAGTATCTAGTACTTGGATTATCATGTGAATCTCATCATGTTACGTTAAAATTAATTTTGTTGGGTTTTAATGATGATGCTTAATTGGGATTGAGAGGGTGTCTACACTCTCAATGTTTAACAATCACCATGATAGTTAAATAAAATTTATTCCTTTGCAGTAGGGAAAAATTGGCTTTATGCAAAACTGTAACCATAGAGCTTTCCACCAGCCATATATGCATGTAGTGATAGCATTATTCTGTTCATTACTCTCTATGTGTTACATTGCCAGCATATTCCATGTGCTGACCCGTTTCTGGGCTGCAACGTTCATGTTGCAGACTTTTCAGACGATGAGCAAGGTGCCTTTAGGTCGTGGTTCTATACTCAGTGATGCCGTTGGAGTTGATGGACTCAGTTATCTTTGAAGCCTTCCGCTGTTATCGTTATTAGATGGCCTTATGCCATATTTATTGTAATAAGTTCTCTTTTGAGACATTCAATGTAATAAGTGTGTGATTGCTACTCTGTTATAAATCCTTCAAGTATTGTGCGTGTCAGCATTACTGATCTAGGGATGACACTAGAGCACAGGGTTCAGACTGTTTGAGGTCTGGTCGCTACAAGCACTTACTTATACAATATTGTGCTTGCTTCCTTTCATACTCGTGTTACTTTCTTAGCACTTAGTTCTACTCTTGCAATTGTTAGTCTCATTCTCACATTCCGCATTATTGCCTAAAATTGCTTAGTAATAATTAAAATTTATAATTGTACCTATTCACCCCCCCTCTAGGTCCATCTCAATCCTTTCAACAACCATCTTTGTCCTACGCCTCCCACGGATTGATAAACCTTAGGTCGTCCACTTGAGGGAAATTGCTACTATCCTACAAAACTCTGCGATTGGAGGACCAACATGAGTCTACAAGAATATAGTTGTGTAGTAGACATCAAGCTCTTATATGGCGCCGTAACGGGGAGGTGAGTGCTTGAAGGTATATCTTTAGATCTTGTAATTGAATCTTTTAGTTTCTTGTTTATCACTATTTGGTTTATAGAAAAACTATAACAAATGGAATTGTGGTGGCCTCATATTATTCGTATTTATCACGTCTTTCTTGAAAATGATGGAAAGGAAAATTGTGCTCAATTGCTAGAAGAAAAAAAAGGGCAGCCCGGTGCATGTAGCTCCCGCTTGCGCAGGGTCTGGGAAGGGTCCGACCACTTTGGGTCTATAGTACGCAGTCTTTCCCTACATTTCTGTAAGAGGCTGTTTCCAGGACTTGAACCCGTGACCTCATGGTCACAAGGCAGCAGCTTTACCACTGCGCCAAGGCTCCCCTTCGCTCAATTGCTAGAAGAAGAATTCAATAAAATATTTGGCATAAATGATGAGCATGATTGCAATGTTGTTAGTATGAATTCTATGAATATCCAAAATACTAATGATGATTTCACTAGTCATGATAAAAATGATTCTTATAAGCTTGTCAATTTTTGTGGTGTCCATAAAGTTTGTGAAGACGTGCCTTATAGGGATGATAGATTTTGTAAGAATCATAAACATGATAGTACCAATTTTTTGCTCAAAGTGATAAATGAATTTGCTACAAAATTATGTTCTCTTTGTCCTATTACTTATGAACTTTGCAATAAGGTTGGTAATCTTAATTTCCAATGCAAACTTTTTCATGACCGAATCATGGCCAAATATTGTAATGACTTCATCGCCCTTGAACTTTATAACGAGCTTTTCTATTTTTGGGGATTGAAGAATTGACACATAAAAATAGTTGGTTTTAAGTATTCATTCTCATGGATGACATTGAAACTAATCTAAAAATATATCTATATGTTTTGCATGGTAAATTGCAATGAGAATGCTTATATTGTCAACTATAGAAAGATGGGAAAACCAATAGAATATAAAAGGAATACTAATGAAAGGGTAAACATGTCCACTTTCCCTCCTATTGTCTCTCATGATGAAATAGGTTATGAGAAGGAGCTACCTATTCAACCAATCTCCTCAATAAGAAGCTTGAAAAAATTGATTAAACCCACACATGATGTGGTGAAGAAGAAGAAAAGAAGAAAGAATAGAGGTAAAAAGGTATCCCCCCCAAATATTGTTGCTCCTATTATTGTTGTGCCTCATGAAAATGAATCAAAAATATTTGTGGAAGATGATGCACTTGATGATGATATTGCTTCTTTGTCTTATGGCACAATGTCCAAAAGAACTATTGATGATGATTCTGTTATGCCTATTGCTTGTTGTGATTATTATGATTGGGAAGATAATGATACTTCTTATAATCTTGAAAATCTTTTTGTCACCAACTTGGGAAATTATGATGATAATACTTGTTATACTATTGGTGCTATTCATACTATTAATGATGAGAGTGATTATGCTTATGATATGCCAAGTCACAAGCTTGGGCATGCTATGTTTGATTTATATATTTGACAATTTATTTCCTAAAATTAATATTTGTCTAAAGATTGGTAATTCTATGCTTAATGAAGATGATCTTTTTAGTCCCCCTACTTTGGGTGATCAAATTTGTTATGATGATTGCATGCCTCCTATTTATGATAATTGCAATTATGAAAGTGGGTTTGGAAGAGCGTCAACATTAGATAATAATTATCCCACTACTTTGGAGGGTGTTGAATTTTATTATAATGATGAAAGCGGATTTGGAGAGGTCATGACTTTATTTAGTAATGATTCCACTCTTTCGGAAGAGGTTTCAATTGACTATGATGAGAACAAAGTTGCTACTTATGATGATTATTGTGATGTTACTTATGTTACAAAAAGTAGAGATAATTATTATCATAATTTTGAATATCCTTTTATCAAACATTACTCTTTTAATGTGGAAACAAATGAAAGTATTCAAGTTTCCAATGATACTCCCACTATTTTAAATGAGAATAGAATTGCTTATGAGGAGAGTAATAAAAATACTATGCTTGTGGATCATGAAAGGAATGCTTTGTGTGATAGTTATATAGATGAATCCATTCATGATGCTACTGAAAATTATTATGAGAGAGTAACTTGTGATTCATGATGCTCTCTTTATGTTTCAATTCTTATCTTTTATGTGAGCATCATCATCATGCCTAGCTAAAAAGGCATTAAAGAAAAGCACTTTTACCTATTGTTTTTCTGTGTTCACATTATTAGACTATTGTATTAATCATGTTTTATATCTTTTGTTTCAATAAACTGCCAAGTAAAGCCTTTGGGATAGTATGGATGATAGTTGACTTGATTCTGTGCAAAATAGAAAATTTTGCTTCCCGTAACAGAATTGTTTAAATTCACTGGAACGTGATAAAATTTTAAATATTTACACGTGATTGATATAAAGATTCCGTATGTTTTCCTAATTTTTCAGAATTTTTGGAGTAACATAAGTATGGTCATTGTTCACATCATTATAGACTGTTCTGTTTTTGACAGATTCTGTTTTTAATGCATAATTTGCTTGTTTTAGTGTATACATAGCTTATATTAAGTGATATAAATTGTGGAAATGGTAAGGTACAGTAGGCATTCTGTGAGGACGATTATGAATGTTGTTTTTGACGGTACCAAAGTGAATGGTTTGCTCTTTATCATACTAACCTATCTCACGAAGTTTCGTTAAGTTTTGTGTGGTTGAAGTTTTAAAGTTTTGGGTGAGATATCGGTATGAGGAGAAAAAGGAGTGAAAAGACCCTAAGCTTTGGGACGCCCAAGGCACCCTCAAGGTATATTCAAGCAAGATCCAAGCAACTAAGATTGTGGATGCCCCGGAAGGCATCCCCTCTTTCGTCTGCAACATTATCGGTAACCTCACTTGAAGCTTTATTTTTATTCATCACATGATATGTGTTTTGCTTGGAGTGTCATTTTCTTTTGTTGAGATTTGCTTGTTGTTTTTTACAATAATGTTTTATGTCTTTCATTTCAATAAAAGTTCAAGGATAGCCTTTACCATGCTTATTTTGCAAATCTATATGTTGTTGTTTCAAAAACAGAAAGTTTTCTATCATTGTCTAAATTGTTAGAAAATGTCAGAACATTATAAAAGCTTGAAAATTTTACATAGTAAGCTGTGATAAATTTTCTACAGTGTGGTAAATTTTCAAAATTAAGAAGTATGAATCTTCTTGCATCCTTTACAAACTGTCTTGTTTAGACAGATTGTTGTTATGTTTGCATTGTTTGCATATGTTTCCTTATTTAATGATTCTATTTGAGGGTAGGAGTATTAAATATGTAGAGCCATTTAGTATACAATGTTAAATAATAATTTAGTGATTTTCTGCAGTAGAGAATGATAAGGTTATTGCATTGATTTATACTGACTTATCTCACAAGTTCTTGTTGAGTTTTGTCTTTTCCTGTACGTGCAACAAACCCTGGGTCCGTTGCCCAGACTGTGCACAGGCCCAAGGACAAGATTACATCACCAAGATCAGACAAAACAAGAGGGGTCAATTGTTTGAAGGATCGAAGGGAAAATCAACAAAACCAAGATGAGCCAGAGAAGCAAGATATCTCTAAGGAAAGAATCTCCCTTGTTGGGCAGGCGAGCCTGGCAAGGTTGGATTTGCCCCATAAGCAAACTTCCATATCGTCCCGGTAGGCCTGCCAGTGCTTGCAGAGGCAAGCCACTCCACCGCTCCACCTCACAAGCGATGCAAGTCATAGATCAGTGCGGTGTCAAGTCCCAAGGTGACTAAGTGGCTGCTTTTTGCCACATGGCAGCCACTTCCTATAGCAAATACCTCCATACGACACCCGTCCTGAGATGTGTCAAGCAAGCAGGCGCGAAGCTGGCAAAATAGCCTGGCAAGGGTTGCTGGGCACGTTGTGATGTGACACTCGACGACGCATTTAATGCGCTCTGCCAGCCTACAGAGTTAGTTATGATAGCACTGCTTGCTATCTAATCAGTACGTAAAGACTGATTTGCCACTTTGGTGACCCCGTATTCCATAAAAGGAGGTCACGACAACCGTAGAAAGGGTTCAGAGGTTCCAATTCCAGAGGCTCGGGGATCCAGCCCTTCGGACCCTCACACATCCATACACGCGTAGCCACTTTCACCCCGAGGTAACCCCACTGAGCAAGTGTGCTGCGTCAACCGCCCTTTTTTCCACCATCAATCCACCAAAGCAGGAGTAGGGTTTACACCTCACAACGACCCGAACCTGGGGAAAAACTGCCCATGTGATCTTTGCCGCGCTGTTTCACGCTTCTCCGCTCTGTGTGCAACGTGCCCATCCCACCACCGAACCAAAAGGGGCTCATGGGCCCATAGGTGGTCATGGTTTCCCATGACATCTTTGGCGCGTCAGGTAGGGGGATCACTTGCGTGAACCCGAGAGCATCAGTAGCATGTAATCTTCACCGCCGTTCTCATCATCAACGGCGTTATCAACTATGGCACCCAAGAAGAAGCCCGGAGCTGCAAATCGCCTGTCCACCTCGAAGGCTCCGCCACCCGTGACCACTGACGTCGCGGGGAATGCGGGGATGAGTGAGGATGTGGATGCTACGGGGGATGTGGTCGGCGCAGGCGGCGTTATTACCACCAGCCCCGCGACCGAAGCAGAAGCACGAGGCACCGGGGAAGGCCAGCACCAACAACATTCCTACGGCTATGCTCCACGAGGTATGGACAGAGGGATTATTTTGTCTGTACCCTCTCTCCTCACCGAAGGGCATAGCCGCAGTGGTGGCACGCATTGTGGGGCGAATCGCAACCCTCAGGCCGCCACCGCTACAGGCGCAACCGCAGGGCACGCGTCACCCCCGGAATGGGCTGACCCAGCTACTGTGCCCAACGGAGCCGCTGGCCCTCAAGTGCCTCCACTACATCAGCGTGCCATCCGACTGGCTGGTTCGCAACAACGAGGGCACGACACAGTCGCCACCAGCACCATTAGGAGCCGAGCGACACTACGGTCTACATCATCATCACCTATGCCAAGCACTGCCTTAGAGGCCATGGCGCGGGCCCAACTGCTGTTGAGGTTTCCTCCTGCAGCCGATCAGATGGATGAGTGGTGAGACACCATCCAAAGCATGATTGGTTTCGCCAAGGCAAGAGGATCACAACGAGCTGGCCCGCCACAGCCTCCCCATGCAACGACAACGGCTCATGCGGCTGGCCGAATGGAAGGGCCCACCCCCACGGTGCAGTCCCCACCATGGCAAGCAGCATGGGAGCCACGTAACTGAGAGCCCGATGACATCTTGATGGCCTCTTCTGACCCTCAAGAACTTCAAGGCCAAAGGCATTCCGACAAAGTTTCTTTTGGCCGACAGCCCTCCAGGATGCAACTGCACAAGTAACCAAGTGTGAAGCGTGCCAGTTCCATTCCAAGCAGATACACCAGCCAGCTCAAGCTCTCCAGACGATCCCTTTATCCTGGCCATTTTCGGTCTGGGGGCTCGATATCCTCGGCCCCTTTCCCCGAGCTGTTGGGGGCTTTGAGTACTTGTACGTTGCGATCGACAAGTTCACAAAGTGGCCAGAAGTGGAACCAGTGAGGAAGGTGACAGCACAGTCAGCAGTCAAGTTCTTCAGGTCGATTGTTTGCCGTTTCGGGATCCCTAACAGGATCATCACCGACAACGGCACGCAATTTATGAGCCGCACCTTCATGCAGTACGTCCAAGATCTTGGCGCCAAGGTCTGCTTCGCTTCTCTTGCTCATCCGAAAAGCAACGGTCAAGCGGAGAGGGCAAATGCTGAAGTGTTGCGCGGGCTCAAGACCAGAACTTTCGACAGGCTGCGCAAGTGCGGAAGGAACTGGATCGAGGAGCTACCGGTGGTTCTTTGGTCGATTAGGACGACGCCAAATCGAGCCACTGGCCAGACACCTTTCGCTCTAGTCTATGGAGCAGAGGCAGTTCTCCCCACGGAACTCGTATATGGGTCGCCTCGAGTGCTCGCTTATGATGAGCTTGAGCAAGAGCAGCTGCGACAAGATGACGCGCTGCTCCTTGAGGAGGATCGTCTTTAGGCTGCTGTACGAGCTGCTCGATACCAGCAAGCTTTGCGCCGCTGCCATAGCCGCAAAGTTAAAGCCAGAAGCTTTGAGGAAGGCGACCTTGTTCTTCGGTGCGTTAAGTCCGCCAAGAATTCCAACAAGTTGACGCCGAAGTGGGAAGGCCCTTATCGGGTGAAACAAGTCACTAGGCCTGGCGCTGTCCGCCTTGAGACCGAAGATGGCGTACCGGTGAGCAACTCCTGGAACATTGAGCATCTTCGTAAGTTTTACCTGTAGGGCGCGGTTGCCGGAACCCGTTCCGGCAACCACCTTTCGTACAAGTCTTGCCGATGTTGCCTGTAATCCTTTGTACAAAGCCGGGCGCAGATCCCGTGCATAAGTAAAGCTCATGTGCTCTGCACATCTTGTCAATTTCATGCATTATAATCTTTCTTGCATGCGTTATCTGGCACTTTGTGCAGCACCTACCCCCGGTAAGCAATAACGAGCTATAAGGCTCCATGCCTTTATTTTCTCTTCTTTCTTTTTCTCAAAAAGGAAAGGAAGGTTCCCTCGCCCACAAGTTTCCTGGGGGGAAGAAGAAGATAATGGTGTGGACCAGGCATCGTTCAAGCAAGATTTCGCCTTACCGGAAAGCAAACGACAGAAAAGCTAAGTTGCCAAAGTTTGAGCAATTGGTTTTAATTTTTAAGTTATCTTCCTCGAACGACCGTGTTTTGTATGAAAAACCTGTGCGCGGAGGAACCAACTCGCAGCTAGTTGCGCCCTTACTTTGTTTCGAGTCCGCTCAACAACTTAAGTGTGCTGCAACTAGTCGCGACAAGGTTTCTTGTCGGAAGCGGCACCACCAGCAGGCTGCTGACGTCCCGCACTCAGCGCTCGCGGCTCGGGTGCCTGCGCCGACAAGTTCCCTAAAAGCGTAGGGTAAAAACATACAAAGCAGGGAATCAAGTAAAGGAAATGACATAGCAAATCTCTACCCAAAACAGAGTTATATTACAAGATAACTTGTCGCAGCTCTAACAGAATGTTCTCATGACATGACCAGCGGCGACAAAGAAAAAGAAAAGAAGGGCGGCCTAATCTACGCGGTCGCCCTCAACCCTCTTGATCTCGCTCACCTTGTCCATAATGGGTGCGACAAGGGCCTTGAGCGCATCCCGATCAGCATCCGGCGGCAAGGATTTGAGGACGTTGGTGAAGTTGAGGCCTGGATTGCGGAAGGCCACCTTCATCAGCACCTTCTGGAGAGCTCCTGCGCAGATCATGCGCGACTCGTCGGCCAGCTGCTTTGGGATCCTCTCCCGGAGTCGCTGGAGGGCCGTCGCCATGCCTTTGAAGAATAGGCTGAGCTTGGCGCTGGGTTGAAGATGCTCATCAGAGGGGTACCCAAAATCCTCCATCCCCAGCTGTGCCAACTCCCCGTCGATGGCAGCGGCAGCATCCACAAGACCTTCAGTCCAATGCTCCACTGTCTCCCTGAAGGCGTCGTGGGCGGCAGCAGCATTCGCCAGCAACGCCTCGTCGGCCTTGACCTTCTCCGACAAGGTCACCTCTCGCTCCCTGGTGACGTCCAGCGTCTGGGTCAACGTGGCCAGCTTCAACTCCAGGTCTGCATTGGAATCCTTGGCGGCGCTGAGCTCCTTGCTCCTCTCTGCGAGAAGGCCTTGCAGCTCACCATGAGCAACAGCATCCTTCTCGCGCTCACGCTTGAGCGCAGCGAGCTCCTCGCCGCTCACCCGGAGATCAGCCTCCAGCTGCGCTACCTTCACCTCCAGCTCCTTCTTGGCGGCCTCAGTAGTGGCGGCGGCGTCCTTTGCTTCCTTGAGGGCCCCGCCAATCGCTTGCTCGCGCGCGGCAAGCTCCTCCTCGTGGCTGTCAAGATTAACCTTGCGCTGCGCCAGCTCTCCTTCCTGCGCAGATAGCCTTTCAGCGACAAGCCGTTGCTTCTCTTCAGCTTCAGCCTTCTCGAGGAGGAAAGCTTTCCGCTCCTCGAGAAGTTGCTCCCCTTCATCCGCCAAGGACCGAAGAGTTTCCTGCCTTAGGCCCCGGAGCTCCTGTGCGCGCTTCTCAATGTTAACCCCCGCCTTCGCAACGAGCGCCTCTCGGGATGCCAGTTTGGCTTGGCGGGCGCGGTAAAGAGACAGCAGCTTCCACAGCAGCCGCTCCTCCTCAGACTCGTCGCTGCTGCTGCTTGGCGCGTCGACAAGCGCCAGCCCAGCGGAGGCGAGCACCTCTTCGTTGAAGGTTTCTCCTTCGACCGGCGCCCTAGAACTCGACGCCCAGGGGAGCTTGATGAAGATGCCATCGCCGGCCTTCAGGTAGGCGCCGGGCTGCGGCTCTTCGGAGCCTGGCTCTGCAGCAGCGGCGGAGGGGTCGGCGGTCAGTGCAGCGCCTGGCGCTCCTGCGGCCTCGGGGCCGTCAGTGTGATCGCCGGATTCCTCGCCAGCTCCTGCGGCGGTAGCCTTGGCGGCCTCCTCGCCGGCGGGATCATCAGCACCGGCCTCTTCTTTAGTGGTGGCGGCGTCATCGTTGTTGCCGCGCGTGTTCTCCTCGCCGGCATCCTCGGTGTCCATTGGCTCTGCAGCAGATGGATCTGAGGAACGAAAAAGGGAGAAAAGTCAAGAAAAAATCCAGAAAAGAAAATCAGAAGAAGAAGAACCCATGGAAAGTTTTCAGGCAAGAAGATTACCTGTGCTAGGATCTACGGTTGCGGTCTCAACTGCCGGAGGATCGCTGGTGCCTTCCCTTGCCGGAGAACTGTCCCTTGCCGGAGAGCTCTCCCTTGCCGGAGAGCGCTCCCTCGCCGGGGACTCCTCCCTTGGCGGCGTAGTCGAAGCAGATGGCGCTTCGGGAGCAGCTTCCGCGCACTCCTGGTGAGGCTGTTCTGCTCCTACACAAATCAACAGTCAAAATATCAGTAGAGAAAAGAGCACCCATGCGCGCCTGACGGCAGGAAGTAAATTATAAACTTACGCTGGGGGCTACTTTGGGGAGTAGTTGCCGGGTCCATCAAGGTGGTCTCAGACACACCCCCTGCTGACACGGTGGGATCATCTTCGATGACAATCACCGGGGCCTTGGCTCTCTTCGCCGCTCTCTGGGCCAGCGTCCTGAAAAGGAATGGATTCAGATCGAAGCAAGTCAGATATAAGACGAAAGCAACAAGATAGCAAGAATTGAAGAACTACGAGGACTGTAGGAGGATCTTACTCTTCTTCTTCATCGTCGGAGCTGAGCGCGGAGAGATCGAAGTCCGGCTCGCCTTCGGTGCGGCGAGGCGGAGGAGTAGGCTCCCTCGCCCGCTTGGCGGGAGCTATGGTGGTGGTGGAACCGGAAGACCCCACTCCAGTTGCCACAGCGACGTGAGGCGCTCCCGCGGCAACGGTGCTTGCTGCAGTAGAGCGTGTCGCGCGGCTTGGCGGCTGTTGACCCATCTGCCGCCCCGCTACTTCTGCGGCCTTGCGGAGACGCCTTCTTGGCGGGGCCGGGGGCTCTGCCTGCGGCAAGCTGTCTAAAGGCTCGGGCTCTTCCTCGCCGGGCTCGCTCGGCTCAGCTTCAGGGCCGGCAAGATCTTCCTCGCCAGCAAACTCTGCACGCTCGGCAAGGCTCGCCGCCTCTGCCGCCTCTGCCTCCTCCATGGTGAACCCGAACTCGCCCGCGGCAACTGCTGCCGCCACCTCTTCCAGCCTAGTGGCGATGCGCTGCATTTCATCATCATTGGTGTCGCGGGTGAGACTCTTCTGCTCATCAGTGCGGACCGGCACTTCCACCAAGTCGTCGAAGAACGCCCGCACGATGTCATCCGCAGGTTCTTGCCAAGTTGGGGCAATTCCGTGCGAATCGCACAACGGCATCATTGCGCGGATCCGATCAAGCGAAATATTGTTGCACAAAGGAACAACGGTCCTCGGCAACGTGAAGGGATGCTGAGGATCATGTTTGAACAACTCCAGGAGCATCGCATCCAGCTCCAGGACGGTGAAGTTGAAGTTGAGGCCCGGGCGCAGCCTCATGATATCCGCCGAGTTCTTGAACTCCCAGGCGGGTCTCCCCCTCTCCTGCAAGGGGGCGATGCGGCGGCGAAGGAAATCTGCGCCTACAGCGCCTACAGTGAGCCCGGCAAGCCTGAGGCGAAGGATGCGGGTGACGGCAATCTTCAGCCTGTCATCTTCCGGGGCCACATAGCTCGAATCATTGCCGCGTACTATTGGGGCTTGGCGCACGGTAGTGAATGGCTATGGGTTCTCCTCGACGATCCAGCACCACTCTGCTCTCCACTCCTCCCACTTGCTGCGGTGCTCACCCTCCAGATATGCTTCTTTCTTGCCGACTCTCGAGATCCAAGCGATCCCGCCGGCAAGAGGATATCCTATCTCAACCCGAGGCATGAAGAAGTGGCGGAAAAGGGCTATGTTTGTGTGGACTCCGACAAAGTTTTCGCACAGATGTGCGAAAACTGCCATGGTCAGAACGGCGTTGGGGGTGAAATCAAGGAGGCGGAACCCGTAGGTGTTCATGATGTCGCAAAAGAATTTAGAGAAAGGCGGGCAGAGTCCGCAGTAGAAGAACAGCGCGAAAAAGGGGTACCCGTTCGGAGCCAGTCTCGAAGCGGTGGCCGGGAGTACCCTCGTGCGCGGATGCGCTCACGTCTCCGTCGACTAGAAGAGGTAGAAGTACTCTCTCAGCTCCTTCGCGCCGAGCTGAGGGGAGAAGAGGGCCCGCTCCTTCCGCACCGCCGCGAGCCGCTGCGCCTCGGCCGATTTCACGCCCTTCCCCTTGTCGACTTTCGGAGCCATGGCGGAGGTGGCGAGGGAGATCGGTGGCTTTGGTGGCGCCGGTGGCAATGGGGGGCGGAGCGCTGCTCTCCTTCGGCTTCGAAAAGAAGGGAGGAGCGGCGGAGATTTTTGGAGTTGGAGCAACAGACGGCGAGGTGGGCGAACTGCCCCTGTTTCCTCTGCTTATAAAGAGGGAGGGGGCGGACGTTTCGCCCTTCCGAATAAAGAAACCACCCACGATCTCTCCCACGATGCCGCATTCAACGCGTGCCGTTCGGGGAGGGCGCGGTGGATACGGAGCAGGATACGGCGTGGCCCAGGCCGCGTGTGCCCGTGCTCTGTTTTGGGCCTGGCCCAACAGCGCTCGGCACCGTGTGTGGCCCAGGCCCAGGGGCTCCTGTCGGTGTACTAGATTAGGGGTACCCTAGTATCCCGAACTTGTGCACGGGCAGTTGCAGCACCCCGCGGCAAGGCTTGCCGGGCGACCACCAAGGTCCTCCGTGGTTCCCTTGGAGCCATTCAAGAACAAAGTATTTAAGCCAAGGAGACAAGGCCCCGGCAAGAAAAGCTTGCCGGGAAGGCCAACCAAGGCATCCCAAGGAACTTGCCGCGACGCGCCACGCGTCCCGGCAAGGCAACAAGGCCCCGGCAAGAGGAGCTTGCCTGGAAGACCAACCAAGGCATCTCGAGGCCTGGTGAGCGACAAGTTTCCGGGCGCGACAAGACGATGACCACGGCAAGGCGCTTGCCGCGGCAAGTGACCACTCTGTACCAACGCTCCAGCACATCCGCCAACGTGTCACTTTGGGGGCCTTTCCAGGCGCGCGTGGCGGAAGGCTGTGCAGCCAGCGGTGCACGGTGGCATGCAAAGCTGACAAGACTACCATCGTGGCGAGCGGTGGCGTCCCTGACGGTACCTTTCTGCACTGTTTGGGCGACACAGACGGGCATTTAATGCCCTTGTCCCCTGCCGTCAGGGTTAGGTAGGATACACTGTACAGGTAGCTGTACCAACCACCTCTCTTTTTACGCTTTTACCCTTCTCTGCGTTGCCACCTGTCGGTGACCCCTTGAGCATATAAAAGGAGGCCCATGCGCAACGTAGGGGGGGTTCGGACTCATTTGGAAGCCAGAAAAACACTTAGCTCTCTGGAGCAAGAACACAATACAATTAGACAAGCAGCAGTAGGAGTATTATCTCTCCGGAGAGCTCCGAAGCTGGGTAAACTGCTCGTGTGCTTCGCCTCGATCCGCTCTTCGTGCGACCTCCGCCCCCCGCCGAACCGAAAGGGGCCCGGTCCGCCGGCCCCATAGGTGTTCGTGGATCAGTTTCCCCGACATAGTGCATCCGTTGCCGACAACCCTGAAGTGACAATAATCGGGATACTTCTCGGTGATGACCGCAGTTTGAGGAGTTCATGTATTCAGTATGTGCTAATGCTTTGTTCCGGTTCTCTATTAAAAGGAGGCCTTAATATCCCTTAGTTTCCGCTAGGACCCCGCTGCCACGGGAGGGTAGGACAAAAGATGTCATGCAAGTTCTTTTCCATAAGCACGTATGACTATTTACGGAATACATGCCTACATTACATTGATGAACTGGAGTTAGTTCTATACCACCCTATGTTATAACTATTGCATGAGGAATCACATCCGGCATAATTATCAATCATTGATCCATTGCCTACGAGATTTTCACATATTTTTCTTCGCTTATTTACTTTTCTGTTGCTACTGTTACAAGTACTACAAAAACCCAAAACATTTACTTTCACTTTTATTACCGTTACTATTATTATCATACCACTTTTGCTACTAAATACTTTGCTGCAGATACTAAGTTATCCAGGTGTGGTTGAATTGACAACTCAACTGCTAATACTCAAGAATATTCTTTGGCTCCCCTTGTGTCGAATCAATAAATTTGGGTTGAATACTCTACCCTCGAAAGCTGTTGCTATCCCCTATACTTGTGGGTTATCAAGACTAATTTCTGGCGCCGTTGCCGGGGAGCATAGCTCTATTCTCTCAGTCACTTGGGATTTACGTCTGTTGATCACTATGAAGAACTTGAAAGACGCTAAAACCAAGATTTTTCCCTCAACTACGAGGGGAGGTAAGGAACTGCCATCTAGCTCTGCACTAGATTCTCCTTCCGTTATTAGTAGGCTTGCGACACCTAAACCTGCTACTGCTATGAATTCTGATATGTCGCATGTTATTGATGATGCCACTTCTGCTATGAATGATGAAACTACTTCAGTGCGTGATACTACTGTGCCACTGGGTGAATTTCTAAATGAACAACTTGCTAGATTTAGGGGGAATGAAAATATTGAAGAACCTATTATTGATGATAGTGATGATGAAGGTCCCCCCAATGATTATGTTTTACCTGTTGTTCCTAAGGGTTACGTTATGCATGAAACAACAGCTATGGAAATTCTTGCTTGCAATGATACAAATTATCTTAAGAAACTATTAGCTAAATGGAAGCAGCAGTCTCTTAATGCTAGAATGAAACCCGATCCTGCTTTTGCTACTTCACCTATCTGTGTTACTGATAAGGATTATGAATTCTCTGTTGATCCTGATATTATTACTTTAGTTGAATCTGATCCTTTTTATGCCCTTGAATTTGAAACTTGTCAGGACCCCGACTCAATGCCACATCGATCTAACATGTAACACCTCATATCACTTTGCGGCCTCACGCACGGTATCCCCACGGGTGTCGCCTTACCTTTGCCCGGGACCGTTTGCGCCTTTTGGCACATGTATATGACAGTGTCGCTAGCATCCATATGATAAGGAGCCCGGGCTGACATGGCTAGTCGTAAACCCAAAGTGGCACTAACTTACAGGGACAGGCATCCATGACCCAACATCGAACGTGTCGGTCATCAGCGAGTGAATCCAGGCTGTAGCACTGGGCTAACAGGACTCCGGTGAACCGGGCTGTAGCGGGCTAACAGGACTCCAGTATTCATCGCATGACATTTCCCCGAAGGGACAGACACAGGAACGAAGAAGGACACATGCCGGCCAGCCTAAGTGTTCCGGAGCAGTAGCAAGCTACCAGGGCTCAGAGGAAACACTAGGAGACATTTCCCGGTAAGAGAGACTACTAAGGATAAACAACTAGATAGTCAGATCCCACACATAGCAATACACATTACACATACGCATAACATGCAAGTATGTGTTGTACAACATGGCATCACAGCATAACTCAACAACTCATATAGATAAGGCTCAAAGAGCCATCATAGCATTTATTACAAACAGGGGTCACATGACCCAACATTCAGAGCAATCAAGCAACAAACGGAAGCATTACATGTCTGAGTACAGACATCTATAAATGAAAAAGGCTGAAAGCCTGACTATCTACAACGTCCGATCAAGATCGTAGCTGAGGTACAAGCTACTTGTCGAAGTCCATGAGAACACTAGTAAGACCGAAGTCTCCGCTGCAAAAACATAAATAAAGCAACATGAGTACAAAGGTACTCAGCAAGACTTACATCAGATCCTATCATACATGCATTTGTATCAAGAGAGTAATGTGGAGTTTAGTTGCAGCAAGCCAGCTTTGACTCTGTGGCTATCCTGTTCTACGACTACCAGAAACTCTTGAGGTGATACAACGTACACGAGTCCACTAATCACCACACAATACACTACTATGGATCCATCCCCGTCTCCCTATGAGAAGGCCATCCATAGCACTCACACTTGTCTTGAGCATTTTAGAGTATCCACTTCAAGTTGTCTATGTACCATGTAAGCATCCAAGAAGTCCATAACCGCGGACCCGGCTATTCGAATAGATCATGTTAACCCTGCAGGGGTGTACTTCTTCACACACGCTCTCGCCACTTACCGCCATGTACACGTCATGTATCTCGGCAACCTTCAAGCGGAAGCCTGGCGAGGGTGTCGGCCACGACCTGACTAACTACACAAGACTCTAATCCAGGTTTATCGTCTATTCGGGTTCCATCCGCAAGGAGATCCGGCCGGGGTTTCACTCACGGCCCCAAATGATGTGTGCAGGGTTCCCAAGCCCACCTCGCCGGATGGATCTACGCTTGGTACACCGTGCCACTTGTGCCTAGTCTGTCCCAAGCCCACCTGGCCGGGTGCCACTTGGTAGACTACTAACACTGCCTACAAACACCAGAAACTAGTTGCGACTCCTGGACAGAGATCAAGTTGGTTAATAAGTCGAGAGGGCTTGGAGCGCCCGGAGCCCAATGTGTGGTAGTATCGAGTCATTGGACAACATACATAGAACTCAGTGCTTAAGGACGGTTCCAGTGAGACAACCCACCATGTACTCCTACATGGCCTCTCACCGCTACCTTTACCAAATCGTGTTCACACACTTCACTCTCAGCATCAGAACATATCGTAACACTCCAATTCATCCCAATGAACCAGACCTGACACAACTCTAAGCAATAGCAGGCATAGCATGGTAGGAACACAACATGGCTCAATCAACTCCTACACATGCTAGTGGGTTTCAACTATTTACTGTGGCAATGACAGGTCATGCAGAGGAATGGGTTCAACTACCGCAGCACAAAGTAGCAGATGAATCGTTGTTGTCCTAATGCAATAACTGAGAGCAGGAGCGAGAGAGTAGGATTGTATCGGAATGAACAAGGGGGTTTGCTTGCCTGGTAGATCAACAAGGGAGGCACTGCTTCACAGACAGGTACTCTGGAACGGTCTCCGGAGCAGGACCTATCGAGAAGGAACAGTGTCGACAATCAATACACAAACATATGCAACAATATGATGCATGAACATGGCATGTAGATGTGATGCTGTTTGAGCTAATGCAACTAGCATCCATTTGGTTGAAATCCATTTGAACCAAAGGTTCAAATGCATCTCCAAATTAAGCCCTTATATAAGCCATTTTAGTGTTTCACTTATACAGTAGGTATAAGTTGGTTTGTCATGCATGAAACTAGTACAGATGGAAAGGTTGCATTTTTCTGATAATTTTTCATATATAAATTATTTCAATCTGAGCTATGGTTGAATTTCTATGAATTTTTGAAGTTTAAATCATTTTCTGGAATTTCCTGATTTATTTTAAATCCAGAAAATAAATAATTGCGTCAGGACTGCATCATGCTTGCGTCAGCAAGTCAACAGCACTGACTGGTCAAACTTGACGTGTGGGGTCCACACGTCAGTGACAGGGGGTTAAACAGGGTTAGTTTAATCCTAACTAAAGGATTAGTGGCGCTGGGGCCCACTGTTAGAGAGACAACTAATTAACTGAGTTAATTAGCGCTAACTAAACTAACACCTAAACTAAACAGGGCATGGCCCACGCGTCAGTGACCCTGGGGGGGTCAAACCTCAGGTTGAACAAGTCAAACCCGCCGGCGGTTAGTCGCCGGCGAGATACGCGGCAAACTTGTGCCCCGGGTTTCCTCTGTGGTGCTCCAAATGACGCGCGGCTAGGCGCGTTGGAGAGCCAGCTCGATGGCGCGTCGGCCGGTGGCCATGGCTGGGCCTGGGATGGCCGAAGTCGGCGGCGGCGAGCTCGGTTGCGGCCGCCGGAGTTCGGTCGTGCACGAGAGCGCGTTTGGAGCTCGAGGACGAGAGAAGCAAAGCGCTAGGGATGCTCTACGGGGCCTTACGAGCATTGTTGGACTCGCCGGGGTGACCAAATGGTCACCGGAGCTGCGTCGACGGCGAGCTCGGCGGCGGCGAAGGTTCGGCCATGGTGGAGACGATAGCTAGAGGGCGAGCGCGACCAGGGGAGAGAGGGGAGAAGAAGCAGGACTCACGGCGGACTTGCAGGGCTGCTCGTTGTGGCCGGGGACGCGCTGGAGACGACGAAGCGGCGATGGCGATCTGCAGCGGCCGGAGGTGATGAAGGCGACGGCGACGGCTCCACGGGGCGTCCGGCGTCTTGTGGCTTGACGGAGAGGACGAGGGAGTCGTGGCGGAGCTCGTGCGCGTGTCGGAGAGGCGAAGGGGAGGCTGTGGCTACGGCTACGGTGGACGGCGGCGATGAGCTCCGCTCGGGCTGCGCGCGAGAGAGAGCAGAGGAGAGGGAGAAGAAACGAGAGAGAGTGAGAGGGTACGGTGGGGGGCGTGGCGAGGTCCGGGGCGTTCCAGGCGACGAGGAGGGCGCCAGGCAGGCAGAGAGGGAGGTGGCGTGGCGCGGCGGAGCGCGCGCGCGTCGGGCACGCTCCCATCCCCCTGTCGAGGACGAAGACGACAGCGGAGGGGGCCAGTGGGCTGGGCCGGCGCTGGCTGCTGCTGGGCTGCACAGGGAGGAGGCCCAGGTAAGTATCCCTTTTTATTACTGTTTTCTTTTCTATTTTTCTGACATATGTTTTGATTTAGTAATAATACTAAATCAATTTATTTTCTTATGCCAATTTTTATAGAAGCTAGTGGTATTATTCCAGAGCTCCTTTATAAATGGCATAATTTTTGGACCATATTTTATATATATAACAATATGTATCCAAAGCAAATAATTATTGGATTAATCCAAATGGCCAAAATTAAATATCCATGAGCTCCTAAAATATTTGATTGAATTTTACCTCTGACCAATATTTTCAGAGAGCAACATGAACATTTCCTTGGACCTTTTTGGAACAATTTTCATTTGGGTCATTTCCAAAAATGATTCTGAGGGTTTCACAAATCCCCATTTCAAATTTAAATGGAATTTAAACATGATGCACACATGACTAGCTAGTCTAGGTCATACCAGAACTAGGGATGTGACAACTCGCCCCCACTGGAAAGAATCTCGTCCCCAGATTCAGGGGTCGACGTAAAGAAGGTGGGGTACTCCAATCGAAGACGATCTTCTCGCTCCCAAGTAGCTTCTCTCTCGGAATGGTGAGACCACTGAACTTTGAGAAACTTGATGTTATACGTCGAGTAACACGCTCTGCTTGATCAAGAATGCGAACCGGGTACTCTCGGTATGTGAGGTTATCTTGGAGATCAAGCGTTTCATGGTCCACTTCGCAGATGGATCCGAGAAGCAACGCCTGAGTTGAGAGACGTGGAAGACATCATGAACTCGAGAAAGATGTGGGGGTAGTTCCAACTGGTAGGCAACCTCTCCTCGTTTAGCGAGAATGCGAAAGGGACCAATGTAACGAGGAGCCAACATGCCCTGGATACCGAAACGATGGGTACCCTTCAAAGGAGTGACACGAAGGTAAGCTTTGTTGCCAATTTCATAGGTCATATCCTTATGATGACGATCGTACTGGCTCTTTTGACGAGACTGGGCTGTTTTCAAATTCTCACGAATGATGCGAACTTGCTCTTCTGCCTCCTGGATCATGTCCGGTCCAAAGAATTGTCTTTCACCGGTTTCTGACCAGTTCAAAGGTGTTCGACATCTTCGTCCATAGAGAACCTCAAAAGGAGCTTTCTTGAGGCTGGATTGATAGCTATTGTTATAAGCAAACTCGGCAAAAGGAAGACATTTCTCCCAATCCATACCGAATGAGATAATGCAAGCTCTAAGCATGTCTTCGAGAATTTGGTTGACCCGTTCCACCTGACCACTCGACTGAGGGTGGAAAGCGGTACTGAAGGAAAGATGGGTTCCCATGGCAGTTTGGAAACTCTCCCAGAAATGAGAAGTGAAAAGACTGCCACGGTCTGAATTGATCTCTAGTGGAACACCATGAAGTGACACTATTCGAGAAATGTATAAGTCAGCAAGCTGACTAGCAGTGATACTCTCTCGAACAGGAAGGAAGTGAGCCACTTTGGAAAGACGATCAACGACTACGAAGATAGCGTTATTCCCTCTCTTGGTCCTGGGAAAGCCGGTGATGAAGTCCATACCAACTTTATCCCATTTCCATTCAGGAATAGCTAAAGGCTGAAGGGTGCCAGCAGGCCTTTGATGCTCTGCCTTAACGCGACGACAAACGTCACATTTAGCAATGAACTCAGCGATTTCTCTCTTCATCCTAGTCCACCAGAACCTCTGGCGTAGGTCCTGATACATCTTAGTACTACCGGGATGAATCGTGAGAGGAGATTCATGCGCCTCCTTAAGAATCAATTGTCGCAGATGTTGATTCTTGGGAACCACCAAGCGATTCTCAAAGAAAACAACACCACGATCATCCATAGAGAAACATCCACCAACTCCCTTCTTAATGTTTCTCTTGATCCGAGAAATTCCTGTGTCTTGCTTTTGAGCAGCGACAATCCGATCTTCAAGATCAGGTTTCGCCACCAAGGTAGAAAGGAATCCGTGAGGAGCAATGTGAAGATTAAGCTTACAGAATTCCTCATGGAGAAGTGGTTGGCCTTGCTGCAACATGAGATTGTTGCAATAGGATTTACGGCTTAGAGCATCAGCCATGACATTGGCTTTGCCTGGGGTGTAGGTAATCCCTAGATCATAATCTGTGATCAACTCCAACCAACGTCTTTGCCTAAGGTTCAGATCCGGTTGGGTGAAGATATACTTGAGACTCTGGTGATCGGTGTAGATCTCGCAACGTTTACCAAGAAGGTAATGTCGCCAGGTCTTGAGTGCATAGACTACGGCTGCAAGCTCTAGATCATGTGTAGGATAATTCTCCTCATGTGGATGCAACTGTCGAGATGCATAGGCAATCACATGACGATCCTGCATAAGAATGCAACCTAGTCCCTGTCGTGAGGCGTCGCAGTAGATAATAAAGTCTTTAGTGAAATCCGGTGGCACAAGTATGGGAGCAGAAGTCAGGCGCCTTTTCAGTTCCTGAAAACTGTATTCACACTGTGGGGACCACTCAAACTTTTTATCTTTCTTGAGAAGTTCCGTGAGGGGTTTGGCTACTTTGGAGAAGTTTTCAACAAAGCGGCGACAATAGCTGGCTAGACCAAGGAAACTCCTAACTTGTTTAACTGTTTCAGGTGGAGTCCAATCAAGAACGGCCTTAACTCTCTCGGGATTGACAGCAATGCCCTTACCAGAGATTACGTGGCCTAGGTAGGTCACTTCTGGCAACCAAAATTCACACTTGGAGAACTTGGCATAAAGACGGTGCTCTCTGAGTTTTTCTAACACAAGTCTAAGATGTTCGGCATGCTCTTCCTCGTTCTTCGAGTAAATAAGAATATCATCGAGGTAAACCACGACGAACTTATCTAAGTACTCCATGAAGATCGAGTTCATCAAGCGGGAGAATGTGGCTGGGGCATTGGTTAGGCCAAAGGACATGACGGTGTACTCGTACTGGCCATAACGAGTGACAAAGGCCGTCTTGGGATGTCCCCGTTTCTGATTTTGATTTGGTGGTAACCTAACCTCAAATCCATCTTGGAAAAGACTGAGGATCCAGCGAGCTGATCATACAGATCGTTGATCCTGGGGAGCGGATATTTGTTCTTTATCGTGACCAAATTAACGGGACGATAATCTACAACCATCCGGTCCGTACCATCCTTCTTCTTGACGAAGAGGACGGGGCAAGCCCAAGGAGAAGAACTGGGACGGATGAAACCCTTTTGCAAGGACTCATCAAGTTGTTTCTTAAGCTCGGCTAGTTCTAAGGGTGCCATCTTGTAGGGTCTCCTAGAGATTGGAGCAGTTCCTGGGATAAGATCTATGACGAACTCTACATCTCTGTCAGGCGGAACACCTGGCAGTTCCTCTGGAAAGACATCCGGAAAGTCACGGACTACCGGAATATCTTCAAGGTCTGGAAGAGGGCTGGCATTAAGAGAATAGAGCTGACGCTTAGCAACTCTAGTGAAGACATTGACTATCTTGCCAGATGGATGTGTAAGCTGAACAGATCTGGTGAAACAATCAATCTTGGCATGATGAGCTGTCATCCAGTCCATACCCAAGATAATGTTAATATCCGAAGACTTGAGAGATATCAAGGAAGCAAGGAATACAAGTCTGTCAACATGGATTTCATTGCCATAACTTATCCTAGAAGTTTGCCATTTGGATCCAGGAGTTTGAATAAGTAGCGGGGAGGGCATATCACAAAATGACATGTCGTGCAAGCGGGCATAGCTTTCAGAAATGAAGGAATGAGACGCTCCAGTATCGAACAGAACCGATGCTGGATGACAGTTAACAAGGAGTGTACCAAGAACGACATCTGGATCATCATGAGCGTCTTTAGCTGAGACGTGATGCACACGTCCATGTTTAATGGGAGCTGACTTGGCACTGATCATCTTGCGTGATGGCTTACCATGGCCAACAGACTTCACGGGCTGGGGTGGAGCAACTCTGATCTGAGTGCAAATACGGGCAATGTGGCCTGGCTCTCCGCACTTGTAACAAATCTTGGAGGTAGGATGTGGACCCGCATTGGCAGGCGGTCCACCAATAGACCTGGGTGGAGCATACTGCTGAACTGGATGAGGTGCCACATAAGATGGCCTCGGTACATATCCGGAAGGAAGAGCGGAGTTTGGAACCCAAATCCGGCGCTTCTGAGAACTAGAACCGGAGGAAGATCCCAAATCACGGGTGTGCTTACGAGACTCCTCGTAAGTGAGCTGAGCTGTCTCTGCATTAATGGCTTTGTTCACAAGGGCTTGGAATGTATCACAATGATGCAGGTGGAGATCACGACGCAACTTGGGATTGAGACCCTTCCGGAACCTAGCCTGCTTCTTGGCGTCCGTGGACACCTCTTCTGTGGCATAACGGGCGAGGTTCTCAAACTCTCTACTGTAAGCATCAACAGCCATCTTACTCTGGGTGAAACTACAGAACTCTTCTCTCTTGCGATCGATGAGGGCTTCAGGGAATGTGATGCTCGCGAAAAGCCTCAGTGAAATCCCTCCAGGTAGGAATCTGGTCAGCTGGAAGCATAGCCTCATAGTTCTGCCACCAAAGACTAGCAGGACCTTCCAGGTGGTATGTGGCATAAGTGACCTTGTCATCTTCAGCTACGCTCGCGGAACGCAGCTTATGAGTGATGCTACGGAGCCAGTCATCTGCATCGAGTGGCTCGATGGAATGATGAAAGGTAGGTGGGTGCAAGCGAATGAAGTCATGAATGGTCGCAGACTTATTGGACTGATGTGCGGTGTTCTCCTCGATACGTGCCAACAAACGGTTAGACTCACGCTTGTTCCTCTCCATTTCTAACATGAACTCTGTCAACGAAGGCGGGTCGGGAGGATCCTCATCCCTACCATCTCCATGGTTCTGGCTACGAACAATAGAACTTGATGACATCCTGAGAAACGAAACCAGGGACGGAATCAGCATCAACTATAGACTGTAGAATGTAGGACAAGGAATTAGTATCTCTCGAACTCCTAGGGAAATTCCGGCAGCATAACGGCAGTATAATGCTCAGAATGAGACATCCTACTAAAAATGGGGTGGTAACATACTCATCAGCATTACTCAAGGTTCTGAGATCATACTAAACAGACTACACCGGAAATACTCAAAACTGGGGTATGACTCTGATCAACCAATCCTATGGGACTACGGAGTAGTAACACGTGATCCTGATAGACGGAAGAGAAAGCCTAGTTCCTTAACCCCGTAGGAAAGATAGGACGACCCAGATCAGAAGGCCATGAGGTAAAGGAGTAAAAGGAGCCTTACGTTCCTTCCCACAATCAATTCCCTTACATAACTAAAAAATTTCTAGACTCAACTTTGACCAGTTTGGCTTGGTAATCCTACAGGCAGTCAGGCTCTGATACCAAGGCTGTCAGGACCCCGACTCAATGCCACATCGATCTAGCATGTAACACCTCATATCACTTTGCGGCCTCACGCACGGTATCCCCACGGGTGTCGCCTTACCTTTGCCCGGGACCGTTTGCGCCTTTTGGCACACGTATATGACAGTGTCGCTAGCATCCATATGATAAGGAGCCCGGGCTGACATGGCTAGTCGTAAACCCAAAGTGGCACTAACTTACAGGGACAGGCATCCATGACCCAGCATCGAACGTGTCGGTCATCAGCGAGTGAATCCAGGCTGTAGCACTGGGCTAACAGGACTCCGGTGAACCGGGCTGTAGCGGGCTAACAGGACTCCGGTATTCATCGCGTGACATTTCCCCAAAGGGACAGACACAGGAACGAAGAAGGACACATGCCGGCCAGCCTAAGTGTTCCGGAGCAGTAGCAAGCTACCAGGGCTCAGAGGAAACACTAGGAGACATTTCCCGGTAAGAGAGACTACTAAGGATAAACAACTAGATAGTCAGATCCCACACATAGCAATACACATTACACGTACGCATAACATGCAAGTATGTGTTGTACAACATGGCATCACAGCATAACTCAACAACTCATATAGATAAGGCTCAAAGAGCCATCATAGCATTTATTACAAATAGGGGTCACATGACCCAACATTCAGAGCAATCAAGCAACAAATGGAAGCATTACATGTCTGAGTACAGACATCTATAAATGAAAAAGGCTGAAAGCCTGACTATCTACAACGTCCGATCAAGATCGTAGCTGAGGTACAAGCTACTCGTCGAAGTCCACGAGAACACTAGTAAGACCGAAGTCTCCGCCGCAAAAACATAAATAAAGCAACATGAGTACAAAGGTACTCAGCAAGACTTACATCAGATCCTATCATACATGCATTTGTATCAAGAGAGTAATGTGGAGTTAGTTGCAGCAAGCCAGCTTTGACTCTATGGCTATCCTGTTCTACGACTACCAGAAACTCTTGAGGTGAGACAACGTACACGAGAAGGCCATCCATAGCACTCACACTTGTCTTGAGCATTTTATAGTATCCACTTCAAGTGGTCTATGTACCATGTAAGCATCCAAGAAGTCCAAAACCGCGGACCCGGCTATTCGAATAGATCATGTTAACCCTGCAGGGGTGTACTTCTTCACACACGCTCTCGCCACTTACCGCCATGTACACGTCATGTATCTCGGCAACCTTCAAGCGGAAGCCTGGCGAGGGTGTCGGCCACGACCTGACTAACCACACAAGACTCTAATCCAGGTTTATCGCCTATTCGGGTTCCATCCGCAAGGAGATCCGGCCGGGGTTTCACTCACGGCCCCAAATGATGTGTGCAGGGTTCCCAAGCCCACCTCGCTGGATGGATCTACGCTTGGTACACCGTGCCACTTGTGCCTAGTCTGTCCCAAGCCCACCTGGCCGGGTGCCACTTGGTAGACTACTAACACTGCCTACAAACACCAGAAACTAGTTGCGACTCCTGGATAGAGATCAAGTTGGTTAATAAGTCGAGAGGGCTTGGAGCGCCCGGAGCCCAATGTGTGGTAGTATTGAGTCATTGGACAACATACATAGAACTCAGTGCTTAAGGACGGTTCCAGTGAGACAACCCACCATGTACTCCTACATGGCCTCTCACTGCTACCTTTACCAAATCGTGTTCACACACTTCACTCTCAGCATCAGAACATATCGTAACACTCCAATTCATTCCCAATGAACCAGACCTGACACAACTCTAAGCAATAGCAGGCATAGCATGGTAGGAACACAACATGGCTCAATCAACTCCTACACATGCTAGTGGGTTTCAACTATTTACTGTGGCAATGACAGGTCATGCAGAGGAATGGGTTCAACTACCGCAGCACAAGGTAGCAGATGAATCGTTGTTGTCCTAATGCAATAACTGAGAGCAGGAGCGAGAGAGTAGGATTTTATCGGAATGAACAAGGGGGTTTGCTTGCCTGGTAGATCAACAAGGGAGGCACTGCTTCATAGACAGGTACTCTGGAACAGACTCCGGAGCAGGACCTATCGAGAAGGAACAGTGTCGACAATCAATACACAAACATATGCAACAATATGATGCATGAACATGGCATGTAGATGTGATGCTGTTTGAGCTAATGCAACTAGCATCCATTTGGTTGAAATCCATTTGAACCAAAGGTTCAAATGCATCTCCAAATTAAGCCCTTATATAAGCCATTTTAGTGTTTCACTTATACAGTAGGTATAAGTTGGTTTGTCATGCATGAAACTAGTACAGATGGAAAGGTTGCATTTTTCTGATAATTTTTCATATATAAATTATTTCAATCTGAGCTATGGTTGAATTTCTATGAATTTTTGAAGTTCAAATCATTTTCTGGAATTTCCTGATTTATTTTAAATCCAGAAAATAAATAATTGCGTCAGCACTGCGTCATGCTTGCGTCAGCAAGTCAACAGCGCTGACTGGTCAAACCTGACGTGTGGGGTCCACACGTCAGTGAGAGGGGGTTAAACAGGGTTAGTTTAATCCTAACTAAAGGATTAGTGGCGCTGGGGCCCACTGTCAGAGAGACAACTAATTAACTGAGTTAATTAGCGCTAACTAAACTAACACCTAAACTAAACAGGGCATGGCCCACGCGTCAGTGACCCTAGGGGGGTCAAACCTCAGGTCGAACAAGTCAAACCCGCTGGCGGTTAGTCGCCGGCGAGATCCGCGGCGAACTTGTGCCCCGGGTTTCCTCTGTGGTGCTCCAAATGACGCGCGGCTAGGCGCGTTGGA
The DNA here is from genome assembly GCF_018294505.1 of Triticum aestivum. NCBI lineage: Eukaryota > Viridiplantae > Streptophyta > Magnoliopsida > Poales > Poaceae > Triticum > Triticum aestivum. The sequence goes on from NC_057798.1 coordinate 320,803,095, forward strand.
GAGCCAGCTCGATGGCGCGTCGGCCGGTGGCCGTGGCTGGGCCTGGGATGGCCGAAGTCGGCGGCGGCGAGCTCGGTTGCGGCCGTCGGAGTTCGGTCGTGCACGAGAGCGCGTTTGGAGCTCGAGGACGAGAGAAGCAAAGCGCTAGGGATGCTCTACGGGGCGTTACGAGCATTGTTGGACTCGCCGGGGTGACCAAATGGTCACCGGAGCTGCGTCGACAGCGAGCTCGGCGGCGGCGAAGGTTCGGCCATGGTGGAGACGACAACTAGAGGGCGAGCGCGACCAGGGGAGAGAGGGGAGAAGAAGCAGGGCTCACGGCAGACTTGCAGGGCTGCTTGTTGTGGCCGGGGACGCGCTGGAGATGACGAAGCGGCGATGGCGATCTGCGGCGGCCGGAGGTGATGAAGGCGACGGCGACGTCTCCACGGGGCGTCCGGCGTCTTGTGGCTTGATGGAGAGGACGAGGGAGTCGTGGCGGAGCTCGTGCGCGTGTCGGAGAGGCGAAGGGGAGGCTGTGGCTACGGCTATGGTGGACGGCGGCGATGAGCTCCGCTTGGGCTGCGCGCGAGAGAGGGAGCAGAGGAGGGGAAGAAGAAACGAGAGAGAGTGAGAGGGTACGGGGGGGCGTGGCGAGGTCCGGGGCATTCCAGGCGACGAGGAGGGCGCCAGGCAGGCAGAGAGGGAGGTGGTGTGGCGCGGCGGAGCGCGCGCGCGTCGGGAATGCTCCCATCCCCCTGTCGAGGACGAAGACGATAGAGGAGGGGGCCAGTGGGCTGGGCCGGCGCTGGCTGCTGCTGGGCTGCACAGGGAGGAGGCCCAGGTAAGTATCCCTTTTTATCACTGTTTTCTTTTCTGTTTTTCTGACATATGTTTTGATTTAGTAATAATACTAAATCAATTTATTTTCTTATGCCAATTTTTATAGAAGCTAGTGGTATTATTCCAGAGCTCCTTTATAAATGGCATAATTTTTGGACCATATTTTATATATATAACAATATATATCCAAAGCAAATAATTATCGGATTAATCCAAATGGCCAAAATTAAATATCCATGAGCTCCTAAAATATTTGTTTGAATTTTACCTCTGACCAATATTTTTAGAGAGCAACATGAACATTTCCTTGGACCTTTTTGGAACAATTTTTATTTGGGTCATTTCCAAAAATGATTCTGAGGGTTTCACAAATCCCCATTTCAAATTTAAATGGAATTTAAACATGATGCACGCATGACTAGCTAGTCTAGGTCATACCAGAACTAGGGATGTGACAAAACTGTTGTGGCACATCTTACCAAGTTAAATGATAAGCCAACCTATTTACTCATGATGAGAAGTCTCACTATTTATATATCCTTAAGATATTTCCGTTCTCATTAAAGGGTGATGCTAAGACTTGGTATAATTCTCTTGCTCCTGGTTGTGTGCGTAGTCCCTAGGATATGATTTATTACTTCTCTGCTAAATATTTCCCTTCTCATAAGAAACAAGCTGCCTTGCGGGAAATATATAATTTTGTGCGAATCAAAGAAGAGAGTCTCCCACAAGCTTGGGGGAGGCTTCTCCGGTTACTTAATGCTGTGCTTGATCATCCTCTTAAGAAAAATGAAATACTTGATATCTTTTATAATGGACTAACCGATGCTTCCAAGGACTACTTGGATAGTTGTGCTGGTTATGTTTTCAGGGAAAGAACAGTCGAGGAAGCTGAAATATTATTGAATAATATGTTGACTAATGAAAATAATTGGACTCTTCCTAAGCCAGTTCCTGAAGTAATTCCTGAACCAATTGAGCCAACTCCTGAGCCTATTCCCAAACCCACTCCGAAGAAGAGAGGTGTTATATTTCTCAATCCTGAAGATATGCAAGAGGCAAAGAAATCAATGAAAGAAAAAGGTATTAAAGCTGAAGATGTTAAGAATTTACCTCCTATTGAAGAAATACATGGTCTTAATAGACCGCCTGAAGAACCACATTGTCTTGATAACCCGACACAGGTAGTAAAGGTAAATTCTCTCTATAGATATGATAAAGTTGAAATACCCTCTACTAAATTTCATAGCCCATGCTTAGATGAACTTCAGCGCATTAGCAAATATGCTTCTATGGTTGCTACCCAAGCTGAGCAAGTACTTGAATCTCAAAATGATTTGCTTGATGAATTAAATAATAAAAATGACTTTGCTATTAGAGTGGCTACTAGAACTGGTAGAATGACTCAGGAACCTTTGTATCCTGAAGGCTACCCTAAGAGAATCAAGCAAGATTCTCAGAGAAATAATTTAGAGGCACCTAGTTCTTCTAAAAAGAAGAAAAAGAAAAACAATACAACTTTGCATGCTTCTAGTGAACCTACTATAGACACACCTGAGAATCCCAATGATATTTCTATTTTTGATGCTGAAACTCAATCAGGTGATGAACATGAACCTAGTGATAATGTTAATGATAATGTTCATGTTGATGCTCAACCTAGCAAAGACAATGATGTAGAAATTGAACCTGCTATTGATCTTGATAACCCACAATCAAAGAATCAATGTTATGATAAGAGAGATTTTGTTGCTAGGAAGAACGGTAAAGAAACAGAACCATGGGTTCAGAAACCCATGCCCTTTCCTCCCAAACCATCCAAGTCAAAGGATGACGAGGATTTTGAGCGCTTTGCTAAAATGATTAGACCTATTTTCTTACGTATGCGCTTAACTGATATGCTTAAAGTAAATCCTTATGCTAAGTATATGAAGGATATCATCACAAATAAAAGAAAGATATCGGAAGCTGAAATTTCCACCAAGCTTGCTAATTACACTTTTAAGGGTGGAATACCAAAAAACTTGGAGATCCGGGTGTACCAACTATACCATGCTCTATTAAAATAAATTATGTTAGAACTGCTTTATGTGATCTTGGAGCCGGTGTTACTGTTATGCCTCTCTCTTTATATCGTAGACTTGAATTGAATAAGTTGACACCTACTGAAATATCTTTGCAAATGGCTGATAAATCAACTGCTATACCTGTCGGTATTTGTGAGGATGTGCCTGTTGTGGTTGCAAATGTCACCATCTTAACGGACTTTGTTATTCTTGATATTCCCGAGGACGATAGTATGTCTATTATCCTTGGTAGACCTTTTCTTAATACTGCAGGGGCTGTTATTGATTGCAACAAAGGCAATGTCACTTTTGATGTTAACGGTAATGAGCATACGGTACACTTTCCGAGGAAACAATCTCAAGTTCATAGCATCAATTCTATTCAAAAAGTTCCAACTATCATTTTTGGAGGTTTTGAATTTCCTCTCCCTACTATCAAGAAAAAGTATGATATTCTTATTGTTGGGGATTTTCATATCCCCATTGAGGTAACTTAGTGTTATTCGAAATTTCTCCGGTTCTGTGTTATTCGGAATGAGTTTGTTAACAAGACTTGATCAACCTTGTTAGTGGATTCATTTTGATGATCATGAGATGGATGAAACTAGAAGGCACAACCTTCTCTACCCTCTTTTTACTTTCTGTTATTTAGAATAAATAAAGCAAAATAGTATTATCCGTCTGTTTTCTGAATTATCCGTACATTAAAAAATAGTCCAAAAATAAAAGTGCTCCAAATGCCCTGCAAATTTAGTATGATTTTTCTGGAATATTTGAGGATTTTAGGCACTGAAAACACTACAAAAGGGGCAAGCACCGGGCCACGAGAGAGGAGGGCGCCCCCCCCCCCACCGTAGGGCGTGCCCCCTGTCTTGTGGGCCCTTGGTGGGTCCCCTCCACTTATGCCAGCACCCACACACTTCATCTTCTACCCAAAAAAATCCCCATCCAGCTCAAGCCCGAGTTCTAGCTCGTTTTGCTACGATTTTCGATCTCTTAGCTCAAAGCTCCATTCGCAAAACCGCTTTGGGAGATTGTTTCTTGGTATGTGACTCCTCCATTGGTCCAAATAGTTTTTGTTATAGTGCTTTATTCATTGCAAATTTTTGCTGCATAGGTGACCACGTTCTTGAGCTTGCATGTTAAATTTTTGAGGTCCCAAGCAATTCCAATGCATGATATAGGCTCTAGGCACTTGTAGGAGTAGCTGCTATCAATCTTGTTTAGTTTTATTCACTTTTATTTTGAAGTTACTAAAATTTCAGAAATTTTCTGAAAAAGAAATATGCTTAGAAGAATGTACCAAGGTGGTTCCTCGGCAAAGAAAGGGCCAAGGATTGCTATACGTGAACAAGGTGTTAATTTGCCAAGGTACGCAAATGTTCGGGCTTTTGAGTGGCCATCCGATGATTTTATGGTCGAAGCAGGCTTCAAGGATGAATTTGACGCGTATGTGCGTAATGCCGAGCTGGGGGACTTCTTACAAGATAAGTGTCCTCAATATTATCAATTGACTGATTCCTTTGTGCGGAGGTTCGAATATATTTCTTTGCGTAGTTCTCCTAGTGTTATGTTTGATATTTATGATACATCTTATACCATGGATTTAGGCGATTTTACAACTGCTTGGAAACTCCCTTAGTGGGGTGATACTAATAATCCTCCCAAATCTGAAGTTAGAGATTTTCTTGCTAGTATCACTGTGGGAGAATCTAGGGACGTAACACAAGCTACCATAGGGAGCATCCATTTTCCTGCTATACATTACTTTGCTCTCTATATTGGTAGATGCATTAATGGTAAGGACGAAGTAAGTCACATGTGTGCCCCTGATCTTTGTGTCCTCAAGAGTGCTGTGTCAGGTTATAGAGGCTATAACTTGGGGGCAATAGTTGCACGTAGGTTGCATAACAATAATAAAAAGGGATATTTCTTTGGAGGAATTTATGCAACCCATGTGGCTAATTTTCTTGATATAGCTCCACGAGAGGGGGATATGATTGTACCTCCTATTTATTTAGATAAAGAAGCTATGAAAGATCATCATTTTCTTGAGAGGAATGAACAATTCCTCCATTATCTACTAACCTATGACAGACGCCACGTCGTCCCTGTTACTGTTCCTGCTCCCTACCTTTTTGATTATCAGGCAAAAGGAAGATATGTTGTCACCAGCGAAGAAGCTACCGAATATGAGAGGGGAATGGAGGCAGCTCGCCAACACACTGCTGCTCAGGAGACGGTTGCCTCTGCATCTCAGTACTACCCCAGCTACTCTTATGGATATCAACGAGGCGGTCATTGGTATTAGACCAACTTAGGCCAAAAGCCTAAGCTTGGGGGAGTACGTATTTCTCACCGACCTTACATTCATGTTGACACACTAGTCGTCGGTGCTCACACTCTTTCATTGTATTATCCATGCTAGTTTAAATTTCTTTTTCTAGTCTTCTTCTTGTGTGTTTGATAAACCTTTAGAAAAACCAAAAAAATTAGTTAGTTTAATTTCCTTGCCTGTAGTAGAAATTAAAATGAAAATCCAAAAAGATTTCTTGTTCTTCTTTTACTTGTTGGGAGCTTTCCCGTGTAAATAGTTTTATTTTCCTTTCTTTCTTTTGGGGGTCGAGAAGACTATATTGAAAAATGCTTAGTGTCTCTTATATGCATGATTGTTTATTTAATTTAGAGCCCATATTACTTGTCTTCTCTTGATTTGAATGCTTGCAGATTCCAGCTTAGTCCAATGCACGTGCACTCTTATTATTATACTCATCCTTCGGTCGTGCAAGTGAAAGGCAATAATGATGATATATGATGGACTTATTGGGATGAGAAAAGCTGGTATGAACTCGATCTCTCTTGTTTTTGTAAATATGATGATTCATCATTCCTGAGTCAGCTATTATGAAGTAAACATATTTGCAATGACATTTAGAGATTATAGTTGCTTGTGCCATGCTTGATTAGCTATGAGTTAGAATGGTTTACCTTGCATGCCAACATGCTATTAGAATAATTATGATGTGGTATGATGGGATGGTATCCTCCTTTAAATGAATTGATTGACTAGACTTGGCACATGTTCACGCATGTAGTTGAATCAAATCAACATAGCCTTCACGATATTTATGTTCATGGTAGATTATATCCTACTCATGCTTGTACTCGGTGTAAATTAATTTTAATGCATGTTTACGACTGTTGTCGCTCTCTCAGTTGGTCGCTTCCTAGTCTTTGCTAGCCTTCACCTATACTAAGTGGGAATACTGCTTGTGCATCCGAACTCATTAAACCCCAAAGTTGTTACATATGAGTCCACTATACCTACCTATATGTGGTATTTACCTGCCGTTCCAAGTAAATTTGTATGTGCCAAACTCCAAACCTTCAAATGAAATTCTGTTTTGTATGCTCGAGCAGCTCATGTTTTAACTAGGGCTGCCTATATATTCCATGCTAGGTGGGTTATTCTCAAGAGGAGCGGACTCCGCTCCTCATTCACGAGAAAGGGCCGGTAACCGGGATGCCCAGTCCCATGATCCAAAAAGATCAAAGCAAATCACAATAATTAAGCAAAACTCCCCCAGGGCTGTTGTATGTTGGAGGCACTCGTTGTTTTGAGCAAGCCATGGGTTGATGCTTGTTGGTGGTTGGGGGAGTATAAACCTTTTACCATTCTGTTTGGGAACTGCCTATAATGCATGTAGTATGGAAGATACAACCATCTCATAGTTGTTGCGTTGATAGCAAAGTATGCCGCTCAAAATGTTATTCAATCTCTATTTTAAAATCGAGCTTTGGCACCTCTACAAATCCCTGCTTCCCTCTGCGAAGGGCCTATCTATTTACTTTTATGTTGAGTCATCCTCCTTCTTATTAAAAAGCACCCGCTGGAGAGCACACTGTCATTTGCATTCATTATTATTGATTTATATTGGGTATGACTTGACTGGATCTATTTTACCATGAATTACAATGTTTAGTTAGTCCTTGATCTTTAAAGGTGCTCTGCATTTATGTTCTACGGTCTCAGAAAGGGCTAGCGAGATACCATTTTGTTATATCATGTTATGATTATTTTGAGAAAGTGTTGTCATCCAAGTTTTATTGTTATGGCTCGCAAGCTGATTATGTTATTGATATGAGTAATTGTGAGACCGATGTGTTATTGTTAGTATGGTTAGTTCATAATATTTGCTGAAACTTGAATGCTGGCTTTTCATGTTACAACAAAAAGAGCAAACGGAGTTTGTAAAAGTTTTTCTTTATCACTTTCAGTTTATCAACTGAACTGCTTGAGGACAAGCAAAGGTTTAAGCTTGGGGGAGTTGATACGTCTCCAACGTATCTACTTTTCCAAACACTTTTGCCCTTGTTTTGGACTCTAACTTGCATGATTTGAATGAAACTAACCCGGACTGACGCTGTTTTCAGTAGAACTGCCATGATGTTGTTTTATGTGTAGAAAAGAAAAGTTCTCGGAATGTCCTAGAAATCCATGGAGGCACTTTTCAGAATTAATAAGAATTTTTGGTGAAAGAATGAAGGCCAGGGGGGCCACGGGCTGTCCACGAGACAGGGGGCGCCCCCCTCCCCCCTAGGGCGTGCCCTCCTATCTCGTGGGCCCCCTGGACACCTCCCGACCTCAACTCCAACTCCATATATACCGTCTCGGGGAGAAAAAAATCAAGGAGACAGTTTCATCGAGTGTCACGACATGGAGCCGCCGCCAAGCCCTAATCTCTCTCGGGAGGGCTGATCTGGAGTCCGTTCGGGGCTTGGAGAGGGGGATTCGTCGCCGTCGTCATCATCAACCATCCTCCATCACCAATTTCATGATGCTCACCACCGTGCGTCAGTAATTCCATCATAGCCTTGCTGGACGGTGATGGGTTGGATGAGATTTACCATGTAATCAAGTTAGTTTTGTTAGGGTTTGATCCCTAGTATCCACTATGTTCTGAGATTGATGTTGCTATGACTTTGCTATGCTTAATGCTTGTCACTAGGGCCCGAGTGCCATGATTTCAGATCTGAACCTATTATGTTTTCATGAATATATGTGTGTTCTTGATCCTATCTTGCAAGTCTATTGTCACCTATTATGTGTTATGATCCGACAACCCCGAAGTGACAATAATCGGGATACTTCTCGGTGATGACCGTAGTTTGAGGAGTTCATGTATTCACTATGTGCTAATGCTTTGTTACGGTTCTCTATTAAAAGGAGGCCTTAATATCCCTTAGTTTCCGCTAGGACCCCGCTGCCATGGGAGGGTAGGACAAAAGATGTCATGCAAGTTCTTTTCCATAAGCACGTATGACTATTTACGAAATACATGCCTACATTAAATTGATGAACTGGAGCTAGTTCTATATCACCCTATGTTATAACAATTGCATGAGGAATCGCATCCGGCATAATTATCCATCATTGATCCATTGCCTTCGAGCTTTTCACATATTGTTCTTCGCTTATTTACTTTTCCGTTGCTACTGTTACAACTACTACAAAAGCCCAAAAACATTTACTTTTACTTTTATTACCGTTACTCTTATTATCATACCACTTTTGCTACTAAGTACTTTGCTGCAGATACTAAGTTATCCAGGTGTGGTTGAATTGACAACTCAACTGCCAATACTCAAGAATATTCTTTGGCTCCCCTTGTGTCGAATCAATAAATTTGGGTTGAATACTCTACCCTCGAAAGCTGTTGCGATCCCCTATACTTGTGGGTTATCATGTTCTTACCCAGTGACAGAAAGGGTTGCAAGACACATATTGTATTGTTGCCATCGAGGATAACAAGATGGGTTTTATATCATATTGCATGTGTTTATCCCTCTACATCATGTCATCTTGCTTAATGCGTTACTCTATTCTTATGAACTTAATACTCTAGATGCAGGCAGGAGTCGGTCCATGTGTGGAGTAATAGTAGTAGATGCAGGTAGGAGTCGGTCTACTTGTTATGGACATGATGCCTATATACATGATCATGCCTAGATAATCTCATAACTATGCGCTTTTCTATGAATTGCTCGACAGTAATTTGGTCACCCACCGTAATACTTATGCTATCTTGAGAGAAGCCTCTAGTGAAACCTATGGCCCCCGGGTCTATCTCTTATCATAATTGCTTTCAATCTACTTTATATGCATCTTTACTTTCTGCATCTATATTATAAAATACTAAAAATATATTTATCTTATCATACTATCTTTATTAGATCTCACTTTCGCAAGTGGCCGTGAAGGGATTGACAACCCCTTTATTGCGTTGGTTGCGATTTCTCAGTTTGTTTGTGTAGGTGTGTGGGACTTTTGAGGAGCCTCCTACTGGATTGATACCTTGGTTCTCAAAACTGAGGGAAATACTTACGCTACACTTTGCTGCATCACCCTCTCCTCTTCGAGGAAAACCAACGCAAGCTCAAGACGTAGCAAGAAGGATTTCTGGCGCCGTTGCCGGGGAGGTCTTCGCTCAAGTCAAGACATACCAAGTACCCATCACAAACCCATCTCCCTCGCATTTACATTATATGCCATTTGCCTCTCGTTTTCCTCTCCCCCACTTCACCCTTGCCGTTTTATTCGCCCTCTCTTTCCCAATCTCCTCCTCTCTTTTCGCTTGCCTTTTTCTGTTTGCTTGTGTGTTGGATTACTTGTTGCCATGGCACAAGATAATACCAAGTTGTGTGACTTCTCGAATACCAATAATAATGATTTCCTTAGTACTCTGATTTCTCCTCTTAATGATGTTGACTCTTGTGAAATCGATACCGCTTTGCTGAATCTTGTTATGATCAATTTGCCGGCCTTCCTAGTGAAGATGCCGCTACTCATCTAAACAATTTTATTGATTTCTGTGATATGCAAAAGAAGAAAGATATGGATAACGATATTATCAAATTGAAGTTATTTCCATTTTCACTTAGAGATCGTGCTAAAGTTTGGTTTTCGTCTTTGCCTAAAAATAGTATTGATTCTTGGAACAAGTGCAAAGATGCTTTTATCTCTAAATATTTTCCTCCCGCTAAGATCATCACTCTTAGGAACGATATTATGAATTTTAAACAACTTGATCATGAGCATGTTGCCCAATCTTGGGAAAGAATGAAATTGATGCTTCGCAATTGCCCTACTCATCGTTTGAATTTATGGATGATCATACAAAAATTTTATGCCGGTTTGAACTTTGCTTCTAGAAATCTCTTAGATTCGGCCGCGGGAGGCACCTTTATGGAAATCACGTTAGGAGATGCTACAAAATTGCTTGATAATATTATGGCTAATTATTCTCAATGGCACACTGAAAGATCTTCTAGTAAAAAAGTGCATCCTATAGAAGAAATTAATGTTTTGAGTGGAAAGATGGATGAACTTATGAAGATGTTTGCTACTAAAAATACTCCTCTTGATCCCAATGATATGCCTTTGTCTTCCTTGATTGAGAATAATAATGAATCTATGGATGTGATTTTTTTTGTAGGAATAGTTTCGGAAACAACGCTTATAGAGGAAATTTTAATGCTAGACAGTTCCCAATTATGGAAATTCCTACAATAATTCTTATGGTAATTTTAATAAGATGCCCTCTGATTTTGAGAATAGTGTGAAAGAATTTATGATTTCTCAAAAGAATTTTAATGCCTTGCTTGAAGAAAAATTGCTCACAGTTGATGATTTGGATAGGAACGTTGATAGACTTTCGCTTGATGTTAATTATCTTAAACTTGGATCTTCTTCTCCTAAGCATGATATCAATGAGTCTCTCAAAGTAATCAGAATTTCCATTGACGAGTGCAAGGAAAGAATCGCTAGATTGCGTGCTAAAAAAGAAAGCTTTATAAAAGCGTGTTCTTCTAGTTTCCATGAAAATAATGATGAGGATCTTAAAGTTATTGATGCGTCTCCGATTAGATCTATGTTTTGCAATATGAATTTTGATTATTATGGGAGTGATGATGAATCAACTTTGCCTAGAAGGCGTCCCAAAAATTCGGAGTCTTTAGATCTTGATGCTAAATTTGGTAAAAGTGAGATTGGAGAATCCTTAACTTCTAATAATATTGAACCTACTATCTCGGATTTCAAGGAATTTGATTATGATAATTGTTTTTTAAAAGGTTGTATTTCCTTGTTGTAATCCGTTGTTAATTCTTCTCATGCTTATAGTCAAAATAAAGCTTTTGCAAAACATATTGTTGATGCCTTGATACAATCTTATGATGAAAAACTTAATTTCGAAGTTTCTATACATAGAAAACTTAATGATGAGTGGGAACCTACTATAAAGATTAGAATTAAATATTATGAATGTTTTGCTTTGTGTGATTTGGGTGCTAGTGTTTCCACGATTCCGAAAATTTTATGTGATATTCTAGGTTTCCATGATCTTGATGATTGCTCTTTAAATTTTCACCTTGCGGATTCCATCATTAAAAAGCCTATGGGAAGGATCAATGATGTTCTTATTGTTGCAAATAGAAATTTGGTACCCGTAGATTTTTGATCGTTCTTGATATAGATTGCAATCTTTCTTGCCCTATTATTCTTGGTAGACCTTTCCTTAGAACGATTGGTGCGATTATTAATATGAAGGAAGGGAATATTAGATTCCAATTTCCATTAAAGAAAGGCATGGAGCACTTTCCAAGAAATAAAGTCAAATTACCTTAGGAATCTATCATGCGTGCTACTTATGAATTTAGTGCCAAAGATGGCACTCGTTAGATCTATCTTTGTTTTTATGCCTAGCTAGGGGCGTTAAACAATAGCACTAGTTGGGAGGCAACCCAATTTTCTTTATGTTTTTGGTTTTTTTTCCTGTGTAGTAATAAATCTTGCATCTACCTTCTGGTTAGATGTGTTTTTACCTTTTAATTAGTGTTTGTGGCAAGTAGTACCGATAGGATAACCTACGATGATAGTTGATTTGATTCTGCTGAAACACAGAAACTTTGGGCGCACGAATATAATTTTCTTAAATCACAGGAACGTGATTTTGTGCTGATTCTTTTTGCTTCTGTTCAATAAACAAATTTTCCAGGACTTCCTATTTTTGTAGGATTTTTAGAATTCCAGAAGTTTGCCTTAGTTACAGATTGCTACAGATTGTTCTGTTTTTGACAGATTCTGTTTTTCGTATGTTGTTTGCTTATTTCAATGCATCTATGGCTAGTAAATTAGTTTATAAACCATAAAGAAGTTGTAATACAGTAGGTTTAACACCAAAATAAGTAAAGAATGAGTTCATGGCAGTACCTTATGTGGTGGTTTTGTTTTCTTTCACTAACGGAGCTTATAAGATTTCCTGTTGAGTTTTGTGTTGTGAAGTTTTCAAGTTTTGGGTAAAGCTTTTATGGACAATGGAATAAGGAGTGGCAAGAGCCTAAGCTTGGGGATGCCCATGGCACCCCAAGATATTGTAGGATAGCCAAAAGCCTAAGCTTGGTGATGCCCCGGGAAGGCATCCCCTCTTTCGTCTTCGTTCATTGGTAACTTCACTTGGAGCTATATTTTTATTCGCCACATGATATGTGTTTTGCTTGGAGCGTCGTATATTATATTAGTCTTTGATTTTTAGTTTACCACAATCATCCTTGCTGTACACACCTTTTGGGAGAATCCTATTTGATTAGAAAGAATACTCTATGTGCTTCACTTATATCTTTTGAGCTTGATAGTTTTGTCGCTAGTGCTTCACTTATAACTTTTAGAGCACGGTGGTGTCTTAATTTTGAAGAAATTGCTAGTCTCTCATGCTTCACTTATATTATTTTGAGATTCTTTTAGAACAGCATGGTATTTTCTATGATCTTAAAGTTGGTCCTAGAATGATGAGCATCCAAGTTGGGTATAATAAAAACTATCATAGAAAGTGAATTGGATGCTATGATCAACTTGATGCTTGATAATTGTTTTGAGATATGAAGGTAGTAATATTAAAGTCATGCTAGTTGGGTGATTATGAATTTAAAGAATGCTTGTGTTGAAGTTTGTGATTCCCTTAGCATGCACGTATGGTGAACCGCTTTGTGATGAAGTTGGAGCACAATTTTATTTATTTATTGTCTTCCTTATGAGTGGCGGTCGGGGACGAGCGATGGTCTTTTCCTACCAATCTATCTCCCTAGGAGCATGCGCGTAGTACTTTGGTTTTTGATGACTTCTAAATTTTTTCAACAAGTATATGAGTTCTTTTGATTAATGTTGAGTCCATGGATTATACGCACTCTTTCACCCTTCCACCATTGCTAGCCTCTCTTGTATCGTACAACTTTCACCGGTAACATACACCCACCATGTACCTTCCTCAAAACAGCCACCATACCTACCTATTATGGCATTTCCATAGCCATTCCGAGAAATATTGCCATGCAACTTTCCACCGTTCCGTTCATATGACACGCATTACTTTTGTCATATTGCTTTTTGCATGATCATGTAGTTGACATTGTATTTGTGGCAAGGCCACCTTCATAATTTTCATACATGTCGCTCTTGATTCATTGCATATCCAGGTACACCACCGGAGGCATTCATATAGAGTCATATCTTGTTCAAGCTTTGAGTTATAAATCCATAAAAGTGTGATGATCTTCATTATTAGAGCATCGTCCTAGTGAGGAAAGGATGATGAATACTATGATTCCCCCACAAGTCGGGATGAGACTTCGGACTTTACAAAAAGAAAAAAAAGAAAAAAAGAAAAAAAGGAGAAAGGCCAAAAAGAAAAAAAGAAAGGCCAAAGAAAAGAAAGAAAAAAATGAGAGAAAAAGAGAAAGGGGCAATGCTACTATCTCTTTTTCCACACTTGTGCTTCAAAATAGCACCATGATCTTCGTGATAGAGAGTCTCATATGTTGTTACTTTCATATACTAGTGGGAATTTTTCATTATAGAACTTGGCTTGTATATTCCAATCATGGCCTTCCTCAAAGTGCCCTAGGTCTTCGTGAGCAAGCAAGTTGGATGCACTCCACTTAGTTTCTTTTATTTAGCTTTCATATATGTATAGCTCTAGTGCATCCGTTGCATGGCAATCCCTACTCACTCACATTGATATCTATTAATGGGCCTCTCCATAGCCCGTTGATATGCCTAGTTGATGTGAGACTATCTTCTCCTTTTTGTCTTCTCTACAACCACCATTCTATTCCACATATAGTGCTATGTCCATGGCTCACGCTCATGTATTGCATGAAAGTTGAAAGAGTTTGAAATTATGAAAGTATGAAACAATTGCTTGGCTTGTCATCGGGGTTGTGCATGATTAAATACTTTGTGTGATGAAGATAGAGCATAGCCATACTATATGATTTTGTAGGGATAACTTTCTTTAGCCATGTTATTTTGAGAAGACATGATTACTTTGATTAGTATACTTGAAGTATTACTATTTCTTATGTCAATATAAAATTTTATTTTGTATTCATTTGGGTCTGAAAATTCATGCCACAATAAATAAAATTACATTGAGAAATATGCTAGGTAGCATTCCACATCAAAAATTTCTTTTTTTATCATTTACCTACTCGAGGACGAGTAGGAATTACGCTTGGGGATGCTTGATACGTCTCCAACGAATCTATAATTTTTTATTGTTCCATGTTATTATATTACCCCTTTTTGATGTTTATGGGCTTTATTTTACACATTTATATCATTTTTGGGACTAACCTACTAACCGGAGGCCCACCAATATTGCTGTTTTTTTTGCCTATTTCAGTATTTCAAAGAAAAGGAATATCAAACGGAGTCCAAATGGAATGAAACCTTTGCGAGCGTCATTTTTGGAACAAACGTGATCCAGAGAGCTTGGAGTGTGAGTCAAGAAGCTTTTGAGGGCCCCACGAGATAGGCCCCCCCTGTAGGGCGCGCCCACCTGTCTCGTGGGTCCCACACCGATGTACTTCTTCCTCCTATATATACCTGCGTACCCCGAAAACATCCAGGAGCACCACTAAACACAATTTCCACTGCTGTAACCTTTTGTATCCGCAAGATCCCATCTTGGAGCCTTCGCCGGCACTCTGCCGAAGGGGGAATCAACCATGGAGGGCCTCTACATCAACATCCTTGCCCCTCCGATGAGTTGTGAGTAGTTTACCACAGACCTACGGGTCCATAGTTATTAGCTAGATGGCTTCTTCTCTCTTTTTGGATCTCAATACAATGTTCTCCCCCTCTCTTGTGGAGATCTATTCAATGTAAACTCTTTTTGCGGTGTGTTTGTCGCGATCCGATGAATTGTGGGTTTAGGATCAAGTTTATCTATGAATAATATTTGAATCTTCTCTGAATTCTTTTATGTATGATTGTGTTATCTTTGCAAGTCTCTTCGAATTATCAGTTTAGCTTGGCCTACTAGATTGGTGTTTCTTGCCATGGGAGAAGTGCTTAGCTTTGGGTTCAATTTTGTGGTGTTCTTACCCACTGACAAAAAGGGTTGGAAGACACGTATTGTATTGTTGCCATTGAGGATAACAAGATGGGGCTTATATCATATTGCATGTGTTTATCCCTCTACATCATGTCATCTTGCTTAATGCGTTACTCTGTTCTTATGAACTTAATACTCTAGATGCAGGGAGGAGTCGGTCGATGTGTGGAGTAATAGTAGTAGATGCAGGTAGGAGTCGGTCTACTTGTTATGGACGTGATGCCTATATACATGATCATGCCTAGATAATCTCATAACTATGCGCTTTTCTATCAATTGCTCGATAGTAATTTGTTCACCCACCGTAATACTTATGCTATCTTGAGAGAAGCCTCTAGTGAAACCTATGGCCCCCGGGTCTATCTCTTATCATATTTGCTTTCAATCTACTTTATTTGCATCTTTACTTTCTGCATCTATATTATAAAATACCGAAAATATATTTATCTTATCATACTATCTTTATTAGATCTCACTTTCGCAAGTGGCCGTGAAGGGATTGACAACCCCTTTATTGCATTGGTTGCGAGTTCTCAGTTTGTTTGTGTAGGTGCGCGGGACTTTTGAGGAGCCTCCTGCTGGATTGATACCTTGGTTCTCAAAACTGAGGGAAATACTTACGCTACACTTTGCTGCATCACCGTCTCCTCTTCGAGGAAAACCAACGCAAGCTCAAGACGTAGCAGGGCCCTAGTGACAATCATTAAGCATAGCAAAGTCATAGCAACATCAATCTCAGAACATAGTGGATACTAGGGATCGAACCCTAACAAAACTAACATGATTATATGGTAAATCTCATCCAACCATCACCGTCCAGCAAGCCTACGATGGAATTACTCACGCACCGCGGTGAGCATCATGAAATTGGTGATGGAGGATGGTTGATGATGACGACGGCGACGAATCCCCCTCTCTAGAGCCCCGAACGGACTCCAGATCAGCCCTCCCAAGAGATATTAGAGCTTGGCGGCGGCTCCATGTCGTAAAATGCGATGAAACTTTCTCTCCGATTTTTTCTCCGCGAAACGGAATATATGGAGTTCGAGTTGAGGTCGGTGGAGGTCCAGAGGGCCCACGAGATAGGAGGCCGCACCCTAGAGGGGGGACGCCCCCTGTCTCGTGGACAGGACCTGGGCCTCCTGGCATTAATTCTTTCGCCAAAAATTCTTATTAATTCCAAAAAGTGCCTCCGTGGATTTCCAGGACATTCCGAGAACTTTTCTTTTCTACACATAAAACAACATCATGGTAGTTCTGCTGAAAACAGCGTCAGTCCGGGTTAGTTTCATTCAAATCATGCAAGTTAGAGTCCAAAACAAGTGCAAAAGTGTTTGGAAAAGTAGATACGTTGGAGACGTATCACCACCCTTCGTAATTATTTCATACATGTCACTCTTGAGTCATTGCACATCCCAGTACACCGCTGGAGGCATTCACAGAGTCATATTTTGTTCTAAGTATTGAGTTGTAATTCTTGAGTTGTAAGTAAATAGAAGTGTGATTATCATCATTATTAGAGCATTGTCCCATGTGAGGAAATAAAAAAACAGGCCAAAGAATCCAGAAAAAAGAGAAAGAAAAAATGAGAGAAAATGAGAGAAGGGACAATGTTACTATCCTTTTTCCACACTTGTGCTTCAAAGTAGCACCATGATCTTCGTGATAGAGAGTCTCATATTTTGTCACTTTCATATACTAGTGGGATTTTTTCATTATAGAACTTGGCTTGTATATTCCAATGATGGTCTTCCTCAAATCACCCTAGGTCTTCATGAGCAAGCATGTTGGATGCACACGCAATTAGTTTCTCTTTTTGAGATTTCATAAACTTATAGCTCTAGTGCATCCGTTGCATGGCAATCCCTACTCACTCACATTGATATCTATTGATGGGCATCTGCATAGCCCGTTGATACGCCTAGTTGATGTGAGACTATCTCCCTCTTTTTGTCTTCTCCACAACCACCATATTCTATTCCACCTATAGTGCTATGTCCATGGCTCACGCTCATGTATTGCGTGAAAGTTAAAAAGGTTTGAGAACACCAAAAGTATGAAACAATTTGAATATTTTGTATGATGAAGATGGAGCATAGCCAGACTATATGATTTTGTAGGGATACCTTTCTTTGGTCATGTTATTTTGAGAAGACATAATTGCCTTGTTAGTATGCTTGAAGTATAGTTGTTTTTATGTCAATGTTAAACTTTTATTTTGAATCTTATGGATCTGAACATTCATTCCACTATAAAGAAAAATTACATGGATAAATATGTTAGGTAGCATTCCACATAAAAAATTCTGTTTTTATCATTTACCTACTCGAGGACGAGTAGGAATTAAGCTTGGGGATGCTTGATACATCTCCAATGTATCTATAATTTTTGATTGTTCCATGGTATTATATTATCTGTTTTGGATGCTTTATATGCATTAATATGCCATTTTATTGGGACTAACCTATTAACATAGATCCCAGTGTCAGTTTTTATTTTTTCCTTGTTTTTGAGCTACGCAGAGAAGGAATACCAAATGGAGTCCAAACGGAATAAAACCTTCACAATGATTTTTCTTGGACCAGAAGACACCCAGGGGGAAGGGCGCGACCCCTGCCTTGTGGGCTCCCCGTGACTCCATCGACCTACTTCTTCATCCTATATATTCCCAAATATCGCCAAACCACAAGAAGCATCCACGACAACACTTTTCGACCGCCACAACCTTCTGTACACGTGAGATCCCATCTAGGGGCCTTTTCGGCATCCTGCCAGAGGGGGATTTGATCACGAAGGACTTCTACATCAACTCTATTGCCCTTCCAATGAAGCATGAGTAGTTTACCTCAGACCTACGGGTCCATAGCTAGTAGCTAGCTGGCTTCTTATCTCTCTTTCATTCTCAATACCATGTTCTCCTCGATGTTCTTGGAGATCTATCCGATGTAATCTTGTTTTGCAATGTGTTTGTCGACATCCGATGAATTGTGGATTTATGATCAGCTTATCTATGAATATTATTTGAATCATTTCTGAATTCTTATATGCATGATTTGATATATTTGTAATTCTTTTTGACTATCGGCTTAGTTTGGCCCACTAGATTGGTTTTTCTTGCAATGGGAGAAGTGCTTAGCTTTGGGTTCAATCTTGTGGTGTCCTTTCCAAGTGATAGTAGGGGCAGCAAGGCATGTATTGTATTGTTGCAATCGAGGATAAAAAGATGGGGTTTAGATCATCTTGCTTGATTTTATTCATCTACATCATGCCATCTTACTTATTAGTTTACTTTGTTCTTCATGAACTTAATACTCCAGATGCAGGCAGGAGTCGGTCGATGTGTGGAGTAATAGTAGTGGATGCAGGCAGGAGTCGGTCTACTTGACACGAACATGATGCCTATATTTTATAATCATTGCCTTAGATATCATCATAACTTTGCGCTTTTCTATCAATTGCTCGACAGTAATTTGTTCACCCATCGTATTATAATCTATCTTGAGAAAAGCCACTAGTCAAACCTATGGCCCCCGGGTCTATTTTCCATCATATAAGTTTCCGATCTACTATTTTGCAATCTTTTACTTTCTGATCTACAAACCAAAAATACCAAAAAATATTTACATAATCTTTTGTTTAGTTTCATCTATCTCTATCAGATCTCACTTTTGCAAGTAACCGTGAAGGTATTCACAACCCCTTTATCGCGTTGGGTGCAAGTTGTTTGATTATTTGTGCAAGTCTTGGTGATTTGTGTGTTGTCTCCTACTAGATTGATACCTTGGTTCTCTAACTGAGGGAAATACTTCTCTACTTTGCTGCATCACTCTTTCCTCTTCAAGGAAAAACCAACGTAAGCTCAAGAAGTAGTAGTTGCTTAGACTGTGCACAGGCCGAAGGACAAGGTTACAGTACGAAGATTAGACCAAGCAAGAGGGATCAATTCCTTGAAGGATCCAAGTGCAGATCAAGAAAACCAAGATGAGCCAGAGAAGCAAGATATCACTAAGGAAAGAACCTACCTTGCCGGGCAGGCGAGCCTGGCAAGGTTGGGTTTACCCTGAAAGCAAGCTTCCAGATTGTCCTTGTAGGCCTGCCAGGGCTTGCGGAGGCAAGCCGCTCCACCACACCACCTCACAAGCGATGCAAGTCATAGATCAGTGCGGTGTCAAGTCCCAAGGTGACTAAGTGGCTGCTTTTTGCCACATGGCAACCACTTCCTATAGCAAATACCTCCATACGACACCCGTCCTGAGACGTGTCAAGCAAGCAGGCGCGAAGCTGGCAAAATAGCCCATCAAGGGTTGCTGGGCACATTGTGATGTGACACTAGATGACGCATTTAATGCGCTCTGCTAGCCTGTAGAGTTAGGTATGATAGCATTGTTAGCTATCTAATCAGTACATAAAGTCTGATTTGCCACTCTGGTGACCCCGTATTCCATAAAAGGAGGTCATGGTAACCGTAGAAAGAGTTCGGAGGTTCCGGTTCCAGAGGCTCGGGGATCTAGCCGTTCGGACCCTCACACATCAATACACGCGTAGCCACTTTCGCCCCGAGGTAACCCCATCGGGCAAGTGTGTTGCATCCACCTCCATTTTTTCCACCATCAATCCACCAAAGCAGGAGTAGGGTTTTACGCATGTGATCTCTGTCACGCTGCATCACGGTTCTCCGCTCTTTGTGCAATGTGCCCATACCCCTTCCCCCCCCCCCCCCGCCGAACCAAAAGGGTCTCATGTCCCCATAGATTCCCGTGGTTTCCCATGACATCTTTGTGGATGAAGTTCTTCAGATTTAGGGAAACCTTGATATAAGAGGAATTAAGGAGACACTAAATTTTAAGCTTGGGGATGCCCAAGGCATCACAAGATAGCAGTTCAAGATGTCTCAAGCATCTAAGCTTGGGGATGCCCCGGTAGGCATCCCACCTTTCTTCATCAACAATTATCGGTTAGTTTCGGTTGAGCCTAAGTTTTTGCTTCTTCAAATGATGTGTGCTATTTTTGGAATGTCATTTTATTTTGTTTTGCTTGCTGTTTTAATAAAATACGTAGATCTGGAAAAAAATAAGAGAGAGTCCTCTAATGTCTACTCGTTTACTTAACTACTCGCTTGATCTTCACTTATATCTTTTTGGAGTAGCTTCTCATTTACTCTTGTGCTTCACTTATATCCTAAGAGTAAATTGTTGAATGAATTGAACATCATAAAGTTGAAATTATATGTGCTTCATATGCCTGTATCATACCTACACTACGGGAAACAACTAATTTGCCGTTAGGGGCGTCTTTGCCGTCAGCTTTTCATTGGGCAAGACGGAAAAGAAAGGTTTGCCGTTATCACCAGACGTCAAAGAAAACCTGACGGCAAAATATACTTTGCCGTCTGCGGAAAAAAACCACAAACGGCAAAGAGCGCACTTTGCCATCTGTGAAAAAAATCACAAACGGCAAAGAATCTTTGCCTTCAGTTTTTGTTCTCGCGGACGGCAAAGAATCTTTGCCGTCTGTGTTTTTAATAGAAGACGGCAAACTGAGGTCTTTCCCGTCTGCGTTTTTTATACAGACGGCAAAGAAGAAACACAAGACGTGGATTGATCACATGGATCAATGACATGGCACGACCTACTCCACACATCCCAGCTCCCCATAGCACCCCACCCCACGTGCCCCCACCACTATCTCTCTCTCCCTTATCCTCCCGCTACCCACCCTCACCATGATCTCTCTCCCTTCTCTCTCGTACCTCTCTCTGCTCTCGATCCACAACAAGCCGGCGCTCAACACCACCTCGTCCGCCGGCCCTCACCTAGCCCACCGGCCCCGACCCCTTCCTCTCAGCCACCCTCGCCGCCGGCCCCTGCCCCATCCCCAGTTGCCCCTGCCGGCTTCCACGCCCCATTCTCTGTCGCACTCCGTCTGCCTCAGCCGTGCCACCGGAGCCTGCCTCCACTGCGCCACCAGAGACCGCTTCCTCCACACCACCGAAGCCCGCCTCCGCCTCCTCCTCGCTAGCCAAGCCTGCCTTCGCCGTGCCATAGGAGCCCGCCTCCTCTGTGCCACCGGAGCCCGCCTCCACCTCCTCTGCGCCACCAGAGCCCACCTCCGCCCGTGCCACCGGCCGCCCGCCGCCCGCCAGCCTTCGCCCACGCAACCGGCCGCACGCCCGCGTCAGCCCGCCTTCGCCTGCGTCCGCCTGCTGGTGTTAGGAAATGCGGTAATTTCAAAAAACAAATCCTACGATCACACAAGATCTATCTATGTGATGCATAGCAACAAGAGGGGAGAGTGTATCCACGTACTCTCGTAGACCGAATGCCGAAGCATTATGACAACGCGGTTGATGTAGTCGTACGTCTTCACGTTCTGATCGATCTTAGTACCAAACGTACGGCACCTCCATGTTCAGCACACGTTCAGCTCAATGACGTCCCTCGTACTCTTGATCCAGTTGAGGCCGAGGGAAATTTTCGTCAGCACGACGGCGTGGTGACGGTGATGATGAAGTTACCGGCGAAGGGTTTCGCCTAAGCACTACGACGATATGACCGAGGTGTGTAACTATGGAGGGAGGCATCGCACACGGCTAAAAGATCAACTTGATCAACTTGTGTGTATATGGGGTGCCCCCTTCCATGTATATAAAGGAGGGAGGGAGGAGGAGGCAGGCCAATGGGTGGCGCGCCCAAGGGGGGGAGTCCTACGGCAAGTAGGTTTGGCTCCCCCTTTCCTATTCCTATTAGGAGAAGGAGGAAGGAGGAGGAGAGATGAATGGAAGGAGGGGCCCAAACCCTAAACCAATTAGGTTTGGGCCTAGGTGGGCGCGCCCCACCACTTGCTCGCTGCCTACTATCTCCACTAGGGCCCATTAAGGCCCATTGACTCCCCGGGGGGTTCCGGTAACCTCCCAGTACTCCGAAAAATATCTGATACACTTCGGAATCCTTCCGGTGTCTGAATATATCCTTCCAATATATCAATCTTTATGTCTTGACCATTTTAAGACTCCTCGTCATGTCCGTGATCTCATCCAGGACTCCGAACAACCTTCGGTCATCAAATCACATAAACTCATAATACAAATCATCATCAAACGTTAAGCGTGCGAACCCTATGGGTTCGTGAACTATCTAGACATGACCGAGACACATCTCCGGTCAATAACCAATAGTGGAACATGGATGCTCATATTGGTTCCTACATATTCTACGAAGATCTTTATCAGTCAAACCGCATAAGAACATACATTGTTCCCTTTGTGATCGGTATGTTACTTGCCCGAGATCGATTGTCGGTATCATCATACCTAGTTCAATCTCATTACTGGAAAATCTCTTTATTCATTCCGTAATACTTCATCCTAAAACTAACTCATTAGTTACAATGCTTGCAAGGCTTATAGTGATGAGTATTACCGAGAGGGCCTAGAGATACCTCTCCGAAACACGGAATGACAAATCCTAATCTCGATATATGCAAACCCAACAAACACCTTTGGAGACACCTGTAGAGCACCTTTATAATCACCCTTTTATGTTGTGATGTTTGGTAGCACACAAAGTGTTCCTCCAGTATTCGGGAGTTGCATAATCTCATAGTCTGAGGAACTTCTATAAGTCATGAAGAAAGTAGTAGCAATGAAACTGACACAGTCATAATGCTAAGCTAACGGATGGGTCGTGTCCATCACATCATTCTCCTAATGATGTGATCCCGTTCATCAAATGACAACACATGTCTATGGTTAGGAAACATAACCATCTTTGATTAACGAGCTATATTTAAGTAGATGCATACTAGGGACTATATGTTTTGTCTATGTATTCACACATGTACTAAGTTTCCGGTTAATACAATTCTGGCATGAATAATAAACATTTATCATGAATTATGGAAGTAAATAATAACTTTATTATTACCTCTAGGGCATATTTCCTTCAGTCTCCCACTTGCACTAGAGTCAATACTCTAGTTCACATCACCATGTGACTTAACACAAATATTCAGATCCGTATTTGATTAACACCCATAGCTCACATCGTCATGTGACCAACACCCAAAGGTTTTACTAGATTAAGTAATCTAGTTCACATCGCTATGTGATTAACACCCAAAGAGTACTAAGGTGTGATCATGTTTTGCTCGTGAGAGAAGTTTAGTCAACGGGTCTGTCACAATCAGATCCGTATGTATTTTGCGATTATTCTATGTCTACAATGCTTTGCTTGGAGCTACTCTAGCTAATTGCTCCCACTTTCAATATGTATCCAGATTGAGACTTAGAGTCATCTGGATTGGTGTAAAAGCTTGCATCTGCGTAACTCTTTATGACGAGCTCTTTTATCACCTCCATATTCGAGAAATATTTCCTTTATAGTAATTTTGACCGCTGTCCAGTGATCTACTCTTAGATCACTATTGCACCCCCTTGCCAAAACTCAGGGCAGGGTACACAATAGGTCTGGTACATAGCACAACATACTTTATAGAACCTATGACCATGGCATAGGGAATGACTTTCATTCTCTTTCTATTTTCTACCGTGGTCGGGCTTTGAGTCTTACTCAACTTCACACCTTGTAATACAGGCAAGAACCCTTTCTTTGAATGATTCATTTTTGAACATTTTCAAAACTTTATCAAGGTATGTGTTTTGTGAAAGTCCAATTAAGCGTCTTGATCTATCTCTATAGATCTTGATGCCCAATATGTAAGCAGCTTCACCGAGGTCTTTCATTGAAAAAATCTTATTCAAGTATCCCTTTATGCTATCCAGAAATTCTATATCATTTCCATTCAACAATATGTCATCCACATATAATATTAGAAATGCTACAGAGCTCCCACTCACTTTCTTTTAAATACAGGCTTCTGCAAAAGTCTTACAAAACCATATGCTTTGATCATACTATCAAAACGTTTATTCCAACTCTGAGAGGCTTGCACCAGTTTGTTAGCACCCTTTGGATCGACAAAACCTTCTGTTGTATCATATACAACACTTCTTTCAGAAATCTATCCAGGAATGTAGTTTTGACATCCATCTGCCAGAGTTCATAAAATATGGCAACTGCTAACATGATTCGGATGGATTTAAGCATCGTTACAGTTGAGAAAATCTCATTGTAGTCAACACCTTGAATTTGTCGAAAACCTTTTGCGACAAATCAAGCTTTGTAGATAGTAACACTACTATCAGTGTCCATCTTCCTCTTGAAGATCCATTTATTTTCTATGGATTGCCGATCATCAGGGAAGTCCACCAAAGTCCACACTTTGTTCTCATACATGGATCCCATCTCAGATTTCATGGCCTCAAGCCATTTCGCGGAATATGGGCTCATCATCGCTTCCTCATAGTTCGTAGGTTAATCATGGTCTAGTAACATGACTTCCAGAATAGGATTACCATACCACTCTGGTGTGGATCTTAATCTAGAAGATCTACGAAGTTCGGTAGTAACTTGATCTGAAGCTTCATGATCATCATCATTAGCTTCCTCACTAATTGGTGTAGGAATCACTAGAACTGATTTCTGTGATAAACAACTTTCCAATTCAGGAGAAGGTACAATTACGTCATCAAGTTCTACTTTCCGCCCACTCACTTCTTTCGAGAGAAACTCCTTCTCTAGAAAGGATCCATTCTTAGCAACGAGCTTGCCTTCGGATCTGTGATAGAAGGTGTACCCAACAGTTTCCTTTGGGTATACTATGAAGACATATTTCTCTGATTTGGGTTCGAGCTTATCAGGTTGAAGCTTTTTCACATAAGCATCGCATCCCCAAACTTTAAGAAATGACAACTTTGGTTTCTTGCTAAACCACAGTTCATAGGCGTCGTCTCAACGGATTTTGATGGTTCCCTATTTAAAGTGAATGCAGTTGTCTCCAATGCATAACCCCAAAATGATAGTGGTAACCTAGTAAGAGACATCATAGACCGCACCATATCCACTAAAGTGCGGTTACGATGTTCGGACACACCATTATGCTGTGGTGTTCCATGTGGCGTGAGCTGTGAAACTATTCCACATCATTTTAAATGAAGGCCAAACTCATAACTCAAATATTCTCCTCTACGATCAGATCATAGAAACTTTATTTTCTTGTTATGATGATTCTCTACTTCACTCTGAAATTCTTTGAACTTTTCAAATGTTTCAGACTTGTGTTTCATTAAGTAGATATAACCATATCTGCTCAAATCATCTATGGAGGTCAGAAAATAACGATACCCTACCACGAGCAAGAACACTCATTGGATCGCATACATCGGTATGTATTATTTACAATAAGTCACTATCTCGTTCCATTGTTCCAGAGAACGGAGTTTTAGTCATCTTGCCCATAAGGCACGGTTCGCAAGCATCAAATGATTCATAATCAAGTGATTCCAAAAAGTCCATCTTTATGGAGTTTCTTCATGCGTTTGACACCGATATGACCCAAACGGTAATGCCACAAATATGTTGCACTATCATTATCAACTTTGCATCTTTTGGCATCAATATTATGAATATGTGTATCACTAACCATCAACATTGGGTGTATGACCAAAGATGGGTTTCTTCATGTAAATATAATAACAATTTATTCTCTGTCTTAGATGAATAATCATATCGCAATAAACATGATCTAATCATATTTATGCTCAACGCAAACACCAAATAAAATTTATTTAGGTTCAACACTAATCTCGAAAGTATAGGGAGTGTGCGATGATGATCATATCAATCTTGGAACCACTTCCAACACACATCGTCACTTCACTCTCAACTAGCCTTTGTTTATTCTGTAACTCCTGTTTTGAGTTACTAATCCTAGCAACCGAACAATTATAAAATACCCAGGGGCTACTATAAACACCAGTAAGGTACACATCAATAACTTGTATATCAAATATACCCTTTTTCACTTTGCCATCCTTCTTATCCACCAAATATTCAGGGCATTTCCACTTCCAATGACCATTTCCTTCTCAGTAGAAGCACTTTGTCTCAGGCTTTGGTCCAGCTTTGGGCTTCTTCGCGGGAGTGACAACTTGTTTCCCATTCTACTTGAAGTTCCTTTTCTTTCCCTTTGCCCTTTTCTTGAAAATAGTGGTCCTGTCAATCATCAACACTTGATGTTCTTTCTTGATTTCTACCTTCATCAATTTCAGCATCATGAAGAGCTTAGGAATCGTTTCCGTCATCCCTTGCATACTATAGTTCATCATGAAGTTCCAGTAACTTGGTGATGGTGACTAGAGAACTCTGTCAATCATTATTTTATCTGGAAGATTAACTCCCACTTGATTCAAGCGATTGTAGTACCCAGAGAATCTGAGCACATGCTCACTGCTTGAGCTATTCTCCTCTATCTTTTAGCTATAGAACTTGTTGGAGACTTCAAATCTCTCAACTCGTGTATTTCCTTGAAATATTAACTTCAACTCCTGGAACATCTCATATGATCCATGACGTTCAAAAAGTCTTCGAAGTCCAGATTCTAAGCCATAAATCATGGTGCCCTGAACTATCAAGTAGTCATCATATTGAGCTAGCAAAACATTCATAACATTTGCATCTGCTCCTGCAATAGGTTTGTCACCTAGCGGTGCATCAAGGACATAATTTTTCAGTGCAGCAATGAGGATAAACCTCAGATCACGGACCCAGTCCACATCATTTCTACTATCATCTTTCAACTTAGTTTTCTCTAGGAACACATATAAAACCATAGGGAAGCAACAACGCGATTTATTGATCTACAATATAATTTGCAAAATACTATCAGGACTAAGTTCATGCTAAATTAAAGTTCAATTAATCATATTACTTAAAGAACTACCACTTAGATAGACATCCCTATAATCATCTAAGTGATCTCGTGATCCAAATCAACTATACCATGTCCGATCATCACGTGAGATGGAGTAGTTTTCAATGGTGAACATCACTATGTTGATCATATCTACTATATGATTCATGCTCGACCTTTCGGTCTCAGTGTTCCGAGGCCATATCTGCATATGCTAGGCTCGTCAAGTTTAACCTGAGTATTCTGCGTGTGCAAAACTGGCTTGCACTCATTTTATGTGAATGTAGAGCTTATCACACCCGATCATCACGTGGTGTCTCGGCACGACGAGCTGTAGCAACGGTGCATACTCAGGGAGAACACTTGTACCTTGAAACTTAGTAAGTGATCATCTTATAAAGCCACCGATGTTCTAAGCAAAATAAGATGCATAAAGGATAAACATCACATGCAATCAAAATATGTGACATGATATGGCCATCATCATAATGTGCTCATGATCTCCATCACCGAAGCATCGTCATGATCTCCAACGTCACCAGCGCGACACCTTGATCTCCATCATAGCATCTTTGTCGTCTCGCCACCTATTGTTACTACGATTATTGCTACCGCTTCGTGATAAAGTAAAACAATTACATGGCGATTGCATTGCATACAATAAAGCGACAACCATATGGCTCTTGCCAGTTGCCGATAACTTTGTTACAAAACATGATCATCTCATACAACAATTTATATCACCTCATGCTTGACCATATCACATCATAGCAAGCCCTGCAAAAACAAGTTAGACGTCCTCTACTTTGTTGTTGCAAATTTTACGTGGTTGCTACGGGCTTCTAGCAAGAACCATTCTTACCTATGCATCAAAACCACAACGATTTTTCATCAAGTGTGTTGTTTTAACCTTCAACAAGGACCAGGTGTAGCCATACTTGATTCAACTAAAGTTGGAGAAACAGACACTGACCAGCCACCTATGTGCAAAGCACGTCGGTAGAACCAGTCTCGCATAAGCGTACGCGTAATGTCAGTCTGAGCCGCTTCATCTAACAATAGCACCAAATCAAAGTATGACATGCTGGTAAGCAGTATGACTACTATCTCCCACAACACTTTGTGTTCTACTCGTGCATATAACATCTACGCATAAACCTGGCTCTGATACCATTGTTGGGAAACACGGTAATTTCAAAAAATTCCTACAATCATGCAAGATCTATCTATGTGATGCATAGCAATGAGAGGGGAGAGTGTATCCATGAACCCTGGTAGAACGAAAGCGGAAGCGTTATGACAACATGGTTGATGTAGTCGTACGTCTTCATGATCCGACCGATCTTAGTACCAAAGGTACATCACCTCCGTGTTCAGCACATGTTCAGCTCAATGACGTCCCTCGTACTCTTGATCCAGTTGAGGTCGAGGGAGAGTTTTGTCAGCACGACGGCGTGGTGACGGTGATGATGAAGTTACCAGCGCAGGGCTTCGCCTAAGCACTATGACGATATGACCGAGGTGTGTAACTGTGGAGGGGGGCACGACACACGGCTAAAAGATCAACTTGATCAACTTGTGCATCTATGGGGTGCCCCCCTCCGACGTATATAAAGGAGGGGGGGAGGAGGAGGCTGGCCAAGGGGTGACGCGCCCAAGGGGGGGAGTCCTACTGCAAGTAGGATTGGCTCCCCCCTTTCCTATTCCTATTACGAGAAGGAGGAAGGAGGACGAGAGAAGAAGGAAAGGGGGGCCGGCCCCCCAAAACCCTAAACCAATTCGGTTTGGGACTAGGGGGCGCGCCCCACCACTTGCCTGCTGCCTCCTATCTCCACTAGGGCCCATTAAGGCCCATTGACTCCCCGGGGGGTTCCGGTAACCTCCCGGCACTCCGAAAAATATCCGATACACTTCGGAACCCTTCTGGTGTATGAATATATCCTTCCAGTATATCAATCTTTATGTCTTGGCCATTTTGAGACTCCTCATCATGTCCGTGATCTCATCCGGGACTCCGACCAACCTTCAGTCATCAAATCACATAAACTCATAATACAAATCGTCATTGAACATTAAGCGTGCGGACCCTACAGGTTCGAGAATTATGTAGACATGACCGAGACACGTCTCCGGTCAATAACCAATAGCAGAACTTGGATGCTCATATTGGTTCCTACATATTCTACGAAGATCTTTCTCGGTCAAACCACACAACAACATACATTGTTCCATTTGTCATATGTATGTTACTTGCCTGAGATTCGATCGTCGGTATCATCATAGCTAGTTCAATATCATTACCGGCAAGTTTCT
This sequence comes from Triticum aestivum, assembly GCF_018294505.1. NCBI lineage: Eukaryota > Viridiplantae > Streptophyta > Magnoliopsida > Poales > Poaceae > Triticum > Triticum aestivum. The sequence goes on from NC_057798.1 coordinate 320,832,556, forward strand.
TTACTCGTTCCACAATACTTCATCCCGCAACTAACTCATTAGTTACAATTCTTGCAAGGCTTATAGTGATGAGTATTACCGAGAGGGCCCAGAGATACCTCTCCGAAACACGGAGTGCCAAATCCTAATCTCGATATATGCCAACCCAGCAAACACCTTTGGAGACACCTGTAGAGCACCTTTATAATCACCCTTTTACGTTGTGACGTTTGGTAGCACACAAATTGTTCCTCTGATATTCGTGAGTTGCATAATCTCATAGTCTGAGGAACTTGTATAAGTCATGAAGAAAGCGGTAGCAATGAAACTGACACGATCATAATGCTAAGCTAACAGATGGGTCATGTCCATCACATCATTCTCCTAATGATGTGATCCCGTTCATCAAATGACAAAACATGTCTATGGTTAGGAAACATAACCATCTTTGGTTAACGAGCTAGTCAAGTAGAGGCATACTAGGGACTATATGTTTTGTCTATGTATTCACACATGAACTAAGTTTCTGGTTAATACAATTCTAGCATGAATAATAAACATTTATCATGAATTAAGGAAATAGATAATAACTTTATTATTGCCTTTAGGGCATATTTCCTTCAGCTGGGGCTTGCCCCCGCCACCGGCCAGCGCCGGAGCCACCACCAGATCGAGCGCGTCCCGCAGTGGCCTACACAAGAGGAGCGGCAGAGCGAGAAGCGGTTGTTTGCCTCCACGAGATTGAGGCTGCGGTGGATCGAGAAGATATTTGTGTAATATTGTTGTGTATTGTGATGTAGACATGTAGTAGTCCATATTGTATAATGTGTATTGTGTACAATCTAGTCTGGTATATCTTGTGGGTTTTTCTCAATTTGGAAATATCGATAATGTGTATTCTATACGAAGATTGGTAGTGGGGTTTGCTTGACCTCGTTGACCATCCCATGTAATATTTGCTAGCTGATCTCTACTGTCCACTGTGGGTTCATTTTTTATTTGATTAAAAAACATACTTCTATGTCGTCTGTGATGTTGGAGGTTGACAGCAAAGATGGCGTTTGGCTGATGGCAAACATGCTTTTCTTTGCCATCTGTAATTTATTTGGTTGACGACAAATATGATGCTTGGCTGATGGCAAAGTCTTTGCCGTCTTCACAATGAAAAGCTGCCGCCAAAGTATTCTTTGCCGATTCGACTTTGTCGTCTGCTTCTTGACGGCAAAATCTTTGCCGTCTGGATTTAGGTCTTTGCCGTCTGTAATCCACAGACGACAAATTAACTATTTCCTGTAGTGCTAGTAGTAGCTTCACATTGGGTTTAGAAAGTGAAATCTTTTGAAGCTTTATAATCACAATATTGGTCATACAAGCAATTCATGAATGATTAGTATAAGGAAGAGAACTTTCACATACAAATATATGGACATCTTCTATAATTATGAATACCCATTAATTATTTTCAAAATTGAGAAAATTAGTTGAAGGTGGACAAGAAAGTCAACCTAATGAGTTATGGTTGTGTATATTTGCATAGAAGTTATATTGTTATGGATCCTCCAACATGTGGTGTTTGCTTAGGATCTTTGTCTAGCCAAAAATTCATACTAAGTCAAGATACTACTTGTGCATCCAAAAACCCTTAAACCCAGTTTCTTGCCATGAGTGTGCACCATATCTACCTATGGATTGAATAAGATCCTTCAGGTAACACTACAAAACAAGACACATCCGTGACATTTTGGCCCGAACGAAAAGTTTTTCTATCATGCTTATGACAATTCTATGATGATAATTGTGACAGAACCATGTATCATCATATATGTGGTGGGCTCCAACTTCTATGACCAAAAATAATGACAGAAAATGGGCTTTTCATCCCAGGCGGGCCGGGGACGCATCTACATGACATTCTTTGGGCCGTCCGTGATGGAAAAATCATCATTGAAGCGAGGGTGAGGAAAATTTCAGGGAGTTCCCTGTTATGGTGGGTGGTCGGGGCCGAGCGATGCACGAAGGTTTGCGCATTTCTATCATACATGTGCGTGCTTGTGTGCGAGGCGTTGGGCTCTAAATGAGCCCAAGCAAGGTGTTCGCTTACTGAACCCGAGCGGTTGTACTAGCTATGTTACTGAACCCGAACAATCGATCCCTTGGCTGTTAACTGAACCCGATCGATTCCTTTACTACTACTGCTAACTAAAGACGATCGAACCTGCATCTTGATGAATAGTAACCATTGTTGGGGGTTGGATGAATAGTTCCTGGTGGGGGTTGGATGAACAGGACCCCGTGGTAGTAGAGGCCGTTGCGGCTGGATGAACAGGACCCTGAGGAGGCCGACACACACCCGAGCCAGTTGGGGCTGGATGAACAGGACCTCGTGGAGGGATGGTTGAACAATAGCAGGTGGATACTGATGAACAGTAGCTGGTGGAGGCGGGAGTAAGATGCGGTGGATGAACAGTAGCAGGTGGAGGCTGGAGGAAGTCGACGGTGGATGAACAGTAGCCCGTGAAGGCTGCAGCGAGGCAATAGACGATGGATGAACATTAGCCCGTGGAGTCCCGTTTTGTGGTAGCCCCACCCCTCCCGATCAATAGGAGCCCATTTCGACCATAGGAGCTCGAACAAAAGTTTGTTTCCTTCGTTTTGCAGTACGCCAGACCCCTTCCGATGAACATGATCCTATTTCAACCGTTGCCGGTCGAATAGAAGGCCATTTCCTCCGTACTGCGGTATGCCAGACCCTGTTTCGGCTGTTTCGTCCAAGCCGGTTGCCTCCCGATGAACACGACGCAGTTTCTCCATTCCGACCCAGTCAGTTGGCTTCCGATGAACAGTACGTCATTGCTGCCGTCCGTTGCCTCTCCATGTACACGATCTCTTGCCGTACATATGCGTGAGTAGGCGTTTGAGACCCCGCCCGTATGTACGTACGTGACCATATTTTTGGCATGTGGTTGTACGTGCGTGTACACGATTTAGAAGTGACTGCGTGAACTGCTACATTGGGGCTCTACTACTACACGTGCCGCTGCTTGCACGGCCACGGTTCATCGTTGCAGAGAGACTGATCGACCAGTATGTACGTACACGTTCGCGACCAGACAGATGTGAGAATCTAGAATTATCTTCCAGATCCTCCTATGTTTAATTTTCAACCCTAGGATCATTGTTGACAACACAGCGAAATGGTATCAACGCACAATACGTAAAAGTATTACAAATTCAATAAATCTTGCCACAAGGCATACCTAGAGAAATGTCTCGTGACATTTATTACATTTAGAAAAATAGTGGAAAGTACAATGTGTAGCGACTCCATCTCAGCCATAGGCAGTCGATGTAGTCCACGTGACCTCACTCCTACGGATCACCATAGTAGTCATAGTCATCACCTTCGTTTTCATGAATCTCTATTGTCAACAAATTATTGCCATGAGTACATTACGTACTCAACATGCCTCCCTCGGGAAAGGAACTAAAAGCTACATGTGGCTTCAAAGGAAGGTTGTATGGCTCATTTGCATAAAAGCTAATTTTGTTTGAAAAAAATAGTCGTTGGATAAAAGCAGTTTTTGATGAAAACATGTTTTATGTCCAGAATAACTTTCATCAAAGTGAGGATCCTCAATTTTCTCACACTCTTCACAGATTCCAAGAATAGGGGGAAAGATGGAATAAGCAAGACAAGTTCTGTATGTCAAGAAAGATTCATGTGTCGTCCATGACCGTGGACACGACTATTCGAATAGTTTTACACTCTGCAGAGGTTGTACACTTTACCCACATGACACAATCCTGACTTGTTGCCACTAGCCCTCGCTAGAGTAGTACACCATTTGGTATACTGGCAGGGAGATTGTGACGAGGTCTTTGGACTAGATCCCCCAAAGATGTGACATGCCCACCGAGTCTAGCGCGTGAAACTAAGAGTACGTCCTCAAACCGGTCCCCCCATCTGTGCCAAGGATACTCCCAGCAGGGCAGCTATCCCATCGGTACGGCAACATTGACACCTAAGGATGACTAGCTTACTTAACCAAGCCAGTGCCCATATAGCATGTGGCTGTACTGTTATCACAATCTTCAAATCCAAGACTTATTATGCCTCATGCGGCACAGACGGCTCATTGCCCCCTTCAACCTGTGAATGGCAGCCAATTGCTCCTTCAATCCTTGATTCAGTTGTCGCCCACGCCAGTATTCAGATGGTAAGTTTCACCCAGACTAGAAGAGGATAGAGGAGGTCAACAAGGCCAACCGACCTAGCTCAGTGAGCTCAGCAACAAGTTCCAAGTGTCAATGATCCGAAGATCATTGAAATAAGGACCTATAGAATAATAAGCATGGCTAAGCATTTCTACTATATCGAAATAATATATAATTCTACTCAGGTGTCAAGTGAATTGGCGACAAGCAGATCAAGGTAATGTGTCAATCGACACACTAGCTACGAGAGTTAAAACAACATGCATCTAGTAACCATAAACACAATGCAATTTTGTAAACATTGGATAAGTATGATCAAACAAGGAGGCATGCCTTCGTTGTTGAGTCCTTCTTAGGTAACCTGGTTCTTTTCATGTCCAACATCGTCGTCCCTACTCGTCGCAACGATAGAAACAAACAAACAAATAAATACTAAAGCAATAAATTCCAAATAACATCCAAACCAACAATAAGAGTGGATGGATAGAAAGATACTGATCAGATGGATATTCCAAAAGCAGATAACATGATAGGGAGGTAAGAGAAAGGATTCAATGAGGTGGCATGGTTTTGGTTGAAATGGTTAAGGAAGGCTTGGTGACCAAGACTAGCGTTCTAATTCGAACTATGCTATTGACCACGAGTAGTGCCCACTACACACCTCGGTAAATATAAAGAATATTACTGTATAAGCAACGGGATGGCATCAACACACATGGCATGATAAAGGTAAAATTTAACCACCATAAATATTTAGATAATCTAAATATTTATAATGGTTAATTGCAATCATACATATACATCAACCATATGATAATTCACAACAAGTAATGTATACGGTAACCAAATCAACATTACAAACCATACTAGTTAAGCAACGAAACATCATACAATACACATGATCTGAGCTGAATCTAGGTATAGCCCTAAAACAATAATAAACAACACATCGAATAAATGCATAACAATTGTCCTATACATGACATGGTAATACAACCTGTCGTAACCTCATCATACCACAAGTAAGACCATGGCATGAATAAGAGTAGCAAGTAATCGTAAATAAATATTTAGATACTTCTAAATATTTATAATAGTTAACAACAAGGAGAGTATAAACATCAACCCTAACAACTATTCGCAAGCACTTCTGTAACAAAAGACAACCAATGATATGGTGAAAGATAATTAAGCAACTAAACAATAGGACACATCTCATACAAGGCATACGAGTAGAAAATCATAAAGAAGTTTTATCTAATAACACAAGCATCACACTTACGAGTTATCATGAGAAGATACTAAACTAGGACATGGTCTTACTACTACTAAAGAATGACTAATACTCAAGTAACCAATAGCAATAAGGTTACCACTTCATGCTTAAATAACATAGCAAACTATGCATCTAGGCATACAAGGAAGACACATCTCAACTAACATGAAATGTAAACTATCCTAAACACGAGATCAGCTACTGCAACACGTATACAACACTCACAATACTAATGTTAGACAAGTATATAAGAGCAACACAAGTACAACTATAACACAACTTGGTTGGTAACAACTAGCCTAAAGATCAAGCATGATATTATCACAGAACACTAGCATGACAGTTATGATGGATAAGCACACTAAGGAAGCATACTAAGCATGCAAGCAAGTAAACAAATAGACCATGCCATCGCAAACAACAGGCATTGTACTATACTAGCATGAGTAACAAAACGGCACGCATTTCTATTTAGCACATCCAACACTTGCAATACATAAATAAATAACTAGGCATCATACTAGATGTGAATTGGTACACACATGCTATGCAATCTAGTTATGCAATCACAACAACATGGCACAGTATTGATCAAGCAAGAAGTTATTTAATAAAAGGAAGTACGAGATCAAAAAACTAGTATCACGTGAATCATCTGGATGAAGGCTAACCATATGTGCAATCACACAGTAGTCTATACTAACAATGCTATAACACATGGTAGGGGAAAATTAAACAAGCATTCTACTTGAAGAAATTGTTAACATGGCATGACAATAAACTAAGATAAATGAACACACACCAAACAATTATCAAAGGTAATGAACAAGGTTATATGCCATAAGAATAAATTCTATATAGCAATACAACTATGAACCATGTCATAAATCAACTATCCATATAATCTTGGATAACAAAAAAACAAGAGGAGCATCTACGCAGTATATTGCAAGCAAGAAACTACAATGTAAGATTGGATAACAAGGCATTTCATTTGACCCAGAGCAAAAACAAACTATGCAACAACACGTACTAAAAATACATAGACATCTACCGTAAACATGGCATGATTTCAAATCAATATAACAAAGATGTGACATGATTGAAAATGAAAACATAAACCATATCTAAGTCATTGCCGTGCTAAATAAAATAAATAAAAATGATCAAACAGGAACTAGTTTATAAATAAATAAATCAAGCAAAGCTTAGAACAATCTTACATTTGCATACACCTGGTAATAAATCGCAAAAACCTAGTATGTCATATGACTTCGTACCGCACGGAACAAAAATATCATCATGAACAATAACCTAGAGTATGGCATGACTTTAATCTATAAAACACGCATGCGACCTATTTAAGAATGATTTTAGAAGCCATAGCTAACATATTTGCATGCTATTAGAATTAAAAATAGTTAAACAACACATCAACAATATCTATTCTCTCAAACAAAGTCTAGATAAAAATACAAATAATAATAGTGACAATAGTTCACAAAAATTAGTACACATGCATAAAACCTAGAATACATACTACCACAAATTATAGAGCCGAAACGACGTACAACTATTTCAACAATTTAAACAAAAATAAAATAAATCTACTAAATTGTATTTTACTCCTAACATTAAGTAATAATTAGGAGTGACTCCTATGATAGGCGGAGACATTGAAAAAAATAACATCTCAATACAAAGTTCATGTAACACAAAACACCATTGGTGTCTATAGAAAAACAATGACGATAAAACCTATTCTAAACGTGGTTGATACACGGGTGAACTAACTCCACCCATGGGTTACTATGACCATGGAAGATAATTCATATGTTGACCACAAGATCATACTAGGGTAAAAAAATGAAAGGACAAGCCAATACCCTTGAATCAAATTTGGTTTTGGACACGCGTGGCCAACGACATAGATAGGTCGAAACATGATGTCTACGGGATATATAGGTGATGACGAGTATGCGTGCAAAAGGAATTTGATAGAGGCTCGCCGAGTTTAACGCAACGTTGCGATGAACTCGATGAACAGTGTACACGGACATGTGAAATTCTTCGTGTGTGGTCAACGGATCACGGTATTTCTTCTTCAAATGGATCTGTGGTGAGGAGGGGAAGTTCCTGGTGTAAGCGAATGGATCGAGGTGCTCTGAGTCACCAGGAACGTGCACTCGCTTCCATGGAGCAGCAACACTTTGCGGATAAATTTAGGAATAACAGAGAAGGAAGATGGCAGGAGGTCCGAGCAGAGTGAAAGGGGAGGTTGGGGCGCAGGTATATGTACTGGTGGATTTGCAAACAATTGAGAGTAAAAGGGAATTAGAGAAGGGTTTCCGTCATGGCTGTAGGTGAACGTACCTTTCGGTGTCTGCGTGAAACTGTGAGTGGAGATGGAGATGGAGAAATTGCCAAACCCACAAATCCAGAAATTGTAGATGAATTCATCAGGCTTAACGTGTGATTTCGTTATCAGAAGAGAAAAGCACGACACACATCTATGTATCTTTGGCTTCGGAAACAGACAGAAATTAATGGAGTTAACAGGGCATAAATCAATCTTGGGTGGCTGTTTCTCTCCTATTGGAGTTTTGTGAACGTACGAAGGAAGGGAGGAGAGGAAAACCCTATTTGCCACTCTCTGCGGCAAATAGTCGGGGTACCGCACAGGCGCTATCCAGCAAGCGACTCGCGTGGGCTGGCCTATTAAGCGTTCCATGTACACCGGTTTTGGGAACCTTCTATGACTCTTCCTAGTCAGGTTTTTTTTCTAGTTTTGGGAACCTTCTAGAAGGTTCCTGAACCGGTTTTCTCTTTTTATATTTATTTTCGTTTTTATTTTTTATTTTTCTTTCCTTTTTCGTTTTTTCTGTTTCTTTTTCTGCCTTTTTTTTCTTCTTCCTCCTTTTCTTTTTTCAATGAATGTTTTCAGAAATTTCTCTGAAAATTGAATTTTTCAGATTTTGTTTCTTTTTTTCAAAAAATGTTCCTGTTTTCAAATTTTTGTTTAGAAATTTCATAAAAATTTATAATTTCAAAAATTGTTCGCTTATTTTAAAAAAAGTGTTCACCTTTTTAAATTTTGTTTACAAACTAAAAAAAAATTGGTTTAAGAAATATGTTCCCGCTTCCAAAATTTGTTTAAAAATTCTAAAGATATTCATGTTTCAAAGTTTGCTTGCAAATTGCAAAAGTGTCCATGTACTTAAATTTTGTTCACGAATTAGGAAATGCTCAGGATTTTTAAAGCATGCTCCCATTTTCAAAAATTGTTCAAAGCTTCTGAAAAATGTGCACGTTCTCATTTTTGAGTTTTGAAATTATTCAATTTCAAATTTTTGTTCACAAATTTCAGAAAATGTTCAAATGGTTCAAAACATGTTCCATTTTCAAAAATTGTTCGCAATTTTAAATTTTTTGCACGTTTTCATCTTTTCAGGAGTTTCGAAATTGTTCAGTTTCAAATTTTTGTTCAGAAATTTCAAAAATGTTCGGGTGGTTTAAAACATGTTCCCGTTAACAAAAATTGTTCAAAAATTTAGAAAATGTGCACGTTTTCATTTTTTCAGGAGTTTTGAAATTGTTCAGTTCCAAATATTTGTTCACAAGTTTCAAAAAATGTTTGGGCAGTTCAAAACATGTTCCTGTTTCCAAAAAATTGTTCGCAATTTTCAAATATGTGCATGCTTTCAGGATTTTTGAATTTTCCAGTTTCAAATTTTCAAAAAATGTTCCTGTTTTCCCATATATTTTTTTTCAAAATATGTTCGCGTTTTCAAATTCTGTCTGGGAATTTCAAAAAATGTTCCTGTTTTCCCATATATTTTTTTTCAAAATATGTTCGCGTTTTCAAATTCTGTCTGGGAATTTCAAAAAATGTTCCCATTTCAAAAACATATTCCAGTTTTTTGTTTGTCTCTCACAGATCCCGTCTTTTTCAATAAAAATGATTTTGTAATTCAACATATAATTTGGATCTGCGCTGCAGGATTGGTTCTTTAAGATTGGTGCTGTTGTAGAATTGTTTACTGCTGCTAGCTCAACTGGTAGAACCATGTTAGGTATAGTGTCAGGTCCTGGGTTCGAGTTCTCGCGACCCTGGTATCTAGTTGGATACCCGCCTGAGAGAAACCGCGCCTCTTTGCCGCAGCGAGCAGCGAGTAGGATCTCCCGGAAGGAGAGTAGGAGTTCGCTGGCTGCAGGAGAGATGGGTCAGTTCATTCAGCCCAAGTGGGAAGATAAAAGAAGAAAAATGGACTTAGCCCATTTGGATGAAAAAATAGAGGAGAGAGGTGGCAAATAAAAAAATGTGGCTACACCTACGAAAGAGATATGAGCAAGGGATGTTTTCCTAGAGTTTAAGAGAGGAGTGAATTAGATTTTCCAAAAGGAAAAAATCTAAAAAATAGAACATCAATCAAAAATCAAATGAAGTTCAAAAAATACAAACGTGTATAATTTAATATAACAAAGACAAGAGAAAATTATTCAGTGAAAAGAGAGCAATAAAACTCAATTTTAATTTAGGTTTGCATTAGTTCAAATTAAATCCTCCAAACTATGAAAATACAACTTAAGCTTTTGTTCACAAATAAAATAAACCAAATTTTCTCGCCTTGATTTTTGGAAAACTTTTTCTTAAACATTCCGAGAATTAGGATGTTACAACAGGCAACGCTACGTACGCTTCAACCGGGTGGGTCCCAGTTGGCAAGGAGGATAACAAGACACTTCCTTGCGTACGAAGATATAACTGGTGGATCCCAGCTGTCAGGCTGAAGAATCATTTTTTTCGTAATATGGACGCACTTCCTTGCATGCAAAGATGTAGCTGGTGGGTCCGAGCTGTCAGGGGGAAAACTTTTTTTTTCACAAAATATTGCTAAGCCAAAATACAGAGGCCCTTCCGGTAGGTCCCCATTGTCAGGTGGAGGAATCATTATTTTGGGCGTAATAAGGAGGCACTTCCTTGCTGTGGCCATTGACCCAACTGTCAGCATCTCCACATACAATCCTCTTCCGATGTAAGTCGTTCCTTGACCACGTTGATCATGCCGCGCTGAGAGCACCAAGGTAGTGGATGACGGCGAGGGCTAGGAAGGGAATGACCCAGAGCCGGGGAAGACTCGGTAGTTGTTTCCCACGCAGAGGGGAGTACGAGGGTTTACTGGTTCAGCTGCAGTGTGAGGCTAGCGTCGCCGGAGAATAACAGGAGGTCTGGGTGAGTACAGGGATGGCCAAGCAAGCAATGGGAGTAGGGTGGGGTGGTGAGGCTTGCGCAGCAGCACAGCCGATTATGGGAGGCGGGACGAGGCGGCACAATCGGCGCTGGTTTCGGCGACTGGAGCAAGAACACCAGAGGTTGAATAAGCATGATGGTCGTTGGATGGATATCGTATGGTCACTGCATCTAGAATGATTTATATTGACTAAGTTGATGAAGCCCTCCATCCGCGTAAACTTAGTAGGCCCACAAGTCAGCCTCCAAATATGGTGGGTCCCACCTAGTAGGGGGGTATTCTTTTTTTGTGCGTAATAAGGAGACACTTCCTTGCGTGCAAAGATATAGCTAGTGGGTCCGAGTTGTCAGTGGGAGGAACGTTTTTTTGATGAAATACAGAAGCCCTTCTGGTCGGTCCCCGCTGTCAGGTGGGGGAATCATTATTTTGCGCGTAATAAGGAGGCACTTCCTTGCGTGCGGCCGTGGACCCAGCTGTCAGCCTCTCCACGTACAGTCCTATTCCCATGGATGTCGTTCGTTGACCAGGTTGACCCCGCCGTGTCAAGAACACCAGGGTGGTGGACAACGGCGAGGCCTAGGAAGGGAATGTCATGGAGCCCGGGAAAACTCGACGGTTGTTCCCCACGCGGAGGGGAGTACAAGTGTTTACTTGTTCGTCAGCCACGCTGGAGAATAACAACGGATGTGGGTGAGTAGAGGGATGGCCAGGCTAGCGATGGGAGTAGGGTGGGGCGGTGAGGCCTGCGCGATAGCACAACCGACCATGGGAGGAGGGAGCAGGCAGTCCCGACGGCGTTGGTTTGAGCAGCTTGAGCAGGAAGAGCAGAGATTGAAGAAGCACGGCGTCACTGCTCTCATGTGTTTACTAAGTTGACACGGCCTTGCGTGCACGTCAATCTTTTTTAGGAAAGCGTACGCATAACTGTGACGCCCCCGATTTAATCGTACACTAATCATGCACGCAAACGTGTACGATCAAGATCAGGGACTCACGGGAAGATATCACAACACAACTCTAAAACATAAATAAGTCATACAAGCATCATAATACAAGCCAGGGGCCTCGAGGGCTCGAATACAAGTGCTCGATCATAGACGAGTCAGCGGAAGCAACAATATCTGAGTACAGACATAAGTTAAACAAGTTTGCCTTAAGAAGGCTAGCACAAACTGGGATACAGATCGAAAGAGGCGCAGGCCTCCTGCCTGGGATCCTCCTAACTACTCCAGGTCGTCGTCAGCGGGCATGCACGTAGTAGTAGGCACCTCCGGTGTAGTAGGTCGTCGTCGACGGTGGCGTCTGGCTCCTGGACTCCAGCATCTGGTTGCGACAACCAGAAAGAAAGGAAAGGGGAAAAAGGGGGGAGAAAGCAACCGTGAGTACTCATCCAAAGTACTCGCAAGCAAGGAACTACACTACATATGCATGGGTATATGTGTAAGGAGGCCATATCAGTGGACTGAACTGCAGAATGCCAGAATAAGAGGGGGATAGCTAATCCTATCGAAGACTACGCTTCTGGCAGCCTCCGTCTTGCAGCATGTAGAAGAGAGTAGATTGAAGTCCTCCAAGTAGCATCTCCAAGTAGCATCTCCAAGTAGCATCGCATAGCATAACCTACCCGGCGATCCTCTCCTCGTCGCCCTGCGGAAAGCGATCACCGGGTTGTCTGTGGAACTTGGAAGGGTGTGTTTTATTAAGTATCCGGTTCTAGTTGTCATAAGGTCAAGGTACAACTCCAAGTCGTCCTGTTACCGAAGATCACGGCTATTCGAATAGATTAACTTCCCTGCAGGGGTGCACCACATAACCCAACACGCTCGATCCCATTTGGCCGGACACACTTTCCTGGGTCATGCCCGGCCTCGGAAGATCAACACGTCGCAGCCCCACCTAGGCACAACAGAGAGGTCAGCACGCCGGTCTAAATCCTATGCGCGCAGGGGTCTGGGCCCATCGCCCATTGCACACCTGCACGTTGCGTACGCGGCCGGTGAGCAGACCTAGCAACCTCCATTACAAAGGAAGTTGCGTTAACGCAGTCCAACCCGGCGCGCGCCACTCAGTCGCTGACGTCAAGAAGGCTTCGGCTGATACCACGACGCCGGGATACCCATAACTACTCCCGCGTAGATGGTTAGTGCGTATAGGCTCGTAGCCGACTCAGATCAAATACCAAGATCTCGTTAAGCGTGTTAAGTATCCGCGAACGCCAAACAGGGCCAGGCCCACCTGTCTCCTAGGTGGTCTCAACCTGCCCTGCCGCTCCGCCACAAAGTAATAGTCGGGGGCCGTCGGGAACCCAGGCCCACCTCTACCGGGATGGAGCCACCTGCCCCTTCAGCCCCCATCTCCGAACAGTATCACAGTAATGTAACTGTGTAAAGTATATCGTATACGCCCGTGATCACCTCCCAAAGTGATCACAGCCCAGTAGTATAGCATGGCAGACGGACAAGAGTGTAGGGCCACTGATGGAACACTAGCATCCTATACTAAGCATTTAGGATTGCGGGTAAGGTATCAATGACTGTAGCAGCAATGACAGGCTATGCATCAGAATAGGATTAACGGAAAGCAGTAACATGCTACACTACTCTAATGCAAGCAGTATAGAGAAGAGTAGGCGATATCTGGTGATCAAAGGGGGGGGCTTGCCTGGTTGCTCTGGCAAGAGAGAGGGGTCGTCAACTCCGTAGTCGAACTGGTCAGCAGCAGCGTCGGTCTCGTAGTCTACCGGAGAGAAGAGGGGGAAGAAATAATGAATACAGAGCAAACAAAGCACCACAAAATATAAAGGCAATACGCGGTGTTCGGTGTGCCCTAACGCGGTAGTAGGTGATACCGGTGAAGGGGGAAAACATCCGGGAAAGTATTCCCGGTGTTTCGTGTTTTCGGGCAGAGGAGCCGGAGGGGGAAAGTTGCGGGTTCGATAGGTTAGGGGTGTGTGGTGGACGAACGGGCTGCGTATCCGGAATCGTCTCGTCGTTCTGAGCAACTTTCATGTTGAAAATATTTTAATCCGAGTTACGGATTAAAAGATATGATTTTCTAAAGATTTTATTAATTTCTGGAATTTATTTAATTATTTAATTAATTCGGAAAATGGATTTATGACGTCAGCATGACGTCATGCTGACATCAGCAGTCAACAGGGGTTGACTGGGTCAAACTGACGCGTGGGTCCAATGGGACCCACCTGTCATGCTCTGTTAGGTTAATTAGGATTAGTTAAACTAATTACTGTTTAGTTAGACTAACAGGTTAATTAGATTAATTAAGCAGGATTAATTAACTTAATTAATTTAGTTAATTAATTAATTAACTATTTATATATATATATATATTTAATTCTTTTTCTTTTTTCATTTTTTTTAAAACGTTCTGGGGGGCGTGGGCCCCCCCGTTCAGTGGCACAGAGGCCATTCAGGGCGCGGGCGACGGGTAACGGGCGCGCCCCGTTCGGGCGCACGCCCAGGGGCATGCGGGCGTGGGCGGCGGACCTGGCAGGTCGCCAGGCCGGCGTGGGCGAGGCCAGCACGGGCCGGCCGGTGAGCGAGCGGCGGCGAGCACGGCCCCGTGTGGGCGGGCGCGCATGAGCGCGCGGCAGGGCTGCAGCAGGGAGGCCGCGCACGGCGAGGATGACTCGGGCGCGGGGGGGGGCTCGGCGCAGAGGGCGCGCGGGGCACGGTGAGCGCGTGCGGGCGCCGGCGAGGCGCCGGCGTGCCGGAGCGCAGACGGCGCGGTGAGCGAGCGAGGGGGAGAGAGGAGAGGTCGGGGCTCACAAGGGGGAGTAGGGAACGGGGCAGTGGGCTCGACGGAGTTCGGGGAAGTCCGACGAGGGAGATCCGGCGAGGACGACGAGGCGACGGCGATGTAGCTCCGGGCGAGGTCCCACGGCGGCGGTGCGGGCTCCAGGCAGCGTCCGTGAGGTGGTATGGCGAGGAGGGGACGAGGAGGAGGACGGTGAGGCGGCAGTCCGGTGGGGAGGCGGCGGGACGGCGTCGAGCGGCGACGGCGGGCCGTCCACGGGCGCTGGGGACGGCGGGTACGAGGCGCACGGCGTGCGGTTGAGGTGGCCGACGCGGTCCAGGCGGCGTGGGGCGCAGGGGAGTGCGGGAGGGGCGGCGTCGGCGTCGGGCCCGATCCCGATTGGATCGGGGGGAGAGGGAGAAAGCGAGTGGGGGGGGAAGGGCGAGTGGGTGGCTGTCGGTTAGGGTTTGGGGGAGGGAGTGGATAAGGAGGGGGGTAGCGGGGTGGGCCGGCCGGCCGGGCCTGGGGGTGTTGGCCCAGTTGGGCCACGGCCCGGGGGGGGGGGTTGCTCTTATTTTTGTTTTCTGTTTTCTCTTTTGTATTTTCTTTATTTTCCTCTTTTCTTTTCTGTTTTATTTTTGTTTCCTATTATTTTAGGTTCTGTAAAAATATATACTTTGCATCTAATTTGAACATTTCGATTTAGTCCAACGCCACAAAAGTCTAGACCCCAATTAATTTGGTTTGATATTTTATCAATCTATAAAGGCATTTAAATAATCAGGTTTGCTAATATTTAAATCATTTTAGTGCATTAAAACACATAATAAAAGTGTGGTTCCTTCACAAATATTTAGTAAGGATTATTTGCCACAAACCGAACATTTTGGTTTTAATGTTTCAAAAGTTTTGTTGTTTGCCTTTCTTTCAAATTTGAATTTGGATCGGTTCTGAACTAACGCGAGATTACGACAGTAACTTTGATGGCTTGGCACCATTAACACGTGATTACTATAGCCTAATTATCCGGGCGTCACAATTCTCCTCCACTACAAGAAATCTCGTCCCGAGATTTAAGAGGGGGTATAAGGGGGAAGGTCTGGTTACGAAATCCTAACGAATCTTCTCAGTCTTGGTTTCTCTTCTTGAAGAGGTCGATCCATTACATTGACATCTTCATTTCTCTGCTTCAGGTCATCATGGTGATGTCGTCCTTTGCTTCCTTTGCTTCAGGATCTCCAACGTACTTACGAATAGGTAAGGGGCAGCTTGACTACGACAGAATGCTTGTGAGGGATACAACCTGGGGGTTAACCCATGAATGAGCATAAGATTATCTCTCGAGTTGAACATATAAAATACCTCAAGAGTAAGGTACGAAGGTACAATAAGAGGTTCCAAGCGGATAAATAGTTGCTCGAAGTCTGAACCAGAGTGAGAAAGGGGTTCAGAGTAGCGAGAGTAAGTATGGCGTGTGATACCAGAATAGAGCATTAGGAAGGTGGCTCATGAATTACACACGAAACCAAGAGTAAGGGATAACTTTGTCAACAAGGTGTACAGGAGAGTCAGGTTTCGATCCTGTGGAACTGTGGGTTATGGGCCCACCATATGGGTTAAATGTAGGAAGGGGGATGACGTCTTGCACGATCATGTAAGAAGGGCAAGTCAGAGGATAGTCTGTCGGTTATGTCGGCAACAACATAGGTACCAAGGGCGAGGGTTGAAGAGAACCATTTTCCTGCTCGTTGAACGAGGCGGACCAATAGGCAAGGTTCTCGTCCATCGGTGGTTACCGGAATGTCATCAACAATAGTAATAGGGTCTTACTTACAGAGTGGTACAACGAGGTGCTTACCTAAGCAGGGGATTATCACTACTTAGATTATATAGGTCACAAGAAGGGTCAAATAGACCCATGGAAAGGAAATGTGATCATTAGGTTAAACAGAACAATGGAAAGGAAAAATATGTTTAAACACATATTTCGGCGGTATATCCTTCCCAAGGATAAGCAGAGCATGATATCCATGACAGGATATAATGTAGAAAACCCTTTAGGTAAGGGGAGAGAAATTTCATGACATTACCCATACAACGGTGTTCGGATAATTGAGCAAGAAACATTTAGCATTGGGCTTCGGATGTTCTTGTTGAAAATCAGAGTATCGCAGACATGCTTCGAGATAGCATTGACATGGCCTTCAGGTGAAGATCAGACTTTGGAATCACGAAGGATCCATCTGGAATAACTTGTAGAATCAGTATTACAATTCCCTCATGGATGAATGGATAACCCTGCTGAAAAGGAATCTATAATGATAGGTCCTCCAGCCGGGGGGGGGGGGGTGCTAGGCATGACATCATGTTACCGGGTCATCAAAGGATCAACATCATAACTCTTGGAAAGTTGTCCCCAACCATCATATCTGACCGAGATTCATATCCAATTGGTGTCATGAAACCTCAGACTCAGGGGGTCCGAGAGGAAAAAGGTGCAACACAAATCGTTGAAATGGCATTGCAAGCTTCTCGGGAGATGAACTATGGGAGCGGGTTTCTGAAGCAATAGTTCACCATTAAACCAAGGAGAGGACAAGGAGGTGTTTGGTGAACTCAACGGCAATTCACCGAGATTCCCAAAAGATGGATTTCCACCATTAAGTGAACAAGGAGATAACATTTGTCAGATCAAATGATATAAGGAAGTATGCTCGAGGAAGACATACACAATTAAACATTGGTTGAAGGGTGCGCCCGAAGTACGGGTTAGGTTGCACGACCAATGTTAGAATGGTGATTCAATTAGCGAAGGACTTAGAATGAACTATCGCCCATTCACTTCAAAGCAATAGGGTTGCTAGAAGTTTTGAATTCACACGTCATAGCTCAATTGTCGGTATTCCGGTTGAAAACAATACGGGGGCCAAGGAATGAACGAAGATGGCAAGAAGTATTATGATATCAAGAATTCTTAAGAGGTGGTGAAATTCTCACCACATTCTTGACAAAAAGAGATGGTAATACTTCCGAGGTAAGGAAGATCAACTGCTGGGTAGCAGGGATCTCAAGGTTTACACAAAACACGAACAAGTTGTGTTGAATGGAAGGCAATAAAGTGGTCGATGAGAACAGGAATCATCGAGGTGCAAGGATGGTATTACCCATCATGAATTCAATTGAATTCCTGGAAGAGCTCATAAGGTTGATGATGATCACGACACAATTGTCGAGAGATTTCATGAAGATGTAATCAATCAGCGACGACATCAAGCCGATGGAATGATGAAGCAAGAGGTTATTGGAACCACAGTTACGACACAAACTCGAACTCAAGTTTGTTGTTTAAGGTGAAATGGTATGACGAGGAAAATCGATGTAAGCTTAGCTATCGTCGCAAATTGGTGCTCCGAGAATAAGGACCAGGTAGCACAGTTTGAAATCATCAAGATAATGATATAGCTAAACAGGCTAGGAATGGCGTGATCGGGTACAAACTCGTACTTATAGAAGCTTACTGGAGAGTTGTTGAACTGTAGTGCGGACTCGGTTCAGTTATCGGTGTCTTTGAGTGTCTAATAACTCAGAGCCCGTGGAAAAATTGGAATCAGTGGGAAGGTAGCACTTGATGAAGAACTCATAAGAAGTTATGCAGTTCCATGATAATCTCGAGATTCCAGGGGGGTAATACTCGACGACAGATCAAAGTAGAGGTTGGAATAGGGTATTGCTTTGTAGAAGACAAGTGCTTAAACTTGTCCGAGAAAAGGTATTTACAGGAGAACATGGTCAGAACCACGATTGCAAAAGGCCGGATCCCAGATATAAGAACTTATACCAAGGGAATAATTAATTTAAGAGAAGCTTTAATGATAAGATCTACAACGTGTCCATGGGCATGAACACAGAGTTCAAGGTCGACTCCCACTTCTTCAATGTATAACCTTTCATTCCTGCTCTAGATAAAATGATTCCAGTGTCACAACCTACCTGGTGAATTACCAGAGCAGTATGACCCGTGAAAACTTTCGAGTTCACACTGATTAAGGAAGGCATCGGTTCAACCCATTGGGGCATTTAAGGAACATATGCTACAAACTTCCAAGGTAAATAACACAAGCTCGAAAGCAGAGCAAGGTTAAAAAAAAAGGAGAGGATACAATTTACCAAAGGCATTATGTATCAGAGAAAGAACTCACAAGGTGATTAATTATGAAGGACACTATCGGATAATAATCCAACAGTGGATATGGCGATCCACAACGGGGCTGACGTGAGTATCGGTACTCAACCAGAAGAAGAAGAATGCAAGGAGATCAGAAGATAGAAACAACTGACTAATTCAAAGCTTAATTGCAAAGGAATTATGAATTCCATGTCAAGGGATCAGAAGCAATGCTCTGATTAGGAATGGGTAAGTTGAATAGCCTTAGGGTACAATCAACGACAATTGGATTGGTCGAGAACCAATTCCAGTTAAAAGAATGGAAGCTCAGCCGGAAAGGTAATTTATAAGGATCAATGATGATTGCGTGTATTCGCAACATATTGAGTCAACAGACTCAAAATGATAATGACAAGGAATGTCAATAAGATTTCTATACTTATGGGATTAATCATAATGAAAGCAAACAAGAAATTCCAGAGCAATAGGTTGCTGAGGACTTTCGGAAGGTCGAATGGTATTTTGAAGACTTTTGTGAAATACATGAATCAACTGGGGATGAGTGGATACTCGATAAGTGCGAGAAATTATTTGAAGGGGTATTCATGTGGCAAAGAACTGCTAGGCAGTAGCCACAAAGTATTCTCGGAACAATAGAGAAAACTTCGGGGTATCTTGTAATAACAAGATCAATGGGGAATGATCGTATGAATGGCAAGTGTAAGTAGTTTTCCATACGGATTTATCGGTGGTCGGGAATAGCAAAAGCGATGGGCACAAAGTCTCGAGAGAATATCAAAGAGTATCTCCGAAATCTTCTGGTGCAGTCGGTGATCATCCGGACTGAAGGGCCCCTCCGGTAGAAAGTATTTTCGAGAACCTAAAAGTTAGAATTTAGTAAAAATCGTTTAACCCGAATAGAAGAGAGTTCAGAATTCCCAGAGTAAAGGTCGAGGAGTAAAAGATCCTAATACCACCGAATTGGCGACGTGGGCCCATGGGCCACACAGCCATGTTAGTAAAAGTTTTTCAACGACTAGACTCGACTTCGGCCAAGGAGTTGGAAAGGGGGATTCCTACAGGCAGTCGGCTCTGATACCAACTTGTGACGCCCCCGATTTAATCGTACACTAATCATGCACGCAAACGTGTACGATCAAGATCAGGGACTCACGGGAAGATATCACAACACAACTCTAAAACATAAATAAGTCATACAAGCATCATAATACAAGCCAGGGGCCTCGAGGGCTCGAATACAAGTGCTCGATCATAGACGAGTCAGCGGAAGCAACAATATCTGAGTACAGACATAAGTTAAACAAGTTGCCATAAGATGGCTAGCACAAACTGGGATACAGATCGAAAGAGGCGCAGGCCTCCTGCCTGGGATCCTCCTAACTACTCCTGGTCGTCGTCAGCGGGCTGCACGTAGTATTAGGCACCTCCGGGGTAGTAGTCGTCGTCGACGGTGGCGTCTGGCTCCTGGACTCCAGCATCTGGTTGCGACAACCAGAAAGAAAGGAAAGGGGAAAAAAGGGGGGAGAAAGCAACCATGAGTACTCATCCAAAGTACTCGCAAGCAAGGAACTACACTACATATGCATGGGTATATGTGTAAGGAGGCCATATCGGTGGACTGAACTGCAGAATGCCAGAATAAAAGGGGGATAGCTAGTCCTATCGAAGACTACGCTTCTGGCAGCCTCCGTCTTGCAGCATGTAGAAGAGAGTAGATTGAAGTCCTCCAAGTAGCATCTCCAAGTAGCATCTCATAGCATAATCCTACCCGGCGATCCCCTCCTCATATCCCTGAGGGAGAGCGACTACCGGTTGTATCTGGCACTTGGAAGGGTGTGTTTTATTAAGAATCCGGTTCTAGTTGTCATAAGGTCAAGGTACAACTCCAAGTCGTCCTGTTACCGAAGATCACGGCTATTCGAATAGATTAACTTCCCTACAGGGGTGCACCACATAACCCAACACGCTCGATCCCATTTGGCCGGACACACTTTCCTGGGTCATGCCCGGCCTCGGAAGATCAACACGTCGCAGCCCCACCTAGGCACAACAGAGAGGTCAGCACGCCAGTCTAAATCCTATGCGCGCAGGGGTCTGGGCCCATCGCCCATTGCACACCTGCACGTTGCGTACGCGGCCGGTGAGCAGACCTAGCAACCTCCATTACAAAGGAAGTTGCGTTAACGCAGTCCAACCCAGCGCGCGCCACTCAGTCGCTGACGTCAAGAAGGCTTCGGCTGATACCACGACGCCGGGATGCCCATAACTACTGCCGCGTAGATGGTTAGTGCGTATAGGCTCGTAGCCGACTCAGATCAAATACCAAGATCTCGTTAAGCATGTTAAGTATCCACGAACGCCAAACAGGGCCAGGCCCACCTGTCTCCTAGGTGGTCTCAACCTGCCCTGCCGCTCCGCCACAAAGTAATAGTCGGGGGCCGTCGGGAACCCAGGCCCACCTCTACCGGGATGGAGCCACCTGCCCCTTCAGCCCCCATCTCCTAACAGTATCACAGGTAATGTAACTGTGTAAAGTATATGGTATACGCCCGTGATCACCTCCCAAAGTGATCACAGCCCAGTAGTATAGCATGGCAGACGGACAAGAGTGTAGGGCCACTGATGGAACACTAGCATCCTATACTAAGCATTTAGGATTGCAGGTAAGGTATCAACAGATGTAGCGACAATGTCAGGCTATGCATCAGAATAGGATTAACGAAAGCAGTAACATGCTACACTACTCTAATGCAAGCAGTATAGAGGAGAATAGGCGATATCTGGTGATCAAAGGGGGGGCTTGCCTGGTTGCTCTGGCAAGAGAGAGGGTTCGTCAACTCCGTAGTCGAACTGGTCAGCAGCAGCGTCGGTCTCGTAGTCTACCAGAGAGAAGAGGGGGAAGAAATAATGAATACAGAGCAAACAAAGCATCACAAAATATAACAAGGCAATACGCGGTGTTCGGTGTGCCCTAACGCGGTAGTAGGTGATACCGGTGAAGGGGGAAAAACATCCGGGAAAGTATTCCCGGGGTTTCGTGTTTTCGGGCAGAGGAGCCGGAGGGGGAAAGTTGCGGGTTCGATAGGTTAGAGGTGTGTGGTGGACGAACGGGCTGCGTATCCGGAATCGTCTCGTCGTTCTGAGCAACTTTCGTGTTGAAAATATTTTAATCCGAGTTACGGATTAAAAGATATGATTTTCTAAAGATTTTATTAATTTCTGGAATTTATTTAATTATTTAATTAATTCGGAAAATGGATTTATGACGTCAGCATGACGTCATGCTGACATCAGCAGTCAACAGGGGTTGACTGGGTCAAACTGACGCGTGGGTCCAATGGGACCCACCTGTCATGCTCTGTTAGGTTAATTAGGATTTAGTTAAACTAATTACTGTTTAGTTAGACTAACAGGTTAATTAGATTAATTAAGCAGGATTAATTAACTTAATTAATTTAGTTAATTAATTAATTAACTATTTATATATATATATTTAATTCTTTTTCTTTTTCATTTTTTTTAAACGTTCTGGGGGCGTGGGCCCCCCCGTTCAGTGGCACAGAGGCCATTCAGGGCGCGGGCGACGGGTAACGGGCGCGCCCCGTTCGGGCGCACGCCCAGGGGCATGCGGGCGTGGGCGGCGGACCTGGCAGGTCGCCAGGCCGGCGTGGGCGAGGCCAGCACGGGCCGGCCGGTGAGCGAGCGGCGGCGAGCACGGCCCCGTGTGGGCGGGCGCGCATGAGCGCGCGGCAGGGCTGCAGCAGGGAGGCCGCGCACGGCGAGGATGACTCGGGCGCGGGGGGGGGGCTCGGCGCAGAGGGCGCACGGGGCACGGTGAGCGCGTGCGGGCGCCGGCGAGGCGCCGGCGTGCCGGAGCGCAGACGGCGCGGTGAGCGAGCGAGGGGGAGAGAGGAGAGGTCGGGGCTCACAAGGGGGAGTAGGGAACGGGGCAGTGGGCTCGACGGAGTTCGGGGAAGTCCGACGAGGGAGATCCGGCGAGGACGACGAGGCGACGGCGATGTAGCTCCGGGCGAGGTCCCACGGCGGCGGTGCGGGCTCCAGGCAGCGTCCGTGAGGTGGTATGGCGAGGAGGGGACGAGGAGGAGGACGGTGAGGCGGCAGTCCGGTGGGGAGGCGGCGGGACGGCGTCGAGCGGCGACGGCGGGCCGTCCACGGGCGCTGGGGACGGCGGGTACGAGGCGCACGGCGTGCGGTTGAGGTGGCCGACGCGGTCCAGGCGGCATGGGGCGCAGGGGAGTGCGGGAGGGGCGGCGTCGGCGTCGGGCACGATCCCGATTGGATCGGGGGGGAGAGGGAGAAAGCGAGTGGGGGGGGGAAGGGCGAGTGGGTGGCTGTCGGTTAGGGTTTGGGGGAGGGAGTGGATAAGGAGGGGGGTAGCGGGGTGGGCCGGCCGGCCGGGCCTGGGGGTGTTGGCCCAGTTGGGCCACGACCCGGGGGGGGGGTTTGCTCTTATTTTTGTTTTCTATTTTCTCTTTTGTATTTTCTTTATTTTCCTCTTTTCTTTTCTGTTTTATTTTTGTTTCCTATTATTTTAGGTTCTGTAGAAATATATACTTTGCATCTAATTTGAACATTTCGATTTAGTCCAATGCCACAAAAGTCTAGACCCCAATTAATTTGGTTTGATATTTTATCAATCTATAAAGGCATTTAAATAATCAGGTTTGCTAATATTTAAATCATTTTAGTGCATTAAAACACATAATAAAAGTGTGGTTCCTTCACAAATATTTAGTAAGGATTATTTGCCACAAACCGAACATTTTGGTTTTAATGTTTCAAAAGTTTTGTTGTTTGCCTTTCTTTCAAATTTGAATTTGGATCGGTTCTGAACTAACGCGAGATTACGACAGTAACTTTGATGGCTTGGCACCATTAACACGTGATTACTATAGCCTAATTATCCGGGCGTCACAATAACCTAGTAGACCCACAAGTCAGCCTCAACAATGTGGAAAATAGCATACAACTCATCTGCCATTATTGCTAATAAATGTACAGCCCATTGGCTAATTCTTAAGGATTGTTTTGAAGCCCGTATTCTTTTTGTTACCATTACAGCCCATATTCTGGCCACGGTAAAAATTCAACGAAATTTTCATATTTTGGTGTGGCCCAAACTGTTTTTAATCCTGAAATTTCAAATCATGTTCAAACTAATTTAAAATAATAAATTTATGTCAATTTTCCCTGCAAAAAAATTAAATTCAAAATCTCGAAATCTTAAAAAAAGACATTTGAAACTAATTGCCGATTTGCTGTGTTTTTAAAATTTAAATCCCAGTTCTTACTACTTCATTTTGTGGGCAAGCGAATACATTGCTCTTGTCTTGAAAGATTTGCAGCCCAGCATGGTTGAGAAAGCAAGTAGGCCTCTGTTGGGTATTTCTTTAAAAAATTAGTACTGGGCTAGCCATTTTCATAAAGAAAAAAAACACAACTGGGATTATCATGTGGTAAACATAAAATAAAACCCTGGATAAACGGGCCAGAGCCCCTGCACAACCCCGTTGTTACCCTGGTCCGTCTCTAAAACAAGTAAATAACGACCGCTTGTTCCTAAAAAAGGTTAATAACAACTGCGCAACATGTTGGGTCCCTGGTGTCAGCTGCTCGTTTTGCATAATTCTCTCATTTATTGACTACGGTGACAATGGTATGGGACCCAGATGTCCAACCATTAGGAGGAACCATTTTTTGGGCTCATAATAATGAGGCACTTGCTTGTGTACTATCATGACCCTGGTGGGTCCCTACTATTATCCTCTACATGTACAGTCGTCTCCATATTCCTCTCGGTTGTTGACAACGCCAGACGGTGGCACACCGCTCATGGCAAGCGAACCAAGGCGGAGGACGACATCAAGGCCTCGGGCGTGAACGAACAAGAGTTGTGGAAGATGCGGCAGTCTAGTCGCAGGCAGAGGGGAGTACGAGGGTTGACTTGTTCCAGTGCGGGTGCGTGTTGGGGCTGATGTCACCGGAGAATAACATGATGTGTGGGGGAATAGAGGAACGGATTGGCCAACGTTTGACGGTACGGTTGGGAGGCGGAGGCGCAGCCAGTCGTGGGAGGCGGGAGCAGGCAGGACCGACGGGGTGGTTTGGTTTGGGCGGCTGCAGGAAGAATACAAGAGATAGAAGATACAAGACAGATGTTGGATGTCAATCCAACGACTGGTAGGAAGAATCATTTGTTGACTAGTAAGTCAATATCACCTTGGATAGACTTTTTCCTCGTGGGTCCCAAATGTCAAAAACCAAATCTGTCACGACCATGCAACCTTTCTTATGAAAATTTACAACCCATTTGGTGTGCTAGTTCAAAATAAGTTTGTGGGTGCTGGTGGGGGCTAATCACTTGGGTTCATTAATGCACAATGAGCTCAAGTAGTCGGCGAGAGTGATGTTATTTCCTTGGTTGGGATTTGTTACAACATTTCTCTCTTAATTAAACAAATAGCAAGGCATTTGCCTTGTTTCAAAGAAAATATGACAGTCACAGCTGAGTTGAAAATGGCAACAACATCTAACTCCATCTTAAAACTATAGAAAAGCACGAGGGTTAATTGTTCATCAGGTTTAGACAAAACCCAGATTGAAAGGGGCAACAACATCTAACTCCAGCACTGTTTTCGGTAGTCACAATCAAGTGGATCAGTCAGGTCCATAGAATGAACATCCTGGGTCGTCAAATTTACTGGATTATGACCACAAGATGTTGTAAATAGAAGTCCAGCACATTCAGAAGCCCTTTTGTCCACCTGAAACTCCTTTTTTTTGCTCTTCGACATAGCTATCTGTCAAAACCATGCCGCTGATAAACTTAAGCCTTATGGACAATAGTAACCTCGCATTCAGCAGGAAGAATCACTACTGGAGGATGCTACTAACGCGGCACTACAATCAGAGACCCTTCGATAAAATAGTGTGCAATGCATTAATCACAAACAGTGATGTAAAAAATCTTCAAAAAGAAGCAAAACGGTTTGCAATGGTGGAGACATCGAACAGGGTTCAGATTTTAGTTGTGTGTGCGATGCGGGGCATATGGTTGATCCATACGAACTGTTTACGATGAGATAGAACAACACAAACGGGCAGTCATATCAAGGTGTGTGTGATATATGGCATACAGTTCACTCGGATTAATTGTTTGTGATTAGACAGCACAACAAAAATGGACAGCTAGATCAAGGTGTGTGTGATATATGGCATACCGTTCACTCGGACGAACTGTTTTCGATTAGGGAACAGAATAGAAATGGTTCAACTTAAGATGTGTGTGATATGTGGCATAGAGTTCACATAGATGAACTTTTTGCGATGAGCCAAAAGAACACAAACGATTGGTGTAAAAGAAATGTGTGTGATACGTGGCAAACAGCCCACTCGGATGAACTATTTGCAATGAGAAATTATAACACAGATGGTTACTCCAGTTAATTCGTGTGCGATTCTGTGTGTACAAAAAACTTTGAAAAATGCAAACTAGTTGCCTGCGGTGGCTAGGAGTATCACACACGATGCGTTTGTGAGTACTCGTGCGCGATGATTAGTAAGTTACACATATGTTTCCTTATGTTCACACGTGTGTGATAGATAACACGTGGCACCGCATATGGTATTTGAGTTGTGTGCTCCACTTAGTCTTCCCGTGCTCCACATGGGTGAATTGTAAAATCCCCACCTCTTCCCTCATCGGTTTCCCGCCACTAGCTAATGGCTTGCTGCATATAACCCAGGCGGAAATGCACCGTCACGACACTGTGCATAGATCTAGTCCTCACCCATCTACCATTAGTTATTCCAAGCATGCCAGGGAACGACCAAAGCTTCGACGTTGACCCCTACCTGCGTTACATCTTTGGCGAGGAGAACGAGCTGGAGTAGGTGGGGGAGCAAGAGCTTCATCGGCTGGTACAAGCACCATGGCCCATCGGCAGCTCTGTCGATGTGACAGTCCTTGGACGCACAATTGACATACTGGAGAGGAAATGTGATGAGTAGTTTGCCATCTGATAACCCACAAGTGTAGGGGATCACAACAACTTTCGAGGGTAGAGTATTCAACCCAAATTTGTTGATTCGACACAAGGGGAGCCAAAGAATATTATTAAGTATTAGCAGTTGAGTTGTCAATTCAACCACACCTGGATAACTTGGTATATGCAACAAAGTATTTAGTAGCAAAGTAGTATGATAGTAATGGTAACAGTGGCAAAAGTAAAGATAATAGTTTTGTAGTAATTGTAATAATAGCAACTGAAAAGTAAATAAGCAAAGCACAATATGTGAAAAGCTCGTAGGCATTGGATCAGTGATGGATAATTATGTCGGATGCGATTCCTCATGTAATAGCTATACCATAGGGTGACACAGAACTAGCTCCAATTCATCAATGTAATGTAGGCATGTATTCTGAATATAGTCATACATGCTTATGGAAAAGAACTTGCATGACATCTTTTGTCCTAGCCTCCCGTGGCAACGGGGTCCTAGTGGAAACTAAGGGATATTAAGGCCTCCTTTTAATAGAGAACCGGAACAAAGCATTAGCACATAGTGAATACATGAACTCCTCAAACTATGGTCATCACCAAGAAGTATCCCGATTATTGTCACTTCGGGGTTGTCGGATCATAACACATAATAGGTGACTATAGACTTGCAAGATAGGATTAAGAACTCACATATATTCATGAAAACATAATAGGTTTAGATCTGAAATCATGGCACTTGGGCCCTAGTGACAAGCATTAAGCATAGCAAAGTCATAGCAACATCAATCTTAGAACATAGTGGATACTAGGGATCAAACCCTAACAAAACTAACTTGATTACATGGTAAATCTCATCCAACCAATCACTGTCCAGCAAGCCTACGATGGAATTACTCACGCACGGCGGTGAGCATGATGAAATTGGTGATGGAGGATGGTTGATGATGACGACGGCGATGAATCCCCCTCTCCGGAGCCCCGAACGGACTCGAGATCAGCCCTCCCGAGAGAGATTAGGGCTTGGCGGCGGCTTCGTATCATAAAACGCGATGAAACTTTCTCTCTGATTTTTTCCCCTGCGAAACAGAATATATGGAGTTGGAATTGAGGTCGGTGGAGCATCAGGGGCCCACGAGACATGGGGCGCGCCCAGGGGGGAGGGTGGACCCCAACCCTCGTAGACAGGGTGTGGGCCCCTGGCCTTGATTCTTTCGCCAGTATTTTTTATATTTTCCAAAACTTATCTCCGTGGATTTTCAGGTCATTCTGAGAACTTTTGATTTCTACACAATAAACAACATCATGGCAGTTCTGCTGAAAACAACATCAGTCCGGGTTAGTTTTATTCAAATCATGCAAGTTAGAGTCCAAAACAAGGGCAAAAGTGTTTGGAAAAGTAGATACGTTGGAGACGTATCAACTCCCCCAATCTTAAACCTTTGCTTGTCCTCAAGCAATTCAGTTGATAAACTGAAAGTGATAAAGAAAAACTTTTACAAACTCTGTTTGCTCTTGTTGTTGTAAATATGTAAAGCCAGCATTCAAGCTTTCAGCAAAGATTATGAACTAACCATACTCACAATAATACTTAGGTCTCACATTTACTTATACCAATGGCATATTCAGCTAGCGAGCAATAATAATAAAACTCGGATGACAACACTTCCTCAAAACAATCATAATATGATATAACAAGATGGTATCTCACTAGCCCTTTCTGAGACCGCAAAACATAAATGCAGAGCACCTTTAAAGATCAAGGACTGACTAAACATTGTAATTCATGGTAAAGGAGATCCAGTCAAGTCATACCCAATATAAACTAATAGCAATGAACGCAAATGACAGTGTGCTCTCCAGCGGGTGCTCCTTAATAAGAAGGTGATGACTCAACATAAAAGTAAATAGAGATGCCAGAGCTCGATTTTAAAATAGAGATAAATAACATTTTGAGCGGCATACTTTCACTGACAACTATGAGCGGCATACTACTGTTCGCACATGAACACGTCACCGTGTACCTCCAATGCCGAGGGTGATGCACCATAGCTCACGTCGAAGGAGACCTGCCGGAAGCGCGGTACGCAGGCAATCCGACGGATGCTTTTGTAGACCCGAAACCCCACATGCCCGGGAGGGACCCCGTCAGGGCGCGCGACGGCTATGGGCTGCCCTAGGTCGGCCTGACCGCCCCTAGGGCCTTGTGGATCGCTGCCCTGCAACTAGAAGAACGAACGAAGAACGAGGAAGAAGAAGAATGAGGGAGAGAGATAAAGGTAAAGATAAAAGATGATAGATTGATTCTTCAATTGTGTGTTGTTATTCAATCGGACGTCACCTCTTACATATATATGAGGCGGCTGGACTTTCCGTACAAGAAAAGGACTCAAATCCCGTCCAAAACATCAAAAGATAACCTGACTCGGACTACGAGGGCCGGAACTTCCGGTCAGCCCGGAACTTCCGGGCTAAAATTACATCAATTTGCCCTCTTGCAAAGCTCCTGCAGGTCGCATATGGCTTCGAATCGCGATGGTCCCAAAAGCAAAGTTGTAGACCTTGCAATGTAGAAAAATTCATTAGTTGAACACTTTTTCATCCGAGGCCATCTTGATGTCGAAACTGGCCCCGCAAATCTGTAAATAGTGTTAAAATTCCAGTTTTCGGGGTGCTCCGCGTGCAAACTTTCGGTTTAGCCCGGAACCTCCCCAGAAGTTTTGCCCGGAACTTCCGGGGCAGATTTATGCAGAACACTGTTTTGGCTCTAACTTTTGCATACGAACTCCGATTTAGACGTTTCTTATATCAAAATCGATCATTTTGACGAGACGAAGAAAATATGTGTAGAAACTGTTCTCGTATGAGGCCATCTTGGGAGCGTAATCAGCCGAATAGTATTCTGAATACAAAATCCCAGTGCTTCAAACACAACTTCGGACTTAGAGATGCGATCGGATGGCTATGGCCCAAATATCAAAGTTTCTCCTTTTGACGATACGGAACTTTCTCACTTTGAGCACTTTTCCATTTGAGACCATCTTAATTAAGTTCTTGACCATGCCAAAATCTGGTGTCAACAACTACATGCATTATACGCGGTTCCCAAACAAAATGGTAAAAGTTTATACTCCCCCACCACCAACAAGCATCAATCCATGGCTTGCTCGAAACAACAAGTGCCTCCAACTAACATAATCCCTAGGGGAGTTTTGTTTAATTATTTTGATTTGCTTTGATCTTTTTGGATCATGGGACTGGGCATCCCGGATACCGGCCCTTTTTCGTGAATGAGGAGCGGAGTCCACTCCTCTTGAGAATAACCCACCTAGCATGGAAGATACAGACAGCCCTAGTTGAAACATGAGTTGCTCGAGCATACAAAATATAATTTCATTTGAAGGTTTGGAGTTTGGCACATACAAATTTACTTGGAACGGCAGGTAGATACCGCATATAGGAATATATGATGGACTCATATGGAACAACTTTGGGGTTTAAGGAGTTTGGATGCACAAGAAGTATTCCTGCTTAGTACAGGTGAAGGCTAGCAAAAGAGTGGGAAGCGACCAACTGAGAGCGACAACAGTCATGAACATGCAATAAAATTAATTCACACCAAGTACAAGCATGAGTATGATATAATCTACCATGAACATAAATATCGTGAAGGCTATGTTGATTTGTTTCAACTACATGCATGAACATGTGCCCAGTCGAGTCACTGAATTCATTCAAAGGAGGATACCATCCTATCATACTACATCATAATCATTTTAATAGCATGTTGGCACGCTAGGTAAACCATTATAACTCATAGCTAATTAAGCATGGCACAAGCAACTATAATCTCTAAATGTCATTGCAAATATGTTTACTTCATAATAAGCTGAATCAGGAATGATGAACTCATCATATTTACAAAAACGAGAGAGGTCGAGTTCATACCAGCTTTTATCATCTCAATCAGTCCATCATATATCGTCATTATTGCCTTTCACTTGCACGACCGAACGATGTGTATAATAATAATAGTGCATGTGCATTGGACTAAGCTGTAATCTGCAAGCATTCAACTCAAGAGAGAAGAAAAAATAATATGGGCTCTAAGTTAAATAAACAATCATGCATATGAGAGACACTAAACATTTTCAATATGGTCTTCTCCTCTCGACCCCCAAAGGAAAGAAAAAAATAAAACTATTTACATGGGAAAGCTCCCAACAAGCAAAAGAAGAACAAAAAATATTTTTGGGTTTTCGTTTAATTACTACTACAAGCATGGAAATTAACCTAACTCTTTTTTTGGTTTTTCTTAATGTTTATCAAACACACAAGAACAAAGCGAGAAAAAGAAAATTAAACTAGCATGGATAATGCAATGAAATAGTATGAGCATCGACAGCTAGAATAGTGTGTGAACATGAATGTAAAGTCGGTGAGAAATACATACTCCACCAAGCTTAGGCTTTTGGCCTAAGTTGGTCTATTGCCAAGGACCGAGGCTACTCTCCCCGGTGTACTAAGGGGTGTAATGAGGATACCACTAAATAGCGATCTCCTCCGGATCCCACTGGTAAGATGATGAATGATAAGGGTCCAGTGAAGGTTCTGGCTCAGGCTCAGGCTCTGGAGTGGATGCTTGGCCTCGATGAGTGTACACCGCCTCCGGTGTAACAAGATAATTAACTGCAGTCAAATCAAACAACAGAGGCGCAGGCAGAATAATAGTCTCATTGTGTTTCTTATTAAATCTCAGGTTATACAGAAGCATCTTATCTTTGTTGTCAACAATAAACTCATGCGCTACCATGCTCCTGTAATCTAAAATGTAAGGAGGCAATATTGTCTCCTCTTTTTCAAGGTGCCTAATAGGTATCTCAAAATGTTTAGCAAGACGTGCAACATAGATACCTCCAAAGATGGGG
This sequence comes from Triticum aestivum, assembly GCF_018294505.1. NCBI lineage: Eukaryota > Viridiplantae > Streptophyta > Magnoliopsida > Poales > Poaceae > Triticum > Triticum aestivum. Next base: position 320,864,169 of record NC_057798.1, read on the forward strand.
CCCTTTGTACGGTACAGGCTTAGCCGTTTAGCAATAATGGCACCCATACTAAAACTGTTATCACCAAACAAGGCATGGAGAAGAATAATAATATCAGGAACATTGAAGTGTCCACTATTTCCATGACCAATTAAGCATCGACTAGCAAATATTGCAAAGTAGCATAAAACAGGAAAGTGTATGCTAGAGATTCTCGCATCGGAACCCTTCTTCAGATCCCCTACAGTAATGGTGTTAACAAAGCCATCCACATCTTTACGATGTGGTTTATCTAATTTACCCTCAAAGGGTATTCTACATACCGCGCAAAAATTGCATAAAGACATTTCCCTGAATCCATCATATAAATGGAACGATACTGAAGGAGGTGATTTCTTAGGATAGTAATAAAAGTTTTGCACAAAAGTATTGGTGAGTATGAGATACTGATCGATCCGGTCGTGGAGGGAGTCGGTGAGGCCTGCATTTTCAATCAAAGAGTAAAAGTCTTCATAAATCCCGGCTTCTCTCAAAAATCATCGCAGGGCCATTCACACGGTCGTACTTCCGCTACGCGAGGAAGATTATACTTGGCCTTTTCCTTCTCTTTAGCTTGTTTATCCTGGGAGCCTTGGCTAGAAGATCCCCTCATAAATCTCCTTAACATTTTCTGAAATTTTAGAAATTTCAAAATAAAAGTGAATAAAACTAAATAAGATTGGTAGCAACTACTCCTATAAGTGCCTAGAGCCTATATCATGCATTAGAATTACTTGGGACCTTATAAATTTGGCATGCAAGCTCAAGAACAGGGCCACCTATGCAGCAAAAATTTGCAATGAATAAAGCACCAGAACAAAAACTAATTGGACCAATGGAGGAGTCACATACCAAGAACAACCTCCCAAAGCAGTTTTATGAATGGAGCTTTGAGCAAGGAGATCGAAAATTGCAGAAAATTGAGCTGGAACTCATGCTTGAGCTGGATGAGGATTTTTTTGGGAAGGAGATGGAGTGTGTGGGTGCAGGAATAAGTGGAGGGGGGCCACCATGGGCCCACAAGACAAGGGGGCGTGCCCAGAGGGTGTGGGCGCGCCCTCCACCCTTGTGGCCTGGTGCTTGCCCCTCCTGAAGTGTTTTCAGTGCCTAAAATCCTCAAATATTCCACAAAAAATCATACTAAATTTGCAGGGCATTTGGAGCACTTTTATTTTCGGGATATTTTTTATTGCACAGATAAATTGGAAAACAGATAGATAATACTATTTTTGCTTTATTTATTTTAAATAACAAAAAGTAAAAAGAGGGTACAGAAGGTTGTGCCTTCTAGTTTCATCCATCTCATGATCATCAAAATGAATCCACTAACAAGGTTGGTCAAGTCTTGTTAACAAACTCATTCCGAATAACACGGAACCGGAGAAATTTCAAATAACACTAGGTTACCTCAACGGGGATATGAACATCCCCAACAATAAGAATATCATACTTTTTCTTGATGGTAGGAAGAGGAAATTCAAAACCTCCAATAATGATAGTTGGAATTTTTCCAATAGAATTGATGCTATGAACTTGAGATTGTTTCCTCGAAAAGTGTACCGTATGCTCATTACCATTAACATGAAAAGTGACATTGCCTTTGTTGCAATCAATAACAGCCCATGTAGTATTCAAAAAGGGTCTACCAAGGATAATCGACATACTATCGTCCTTGGGAATATCAAGAATAACAAAGTCCGTTAAGATAGTGACATTTGCAACCACAACAGGAACATCCTCATAAATACCGACAGGTATAACAGTTGAATTATCAGCCATTTGCAAACATATTTCAGTAGGTGTCAACTTATTCAATTCAAGTCTATGATATAAAGAGAGAGGCATAACACTAACACCGGCTCCAAGATCACATAAAGAAGTTTTAACATAGTTTCTTTTAATGGAGCATGGTATAGTTGGTACTCCGGGATCTCCATGTTTCTTTGGTACTCCACCCTTAAAAGTATAATTAGCAAGCATGGTGGAAATTTCAGCTTCCGGTAACATTCTTTTATTTGTAATGATATCCTTCATATACTTAGCGTATGGATTTACTTTAAGCATATCAGTTAAGAGCATACGTAAGAAAATAGGTCTAATCATTTCAGCAAAGCGCTCAAAATCCTCATCATCCTTTTTCTTGGATGGTTTAGGAGGAAAGGGCATGGGTTTCTGAACCCATGGTTCTCTTTCTCTACCTGCTTCCTAGCAACAAAATCTCTCTTATCATAACCTTGGTTCTTTGATTGTGGGTTATCAAGATCAACAGCAGGTTCAATCTCTACTTCATTATTTTTTCTAGGTTGAGCGTCAACATGAACATTATCATTAACATTATCACCAGGTTCATGTTCATCACCGGATTGTGTTTCAGCATCAGAAATGGAAATATCATTGGGATTCTCAGGTGTGTCGACAACAGGTTCACCAGAAGCATGCAAAGTCCTATTGTTTTTCTTTTTCTTCTTTTTAGAAAAACTAGGTGCCTCTAAAATATTTCTCTGAGAATCCTGCTCGATTCTCTTAGGGTGGCCTTTAGGATACAAAGGTTCCTGAGTCATTCGACCAGTTCTAGTAGCCACTCTAACAGCAAAGTCATGTTTATTATTTAACTCATCGAGCAAATCACTTTGAGCTTTAAGTAGTTGCTAAGCTTGAGTGGTAACCATAGAAGCCTATTTGCTAATGAGTTTAAGTTCATCTTTAACTCTAGCCATCTAATCACTCAAGCGTCCTATTTCAAAAGCATTATTCTTTAATTCTCTACCAACATAAGCATTGAAACTTTCTTGTCTAGCCATAAAGTCATGAAATTCATCTAAGCATGGGCTATGAAATTTAGTAGACGAGATTTCAACTTTATCATATATATAAAGAGAATTTACCTTTACTACCTGTGTTGGGGTATCAAGACAATGTGTTTCTTCAACAGGCGGTATATTAAGACCCTGTATTTCTTCAATAGGTGGTAAATTCTTAACATCTTCAGCTTTAATACCTTTTTCTTTCATTGATTTCTTTGCCTCTTGCATATCTTCAGGACTGAGAAATAAAACACCTCTCTTCTTCAGAGTAGGTTTAGGAATAGACTCAGGAGTTGGCTCAATTGGTTCAGGAATTGCCTCAGGAATTGGCTCAGGGAGAGTCCAATTATTTTCATTAGTCAACATATTATTCAATAGCAATTCAGCTTGGTCGACTGTTCTTTCCCTGAAAACACAACCAGCACAACTATCCAAGTAGTCCTTGGAAGCATCCGTTAGTCCATTATAAAAGATATCAAGTATTTCATTTTTCTTAAGAGGATAATTAGGCAAAGCATTAAGTAACCGGAGAAGCCTCCCCCAAGCTTGTGGGAGACTCTCTTCTTTGATTTGTACAAAATTATATATTTCCCGCAAGGCAGCTTGTTTCTTATGAGCATGAAATATTTAGCAAAGAAGTAATAAATCATATCCTAGGGACTACGCACACAACCAGGATCAAGAGAATTAAACCAAGTCTTAGCATCACCCTATAAGGAGAACGGAAATATCTTAAGGATATAATAATAGCGAGACTTCTCATCATTAGTAAACAGGGTGGCTATATCATTTAACTTAGTAAGATGTGCCACAACAGTCTCAGATTCAAGTCCATAAAAAGGATCAGATTCAACCAAAGTAATTATTTCAGGATCAACAGAGAATTCATAATCCTTATCATTAACACATATAGGTGAAGTAGCAAAAGCGGGGTCAGGTTTCATCTTAGCATTAAGAGATTGCTGCTTCCATTTGGCTAATAACTTCTTAAGATCATATCTATCTTTGCAAGAAAAGATAGATCTAGCATCTTCTTCATTCATAACATAACCCTCAAGAACAACAGGCAATTCATAATCAGGGGGAGAACTTTCATCATCACTATCATCAATAATAGCATCTTCAATAATTTCATTCTCTCTAACCCTAGCAAGTTATTCATCAAGAAATTCACCTAATGGTAAAGTAGTATCACGCACAAAAGTAGTTTCATCATAAGTATCATGCATTCCAGAAGTGGCATCATCAATAACATGCGACATATCAGAATTCAAAGCAGTAGCAGGTTTACGTGTCGCAATCTTACTAATAACAAAAGGAGAATCTAGTGTAGAGCTAGATGGCAGTTCCTTACCTCCCCTCGTAGTTGAGGGCAAAATCTTAGTTCTTTCGTCTTTCAAGTTCCTCATAGTGATCAAAAGATATAAATCCCAAGTGACTCAAAGAATAGAGCTATGCTCCCCGGTAACGGCACCAGAGTCTTGATAACCCACAAGTGTAGGGGATCGCAACAGCTTTCGTGGGTAGAGTATTCAACCCAAATTTATTGATACGACACAAGGGGAGCCAAAGAATATAAATAAGTATTAGCAGTTGAGTTGTCAATTCAACCACACCTGCATAACTTAGTATCTGCAGCAAAGTATTTAGTAGCAAAGTAGTATGATAGTAATGGTAACAGTGGCAAAAGTAAAGATAATAGTTTTGTAGTAGTTGTAACAATAGCGACGGAAAAGTAAATAAGCAAAGCATAATATGTGAAAAGCTCATAGGCATTCGATCAGTGATAGATAATTATGTCAGATGCGATTCCTCATGTAATAGCTATAACATAGGGTGACATAGAAGTAGCTGCAATTCATCAATGTAATGTAGGAATGTATTTCGAATATAGTCATACGTGCTTATGGAAAAGAACTTGCATGACATCTTTTGTCCTACCCTCACATGGCAGCGGGGTCCTAGTGCAAACTAAGGGATATTAAGGCCTCCTTTTAATAGAGAACAGGAACAAAGCATTAGCACATAGTGAATACATGAATTTCTCAAACTATGGTCATCACCGAGAAGTATCCCGATTATTGTCACTTCGGGGTTGTCGGATCATAACACATAATAGGTGACTATAGACTTGCAAGATAGGATCAAGAACTCACATATATTCATGAAAACATAATAGGTTCAGATCTGAAATCATGGCGCTCGGGCCCTAGTGACAAGCATTAAGCATAGTGTCATGGCCAATATGCGACCCTATCCTAAAGGAACTCGAAAGTCCCACCAAGGATAGAAGCACATATTGAAGACGCTTTTGCAAGGTGGATATCATTACATCATACCATTACATAATAGTTGGGGATACATATAAGAGGCAAACAGTGCCACACGAATACAACAACATCATACACAAGAGCATCATCCGACTATGGATGAAACAGAAACCGTGACAGCCTGATTTTTGGCCCTTTCTTTTTCTTTTGTTTTCCCGAGGTTTTTGCCTGAGTTTTCTTTTTCCGTGGCTTTGTGGTCTGGAAACTGAAGAAGATGACCTCTTCTTTGCTTCCAGAGTGGCTTGTCATTCCCAAATCTTTACCTAGACCCTGTCATTTCCATCCTAGCCCAAATCCCAATATTCTTTTTATTGGGAACATTCCTTTTCTATTAAAGGAATAACTCAACACTACAAAAAAAATACACTTTCGTGATGATACGTGTTTGTCACAGTAGGTCGCGTTTTTTGTCATGCATGTACATCCATGACAAATGAATGACAAAATCAAGATAGTCATACCTGTGTTGTTGTACAAGTGTTCCATGACATTACCAAAATTATCATCACGGAAGTGTCCACTTCCATGACGATAAATCACGCGTCACAGAAGTGCTTTCGTCAAGGGTGACCGACACGTGGCATCCACCGTAATGGAATGCCGTTAAGCTATCGGGTCAGGTTTTGGATCCGATAACCCGTTAACAGCCCCGACCAATGGGGACTTTCCACGTGTAAAATCATCATTGGCTGGAGGAAACACGTGTCGGCTCACCGTTGGGACAGATGTCATCCACTCATTGGACAGAAGGCGCCTATGATACGTCGACACGTGACATGGCCCAATAGAGGCCCATTCCTGTGAAAAGGCCAGCCCGTTTGACTTGGTCAAAAGGTGGCGGGCCGACCCATGTAAAGCCTGTTAACGGCCTGTTCGCATATAGCCCATTTACAGCCCGCTAACCGAAGGCCCGTTACGCCCTATCCGAATTAGGCCCAGTAGCTTCATCTGGGCCACCCAATATGATTCCAGCCCGCGGTGAAACTGGCCCGTAATGAACAATGTATCACTTTATACCCATTAAGGGCTCGTTATTCCGTTGGGCCGTTTCCAGCCCATGTTATCTTTCGGCCTTCTCAGAACCCATTTATTCTTGGGCTCATTTCTAGCATTCGTTTACTTACGACCCGTTATTGTCATTTTCTGCTTATGGGCCAAATTCAGCCCGTGGTTACAGTCGGCCCGTTTGTGGTCCGTTAACACGTTGGGCCGTTTTCATATCATCATGAAATACGGCCTATTAATGATGGCCCATTATGGTCGGCCCATGAACGGACGATTCCAACTCTAGCCTATTTACGGCCATAATGCGGCATGTTATTGGCCCATGTTTGGCCAATCGATCATACTGCCCGTATAAGGCCCATTGATGATACGGCCCGTAGAAGGCCCATTGTTTCTGCAGCCCGTAGAAGGCCCATTGTTTCTACGGCCCGTAGAAGGCCCACTGTTTATATGGCCCGTAGAAGGCCCACTGTTTCTACGGCCCGTAGGTCCAGTGTCACTACAGTAAATATTAGCCCATGGTTATTGTGGCCTAGTTTTAAAAAATAGGTTATTGCAGCCACTAGCAAACCGCAGAAAAAGAACTGCACTGACTACAAGCAAACAAATAAACAAGACAACAAGGAAATAAATAAGCAATCAACTTACACTAGGCTATCACGGCTATTACACATATTACATCCACTGGGCATCAAAGTTCACCACCAGTGCAAATAAACATATAAACGCCGCAGCAAAACAAGTCCAGAACTGAAACCACTTCAGAAGAGCTCAAGAAACAATATCCTGGGTACCCATGCTGGTAAGATGCTTAGCAATCTTATTAACTTTCTCTTGTTTGGCGCTTAAGTCCTCCAGCGCTTGTTGTTGCACCAGAAAGTATGCATCTGAATTCTGCAGGGACTTCCTCAGTCCTTCGGCTTCCTGTCGCATAACATCTGATCGATGTCTTTCAACTAGAAGTTGAGATTCAAGAAGCCGAACTGATTCAGGCAACGAGTTCAAAGAGATGGTGCCAGCAGTGGTAGCTAGTAACTCGAACACTACATCAAGACAGGACTTTGGGGTTGTCTCAGTGTCCTCAATATAGTTTTTATCAGCTTTCTTGGAGACCAACAGGGATGTCTCACTATCTTGAACCTTATCTGCATTACTTCCTTTACCATTGCATAACAGGGTACTCTTCCAATATTTTATCCGCATTCTAAAAGAGAAACAAACAAACACATCTCAGGTTTACAATTAGTATATGAAACTCGTTTTGGTAAACCAGTTCAGTAGTAAGGTGGACATGATAACAACATGAAACAAACATATATCTATGAAGTATGGTCACTGTATGGTCTATGTCATTCTAGTTTATGTTGCCAAATCAAGATAGATACAGTTCGAATCATATCTATTTAAGACAAAGCAGCATAGACAGAATATAAGTGTGGGAAACTACACAGCAATAACAACACTTCTAGTGTGCATGGGATGAGAACATAACTATTTATTCAATTGAAACTGAAATCAACATAGAGCAAGTTACAACAGCAAAGAGCCAAACACGTTGAAGAAACAGGTTTAAAACATACCTGTTGCACCATTGGAGTTTCAATTGCATCCTTCAAATTTGAAATTGGTTGGTATCAATAAATACAGTGATGCAAGAGCAAAGTAGTATGAACCATAGCTACAGAACCTGACCTGAGAACAATTCTTCTTCAGCTTTAAGCGTTGACTTCGGGTTCGGAGTGGTGGTCCTCGTGATTTGGGCACTGCAGTTGCCTTACTAACTGCTCGTGTTTGGGTGCTCTGTGGTGGAGACGGTGCTGTGTCAACGGGAACTGGGTGTCTATCTACTGGGGTTGGGGTTAGAAGGGGTGTAGCTGGTTCTCTGTCCAACTGGGTAGGGGTACAATCTGCATGAGTGTGGGTTATGTGTGGTGGGGCTGATTCTTGGGCAAGTACAACCGTGGTTCTATCTACATCGACAGGTAGCACGATCTTTTCTGAAGACCATGTTTTTACTCCCACAGATACTGCCATCACTCCCTCCAATTGAAATGGCTGATAAACAAGAAAAGTAATTGAATGTACAGACATTGTAAGATAGACAGGTGCAATGGATTGTAGGGAAGAAAACAGGGCATGAAATAATTCACATTTATGTTGTCTAAGCTAAGAGAAGAGCAGGACATAATTTCACATATATGATGGCTAATTAAACATGATAGAATGACACAATTTCACATGTATGATGGCTAACTAAACAGGATAGAACGACATACTTCAAAATATGATGACTATGTACTGGATGACATGATATAACTATATGATGTGTCTATTAAAGTGGTTGGCATGCCATAAATCACAAACATGCCGTCGATGGAAACATGATGGCATGATATAATTCACGGATAGAATGACATAATTTAAAATATTATGACTATGTAAATAGGATGAGATGATATAACTATATTATGTCTTTAGAAAATGGGTTGGCATGCCATAATTCAGATACATGCTGTCTATGTAAACATCATGGCATGACATAATTCAAATATATGATTTATATACTAAGGAAGTGAGCAGAGGGCAATTGCATATATGATGTGTCAACTAAGGAGATGGCATTCAATATTGTGTATATGATGTAAAAACTAAGCATTGCAATACAACATATGCATTATATGAGTAATATAACCCTGCCAAGTTTGAGCATACACCTCAGGGGGATAATAGGACTGGTCATCTGCCTCTGAATCCTCCTCTGAAGAGCTATCTGTAACCAGCAAGATATCTGCTTCAGCAGGTAGCATTGTCTGCTCTGAAGACCTTGTTTTCACTCCAGATTTCTCCATCACCAATTCAAATGGCTGATGCACAGGAAGAGCAGTTGAATATACAAACATTGTCGACAAAAGCAATGAGAAATACAAAAAAAGGATGGCATGATATAATTCACATATATGACGCTTGCCTAAACAGCATGGCATTGTATAATTCACATACATAATGCCTTGCAACAAGATAACATTGCATAATTCACATATATAATGTCTTGCAACAAGATGGCATTGCATAATTCACATATATGGTAATTAGACACTAAACAGGTGGCATTCACACAAAGCATGTCTAAACTAAGCAAATGACATAGCAATGCAAGATACCATACGCACGATATGAGTAACATAACCCTGCCAAGTTAGGGCATGCACCTCAGGGGGGAAATATGACTGGTCATCTGTCTCTGAATCCTCCTGTGAGGAGCTATCGGTAACCAGCAAGACATGCGCTTCGTCAGATAGCGTTGTCTGCTCTGAAGACATTGTTTCCACTCCAGATTTTTCCATGACCGTGCCTAATGGCTGATGCACAGGAAGAGTAATTGAATGTACTAAAATTGTTGACAAATTTAACACAAAATGATGGCATGATATAATTCACATATAAGATGACTGGCTAACCAGGGTGGCATTGCAAAATTCACATATATGATGCCTGGCTAGACAAGATGGCATTGCATGATTCACATATACGATAAAGAAACTAAACAGATGTCATTGACACAAAGCATGTCTAAACTAAGTAGATGACATATTTAATGTATACAGTAAGCAATGCAAGGCACCATATGCATGATATTACCAACATCAGCATGCCAAGTTAGAGCGAAGACCTCATGGGGTAAATAGGAGTGGTCTTCTCCTTCTGAATCCCCCTCAGAACAGTTATCTTCCTCTTGATTACGATCCGAAATGGGTGGAGGGGGGCTGCCTTTGCGCCCACCATGGAACGACGTCTGCATGAAATTTTATTGCCACGCAAGGCTCGTCTCTTTTGCTCTACATGATCAGTTCCATTGTGTACAATAACTGGCATGCATAGGAATAAAACATAGTGAGATTATGTAAGGAGTGCATGCACAAATCCAGAGTGATGGTAGCAAACTGTGGATAGACCCAAAACCAATGATAGCAGGCAGATAATAGCTTTAGTTAAAAAATACAGATAATGGCTCCTTTAATGTTTGTTTGCACCCAACATGAAACTCATAGTAGACACCGGAGATTAACCAGATAGTAGACAGATAGTACTGATTGCTGCCCCAATATGTACCCCACAACCATTTAAAAACTCAAGTTTCAGCATTAGTTTGGACCTGACTCGGAGTCTAATAGGTGAACACGAGGATAATGTAGCATGTCATCATATTAAGCGACGCATAACGTAAGCAGACACGGAAGAGTGCCACCTCTCTTGCGGACCTGTGTAGTCCTCAAGGTCATCTGCTCAGTTGATGATGGTAATGCAGTTGTCGTGGCTGCCGGCGGCGGGGAAGAAGATCTGAGGCGGCGAAAGACAGTCTGGAGAGCGGATCCCTGCTGTGGTGAACCCTTCCGTCGTTGGAGCAGCTGAGCTGGGGTGGAACACAGCGCCGCAGGAGCAGGACAAACCACACAAGGTTTTCTTTGACACATATCTGTAACAGAAGTAATTGAGTAAGGGCTTGTTTGAATTTGAGGATTCTAACAATGCAGGGATAGGAAATAGACAGGAATAGGATAGGAATGCACGTGCAAAACAGAGAATTTAAAAACACAGGATTTCTGCCAATCTGGGTGTTTGATTCACAACAATTGGAAGATCACAGGATGCAAAAAAGCATGGTGAGATTAAGTCAAACCACAAGAAAATGTACGGTTATAATGCTATTATGCTACTATCTCTTAGTCTTGTGCTTGATGAATAGGAATATGAAAAGGAGGAGAAGTGGAAATTAGAATTCCTACGGTTTTTCTTTCAAGGAGACACTAAAGGAACAAATCCTACAGTTTTCCTTTGCTCCATTCCTTTGCACCAAATTCATGAAAAGTAGTACCATAGGAAACTTTCCAATTCCTATGTTTTTCATTCACTTTTCCTTTCAAGCACTGGCGATTCTAGTAGGCAGGCTTGAGCAAGGAAAATCCTACACTAAAAAATGTTTTTGTGCTACTTCTATTACTTTGGACCCAGGCCACTGCCATACTAGCTCAACTCCCAGGCCCATCGACAAATGCACAGCTCAAACGCGCAGAGATAAATAATGATGGCGTTCAAGAGAGTCCATCACGGATAGCTAAGTTGCCTGGTACCTCACTGCTTGTCATATAGTAGGATAAAATAATCGTATTTCCCGTTACTACGAGTGCTCAGTGGACAATATATATAACATGTAGAGTAAAAAAGAGATGCAACAAGTGTACAACCTCTTTGGCGAAGCCATGTCGATCTCAGTGTGATAGGGTTGGCCGGTGAGGATACTCCAACTGACTTTGCTGTTGGAGGAGGGGAAGAAGATCTTAGGCGTCTGGAGATGGAGCCCGAGGTACTGCTCCGCTGTGATGGAGGGTTTCATCGTTGGAGCAGCTCCGGTGAGTTGTACGACGCCGAGGCTGAAGCAGGACAAGAGAGACAATGAACAACGTTAAACTGAGTGGAATTCTAATAGCATATCCAATACATGACGTAAAATACATAACCACAAAGTGCTAGATGTAAAATACATCAGCCCCTCATCTCTGAACTTAACTATCGAAACTGAACTTAACTGTCGAAATTGAACTTAACTGTCGAAACTGAACCTAACTGTCAAAACTGAATTTTGCTGTCGAAACTGAATTTTGCTGTCGAAACTGAACGCACTAACAAGGTGAGGCTACACGTCGGTCGTGTGACTTTTTCATCTCTGGTCATTCGATTTTGCAGCCGTTGGATACGAAATCAAGGGCCTGCGGTTCATCTTCAACCTCCATCCCCCTGAGCCGCCAGCCACCACCGGCCAAACAGCAGCCCCCGCCGCCCGCGGCTGGCGGTGCGCCGCCCCGGCCGCCCCAAAAACACTCCCCACCGCCCGTCCGCCGCCACCCTGGCCATCCCTCTAGGCCCCCCTGTGCCGAGCTTTTTCTCCGGCGATCCCCACGCCACCGCCCGCTAATGCCCCGCCACCGTCGGCGACCATCGCCCCCATCCTGAACCCTAAGATAGATAGTGGGGTACCTCTCCGGTGAGCCCCCCTCCCCGCTGCGGCTGGTTCTTCCTTCACCCCGGCTAGCCCAACCCTTGAAAATCGACTGACCCAAAAGTCGATTCAGTCGACTGTAGTGTAGCCAAATCGGAGCAGCATCGCAAGCAAGAGCAAGAGCGAGAGCAGCAGCACGAGCAAGAGCAATAACAAGAGCAGACCAGGGAGGGGACCGAGAGTAAGAGCATAGCAGCAGCGCGAGCGAGAGCTAAAGCAGCAGCAGCTCCTACTGATGTGGACGTCGCCGCCGGGGGAGCGACGCCGTGGAGGAAGTGGTCAACGACGCTGTCGTGGATGGAGCCGCGCCGTGTTAGCTCGGGACCGAGAGCCGGCAGCACCGTGAGATCGAATCAAGAAGAAAATGCGGCGATTAGTGTACAACCTCTTTGGTGGCGCCGATTAGGCCACAACTTCATCTGAGGAAACGGTGCTGATGATGATCTTCCGGTGGTGCAGGTGAACACGGCGGTGTGGGAATGGAGGTGGCGCGAAAGACGAGGGGAACGTCGGGGCAGCTCCTTGGAGGTGGAGGACGGGGTGGCTGAACCGGCGGGACGATGAGATCGACGACGGATCCTCATCCGGTACGGTGGATGAGGGACGTCGAGGTGTTGCTGTGGACGACGTCGTCGGGGAAGAGGCTCCGGCTGGGTGGCGGACGGAGCAGGGTGTGGGGTTTCGTCGCGGGTTTTCGCGGCCTCGGTGTACGAATGGGTGGGCGGATGGGATGGCAGTGGGGAACCATGGCTTAGAGACGCGCTTGTCCGAAATGTGGGGTAAGTTACGAAAGTACCCCCCACCGATTTGAGGCGGTTCTTTCGGTTCAGGGGTACCACGGGCATTTCGTGTGTCGGGATTTCACAGGAGGTGGGAGTTTTCGCGCGCGTTGTAATTTCGGAATAGCAAGGCGCGGGTTGAGATGGAGGGAGTTGTCGGAGCACAACGAGACAAAGATATATCTTAATATTTCGGGCTAACAAGGCGCGGGTTGAAGAGGCGGGAGTTTCGCAGCACGATAGACAGAGACGCTAGCTTCAATTTTCGGCATAACAAGGCGCGGCTTGAAATTTCGGAAGAACAAGCTTAACGTGTACCCAAAAAAAGACAATTTGCACCTCAACACGCACAACACACACACAAACACCATTTAGACTAGAGTAAGGTACACGTGCATTGCACGCATGAGATTTGGCAACCAAATTATGAATAAATACCACATTATAGCATGCAAGCTTTGAGTCATATATGCATGATGTAGATGTTCGTTTAATTCTTATAGTTCATTTCATTCAAAATCATCTAGTTTTTATAAGAAAGCTAATCTATTTTAAGATTCATGGAATTGTGCGTTGTAAGACATAAAGTAAAAACAAATAATGGCAAATCATGTAGAAAAACATTTGGGCAATTCTGATACGGAAGATTCTAGAACAAATAAGAAGTGCTTGTGTTTTGATGTTTGTGCATTATGCTTAAGTTCAACCATGGAGTCTTCTAGATTATACATGTGGCGAAATCTGGTGGAATCTAGATGATATCCAACGGCCAATAGTGCTCAAATTTGCCATCTTTGGACCATCGGATTCGCCTCATCCAACGACCATCTTTCAAAGTTAAAGTTACCCGCACACAATATAAAAATATATATAATATAATATATATAGGGGTATAGATATAGATATGTGATGCGAAAGCCGCCCATCATCTCCAATTAGAATAGTGTGTCCATGCACGGATGCGACGTGGGCAAATGATGTCTGCCATCGGTATCTCAAATTCAAATCAGTCTGACCTTGTTCAATGTGTATACATTACAACATGCTCGTTTCCAAACCACACCGCGCAGATCTCCGTTATATTCATGCATGCATGGGTTTCAAACATCAGGATCTCTTATTCAAATATTCGAATTCAACTTTACATTGATTATGACCTCACCTATTTTTTTACACCCACACAGTAGTGTTCTCTTTATAATTGTACCACTAACTTTCTCTCGTGCATGCATGCACACACACTACCATTCGGCATTATCTATCGCACGCATGCAATCTTTTTCTTCAGGTCGGTCTCCCATGAAGGCACACACCCCTCTCCATCATACCAGGCATTCTATATCTCTCACGCATGCATGCGCAACGATCGATGTTCCTCTATGTATGTGTGTATATAGCTAGGTCTTTCATAGTTTTCCACACAAACCGATCAATCGATATATCCAGTGAGGTCTCACCATCTTTCCCACGTCCACATCGATCAATCTATACCTCTATATATAGGATTAACATAAATAGCTAATACACCCACATTAATTATATATCCAACGTCCCCCTCTCATCATCCATGCCTTTCGCTTCATCTCTCAGATGCGTGCACAATGGCGAAGACAGGGGGCAGTAAGGGCCCTGCCCCCCCTAACATCACTATATATCGAGGCTAATATGAATGTGATCATTAAACAATTGCTGCTAAAAAATGTTTAATTTCATGAATTGACCCTCCTCATAAAGGATTAGCAATGCTTGGCCCCCTAGCTCATTTATTTTTCATGGCTCCGCCACTGCGTGCAATAGCGCACGTGTTCGCCCCCTCTCTCCAAATGTCGATCTCACACTTGTGCATTCCTTCATAGTCTCCCTCCACTCGGCCCCTCGCACCATCTTCTAGCCCCCACCGGATTTTGCCACAAGTACAATCTAGCAGACTCCATGGTTGAACTTAAGCATAATGCACAAACCTCAAAACAACAGTGGTTCTCTCTTGTTCTAGAATCTTCCGTATCATAACTGCCCAAACTTTTTTTCTAGTTGAATTGCCATTATTTGTTTTTACTTTATGCTTTACAACACACAATTCCATGAATCATAAAATAGATTAAGGGCTTCCTTGATTTGAAGGATTCTCAAAGGAATTTTGGAGGATTCTAATCATTAGGAATTTTTCCTATCTTGGTTGTTTGATTCGTAGGATTGTAAACCATAGGAATTTTTCCATATGATTCATTTGCACTAGATTTCATAGGAAACATCCCATCCACTCAAACCTCTTTGAAAGAATTCTGCATTTTTCCTACGCACAATCAAACACTCGTACAATCCTGTAGGTTTCAAGACGACATTCCACTATAATCCCATGTTTTTCCTATTCACGTGTTCTTAGCTTTTTTATAAAAACTAATTGATTTTGAATGAGATGAACTATAAGAATTAAACGAAGGGCTACATCACGCATATATGACTCAGAGCTTACATGATATAGTGTAGTATTTATTCATAATTTGGTTGCAAAATCTGATGCGTGCAATGCACGTGTACCTTACTAGTACTTCGAGTATGTGCAAAACACGTAAATTAGAATACCAATGGCATGCTACACAGTGTCTATCTTATAGTTCATGAAGACACGTGGCACATGTGGAGGCGTTGTCGCGACCTCCTTGCGTGGATTGATCATAGTGACGTGCTGCTGGTTCCAGAAGAATGTACTCGTCCTCCCTGAGCCATACTGGCGGTACATGCACGAAGTGAAGATGTGCACGCACGCCACGCACGCACTCATTCCCTCGCACGCACACGCGGGTACACGGGCGGACGCAATTTTGTACCAAGATCCACCCCATGTGATAATTTGACGCGTGTAAAGTCGTTCACTTCATTGATGGTCAATTAATACAGCGCATGCAAATTGAGTGGACGTGAGGGCGGAAGAAAGACATTATTACTCCACTTTGCGCATGCAAGTAGTTAAATCGTGGGTTGCTAGTAGTACTTCCATTGGTCTCCTTCGTATTTTGTGCCAATTTTTGACAGTAACATAATATTTACGCATTTGAGCAGTGTAGTACTTGAAATTTATGTTCCGCTAAACTCATCGGGAGCCGTTTCGGGCCTCGAAACCAAAACCATCAATTAATCTTTACCTTGTTCCCATCACATTCGAAAGCCTGCTCACACCTACTAGTACGTACCAAACCTGAACGTGTTCCCACTATGCAGGTATTAGTACTACTAGTGCTAGTACTTATGTTATAAAAAGGGGAACTACCTAACCGAAAATTAGTCTACCTTTCCTCCTCATAAGTGCTTCTTCTTCGTCCATCATTGCCATGGCCGGTGAGCAGAGCTCTAGGTCGAGAACTACTCGTAACAAGGGAGCGGCAACCAAGGCTGCGAAAAAAAGAGAGGGCTCGCCACCACGCAGAGACCTCGAAAGATCTCTCACGGGCAGGCGATGGCTCCCAGGAGCGCCCTAGCCGCGGAAGCGAACATGTCGAGCCGGCGGAGCTGGAGTCGTTATCCCTCGACGGCGTGCCTGATCAGCTCAATAAGCACCTCAATAAGCAGGAGCAGTTCATCCAAGGCTTGACGGAGTTGCTGAAGGAGAGCCTCGACGACATGCCCGCTGATCTCAATCAGCAGGGGGAGTTGACCGGCGGCTTGGTGATGCTGCTGAAGAAGAGCATTGCCTCGGAGAAGAAGGCGACCGGCGAAATCCTACGACTTCAGCAGGACAAGGCGAAGCTTTGCCACGAGATCGACCTGTTGAAGGACAAGAACGCCGGCTGGAAGAAGCTGCATGAGAATAGTAGTTCCTCGATGAAGATGCTGCAGGACCTCGTCATGGAACAGAAGGAGGAGTTGGCGAAGCTCCGCATCGAGCACCCGGCTGCTGTCAAGGTATGTAATGCGGCCGTGGAACAGATGATGAAGGCTCGCATCGAGAAATCCCGCGTCATGGACAGAATGAAGAAGATGGCGGAGGAGACACGCAAGGAGATGGAGGTCGTGGAGGCGATGAAGAAGCAGTTACGACTCCGCGGCGAATTAGAACATTTGGGGTGATAATCTTCCTTCTTCTTTTGCTGCTGTGTTTCATCTTTTGCCATGTGTCACGTTCTCTGCGAGGCATGAATAGAACAATGTTTTTTGTTTTTTGAGGGAATGAATAGGACAATGCTAACAATGAGATGACTAGCAAATTAGATCATTTTTTATCGCCATATGTCACTGGACTGCCGTGTTTCGTGCTCCTCCGTCGCAGTACTACTCCAGTGGAAAACTTGAGTAGACCGCACGGTTCTTTGCTCCTCCTCGATCAGGTCGTCGGCGCATTTATACAAGTAGCCAAATCACAAGGCCCTGCCTTCCAGCAGTAATGAGCCGTCAAATCACAAAGGCCCTCGCCTCTCGTGAAACTGACCAAGCTAGACTGCCCTGCCCTCTAGCCTTTTAAAAAATGTATACTTTTATACAACAGTAGTATCGATGGATTGTGTCATGGAGCAAAACTTGAAATTAAAAAAACAGGTGGTACATATAGAGAGCGCTCGTCGCCAAATTATGCATATAGTACTATTAAAAAGGCTAGTCACAATAATGGTGTCTAGCACAACCCACCCCTCAAATAAAACTAAGCACCCTGGAATTCTTTGACAAAACTAAGCACCCTAAAATTCTTTGACAACTAAACTGCTGGCTATATGATGTTGGCCATATATATTGTACGTATATAATGTGAAGAAACGATTGGTAGTACTATACCAACTAAAAGATGAAATGTAAGAAATACTAGTATGTACTTACTAAAGAGTCAAAGTAACAAGAAGAAACATAACATAGTTCTGCTGGGGGCTCAGCACAACACACCCCTCAAATTAAATTAAGCACACCTGAAATTAAACTTTGCAACTATTCCGGTAGACACTGCATTAGAACCACCATGAGCAACAACACTGCCACCTTACTCGGAGTCCTCGTCCACGTCCTTGACCTCGTCCTTGTCCCTCTTCCTCTTGGCCGATATTTCTTTGCTTGAACCGCCAACTTGGTTGTTGCTATTCATCCAACCCTTGTAGATATTGAAACAAAGGTAGCCATCCATTGCAGCATACTGGATGTGGTCTATATCTAGTACATTCCGCTGCCATGCATGACGATGAAACGTGTATGGAGGTTTCTCCAATTTACCGTACGAAGGATGAACCATGGCTCCTGCCAAGGTCAGCATTGAAGGCTGACGAGAGGACACCAACCGATTCTCTTGGAGGTCGAAGGTGTTGCCTACAACGAGGCCTATCCGACACAGGACTTCTTTGTCGTTACCAAAGTCTACAGTAACAAATTTGACTAGGTTGCTCTCGAGGAAGTCCTTAAAATCATAGCACTCAATGTCGCATGGCATATGTGGTAGACCAATCATAAGTCATGCACGCAAACTTGGATCACGGCGGGCTTCTTCCTCTCTTTGTCCTTTAGATCCTTCTCTCGTCCCACGAATGTGGTGTACTCAACATCTAGCCCAGTGACCCACTCATCATCTGAATCTTCGAACATGCGTCTGAAGCAAGAAATGCATCCTTTCACCGTCGTGGAAGAATGGGTGTAGATGACGTCGAACTCATCGCCGGTGATGGTTCTAACCTTGTACTCACCGCCGATCGGGGAGATTTGGGACGCCATGGATTTGGGAGGAGGGTTATGATTAGTGGAACTGCCGTAATGTGAATGGACGGGACGACTAGGAGCAAACCGCCGTAGTATTAAAGGACGTGCGGGGACAAGTAGGAGCGAACTGCCAGCATGCGAAAGGCAGGGTAGTGGCTTTCCATTCTCCCATGATACGGGCTTCCAGGAGCCCTTGGATCGGAGATCAAACGGTTGCATGATGTGATTCTAGACCTATGCATGAATATCCTATCCTGGAGGGTTATTCTGCAAATTTTTAGCAACTTAGCATGCGACTGTTTGATCTCAGATCCAAGGACTGCCAGCAGCCCGTATCATGGTCGCGCCTACCATGACCGTCGCGTCGCTCGCGCGGTCGCGCCCTTGGAGATTTAACACGGTGCGTTAGGCTATCTGATGTTGGCATGTCATACATAGTCATCACTTAGTCACTCATACTACAACAAGGTTGGCTATAAGGTTGGCTATAAGTGTATTTTTTTACTCCTCTCTATCTCTTTCTTCGTACTCCCTCCGTCCCATAATATAAGAACGTTTTTGACACTAGTGTAGTGCCAAGAACGTTCTTATATTATGGGACACAGGGAGTACTAGTATTTATTGCATTTGCGAAGGAGTGACCTCTTCCAATGAAATGGTGTTGCTAAGTTTGCTTCATTTAATTAGCTATAGACTCAAAATTGTCTTTTCACCTAGGTACACGGGCTTAGCACCGTTTCTTCCTTGGGTCACCAAACTAGTCTCTCTCTTCTTGATTAACTTGCCACATTAGACTTTATGCCTATGTGGCAAGCTTAAGCACCTGTAGGGGTCATCTGATCTGTAACAGGTATCGATGGGTTTCTTCGGATATTATTTCATCTCTAGAGCTCAGAAACATCCGGGTGAAATAGAAAAAAAATCTTTTGCAGACAAAAGTGTTCAACTGTTCAACCTGCATCCAAAACTTGTGAAGAAATAACTCTTATTGTGCTTTGCAGGAAATGGTTCATCATAAGTCTTTCACCAGTACTGTAGTAAAAATTCATACATGGAAGATTCTAGACTAAACCATAAATGGATACACTTTTATTCATGCACGATACTCCAATAGAGCAAGATCATGCATGGAAGTCTCCACATGCTTAGACAACGGATTACATTGAGCGAAGACAAATGATCAACATTTAACTTAGTAATGCATATGTCCAGGTGAACCTCCTTGGAGTCCCCATGCACATTGTTGGGGGTCAAATAATACCATGCGTCTTCCATGTCCACATCGGCGGGAAGGTCCCAGCTCGGCAGAGTCCAAGTCAGCTTGACGTAGCCAGTGTCACCGTCCATGGACCTCCGAGGGGTAGTAATAGTGAGCATGCACCCGTACATCGGCCTCGTGTCAGTGTCAGCTTAGTGGCGCCGCCCCTGACACACACTATAGAGATGTGGTGGCGGCCTGCGCGGGCCTCGCCGGTGGCCACGATCAAGAGGAAGAGGCTATCGTCCTCTTCCGAGACTAGCAGGCAGCACTGATCCTCCAGCGACTCTGGCACGGTGAACGGGTAGCACGTCTCGTACTTGATGTTCTTCGCCAAGGGCCAGTAATGATCACCGCATGCCTGCGTCAGGTGATGCACGATGTCCGCCGGCGAGCCCCAAAACGGCACCGGGCACTCATAGCAGTAGACGAAGGGCTCCTTGGAGGCATCGACCAGGCCGTCCATGAAACGGGAGTGGCTGTAGGGGACGTTCCACCAGTTGAATATATGAGCAAGTTACTACGAGATTTACTACAAAATAAATCATGACGGCTATAACAGAGATTAAACTAATCATGCGGACTAGCATAGTAGATGAACAGATCGAGTCTAGGACACAGACTAGAAACATGAATTCTACCACGATTTCGAACAGGAAGGACAGAAACACATACGGTGCAACGGGAGCAGCACCATTGGTGTTGAGGTTGTCGCCCATGTCATTGAGGAAGAGGTTGCCGAGGTCGGGGAAGAAGTCGTCGTCGGTGAAGTCGTGGCTGCTAGTAGTCACGAGAGTGCATCCCCAAATGTCAACAGTGCCCGCCGAATGGAGCGCAGGAGGGAGTGGCTGTAGGGGACGTTGCGGCCGCCGAATGGAGCGCGTGAGTAGCCCACGAAGCAGTATACGGTGCTCCTCCCTAGTCTCTATTCTTATCTCTATCTCTACTACTCTTCTTTGTTTTTTATAATATACTAGTTGTAGTTGTCAAATCGAATAGTACTGCGCCATCCACTTCACGCCCGGCTGAACATGCTTCCTTGCCTCCATTAAACCCGCATGCAAACCGAGAAACCTACTCCGGCCCACGGGAGGAAATTTGCCGGTTGCCGCAGGAGGGTTATTCTGCAAGTTTTCAGCAACTTAGCATGCGACCGTTTGATCTCAGATCCAAGGGCTGTCAATACCCCATATCATGGTCGCACCTACCACGACCGTCGCGTCGCACGCGCGGTCGCGCCCTTGGAGATTTAACATGGTGCGTTAGGCTATCTGATGTTGGCATGTCATACATAGTCATCACTTAGTCACTCATACTACAACAAGGTTAGCTATAAGGTTAGTCATAACTTAGGAGAAAATTTTACTACTCCCTCCGTTTACTCCTCGTCCCTACTACGTACGTACTTTGGTTAGTACTCCCTCCATTTACTTATGCAAGGCCGCTATAAAAAAATACATTTTGCATCTATAAAAGGCCACAAATAGTAATCGAGCCTTTCCAGTTTATGGCTCAATTTCAAAATCTCTCCAACCAAGGTAGACGGTGAGTGGTCGAATTAATTTCGTAGTTTGCACAGTACGCTCGTTTTTCTCAAGAAGTTATGTTTACCGAGGCATTAATTAGAACGAATGCATGAATGACCACTAAATTTCCATGAACTTGTACATGCATTGGTTAGTTTCCTCTTGACACTGCTTGCGTCGGGTGATCTAACGCACCTCGAAATCCAACATGTAATGGTACTACTACTAGTATAGTAGAATTGAGACTTATCAAACGGAAAAACGAATGTTTTTTAGATGAGCCCTATAAACCCTAGTGGGTACGTACTCCGTAAAAACAGATTTTTCCAAAACTAAGTCGCTCCCTTTCATGAATTCTGTAGTATACTCCTCCGTCGACGCTCCCTTTCATGAATTCTGTACTTCCTGTCGCCGACATGTGGGACATATAGCAACCGGGTCGACGTGTCAAGCACCAAATAACAGTGCAGAACAGCAGGGGGGACGCACCCCACTCGTACCGGCCCAGTAGTAGTAATGAGCAATGAGACGTCAAATCACAATGCCGCACCTTCCCAGACGGACGAAGCAACCATTATTTCACACTTCGGTTCGACATCATCTCAAACCACGTACTAGTATTGCTTCTGCCTCAAGAGGGACACACGCATCGCCTTGGTACATCATGACACGTGGGACCGCATGACAGGCCATGCTCCCCCGCCGATCGCTCGGTAAAATCACCTCATTTTTACTATACTTCCTCCGGATCGGTTTACTACATGGCATGCACGTCGTTCTAGGTTGAGAATTTAACTGGCTATATATATATATGTGATGAACAGTACGCTAGCCTTTTAAAAAATGTATACTTTTGTACAGTAGTACTATCGATGGATTGCGCCATGGAGCAAAAATTGAAATTTTAAAAAAAGGTGGTACATATAGAGAGCGCTCGTCGCCAAATATGCATATAGTACTATTAAAAAAGCTAGTACGTGCTTAATTGGGGTGCTAAATTCTATTAAAGAAATACTAGTACTAGTATGTACATACTGAAGAGTTAAAGTAACGAGAAGAAACATAACATAGTTCTGCTGGGGGCTCAGCACAACACACCCCTCAAATTAAACTAAGCACACCTGAAATTAAACTATGCAACTAATCCGGTAGACACTGCATTAGAAGTTTAGAACCGCCATGAGCAACGACACTGCCACCTTACTCGGAGTCCTCGTCCACGTCCTCGACTTCGTCCTTGTCCCTCTTCCTCTTGGCCGATACTTCTTTGCTTGAACCACCAACTTGGCTGTTGCTCTTCATCCAACCTTGTAGATATTGAAACAAAGGTAGCCATCCATTGCAGCGTAGTAGATGTGGTCTATATCTAGTACATTCCGCTGCCATGCATGACGATGAAACGTGTAATGAGGTTTCTCCAGTTTACGGTACGAAGGATGAACCATGGCTCCTGCCAGGGTCAGCATTGAGGGCTGACGAGAGGGCACCAGCCGATTCTTCTGGAGGTCGAAGGGGTTGCCTACAACGAGGCCTATCCGACGCAGGACTTCTTTGTCGTTCTTAAAGTCTACAGTAATGAATTTGACTGTTTTGTCCTCGAGGAAGTTCTTAAAATCCTGGCACTCAACGTCGGCATGGCATATGTGGTAGACCAAGCAAACGTTATGTACGCAAACCTGGATCACGGCGGGCTTCTTCCTCTCTTCGTCCTTTAGATCCTTCTCTCGTCCCACGACTGTGGTGTACTCAACATCTAGCCCAGCGACCCACTCATCATGTGAGTTTTCGAACATGCGTCTGAAGCGAGAAAGGCATCCTTTCACCGTCGCGGAAGTACGGGTGTAGATGACGTCGAACTCATCGCCGGTGATGGTTCTAACCTTGTACTCACCGCCGATCGGGGAGATTTGGGACGCCATGGATTTGGGAGGAGGGTTAGGATTAGTGGAACTGCCGTAATGTGAATGGACGGGACGACTAGGAGCGAACCGCCATAGTATTAAAGGACGTGCGGGGACGAGTAGGAGCGAACTGCCAGCGTGCGAACGGCAGGGTAGTGGCTTTCCATTCTCCCATGATACGGGCTTCCGAGAGCCCTTGGATCTGAGATCGAACGGTTGCATGGCGTGATTCTAGACCTATGGGTGAATATCCTATCCTGGAGGGTTATTCTGCAAATTTTCAGCAACTTAGCATGCGACCGTTTGATCTCAGATCCAAGGGCTGCCAGCAGCCCGTATCATGGTCGCGCCTACCACGACCGTCGCGTCGCTCGCGTGGTCGCGCCCTTGGAGATTTAACACGGTGCGTTAGGCTATCTGATGTTGGCATGTCATACATAGTCATCACTTAGTCACTCATACTACAACAAGGTTGGCTATAAGGTTGGCTATAAGTGTATTTTTTACTCCTCTCTATCTCTTTCTTCGTACTCCCTCCGTCCCATAATATAAGAACGTTTTTGACACTAGCTAGTGTAGTGTCAAAAACGTTCTTATATAATGGGACACAGGGAGTACTAGTATTTATTGCATTTGCCAAGGAGTGACCTCTTCCAATGAAATGGTGTTGCTAAGTTTGCTTCATTTAATTAGCTATAGACTCAAAATTGTCTTTTCACCTAGGTACACGCGCTTAGCACCATTTCTTCCTTGGGTCACCAAACTAGTCTCTCTCTTCTTGATTAACTTGCCACATCAGACTTTATGCCTATGTGGCAAGCTTAAGCACCTGTAGGAGCAAGTAAGTACAATAGTGCGCTTTACATGGCATTTTTGCATATGTGGAGGAAAGAGAGGCAAGGAAAAAGTGGAGAAGTGGGCTCTCATGCAAGAGCCAGCCTCTACTACTACATGGTGGAGCATTGGGAGAGGCACCTGTATGGAGGTGGTCAGGAATCGGGAGACTCACGCCGGTCGTAGCGCCGCAGTTAAAATGATAATGGCAAGTCAAATCACGGGGCCCCACCTGTCCAGCAGTAACTCGCTGTCAAATCACACAGCCCTACGTTTGCAGCAGCCTACTCCCTCGTCTTCTCGCGTCTCTGTCGAACCGACTAGGCGGAACTGTCCCGCCGCCTACCGGGCAGGAAAAGCCCCGCCCTCGACTTTTAAATAGTATACAATATACTAATTTTGTATCCATGGATTGCGCCCGCGCCATGGAGCAAAGCGTCTAGAAAACGGCGGTACACATGTACGGAGTATACAGCATGCCCGTCGCGTTCGCGTCGCACCCCAGACGGTCGGTCGGTCTGGCACGCTGCTCTCCGAATGGAACGCGCGTCATATTGCGTTCGCACACACATGTGGGACGGCAATTGAGAACCGACCATAGGCACACTCCCCGGCCCCGCAAGTCGGGTGACTTAATAGAAGAGGGAGACGAGCGATAGTACTAGAGAAGTGTTGTACTACGTTGGTGCCTGGACGATCCCTGCAAGACACGGAAGATCAGTTCGTCCATGCATGTGACCAGACTCCAGCAGACATGCCTGGATTGGCTATCGTCTACATATCGTGCAGGCTGTGTTGTACATGGCTGTAGTTGTGGTGAGAAATCTAAAAAAAGGTTTCTTGTCATCTCGCAAAATTATGTGTCATGTGCTTCGGATCACTGCGAGGGTTAAACAGCGACAACTGAGTTGGGCTAGTCATTGGGGGCACATGCACGAACAGTGACTACTCGGCTGCCATCTAGGTCAAGCCGGCTATGTTAATTAGGACATCTATCGACGGACCCCTTTTCTACGAGTTTATCTTTAATTTGAGCTTTGTTCCTCGTCTAGTTTGTCCGTCGGGATTCATGTTGTCTCCTTTGGGCAGTGAGGTTATGATTTCTTGTCATGTGGCATTTTTTCATGTTATATGTTATAATCCGGCGCTTCAGATCAAAATGACGACAACTGCGCCTCCGGGCCACATGCATGAAGACTTCTCGACAGTCATTGACGAGGTCAAGCCGGCTTCGGTAGACAAAAGAAAACTAAGTACTACTCCACTATATAGGCAGGAGCCTCCGCGCTTGCTTGCTAGCGTTGCTCTCTTCACACTGTCTCGGCCTCTCCAGATCTAAACACGACAGCGGTGGCCACACACACACTCTCTCTCTCTCTGCTCACCGCTGGTCACACATCCAGCCGGATCCTCCTTGGCGACGGCTCTTACCCACTGCTGGGCGCGTCCCGATCAGCCTGCCTTGCC
This sequence comes from Triticum aestivum, assembly GCF_018294505.1. Classification (NCBI taxonomy): domain Eukaryota; kingdom Viridiplantae; phylum Streptophyta; class Magnoliopsida; order Poales; family Poaceae; genus Triticum; species Triticum aestivum. The sequence continues at coordinate 320,889,813 of NC_057798.1, forward strand.
GTTCTCTCCCAAGCACCGCTAGCGAGGGAGGGCCTCCGACCCCTTCTTCCTCACTTCCGTAGTGTGGGCAGATCCAGCCTCCCGCCGCCCACCTAGCAACATCCTGGCGACCATCAGGTATAACTTCCTTCGAAACCGGCCTTGCTCTACTTCCTGAGCTCCTGACATTGCTGCATTTGTAACTTCTACTATTTCTCAGGCCCCCTCGTAGATAGGATTGATCGGCTGTTCGAAAACCACCTAATTTTTTTACGTTTAAGAGGTAAAACTAGTTCATGCACTCGAATCTAGTACTACTTGGTTCAAACAAGGAATAAAGGGGTGGGGGTGGGGGTGGGGGAGGATTTGTTACCAGAATCTAGGACTTGGTCGAAAGAGGAAATAATGGGGGCGAAAAGTAGCAGAGACTGGCTATCTAACTGGTCTCTAGGTCTAATAGGGAAATAAAGGGAAACGCAGTACAAACTCAATATAAACCCAATCTATTGGTTGAAAAGGAAAGAAAGTGGGGACTGGGGGACAAGTCAATAGAGTAAGTCCAGCACTAGATTTGCTAGCCTCACACAGTATAAGGTGGCTATACTGAACAAAAATGGGACCAACCCAGATATCCTGTTTTGATGTTTGTTGCCCCGAGCCACTCTTATGTAATGCCACTGGTAAAATGTAGCAGTCGCACTGTTAAAAGTAAGGACACGTTAAACCAATGTTGTTTTCAATGTAATGCCTCCAGTAATATGAATCAATGGCACTTCTTTACATGTCCTGCTAAAATTTCCCATTAAGATAAGTTGGTTCTTTTCGTTAGAAATGCAACTGTCCTGGTCCGCCTACTCTCCCGTGCCCAAAGTAATGTCGTATTTAACGGTTGTCATAGTTAATCCTAATGCCCACACTAATATCTAGCAATGCCACTGCTTTAGAAATTGCTACTGTCCTTGTAGGATTGCCATTCAGATAAGGAACATGCTTCTTTTCATTTGATGCATGTTTCATCACTTGTTAGTCACCCTCCTTTCCACCTTTTTTGTGCAAACAGAGATATACATTTCACGCTCGATCTTAGTTGAACTGCACAAATGATATCCAAATTATAGTTGAGCATTCCAGGAGCTTCACAACCAACCTTGATGTTGCTCAATTTTATTGCAACTAATGAAGAAGAAGCTCTGTGGGTTTCGTTTTCTGATGGAAATGGAACCAGGGCTGGAGCCCTTTTCTTAAAAAAAAGTTGAAGAAGAAGCTGCTAGCTCACGGGACATTGCTTCATTTTAGGTGAACTGCACCAAAAGGTCCCATGAATTGAATCATCCATGTTGGTGACTGAAAGAGCCAGCTTCAGCATCCCAGTCTAAGCACCCCCGGCCTCCATCCTTGTGACGCACGGTACACCTTGTTTGCCACATGCTCGACCCTAGTGTCATGGATAAAATGAAGTAATAATACAATTAAAATAGAGCGAGTGTCATCTCTATCATTCATTTCCAATGTAGATAAAGAAAGTGCTTCTGTTTGTTAAAGTATGTTTCATCAACTAGTCCTGTTGTTAATTTTTAAGCGCTTCTGCAAACTGGGGTGCTTAATTTTAGTTGATATGTACAAAAATAGAGATTTGAATGTCTCAAGGCGCCTCCTTGTACTACTGCTGTACACTGATGTTCATCATTGGCAGAAGGTGTATCTGGGAGACTTGGGAAGATGTCCAGTATGAGGCGTACCTTATGAGGTGTCGCAGGGCCCATCTCGCCCTCGCAGCATGGCATACTATGATACTATCGCAATATTTTCTTCTATTTATTTTGTGTGTTTCATCAACTAGTGCCACTATAATGTAATCACATTTTTCATTATCTGTGCAAACAGGGTTATTTAGCTGCATTTTTGGTGGAACTGCACAAATGTACGTATGGAACCGGCATATATGCAGAGTGCGAGGTGTGCCAAGTAAAAATTACCAACACCAACCATGCTGCATGCACGCATTGGCATCCGCCACCACCAGTGGGATGTGTGGCGCTCTCTGTGGACGGATCTTTCTCGGCAGCAAATCCTCTAACCAAATACTAGTAGCTTCTATTGGCAGTTTTCTAGGGAGTACTCTTTTTTGAAAGAAGTACCAATCTATTTTTCTTTATTTGTACACTGTGTCACAACTTTGACCCAAAAGTCCAGAGCTATTTTAGGGTGATTGGCGTAGTACTCGGAGACTGATTGTAAGCATGATTTTCATTAGCTGTCACACTGATTGTAAGCATGAGAAGGTGGAAGATTAGGTTAGTGCGAAGCTTACCATAAACCCTACCGCCACCATTGAAATGAGGCGAGCGTCGAGGGAACCGTGGAGAATGATCGGGAAGCAATGTCGCACCATCCGGCCTCCTCTTGCGGTGGGAGAACAAATACTCCTGTGGCTCCGGCTCGCTCTGCACCCTCACGAACGACACACCATACTCGATCAATTCGTTATCCTCTGGGTGCTCGACCTTCAACCTGTACGCCCACCACCTCCACCTGACTGTCGCCTAGGGCGAATCTGTCTACTCCATCGCCCATAGGAGATACTCGATGAACTCGGAGGACTGCGGCGTGACTTCCACCGAGGAGTACATGTACATCACCGCCCTCATCTTCGCCGTCTCGCTCTTTCGCATACGTTGCCACATGGCCCGCACCGTCCTCGAAATCTCCCACTCATTGTCAAACCAACTAAGGATCTCCTTCAACCTGGCTAACTTTGCCTGGTCGCCGCCGGCGATCTGCCTGATTCGCTGCTGCATTCTCTCCATAGATGTCATTCTGAGTGGTCCGGTGCTAGCTTTGGAAGATGGGAGGAGAGACGGTGGTCTTGCAATAGAAAAGAGGGAGAGGAGAGGAGGTGGTTTTGGAATGGAGATGATGGAGAGGAGAGGAGGTTGTTTTGGAATGGAGATGATGGAGAGGAGAGGAGGTGGTTTTGCAATGGAGAAGATCAGAAGAGGGAGAGGCGAGACGGTGGTTTTGGAATGGAGATGATGGAGAGGAGAGGAGGTGGTTTTGCAATGGAGAAGAGGGAGAGGACCGTGCGGTAGCGATTTAGGATTTGGCGAGAGGGCCGGCGCGCTGTGACTAGATCAAAATCAAAATCAATTTACCCTTCAATTAAGAAAGTGACCCCAAACTAGTCTCCCTTTCACTACTAGGAAAAGGCCTACTAATGGCGCATCGGTTTTGCCTACTAATGGCGCACTACTGGTGCGCCATTAGTATCACGCCACTAGTATTTTTTACTAATGGCGCACCACTAGTGCGCCATTAGTATCTGGTATACTAATGGCGCACCACGCAGTGTGCCATTAGTTTTGCCCACAATGCGCCACTAGTGTCTGCTATACTAATGGCGCACCACATGGTAGTGCGCCATTAGTAACAATTTTTTTTTGTTTTTTCTTAATCTTAGGTCACTATTTCACATATGAGATATCCAACACACATATATATACAACAAGCATCCATATAACAATCATAGCCAACACACAAGTTCCATTATATATACATACATAGCCAACACATAGTTCCATCATTACATATTACAAAAGTTTCACATTGTTCATCCAACACCGTTATCCGTCAATTCACAAAAGTTTCACATTGATACAAAATAAAAACACAAATGGAAAAGAAGCACTCCATCCATGCAAGCTTCTGTGAATTAAATCAAATCTGCAAAATGATAAACAAGAAGTTAGAAGAAGAAGAAGAAGAAGACTAGAAGAATACTAGAAGAATACTAGAAGAAGAAGAACACTAGAAGAAGAATAAGAAGAATTTTGGAAAAGAAGAAGAATAAGAAGAAGACTATAAGCTTATTACGTAAACTTGATCATTTTGTGCTAACATAAGTTATTTTGGAGCTAACATATAGGAAACTAAGCATATAAGCTCTAAGTTAGCATATTAGAGCCAACTTAGGTAAAATGAAGCTAACCTATGTCATTTTGGAAAAGAAGAAGAATAAGAAGAAGGCTATAAGCTTATTATGTAAACTTGATCATTTTGTGCTAACATAAGTTATTTTGGAGCTAACCTATAGGAAACTAACCATATAAGCTCTAAGTTAGTATATTAGAGCCAACTTAGGTAAAATGAAGCTAACCTATGTCATTTTGGAAAAGAAGAAGAATAAGAAGAAGACTATAAGCTTATTATGTAAACTTGATCATTTTGTGCTAACATAAGTTATTTTGGAGCTAACCTATAGGAAACTAAGCATATAAGCTCTAAGTTAGTATATTAGAGCCAACTTAGGTAAAATGAAGCTAACCTATGTCATTTTAGAAAAGAAGAAGAATAAGAAAAAGACTATAAGCTTATTATGTAAACTTGATCATTTTGTGCTAACATAAGTTATTTTGGAGCTAACCTATAGGAAACTAAGCATATAAGCTCTAAGTTAGCATATTAGAGCCAACTTAGGTAAAATGAAGCTAACCTATAGGAAACTAAGCATATTAGAGATAACATAGGTAACTAAGTATATATATATATATCATTTTGGAGATCTGACATACGTAACATAGTTCAGTTCTCATTGTTCTTCTCCTTCTCCTTCCTTAGTCTGATGCGCCAAGAGCGGCGAGGCGGTGGAGGCGGTGGAGGCAGTGGGATGTAGTCTTCTACCACAATTGGCGTGGTCATTCGCCCAGCTGTGGGATCGCCGGCGCCACCACCGGTGCATGGTCATTGTCAGGCACCACCACCATCGCGAGGCCACCTTCAGGTAGGACGGGCACGACCATCGCTAGGTCATCCTCAGCCACCTCCATCTCTTGCCCATGGTCAGTCACCACCATCTCTTGCCCTTGGTCAGCCACCACTAGCGCTAGGTCATCCTCATCCTGATGCCCATCGTCATCCTGCAGCTCCTCATCCCCACTCTGCTCCTCTTCTCCCGCACTCCAGACTGGATCATCCTTCTTGTTGTCTATGCTGCTGCCAGAATCGCTGCTGCTTTCGCTAAAGCCAGAATTGGTGTTGCTTTTGCTACAGCCATAGTCGTTGGTGCTTTGGCTGTATACAGTGTCGCTGTTGCTGCTCCCATTACCTGTCCAAATGCAACAATGACCGTTAACAATCGATGTGAGACAAAGCCAAATGTAGAGGAATAAGAAGAGGCAGAACGTACCAACATCATCATCGTCAGCGTAGCGCATGAGACACATAGTCGCGTTGAACACCTTCACAATGAGCATGGTGGCGTCGTCGTCGTACCTGAAGAGAAGGAAGTACCCCAGCCGCAGGTCGTAGGCACGGTAGAACTTCTCCCACCCATGAGACAAGTACATGTGTCCCTCCTTGATCACCAACTCCACATCCCACTGCCCGCGAAACCCGCTGCCGGCCTGTCGCAGCTTCACATTATTTGGCAGATCTTCACCCAGCATGTTCATAAAACTGTCAAGCAACCTCTGCAATTTGGGACAATGAGTGATGTAGCAAACAACAGATATCATAATGAGATGGGTGAAGGGGAGATCTCTCGTTTTATATACCTGCGTCATGGATGATACTGAAGTCCCAAGTATGATACTGAAGAACTCGGAAGCATCCAACTCGTACTGCGGTGTCGCAGAGCGGCGGTGGCTGCTTCCCCCCATCTCTGATAAGCAGCAGAAGAGACCAATTAGTACCCTTACAACATATCATAAAACATGCATTAGTCGCAAGTACCCCATATGTCCTATTTTTAGCAAAGTCATGCTAAAATTCACGGAAAATTTCAGCATGACCTTTTGCTGAAAATAGGACATATGGAGTGCCCGAATTTGCCGGAATGGAAGTTAATCGAAATTCTGGCAAACTCAAGGGCCTCTCGGGGTACAGCAGCAGCATCACAAGTTGACAAAATTCCCAAGTAGTACAGCAGCAGCATCACAAAATTCCCAAGTAGTACAGCAGTAGCATCACAAGTTGATTTACCGGTCTTGAAGAAAGAGATACTTGTATGCCAAAACATATGCTTAAGAATTTACATTTGCAAATGGGCCTCTTTTGCTGCTAAGATTCAGCAGTGCTAGCTGCTCAACGCCAAGTACTGCAAATTAAATTATACTGGTCCATAACTAAATGATGGGTTCGATTTGTAGAAGTGACAAGTCATACTTCCATAGATGAAAGTAGCATGATATACTAATTACCAGATGGGGTAGCAACGGATAGAAAAAAATAAGAATGGTGTATGCACCAAACAAGATCTCATGGCTCTCATGATCATAATTCATGCATGAAAAATTAGATATAAAGGCCGCAAAGCTTAGTCCGGATGCCTTAAATCTTAACCACATTTTGCTATTGCTAATTTCTAGAAGTGAGCTCTGACAGCTTTCTATAATAAATTAGTCAAGATAAGTTCCTAAGGTCCTGATATGACGAAACTAGCGTACATATACCAATAAATGCAATTTGTAACAAATTGTTGTACAACAATATATCTTCTAGCCATCAAACCCTACCCTGATTATGGTAATATCTACTATTACATTGATTATAAACAGAAGACAGACAAACTTGCATATTCTTAGTGAGCAAAGTTTGCGCCACATGTCCTTAAAATGATAATTAGTATCATTCAACCAAGATTCAAGGATGCATATGGAATTCTTAAAGCAACTCATCCATTGTTTCAGGTGGAAACAATCTGAATTTAACATGAGCGCACACATGTGATTTTGTTGTCGGCCCTGTGAGCGGACATTGGATGAGCCAAGATGATGCTTATATCTTCCCGCAAAAATAAAGATGATGGTTATATCGGCAATCATGGTGAATTTCCTACAATAGCTGCACAAGGGGATGTGTTCATCGCCTCCAGTACTTGTAGGAAACAGTTTTAAATCCTATTTCTCCAGATAATGAGAAGCAATCTTGATATATGACAGATATTTCTGTCGTGCACATTCTAGTAGACACTACCCTGTTTGTTATCAAACATGTGGTGAAGATAGATTCTAGTACCCACTACCCTGTCATCCCGTTATACTACTATATGAGTTCCAATATTTCACCCCAAGCAAATCACACCACCCTAAACCCTCATTTCGGATCAATTCGAGCAAGCACGTCCTAGACAGACTAGGAGAGAACAAGGGCAAGTTGTCGACCTGGGCATACGGCTCCGCAGCTCACCATTGATCTGAACAATCAAATGAATCTGACACTCGTCGGCAATTCTGAGAAATCCAGAGCCCCCCTTCCCCGCACCCGAAGGGAAGGAGCAGCAGCTTCCCGTGACCAGCCGAACGCTCATGCCTCTATGTAATTTGTGGCAAAATTTCCTGGGAGGGAGGGGGAACAGTGGAGATGGATCAGGGGAGGGAGGAGGGAGCAGTGGGGAATGAACCGCAGAACCAGTGGGAGCAGTTGGCCTGGCAGGGGATCCGGAAGCGGTCATGGCAGACGGAGCAGATGTCGTCCTTCGGCGGCACCGGCGACGTAGAGGAGGAGGCGGCGGCGGAGGAGGAGCTGGGCGCGTGTGGCTGCCCGGCTCGTCGGCAGAGGCGGCCATCGGAAGCAACGGACGGATCCCATCCTCCTCCTCGTACTGCACCCCGTGCGGTCGTCGGCGGTGGGATGGGAGGGAGGCGAGGGAGGCGGCGCTTGCGGGGGAGGCGGGGCTCGGGGGGGGAGGGGAGGCGGCGCTCGAGGGGGAGGAATGGGAGAGGGAGGCGGCGGGGGCGCGTGGGCGGCTGCGGAGGACGGAGGCGGCGGACGGCGGGGGCGCGTGGGCGGCATGGGCGGCGGGGGCGCGTGGGCGGGGGCACGTGGGCGGCGGACGGCGGGGGCTCGATCGAGTGGGGAAACTTAGGACTAAGAAAAAAATAGTAGCCCTGGTACTAATGGCGCACCGCATGCAAGTGCGCCATTAGTGACCCTGGTTACTAATGGCGCACCTGCTTCTGGTGCGCCATTAGAAGTTTTGCAAAAAAACAAGAAAACTATATATTCTAATGGCGCACCGTGGCACAGTGCGCCATTACTAGTTTAAACTAGTAATGGCGCACTGTGTCACGGTGCGCCATTAGTAGTTTTGCAAAAAAAAAAACAATAGTGGCGCACCATGTCCCTGGTGCGCCATTAGTGTCTTCCACACTAATGGCGCACCATGTCCCTGGTGCGCCATTAGTCTCTTCCACACTAATGGCGCACCTGAACATGGTGCGCCATTAGTATATACTAATGGCGCACCACATGGAAGGTGCACCATTAGTGTCCATCCCATCTATAGCCCTTTTCCTAGTAGTGTTTTATTCTGGGTCATAATTGACCATGATTTTCGCACATAAAATATATGTTATACGTTGCAAAAATAATATAATTTGAAAGTACATTCAGATAAGAACCAAACGATACAATTTTTGCTGACATGCATTCACATTTTGCTTGTCACATACAGTACGTGGTCAAACTTTGACCCAAAATACGCAAAACAACAAAAAAATACTTCCAAGACCAGCGCCGCTCTTCCGCTCTTCTCCTCTTAAACCACCGCCGCTCCTCTCCTGTTCCAATCTAAATCCAGCACCGCTCCTCTCCACTTCCATTTCAAAACCACGGCCCCTCCTCTCATGTTCCTGTCCAAAACCAGCATCGCTCCTCTCCCGTTCTAATCCAAAACCAGCGTTGCTGCTCTCCTCTTCCATTCAAAAACCACCGCCGGCGAGTGAAGGTGCTGTGGAGAAGTAGATTGATGGAGGAGTACAACCGATACGTGAGGATCGGAGACGGCGACCCTGTGAAGCTAGCTAGGATGTTGGAGATATAGTCTTGGTTTGACAACAAGGACCAACTAGTGGCGACAGCGACATCCATGGCCAAATATCTGCAACAGAGCGAAAAGGCGGCGATACTCCCGGAGGGAGTCGCGCCGGAGTACATAGAGCTGCTCCTCTCGGCCATGGAGTAAACAGATTCACCAAATCCGATCTTGAGGGAGCGGTGGTGGGAGTATCGATCCCAGATGGAGCATCCACTAGAGATTGAAGGATCGAGCATCTACAGGGTGCCGTTTGTGAGGGTGTCCTGCCAGAGCGAGCCGGTGGAGTCTTCGTTGATCGAACCCAACTGCAAGAGGAGAAAAGCAGTTGGCCCAACGACACTACCCTGCCATCGTCTCCCTCGCCGTTCACATCGTCTCACGGGGTGGCTGTCCGCCGCCAAGGAATAGGAGGGGGCTGCCCCCCCCCAGCCCAATAGTCGGGCAGGTTGTGAATTGTCAGGAGGAGCTTAGGGTTGTCAGTATTTGCAGGTTGTGAATTGTGTTTTGTGTTGTGTATTTTGAGAGTACTTTCAGATATGAATGTCTTTTGAATTTCAGATTTGCAGTATTGAGCATATGAAGAATTTTATGAATTCTAGAGATCTATTTTTAGCACTTAAAAAAATGTAGTTTCATAGGAGTATAAAAGTGCAGACGAGAAGAAACTGCAAGTTTCAGTTTCAGATAAGAAACTGCAAGTTCAGTTTCAGATAAGAAACTGCAACTTTCAGAGGCAGAGCATTTATATTAACACGACCTTTTCAAACAGGGTTAACATCATGTTGGAAGTTTTATTCATGGTCGAAAATGGAACTACCAGTCAGTTAACATCAGGCTGATTAACATTCATGCATAGCACATCTTCATATGATGCACAGTCAAAATGCCCACACAATGTCGAGTGTGCGAAACACAGAGAAAATGAGGGACGAAGTTTTGGCAAGTGTTGGACGTGGTTTTCGGCTGCCCAGTCTAGGCTTTCATTCTTAACATGCGCAGCCCACGACCTCGCATGGGAGGGCCTGTTTGTATTTTCTTAGAGCCGTCATGTATCGACCGGCCTATGGACCTCCCATCCGAGGTTTTATTTTTGGCAGCCCAATTTATGTATTTTTTTGAAGAAAACATAGAGGTCTGTTCTATTTTCCTACATAAGAATAGGAACGCCAGGTACAACTTATGTTTCCCTTCTAACTATATTATATATATTTAAATTATTTTATATGTTATTATATATTATTTTTATTATCATCATATATTTAACAGATACTTACATATGTAAGAAAACAATATCCCACATCTTATTAACTTATAAAAATAATTTCTTAACAAATAAAATCCTGGATTGTTTGGGCACGAAAATCCTAGTGATTGTGTACAAAAGCTTGGTAAGATTTAAGGACGAATGTAATACTATCACTTATTATTTAAATATATTTATAACAAAATGCTCAGTCCTTTTTTATTTTTTGATAACATTGCTAGCCCAACCCAACATTATAATTAGAATCAGCCCAGCAAAATCATCTATCTAGACAAAGTGCAAATGGCCTGTAATTTTTTAGGAAATAAAATAAATGGGCCGCATGGACGCTACATTAATTGTTCACCCAGCCCAGCTAATGGCTTTAATTCAAAAAAGAAAGATCAAATTGACTGTAAATTCTACCGTGCAAAAAAAAGACTGTAAATTCTGAAAAAAATGGGTTGAATACGTGCCACATTTTTGGAGGATGAAATGTGGGCAAATAGGTCGAAGCCAACACAAGTTGTTGTCAATTTAGTCAACAAATGATTCTGACATGTTAGCCGTTGGATTTACATCCAACGACCGGCATCCATATTCAACCTTTCTTCTTCTTCCTCCAGCGCCGCCGGGACCACCTCCCGCCTCCTCCTGCTAGCAGCTCTGCTTAGCACGCTTCGCTATGAAGCACTACTCCACCGTTGGCCAGGCCATCCCTCCACCCCTCCACACCTCCTGTTCTTCTCCACCGACTGCCGAACCACACCGCACTAGAACCAGTTAACCCTCGTACACCTCTCCGTCTGCGACTCTACTCCCGCGTCTTCCCATCTTCAGCTCTTTGCTGTCCGGGGCCTCGCCGTCGTCCACCACCTTGGATGCGCTCGGCGCGGCGTGGTCAACATGGTCAACGAACGACACCATCGGAAGTAGACTATGCGTGGAGAGGCTGACAGCTGGGTCCACGGCCGCACAAAAGGAAATGCCTCCTTATTACGCGCAAAATAATGATTCCTCCACCTGGCATCTGGGACCCGCTGGAAGGGCCTCTGTATTTCACGAAAACAACGTGCCCCCCACTGACTTGTCGGACCCACCAGCTATCTTCGCACGCAAGGAAGTGCCTCCCTATTACGCACAAAAAAATGAATACCCCCCCTACCAGCTGGAACCCAGCATACTGGGAGGCTGACTTGTGGGCCTACCAAGTTAACGGGGATGGAGGGCTTTGTCAACTTAGTCAATATGAATGATTCTAGCTCCTATTACCATACGATGTTCATCCAACGATTGTAGTGCTTCTTCAACCTCTGGTCTTCTTGTTCCAGCCGCCCAAACCAGCGCCAGTCGTGTCGCGTACTCCTACTTTCCGTGGCAGGCTGTGATGCCGCGGAGGCCTCACCACCCCCTACTACTCCCACCGCTGGCCAGGCCATCCCTCTACTCACCCACACCCCTTGTTATTCTGCGGCGACAGCAGCCTCACACCGCAGCCGAACCAGTGAACCCTCGTACTCCTCTTCATGTGGGCATCCACTGTTGCGTATTCCCCGGCTCCGAGTCGTCCCCTTCCTAGGCCTCGCCGTCGTCCACCACCGTGGTGCTCTCGGCACGGCGTGGTCAACGTGGTCAAGGACCGACTTCCATCGGACGTGGACTGTATGTGGAGAGGCTGACAGCTGGGTCCACGGCCGCAACAAGGAAGTGCCTCCTTATTACGCGGAAAATAATGATTCCTCCACCTGACAGCGGGGACCCACTGGACGAGCCACTGTATTTTGCGAACAAAAGTTCCCCCTGAATGCTGGGACCCACCAGCTACATCTTCGCACGCAAGGAAGTGCGTCCGGGCAAAAAAAAAACGATTCGCCCCCCTGACTGCTGGGACCCACCAGCTACATCTTCGCATGCAAGGAAGTGCGTCCGGGCAAAAAAAAACAATTCTCCCCCCTGACTGCTGGGACCCACCAGCTACATCTTCGCACGCAAAGGAAGTGCGTCTGGGCAAAAAAACGATTCACCCCTCTGACTGTTGGGACCCACCAGCTACATTTTCGCACGCAAGGAACTGCCTGACAGTCGGGACCCACCTGGTCGAAGCGTACGTAGCATTGTCATTCTGGTCGCGAACGTGTACGTACATATATACTGGTCGATGTAGAGGCGCGCACGTGTCATAGTAGAGGCACATATGTGTCATAGTGGAGGCGCGCACGTAGCATGTACACGTACGTACATCGGCCAGGGTGCAAGAAAGAAAATACGGCCACGTACGTACATACGGGCGGGGTCTCGAATGCCTACTCGCGCATACGTACATGGATGGGTCAGAACGGAGAAATAAAGTCGTCGTCGTGTTCATGGGGAGGCAACGGAATGCGTCGTGTTCATCGGGAGGCAAAGGAACGCGTGGGAGCCAACCGGCTTGGATGGAATAGGCGATGGAAACGAGGCCTGGCGTACCGCAGAATGGAGGAAACGGCCTTGTGTTCGACCGGCCACATTCGGAACGGGGACCTATTGATCGGGAGGGGTGTGGCGTACCGCAAAACAGAGGAAACGGACCTCCTACGGTCGAAATGGGGGTCCTCTTGATCGGGAGGGGTGTGGCGTGCCGCAAAACGGACGAAACAGACCTCCTACGGTCGAAACGGGGGTCTTGTTGATCGGGAGGGGTGTGGCGTACCGCAAAACGGAGGAAACGGACCTCCTACGGTCGAAACGGGGGTCCTGTTCATCGGGAGGGTTGTGGTGTACCGCAAAACGGAGGAAACGGACCTCCTACGGTCGAAACGGGGGTCCTGTTCATCGGGAGGGGTGTGGCGTACCGCAAAAGGGGACTCCACGCGATACTGTTCATCTCCACCGTCGACCTCCTCCAGCCTCCACGGGCTACCGTCGACCTCCTCTAGCCTCCACGGGCTCCTGTTCATCCAGCCTCCACCGCGCGCTACTCCACCGGCTACTGTTCAACCACCCCTCCACGGGCACCCCTCCACCGTCTACTGTTCATCTAGCCCTCCACACCACGGGGCCATGTTCAACCACCCCTCCACGGCCACCCCTCCACCGTCTACTGTTCATCCAGCCCTCCACACCACGGGGTCCTGTTCATCCAGAGGCAACGCCACCACTCACTGTTCATCCACCCCCCCCCCGCAACACTCACTGTTCATCCAATCGATCGGCTTCAGTTAGCAGCAGTAGCGAAGGAATTGCTCCATCGGGTTCAGTTAACAGCCATCGACCGATCGCTCGGGTTCAGTAACGCGTAGCCTACAGTGCAATCGCTCGGGTTCAGTTAGAGCCCAAAGCCTCGCTCGGGTTCAGTTAGAGCCAACGCCTCGCACGTGTACGAGAGAAACGCGCATCTCTCGTCCCCCGCCTCCCACCATAACCACGGTTTTTTCCGTCATGGACGGCCCAAAGAATGTCATGCAGCTGCGTCACCGGCCCGCCCTGGACGAAAAGCCCATTTTCTGTCATGATTTTTTGTCATAGAAGTAGGAGCCCACCACATCTATGATGATACCGGGTTTTTTCACAATTATCGTCATAGAAGTGTCATACGTATGACAGAAAAAAATTTCGTTCGGCCCAAAATGTCACAGATGTGTCTTTTTTTTGTAGTGCAACTTGCCCTAGTTTGTGAAGCAACCTATATTTCCCACACTCCAAAATTCCCAAATAATTCTAATAAATTGTTTGGGTCATATCTTGATCAAATATGGCAAAACTTTTCATTGCCATGTTCAAAAATAATTCCCTAATAATTCATTTCCTAATCTGCCCTAAATGGCACTTTGTGAAGGAAGTGTCATTTATATTTCTCCTATTGACTCCCAACCTTTTTGGGCATGTTTATATGTCCAAATAATTGCCCCATGCACAAGTTCAAATTTATTTGCCTAGCCAATCTTCCTAAGTGAATTTTCAAAGTTTCGGTCGAACAGAAGGCTTTGTGAAGGAAGTACTAGCTAGGAGTACCCAAATGAGTTGAACATTTGCACACTCCTTAATGTGCTCAGATTAATCTCTTCCACCCATTTGCAGCCCTATCCAATCATTTATGTGAGCACAGGAGAAAATCTTTGTTTCTGGCAATATTTTCAGGTTGTGAAGCAAGTATACTTTATATTGCTTCAAAAATCCTGATAAATTACCAGATCATTCTTATACCCATAAAACATCTCTCCACCCATTTTGGCATCATTTCATTGATCCATGTGATCACCAATATTATTTCAAGTTTCTGTCCAGAGAAGATGTTTGTGAAGCAAGTACCATTTTGGCTTTGCCAAATGGTATGATACTTGGTGAGCATCTTCATGTGACCAAATGACTATGGTTTGCCCAATTTGAGCTCAAGTGGACACGCCATGGGAGTGCACCATCATGATCTTCATTTCTGGACCAAGTATGCAGTTGTGGAGCAACTGCAGTAAATCTTGGTCCTTTTACCCTCAAAACCTCCAGGATGAAAGTCCTTCGATAGTTAAACCTCCCAGACAAGCTAGTTATTGAGTTACCTAGTTGGTGTCCCCACTGCACAACACAAACACTTGGCTGCTGGTTTACTTTGGAGCTAAGTGCCATTCTCTTCTTTGCCCCTGGAATGATTTATTTCCTCAGTTAGACTTAGGGCACTAAGGTCATTCCACTAGACATGCTCGGCCCCGCCAAAACTAGCCATTTCCTCCAGTGTCGGTGGTGATCACGCTGATGTCAAGCAATTTTTGTGCTCTGGCTTCTTCCCAACCCTGTGCCCGTCGTCTCCCTCCACGTCTCGACCTCAAACCTTCTCCAGGAGCTCCCCCGTGATTCCCTGCATCACCCTGTGTCAATGGCTCGTCATGGTTCGCCTTAAATGTGCCACCTAGCGCTATGCTCGTGCCGCGTCCAGCCTCTGCCCGCCATTAAAGCTCGGTCGGGAGCTCGTCCGTGAGCTCCAGAGCCTTCCCCTGGCCTATATATAGCCATCCCCGAGCCCTCCAAAGCTCGCCAGCAGCCTCCCCGCTCTCCTCTAGCCCCGCCTAGCCACTAGCCAGAGCTCCTGGAGCACTCCCTGCCCGCCATCGCCGCCTTGGCCGCCGTCGTGCTCAGCTCGAATCCGAGCAGCCCCGAGCTTCTTCCCTCTCTCCACCACCACCAGTAGAGCACCACCACTTCGGCGACCTTCCCCATGCCCTTTTCCCCTCACTGGAGCCACTATGGCCTCGAGTCCCATCTCCTCCCGAAGCCCCTTCGCCGGAGTCCAAACCGCCGTCGCCTCGACCCGTCCCGGTGGCCGTGACCTGTCCCTGTGGATGCGGCTCTCCTCGACGAACTCATCCATGGGCGGAGCCTCATCGGAGGTGCCCTGTAGCCATCGGCGGCCGTCGCCGGAGCGCTCGGCCTCCTCTGCTCTGCGGGCGCGCGTCGGGGAAGAAGAAGGAGGAGCCAGGAGGAGAGAGAAGGATAATGTGGGACCCACCTGTCAGCCCCTCAGGCGTTGACCAGCCCCGGCCCCGCCTCTGCCCCCTTTTGACCAGTCCATGCCACGTCAGCGTAAGTGGAGACATATTTCCCTGAATGTGCTTTCACTTTTTCTGCTCAGGCCCCTGGTTGAATATCTTTTCATTACAGATAGGTCCCTGGCAGTAAAACCTTTATATCTTTTTATCCATAGCTCCGTTTAAGGTGAATCCAATGCCCACTTATTCGTTTCGTCGAGCCTGTTCTGTTGCTCATGCTTTCACTATGGTTTGACACTGTGAAAATGACCTTTATGCCCTTGCCCTTCTTCAGCCCCCTCCGAGAGAGAACGATTTCCGGCGAATCTTTCTGTGGCTTCACCGCACTTCTCCCCGGTGCCTTCTTCATCCCCATGCAAGCCACATTGCCCACTTGCATGATAGTCATGCAGTAGCCATGGTTTTCAACTTGAATATTTAATAAATTTTTGCTTGTTGAAAAGATGGTTATCGTTGTTCTGGTAATGTTTAGGGTTGCATGTTCACTTTTGTTCTATGTTGTTCTGTACCCTGTGATCATGTTATACCTGCTAGTATTACCTTTCATATGATTATGCTGGTTAGTAGTACATGTTGATGTTGGAGATGGTCATGCTAGTCAGTATGCGATGCTCAGTGGATATGATTTATTGTTGATATTGTGGAAAGTTATGTGATACCCTCATGATGATGTTGATATAATGTTCATGCATTTTATCATGGCTCAGCATATTTGCATTCAAGTTAACCGGATTAAATTGAACTTGAACAACTGCTAGCTGAGTCATGGTGTCGTTGAATCGATGCTGACCAGTGCAACCACGCTTACCGGTATGGGACGGTCCTAACTGGGTCTATCGTCGTGCCTCTCGCCGGTGCCTCCAATGAGGGAAGGTTATGGGCATGCTGTACCCTGGCCTGGTAAGCACGCATAACCTTGTGTGCCCGTTGTTGAGTTATTTGAGTTTTTGGATCCATGTCCCCATGTGGGACGGGCCACGACAGTGGTCGTTGTGTCTGGAGGTAGGCACGGGGCCACCCATGACTTAACTCAGTGAGGAGTGAGTGGGAGTGGCCGGGAGAGTGTCTTGGCAGTAGGACGGTTTTGTCGGAACGCGTTGGTCCACCCGAATGGGAGTGCGAGGCCATGGGTTTCGTAGTGTGGGTATAGTGTACTAACCTCTGCAGAGTGATGCATGTGTTGGTTACGAGGTAACCGCGCAGAATAAGTGGTGCATATAGTGTCATCATGTTGCATGCTAGTATTGTCGGATTAATATGTTCATGATGAGTTAGTTGTATCATGTTGGCCATGCCATGTTATCCTGATAATCTCATGTTAATTACTATTTAACCTATAATTGCCATGTTGTTGTTTGTCTTGCATGCTTCTGGTTTATTGTGAGCTTGCAAGTACATTCAATGTACTGATCGGGCGTGTCATGCCAGCTTGCAGGTCATGTCGGATTTGATTGCTTGCTTGTCGTGGTTTCCGTTCGTGCGAGCTAGGATAAGCGTTCCAGCCAGAGTCCATGCGGAGTGGAGTTCACCACCGTCGTCGTTGTTCCGCTGCTAGAGTTATTCCGCTGCTTCGAGTTGTTCTGCTGCTTGCATAGAGCAACTAAGGATGGCGTAGTGTCGCTGTACAGATGTTATTCATTGTAATATCGGAGACCTTGTATTCATATTCGTGTAATAATAGAAGGTTGGTTTGTTCTATGCTAAGCAGTGCCATCTTCCAGAAGACTTCTCCTCGATCTCTGGGCTGGAATACGGGGAGTTCCGGTTTCTCTGAGCCGGGGTGCCACACAAACAGAAACTCAAACAACATCCACCCTGCTAGCCCAGGCTGCTGACCTGGAACCTATCCCCTGATCAAAGAAGAAGCAGAAGAAGAACTCCAAAACAAGCAAGCATCGCTCTCACGTCATGATCATCGCATAAACTACACCTGCAACTATTATTGTAGTAATCTATGAGCCACGAGGACTAAACAATCCCATTACCATGGGTATCAAGACTAGCAAAGCTTAATGGGTAAGGAAAGGATAAGTGGTGAGGTTGCAGCAGCGACTAAGCATATATGGTGGCTAACACACGCAAATAAGAGCGAGAAGAGAAGCAAACGGAACGGTGTGAAGCTAGCAATGATCAAGAAGTGATCCTGAACTCCTACTTAGGTCAAACATTACCCAAAACCGTGTTCACTTCTCGGACTCCGCCGAAAAGAGACCATCACGGCTACACACGCGGTTGATGCGTTTTAATTCGAATCTGGTGTCAACTTATCTACAACCGGATGTTAACAAATTCCCATCTGCCACATAACCGCGGGCACGGCTCTCGAAAGTTTATACCCTGCAGGAGTGTCCCAACTTATCCCATCACAAGCTCTCACGGTCAACGAAGGATATTCCTTCTCCTAGGAAGACCCGATCAGTCTCGGAGTCCCGGTTTACAAGACATTTCAACAATGGTAAAACGAGACCAGCAATGCCGCCCGATGTGCCGACAAATCCCGATAGGAGCTGCACATATCTCGTTCTCAGGGCACACTAGATGGGCAAGACGTTGGGTTGGCATAGACCCTGGTTGCCCAGGGGGCGCCGGACATCGCCCAGGTTGGGCCAGCACTCGAAGGAGCACTGGCCCGGGGGTTAAAATAAAGATGACCCTCGGGCTCGGAAACCCAAGGGAAAAAGGCTTAGGTAGGCAAATGGTAAAATCAAGGTTGGGCCTTGCTGGAGGAGTTTTATTCAAAGCGAACTGTCAAGGGGGTCCCATAAATCACCCAACCGCATAAGGAACGCTAAATCAAGGAACATAACACCGGTATGACGGAAACTAGGGCGTCAAGAGTGGAACAAATCACCAGGCATAAGGCCGAGCCTTCCACCCTTGACCAAGTATATAGGGGCATTAATTAAATAAGAGATATTGTGATATCCCAACATAACCATGTCCATCATGGAGCAATCTTCAACTTCACCTGCAACTAACAACACTATAAGAGGGGCTGAGCAAAGTGGTAACATAGCCAAGCAACGGCTTGCTAGGAAGGGTGAAAAGGTTAGAGGCTGACATGGCAATTTGGGAGGGTTGATAAGCAAGAGATAGGTAGCGCAGCATAGCGATAGAACGAAGCAACTAGCATAGCAATGATAGTAGTGAGATCCAGAGTAATGGTCATCTTGCCTGAAATCCCGCTAGGAAGAAGAACGAGTCCTTGAAGAAGATGAAGCCACGAAGACGAACTGAGCATAGACGAACGAATCCTCATGATCGCAATGAACTAGGAACTAACGAGAAGGAGCACAACCGGAAAGATGCAAACAACAAGGTAAACACACAACACATAGACAAGACATGATGCACAACCAAGCATGATGCATGACAAGGCTACATGCAGCTACTCATGGCAAGAGATGATGCAAACAAGAACAACACATCAAAGCAAGTGTAAATGAGGCCGGAAACAACATAGAACTAATCCGGAAAATCCCCATATGCATATTTCGAATTTGGTACTGTTCTGCCCTAAAACATCTTTTATTGTTGTTAAACAGGAAAATAAAGTGCACCATGTTAAACTAGGCATTTTCCACCCCATTTACATATAAAGTTTATTTAAGACCGAGCCACGGTTAATTAGTTATGAAATAAATCATTTTAACATGGCATTTGAGAAAATTTAAACAAACAGCATTTTAAACATTTTAAACATGGATGAAAGTGGCATGTTATGAAACTAGATGAAATTCTAAGCATTTTACATGTATAAATTATTTACATATGATGATTGGTTAATTAATTATTATATGCATGAACATGAGGGTCTTTTCTGTAAAACTGTAATTCACTGGATAAATGCGAAAATCGCAGCAGCAGGAAAAAAACAGTACGGGCCAAATCTGACTGGCCCGATAGCAGCATGGGCGCTGGAGGCTCACCATGGGCCATGGCCCGGAATTGCGGTGAGGTGAGGCTGGAAGGGGGGCGCTGGGCCTGGCGCGACCCTCGCCCTGGCGCTGGTCAACGTGCGCAGTTGGACGAAGCGGGCGAGGAGGCAGGGGCTTGTGTTCGCCCTCGTCTCCCTGAAGCAGTACGACGGCGGCAGACTTGTCACGGGCTCTTGGCGACGGGGTCGGCGGGAAGCGGCCGAAACGGCCAGATCCGGTGCGCCTTAGTAGGGAACCGGCAGATCTGGACGGCGGCGCGCATCGGACGGCAGCGACGGAGCTTGGCGTCCAAGGCATGGTTCCTGCTCTTGGGCAGAGAAGAGTGAGAGGGGCACTGAGCGAGAGAGAGAGACGCACGGGAAGGAAGGGAGAGACGGGGAGAAGAAGGCGACAGTCCTGGGGTCGCCGATGTGTGGCTCCCACAAGGGGAAGGAGGTCCCGCGAGGCGGCAAGGAGATGAGGAGGCCGGTGCCTCACGGGCTGCGCGGGGACGAGCCGTCGGGGTCCTCTCCTGCTCGGGATCGAGCGAGGGGGAGGGTTTCAGGCGCTGCATCGAAGCAAGGTGGAGACTGCCGGGACAAGCGGGACGACGTCGGGGGCGGAGCAGCTTGGGGGTGGCGCACTGGATGGAGGAATGCAGAGGGTGCACTGGTTGGTGGCTTCAATTGCCGGCGGGAGAAGTGGCTTGGGGTCAAGGACGAGCTCCTCGCTCGAGGCAGAGAAGGATGGGGGTGGAGCTATTTGGAGATCAGGGGAGTTTCTGGTTGGGGGATTGGGGAAAACGAGGTGGAAGAAGATTGTGGTGGTAGCGATGGGATGGATGGGACAGACTTCCTAAAATCTAGGGTTAGACTGTTTCAATAACTAGGTGGACTAGCTTAGGGGCAAAACGGACCCTCCGATGAAAATCAAACAGTCAAGAAAAATAGGCTAGGATAGTCAAAGAAGAAACCGAAGATAGTTTAGGGATGTTTGAAGATGATCCGGACCCAACGGTGAAGACTGAGCGGGTCGGGTTCTGGTATGTTTCGGACGCGTGTGCGAGGGGTCTGAGTAAAGTGTAGAGAGGGTCAAACGGTTAGACAAGAGGGAAATGAAAACCCGGCTAGATTCGGATCGATCAACAAAGGCAAGGGGGGAACACGGCAACTACGAACGGATGCAAGCTTTATGAAAACATGTAGATGCAATGCGCATGATGCTATGAGATGAGATGCATGACATGACCAAAATGCAAATCAAAAGACAAAAACCCAACCACGAAGGAAATAACATATCATATAGCCGGAAATGGCAAGAGTTGGAGTTACAATTGTGGAAAGTTACATCCGGGGTGTTACAACACTCCACCACTACAAGAGGATCTCGTCCCGAGACATAGGATGGCACCGGAGAGAAACGGAAGAGAAAGAGAAGAGGTAAAACTAAGTTGCTTCTCCGACTAATGAGTGAAACCAAAGAACCTTGAGAGGTTGAAATGTTGAAAGAAAGAACACAACAGAGTTGAACACAATTGAGAGCACTATGGTAGAAAATAGAAACAAGGAACACCATGTGAACCTTGGAGGTTGCAAAGCTATGAATGCCGAGTACAATGGACAAGAAGGAATTGGAACCACTCTCGTTGAAACAAGATAAACAAGGAACAAGGCAAGATCAAATTCGGACAACACTCTGGTTGAGAAGAGATGCAAGACTTGATAAGAAGAAAAGAAGTTGAGGAGATGACACTATCGGCGTTCTGGGAACGGGGGTCCCCAGACTTGCCTGCCTGCGGCCTGCGGCGTGGCTCAAGGGGCAGCCCAGCATGGCCCGTCTTCATAGGCACAAGCTCAAGACCCTCGCGAGGGGCCAAGCCTCGCGGGGCGGACGACAGGAGGCTTCCTCAACCATGGCCTCATCAGGCTGGCTTGTGAGGAGGCGGAGAGATCAAGGCGGGGTACCTCACGAGGTGCCCACGATGCAAGCCATGACGACCAAGGGCGCCAGGAGGGCGCCAGCCCGTGCAGTGTCATTCTTTCCTCTTTGGTGCAAAGGGAGGAAGCGCAGGCGGGAGCATCAAGCAAAGGCATCCGTTACGGTGCAACAAGACCAAGACCAGCAGAACGGCAGGATGGAGGTCATCGTGGAGCCCAAGCCGGCGTCACCACCAGAGCCTTTAGCAGGCGAGGACCAACTTTAGTCAGGATAAATGTACTAGATGTTTCCCTTCAAAATGGCCAATTGTTGGCGCCCTTCCCGCTCAATATTTGGGAGGAGGCCCAGGGCCTTTGCCTATAAGTAGGACTAGCCACCACAAACAACAACGGAGACAGACAGAGAGAGAGAGAAAGGGAATCCTCACCAGGAAACCAGTAGAGAGAGCGACTGAACTCCCCCTAGCAATTCATCGCACCAGCCAAGGACAGACCCTCGCGAGGCTGTTCTACCTTGTATTGTTCATCATTAGCCCAAGAGGCAATCCACCACACCACACACTGGAGTAGGGTATTACCCCACAATGGTGGCCTGAACCAGTATACACTCTGTTTCTCTTGCGTTGTTCCTTTGATTGCTTAGATCATAGCAAGGTGGTGAGGTGTAGGTAGGCAGAGGGTGAAATCTCCGCGCGCACCCCAGTGTTCGAACCTAGAGGGTCTGCCGGAACACGAAATCCGACATTTGGCGTGCCAGGTAGGGGTGCGCCGGAGCTCCTCCTTCCGCTGACCCGCTCTCCGCCGACACCATGACTCGCCCCGCGATGAGCGGCGCGCCGTCCGCTCCGGTCGTTAGCACCAGCGCAGGGGCCAGGGGGCTCCAAACCTTGGCCCCGGCATTGCAAAAAAGTGCGGTGGCCGGACAAGTCACCGGCGGCTTCCATGGCCCCTCTGGAAGAGCTGTGCAACCTCTTCCTCGCCAGGCACGATGCACCGGCACCCCCGGTCGTTGGGGCCCTCCTGGGTGGCTCGCAGGCGCCACCTTCGGGCCGCCATGTCAAGCCGTTCGTCCGCCAGGTCGGCGCTGCT
This sequence comes from Triticum aestivum, assembly GCF_018294505.1. Taxonomy (NCBI): domain Eukaryota; kingdom Viridiplantae; phylum Streptophyta; class Magnoliopsida; order Poales; family Poaceae; genus Triticum; species Triticum aestivum. The sequence goes on from NC_057798.1 coordinate 320,912,306, forward strand.
TCCACGCGGCAGGGGGCCCCCTCAGGTCGGTCGACGCTCAAGGCCGATCTGGCCTTTAGCTCGAAGGACCACCCCTCCAACTCGGTCTGCTCGGGCGCACTCCCACCATCTGCCAGGTGGCCGTCATGAGGACTCTCATCGACGGCGGCTCAGGCCTCAGCGTGTTCTCGATTGAAGCCTTCAGCCTCCTCCACATACCGCCGGAATGGCTTCAGCCCAGCTGGCCCTTCGTGGGCGTCGGGGGTGGGTCCTCCAGCTCCCTGCGGCAGATCTGTCTCCCGGTAACCTTCGGCACCTACGACAACTTCCGCACGGAGCTAATCGACTTCGACATCACCCCCATCAGCCTCCCATACAACGACATCCTCCGCTATCCGGCGCTGGCCTAGTTCATGGCTGCGACTCACCCGACGTACAACCTCATGAAAATGCCCGGGAGCAGTGGCGTCCTCACCTTGTGCGGAGACACCGGGGATGCGTTGCAAGTGCTCAAGCTCGCCTTCAAGACGGCAGCGTCGGTGCAACCTGCCGACTCGGACGCCCCTAAGCCCAAGGGGGCTGCACCTGCCGAGAAGAAGCAGTTGTTCACCCAAGACAAGGCAGAAACCAAGCAGATGCTGGTTGACGAAGACGGATCCACTGACGCCACCTTCACCATAGGCACCAACCTCGAGCCCGAGCAGGAGGAGGCCCTGGTCAAGTTCCTGCGCGCGAACAAGAAGGTATTCGCATGGGAGCCCGATCAGCTGGCGGGGATCCCTAGGGGCGTAATTGAGCACCACCTCAATGTGTGCCCCAATGTCCGACCTGTGAAGCAAAAAGCAAGGCGGCAGTCCACAGAAAAGCAGGCAGGGGTCATTCGCGAGGTCCGGTACCCGGATTGGTTGGCCAACCCAGTCGTTGTGCCGAAGAAAGGGGGAAAGGAATGCATGTGTGTCGAATTCACCAACCTCAACAAGGCTTGCCCGCAGGATCCGTTTCCGCTCCCCTGCATTTATCAGATCGTTGACTCCACCGCCGAGTGCGACCTGTTGTGTTTCTTGGATGCCTTCTCTAGGTATCACCAGATCAAGATGGCGGTAGAAGATGTGGAAAAAACGGCCTTTCTAACCCCGTGTGGAGTGTACTGCTACACATGCATGCCATTCTGGTTGCGCAATGCAGGGGCGACCTTCAGCGGCTGATGCACATCGCCTTGGGCTCGCAGCTCGGGAGGAACGTTGGGGCTTACGTCGATGATATTGTGGTGAAGTCTCGCGAGGCCAAGACCCTGATACAATACCTGGAGGAAACCTTCGCGAGCCTCAACGCCGTGAGCCTGAGGCTCAATCCAGAGAAGTGTGTGTTTGGGGTCCCCTCAGGCAAGCTCTTGGGCTTCCTCGTATCCCACCGAGGCATCGAGGCTAACCCAGAAAAGGTCAAGGCAGTCGAGGACATGAGCCCGCCAAAGACCCTCAGAGAAATGCAGAAGCTCACTGGGCGCGTGACAGCACTGGGACGATTCATCTCCAAGTTTGGGGAGCGAGCGCTGCCTTTCTTCTAGCTGATGAAGAAAAATGGACCCTTTGAATGGACTGAAGAGGCCGACAAGGCGTTCCAAGACCTCAAGAAGTACCTAACCAGCCCTCCGGTAATGGTGGCCCCGCGCCCTCAGGAACCCCTAGTGCTCTACCTTGCAGCCACTCCCTATTCCGCCAGCGCAGCCCTGGTGGCGGTTAGGGAGGAGCGTCGGAGCAAAGCCATGACATCTGCCCGAGTCGAGACGAAGCGTGAACAAGGAAGACCCACGGAGACCACTGCCGCAGCCGAGAAGGATCAGCCGCCGCCGAGGAACACACCCGAGATAGCGGAAGCCCCTCCCCCTAGCGACCAGTTGCTGGAGGCTCCCCTGTCTCAGGAGACTCCACGGTCTCCGGAGGGTGCCATCGACACCAGCGTTCCCAACCTTGTTGAACATCCTGTGTACTTCGTCAGCACAGTGTTGTGGGATGCAAGGGCGCGGTATCCCATGCCTCAGAAACTTCTCCTCGTGCTATTGGTGGCCTCGCGCAAGCTGCGGCATTATTTTCAGGGCCACCCCATCAAGGTTGTCTCAGCATACCCTTTGGACAGGGTGCTCAGGAGCCCTAACTCAGATGGGAGAGTCGCTGAGTGGAACATTGAACTACAAGCGTTTTAGCTCGAATTCAGCACAACCAGAGTCATCAAGGGGGCCGCCTTGGCGGATTTCATAGTAGAGTGGGCGGAGGCACCGGGCCTCAAGGTTGGTGAGGATCGATCCCTCTCCCCGGGAAGCGAGGCACCGGACGGTTGGGTCATGTACTTCTACGGGGCATTCTCCAGGCACGGCGCGGGGGCTGGTGCGGTGCTTATATCTCCTACCCAAGACAAGCTCTACTACGCCGTGCAACTCTGTTTCCAGCACAGAGAAAAGGTCTCCAACAACATAGCAGAATATGAAGGCTTGATAGCAGGCCTGAAGGCCGCGGCCGCCCTTGGAGTATAGCGTCTTACCATCAAAGGTGACTCACAACTCCTCATCAACTTCTGCAACAAAGTATACGAGCCGAGGGATGAGCACATGGAAGCCTACCTTGCGGAGGTCCACAGGATGAGGAAGCAGTTCTGGGGGCTGGAGTTATAGAACGTGCCCCGTGGCACCAATGAGGAGGCCGACGACATCGCCAAATGAGCATCCAAGCGACTGCCTCAGGAGCCTGGTGTCTTCGAGGAGCGGCTCTTCAAGCCCTCGGCCACGCCGTCACTGTCAAGCGCGGTGCAGCCTCGGGAGGAGCTCCCCCAGCCGCCAGCCATGGGAGCCCTGGTCTGTGGCCCGGCCTCAGGGGCGCGTCTTCTCTTGACAATGGAGCCTCGGGAGGGATGCTGGATCACGGAGCTTTGGAGCTATATGACACAAGGGATCTTGCCAGAGAAGGAGGAGGAAGCGGAGCGCGCGGCGCAGCAGGACACAGCATACTGCATCAGAGATGGAGAGCTCTACTGAAGGCGACCGAATGATGCGTCCCTGTACTGCATCTCCAGGGGGCAAGGGAAGGAACTGCTGGCGGATATACATGGTGGAGACTGTGGGCATCATTCATCATCGCGGACCCTCGTTGGTAAGGCGTTCCATAGTGGGTTCTACTGGCCCACTACGCTCAATGATACCATCGAGCTGGTGAAGGCTTGTGAGGCCTGCCAGTTCCACGCCAAGAAGATCCATCAGCCGGCTGGGGGCTTGGAAACTATACCCCTCTCGTGGCCATTCGCAGTCTGGGGGCTAGACATCCTGGGCCCATTTCCTCGGGCGCCAGGGGGCTATCGCTACCTTTACATCGCCGTGGACAAGTTCACTAAGTGGGCTGAAGTGGAAGCCGTCCGCACCATCCCTACAGGGTCTGCGATCAAGTTCATCAAGGGCATCGTCAGGCAGTTCGGGGTGCCGAACCACATCATCACCGACAATGGTTCACAGTTCACCAGTAACCTCCTCAAAACATACTGTGCTAACCTTGGAATGCAGATATGCTACGCTTCGGTGGCGCACCCCGGAGCAACGGTCAGGCCGAGCGGGCCAACGCGGAGGTCCTGAGAGGCCTCAAGACCAGGACATTCAAGAAGAAGTTGGAGGCTTGCTGCCGGGGTTCGTACGACGAGCTTCAGGCCGTGCTGTGGTCCATCCGCACAACCGCGACCAAGCCAACTGGCGAGACCCCATTCTTCTTGGTCTATGGAGCTGAAGCGGTCCTCCCTCACGAGGTCAGACGTCACTCCGCACGGGTCCTAGCATTCGACGAGGCGCAGCAGGACGCCATGCGGGGGCCGGACCTCGTGCTGGGGGAGGAGCGTCGACGGGAGGCCGCGCTCCGAGTGGCAAGATACCAGGAAGCGCTGCGGCGATACCATTGCCGCAACATCCGCCCCATGACTCTCGGGGTAGGGGACCTCGTGCTTAGGCGGGTTCTCTCCAGGGAGGGACTGCATAAGCTCTCTCCCATGTGGGAGGGCCCGTTCAAGGTTGTTCATGTTTCCAGGCCTGGCTCCGCGCGCTTGGAGACTCAGGAGGGGGTACCCGTCTAGAACGCGTGGAACATTCAGCATCTCCGGAGGTTTTACCCCTAAAAGGCCTAGAGCCTGTGAAGAAGGCGAACGCCTGTGAAGATGTTGCATTTTGGAAAAGGCACAGAGCCTGTGAAGAAGGCAAACGCCTGTGAAGATGTTGCGTTTTGGAAAAGGCCCAGAGCCTGTGAAGAAGGCGAACGCCTGTGAAGTTGCTGCATTTTGGAAAAGGCCCAGAGCCTGTGAAGAAGGCGAACGCCTGTGAAGGTGTTGCATTTTGGAAAAGGCCGAGAGCCTGTGAAGAAGGCGAACGCCTGAGAAGATGTTGCGTTTTGGAAAAGGCCCAGAGCCTGTGAAGAAGGCAAATGCCTGTGAGGTTTATCCTTCCGAGAAAGGCCCAGAGCCTGTGAAGAAGGCCAATGCCTGTGAAGCTCGCCGCCCGTGACACTCTCACGTAATAATGAGTGGGGCTGTACATGCCCCGGAGTCTCAGGAGTGCCGGCCTCAGGCCCTGGGGCTCCCTCCCATGCCCAGTGGCAGCACTTAGCTCCGCGCTGGTGAGAAGACGTCGAAGACTAGATTAGGTGCCGGACGCGGCTTTTCTTATTTGTTTTCTGCAGTTGGCTTGTTCGTCCCCATTCGAGGTTTTTGCTGAAGTTGTTGTCGTCTTTGGTTTGTGACTCTTTGCCTTTCTCGCTCTCCTACCCCAATTTCTCTCGTGCAAAGTATCGCGAGGGAGCACCGCGGGCACCCTCGCGAGTGTTCTCTGCCCTTGTCGTTCGAGGCTTCCCAACCCGGGTCCACTACAGGAGCACCCCTCCAGTCCATGCCCCACGGGAACCGCGACACAAACACAGTCCATGCCCCACAGCTGAGGCCAGAAACTACCTCTTCAGACTAACCCTCGCAGGACATGGAACGTTCGATGGAGCCTTAGCCCCGGGAAGCAAGGGGCACGACAAGGCCTCCCCCCGAGCTAATTAATTTCTGCGCGCAGGCGCGCGACACAAGGGCACGATACCAGGATAGCGGAAGCAGTACGATAATTAAACAGCAATAGTCCGAGCACACCCTCGCGGGGCCCTACACTACTATCTTTTTGCGCAGGGAAAGAGAAACAGAACAAAACAGGCGCGACTCGCCCGACACCAGCTCGCGGGAGAAACTCGAACTGCCTCCGGAGCTCAGGAGGACTCCGTCTCACGCTTCACCGGGGCGTGACGGCGGGCGGACCCGCTACCTCCCTCCAGGCGGGTGCGACGGCGCGACTCGCCCGACACCAGCTCGCGGGAGGAACTCGACCTGCCTCCGGAGCTCAGGAGGACTCCGTCTCACGCTTCACCGGGGCGTGACGGTGGGCGGACCCGCTACCTCCCTCCAGGCGGGTGCGACGGCGCGGAGGCTGATCGCGGCCACCATTGGAGGAGCCGCTGCCCGAAGAAGAGCTGTCGAAGCTCGATGAACCTTGACCGTCACCGGCCGCCCGCGCGCTGTCGTCTTCATCGTCACCAGGGCTGGACCCACGGTCGCAATCGTCGTTCTCAGGGCAACACCCAGCGCAGCGACCATCTTCCCCAAACACCCTCATGTAGAGGGTGGCATCGCCGTCGAACTTGAAGTGCAGAGTGCACCGCTGGATCAGACCACGCGCGCGGGCAAAGGTTTGCCATCCGCGGGTCAGGGCCAAGCTTCCGGCTGCAGAGACCTCCAGCGAAGCCCAGGAGGCTCGCCCGCAGCAACCATCCGCCTGAAGCCAGAGGCTGCCCGGGGCACTGGCCAGAAGCTCACCTAGGAGGAAGCGAGGAAGTTGGAGCCGGGTGCTGGCCAGTTCCGCCGCCCACACGACAAACTCTGGCAGTACCTCTGCCGAGTGGGAGCGCGTCCTAGGGGGTCATATGGCCGTAGCGCGTCCCCCAGCAGCGGCCGGCCGCCCTTCACCACGCGGAAGATCGCCTCTGTGACTGCGGGGAGCCACCATGGGAGTCGCAGGGCGTTTGCGGGGACGGCCTCAACCACACTTGGGTGGGGGAGAGTCAAGCTCTACCCGGCGGGCCTTCCCTTTCTCCGTGGCCGAGAACCTCTTTGGCGGAGCCATGAAGAAGGAAGAGAAGCAAGAGGGGACGGACCGGAAGGGCAGGCGCCTTCCCGTACTTATAGCTAGAGGAGGCCAATCGCCGGCCTCCACGATCACAGGTAATCATGACCTGCTTTGTATGCAGGGACTTGTCAGCTCGCGCAGTTGCCGAGGCGTTGTAGGGGAGCAGAGCCACCCACGTCCAATCAACCACCATGCGGCGCCTGAGGCCGCAGGCTGTTAGGGACTGCGACGCTTCGCACTTGCCCCTTCTCCTCTCTACTCAGCCAAGTTCGGGCGCGCCTTGGGCCCGGGGGCTACTGTCGGCGTTCTAGGAACGGGGGTCCCTGGACTTGCCTTCTTGCGGCCTGCGGCGTGGCTCAAGGGGCGGCCTAGCATGGCCCGTCTTCATCGGCACGAGCTCAAGACCCTCGCGAGGGGCCAAGCCTCGCGGGGCAGATGACAGGAGGTTTCCTCAGGCACCTCCTCGTCAGGCTGGCTCACGAGGAGGCAGAGAGATCAAGGTGGGGTACCTCACGAGGTGCCCATAACGCAATCCATGACGACCAAGGGCACCAGGCGGGCGCCAGCCCGCGCAGTGTCCTTCTTTCCTCTTTGGTGCAAAGGGAGCAAGCACAGGCGGGAGCATCAAGCAAAGGCATCCGTTTCGGTGCAACAAGACCAAGACCAGCAGAACAGCAGGATGGAGGTCATCATGGAGCCCAAGCCGGCGTCACCACCAGAGCCTTTAGAAGGAGAGGACCAACTTTAGTCAGGATAAGTGTACTAGATGTTCCCCTTCAAAATCGCCAATTATTGGCGCCCTTCCCACTCAATATTTGGGAGGAGGCCCAGGGCCTTTGCCTATAAGTAGGACTAGCCACCACAAACAACAATAGAGACAGAGAGAGAGAGAGACAGAAAGGGAATCCTCACCAGGAAACCAGTAGAGAGAGTGAATGAACTCCACCTAGCAGTTCATCGCACCAGCCAAGGACAGACCCTCGCAAGGCTGTTCTCCCTTGTATTGTTCATCATCAGCCCAATAGGCAATCCACCACACCACACACTGGAGTAGGGTATTACACCACAATGGTGGCCCGAACCAGTATAAACTCTGTGTCTCTTGCGTTGTTCCTTTGATTGATTAGATCATAGCAAGGCAGTGAGGTGTAGGTAGGCAGAGGGTGAAATCTCCGCGCGCACCCCAGTGTTCGAACCTAGAGGGTCTGCCGAAACCCGAAATCCGACAGACACAACACTCCGATTAAATGGATAAGCACAAAAATAACATGATCCTCACAATTCGAGATGATGATTGAAAAGAGCAACATCACAGTGCCTCCGGAAGAAAGAATAGAAGATAGATACATTGGAATAACAGAATGGAGAAGAAAATGCCAACTTCTGCCACAACTGAGCTTGGAAAGCACCCTTATAAGAAGGTTACAATGGGGTTGTTGGAAAACCCACAACGAAACGAATAAGCTTGTAGTGGTCTTATGGAAAACATCTCGAGACTATGAGGTGACAACCAGCCACTAATGGAAACCATTGATTTGATTGAGAGCACCAAAAAGATGAAAAACTTCTTCACCGAGATGAGAAGGAGAAAATTGGATCATTGATAAGCACCACAAATAGCTACATTCCTTAGGGAAGGCTGTAGGTGAGATATAACCCAATATAACTCCAACAAAAGATTGATTGGTTGAAAAGATCTCTTGAGCAAACAGAAAATGATGGATTTAAATATGTCAGTCTTGAAAATTTTTGAATCATGAAATAGGAAGGAAAATTATCAAGAATGGCATAACACCGCCTCAAAAGATAAGGTAGGAAGAATTGCACTTCGGATGCAAGATGAACAATGCTTGAACTCCTCAAAACAAAACATGTGTTGGGCACCATGTTTATTTTAGAGTATAGCTTGGTGGGTCATAACTTCAAGAGAAATCTTGAAGAACAATTGAATAATGAAGAGAATCATTGATGAACCACCATGTAGAGCCTCAATGAAAAACTCCAGTAATAAAAGGATGATAAAAAGAAAGAGAAGTTGAAAACACAAGGTGAAGCCTTGCAATGATTTAGATGGAGCTTCGCGACGATAATGCGGAAAACTTGGAACTCCGGAAAAGAAAAGATTAAGCATCCCGAACCGAGAAATGTGACATGATGAATAACTCTGGAAAGAAGAAACTAGATCACTTGGATGAAACAATAATAAGTATTATGTTATGCGTATCCTTCACCAATTTAAATTGATGACAAGCAACGGATTTGGCATAATACTTATTCTTCTTGAGGGATTAAGGATAGAGATAGCGCAAACTTGAGAAGGTATTGATGGAACCACCATTGGGATTTGGAAACAATGAATGAATTGATATGATAATAAAGAAAGTGAAATCTTGAACGAACCACCGTAAAAATTGGAAAAGAGAGTAGCAAGGGCACAATTCACCGGAAAGAATTTGAAACGAATGAAGATACTTGAAGGGATTTAGATACATGAGAACGAAGAGAACATCAACTGATTAGAGGATATTTTTACGATTCACCAGTAAGATTTGGAGAACCATAGCTACACGCTGAGAATGAAGAATTATGACATGATGGCCTTCGGAGGAAAGAAATGGAAACAACTCATGAAATGTTCCGGATGGTAAGAAAAGATTTCTCACAATCGAAAACAATTATGAGAGGATGGCATCAAGCTTGAACTACTCCTCTTTGGAAGAACGGGTAAAGATTTAAGAGGAACTCTTCTTCGGTCTTCAAAATCCGAGAATGACGACAAGAAACACCACCATGAATTGTTGAGGTACTCCGGGAGAATTAAAAAACAAAGAGGTTGAGACAACAATGAAAAATAATTTGAAATCGATCTTGGGAAACATCTGACCGATGAAATTCATTCTTACGTCAAACTTCAAAAAGAATTTGGGAATGGCTCCAGGAAAATTAGAAGAGTCAAGTAAGATCCTAGGAAAAGACCTGTGGGTTAGGGCCCACTCGAAAGAAACATCATTGAAGGATTGCTTGAAATAGAGATTGCACCGGTAGAATTAAATAGCTTGAATGAGAGAAAAACCTTGAAGTAACTCGAATGGATTAAGAATGGAAACACGATTCTTCTGAGATATCTTGAGCACTCCGGATAAGAATAGAGAGAGATGAACAATTAAGAGGTGCACCGACATGGAAAAACATTTGAAACGAGGAAAGGGATATGATCAACACAAAAAGCTTGAATTAAATCCACCGAAGAAGAAAAATAACGAAGAATGATGAACTCAAAGCTCCGTTAGTATCATCCTGAGAATCACCGGATAAGAACATTGATGGGAAAAGAATGGAGAAACTTCACATCCATAAGATGGATACTTGATTAAGATATCTGAGTCCTTGAAGAAAAGGGTGGGAGGGCGGGAAAACAAATGCAACTTGGGGAAGATGGAACAAACACCGTTGAGAAAACTTAGAATTGATCTTGCAGATAATGAAAATGATCAGATCCACTTGAAGAGAAGCACACCGGTTGGAAAAGAATTGGGATGACAATCTCGATAAATAAGAAGGATTAATATTCACATGAAAATATGAGAACACTGATTAGGGAAAGGTATGGAATCAACACTTGACATCGAAGCAACTCGAACACCATAACAAAACAAAACAAAGGATTGGCTAGCAAAATAAACTAGAACAAACATATGATAGATCCCATATCGTATCATGTGTCTGTTGGAAAGATATCCTACGAGATACTTGAATTCCCACTTATAAACTCCTGAAACTTTCTGGTTATGCAATCTGGTGTTGGGGATACAGGGGAAGCATAATATCTCACCCAAACTAACAATCCCTACATCCAGCTGTATCCATCCGTCAACACATAACCAAGAAAATTCCGGAAATTGTGTACCTCAACCTTCGAAAAGCATCCATTATACGAGCTATGGCAATATGCCAAACTCCCCAGTACTAGGTGGCGCCGAGGTTATCTCACCAACAACTGCATAAAAGAGATTTTCGATGTCGGCAAAACTCAGGTATTCCAAAACTGCAATGATAAAATTGTGACGACAACACCTCGGAGCTCAACTCCCCTGGACACTGCCACAACCCCTAGATGTCAGGAGGCACCAAGAACAATGTTCTCGTCACAAGAATAACGGAAAGATCCCAAGATACCCGCGTGATCCAAAAAAATTTTATGAAAAATTGAGGAAAGGAAAGACAAAACATCTACGTCGAGAGTCCTCACCAGAGCGACGAAGGGGGCTGAGGAGTAAAAAGAATCCTACTCTCCGATATATATATAATCCTAAGACTCAAAATAGTTTTCTTCTAGACTCAACAATGGCCAAACTACACGATCAATCAAGGGTGGCTCCTAAGGTCGGTCGAGGCTCTTGTACCAACTTGTCACACCCAATATGCGACCCTATCCTAAAGGAACTCGAAGGTCCCACCTAGGATAGAAGCACATATTGAAGATGCTTTTGCAAGGTGGATATCATTACATCATACCATTACATAATAGTTGGGGATACATACAAGAGGCAAACAGTGCCACACGAATACAACAACATCATACACAAGAGCATCATCCGACTATGGATGAAACACAAATAGAAACTCAAACAACATCCACCCTGCTAGCCCAGGCTGCCGACCTGGAACCTATCCCCTGATCTAAGAAGAAGCAGAAGAAGAACTCCAAAACAAGCAAGCATCACTCTCGCGTCATGATCATCGCATAACCTGCACCTGCAACTGTTGTTGTAGTAATCTGTGAGCCACGAGGACTCAGCAATCCCATTACCATGGGTATCAAGACTAGCAAAGCTTAATGGGTAAGGAAAGGATAAGTGGTGAGGTTGCAGCAGCGACTAAGCATATATGGTGGCTAACATACGCAAATAAGAGCAAGAAGAGAAGCAAACGGAACGGTCGTGAAGCTAGGAATGATCAAGAAGTGATCTTGAACTCCTACTTACGTCAAACATTACCCAAAACCGTGTTCACTTCCCGGAGTCCGTCAAAAAGAGACCATCACGGCTACACACGCGGTTGATGCATTTTAATTCGAATCTGGTGTCAAGTTATCTACAACCGAACATTAAAAAATTCCCATCTGCCACATAACCGCGGGCACGGCTCTCGAAAGTTTATACCCTGCAGGGGTGTCCCAACTTAGCCCATCACAAGCTCTCACGGTCAACGAAGGATATTCCTTCTCCCAGGAAGACCCGATCAGTCTTGGAATCCCGGTTTACAAGACATTTCGACAATGGTAAAACAAGACCAGCAAAGCCGCCCGATGTGCCAACAAATCCCGCTAGGAGCTGCACATATCTCGCTCTCAGGGCACACCGGATGGGTAAGACGTCGGGTTGGCATAGACCCTGGTTGCCCAGGGGGCGCCGGACATCGCCCAGGTTGGGCCAGCACTCGAAGGAGCACTGGCCCGGGGGTTAAAATAAAGATGACCCTCGGGATTCGGAAACCCAAAGAAAAAGGCTTAGGTAGGCAAATGGTAAAACCAAGGTTGGGCCTTGCTGGAAGAGTTTTATTCAAAGCGAACTGTCAAGGGGGTCCCATAAATCACCCGACCGCGTAAGGAACGCAAAATCAAGGAACATAACACCGGTATGACGGAAACTAGGGCGGCAAGAGTGGAACAAAACACCAGGCATAAGGCCGAGCCTTCCACCCTTTACCAAGTATATAGGGGCATTAATTAAATAAGAGATATTGTCATATCGCAACATAATCTTGTCCATCATGGAGCAATCTTGAACTTCACCTGCAACTAACAACGCTATAAGAGGGGCTGAGCAAAGCGGTAACATAGACAAGCAACGGTTTGGTAGGAAGGGTGAAAAGGTTAGAGGCTGACATGGCAATTTGGGAGCCTTGATAAGCAAGAGATGGGTAGCGCAGCATAGCGATAGAACGAAGCAACTAGCATAGCAATGATAGTAGTGCAATCCAGAGTAACGGTCATCTTGCCTGAAATCCTGCTAGGAAGAAGAACGAGTCCATGAAGAAGATCAAGCCACAAAGACGTCCCAGCGTAGACGAACGAATCCTCACGATCGCAACGAAAAAAGAACTAACGAGAAGGAGCACAACCGAAAAGAAGCAAACAACAAGGTAAACACACAACACATACACAAGACATGATGCACAACCAAGCATGATGCATGACAAGGCTACATGCAGCTACTCATGGCAATTGATGATGCAAACAAGAACAACACATCAAAGCAAGTGTAAATGAGGCCGGAAACAACATAGAACTAATCCGGAAAATCCCCATATGCATATTTCGAATTTGGTACTGTTCTGCCCTAAAACATATTTTATTGTTGTTAAACAGGAAAATAAAGTGCACCATGTTAAACTAGGCATTTTCCACCCCATTTACATGTAAAGTTTATTTAAAACCAAGCTAGGGTTAATTAGTTATGAAATAAATCATTTTAACATGTCATTTGAGCAAATTTAAACAAACAACATTTTAAACATGGATGAAAGTGGCATATTATGAAACTAGATGAAATCCTAAGAATTTTACATGTATAAATTACTAACATATGATGCATGGTTAATTAATTATTATATGCATGAACATGAGGGTCTTTTCGGTAAAACTGTAATTTACTTGATAAATGCGAAAATCGCAGCAGCAGGAAAAAAACACTAAGGGCCGAATCTGATTGGCCCGATAGCAGCATGGGCGCTGGAGGCTCACCATGAGCCATGGCCCGGAATTGCGGTGAGGTGAGGCCGGAAGGGGGGCGCTGGGCCTGGCGCGAACTACGCGCTGGCGCTGGTCAACGTGCGCAGTTGGACGAAGCGGGCGAGGAGGCAGGGGCTTGTGTTCATCCTCGTCTCCATGAAGCAATACGACGGTGGCGGACTTGTCGCGGGCTCCTGGCGACGGGGTCGGCGGGAAGCGGCCGGAACGGCCAGATCCGTTGCACCTCAGCAGGGAACTGGCGGATCTGGACGGTGCCGCGCACGGGGCGGCAGCGGCGGAGCTTGGCGTCCAAGGCATGGTTCCTGCTCCTGGGCAGAGAAGAGAGAGAGAGGGGCACTGAGCGAGAGAGAGAAAGACGCACGGGAAGGAAAGGAGAGACGGGGAGAACAAGGCGACGGTCCTGGGGTCGCTGATGTGTGGCTCCCACGAGGGGAAGGAGGTCCCGCGAGGCAGCATGGAGATGAGGAGGCCGGTGCCTCACGGGTTGCGCGGGGATGAGCCGTCGGGGTCCTCTCCTGCTCGAGATCGAGCGAGGGGGAGGGTTTCAGGCGCTGCATCGAAGCGAGGTGGAGACTGCCGAGACGAGCGGGACGACGTCAGGGGCGGAGCAGCTTGGGGGTGGCGCACTGGATCGAGGAATGCAGGGGGTGCGCTGGTTAGTGGCTTCGATTGCCGGCGGGAGAAGTGGCTTGGGGTCGAGGACGAGCTCCTCGCTCGAGGCAGGGAAGGATGGGGGTTTAGCTATTTGGAGATCAGGGGAGTTTTTTGTTGGGGGATTGGGGAAAACAAGGTGTAAGAAGATTGTGGCGGCCGCGATGGGATGGATGGGACAGACTACCTAAAATCCTGGGTTAGACTGTTTAAATAGCTAGGTGGACTAGCTTAGGGGCAAAACGGACCCTCCGATGAAAATTAAACGGTCTAGAAAAATAGGCTAGGATAGTCAAAGAAGAAACCAAAGATATTTTAGGGATGTTTGAAGATGATCCGGACCCAACGGTGAAGACTGAGCAAGTCGGGTTCGGGTAAGTTTCGGAAGCGCGTGCGAGGGATCTAAGTAAAGTGTAGAGAGGGTCAAACGGTTAGAGAAGAGGGACGAAAACCCACCTAGACTCGGATCGATCAACGAAGGCAAGGGGGGAACGCGGCAACTACGAACGGATGCAAGCTTTATGAAAACATGCAGATACAATGCGCATGATGCTATGAGATGAGATGCATGACATGACCAAAATGCAAAACAAAAGACAAAAACCCAACCACGAAGGAAATAAGGAAATAACATATCACATAGCCGGAAATGGCAAGAGTTGGAGTTACAATTATGGAAAGTTACATCCGGGGTGTTACACATAGCAAAGTCATAGCAACATCAATCTCAGAACATAGTGGATACTAGGGATCAAACCCTAACAAAACTAACTTGATTACATGGTAAATCTCCTCCAACCCATCACCGTCCAGCAAGCCTATGATGGAATTACTCATGCACGGCGGTGAGCAGCATGAAATTGGTGATGGAGGATGGTTGATGATGACGACAGCGACGAATCCCACTCTCCGGAGCCCAGAACGGACTCCAGAACAGCCCTCCCGAGAGAGATTAGGGCTTGGCGGCGGCTCCGTATCGTAAAACGCGATGAAACTTTCTCTCTAATTTTTTCTCCGCGAAACGGAATATATGGAGTTGGAATTGAGGTCGGTGGAGCATCAGGGGGCCCAGGAGATAGGGGGGCGCACCCAGGGGGGAGGGCGCGCCCCCACCCTCGTGGACAGGGTGTGGGCCCCCTGGCCTTGATTCTTTCGCTAGTATTTTTTATATTTTCCAAAATTTATCTCCGTGGATTTTCAGGTCATTCCGAGAACTTTTTTTTCTGCACAATAAACAATATCATGGTAGTTCTGCTGAAAACAGCATCAGTCCGGGTTAGTTTCATTCAAATCATGCAAGTTAGAGTCCAAAACAAGGGCAAAAGTGTTTGGAAAAGTAGATACGTTGGAGACGTATCACCATCCACCATGCAAAAGATTCAGAGCTGCTCAGCGGCATGATCGACGACCAACCCGAAGAGCTGCCATCACCAGTGCTCATCGAGAGCCTGATGCCCGCAAGGAATGGGCAGATGACCTCTGCGGTTCAGTCAAGACAAAGCTAGCCTCTGGCTTCATCATTGCCGGCGGCGGCCGTGTCAACCTCAATCCCGAGGATGTGGTGGCCAGGCTCGAGCGGATCCTTGGCAGAGTTGACGTCCCCGATGAAGTAGAACATCACCAACGTGGTATCTTGAGGATGCAGGTGATGGACAGTATTTGCTACTAGGCCAGAGACATGGAAAAGGAGCGGTTCCGCAGATATGTCATGTGCGCAATTGCTTTCTGTCAAGTTCTTCTGGAAGAGGCCCAGCAGTCCCAAGAGCCTCCCAACGCCAGCAGCTCCATAGGCAGAGGCGGGTCGGGACACATGGAATGAACGGCCGCAAGGGTGCTATGCTGATCATGGAGTCTCAGAAAACCGTCGTCGGAAGGCTGCCGGCTTAGCCTTTTAGCCTATATTTTATTATAATCGTATGCATATGTAGGTCGTGAGTGTTTTGGGCATTGCCGCATGTGGCATTTTAAATTATCCTGAATATGTAAGATAATTATTAATCGTTGCCATTGTAAATTTGCATCAATGGCGAGCAGAGTGCGCGCAGGACGCCAGAGCGGAGGGTGCCGGGCCACCTCAATGGCGAGCAAAACACGCAAACTGACGCGAGAAGAGCATGCAACGGGCACCTCAACGGTGAGAAACCACATGGTCAACCTTCTGGCACCCCGTGGGAGGCGTGACGGCGCATCCGTGGGACACAATGGTGATATCTTGACCGTGTATGATAGTGGGCAGACATGTACACATACATCCGAGAACGCGGGCCCATGTACGCCATCCAGGGACCGTTTCAGGCTTCAGATGCGTGGCATACGGTTGATCCTAAAGAACTGTTTGGGATAAGCCAGAACAAAAGAAACAGGCTTCGAGCCCAGAACCATCAATAAATTATGACCTTGTTTCTCGTCACATTGCAGATTACAATGGAATAAGTAATTGCAAATCTGTTCACACTGATCAAACCAATATGTTTTCACACTTAGCACTAGGCTATAAAAACTACCCACTCAAAAATTACTTCATAGTTCCTCTCCTCATCACCCACAAAACTGGTCTTTCCTATCAAGTCGTTCCACCATGACCGGGAGGAGGAGTTTTGGGTGGACATATAACCAGTGAGCAAAGAGCAAGGCCTCAGAAGCACTAGAGAGGTCGCGTCGCTACGTGGCAGCCGCAACAGAGATGTACCGGTGCGTCGCAGAGCCCTCGAACAAGCTCTCACCAGCATGCGAGAGCTCTCACAAGCACACTCGCCGCATCGGCGATCACGATGAGCTGGTGCTGCTGAAGTCCTTGGCCAGCGACGACGACATTCTCGCTTGCCTCATTAAGTAGCAGGAGCTGGTCGACGACTTGATGAAGCTGCTCGAGATCAGCGATGCCTCGGTTGAGAAGGCGACCGGCCTTGTCGAGCAACTCATGGGTGACAGCGCGAAGATCCTCAAAGCACTTGCCGAGAAGGAGGAGGAGGCCACCGACTGGAAGATGATGCAGGGGCAGACCAGTGCCTCGGGGATGATGCTAAAAGTGGTCATCGAGGAACTGATGGGTGACTTGAGGAAGCTCCGGATCAAGCGCGAGCAGGAGGTGGAGGAATCCGTGGCTGATGTCAAGAAAAGTCGCGAGGAATTGAAGAAGGAGCTGGAGGATGTCGTCGCCCGGCGATCCATCGAGGAGTATAGACAGTAGCGACCCAGATTGTTGTCTGCGATTTCCTTCTTCTCTTGCCCCCGTGTCGTCCGGGCCTTTACTGCATGTGGCATTTTAAATTATCCGGGATATGTAAGACAATTATTATCTGTGCCATTGTAAATTTGTCACCGTAATATTGTTGCCATTTTATTTGTCATTGTATTATCCGTTGCCATTTAATTTGTCGTCATATTTTCTGTTGCCCTATGTGGAATTTTAAATTATCTGGAATACGAGTTGAAAATATGAACAAAGCAAATGCTACATTGAGATTGGCCATGGGATCACAAGCAAACACCCTCCGTCCAGCTGCTTTAATTAACCACATGTTAAACAGCGGCTTGGCCGCCATTAATGGAGAAGTTGTGAGCAAGGCGGGTGGCTGGTGGATGGAGGTCAAAAAGCTTGCTTCCTAGTGAGCATGGGCAGCCTTGCAACTCGCACGTGTCCCGTCGAGCCTAAGAGGTGGACATGATGCACTCATCCCGTCGAGCCTGCACTGTGGACTGCTCGCACGTGTCCCGTTGAGCTTGCACAACGGACTTTTCGCGCTTGTCCCATCTAATCAAACTGTTGCACGCATGCCACCGAGTATGGTTAAATTTTGGAAGAAAATACGAAGATGACCAATGAACGAGGACGAAGGTAGTACTATCCCATAAGAAAAGAGGGGCGCGTGGCCGCACTTAAATGGTTACGGGGACATAGGTTCATACAATACAACCATTTATGATATTAGTGTGATAGCTATTTGTTTCAAAAGGACTTCATTGGCTATTAATGTGTGCGCCTTGTCTCAAACTGGATGACTTTTTTACCACGACATATATGTGCCATGTCATGAAACCATGCCAAGTTTCATGTTTTTTGGGTGAGCTTTCAATTTACTGGGATTTAAAAACCAAGATTCTCAATGTTTCAGGATGACAAGATGTTCGTAATTCATTCCCATTCCTTTAGTGAGACCAAACATGCACCCAATGACACATGTACGATTTTCCACCCATTTCGCTTCACTTGAGCATGTGCTTGTAGTTCAAATTTGAATTATGGACTACATTAAATGCCTACAAAACTCAATTAATATATAAAATGGCCAAACGAACCCTGAACAGTTTCACACTTCCGCACGACATTCCTGTTATTCTATCTTGCATGTAGAAAACAAAATTCAAGGCGGGAAGAGGCAATGATTATCATTTCGCCCACAAGAGGGGCATGTTTCCCTATCGTAATCACGAGGGTCGCGAGAAGGTTCGGTTTGTAAGAGGCTTGTAATATAGCTTGGCCCAAATTGCACAATTTTTTTACCACGGCATATATGTGCCATGTAGTGACACCATGCCAAGTTCCATGATTTTCTAGTGAGTTTTGGAATTACGGAGATATAAAAACTGAGATTTGCAATGTTTGAGGCTAAGCCGGGACACCAAGATGGTTGAATTCTTTCCCATTACTTCTATGGGACCTAAACATGCAACCCAAGGACACATATAAGATTTTCCTAGCCATTTTGGTGCACTGCAGCATGTATTTGTAGTTCAGATTTGAATTATGGACATTAATGTTGGGGAACCCGGTAATTTCAAAAAAAAATCTGCGATCATGCAAGATCCATCTAGGTGATGCATAGCAACGAGACGGGAGAGTGTGTCCATGTACCCTCGTAGACCGAAAGCGGAAGCATTTCAATAACGCGGTTGATGTAGTCGAACATCTTCGCGATCCAACCAATCAAAGTACCGAATGTACAGCACCTTCGCGTTCATCACACGTTCAGCTTGATGACATCCCTCGTATTCTTGATCCAGTTGAGGCCGAGGGAGAGTTTCTTTAGCACGACGTCGTGGTGAGGTTGATGATGAAGTTACCGGCGCAGGTCTTTGCCTAAGCACTACGACGATATGACCGAGGTGTGTAACTGTGGAGGGGGGCACCGCACACGGCTAAAAGATCAACTTGTGTGTCTTTTAGGAGTAGGAGCGAAGGAAGGAGAGAGGGAGTAGGAAAGGGCAAGGGGGCACCGCCCCCTTCCCCTTGTCCAATTCGGGCCCATGGGGGGGCACCACCTCCCCTTGGCCTTCCTCCTCTATTTCCCGTATGGCCCAATAAGGCCTATTACTTCTCCCGGTGAATCCGCGTAACTCCCCGGTACTCCCAAAAATATCCGAATCACTCGGAACCTTTCTGATGTCCGAATATAGCCTTCCAATATATTGATCTTTATGTTTCGACCATTTAAAGACTCCTTGTCACGTTCGTGATCTCATCTGGGACTCCGAACAAACTTCGGTCATCAAAACACATAACTCATAATATAAATCGTCATCGAACGTTAAGCGTGCGGACCCTACGGGTTCGAGAACTATGTAGACATGAGCGAGACACATCTCCGATCGATAACCAATAGCAGAACCTGGATGCTCATATTGGCTCCTACATATTCTACAAAGATCTTTATCGGTCAAACCGCATAACAACATACGTTGTTCCCTTTGTTATCGATATGTTACTTGCCTGGGATTCAATCATCGGTATCATCATACCTAGTTCAATATCGTTACTGGCAAGTCTCTTTACTCATCCCGTAATACCTTATCCTGCAACTAACTCATTAGTCATATTACTTGCAAGTCTTATAGTGACGAGCATTACTGAGAGGGGCCAGAGATACCTCTCCGAAACATGGAGTGACAAATCATAATCTCGATCTATGCCAACCCAACAAACACCTTCGGAGACCCCTGTATAGCATCTTTATAATCACCCATTTACGTTATGACGTTTGATAGCACACAAGGTGTTCCTCCGGTATTCGGGAGTTAAATATTCTCATAGTCCTAGGAACATGTATAAGTGAAAGTGCTAGTATTCGACAAGAGGGGGGGTGAATAGGCGATTTTTATGAAAGTCTTCAAAACATGAGTGTTTCAAAGACAAACGGTAGAAACGACCCTATTGATATGCAGCGGAAGGTAGACTCCACTAGACAAGCCATAGTCAAGTAAGCAATGAAGTGAAAGCACGAAGACTATAAGCAGCTAGGTAGATTGGATCAGGATGGAAGATAGTATGAAGCCGAACAGACAACAGTCTTCACATAGTGAAGTCAAACAGATAAGGCAAGTAGGCAAAGACTTCACAAAGACAAATTGTAAGTAAGTCAAGAGAGGTAGGATAGAACCAGTTCCTCGGAGAGGACAATGGGTTTGTTGGACCAGTTCTAGTTGCTGTGACAACTGTACGTCTGGTTAGGGAGGTTGAGATTTAACTCAGAAGACCGCGACTTCACCTTATTCCCCTTGAGCTAAGAACACTTAGTCCTTGCCCAATCACTCTGGTAAGTCTTCAAGGGAGATTTCCAAACCTTCACAGACTTTGTTCACCGGCAATCCACAATGACTCTTGGATGCTCAGAAAGCGATGCCTAACCGACTGGAGGATTCACAGTCCTCAAGTGTCATAAGTCTTCAGATCACACAGACAGAAAGACTTCAGTTATGCCTAGCACTCTTTGGCTCTGGGTGTTTTGGGCTTTGTCCTCGCAAGGATTCTATCTCGAAGGGTTTGGAGGTGGGTTGCTCTCAAACGACAAAAGCCGTGCACTAACTCTAAGCAGCCACCAATTTATGGTGTAGGGGGGTGGGCTATTTATAGCCAGGAGGCAACCCGACCTGATTTGTCCAAAATGACCCTGGGTCACTAAGGAACTGACACGTGTCCAACTGTTAGATTTTGAACACACGCGGCAGCTTGACTTGGGCTACAAGTAAAGCCGACTCATCCAACTCTGGATAAGATTTTCTCTCATTTTCTTCGCTCGAAGACATAGGATTTGGTTGAGCATCACATCAGTCACTCTGACTTTGTTCACTTGGACCCCATTTAACAGTACGGTGGTTCCTATGACTCAACAAAGAAAAAAAGGAAACTACAAAACAACTATGTCTTCGCACTCCATAGTCTTCACTCAATATCTTCTTGTGTCATAGTCTTCAATGTGAATGTCCTCATAGACCACCGTTGTCTTCAATGTCTTCACACATTTTTTGGGGTCATCTCTGGTAGGTAAACCGAATCAATATGGGACTACTTCCTGTGTTATCCTGCAATTCTCACAAACACATTAGTCCCTCAACCATGTTTGTCGTCAATACTCCAAAACCAACAAGGGGTGGCACTAGATGCACTTACAATCTCCCCCTTTTTGGTGATTGATGACAAACTGGTTGAAGTTTTCAACGGGGATAAAAGTATGTGAAAGTATAGTGTTGTGAGTATTGTCTTCATACATAAGACGAGGCTCCCCCTAAAGATGTGCATATAAATGATTTGCGTTTGAATGCGAATGCACATGGCAGGTTTTGCTTTGTGGAGGCCATCATCAAAGTGTGAAGACAAAGCATTATGCATATAAGCATGTAAAGAAGATAATGATATGCATAATGGCAAAAGGACGTCTGTAGAATGACTTTATGCGAGATTTATCATCGCATCACAGAATAAAAAATGAAGTAGCAGACGACCATCAAGTTTAAGTGTTACAACTCAGAGAACCAAATGTATCAAAAGACGAGAGTTGTAAGACTTGGCAAAAGTAATGCAGCCACCCATAAGGACCCGCATGAAGACTATCAACTCATATGCTTCTCCCCCTTTTGTCAGTAATGACCAAAAAGGTTTGAATGCATAGAGCATATGCTCGTTCCTAGAAGGAGCAGATGGAGGAGCAGGGTCGACGTTGGAGTTTGGTGGTGCAGAGGGGCCTGGTGCTGTGTCGATACGCGCCGAAGTGGTAGTTGGTGAAATAGCATCAGCTTCATCATCGATTACTCTGGCATTGACAGTTGCCGCTGAGGAGGAGTGCTACGTCTTGAGCTTCCGTTGGTTTTCCTCGAAGAGGAGAGGGTGATTCAACAATAGTAGCGTAAGTATTTCCCTCAGTTTTTGAGAACCAAGGTATCAATCCAGTAGGAGGCTCCTCAAAAGTCCCACGCACCTACACAAACAAACTGAGAACTCGCAACCAACACAATAAAGGGGTTGTCAATCCCTTCACGGCCACTTGCGAAAGTGAGATCTAATAAAGATATTATGATAAGATAAATATATTTTTGGTATTTTATAATATAGATGCAAAAAGTAGAGATGCAAATAAAAGTAGATTGAAAGCAAATATGATAAGAGATAGACCCGGGGGCCATAGGTTTCACTAGTGGCTTCTCTCAAGATAGCATAAGTATTACGGTGGGTGAACAAATTACTGTCCAGCAATTGATAGAAAGGCGAATAATTATGAGATTATCTAGGCATGACCATGTATATAGGCATCACATCCATGACAAGTAGACTGACTCCTGCCTGCATATACTACTATTACTCCACACATCGACCGACTCCTGCCTGCATCTAGAGTATTAAGTTCATAAGAACAGAGTAACGCATTAAGCAAGATGACATGATGTAGAGGGATAAACTCAAGCAATATCATATAAACCCCATCTTATTATCCTTGATGACAACAATACAATACGTGCCTTGCAACCCTTTTTGTCACTGGGTAAGGACACTTCAAGATTGAACCTAAAGCTAAGCACTTCTCCAATGGCAAGAAAGAGCAATCTAGTAGGCCAAACCAAACTGATAATTCAAAGAGACTTGCAAAGACAACTCAATCATACATAAAAGAATTTAGAGAAGATTCAAATATTGTTCATAGATAAACTTGATCATAAACCCACAATTCATCGGATCTCGACAAACACACCGCAAAAAGAGTTTACATCGAATAGATCTCCACAAGAGAGGGGGAGAACATTGTATTGAGATCTAAAAAGAGAGAAGAAGCCATCTAGCTAATAACTATGGACCCATAGGTCTGTGGTAAACTACTCACAACTCATCGTAGGGGCAAGGATGTTGATGTAGAAGCCCTCCGTGGTTGATTCCCCCTTTGTCAGAGTGCCGGCGAAGGCTCCAAGATGAGATCTCGCGGATACAGAAGGTTACGGTGGTGGAAATTGTGTTTCGTCCTGCCCCTGGATGTTTTCGGGGTACGTAGGTATATATAGGAGGAAGAAGTACGTCGGTGGCCGCCCAAGGGGCCCACGAGACAGGGGGCGCGCCCTACAGGGGGGCGCCCTCCTATCTCGTGGGAGCCTCGGCAGCTTCTTGGCTTGCACTCCAAGTCCTCTAGATCATGTTCATTCCAAAAATCACGCTCCCGAAGGTTTCATTCTGTTTGGACTCCATTTGATATTCCTTTTCTTCGAATTACTGAAATAGGCAAAAAAACAACAATATGGGCTGGGCCTCCGGTTAGTAGGTTAGTCCCAAAAATGATATAAATGTGTAAAATAAAGCCCATAAACATCCAAAAGGGGTAATATAATAGCATGGAACAATCAAAAATTATAGATACGTTGGAGACGTATCAAGCATCCCCAAGCTTAATTCCTGCTCGTCCTTGAGTAGGTAAATGATAAAAAGAGAATTTTTGATGTGGAATGCTACCGAGCATAATTCATAATGTAATTTTCTTTATTGTGGCATGAATGTTCATATCCAAATGATTCAAAATAAAAGTTCATATTGATAAAAGAAATAGTAACACTTCAAGCATACTAATCAAAGTAATCATGTCTTCTCAAAATAACATGGCAAAAGAAAGTTCATCCCTACAAAATCATATAGTTAGGCTATGCTTCATTTTCGTCATAGAAAGATGTTCCCAACTTCTATACCCCCGGTGACAAGCCAAGCAATTGTCTCATACTTAAATAATCTCAAACTCATTCAACCTTCACGCAATACATGAGCGTGAGCCATGGATATAGCACTATGGGTGGAATAGAATATGATGATGGGGATTGTGTGGAGAAGACAAAAAAGGAGAAAGTCTCACATTGACGAGGATAATCAATGGGCTATGGAGATGCCCATCAGTTGATGTCAACATGAGGAGTAGGGATTGACATGCAACGGATGCACTAGAGCTATAAATGAATGCTCAACAAAAGAAAACTAGTGGGTGTGCATCCAACTTGCTTGCTCATGAAGACCTAGGGCATTTGAGGAAGCCCATCGTAGCAATATACAAGCCAAGTTCTATAATTAAAAATTCCCACTAGTATGAAAAAGACAACTTATGAGACTCACTATATGAAAAACATGGTGCTACTTTGAAGCACAATATATGAGACTCACTACATGAAGAACAAGGTGCTACTTTGAAGCACAAGTGTGGAAAAAGAGATAGTAACATTGCCCTTTTTATTTATTTTCCTTTTTTTCTTTTCTTTTTTTCTTTTTTTGGGCCTTTCTTTTTTTGGGCCTTTCTTTTTTTTCTTTTTTTTTCTTTGGGCAATGTTCTAAAGATGATGATCATCACACTTCTATTGATTACAACGTAAGAATTACAACTCAAAACTAGAACAAGATATGACTCTATATGAATGCCTCCGGCGGTGTACCGGGATGGTGCAATGAATCAAGAGTGACATGTATGAAAAATTATGCATGGTGGCTTTGCCACAAATATGATGTCAACTACATGATCATGCAATGGCAATATGACAAAAGTAAAGTATGTCATGATGATGATGAACGGAAAGGTGGAAAGTTGCATGGCAATATATCTCGGAATGGCTATGGAAATGCCATAATAGGTAGGTATGGTGGATGTTTTGAGGAAGATATAGGGAGTTTATGTGTGATAGAGCGTATCGTATCACGGGATTTGGATGCACCGGCGAAGTTTGCACCAACTCTCAAGGTGAGAAAGGGCAATGCACGGTACCGAAGAGGCTAGCAAAGGCGGAAAGGTAAAAGTGCATATAATCCATGGACTCAACATTAGTCAAGAGAACTCATATACTTATTGCAAAAATTTAGAAGTCATCAAAAACAAATTACTACGCGCATGCTCCTAGGGGGATAGATTGGTAGGAAAAGACCATCGCTCGTCCCCGACCGCCACTCATAGGGATGCACAAGCCAGGTACACTTCATGTTTCAAATTTGTTACACAACTTTAACCATACATGCATGCTACGGGACTTGCTAACTTCAACACAAGAATTCTTTAAATTCATAATCACCCAACTAGCATGACTTTAATATCATTACCTCCATATCTCAAAACAATTATCAAGTATCAAATTGATCATATCATCCAATTCACTTCCTATGATAGTTTTTATTATACCCAACTTGGATGCCTACCATTCTAGGACCAATTTTATAACCATAGAAAATATCAAGCTGTTCTAAAAGACTCTCAAAATAATATAAGTGAAGCTTGAGAGACTGGTAATGTCTACAAAAATAAATCACCACCGTGTTCTAAAAGATATAAGTGAAGCACTAGAGCAAAAACTATCAAGCTCAAAAGATATAAGTGAAGCACATAGAGTATTCTAGCAAATTCTAATCAAATAGGCTTCTACCAGAAGGTGTGTACAGCAAGGATGATTGTGGTAAATTAAAAAGCAAAGACTAATATAGTACACAACGCTCCAAGCGAAACACATATCATGTGGCGAATAAAAATATAGCTCCAAGTAAAGTTACCAACGAACGAAGACGAAAGAGGGGATGCCTTCCCGGGGCATCCCCAAGCTTAGGCTTTTGGCTATTCTAGAATATCTTGGGGTGCCTTGGGCATCCCCAAGCTTAGTCTCTTGCCACCCTTTATTCCATAGTCCATAAAAGCTTTACCCAAAACTTGAAAATTTCACAACACAAAACTCAACAGGAAATCTTATAAGCTCCGTTAGTGATAGAAAACAAAACCACCACATAAGGTACTGCAATGAACTCATTCTTTATTTATTTTGGTGTTAAACCTACTGTATACCAACTTCTATATGGTTCATAAACTATATTACTAGCCATAGATGCATCAAAATAAGCAAACAACACACGAAAAACATAATCTGTCAAAAACAGAACAGTTTGTAGCAATCTGTAACTAACGCAAACTTATGGAACTGTAAAAATCCTACCGAAATAGGAAGTCCTGGAAAATTTGTTTATTGAACAGAAGCAAAAAGAATCAACGCAAAAGTACGTTCCTGTCATTTAACAAAATTATATTCATGCGCGCAAAGTTTCTGTTTTTCAGCAGAATCAAATCAACTATCATCGTAGGTTATCCTATAGGTTCTACTTGTCACAAACACTAATTAAAAGATAAAAACACATCTAAACAGAAGGTAGATGAAAGATTTATTACTAAACAGGAGCAAAAACAAAAAACATAAAGAAAATTGGGTTGGCTCCCAACTAGCACTATCGTTTAACGCCCCTAGATAGGCATAAAAGCAAATATAGATCTAACAAGTGCCATCTTTGGCACTAAATTCATAAGTAGCCCGCATGATAGTTTCATAAGGTAATTTGACTTTATTTCTTGGAAAGTGCTTCATGCCTTTCTTTAATGGAAGTTGGAATCTAATATTCCCTTTCTTAATATCAATAATCGCACCAATCGTTCTAAGGAAAGGTCTACCAAGAATAATAGGGCAAGAAAGATTGCAATCTATATCAAGAACGATAAAATCCACGGGCACCAAATTTCTATTTGCAACAATGAGAACATCATTGATTCTTCCCATTGGCTTTTTAATGGTGGAATCCGCAAGGTGCAAATTTAAAGAGCAATCATCAAGATCATGGAAACCTAGAATATCACATAAAGTCTTTGGAATCGTGGGAACACTAGCACCCAAATCACACAAAGAAAAACACTCATAATCTTTAATTCTAATCTTTGTAGTAGGTTCCCACTCATCATTAATTTTTCTAGGTATAGAAACTTCCAAATTAAGTTTTTCATCATAAGATTGCATCAAGGCATCAACAATATGTTTGGTAAAAGCTTTGTTTTGACTATAAGCATGAGGAGAATTAACAACGGATTACAACAAGGAAATACAACCTTTTAAAGAGCAATTATCATAATCAAATTCCTTGAAATCCGAGATAGTAGGTTCAATGTTATTAGAAGTTGAGGACTCTCCAATCTCAGTTTTACCAAATTTAGCATCAAGGTCTAAAGACTCCGAATTCTTAGGACGCCTTCTAGGCAAAGTTGATTCATCATCAGTCCCATAATCATCAAAATTCATATTGCAAAACATATATCTAATAGGAGACGCATCAATAACTTTAAGATCCTCATCATTATTTTCATGGAAACCAGAGGAACACGCTTTTATAAAGCTATCTTTTTTAGCATGCAATCTAGTGGTTCTTTCCTTACACTCATCAATGGAAATTCTCATTACTTTGAGAGACTCATTGATATCATGCTTAGGAGGAGAATATCTAAGTTTAAGAGAATCAACATCAAGCAAAAGTCTATCAACGTTCCTAGCCAAATCGTCAACTTTGAGCAATTTTTCTTCAAGCAAAGCATTAAAATTCTTTTGAGAAATCATAAATTCTTTCACACTATTCTCAAAATCAGAGGGCATCTTATTAAAATTACCATAAGAATTATTGTAGGAATTTCCATAATTATTAGAGGAATTACTAGGGAACGGTCTAGCATTAAAGTTTCCTCTATAAGCATTGTTTCCAAAACTATTCCTACCAACAAAATTCACATCCATAGATTCATTATTATTCTCAATCAAAGAAGACAAAGGCATATCATTGGGATCAAGAGGAGTATTTTTAGTAGTAAACAATTTCATAAGTTCATCCATCTTTCCACTCAAAACATTGATTTCTTCTATAGCATGCACTTTTTTACTAGAAGATCTTTCGGTGTGCCATTGAGAATAATTAGCCATAATATTATCAATAAGTTTTGTAGCATCTACTAACGTGATTTCCATAAACGTGCCTCCCGCGGCCGAATCTAAAAGGTTTCTAGAAGCAAAGTTCAAACCGGCATAAATTTTTTGTATGATCATCCATAAATTCAAACCATGAGTAGGGCAATTGCGAATCATCAATTTCATTCTTTCCCAAGATTGGGCAACATGCTCATGATCAAGTTGTTTAAAATTCATAATATCGTTTCTAAGAGTGATAATCTTAGCGGAAGGAAAATACATAGAGATAAAAGCATCTTTGCACTTGTTCCAAGAATTAATACTATTTTTAGGCAAAGACGAAAACCAAACTTTAGCACGATCTCTAAGTGAAAACGGAAATAACTTCAATTTGACAATATTGTTATCCGTATCTTTCTTCTTTTGCATATCACACAAATCAACAAAATTGTTTAGATGAGTAGCGGCATCTTCACTAGGAAGGCCGGCGAATTGATCTTTCATAACAAGATTCAGCAAAGCGGTATTGATTTCACGAGACTCAACATCATTAAGAGGAGAAATCGGAGTACTAAGGAAATCATTATTATTGGTATTCAAGAAATCACACAATTTGGTATTATCTTGTGCCATAGCAACTAGTAATCCCACACACAAGCAAACAGAAAAAGGCAAGCAAAAAAGAGAGCAGGAGATTGGGAAAGAGAGGGCGAATAAAACGTCAAGGTTGAAGTGGGAGAGAGGAAAACGAGAGGCAAATGGCAAATAATGTAAATGCGAGGGAGATGGGTTTGTGATGGGTACTTGGTATGTCTTGACTTGAGCGAAGACCTTCCCGGCAATGGCGCCAGAAATCCTTCTTGCTACGTCTTGAGCTTGCGTTGGTTTTCTGTAGCGACTAGACCTCAAACAGTTTGATCTCTGTGCATTAGTGTCATCCCTGAATCAGTAATGCTGACACGCACAATACTCGAAGGATTTATAACAGAGTAGCAATCACACACTTATTACATCGAATGTCTCAAAAGAGAGCTATTACAATAAATATGGCTTAAGGCCAGCTAATAATGATAACATTGGAAGGCTTGGAAGATAAGTGAGTCCATCAACTCCAACGGCATCACTGAGTATAGAACCATGATCCTAAGGCATCTTACTCATCGTCTGTAAAGTCTACAACATGAACGTTGCAGCCCAAAAACGGGTCAGCACATGGAATATGCTGGCAATGTAACACATAGAGAGTAATGAAAGAATAAAGCTATACTAAGTGCATAGATGGCTTGGTCGAAAGCTCTATGGTTACAGTTTTGCATAAAGCCAATTTTTCCCTACTGCAAAGGAATAACTTTTATTTAACTATCATGGTGGTTGTTAAACTTTGAGAATGGTTGACAACATTCTCAATCCCAATTAAGTAACATCAATATTAAACAAACCCAACAATATTAATTTAAAGTAACATGATGAGATTCACATGATAATCCAAGTACTAGATACTCAAAACGTCCATAACCGGGGACACGGCTAATCATGATTAGTTTATACACTCTGCAGAGGTTGCGCACTTTTCCCCACACGACTCGATCTCCTCCGTTGGTTTTCTCGCACTACATGGTGTTTGAGAAACGGATGAACAAGACATAGTCTTTCAGAAGCGCTAGCACCTTACGACGGGTAGACCTGTACACCTACTTTCCCCTACATCTGCTAGTCTACCACTATAAGAGTTCGCACGACTTAGTCAACTAGGCTAGATCCCAGAATAGCATGTCGCTGCACACGGAAGTTTCTAGCATGAATAATCTTATGATCCCTTTGAGCCTGGGTGGCGGTCCAAAACAAACAGGCAATCCGGGAATACCCAGGTACCTCAATCCACCCAGATGTGTATTAAAGTTGCCACCTTAAATAAACCATTAATTAACAATCTCACATCTGTCATGGATGCACTCACCCAATCCACGTCTACTAGCATAGCATGGCATAATAAGCAAACATAGACATAACGCCCAAAGGTTTGATAATAAAACAGGTAATAGGTACTACCTCATCTACTTCCCAAAACCCACATATTAATCAGGTCCTAGCCATGCAATTGTTTTAGGATTGATCTAATGCATAAAACTGGGTAATAAAGAAGTATGATCAAAGTGTTACTTGCCTTGCTGATGATCCATGAAACCTAGGGATTCGAAGTAGCAAGCGGCGTAATCCGGGTACTCTATCGCAAGCAAACAAACACACAAGCATACAATAAGTACTCATCTAATTCACGGGTAAAACTCAAATAAGAGATCTAACCAAAAAGCTCAACTTAAGAACTCCGGTTTGCAAAAAGAATCAAATCGAACAAAGAAAGAAAAATCAAACGGCGAAGGAAACAAGCTTCGTTTACTAATCTGGACCTAAGTCAAATTTTACAGAAGCAAAAACTTGTTTGAGTAGATTATTCGAAAAGAGGGTTTCAAGACGAAGCTCTAGGTGCTTGAATCGCCTAATTCCGATAAACGAGCAGAAATCACGATCAGAAAAATCGCGGAATAAATCCGAGAAAAAAGAAAAACGACGAACGGATTAACGAATGAACGTTCATTATCTGGATCTAAACAATGAACAAGTTCGTTTAAACGAGCGAACGAGCGAACACTCGCTAATTAACCTAAACCGGGAAAAAACCGATCTAATAAAAAAACGAATCTAAAAAAACCGACGAAAAACCGACGGAAAAACAAAACAGTTTTCTAAAAAAACGGCGGCGGCGGTCGGCGGCGGCGACGGCGGCGGCGGGGCGGCGCTGGGTTAGGGTTTCGGGGCGGCGGGGCGGCTCGGGTGGGCTGGCGGGGCGGCCTGGGGCGGCTTATAAAGGCCCCGACCAGGAGAGTCCTGGCCGAACCCGGCCCGTAGTCGGTTCGGATTTTTTTAAAGTAATTATCACACAGAAAAACAAATGAAAGAAATACTAAATGGACTCCAAAAATCCCGAAATAAATTTTCCCCAGCTTCTAAAATCAAGCCGGTTTAAATGAACATTTATTTGGGGCCTAAATGCAATTTTGAAAAACACGCGTTTTTCCTAAATTCAAATAAAATAGCAATAAAATCCAAAATAAAATCTTATTTGATTTTTTATTAAATCATCAATATTTATTTGTTTTGGGTAAGTCATTTTATTCCCTCTCTCATATTTTATAATCTGAAATAATTGAAGATAAATAAATAAAATCAAATGATCCTATTTTCAAAATTTGAGAAAACTCAAATATGAAAATATCGAAATCCCAAACTCTCTCCGTGGGTCCTTGAGTTGCGTAGAATTTCTAGGATCAAGGCAAAATGCATTAAATATGATATGCAATAATGATCTATTTGTATAACATTCCAAATTGAAAATTTGGGATGTTACATTTTCCTCGAAGAGGAGAGGGTGATGCAGCGATAGTAGCGTAAGTATTTCCCTCAGTTTTTGAGAACCAAGGTATCAATCCAGTAGGAGGCTCCTCAAAAGTCCCACGCACCTACACAAACAAACTGAGAACTCGCAACCAACGCAATAAAGGGGTTGTCAATCCCTTCACGGCCACTCGCGAAAGTGAGATGTGATAAAGATAGTATGATAACATAAATATATTTTTGGTATTTTATAATATAGATGCAAAAAGTTGAGATGCAAATAAAAGTAGATTGAAAGCAAATATGATAAGAGATAGACCCGGGGCCCATAGGTTTCACTAGTGGCTTCTCTCAAGATAGCATAAGTATTACGGTGGGTGAACAAATTACTGTCGAGCAATTGATAGAAAAGCGAGTAATTATGAGATTATCTAGGCATGATCATGTATATAGGCATCACGTCCATGACAAGTAGACCGACTCCTGCCTGCATCTACTACTGTTACTCCACACATCGACCGACTCCTGCCTGCATCTAGAGTATTAAGTTCATAAGAACAGAGTAACGCATTAAGCAAGATGACATGATGTAGAGGGATAAACTCAAGCAATATGATATAAAACCCATCGTGTTATCCTCGATGGCAACAATACAATATGTGCCTTGCAACCCTTTCTGTCACTGGGTAAGGACATCGCAAGATTGAACCCAAAGCTAAGCACTTCTCCCATGGCAAGAAAGATCAATCTAGTAGGCCAAACCAAACTGATAATTCAAAGAGACTTGCAAAGATAACTCAATCATACATAAAAGAATTCAGAGAAGATTCAAATATTGTTCATAGATAAACTTGATCATAAACCCACAATTCATCGGATCTCGACAAACACACCGCAAAAAGAGTTTACATCGAATAGATCTGCACAAGAGAGGGGGAGAACATTGTATTGAGATCCAAAAAGAGAGAATAAGCCGTCTAGCTAATAACTATGGACCCGTAGGTCTGTGGTAAACTACTCACAACTCATCGGAGGGGCAAGGATGTTGATGTAGAAGCCCTCCGTGGTCGATTCCCCCTCTGGCAGAGCGCCGGCTACGGCTCCAAGATGATATCTCGCGAATACAAAAGGTTACGGTGGTGGAAATTGTGTTTCATCCTGCCCCTGGATGTTTTTGGGGTATGTAGGTATATATAGGAGGAAGAAGTACGTCGGTGGCCGCCCGAGGGGCCCACGAGACAGGGGGACGCGCTACTGGGGGGGCGCCCTCCAATCTCATGGGAGCCTCGGCAGCTTCTTGGCTTGCACTCTAAGTCCTCTGGATCACGTTCGTTCCAAAAATCATGCTACCGAAGGTTTCATTCTGTTTGGACTCCGTTTGATATTCCTTTTCTTCGAAATACTGAAATAGGCAAAAAACAGCAATATGGGCTGGGCCTCCGGTTAGTAGGTTAGTCCTAAAAATGATATAAATGTGTAAAATAAAGCCCATAAACATCCAAAAGGGGTAATATAATAGCATGGAACAATAAAAAATTATAGATACGTTAGAGACGTATCAAGGAGTACTCAGAGTCTTCGTGAAGGAGTCCGATGCAAGACAGCGTTCCTGTGAGGAGTGGAATCAAGTTTGAATATTTCTGTGAAGCCATCTTGCTGAAGATCATCTTCAGAACTGAGTAATGTCAGACTCTTCCACGACCGCCGACAGGTTTCATGAGTGACAAATGCATTCTTGGTGGCTATATTGCGAATGCAATTAACATCCATCAAGAGACTCTGCATTTGAAACTTGAGCTAGTAATGATGCTTATCCTGTTTCTGATGCAAAGCCACGAGAAGCTCTCGGTCATTGAGCACACGAGATCTCTTCCGAGGCCTTTGAGAAATAGTGCTTTCAGTGGCTTTAGTATGGGCACAATGAGTTGCACGTGTATTTCCATCCAAAGGATAAACACGAGTGGCAGCATGAACTCCTTCAACATGTTGAGAGAAACTTTGATGATCGACATTATGAAGATAAATTTGCTCCTTGGTAGGCTCTAGATATATGGCTTCGATAGACATATCAACCTTTGGCAGGAATATGAGTGTCGGATTTAGGGTTCCGGCAGACCTTTGAGGTTTGAACACTGGGGTGCGCACGGAGGTTTTGCCTTCTACCTACCTGTTCCTCACCGAATCGCTAAGATCTAAACTGCAAGAGGCACAACGCAAGAGACACAGGGTTTATACTGGTTCAGGCCACCATTGTGGTGTAATACCCTACTCCAGTGTGTGGCGAGGTGGATTGCCTCTTGGGCTGATGATGAACAATACAAGGAAGAACAGCCTCGCGAGGGTCTATTCTTGTGGTGGCGTTGTCCCTTCGGAGGGGTTGATTCTAGATGCCTATCTTATCTCCACATTCCTATCCAGATGCCTCTACCCTGTGGGTGGCTAGTCCTATTTATAGGCAAATGCCTTGGGCCTCTTCCCAAATATTGAGCGGGAAGGGCGCCAACAATTGGCCATTTTGAAGGGGAACATCTAGTACACTTATCCTGACTAAAGTTGGTCCTCGCCTGTCAAAGGCTCTGGTGGTGACACCGACTTGGGCTCCACGGCGACCTCCATCCTGCCGTTGGACTAGTCTTGGTCTTGTTGCACCGAAATGGATGCCTTTGCTTGATGCTCTCGCTTGCGCTTGCTCCCCTTGCACAAAAGAGGAAAGAAGGACACAGCGCGGGCTGGCACCCGGCCGACGCCCTTGGTCGTCATGGCTTGCGTCATGGGCACCTCGCGAGGTACCCCGCCTTGAACTCTCCGCCTCCTCGTGAGCCAGCCTGACGAGGCCGTGCGTGAGGAAGCTCCTTGTCGTCCGCCCCGCGAGGCTTGGCCCCTCGCGAGGGTCTTGAGCTTGTGTTGATGGAGATGGGCCGTGCTGGGCCCCCTTTGAGCCATGCCGCAGGCCGCAGGCAGGCAAGTCTGGGGACCCCCGTTCCCAGAGCGCCGACAGTAGCCCCCGGGCCCAAGGCGCGCCCGGGCTTGGCCGAGCAGAGAGGCG
Organism: Triticum aestivum; assembly: GCF_018294505.1. Taxonomy (NCBI): domain Eukaryota; kingdom Viridiplantae; phylum Streptophyta; class Magnoliopsida; order Poales; family Poaceae; genus Triticum; species Triticum aestivum. The sequence continues at coordinate 320,946,284 of NC_057798.1, forward strand.
AAAGGGAAAGTGCGAAACGTCGCGGGCCCTAACAGCCTGCAGCCTTGGGCGCCGCGTGGCGGTTGATTGGACGTGGGCGGCTCCGCTCCCCCATGATGCCTCAGCAACTGCACGAACTGACAAGTCCCTGCATGCGAAGCGAGTCATGATTACCTACGGTCGCGGAGGCCGACGGTTGGCCTCCTCTGGCCTTAAGTACGGCACGCCGCGTGCCCTTCCAGTTCATCCCCTCTTGCTTCTCCTTCTTCCTCATGGCCCCACCAAGGAGGCTCTCGGCCTTAGAGAAGCGAAAAGGTCGCCAGGCCGAGCCTGCCTCTCCCCCGCCCAAGCGCGGTCGCGGCCGCCCTCGCAAGCACCCCGTGGCCTCCATGGCAGTTCCCCGTGATCGCGGAGGTGACTTCCCGCATGGTGACGAGCGGCCGGCCGCGGCCGGGGGTGTGTTTCGGCCGTGCGCCCCCCAAGGCAGCGCTCTCGCGCTGCGGAGGTGCGGCCGGAGTTTGTTGTGTGGGCAGTGGAGCCGGCCAGCGCCCGGCTTCAGCTCCCTCGCTTCCTCCTAGGTGAGCTCCCGGCTGGCGCCCCGGGCGGCCTCTGGCTCCAGGCAGACGTTTGCCCACGCGCGTGGCCTGAGCCGCCGGTGTACCCTGCACTTCAAGTTCGACGGCGACGCCACCCTCTATGTGAGGGTGTTTGGGGAAGATGGTCGCCGCGCTGGGTGCAGCCCTAAAGACGACGGCCACGGCTGGGGACCCAGCCCCAGTGAGGATGGAGAGGGTAGCGAGCGCGCGGCTGGCGGTGCCCAGGATTCCTCAAGCTTCACTGGTTCCTCTCCGGGCAGCGACTCTTCTAGCGGCGGCCGCGGTCTGCCTCCATGCCGTCGTGCCTGCTTGGAGGGCGGTAGTGGGTCCGCCCATCATCGCACCCTGGTGAAGCGCGAGAGGGAGTCCACTTGAGCTCCAGAGGCAGCTCGGGCCCGGCGCCTGGCGAGCTTTGCCTGATTTGTTCCTTCCTCTCCCTTTTTCCTGCGCAAAAAGATAGCTATGTGGGGGCCCCGTGGGGCGTGTTTGTTTTATCGTTGTAAGTCATCGTAATGTTTCCGTTATTCTGGTATTGTTCCTTCTTGCTGAACGCCTGCGCGTAGGTAATCCCCAGCCTTGGCCATGGGGCGACCGACCCAGGTCCTGTATTCGTGTCGCGGTGCCCGTGAGGCATGGACTGGAGGAATGCTCCTGTAGTGGACCCGGGTCGTGAGGTCTTGACCGAAAGGATCAAAACACTCGCGAGGGCGCCAGGGCCGTCCCCTCGCGAGACCTCGCGCAAGAGAAATTGGGGCCGGAGGGCAAAAAACCGAAGAGCCATAAGACAAAAGACAGCGACAGTTTCAATAAAACTTCAAATGAGAATGAACTAGCCAACTGCATAAAGCAAATGAAAAAGCCGCGTCCGGCACCTAGTCTAGTCTTCGACGTCTTCTCACCAGCGCAGAGCTAAGTGCTACCACTGGGCGTGGGAGGGAGCCCCAGGGCCTGAGGCCGGCGCTCCTGATACTCCGGGGCGTGTACAGCCCCAACTCATTATTACGTGAGAGTGTCACGGGCGGCGAGCTTCATAGGCGTTGGCCTTCTTCACAGGCTCCGGGCCTTTCTTCGGGGAAGCAAGCTTCATGGGCATTGGCCCTCTTCACAGGCTCCGGGCCGTTCCCAAAATGCAATAGCTTCACAGGCGTTCGCCTTCTTCACAGGCTTCGGGCCTTTTCCAAAAAGATGGTCTTCACAGGCATTCGCCTTCTTCACAGGCTTCGGGCCTTTCCCAAAAAGATGGTCTTCACAGGCATTCGCCTTCTTCACAGGATCCGGGCCTTTTCCAAAAAGATGGTCTTCACAGGCATTCGCCTTCTTCACAGGCTCCGGGCGTTTTCCAAAAAGATGGTCTTCACAGGCATTCGCCTTCTTCACAGGCTCCGGGCCTTTTCCAAAAAGATGGTCTTCACAGGCATTCGCCTTCTTCACAGGCTCCGGGCCTTTTCAGGGGTAAAACCTCCGGAGGTGCTGGATGTTCCACGCATTCTGGACTGGCACCCCCTCCCGAGTCTCCAAGCGCGCGGAGCTGGGCCTGGAAACATGAACAACCTTGAACGGGCCCTCCCACATGGGAGAGAGCTTATGAAGCCCCTCCCTGGAGAGAACCCGCCTGAGCACGAGGTCCCCTACCTCGAGAGTCCTGGGGCGGATGTTGTGGCAGTGGTATCACCGCAGTGCTTGTTGATATCTCGCCGCTCGCAACGCGGCTTCTTGGCGACGCTCCTCCCCCAGCACGAAGTCCATCACCCGCATGGCATCCTGCTGCGCTTCGTCGAACGCCAGGACCCGTGCAGACCGACGTCTGATCTCGTGAGGGAGGACCGCTTCGGCTCCATAGACCAAGAAGAAAGGGGTCTCTCCAGTCGGCTTGGTTGCGGTCGTGCGGATGGACCACAACACGGATTGGAGCTCGTCGTACTAGTCTCTGCCGCAAGCTTCCAGCTTCTTCTTGAATGTTCTGGTCTTGAGGCCCCTCAGGACCTCCGCGTTTGCCCGCTCGGCCTGACCGTTGCTTCGGGGGTCCGCCACTGAAGCGTAGCATATCTGCGTTCCAAGGTTAGCACAGTATGTTTTGAAGAGGTTGCTGGTGAACTACGAACCGTTGTTGGTGATGATGCGGTTCGGCACCCCGAACCGGCTCACGATGCCCTTGATGAACTTGACCGCTGAACCCACGGGGATGGTGCGGACGGCTTCCACCTCGGCCCACTTGGTGAATTTGTCCACGGCAACATAGAGGTAGCGATAGCCCCCTGGCACCTGGGGAAACGGGCCCAGGATATCAAGCCCCCAGACTGCAAATGGTCATGTGAGGGGTATGGTCTGCAGGCCTCCCGCCGGCTGATGGATCTGCTTTGCATGGAATTGACAGGCTTCGCAGGCCTTTACCGGTTTGACAGCGTCATTGAGCACGGTAGGCCAATAGAAAACGCTTCGGAATGCCTTGCCCACGAGGGTTCGTGATGACGAGTGGTGCCCATAGTCTCCATCGTGTATGTCCGCCAGCAGCTCTTTCCCTTGCTCCCTGGAGAGGAAGCATAGGGATACATCATTTGGTCGCTTCCGGTAGAGTTCCCCATCCCTGATGCAGTATGCTGTGGCCTGCCGCGCCATGCGGTCTGCTTCCTCCTCCTTCTCTGGCAAGATCCCTTGTGTCAGATAGCTCCGGAGCTCCATGACCCAGCATCCCTCCTGAGGCTCCACTGTCAAGAGCAAACGTGCCCCCAAGGCCGGCCCGCAGACCGGGGCTCCCGAGGCTGGTGGCCGGGGGAGCTCCTCCCAAGGCTACACTGCGCTGGATAGTGATGGCGTGGCCGAGGGCTTGAAGAGCCGCTCTTCGAAGACGCCAGGCTCCTGAGGCAGTCCCCTGGACGCTCTTTTGGCGATGTCGTCGGCCTCCTGATTGGTGCCACGGGGCACGTGCTGTAACTCCAGCCCCCAGAACTGCTTCTCCATCCTGCGGACCTCCACAAGGTAGGCTTCCATGTGCTCATCCCTTGGCTCGTATACTTTGTTGGAGAAGTTGACGAGGAGTTGTGAATCACCTTTGATGGTAAGGCGCTTTACTCCGAGGGCAGCCGCGGCCTTCTGGCCCGCTATCAGGCCTTCATATTCTGCTATATTGTTGGAGACCTTTTCTCCGTGTTGGAAACAGAGCTGCACGGCATAGTAGAGCTTGTCTTGGGTGGGAGATATAAGTACTGCGCCAGCCCCCGCGCCGTGCCTAGAGAACGCCCCGTCGAAGTACATGACCCAACCGTCCGGCGCCTCACTTCCGGGGGAGAGGGATCGATCCTCATCAGCCTTTAGGCCCGGCGCCTCTGTCCATTCCACCACGAAATCTGCCAAGGCAGCCCCCTTAATGACTCGGGTCGTGCTGAATTCGAGCTGAAATGCTTGCAGCTCAATGTTCCACTCGGTGACCCTTCCGGCGGAGTTAGGGCTCTGGAGCACTCTTTCCAAGGGGTACACGGAGACAACCTTGATAGGGTGACCCTGAAAGTAGTGCTGTAGCTTGCGTGAGGCCATCCGTAGCGTGAGGAGAAGTTTCTAAGGCATGGGGTACTGTGCCCTCGCATCCCGTAACACCGTGCTGACGAAGTACACTAGGTGCTCGACGAGGCTTGGAGCGTTGGTGCTGGTGGCGTCCTCCGGAAACCGTGGTGCCTCCTGAGGCGGCGGAGCCTCCAGAAGCTGGTTGCCTGGGGGAAGGGCCTCTCCCGCTCCCGGTGCGTTCCCCTGTGGCGGCTGATCTTCCTCAATCGTGGTAGTGATCTCTGTGAGTCCTCTTTGGTCCTGTTTTGCCTTGGCGCGGGCAGCTGCTGCGGCCTTGGTCCGACGCTCCTCCCTAACCGCCACCAGGGCCGCGCTGGCTAAGTAGGGAGTGGCGGCGAGGTAGAGTACCAAGGGCTCTTGTGGGCGTGTGGCCACCATCACCGGTGGGCTGGTCAGGTATCTCTTGAGATCTTGGAATGCCTTGTCAGCCTCTTCAGTCCATTCAAAGGGCCCCTTTTTCTTCATCAACTGGAAGAAAGGCAGCGCTCGCTCCCCCAACCTGGAGATGAAGCGCCCTAGTGCGGTCACGCGCCCGGTGAGCTTATGCATCTCTTTGAGGGTCTTTGGCGGGCTCATGTCCTCGACCGCCTTGACCTTCTCTGGGTTGGCCTCGATGCCTCGGTGGGATATGAGGAAACCCAAGAGCTTGCCCGAGGGGACTCCAAACACACACTTCTCCGAGTTGAGCCTCAGGCTTACTGCTTTGAGGCTTGCAAAGGTTTCCTCCAGGTCTTGTATCAGGGTCTTGGCCTTGCGAGACTTTACTACAATGTCGTCGACGTAAGCCTCCACGTTCTTCCCGAGCTGCGGGCCCAAGGTGATGTGCATGAGCCGCTGAAAGGTTGCCCCCGCGTTGCATAGTCCGAAGGGCATGCATGTATAGCAGTATACCCCACACGGGGTCAGGAAGGCCGTCTTCTCCATGTCTTCCACCGCCATCTTGATCTGATGATACCCGGAGAAGGCGTCCAAGAAGCATAACAGGTCACACTCAGCGGTGGAATCGACGATTTGATCGATGCGTGGGAGCGGGAAAGGATCTTGCGGGCATGCTTTGTTGAGGTTGGTGAAGTCGACACACATGCGTTCCTTCCCTCCCTTCTTTGGTACTACCACAGGGTTGGCCAACCAATCTGGATATCGAACCTCGCGGATGACCCCCGCGGCTTCTAGCTTGCGAGTCTCCTGGACGATTGAGGGAGTCCTAGATTAGGGGGTGTCCGGATAGCCAGACTACCATCATCGGCCGAACTATCATCGGCCGGACTATCATCGTCGACCGGACTCCAAGAGTATGAAGATACAAGATTGAAGACTTCGTCCCGTGTCCGGATGGGACATTCCTTGGCGTGGAAGGCAAGCTTGGCGATATGGATACGTAGATCTCCTACCATTGTAACCGACTCTATGTAACCCTAGCCCTCTCCGGTGTCTATATAAACCGGATGGCTCTAGTTCGTAGGACCGAACAACAACAACCATTACAATCATACCATAGGCTAGCTTCTAGGGTTTAGCCTCCTTGATCTCGTGGTAGATCAACTCTTGTAAACATCCACAATATCAATATCAATCAAGCAGGACGTAGGGTTTTACCTCCATCAAGAGTGCCCGAACCTGGGTAAAACATCGTGTCCCTTGTCTCCTGTTACCATCCGCCTAGACGCACAGTTCGGGACCCCCTACCCGAGATCCGCCGGTTTTGACACCGACATTGGTGCTTTCATTGAGAGTTCCTTTGTGTCGTCACCAATAGGCTTGATGGCCTCTTCAATCGACAACGACGTAGTCCTGGGTAAGACTTTTCTCCCGGGACAGATCTTCGTATTCAGCGGCTTCGCACTGCGGGCCAACTCACTTGGCCATCTAGAGCAGATCAAAAGCTACGCCCCTGGCCGTCAGGTCAGGTTTGGAAGCCTAAACTTCACGGCCGATATCCGCGGGGACTTGATCTTCAATGGATCTGAGCCACAGCGAGCGTGCCGTGCTGTCACGATGAGCATGACCTAACTCTGCCGCCGGACAGCACCTTGGAGGCCGCACACGAATCCGCTCCGACCCATAGTCCAGAGTCGATCGCTCAGATCGAGGACGAATGGCTGGACACTGCCTTGGGAGCTGCAACTTCTACGGCGATGGAGCCGAACACTTACCTTGTCCTGCATAAAGCTCATGACTCCGAGGTGCCGGACTCTCTGCCGGTCTCCGAACCTCCTGCGCCCCTGCCAGTCGAATCCGATTGGGCGCCGATCATGGAATTCACCGCTGCGGACATCTTTCAACACTCACCCTTCGGCGATATCTTAAATTCGCTGAAGCATCTCTCGCTATCCGGAGAGCCCTGGCCGAACTACAGCCAAGATGGTTGGGACGCGGACGACGAAGAAATTCAGAGCCCACCCACCACCCACTTCGTAGCCACCGTCGACGATCTAACCGATGTACTCGACTATTACTCCGAAGACATCGACGGTATGGACGACGATGCCGGAGACTATAAAGAACCAGTGCCTACAGGACACTGGAAGACCACCTCGTCATACGACATATACATGGTGGACACCCCAAAAGATGGGGACGGCGAAGAAGCAACGGAGGCCGATTCCTTAAAGAAACAGCCCAAGCGCCGATGTCAGCGGCGCCGCTCTAAATCCCGCCACAGCAAGAATGGAGATTCCGGCACAGGAGATAATAACACCCCAGAAAGTGCCGAAGACAACCCCCTCCAGCACGATCCAGCGCAGGAGGAGGCAGAAGGAAGCCCTCACGAGAGGGCGGCAGACGAAGAGGTCGAGGATGATAATTACTTACCTCCCTCCGGAGACGAGGCAAGCCTGGACGACGACGAATTCGTCGTGCCTGAGGATCCCGTCGAACAAGAGTGTTTCAGATGCAGGCTAATGGCCACGGCAAACAGCCTAAAGAAAAACAGCAACAGCTTCAAGCTGATCAAGACCTACTGGCAGACAGATGGACCGAGGTCCTCGCGGCCGAAGAGTATGAACTCGAATGCCCCTCCAAAAGTTACCCAAAACGCAAGTTTCTCCCCGACTAGAGGAGGAAGCATACAAACCTGCATCCCTAGAGCACAATACGGCAGACCGACCACCTCGTGGCCGCGATAGAGAGGCATGCAAGCCCTCCACCAAAACCGTACCCCGGCATCGCTCAAAAAGCATGAAGCCACGGGGGAACGGGCCGGACTTGCGGGATATATTGGAGGACAAGGTAAGACAATCTAGATCTATCTATGGATCACGTGGGCGCCCCAAGACCCATGATGAATACCGTCGCGCCGGATACAACTACTCCGGCCGGGCCGAACACAGCAGACAACGCCCTCTCGAGCTACGTCGCGATATTGCTCAATACAGAGGCACCGCGCACCCACTATGCTTCACTGACGAAGTAATGGATCATCAAATCCCTGAAGGGTTTAAACCCGTTAATATCGAATCCTACGATGGCACAACAGACCCCGCGGTTTGGATTGAGGATTATCTCCTCCATATACATATGGCCCGCGGTGACGATCTTCACGCCATCAAATATCTCCCGCTCAAGCTTAAAGGACCAGCTCGGCATTGGCTTAACAGCCTGCCCGCAGAGTCAATTGGATGCTGGGAAGACCTGGAAGCCGCATTCCTCGACAACTTCCAGGGCACGTATGTGCGACCACCGGACGCAGATGACCTAAGCCACATAATCCAGCAGCCAGACGAATCGGCCAGGCAATTCTGGACACGATTCTTAACAAAGAAAAATCAAATCATCGACTGTCCGAATGCAGAGGCCCTCGCTGCCCTCAAACATAACATCCGCGACGAGTGGCTGGCCCGTCACCTAGGACAGGAAAAGCCGAAATCCATGGCAGCCCTCACATCACTCATGACCCGCTTCTGTGCGGGAGAGGATAGCTGGCTAGCTCGCAGCAACAACCTCAGCGAAAACGCTGGCAGTCCGGATACCAAGGACCGCAATGGCAGGTCGCGTTGAAACAAAAACAAACGCCGCATTAACGGCGACAGTAATGAGGATACAGCAGTCAACGCTGGATTCCGAGGCTCCAAGCCTGGTCAACGGAAGAAGCCATTCAAAAGAACCACTCCGGGCCCGTCCAATTTGGACCGAATACTCGACCGCTCCTGTCAAATACATGGAACCCCCGAAAAGCCAGCTAACCACACCAACAGAGATTGTTGAGTATTCAAGCAGGCAGGCAAATTAGTCACCGAAAACAGTGACAAGGGGCTACACAGCGATGACGAGGAAGAGACCCGGTCGCTGAACAACAGAGGACAAAAGGGATTTCGCCTTCAAGTTCGGACGGTAAACATGATATACGCAACGCATATTCCCAAGAGGAGCCAGTCGCGATGGAGCCAGTCGCCCCAAAATTAAACCCATGGTCCTCTTGCCCGATCACTTTCGATCGAAGAGACCATCCGACCAGTATTCGCCATGGAGGATTCGCCGCATTGGTTTTAGACCCAATCGTCGATGGATTTCACCTCACGAGAGTCCTGATGGACGGCGGCAGTAGCCTGAACCTGCTTTATCAGGATACAGTGCGCAAGATGGGGATAGACCCTTCAAGGATTAAACCTACAAAGACAACCTTCAAAGGCGTCATACCAGGTGTTGAGGCCAGTTGTACAGGCTCAGTTACACTGGAAGTGGTCTTAGGATCCCCGGATAATTTCCGAAGCGAGGAGTTAATCTTCGACATAGTCCCATTCCGCAGTGGCTATCACGCTCTGCTCGGACGAACCGCGTTCGCAAAATTCAATGCGGTGCCGCATTATGCATACCTTAATCTCAAGATGCCAGGCCCTCGTGGAGTCATCACGATCAATGGAAACACGGAACGCTCCCTCCAAATGGAGGAACATACAGCGGCTCTCGCGGCAGAAGTACAGATCAGCCTTTTAAGGCAATTTTCGAGTCCGGTCGTTAAACGACCGGACACGGCCAAACGCGCCCGAAGCAACATCAACCAAGACCACGTGGCACGTTCCGAGCACGCGTAGCAACGCGGCCTCAACCCCAGCCCTCGCAAAATTGTAAGACAAACTCTCCGCGTACATAATTACGCCCTGGAGATACCATGGGAATAGGGGGAGAGGCACAACCACAACAGACCCAGAGTGCGGTTCGACCACACCAGGGGCTCCCAAGTGTGTCGCTCTTTTTATCTTTTATTTCTCTCTTTTTTATACAGAACTCTGTCCGGCAGCGAACCTGCCGAACTCATGATGCAACAGCCAGGGAGGGAGAAAGGCTGCGACGAACACTCAGGTGGTCTCCATTACGAGCATTAAATTTGTTAAATACACCGTTCCGTGGCCTACCCCTGGAGGGAGACGCCTTTAATTCGTCCAATCCCTTGCTTTCCGCACTATTTGTATCATTCCGCACTCATAGCAGATCTTCTCGAATAAAATGCAGCACTTTTTGCCCATAATTGCATTACCTTATATATATATATATATGTTCATTTACGAAATGTTGCATCCGTACATTTTGTACAGCCAAATACACCACGAGCTTATGTTCCCCGCATTATAGTGTGATAAAGTCCGAACACTTTCACAAGTGCGGCACCCCGAACTTATAGCATTATATGAATCGGCTCCGAATCATGTCTTGGGTCAATAGTTGGGTTTGCCCGGCTCCCATGTTTGGCATCTTACGTTCCGTTCTATCGGCTAAGGTAGCACTGGGAGAACCACTGCGATTGCGCCCCGGTTGAGCCAGGTTAACGCCTCAGTGGAGAAAGCTAAAACTTACTGTCATGATAAGGCGAGAGACTGGTCACTGTTTGAGAGGTCTTTTCGGGTCCTTAAAGACCTACGCCGCTTCGAGCGAAGTACCGGATAATGTCCGACGAAGGCGTGGATAGCGCCCCGAATTCGGTCTTCCGAATACTAGGGGCTTCGCCGAAATTTAAAATTATAGAATTCTATGGCTAAGTGAGAGTGTTCAAGAACTATAAGACCGGTTGCCTTGTTCGTTGTGTTGAGAGCCTCCCTAGATGGACCCAAAAATGGGAACAAGAGTGCTCAAGTTTATCCCGAACACCCCAGCACTCGTGGCATGGGGGCTGAAGCCGACGACTTGCCATCTCTTAGATTTAATAAACGGCCGCACAGAAGGTAATATTTTAAATGAACAAGCGTTGCTTAGCGCATATGAACAAAGTTTTCAGTGCACAGGATAACACATTGCGAATTTACTCAATAATTACATCCCTGGGGCACTCATCCACAATCTTCCGGGCACCCTTCAGGACAGTCTTATAGTACATCTCGGGCGTACGATATTCCTTGCCCGCTGGTGGCGCGTTAGTGATTAGCTTCTCCGCATCCAGCTTGCCCCAATGCACCTTTGCGCGGGCAAGGGCCCGACGAGCACCTTCAATACAGGTAGAGCGCTTGATAACCTCCACCCAGGGGCACGCATCCACCAACCGTTGCACGAGGCCGAAATAGCTCCCAGGCATGGCCTGTCCAGGCCACAGCCGGACTATGAGGCCCTTCATGGCCTGCTCGGCCACCTTGTGGAGCTCGACCAGCTGCTTCAGCTGGTCGCTAGGGGGCACCGGATGGCCGGCCTCAGCATACTGAGACCAGAAGACCTTCTCCGTTGAGCTCCCATCCTCGGCTCGGTAGAATGCGGCGGCATCAGACACGCTGCGAGGCAGATCTACAAATGCCCCTAGAGAGCTCCGAATTCGGGTAAGTAACACGTAATTTACATTCACATGCTTGCTTTGCATGAAAATGCCTTACCCGCCGCTATCTTCCTCACCAACTCAATCTCCTGAAGGGACTTATGGGCATCGGCCTTGGCAGTTTTGGCACTTTCGAGAGCCGAGGCAAGCTCGGACTCTCGAGTCTTTGAGTCACGCTCCAAACTCTCATGCTTTTCCATGAGAGCCTGGAGCTCTTGCCGAACCACCGCCACCCGCGCCTCCTGCTTTTCTCGCTCTGCCCGTTCCACAGCCGCATTGCGTTCGATCGCGGACACGGCCTCCTTCAGGGTCGCCACCTTGTTCGTGGCCCTTGCAGTACCCATGTTATCCTTATTATTTTTTGTTGCAACCTAAATCCTTTTCTGTAAGGTACAAGTTCAAAGTGGTGTTACTCACCTTCTTTGTCCTGGAGCTGCTTCTTGGCGCGGCCGAGCTCTTGCTCGGACCGCTCGTGCTCCTGCTTCAAAGCACCAAGCTCCGCAGTCAGTGCGGAAAAGGTCAGCAGCGCAGCCTGCAACCAATATTGACATAATTTTTTAGCAACCCTGCGTATATCTTTTTTTTTCAGATCCTCAGTTCGGCTTTTCTTTCCGAACACCGAACCGAGCATCAGGGGCTATTGTCTATGCGGTATTACATTGCATATTTTTAACTTCTTACCTCAAAGCCTGATAGAAGGCTACTGCAGGCTTCGGTCAGCCCGCCCTTGGCAAGCTGTACCTTCTGAATCACCGCACTCATAATAGTGCGGTGTTCTTCCTCGATGGAAGCGCTCTGCAGCGCCTCCGACAAATTGTCCAGAGCCTCCGGTTGTACGGAAGCTGCCGGCATCAGGTCTTGCCCTTCGCGCGAAGGGGCCGCCGGCCGGACTCCGGAACCACTGCGGGTTCTGATGTGTTGTCCGGCGCAAAGTCTGGGAGGCCGCCTTGTGGCGCCTCCGGAGCCTCCCCCTGATGGGTCCCTTCTTGGGATCCCACCTCGGCGTCCTCGGTGTCGCGAGGGGTGGAGGCGGTCGGGATGGAGTCTACATCCATCGGAGCCAATGACCCGCTCGATGAAGCGGGGAGATCATCATTGGCCGGACTATAGGCAGCATGCGGCATCAGAATGACACTATGTGACGCAGAAAAAGAAATTATAAATCATTCAGGAATCCGGATACTTACGATCTCGCCGGAGGCCTCGCCCTTGAAGGCCATTCTTCCTCGCCAACATTGATGTTGGCGGAGCTGTCCGGGGGAATAGTCCTTCCCCTCTTGGACCCTTCGGCCTCCCCTGTTGGGGAAGCCTTCCTCTTCCTCTCTCCCTCATCTGGGAGAGAGTCCTCTTTCTCCTCCTCGTTTTTGGGGGGAGGAGTCCGCCCCGGAGTCATCGGACACCTGAAAACGGGAACTCTTTCGAGCACCCGTGGCCTCCTTCTTGGCCTTCTTCTCCGGCACCACGTGCGGTGCCGGAACCAGCAGCCTCGCTAGATGGGCGTCTACTGGGTTTTCTGGCATAGGGGCTGGGCAGATAATCTGCTCCGCCTTCCTCATCCAGTCCTGTCAAAGGAAAAGGGGAAATTAAAACCCGCATAGAGTCAAACTATGGAAAGCAAGTGTCCCGTAAAGGGGTAGAATCACTTACCTCGTCGGCTTGGCGCTGCGAGCGAAATCCGCGATCTTCAGTCGAGGATGCGGGGGCTTCGGCACCCTTAAACAACACCCTCCAGGCACCTTCGTACGTCGTATCGAAGAGCCCACTCAGCGCCTGGTGCTGTTCCGGATTGAACTCCCACAGATTGAATGCCCGCTCCTGGCATGGGAGAATCCGGCGGACGAGCATGACTTGGACCACGTTAACCAGCCTGAGCTTCTTCACCAGCTTCTGGATACAGGCTTGGAGTCCCGTCAGCTCCTCCGAACTACCCCACAGCAAGCCCTTCTCTTTCCAGGAGGTGAGCTGCGTGGGGATAACAGATCTGAACTCGGGGGCCGCCGCCCACGTAGGGTCGCGCGGCTCGGTGATATAGAACCACCCCGATTGCCACCCCTTGACGGATTCCACGAAGGCCCCTTCGAACCAAAGGACGTTGGGTATATTGCCCAACATGGCGCCTCCGCACTCCGCTTGAGTGCCCTTCACTACCTTCGGCTTGACATTGAAGGTCTTGAGCCACAAGCCGAAGTGGGGCTGGATGCAGAGGAAGGCCTCGCACACGATGATAAACGCCGAGATGTTGAGGATGAAGTTCGGCTCCAGATCATGGAAATCCGGGCCGTAGTAGAACATGAGCCCCCGGACAAAGGGGTGAAGTGGAAAGGCCAGTCCGCGGAGGAAGTGGGGAAGAAAAACGACCCTCTCATGGGCCCTGGGGGTGGGGATGAGCTGCCCCTCGTCGGGCAGCCGGTGCGCAATGTCGCCGGACAGGTAGCTGGCGCTGCGCAGTCTTTCGATGTGCTCCTCCGTAATGGAGGAGGTCATCCACTTGCCTCCCGCTCCAGACATGATAGGGGAAGGTTGAGACGAGATGTGCAGGCTGGGGCGCTGGAGCTCGAGTGCGCGGAGATGGATAAGCAAAGGAGGAAGAAGGCGTAGGTGAAAAGGTGAATCCTTATCCCTTATATGGGCGGGCGAAGTCTACGCGTCCCCCGCCGGCCTGGTAAAACTCGCTTATCCCCCAAGCATCACCATCAATGGCGCGGTTGGGTTACCCACGTCCGTATTGATGAGAATCCCGAATTAAGGGGTTACACGATCTCTGCTTCGACAAGACGTGCCAAGGAAACCGCTTCGCTAAATGCGCTGAGGTGGTAGAGTAAAAAACAATTCAATAATGGCTTGGTAAGTGACGTGACATCATGCCGCAAAAAACGTCAGCAGATTGAACTTGTGTATATATTATTCTCTCTACGGTGGAATGTGGAATTTATTTTGCAGAGCCGGACACTATCCTGGTGTTCACAATCTTCTATCATTCGAAGGAGGAACCAGCCTTGCAATGCCAAGCAATATACGTGCCGGACTTATCGTCACTGAAGCCTGGTTCAGGGGTTACTGAGGGAGTCCTGGATTAGGGGGTGTCCGGATAGCCGGATTACCATCATCGGCCGAACTATCATCGGCCGGACTATCATCATCAACCGGACTCCAAGACTATGAAGATACAAGATTGAAGACTTCGTTCCGTGTCCGGATGGGACTTTCCTTGGCGTGGAAGGCAAGCTTGGCGATACGGATACGTAGATCTCCTACCATTGTAACCGACTCTATGTAACCCTAGCCCTCTCCGGTGTCTATATAAACCGGATGGCTCTAGTTCATAGGACCGAACAACAACAACCATTACAATCATACCATAGGCTAGCTTCTAGGGTTTAGCCTCCTTGATCTCGTGGTAGATCCACTCTTGTAAACATCCACAATATCAATATCAATCAAGCAGGACGTAGGGTTTTACCTCCATCAAGAGGGCCCGAACCTGGGTAAAACATCGTGTCCCTTGTCTCCTGTTACTATCCGCCTAGACGCACAGTTCGGGACCCCTTACCCGAGATCCGCTGGTTTTGACACCGACAAAGATGAAGGCCTTTTTTTCAGTGGACTGTCGCCTTGCTCTCTGCTTTACGGGGTGCACGTTGGGGTGGTGCTCGATCACGCCCCGTGGGATCCCTGTCAGCTGATCGGGCTCCCAAGCGAACACCTTCTTGTTTGCACGCAGGGACTTGACCAGGGCTTCCTCCTGCTCGGGCCCGAGGTGGGTTCCTATGGTGAAAGTGGTGCTGGTGGACCCATCCTCGTCGACGGGTATCTGCTTGGTCTCCGCCTTGTCTTGGGTGAACAATTGTTTCTTCTTGGCTGGTGCAGCCCCCTTGGGCTTGGGGGCCCCCGCGTTGGCGTGCTGTGCTGATGCCGCCGTCTTGAAGGCGAGCTGGAGCGCTCGCAGCGCGTCCCCGGTGTCCCCTGGCATGGTGAGGACTCTGCTGCTCCCGGGCATCTTCATGAGGTTGTATGCCGGGTGAGTCACGGCCATGAATTGGGCCAGCGCTAGGTAGCCGAGGATGGCATGGTAGGGGAGGCCGATGAGGGCCATGTCGAAATCGACCAGCTCCGTGCGGAAATTATCGTAGGTGCCGAAGGTCACTGGGAGCCGGATCTGTCCCGAGGAGCTGGATGACCCGCCCCCGATGCCCATGAAGGGCTGGCTCGGCCGCAGCCGCCCCCGGGGTATGCGGAGGAGGTCGAAAGTTTCGACTGAAAGCACGTTGAGGCCCGCGCCACCGTCGATGAGGGTCCTGGTGACAGCCACCTGGCAGATGGTGGGGGTGCACAACATTGGGAGCGCACCCGAGCAGGCCGAATTGGAGGGGTGGTCTTCCGAACTGAAGGCTAGCCTGGCATGCGGCTCCGGCCGGTCCAGGGAAGCCCCCTTCCGCGCGGAGGCGGCGCTGACCTGGCGGATGAATGGCTTGACATGGTGACTGGAGGGCGGCGCCTGCGAGCCGCCCAGGAGGGCCGCGACGACCGGGGAGGCCGGAGCGGCGTGGCGGGCGAGGAAGAGGTCGCGTGGCTTTTCCCAAGAGGCCACGGAGGGATGCAGGGGCGATACTCGTTGCTCGTTCCCCGTCGGGCCGGTGGCGGTGTTGATGGCGGGCGACGGGGAACGATGAGGGCGCCCGCCGACGGGAGCCATCCGGGCGACTCGAGCGTCACGGACAGCCAGACGAGCGTCAGCCATGGACGCGACGGTCGGAGAAGAGCAGGGCGACGGAAGACGAATTCCGGCGCACACCTACCTGGCGCACCAAATGTCGGATTTAGGGTTCCAGCACACCTTTGAGGTTCGAACACTGGGGTGCGTGCGGAGGTTTTGCCTTCTACCTACCTGTTCCTCACTAAATCGCTAAGATCTAAGCTGTGAGAGGCACAACGCAAGAGACACAGGGTTTATACTGGTTCAGGCCACCATTGTGGTGTAATACCCTACTCCAGTGTGTGGCGAGGTGGATTGCCTCTTGGGCTGATGATGAACAAAACAAGGAAGAATAGCCTCGCGAGGGTCTGTTCTTATGGTGGCGTTGTCCCTTCGGAGGGGTTGATTCTAGATGCCTATCTTATCTCCAGATTCCTATCCAGATGCCTCTACCTTGTGGGTGGCTAGTCCTATTTATAGGCAAAGGCCCTGGGCCTCTTCCCATATATTGAGCGGGAAGGGTGCCAACAATTGGCCATTTTGAAGGGGAACATCTAGTACACTTATCCTGACTAAAGTTGGTCCTCGCCTGTCAAAGGCTCTGGTGGTGACGCTGACTTGGGCTCCACGGTGACCTCCATCCTACCGTTGGATTGGTCTTGGTCTTGTTGCACCGAAATGGATGCCTTTGCTTGATGCTCTCGCCTGCGCTTGCTCCCCTTGCACCAAAGAGGAAAGAAGGACATTGCGCGGGCTGGCGCCCAGCCAGCGCCCTTGGTCGTCATGGCTTGCATCATGGGCTCCTTGTGAGGTACCCCGCCTTGAACTCTCCGCCTCCTCGTGAGCCAGCCTGACGAGGCCGTGCCTGAGGAAGCTCCTTGTCGTCCGCCCCGCGAGGCTTGGCCCCTCGCGAGGGTCTTGAGCTTGTGTTGATGGAGATGGGCCGTGCTAGCCCCCCTTTGAGCCACGCCGCAGGCTGCAGGCAGGCAAGTCTGGGGACCCCCGTTCCCAGAACGCCGACAATGAGATGGTTGCACGCAGAGGGCTGATAGTTGATAGCAGAGTGAAGCTTGATAAGGCGCATTACCCATGGAGCATAAAACTTCAGACCAAATATATCTGATCCAGATGTAGCATGTTGTCGGATGAAGAAATCCTGAGCATTGAAGTTGATGCCATTGAGAATATAGAAAACCAATGTCTTCATTGAGCCTTCAAGTTTTGCTGCAGAGGAATGTCCTTTGATGGGCCATGCAGTTCGCCTGATAATGTGATAGATGGTGCAGGGCAGATACTCTAGGTCTTCAACGAAGAATTCCTTAGGATATTCAGCATCTTGTGGCAGAGGCTTCATCATACTCAGCATTTGGCTCATGTTGGGCTCAGGCTTCTAGAATATGCTCTATAAAGCATTGCGGTGAAGCTAACAACCAGGTTCATGAAGTTCACCTGGAGTGGGCAGGCCAACAAGCTCAATGATATCAAGAGCTTTGGCTTCGTGATGGACATTGCCTGTCATCCACTCAAGGACCCAAGTTTTGGTATCCCTACTGTAGCCGCGAATGTGAAGTGTAGCATAGAATTGTAACAGAAGCTCTTCATTCCAATTTTCCTTGTCAGTCACAAACTGCAAAAGGCCAACATCTCTGAAGCAGTCTAGGGCTTCTTCCAAGCAGGGCAGTCCAGCAATGGCTTCGTAGTTTAGACGGATAAGAGGAAAAATCTGCCCTTCGTTGTATAAGACACAGGAATAATAACTGCGCTGCTGATAGCTCTAGAATCGATCAGATGAAATTCTTGGTCTTGAATATGGGTTCTTGGCACTATCAAAGAAGGTGTTGTGTTCAATGAAGCCATTTACATTGAAAGATCCTGGGGAAGACGCAGTACCTGGAAATCTCGGCAGCCTCAGTTTTGGCTTCTGGATCTGAGGCCTGTGCTCCACATGATAATCAAATTGAGGTCCGGGAGTAGGCGGAGGAACCAGAATAGGCCATCAAATAGTGACAAGCTCGCCTTGATAAATTGCTTGCTCCATGTTGTGAGGCCTTGGAGACGGTACATGAGCAGTGGCATTGACAAGGGCTTCAGACTGCACATTGGTTGCAGGTGCATCATTGGCTTCAAACACCATATTCACTGTAGGCACCACATTAGCTTCAGCCATGACAATGTCATTGGCTTCAGTAGTTTTGTTGGTGGCGGCCTTAGTATTTTCAACCTCCACTTGAGTAGCTGGAGGGTCGGGCACAGACACGCTCTCCTCGAGAACAGTTTCTTGATTGGTAGGGGGTGTGACAACACGCTCTTCTTCTTCACAGGGTTCTTGATTTTCTTTGGCTGATGCAGCTGGTATGTCTTCAGCAGCCTTGTCTTCATACTAAGAGACGTTCACAGCAGGAGTTGCTTCAGGAAACACTTTACGTGCTACTGAGTTGGGTTGCACTTCTCCTGCTGGAACGCTAGGCATAGCGACTTGTGGCCTTGGTCCGTTGCGAAGCCTACGGAATGCAGGCATCCCTTTTGGAATGGGAGTTAGATGGACCACATAGTCATCATCATCAAGCACCGGATGGTGACTTGAGGTGGGGGAGTACTTGGTGAGTCTTGACTTGGGGTTTCTAGTTGGGGGTGATCAGCCCATGATGCATCCTGAGCAATTGGCGTCAAGGGACGACCAATGCTGATGATTTCGCTGTTCGTGAGAATAGGCGATGGTACCTTTTGGTGCTCAATCTGAGGAAGAGCTACATCATCTTCTACATTGTCTTGGGGACCAATGTCTTCAGCTGCGGTGGGGTCAACAGCTGGAACTTCTTCAGCTTCAGGAGCCTCCTTGAAAGCAGGCTCGTGAACTACTAGCTGACGCTCTTGGTGGGGGGATGTAGGACGAGCAACTGAGAGGGGCTCGACAAGAAGGGGCTCTGAAGGAGCAGCCCGATTCTTCTTAGAAGACTTTATTTTTCGCTGCTTGGTTAGTGGAGCATCATCAGAGACATTCTTGATCTTGCGTTTCCTGGCTTCGGCCTCAGCTGCCCTTGTCTTATTAAGTTCGGAAGCAACTGTGGGGACCTTAGGCTTTGAGTCTGTCATGCTGGCAGGGAAGACAATGCGAGGTGCTTCCAGTCCTGACGCTTCAGCTTGGGTAATAGTTGGCTTCTTGTTTTTGGCAGCCATCTTGGGGTCGATGCCTGGACACCCAAGAGCCTTGCGCTTTTCAGCTTCATTGTGAGCCTGAACACATTTTTCAGCGAGGTGTTTCATCCGCTCTCTTGAACCTTTTGCTTCTTAACGTTTCTGGTGAAATGCTTCCTTGAGATCATGCAACAACTTATTGAAGTTCTGAACATCAGTGACATTGAGCTTGGCCATGTGCTTTTTGAATTGAGCCTTTTCATAGTGAATCTTGTTCTTCCGCTCCACTATCTTTTGAGCTACAACAAGCTCATTTGCAATGGCACTGTGGAAAGCGACACTGATGCCAATGGGAAGTTGAAGATCATCAATGCTGAAATCCGGATTGGCAAACCACTCATCAATGAAGTTATTGAGGATGTCCACATCAAAGAGGGGCAAATCATTGAAGATTTCTGCCTCTTGTTTGCTCTTTATCAGCAGCTCAAGAGCATCCTCACCAAGATCATCGTCACTGGACAGATCAATGGCTTCATTCTCGTTCCTCAGAATGGCAGCTGGGGTCAGTGCTTGACTAGAACTCAGAATGGGCTTCTTCTTCTGAATAGACTTCTCAGTCTTCTTGGAGATGCGAGAGAGATCTTCAGATTGCATACTGGATGCAGGAGGGGTAGTTGCCAATGGCTTCACACGTGAAGCTTTTGGTGCAGCAGAGGGTTTTGAAGCCTTTGTTTTCTTCTGCTTCTGTGGCTTAGGAGGAGCTGGCGCTTCATCACAATCTGCGTCATCAGCTGATTGATCCACGTCGGACCCTTGAACTTCAATGTGAGTGATGATGCCTTTGAGGTTGTATAAGGGGCCAATGACATTGGGATTGGCATCACGGGTTCCATCAGCCCGGGGAGAAGATGGACCAGGGTTGAAGTCGAGTCCAAATGCTTTCTTGTTCTTCACAGCAGAGTCCTTGGCAAACTTGAAGTTGCACTTGAACAGATTGTCTTCACGACACCATAGTAGAGAAGATGGGTCAGCATTCTCTGGCTGTGGTCCGCGAACCATGCATGGGTAGAAGCCTTGATCAATAGCTTCAGACAGGGACTGGGGTTGAAGATTTTTGTATAATATATCTCCCCGAGGTTGCTTGATGGCATTCTTCTCAGCATACTCAGCAGTGACAAATCTGTACTTAAACCATTCCTCAGCCCAATATCTTCGAATCCATTGGATTCGAGTTTTGTGTTCACCATAGGTTTCTTTAGGATCTGCCTTGTATATTTCATGTAGATCTGGTGGCAAATCTTTGGATGTATTCCCACGGCACTGTCTGCCGCCCTTTCTTGCTGACTTTTCTATTGCCATGAAGCTTAAACTGAATGGCTTCAGAACTTGCAAAGGCTTCTGACGCTTGGTCAGACAGGAACTAGCTTCAGGAGAATTGATGTGACTCGGTAAGAATTCTGCATATGAATGCAGACTATGAGAACCATGGGATTCTCCCACGCACATGTACATGTGACACCATTAGAGGTGCGAGGGAAGGGGAAGAGGTCATATGCATTCTCAGAAGATTTTGAAGATAAACCAGTTTGAACATATTGACCTCATAACGCGAAGACATTCACTTATTTGTTGAGAGTTGGTTCCAGATTTGTACGAATCCAAGAATAGGTACAAGTGAGGAATCTAACTTGTAGTGAAGCATAAGTGAATATACTAGGCATAATATGAGATGCAGAACATGATAGATTCAATTTGTAAGCATAGAAACCACTTTTGGTAGAGAAGGATGAATCTATCAGATTAAAAAGGCAGTAAAAAGTAAGTTTTAATTACCACTCGAAGAACTGCTAGACAGAACGGAGAGGGAGGCCGAGCAGTTCAATGTCCCGTGCCCTAACTTGGCGACGGAAGACACCTACGGCGGCGGCGGAGAAGACAAGGTCCGCGGCCGGCGTGAGGACAGCGTCGGTGAGGTCGCGACAGCTAAGCACTTCGTCGCCAGCGTTGTCAAGAGCTAGCGGTGGCGCTAGGGTTTGAGCGAGGTGTGGAGGTGGAAGAAGGATTTTTGACCGTGATGTGATGTGTATTTATAAGGAAAGGGACATCACAGCACAATTACTCAGGTGCCCCTGGCGGTTCACCTCTGAGGGACACGTGGCAAACATGCAACACATTGGAAGTTGTTCCATGTTCCCACACATGCCTGGATTGTTGGGTGGTCATTCCGGCTTCTCCGTTTTGAGGCAATAAGGATGAAGCATTAAAAACAGAATAAATGTTTGTCAGATTGTCATCTGCTGACAAGGACTCAGAGAAGACAATCGACATGTTTCAATAGAATGCATATGATTTGGACATATAGAGTTGAGGTAGAAGCATAGAACAGGTTAGGGTCCGATCACATTCACTTAGATCAAAAGATTTAAGAATGAAAACATAGCTGTAAGTGAATGCTGCAGAGGACAGAACACAAATATATATATATATATATACTTATAGGAAGTATTAGACCCAGACACAGTGCACAATTATCGTGGTGCTCCAAAGTCAAATTCCACATTAATGTATTCACACTCATAAGGTAAGTCTTCATTAATTGAAGATATACGTTACTTCGTGTGTTGCACATCTAAGTCATCAACATGCATAAGCATTAGGATGTGTGTCCATTGACAGGACATTCGAGGATTCTAAGATATTTAGCTCACACCGCAACTTGAAAAACCTTTTCTCATCCAAGGGCTTAGTGAAGATATCAGCCAATTGTTGTTCAGTGTTAACATGAAGGATATCAATGTCTTCCTTGTTGACATGATCTCTAAGAAAGTGATGACGGATCTGAATGAGCTTTGTCTTCGAGTGCTGAACTGGATTCTTGGAAAGATTGATGGCACTTTCATTGTCACGGAAGAGTGGCACATTCTTCGTGTTGATGCCATAGTCCTTGAGAGTTTGCTTCATCCATAGAAGCTGAGGACAGCATGATCCAGCAGCAATGTATTCAGATTCAGCAGTGGAGAGTGACACACAGTTCTGCTTCTTTGAAGACCAACAGACAAGTGATCGACCGAGAAAGTGACATGTTCCTGAGGTGGACTTGCAATCAACCTTGTCACCATCGGCATCAGGATACCCAATCAGATCAAATGTTGATCCCTTTGGATACCATAATCCTATCGTTGGGGTGTAAGCCAAATATTGAAGAATTTGCTTCACCGCAAGGTGATGCGACTCCTTTGGTGCCGCTTGGAATCAGGCACACATGCAAACACTAAGCATTATATCTGGCCTAGATGCACATAAGTAAAGTAAGGAACCAATCATGGAGCAGTATACCTTTTGATCGAACTCTTTACCATTGTCGTTAGTACCCAGATGACTTTTGGTTGGCATTGGCGCCGTGTATCCTTTGCAGTCTTGCATTCCAAACTTCTTCAGGCAGTCTCTGAGGTATTTTTCTTGAGATATGAAGATGTCGTTTCTCTACTGAAGAATTTGAAGACCAAGGAAGAACTTCAGCTCACCCATCATGGACATCTGATATTGCTCTGGCATCATCTGCCCAAACTCATTGCTGTATCTCTTGTTAGTGCAGCCGAAGATAATGTCAGGATGTTTTGAATCTTCAAAGCCAGGTGGTTGTGCAACATATACTTCTTCTTCAATCTTTCCATTGAGAAAGGCACTCTTCACGTCCATTTGGTATAGAAGGATATTGTGATGGTCGGGATATGCAAGCAGTATGCGAATGGCTTCAAGTCTTGCCACAGGAGGAAATGTTTCATTGAAGTCAATCCCTTCAATTTGAGTGTAGCCTTGAGCAACCAGACGAGCCTTGTTTCTGACAACTGGACCATGTTCATCTTGTTTGTTGCGATAGATCCATTTGGTGACAATTATGTTATGCTTGCGAGGATCAGGACGCTTGACTAGTTCCCAGACATTGTTCAGCTCGAACTGATGAAGCTCTTCTTGCATGGCTTGAATCCATTCTGGTTCCATGAAGGCTTCATCAACTTTCTTGGGTTCAGATATTGAGACAAATGCAAAGTGCCCACAGAAATTTGCCAGTTGTGTTGCTCTTGAACGAGTGAGTGGATCAGGTGCATTGATGCTATCAATGATCTTCTCAATCTGTACTTCATTTGCAACACGAGGATGTACTTGACGAAGATTTTGCCCTTGCAGATCATTGTCTTCAGCTTCAGCATTGCCTTCAGGCTGAGCATTGTCGTCAGGTTTACTTGGTGCAATGATGAGTTCATCTTCAGCCTGAGGTTTGGACGGTATGATTTCTCCAGTACCCATGAGCTTGAAGATTCACTAGGAGGAACTTCATCTAGCACATTTGGCAGGTGCTCTCTTTGGGAGCCGTTAGTCTCATCAAACTGCACATCCATAGTTTCAACCACTTTATAGTGAAAGAGGCTGAAGACACTGTAGGAGTGCGAGTCCTTTCCGTAACCAAGCATAAAACCTTCAAGTGATTTTGGTGCAAATTTTGAAGTGTGATTTGGATCCTTGATCCAGCATCTAGCACCAAATACTCTAAAGTAACTGACGTTTGGCTTCTTACTAGTTAGCAGCTCATAAGACGTCTTCTTCAGAAGATTGTGAAGATAAACTCGGTTGACGATGTGGCATGCAGTGTCAATGGCTTCAGTCCAGAACTTTCTGGGAGTCTTGTACTCATCTAACATCGTCCGAGCCATCTCGATGAGGGTTCTGTTCTTTTGCTCCACGATGCCATTCTGGTGAGGTCTGCAGGGAGCAGAAAACTCATGAGTGATGCCAAGTGTATCAAGGTAAGTGTCGAGGCGGGTGTTCTTGAATTCGGTGCCGTTGTCACTTCTAATGTGCTTGATCTTGACACCGTAGTTCATCATGGCACGATTGGTGAAGCGTCTGAAGACATCTTGCACTTCATTCTTATAGAAATTATATGCACCCAGGTATATCTTGAGTAATCATCAACAATAACGAAACCATAGAGACAAGAAGTGGTAGTAACAGTAGAGTAATGAGTAGGGCCGAATAAGTCCATGTGAAGCAGCTCGAAGGGTTGAGATGTCATCATGATTATCTTCGAGGGATGCTTGGCCCTAGTCATCTTCCCAGCTTCATAGGCACCAGACAGATGGTCTTTCTTTAACTTGATGCCTTTGATGCCCACAACATGCTTCTTCTTCGCGATAGTGTACAGGTTCCTCATGCCCGAATGTCCTAGCCTCCGATGCCAAAGCCAACACTCTGAAGCTTTTGCTAGAAGACATGTGGCTAGTTGTGGTCCTGCTGAGAAATCTACCATATACAGATAATCTTTTTGACACCCTTCAAAGACTAGAGATTTGTCAAATTACATAACGACAAGGCAATGATATTTTCCAAATATCACAATCATATTCGAATCACATAGCATTGATATAGACATTAAGTAGAAACCAAGTGATTCAACAAGCATCACTTTGTCCATGTGCTGATCCTTTGAGATTGCAACTCTACCAAGACCCAATACCTTACTTTTACCAGTGTCAGCAAATGTTATATCACTCTTATTAGATGGACAAAGAGTTGAATCCATCAGAAGACTTCGATCACCAGTCATGTGGTTGGTGCAACCACTATCCATAATCCATTCTTAAGCATGAGGTGTCATAGCCTTGGCACCACGTGCCATTGAAAGTGCAACTATCCCTGGGTTGTTTTGGTAATTCCTAACAACATATATCTAATTGAGCTAATGCTACTTCAAGATAAATATTTAAGGAAAGCTCAGTGATTGGCATGGCATGGATGAGAAAAGTGGATCCCTCAAAATACTAAGGACAAAAGGATTGGCTCAAGCTCAAAGCACAAGACTCTACATTTTCTATTTTAGTGATCCAAGATCACATTGAGTCTATAGGAAAATCCAATACTATCAAGGAGGGATGAGGTGTTGCTTAATGAGGCTCTTACTCAAAATGCTTAGTGATATGCTCCAAAGCCCTCAACTACTTTCTCATATCCACATATGACCTAAACCAAAAGTCAAACTCGGCCCCATCTATTCTTTCCATCCGACGCCACCGAGTTCAGATGTCATAGCCACTGCCACAAACCCTAGGCAAATCGGACTCACCCATAGGGATCTCGGTCTCATAGAGATGGGGTTGTAATCTCTCTGCTAATATTCATAACGTTTCGGTCAAACCGAGATGAGCGCTCGTTCCCACCGAGATTACAATGCAAACTCTCTGTTTCCTTTTCGTAACGTTTCGGTCTTACTGATAGGAGCGAATCGGTCCCACTGAGTTTGCCTGACCAACCCTCTGTGTGTCCATTACCAAAATCGGTCTCACTAAGATTATGTAATCGGTCTGACCGAGATTACGTTATGCCCTAACCCTAACCATATCGGTCCTACCGAGTTGCATGTCGGTCCCACCAAAAATCCTAACGGTCACATGATTTCCTAAATCGGTCCGACCGACTTTCTCAATTCGGTCCCACCGAGATTGGTAAGTTGTGTGTAACAGTTAGATTTTGTGTGGAGGCTATATATACCCCTCCACCCACTCTTCACTTGTGGAGAGAGCCATCAGAACATGCCTACACTTCCAACATACATTTTCTGAGAGAGAACCACCTACACTTGTGTTGAGACAAAGATATTCCATTCCTAACATATGAATCTTGATCTCTAGCCTTCCCCAAGTTGCTTTCCCCTCAAATCTTCTTTCCACCAAATCCAAATGCTGTGAGAGAGAGTTGAGTGTTGGAGAGACTATCATTTGAAGCACAAGAGCAAGGAGTTCATCATCAACACACCAGTTGTTACTTATTGGAGAGTTGTGTCTCCTAGATTGGCTAGGTGTCACTTGGGAGCCTCCGACAAGATTGTGGAGTTGAACCAAGGAGTTTGTAAGGGCAAGGAGATCGCCTACTTCATGAAGATCTACCCCTAGTGAGGCAAGTCCTTCGTGGGTGACGGCCATGGTGGGATAGACAAGGTTGCTTGTTCGTGGACCCTTCGTGGGTGGAGCCCTCGTGGACTCGCGCAGCCATTACCCTTCATGGGTTGAAGTCTCCATCAACGTGGATGTACGATAGCACCACCTATCGGAACCATGATAAAACATCCGTGTCTCCTATTGTGTTTGCACTCTCCAAACCATTCCCTTTACATTCTTGCAAGTTGCATGCTTTACTTTCCGCTGCTCATATACTCTTTGCATGCTTGCTTGGATTGTGTTAAGATTGCTTGAACCGTGCAAAGTTGCTAAAATCTGCCAAGAACTAAAATTGGGAAAAGGATAGATTTTTATTTGGTCAAGTAGTCTAATCACCCCCCTCTAGACATACTTTCGATCCTACAAGTGGTATCAGAGCTTTGGTCTCATTTGCTTTGATCTGCATAGCTTTTGGTGGTCATAGCCTTGGTTTCACAACCTAGGAGAGTATGGCGTCTAGCGAGGGAAATTACCACCGTAGAGGTCCTTACTTTGATGGTACAATTTTGCTAGTTGGAAGCATAAGATGAAAATGCATATTCTTGGACATAACCCCGCCGTTTGGGCTATTGTGTGTATTGGCTTGTATGGTGAATTCTTTAATGGGAGAGAACCGAACCGTGAAGCTACCGCGAAAGAGTTGAAGATGCTGCAATACAACGCTCAAGCTTGTGATATCCTCTTCAACGGATTGTGCCCCAAAGAATTTAACAAAATCAGCCGTCTTGCGAATGCAAAGGAAATTTGGGATACTTTCATTTATATGCATGAAGGTACCGACTCCATCAAGGAATCCAAGTTGGATGTGCTTCAAAGTCAGCTTGACAAGTTCAAAATGAAGGATGGTGAAGGTGTCGCTAAAATGTACTCTAGGCTTGCTCTTATCACAAACGAGATTGTCGGCTTAGGAAGTGAAGAGAGGACCGACAAATTCATCATCAAGAAGATCCTAAGAGCTTTGGACAGAAAATATGATACCGTGTGCACATTGATCCAAATGATGCCCAATTACAAAGATCTCAAGCCAACGGAAGTCATTGAAAGAATTGTTGCTCATGAGATGTCACTCAAGGATAAGGAGGATCTCCACAACAAGTCAAGTGGTGCATACAAAGCCTCATGTGAATCTCCCACATCATCAAGTGAGAAACAAACCTTCAATGAAGAATTGAGCCTAATGGTGAAGAACTTCAACAAGTTCTACGAGAGTAGAAGCAAGGAGAGAAGTTCGAAGTCAAGGTCGTACAATGACAAAAGATGTTCTAGTCGTGAGCGTAAATGCTACAATTGTGGAAGACCCGGACACTATTCCAATGAGTGTACGGCACTATACAAAAGAAGAGAAGATTCTCCAAAGAGAAGAAGTAGAAGAGAAGAATCGCCATCAAGAGAGAGAAGGAGTAGAGATGATCGTTATGAATGAAGAACATCCCGGAGAAGCAAGGATTCGTAAAGGAAGGACAAGTCATCAAGGAGCTACACAAAACAAAGACATCAAGCTCATGTTGGTGAATAAGTATCCGGCTCTGACTCCGACAATCACTCCGAGAGAAGCTATCACTCCGACTCCGAATATACTCAAGATGAAGGTGTTGCCGGTCTAGCACTTGTGTCAACCAACTCCTATGACATATTTGATTCACCAAATGAAGGACCTGGAAGATGCTTCATGGCTAAAGGCCCAAAGGTATCACACCACGAGTATGTTGATTTCAATAGTGATGAAGATGACTTGTTAGGTGATGATGATTTACTTGTTGACAACTCTAGTGATGAATGTTGGAGAATGTTGCATAAAATAAAAAATTTCCTATGTTCACCAAGATCAATCTATGAGTTCATCTAGCAATGAGAGAGGGGAGTGCATCTACATACCCTTGTAGATCACGAGCGGAAGCGTTCAAGAGAACGAGGTTAAGGGAGTCGTACTCGTCGTGATCCAAATCACCGGAGATCCTAGCGCCAAACGGACGGCACCTCCGTGTTCAACACACGTACGGTCAGCGTGACGTCTCCTCCTTCTTGATCAAGCAAGGGGGAAGGAGAGGTTGATGAAGATCCAGCAGCACGACAGCGTGGTGGTGGATGCAGCAGGGATTCCGGCAGGGCTTCGCCAAGCGTCTGCGGGAGAGAGAGGTGTAGCAAGGGGGAAGGGAGGCTCCAAGTGCAAGGGTGCGGCTGACCTCCCTCCCCCCCCTCTATATGTAGGGTCCCCAGGGAGGGGCGCCAGTCCTAGGAGATGGGATCTCCTAGGGGGGGGGGGCGGCCAAGGGGGGTGCCTTGCCCCCAAGGCAAGTGGAGGCGCCCCCTCCCCTAGGGTTCCCAAACCTAGGCGCAGGGGGGGTCCAAGGGGGGGGCACCAGCCCACCAAGGGCTGGTTCCCCTCCCACTTCAGCCCATGGGGCGCTCCGGGATAGGTGGCCCCACCCGGTGGACCCCCGGGACCCTTTCAGTGGTCCTGGTACAATACTGGTGACCCCCGAAACTTTCCCGATGGCCGAAACTCGACTTCCCATATATAATTCTTTACCTCCAGACCATTCCGGAACTCCTCGTGACATCCGGGATCTCATCCGGGACTCCTAACAACTTTCGGTTTGCTGCATACTAATATCTCTACAACCCTAGCATCACCGAACCTTAAGTGTGTAGACCCTACGGGTTCGGGAGACACGTAGACATGACCAAGACGGCTCTCCGGTCAATAACCAACAGTGGGATCTGGATACCCATGTTGTCTCCCACATGCTCCTCGATGATCTCATCGGATGAACCACGATGTCGAGGATTCAAGCAACCCCGTATACAATTCCCTTTGTCAATCGGTATGTTACTTGCCCGAGATTCGATCGTCGGTATCTCAATACCTCGTTCAATCTCGTTACCGGCAAGTCACTTTACTCGTACCGTAATGCATGATCCCGTGACCAGACACTTGGTCACTTTGAGCTCGTCATGATGATGCATTACCGAGTGGGCCCAGAGATACCTCTCCGTCATACGGAGTGACAAATCCCAGTCTCGATCTGTGTCAACCCAACAGACACTTTCGGAGATACCCGTAGTACACCTTTATAGTCACCCAGTTATGTTGTGACGTTTGGTACACCCAAAGCACTCCTACGGTATCCGGGAGTTGCACGATCTCATGGTCTAAGGAAAAGATACTTTACATTGGAAAAGCTCTAGCAAATGAACTACACGATCTTGTGCTATGCTTAGGATTGGGTCTTGTCCATCACATCATTCTCCTAATGATGTGATCTCATTATCAATGACATCCAATGTCCATAGTCAGGAAACCATGACTATCTGTTGATTAACGAGCTAGTCAACTAGAGGCTCACTAGGGACATGTTGCGGTCTATGTATTCACACGTGTATTATGATTTCCGGATAATACAATTATAGCATGAATAAAAGACAATTATCATGAACAAGGAAATATAATAATAATCCTTTTATTATTGCCTCTAGGGCATATTTCCAACAGTCTCGCACTTGCACTAGAGTCAATACTCTAGTTACATTGTGATGAATCGAACACCCATAGAGTTTTGGTGTTGATCATGTTTTGCTCGCGGAAGAGGTTTAGTCAACGGATCTGCGACATTCAGATCCGTATGTACTTTGCAAATATCTATGTCTCCATCTTGAACATTTTCACGGATGGAGTTGAAATGACGCTTGATGTGCCTGGTCTTCTTGTGAAACCTGGGATCCTTGGCAAGGGCAATAGCTCCAGTGTTGTCCTTTTCAGGTACTTCAGGATATTCTTTACCGCTGTCCAGTGTTCCTTGCCGGGATTACTTTGGTACCTTCCTACCAAACTTACGGCAAGGTTTAGATCAGGTCTGGTACATAGCATGGCATACATAATAGATCCTATGGCTGAGGCATAGGGGATGACACTCATCTCTTCTTTATCTTCTGCCGTGGTCGGGCATTGAGCCGAGCTCAATCTCACACCTTGCAATACAGGCAAGAACCCTTTCTTGGACTGATCCATATTGAACTTCTTCAATATCTTATCAAGGTATATGCTTTGTGAAAGACCTATGAGGCGTCTCGATCTATCCCTATAGATCTTGATGCCTAATATGTAAGCAGCTTCTCCAAGGTCCTTCATTGAAAAACACTTATTCAAGTAGGCCTTAATGTTGTCCAAAAGTTATATATCATTTCCCATCAAAAGTATGTCATCTACATATAATATGAGAAATGCTACAGAGCTCCCACTCACTTTCTTGTAAATGCAGGCTTCTCCATAAGTCTGCCTAAACCCAAACGCTTTGATCATCTCATCAAAGCGAATGTTCCAACTCCGAGATGCTTGCACCAGCCCATAAATGGATCGCTGGAGCTTGCACACCTTGTTAGCATTCTTAGGATTGACAAAACCTTCCGGCTGCATCATATACAGTTCTTCCTTAAGATGTCCGTTAAGGAATGCCATTTTGACGTCCATCTGCCATATCTCATAATCATAGTATGCGGCAATTGCTAACATGATTTGGACGGACTTTAGCTTTTCTACGGGAGAGAATGTCTCATCGTAGTCAACCCCTTGAACTTGTCGATAACCCTTAGTGACAAGTCGAGCTTTATAGATGGTAACATTACCATCCGCGTCCGTCTTCTTCTTAAAGATCCATTTGTTTTCTATCGCTCGCCGATCATCGGGCAAGTCTGTCAAAGTCCATACTTCGTTTTCATACATGGATCCTATCTCGGATTGCATGGCTTCAAGCCATTTGTTGGAATCTGGGCCCGCCATCGCTTCTTCATAATTCGAAGGTTCACCGTTGTCTAACAACATGATTTCTAGGACAGGGTTGCCATACCACTCTGGTGTGGAACGTGTCCTGGTGGACCTACGAAGTTCAGTAGTAACTTGATCCTAAGTACCTTGATCATTAACTTCCTCTTCAGTTGGTGCTGGCACCACAGGAACATCTTCCTGAGCTGCGCTACTCACCGGTTCAAGAGGTAGTACTTCATCAAGCTCTACTTTCCTCCAACTTAGTTCTTTCGAGAGAAACTCTTTCTCTAGAAAGGACCCGTTCTTGGCAACAAAGATCTTGCCCTTGGATCTTAAGTAGAAGGTATACCCAATGGCTTCGTTAGGGTATCCTATGAAGACGCACTTTTCCGACATGGGTTCGAGCTTTTCAGGTTGAAGTTTCTTGACATAAGCATCGCATCCCCAAACTTTTAGAAACGACAGCTTAGGTTTCTTCCCAAACCATAATTCATACGGTGTCATCTCAACGGATTTAGACGGAGCCCTATTTAAAGTGAATGTAGCTGTCTCTAGAGCGTATCCCCAAAATGATAGCAGTAAATCGGTAAGAGACATCATAGATCGCACCATATCCAATAGAGTGCGATTACGACGTTCAGACACACCGTTACGCTGACGTGTTCCAGGCGGCGTGAGTTGTGGAACGATTCCACATTTCCTTAAGTGCGTACCAAATTCATGACTTAAATATTCTCCTCCACGATCTGATCGTAAGAACTTTATCTTTCGGTCACGTTGATTCTCTACCTCATTCTGAAATTCCTTGAACTTTTCAAAGGTCTCATACTTGTGTTTCATCAAGTAGACATACTCATATCTACTCAAGTCATCAGTGAGAGTGAGAACATAACGATATCCTCCGCGAGCCTCAACGCTCATTGGACCACATATCGCTATGTATGATTTCCAATAAGTTGGTTGCTCGCTCCATTGTTCCGGGGAACGGAGTCTTGGTCATTTTGCCCATGAGGCATGGTTCGCATGTGTCAAATGATTAATAATCAAGAGACTCTAAAAGTCCATCAGCATGGAGCTTCTTCATGCGCTTGACACTAATGTGACCAAGGCGGCAGTGTCACAAGTATGTGGGACTATCGTTATCAACTTTACATCTTTTGGTATTCACACTATGAACATGTGTAACATTACGTTCGAGATTCATTAAGAATAAAGCATTGACCATCGGGGCATGACCATAAAACATATCTCTCATATAAATAGAACAACCATTATTCTCGGATTTAAATGAGTAGCCATCTCGTATTAAACGAGATCCAGATACAATGTTCATGCTCAAACTTGGCACTAAATAACAATTATTGAGGTTTAAAACTAATCCCATAGGTAAATGCAGAGGTAGCGTGCCAATGGCGATCACATCGACCTTGGAAACATTCCTGACGCGCATCGTCACCTCGTCCTTCGCTAGTCTCCGCTTATTCCGCAGCTCCTACTTTGAGTTACAAATATGAGCAACGGCACCGGTATTAAATACCCAGGAGCTACTACGAGCACTGGTAAGGTACACATCAATTACATGTATATCACATATACCTTTAGTGTTGCCGGCCTTCTTGTCCGCTAAGTATTTGGGGCAGTTCCGCTTCCAGTGACCCTTACCTTTGCAATAAAAGCACTCAGTTTCAGGCTTGGGTCCATTCTTTGACTTCTTCCCGACAACTGGCTTACCGGGCGCGGCAACATCCTTGTCGTCCTTCTTGAAGTTCTTCTTATCCTTGCCTTTCTTGAACTTGGTGGTTTTATTGACCATCAACACTTGATGTTCCTTTTTGATTTCTACCTCTACTGACTTCAGCATTGAAAACACTTCAGGAATAGTTTTCACCATCCCCTGCATATTGTAGTTCATCACAAAGGTCTTGTAGCTCGGTGGGAGCGACTGAAGGATTCTGTCAATGACCGCCTCGTCCGGGAGGTTAATGTCCAGCTGGGACAGGCGGTTGTGCAACCCAAACATTTTGAGTATGTGCTCACTGACAGAACTATTTTCCTCCATCTTACAACTATAGAATTTGTCGGAGACATCATATCTCTCGACCCGGGCGTGAGCTTGGAAAACCATTTTCAGCTCCTCGAACATCTCATATGCTCCGTGTTGCTCAAGACGCTTTTGGAGCCCCGGTTCTAAGTTGTAAAGCATGCCGCACTGAACGAGGGAGTAATCATCAACACGTGTCTGCCAAACGTTCAAATCGTCTTGCAGTGCTGGGAGAGCAGGTGGGTCACCTAATGGTGCTTCAAGGACATATGCTTTCTTGGCAGCTATGAGGATGATCCTCAGGTTCCGGACCCAGTCCGTATAGTTGCTGCCATCATCTTTCAGCTTGGTTTTCTCTAGGAACGCATTGAAGTTCATGTTGACATGAGCGTTGGCCATTTGATCTACAAGACATTTTTGCAAAGATTTTAGACTAAGTTCATGATAATTAAGTTCATCTAATCAAATTATTTAATGAACTCCCACTCAGATTAGACATCCCTCTAGTCATCTAAGTGTTACATGATCCGAGTCGACTAGGCCGTGTCCGATCATCACGTGAGACGGACCAGTCATCATCGGTGAACATCTCCATGTTGATCGTATCTTCCATACGACTCATGTTCGACCTTTCGGTCTCTTGCGTTCCGAGGCCATGTCTGTACATGCTAGGCTCGTCAAGTTAACCTAAGTGTTTTGCATGTGTAAATCTGTCTTACACCCATTGTATGTGAACATTAGAATCTATCACACCCGATCATCACGTGGTGCTTCGAAACAACGAACTGTCGCAACAGCGCACAGTTAGGGGGAACACTTTCTTGAAATTATTATGAGGGATCATCTTATTTACTACCGTCGTTCTAAGTAAACAAGATGCAAAAACATGATAAACATCACATGCAATCAAATAGTAGTGACATGATATGGCCAATATCATATAGCTCCTTTGATCTCCATCTTCGGGGCTCCATGATCATCTTCGTCACCGGCATGACACCATGATCTCCATCATCATGATCTCCATCATCGTGTCTCCATGTAGTTGCTCGCCAACTATTACTTCTACTACTACAGCTAACGGTTTAGCAATAAAGTAAAGTAATTACATGGCGTTAAATCATTGGCATGCAAGTCATACAATAATTAAGATAACTCCTATGGCTCCTGCCGGTTGTCATACTCATTGACATGCAAGTCGTGATTCCTATTACAAGAACATGATCTCATACATCACAATATATCATTCATCATACATCACAACTTTTGGCCATATCACATCACAAAGCAATTGCTGCAAAAACAAGTTAGACGTCCTCTAATTGTTGTTGCATCTTTTACGTGGCTGCAATAGGGTTCTAGCAAGAACGGTTTCTTTCCTACGAAAAAGCCACAACGTGATTTGTCAACTTCTATTTACCCTTCATAAGGACCCTTTTCATCGAATCCGCTCCAACTAAAGTGGGAGAGACAGACACTCGCTAGCCACCTTATGCAACTAGTGCATGTTAGTCGGTGGAACCTATCTCACGTAAGCGTACGTGTAAGGTCGGTCCGGGCCGCTTCATCCCACAATACCGCTGAAGCAAAATAAGACTAGTAGTGGCAAGAAAGTTGACAACATCTACGCCCACAACAGATTTGTGTTCTACTCGTGCAAAGAGAACTACGCATAGACCTAGCTCATGATGCCACTGTTGGGGAACGTTGCATAAAATAATTTTTTTCCTACGTTCACCAAGATCAATCTATGAGTTCATCTAGCAACGAGAGAGGGGAGTGCAAATACATACCCTTGTAGATCGCGAGCGGAAGCGTTCAAGAGAACGAGGTTGAGGGAGTCATACTCGTCGTGATCCAAATCACCGGAGATCCTAAGGCCGAACGGACGGCACCTCCGCGTTCAACACACGTACGGCCAGCGTGACGTCTCCTCCTTCTTGATCCAGAAAGGGGGAAGGAGAGGTTGATGAAGATCCAGCAGCACGATGGCGTGGTGGTGGATGCAGCAGGGATCCCGGCAGGGCTTCGCCAAGCGTCTGCAGGAGAGAGAGGTGTAGCAAGGGGGAAGGGAGGCGCCAAGTGCAAGGGTGCGGGTGCCCTCCCTCCCCCCCTCTATATATAGGGTCCCCAGGGAGGGGCGCCGACCCTAGGAGATGGGATCTCCTAGGGGGGCGGTGGCCAAGGGGGGTGCCTTGCCCCCCAAGGCAAGTGGAGGCGCCCCCTCCCCTAGGGTTCCCAACCCTAGGCGCAGGGGGGGCGCACCAGACCACCAGGGGCTGGTTCACCTCCCACTTCAGCCCATGGGGCCCTCCGGGATAGGTGGCCCCACCCGGTGGACCCCCGGGACCCTTCTGGTGGTCCCGGTACAATACCGGTGACCCCCGAAACTTTTTCGATGGCCGAAACTGGACTTCCCATATATAATTCTTGACCTTTGGACCATTCTGGAACTCCTCATGATGTTCAGGATCTCATCCGGGACTCCGATCAACTTTCGGTTTGCTGCATACTAATATCTCTACAACCCTAGAGTCATCGAACCTTAAGTGTGTAGAGTCATCGAACCTTAATACCGGAGACACGTAGACATGACCGAGACGTCTCTCCGGTCAATAACCAACAGCAGGATCTGGATACCCATGTTGGTTCCCACATGCTCCTCAATGATCTCATCGGATGAACCACGATGTCGAGGATTCAAGCAACCCCGTATACAATTCCCTTTGTCAATTGGTATGTTACTTGCCCGAGATTCGATCGTCGGTATCCCAATACCTCGTTCAATCTCGTTACCGGCAAGTCACTTTACTTGTACCGTAATGCATGATCCCGTGACCAGACACTTGGTCACTTTGAGCTCGTTATGATGATGCATTACCGAGTGGGCCCAGAGATACCTCTCCGTCATACGGAGTGACAAATCCTAGTCTCGATCCGTGTCAACCCAACAGACAATTTCGGAGATACCCGTAGTACACCTTTATAGTCACCCAGTTATGTTGTGACGTTTGGTACACCCAAAGCACTCCTACGGTATCCGGGAGTTACACGATCTCATGGTCTAAGGAAAAGATACTTGACATTGGAAAAGCTCTAGCAAACGAACTACACGATCTTGTGCTATGCTTAGGATTGGGTCTTGTCCATCACATCATTCTCCTAATGATGTGATCTCGTTATCAATGACATCCAATGTCCATATTCAGGAAACCATGACTATCTGTTGATTAATGAGCTAGTCAACTAGAGGCTTACTAGGGACATGTTGTGGTCTATGTATTCACACGTGTATTACGATTTTCGGATAATACAATTATAGCATGAATAAAAGAGAATTATCATGAACAAGGAAATATAATAATAATCCTTTTGTTATTGCCTCTAGGGCATATTTCCAACAATGAATACTATGATGAAACGTCAATTAATCATGCTAATCAAGATAAAAAGAATGACAATGATAAGGAGAAGATTGAGCACCTAACTAAATAACTAAACACTCTTAAATTAGCTCAGGAAACTATCTTAGAAGATCATCGAGAACTTTTACGGACTCATGAGAAGTTATGTTTCGAAAAGCTCAACCTTGAGCAAGAGCATGAGTTTTTAAAGGCAATCAATGATGATCTTCGTAAGAAAAGTTCTTCTTACATTGCCAAGCGTTTACTCTTATCCACTATATGCCTCAAGTCAAGTCTAGTAACAAGAACAAGAAAGATTCTTCCTCTAGTAGTATCAATAATCATGCTAAATCCAATGTTGTTGCTTCTAATAGTTCTCTTGATTCCACTAATGATTCTCTTAGCCAAGTTACACTTGAGCAAGAAAATAGCTTATTTAAGGGAATTATAGAGAAAGGTGTTTACAAGAGCCTTGCCGGGAGTAAGCAATTCGAGTAAATTGTACGCAAGCAAGGAAGGCACCGGAAGAACCAAGGTGTTGGTTTTGAACGAAAGTTCAATGCCAATGGAGTTGAGTGGGAAGAAGATCAATACCCCAAGACGAAGTTTGTTCCTCAACAAGAGAAGTATGATCCTACTTATTTCAACAGGACACAAGCTCAAGATGATCTTCCACCACATGACCACAAGCAAAAAGGCAAGGACAAGCTTCAAGAGGAGATTGATGCATTTGAAGAAGCTCCGGCTTTGGTCAAGTGGGTTCCCAAGACTACATCAAGTTCTACTTCATCAAGTACAACTACAACTCCAAGGATTCTCATCAAGATGATGTGGATCCCGAAGAAGAAAAACTAGAGAGTTCTTGAGGGTGACTCCGCCAACATATTTCACTCTTATCATTTTGGCAAGGACAAGCGCAATCAACTTCCACATCTTGCACTAGTTCAAGGAGTCACAAACCCTCTTGTTGGTAAGATAAGGGACAAGGTAACCTAATGCTTTCATGGACATCATCTTGCGTGTGCATCTCTCTATGTCTATGGATATCCTTGTTTGTTCCTTGTGGGACTAACCCATGTAGGTATTGAAAGTGCAACTCACTCCAAAGGATTGCTCCAAATGATCTACATCAACATTGAGCATCCACATCTCCAACACTTACATGAAGTCATCATTGATAAAACCCAAGGTTAGTTCATTCCTCTTAGGGGGGATCTCACATCTAGGGGGAGCTTTACTCTAAGAATTGAGCTAAAGCAACTCTAATGGTGTGAACACAACAATACTTTATGTAAAAGTGGTAACCCTACTTGTGCTTAAACAATGAGTATGACCTATGATCAAATGTTCTCATTTGACTCCTAAGTCAATATACTCATATATAGATGACCTAGTCATCGCCAATTGCTTGATAGATGCTTGAATGGTTGTGCATGCTTTGCCACATATTTCATTTGTCATTTTATTGTGTGAGCATGTTGGTTGCATATTTTACTCATTCGAGGACATCCACTTGTAGTTTTGATTGTTTGGTTTCTTTTCTTCTGCCAAGTGGATGGACAAGAATGCATAAGAACCTTCTCTAGCTATCTATGCTTTTCTTGTCTCATACTCTATTCATGCTACATCACAAAGTTTGATCAAGTCAGATTCGAACCACTCTGTGTGAGGAGCACTCGAAGTCCCCGATTCGTCATAGACTTAAACTTCCAAAACCTCTTTGTGCATTTCGGTCTAACCGATCCATCCATTTCGGTCACATCGAGATCATTAAGTTGATCTAGGTGTTCAATATCGGTGCAACCGATTTGAACTTTTTGGTCACACCGAGTTGCAGTAACTCCTTGAAGTTATGCATCTCGGTGCCACCGAGTCGTTCCACTCGGTCACACCGACAGGGTCAGGCTATATATACCCCCGGGCCAAAATTTGGAAATTATTCCGAACTTCTTCATCCACGCACTACTTGCTTTGCCTCCTCGGGTCTCCGGATCGTCCTCCTCGTCGCCAGCGACCTCCTGCCGCTGGTCTCCGCCGCCGTCAACGGGATTCAACTCCACCGTTGCCGCCATAGGAAATCCATCGCCGAACTAGGGTATGGATTCGAAACCTTGTGCTATTCCTAACTCCGATTCCTAGCACATTGCATTGCCATGTGTCTTGCCACAATTTAGATCTTCCTATCCAGCAAAAACACTCCGTAGATTAGTTTTGGATTGAAAATTTAGGGTTAGGTTTCCGCTGAACTCATCTCGGACCGACCGAGTTGTAGAAATCGGTCCCACCGATTTGTCTCAGGCCAGTGCACACGTGATTCTCGGTTTGACCGAGAATTGCAAATCGGTGTGACCAAGTTGAGGACTTTCTGAAACCCTAGCAGTCTCGATGCCACCAAACTGTGACTCGGTCTGACCGAGTTCACTAGTTTAGGTTCCAAAAGCTGCTTCGGTATCACCGACTTTGCAAATCGTTAGCTCCGAAATGCTTTCTATGGAAAACTAAAACTAAGTTTTTGACTCAATTCTTTTGCAAAAACCTTTGTACTTTGTGATGCTCATCCACTCTACCTGATCTATATCTATTCACAGGGTCTGCTGTCAGAGTTTGCATCATGTCAGATCAGAGTGACAGTCAGAATAAGTCTGAGGAGCAGGTTCAGATGAGTGAGGGCACTAGTCCCTCTATCAACTATGATGATGGCAGCAGGAGCACACCCAGCAACTTGCCAAAGGCAGCCACCAGGGCCAGAAAGAAGAAGACCTTAGATTCTGAGGATGACGACTATGTGGCTGTTAAGGATGAGGCCACCTCAAAGAAGAAAGTGTTGAAGAAGGAATATGGTAGAGCTGCTACCACTAAGCTAGGAATGCAGAAGAAGTCACCTGCAAGGAGAATTCCAACTTCCAAACCTAGGAAGGTTGCCACTGGTGAAACCATGAAGTTCACCATTGAGTCTGAAGATGAAGCTACTGGCCATGAAAAGAAGAAGAAGAGAGTCAGAACCACTACTGCCAAGGTACTTGGCAAGCCATCTATGAGGAGAGACTCTGAAGATGAAGAGGAAGAGGTTGATGCACCTGCACCTAAAGCTCAAAAGCTGATGGGAGGTGCTATAAGGTCAGGGGCTGCTCCATCTAAGCTCAAAGATGCTCCCAAAGATGTTGCTCCAAAACCCAAGTCTGCACCCAAGAGGAACACTAGGAGTATTCCAGCTGCAGAGAAGAACAATGCCCATTGCCTGAAGCTGCCGAAGAAGAAGATGAAGACTCACTTGTCTTGAGAATGCTGAAGCCCAAGATCCCAGATCATAATGATGCTCACCCAGTTGCAGAAGACATGAAGCTCAGGAAGGATGCTGGTCTGAGACAATTGAGACTGACTGACCCCTATGCTGTCAAGAGAAGAACTACTGTGGACTACATGTTCCATACTAAGGAACAACAGGATTTCTATGAGACAGTACTGCTTGACAAGAAGCCCATAGTTTGTGACATGAGATGGGTTGATTGGGAGTACATCAGGAAGAATGAAGATCACTATCCTAGAGTTTATGACAGTTTCAAGTCTTGTGGAGTAGTAGACTTTGTTGGGCAGAAGCTCACAAAGTGGAATGATAGCTCATTATGCAGTTCTACTCCACAGCTCATTTCTACCCAGATGGGAGGATAGTCTAGATGTTTGAGGGTACCACGTACCAGTCAACAGTTGATGAATGGTCTGAATTGATCAATGCTCCAAAGGAGAATGAGGATGACTTGGATGTCTATGCCAAGAAGAAGAAAGATCACAACTCCATGGCTCACATGTACAAAGAGATCCCAGATGCTGCACTTGAGACACACAAGTTTGGATCTGTACATTATCTGGTGTCAGGACTGCCCACTATCAACTGGATTTTAAGGCATACTTTGCTGCCCAAGTCAGGTGATCACAAGATGATCAGAGGCCATGCAATTAATTTGCTTCACATATTTGATGTGCCTCAGAAGTTCAAAGTCATGAGCCTGATTGTGGAAACAATCAAAAGGAATGTTGCTAATCATAAGAGGAGTTGTGGGTATGCCCCACAGATTCAGGAGCTTATAAACTCCAAGATGGGCACTAGCACATATCTCTTGGACAAGGAACACCTGCCCATCTACCCTAATTTTGAGGACAACACTATTGTGATGGATGAGAATGAACCATCTTCTGTGCAAGCACAAGAGAAGAAGGAGAAGGCAAGGGTTGAGAAGGTTGCTAAGATGCCAACTGCTAAAGAGGCATCTCAGATTTTCCTGAAGAGCAAGCAAGATCAGCTTGGCTACTTGACTGCCTCCACTCAGAGGATTGAGAAGGGCTTGGCCACACTGACTCAAAACCAGGAGAGCTTGGAGAGAATCATAGAGCAGAAGTTCTATGCTCTTGATGTTAAAGTGATTGAGATCCAGACTGCAGTTGAGCAACTTCAGGAGGATGTGGAGGAGAAGAAGGGCAAATCAACTACTGATGCTTTTGCTAGAGTGCCCAGAGGACAAAGATATGCTCCAGTGCCTGTTCCAGACACCAGAGCTACATCATCTGCACCTGCTACAGCTTCAGTGCATCCAGCTCCAGCACCCTCTCCACCAGCTCTAGCTACATAAACAGAAGTCTTCGTCCAAGGAGCCATCTCTACACCATCACATGAAGACCAAGCCTGAGAGTCGATTAGCACTATGCATTTTTTATGAAATTTTTGGTAACTTATTGCCAAAGGGGGAGAAAATGTATAGATCATAGGCTTCGAGAGAGAGTGTTGCTTTTGTTCTCTCTTGTCTTTTTGGTGGTTGAACTTCATTATTTGCTTGTTTGCTTGATACTCTATGCTTTTGTGAGATACTTGGATGATCATGTGTTTGATCATATGCTACCTTAATGCTTGTTGGATGACATTATCCTTTTATATCCCTATATGATCATTCACTTTGCTTGGTGATGAGTGCATGTATTTAATTATTATCATTTCGAGCGCTCCACCAAGATGTATGTGACATGGAAGAGTAACCCATGACCCTAACTCATTGTGCATTTGCAGTCCAAAGCAAATTTTTAAATAATGCACAAATTTAGGGGAGCTCTTACTTTTCACATACTTCTCAAAGCGACAATGTTTTTCAATCTTATTATCATTTGTCGAAGCTTTGATCTATATTTTGTCATCAACTACCAAAAAGGGGGAGATTCAAAGTGCAACTATCCCTGGGTGGTTTTGGTAATTCCTAACAACATATATCTCATTGACCTAATGCTACTTCAAGATAAATATTTCAGGAAAGCTCAATGATTGGCATGGCATGGATGAGAAAAGGGGGTGCCCTCAAAATACTAAGGACAAAAGGATTGGCTCAAGCTCAAAGCACAAGACTCTACATTTTCTATTTTAGTGATCCAAGATCACATTGAGTCTATAGGAAAAGCCAATACTATCAAGGATCGATGAGGTGTTGCTTAATGAGGCTCTTGTTCAAAATGCTTAGTGATATGCTCAAAAGCCCTCAACTATTTTCTCATATCCACATATGAACTAAACCAAAAGTCAAACTCGGGCCCACCGATTCTTTCTATCCAACGCCACCGAGTTCAGATGTCATAGCCACTGCCACAAACCCTAGGCAAATCGGTCTCATCAATAGGGATCTCGGTCTCACCGAGATGGGGTTGTAATCTCTCTGTTTCCATTTGTAACGTTTTGGTCAAACCGAGATGAGCGATCGGTCCCACCGAGATTACAATGCGAACTCTCTGTTTCATTTTCGTAATGTTTCGGTCTTACCGAGATGAGGGAATCGGTCCCACCGAGTTTGCCTGACCAACCCTCTATGTGTCCATTACCAAAATTGGTCTCACCGAGATTGTGTAATCGGTCTCACCGAGATTATGTTATGCCCTAACACTAAACATATCGGTCCTACCGAGTTGCATGTCGGTCCCATCGAAAATCCTAACGGTCACATGATTTACTAAATCGGTCCGGCCGAGTTTCTCAATTCGGTCGCACCGAGATTGGTAAGTTGTGTGTAACGGTTAGATTTTGTGTGGAGGCTATATATACCCCTCCACCCACTCTTCATTAGTGGAGAGAGCCATCAGAACATGCCTACACTTCCAACATACATTTTCTGAGAGAGAACCACCTACACTTGTGTTGAGACCAAGATATTCCTTTCCTGCCATATGAATCTTGATCTCTAGCCTTCCCCAAGTTGCTTTCCACTCAAATATTCTTTCCACCAAATCCAAATCCTGTGAGAGAGAGTTGAGTGTTGGGGAGACTATCATTTGAAGCACAAGATCAAGGAGTTCATCATCAACACACCATTTTGTTACTTCTTGGAGAGTGATGTCTCCTAGATTGGCTAGGTGTCACTTAGGAGCCTCCGACAAGATTGTGGAGTTGAACCTTTGTAAGGGCAAGGAGATCGCCTACTTCATGAAGATCTACCCCTAGTGAGGCAAGTCCTTCGTGGGAGACGACCATGGTGGGATAGACAAGGTTGCTTCTTCGTGGACCCTTCGTGGGTGGAGCCCTCCGCGGACTCGCGCAGCCGTTACCCTTCGTGGGTTGAAGTCTCCATCAACCTGGATGTACGATAGCACCACCTATCAGAACCACGACAAATCATCTGTGTCTCCTATTACGTTTGCACTCTCCAAACCCTTCCCTTTACATTGTTGCAAGTTGCATGCTTTACTTTCCGCTGCTCATATACTCTTTGCATGCTTGCTTGGATTGTGTTAAGATTGCTTGAATCATGCAAAGTTGCTAAAATCTGCCAAGAACTAAAATTGGGAAAAGGATAGATTTTTTTTGGTCAAGTAGTCTAATCACCCCCCCTCTGGACATACTTTTGATCCTACAGCCATGAAGCAGTAGGTGGGAGCAGAGTCATCCTTATCCTTGGCATCAGCGTTGGTGACGAGGCCATTGTCTTCAGTGTCAAAGATGGACTTGGCGACGTATGCAGAAGCTAGAGCCAGGCTTGCCACTCCAGAATCAGA
Source organism: Triticum aestivum (assembly GCF_018294505.1). NCBI lineage: Eukaryota > Viridiplantae > Streptophyta > Magnoliopsida > Poales > Poaceae > Triticum > Triticum aestivum. The sequence continues at coordinate 320,989,197 of NC_057798.1, forward strand.
TTCCTCCTCGGACTCCACCTCTGGCTCCTCAGATGCAGACTCCTCCTCTGAATCCATCTCCTTGCCAACAAAAGCACGAGCCTTGCCAGATGAGCTCATCTTGTGTGAAGAAGACTTCGATGAAGACTTGGAAGAAGACTTTGAGGATTTCTTCTTCTTCTTGTCATCAGAATCATAGTCCTTGCTCTTCTTCTTCTTCTTCTTCTTCTTTGTCTCGTTGTCCCAATGTGGACACTCAGAGATGTAGTGACCAGGTTTCTTGCACTTGTGACAGGTTCTCTTCTTGTGATCACGAGAGGAAGCTTCATCATTTCTTGAGCTAGATCTTGAAGACTTTCTGAAGTCTTTCTTCTTGGTGAATTACTGAAACTTCTTCACGAGCATAGCAAGATCCTTTCCAATGTCTTCAGGATCACCAGAACTGCAGTCAGATTCTTCTTCAGACAAGGAGACGGCCTTTGACTTCAAAGAGCGAGTACGACCATAGTTGGGACCATAGATATCTCTTTTCTCAGATAGCTGGAACTCATGTGTGTTGAGCCTCTCAAGGATGTCAGACGGATCGAGATTCTTGAAGTCAGGGCGCTCTTGAATCATCAGGGCCAGGGTGTCAAATGAGCTGTCGAGAGATCTTAGTAGTGTCTTTATGATTTCATGCTTGGTGATCTCAGTGGCACCGAGTGCATGAAGCTCATTGGTGATGTTAGTGAGGCGAGCAAATGTGAGCTGGACATTCTCATTGTCATTTCTCTTGAAGCGGTTGAAGAGATTGTGAAGAACACTGATCCTTGAAACTCTCAGTGTTGAGATACCTTCATTGACCTTGGAGAGCCAGTCCCAGACCAACTTTGAAGTTTCCAGAGCACTCACACGACCATACTGCCCCTTGGTTGGATGACCACAGATGTTGTTCTTGGTAGTTGAGTCCAGTTGCATGAACTTCTTGACATCAGCAGGAGTGACACCTTCACCAGTCTTGGGAACACCATTCTTGATGACATACCAGAGATCGACATCAATGGCTTCAAGATGCATGCGCATCTTATTCTTCCAGTAGGGGTAATCAGTGCCATCGAAGACAGGGCACGCAACGGAGACTTTGATTATCCCCGCAGTCGACATAGCCAAACTTCAGGTGGTTAAACCGAATCACACAGAACAAGGGAGCACCTTGATCTGATACCAATTGAAAGTGCTAGTATTCGACTAGAGGGGGGTGAATAGGAGATTTTTATGAAAGTCTTCAAAACATGAGCGTTTCAAAGACAAACGATAGAAATGACCCTATTGATATGCAGTGGAAGGTAGACTACACTATACAAGCCGTAGTCAAGTAAGCAATGAAGTGAAAGCACGAAGACTATAAGCAGCTAGGTAGATTGGATCAGGATGGAAGATAGTATGAAGCCAAACAGACAATAGTCTTCACACAGTGAAGTCAAACAGATAAGGCATGTAGGAAAAGACGTCACAAAGACAAACTGTAAGTAAGGCAAGAGAGGTAGGATAGAACCAGTTGCTCGGAGAGGACAAGGGGTTTGTTGGACCAGTTCCAGTTGCTGTGACAACTGTACGTCTGGTTAGGGAGGCTGAGATTTAACTCAGAAGACCGCGTCTTCACCTTATTCCCCTTGAGCTAAGAACACTTAGTCCTTGCCCAATCACTCATGTATGTCTTCAAGGGAGACTTCCAAACCTTCACAGACTTTGTTCACCGGCAATCCAAAATGAATCTTGGATGCTAAGAATGCGACACCTAACCGGCAGGAGGATTCACAGTCCTCAAGTGTAATAAGTCTTCAGATCACGTGGACAGAAAGACTTTAGTGATGCCTAACACTCTTTGGCTCTGGGAGTTTTGGGCTTTGTCCTTGCAAGGATTCTCTCTCGAAGGGTTCGGAGGTGGGTTGCTCTCAAACGACAAAAGCCATGCGCTAACTCTGAGCAGCCACCAATTTATGGTGTAGGTGTGGGCTATTTATAGCTAGGAGGCAACCCGGCCTGATTTGTCCAAAATGACCCTGGGTCACTAAGGAACTGACATGTGTCCAACGGTCAGATTTCGAACACACGCAGCAGCTTGACTTGGGCTACAAGTAAAGCTGACTCATCCAGGTCTGGATAAGATTTGCTCTCATTGTCTTCGCACGAAGACATAGGATTTGGTTGAGCATCACATCACTCACTCTGACTTTGTTCACTTGGACCCCACTTAACAGTACGGTGGTTCCTATGACTCAACAAAGAAGAAAAGGAAACTACGAAACAACTATGTCTTCGCACTCCATAGTCTTCACTTGATGTCTTCTCGTGTCATAGTCTTCAATGTGAATGTTTTCACAAACCACCATTATCTTCAATGTCGTCACACATTTTTAGGGGTCATCTCTGGTAGGTAAACCGAATCAATATGGGACTACTACCTGTGTTATCCTGCAATTCTGACAAACACATTAGTCCCTCAACCAAGTTTGTCGTTAATACTCCAAAACCAACAAGGGGTGGCACTAGATGCACTTACAGTAAGTCATGAAGAAAGCAGTAGCAATGAAACTGTAACGATCATAATTCTAAGCTAACGGATGGCTCATGTCCATCACATCATTCTCCAAATGATGTGATCCCTTTCATCAAATGACAACACATGTCTATGGTTAGGAAACATAGCCATCTTTGATTAACGAGCTAGTCAAGTAGAGGCATACTAGGGACAATATGTTTTGTCTAGGTATTCACACATGTACTAAGTTTCTGGTTAATACAATTCTAGCATGAATAATAAACATTTATCATGATATAAGGAAATAAATAATAACTTTATTATTGCCTCTAGGGCATATTTCCTTCAGTCTCCCACTTGCATTAGAGTCAATAATCTAGTTCACATCACCATGTGATTTAACACAAATAGTTCACATCTGTATGTGATTAACACCCATAGTTCACATCTCCATGTGACCAACACCAAAAAGGGTTTACTAGAATCAATAATCTAGTTCACATCGCTATGTGATTAACACGCAAAGAGTACTAAGGTGTGACCATGTTTTGCTCGTGAGATAAGTTTAGTCAACGGGTCTGTCACATTCAGAGCAATATGTATTTTGCAAATATTCTATGTCCACAATGCTCTGCATGGAGCTACTCTAGCTAATTGCTCCCACTTTCAATATGTATCCAGATTGAGACTTAGAGTCATCTGGATTGGTGTAAAAGCTTGCATCGGCGTAAATCTTTACGACGGACTCTTTATCACCCCTATAACCAAGAAACATTTCCTTAGTCCTCATTAAGGATAATTTTGACCGTTGTCCAGTGATCTACTTCTAGATCACTATTGTACCCTCTTGTCAAACTCATGGCAAGGTACACAATAGGTCTGTTACACATCATAGCATACTTTATAGAACCTATGACTGAAGCATAGGGAATGCCTTTCATTCTCTTTCTATCTTCTGCCGTGGTCGGGCTTTGAGTCTTACTCAATTTTACACCTTGTAATACAGACAAGAACTCTTTCTTTGATTAATCCATTTTGAACTCTTTCAAGAACTTATCAAGGTATATACTCATTGAAAAATCTTATCAAGTGTCTTGATCTATCCTTATAGATCTTGATGCCCAATATGCAAGCAGCTTCACCGAGGTCTTTCATTGAAAAAAGTCTTATTAAAGTATCCCTTTATGCTATCCAGAAATTCTACATCATTTCCAATCAATAATATGTCATCCACATATAATATTAGAAATGCTACAGAGCTCCCACTTACATTCTTGTAAATACAGGCTTCTCCAAAAGTCTGTATAAAACCATATGCTTTGATCACACTATCAAAGTGTTTTATTCCAACTCCGAGAGGCTTGCACCAGTCCATAAATGGATCGCTGGAGCTTGCACACTTTGCTAGTACCTTTAGGATCGACAAAACCTTCTGGTTGCATCATATACAACTCTTCTTTAAGAAATATCCATTTAAGGAATATAGTTTTGACATCGGTTTGCCAGCTTTCATAAAATATGGCAACTGCTAACATGATCCAGACGGATTTAAGCATCGCCACAGTTGAGAAAATCTCATTGTAGTCAACACCTTGAACTTGTCGAAAACCTTTTGCGACAACTCGAGCTTTGTAGATACTAACACTACTATCAGCGTCTGTCTTGAAGATCCATTTATTAATATGGCTTGCCGACCATCGGGCAAGTCTACCAAAGTCCACACTTTGTTCTCATACATGGATTCCATCTCAGATTTCATGGCCTCAAGCCATTTTGCGGAATCTAGGCTCATCATCACTTCCTCATAGTTCGCAGGTTTATCATGGTCTAGTAACATGACTTCTAGAGCAGGATTACTGTACCACTCTGGTGCGGACCGTACTCTGGAAGACCTACGAGGTTCTGTAGTAACTTGGTGTGAAGTTTCATGATCATCATCATTATCTTCCTCATAAATTGGTGTAGGAATCAGTGGAACTGATTTCTGTGATGAACTACTTTCCAATTCAGGAGAAGGTACAATTACCTCATCAAGCTCTACTTTCCTCCCACTCACTTCTTTCTAGAGAAACTCCTTCTCTAGAAAGGATCCATTTTTAGTAACAAATCTCTTGCCTTCGGATTTGTGATAGAAGGTGTACCCAACAGTTTCCTTTGGGTATCCTATGAAGACACACTTCTCCAATTTGGGTTCGAGCTTATCAGGTTGAAGCTTTTTCACATAAGCATTGCAGCCCCAAACTTTAAGAAATGACAACTTTGGTTTCTTGACAAACCATAGTTCATAAGGCGTTGTCTCAACGGATTTCGATTGTGCGCTATTTAATGTGAATGCAGCGGTCTCTAATGCATAACCCCAAAAAGATAGTGGTAAATCGGTAAGAGACATCATAGATCGCATCATATCCAATAAAGTGCGGTTACGATGTTCGGACACACCATTACGCTGTCGTGTTCCAGGTGGCGTGAGTTGTGAAACTATTCCACATTGTTCTAAATGAAGGTCAAACTCATAACTCAAATATTCTCCTCCACGATCAGATCGTAGAAACTTTATTTTCTTGTTACGATGGTTCTCCACTTCACTCTGAAATTCTTTGAACTTTTCAAATGTTTCAGACTTGTGTTTCATTAAGTAGATATACTTATATCTGCTCAAATCATCTGTGAAGGTCGGAAAATAATGCTACTCGCCATGAGCATCAACACTCATTGGACCGAATACATCGGTATGTATTATTTCCAATAAGTCACTAGCTCATTCCATTTTTCCAAAGAATGGAGTTTTAGTCATCTTGCCCATAAGGCACGGTTCGCAAGCATCAAATGATTCATAATCAAGTGATTCCAAAACTCCATCAGCATGGAGTTTCTTCATGCGCTTTACACCGATATGACCCAAACGGCAATGCCACAAATAAGTTGCACTATCATTATCAACTTTGCATCTTTTGGCATCAATACTATGAATATGTGTAGTACCATGATCGAGATTCAGTAAACCATCAACATTGGGTGTATGACCATAGAAGGTTTTATTCATGTAAACAGAATAACAATTATTCTCTGTCTTAAATGAGTAACCGTATTGCAATTAACATGATCTAATCATATTCATGCTCAATGCAAACACCAAATAACATTTATTTAGGTTCAACACTAATCCTGAAAGTATAGGGAGTGCTCGATGATGATCATATCAATCATGGAACCACTTCCAACACACATCATCACATCATCCTCAACTAGTCTCTATTTATTCTGCAACTCCTATTTCGAGTTACTAATCTTAGCAACCGAACAAGTATCAAATACCAAGGGATTACTATGAGCACTAGTAAGGTACACATCAATAATATGTATATCAAATATACCTTTGTTCAATTTTCCATCCTTCTTATCCGCCAAATATTTGGGGCAGTTCCACTTCCAATGACCATTTCTTTGCAGTAGAAGCACTCAGTTTCAAGCTTAGGTCTAGCTTTGGGCTTCTTCACAGGAGTGACAACTTGCTTGCCATTCTTCTTGAAGTTCCCTTTCTTTACCTTTGCCCTTTTCATGAAACTAGTGGTCTTGTTTAATCATCAAAACTTGATGCTCTTTCTTGATTTCTACCTTTGTCGATCTCAGCATCACGAAGAGCTCAGTAATCGTTTTCATCCTCCCTTGCATACTATAGTTCATCACGAAGTTCTAGTAACTTGGTGATGGTGACTGGAGAACTCTGTCAATCACTATCTTATCTGGAAGATTAACTCCCACTTGATTCAAGTGACTGTAGTACCCAGACATTCTGAGCACATGCTCACTAGTTGAGAAATTCTCCTCCATATTCTAGGCAAATTACTTGTCAGAGGTCTCATACCTCTTGACACGGGCATGAGTCTAAAATACCAATTTCAGCTCTTGGAACATCTCATATGCTCCGTGACATTTCAATAAACGGCTTTGAAGTCCCGATTATAAGCCGTAAAGCATGGTGCACTAAACTCTCAAGTAGTCATCATATTGAGCTAGCCAAACGTTCATAATGTCTGCATCTGCTCCTGCAATAGGTCTGTCACCTAGCGGTGCATCAAGGACATAATTCTTCTGTGCAGCAATGAGGATACACCTCAGATCATGGACCCAGTCTGCATCATTGCTACTATCATCTTTCAACTTACTTTTCTCTAGGAACATATAAAAAACATAGGGAAGCTATAATCCGAGCTATTGATCTACAACACAATTTGCAAAATACTATCAGGACTAAGTTCATGATAAATTAAAGTTCAATTAATCATATTACTTAAAAACTCCCACTTAGATAGACATCCCTCTAGTCATCTAAATGATCACGTGATCCAAATTAACTAAACCATGTCCGATCATCACGTGAGATGGAGTAGTTTTCAATGGTGAACATCACTATGTTGATCATATCTACTATATGATTCATGCTCGACCTTTCGGTCTCCAGTGTTCCGAGGTCATATCTGCATATGTTAGGCTCGTCAAGTTTAACCCGAGTATTCTGCGTGTGCAAAAGCTAGCTTGCACCCGTTGTATGTGAACGTAGAGCCTATCACACTCGATCATCACGTGGTGTCTCAGCACAAAGAACTGTAGCAACGATGCATACTCAGGGAGAACACTTATACCTTCAAATTTAGTAAGTGATCATCTTATAATGCTACCACTGTACTAAGCAAAATAAGATGCATAAAGTATAAACATCACATCCAATCAATATAAGTGATATGATATGGCCATCGTGATCTTGTTCCTTTGATCTCCATCTCCAAAGCACCGTCATTATCACCATCGGCTTGACACCTTGATCTCCATTGTAGCATCGTTGTCATCTTGCCAACTATTGCTTCTACGACCATCGTTGCCGCTTAGTGATAAAGTAAAAACAATTACATGGCGATTGCACTGCATACAATAAAGCGACAACCATATGGCTCCTGCCAGTTGCTGATAACTTCGTTACAGAACATGATCATTTCATCCAACAAATTATATCTTATTACGTCTTGACCATATCACATCACAACATGCCCTACAAAAACAAGTTAGACTTCCTCTACTTTGTTGTTGCAAGTTGTACGTGGCTACTACGGGCTTAGCAAGAACCGTTCTTACCTACACATCAAAACCACAATGATTTTTCGTCAAGTGTGTTGTTTTAACCTTTAACAAGGACCGGACATAGCCACACTCAATTCAACTAAAGCTGCAGAAACAGACACCCACTAGCCACCTGTGTGTGAAGTACGTCGGTAGAACTAGTCTCATGAATGCGGTCATGTAATGTCGTTCTGGGCCACTTCATCCAAGAACACCGCCAAATCAAAGTATGACATGCTGGTAAGCATATGACTATTATCACCCACAACTCTTTGTGTTCTACTCATGCATATAACATCTACACACATACCTGGCTCTGATGCCACTGTTGGGGAACGCAATAATTTCAAAAAAAATCCTATGATCACGCAAGATCTATATAGGTGATGCATAGCAACGAGAGGGGAGAGTGTGTCCACGTACCCTCATAGACCAAAAGCGGAAACATTTCAATAACGCGGTTGATGTAGTCGAACGTCTTCGCGATCCAACCGATCCAAGTACCGAATGTACGACACCTACACGTTTAGCACACGTTCAACTCGATGACGTCCCTCGTACTCTTTATCCAGTTGAGGCCGAGGGAGAGTTTCTTCAGCACGACGACGTAGCGATGGTGATGATGAAGTTACCGGCGCTGGGCTTCGCCTAAGCACTACGACGATATGACCGAGGTGTGTAACTATGGTGGGGGGAACCACACATGGCTAAAAGATCAACTTGTGTGTCTTTGGGGTGCCCCCTGCCCCTGTATATAAAGGAGGGAGGGAGAGAGGCTGGTCCCCTAGGGGCGCGCCAAGTGTGTGGAGTCCTACTAGGACTTCCAAGTCCTAGTAGGAATCCTTTCCCTTTTAGGAGTAGGAGAGAAGGAATGAGAGAGGGAGTAGGAAAGGGCAAGGGGGGCGCCGCCCCCTTCCCCTAGTCCAATTCGGACCCATGGGGGGAGGGGGGCGGGCGCCACCTCCCCTTGACCTGCCTCCTCTATTTCTCGTATGGTGCAATAAGGCCCATTACTTCTCCCGGTGAATTCCCGTAACTCCCCGGTACTCCGAAAACTACCCGAGTCACTCGGAACCGATGTATGAATATAGCCTTCCAATATATCGATATTTATGTCTCGACCATTTCGAGACTCCTCGTCACGTCTGTGATCTCATCCAGGACTCCAAAGAAACTTAGGTCATCAAAACACATAACTCATAATACAAATCGTCATCAAACGTTAAGCGTACGGACCCTACGGGTTCGAGAACTATGTAGACATGATCGAGACACATCTCCGATCAATAACCAATAGTGGAACCTGGATGCTCATATTGGCTCCTACATATTCTATGAAGATCTTTATCGGTTAAACCGCATAACAACATACATTGTTCCCTTTGTCATCAGTGTGTTACTTGCCTGAGATTTGATCGTCGGTATCATCATACCTAGTTCAATCTCGTTACCGGAAAGTCTCTTTACTTGTTCCGTAATACTTCATCCCACAACTAACGCATTAGTCACATTGCTTGGAAGGCTTATAGTGTTGAGCATTACCGAGAGGGCCCAGAGATACCTCTCCGTAACACGGAGTGACAAATCCTTATCTCGATCTATGCCAACCCAACAAACACCTTCGGAGACACCTGCAGATCATATTTATAATCACCCATTTACGTTGCGACGTGTGATAGCTAAAAGGTGTTCCTCCGGTATTCAGGAGTTGCATAATCTCATAGTCTGAGGAACATGTATAAGTCATCAAGAAAGCAGTAGCAATGGAACTGTAACGATCATAATGCTAAGCTAACGGATGGGTCATGTCCATCACATCATTCTCCTAATGATGTGATCCAGTTCATCAAATGACAACACATGTCTATGGTTAGGAAACATAACCATCTTTGATTAACGAGCTAGTCAAGTAGAGGCATACTAGGGACAATATGTTTTGTCTATGTATTCACACATGTACTAAGTTTCCGGTTAATACAATTATAGCATGAATAATAAACATTTATCATGATATAAGGAAATAAATAATAACTTTATTATTGCCTCTAGGGCATATTTCCTTCAATTAAATGCCTAGAAAATTCAATTAATGAATAAAAAAGGTCAAAGGAACCCTAAATAATTTCAAAGTTCAGCGTGAATCTCCTGTTGTTCCATGTTGCATGTAGAAGAAAATACAAGGTTAGAAGAGGGAGCGATTATTGTTTCGCCCACAAGGGGACACAATTCCCAATCTAAACCACGAGGGTTCTTGCAACAGGCTTTGGTATGTAAGAGGTTTGTAATAAAGCTTGGCCCAAATTGGACAATGTTTTACCACGACATATATGTGCCATGACGTGACACCATGCAAACTTTCATGACTTTCTAGTGATTTTTGCGTTTACGTGGATTTAAAAACCGAGATTCCAAATGTTTGAGGACGAGCCAGGACGCTGATAGGGTTGTAATTCATTCCCATTCCTTGCATGGGACCTAAACATGCACCCAAGGACACATGTAAGATATTTCTAGCCATTTTAGTGAACTGGAGCATGTATTTGTAGTTCATATTTGAATTATGGACATTGAATGCCTAGGAAACTCAATTAATGTATAAAAAGGTCAAACGAACCCTGAATAATTTTAATTTTCAGCACGGATATCTTGTCGTTCCATGTTGCCTATAGAATAAAATACAAGGCGAAAAGAGGTAGTGATTATCATTTTGCCCCCAAGGGGGACACGTTTTCCTATCGGAACCATGAGGCTTCTTGAGAGAAGCTCCGGTGTGTAAGAGGCTTGTAGTAAAACTTGCCCCAAAATGGACAAAAACATTCCTTGACATATATGTGCCATGTCGTGACACCATGCCAAGTTGCATGATTTTGGGGTGAGTTTTGGATTTACGGGGATTTAAAAACTGAGGTTCTCATGAAATGTTTTCAAATAGCACATGGTTCACTCACAAAAGCCGTGTGCCTACCAAATTGTGGCCTATGCCGCCCCCCCAGCCGCGCGATTTCAGTCGTGCATTCTGATTGGCCAGAACCCAAACCCCATAGGTTGTATGCCTGCACTGTTGGATGCTCCCAGATCAAACGGAAATCATCATCCCTTTCGACAACACTTATAGTTCCAATTGTGATTTTATTTATGTGGGTAAGCACTGTGTGCATGCCTTGTGCTATCTCGCGCTTCCTTCTCCACTAAGTTTTCCATATTCATGTAATTTTGTTTTTCATATTAATGTGGTTATATATCCAAACACGCTACTGTTTCCCACCACTCCTCCCATCGGTTTCCCGCCTCTTCTCCCATCATTTTCCCGCTGCCAGTGTAAGTGCTCATAGAGGGCTAGGCGGCGACACATCGGCCATGTAAATATTGCACATAGTTTCTAAAAGCACAAACGTGTGTGATAGTAGGGAGTAGTTCCAATAGGGTGACCAACGTGAAACGCCTTAAAGGCAAGGAGGCAATTCCTATCATCAAGGGGAGGCTTCCCATCCGCTAGCCTAGTCGGATAGAACGCACAAGTTAAGCGTGCTCGGGCTGGAGTAGTCTAAGGATGGCTTGAAGGAAATATGCCCTAGAGGCAATAATAAAGTTATTATTTTATATTTCCTTATTTCATGATAAATGTTTTTTATTCATGCTAGAATTGTATTAACCGGAAACTTGATACATGTGTGGATACATAGACAAAACACCATGTCCCTAGTAAGCCTCTACTAGACTAGCCTCTACATATGTTGTCATTTGATGAAAGGGATCACATCTTTAGGAGAATTATGTGATGGACAAGACCCATCCATTAGCATAGCATATTGATCGTTAAGTTTTATTGCTATTGCTTTCTTCATGTCAAATACATATTCCTTCGACTATGAGATTATGCAACTCCCAGATACCGGAGGAATGCCTTGTGTCTATCAAACGTCACAACATAACTGGGTGATTATAAAGATGCTCTACATGTATCTCTGAAGGTGTTTGTTGGGTTGGCATAGATCGAGATTAGGATTTGTCACTCCGAGTATCGGAGAGGTATCTCTGGGCCCTATCGGTAATGCACATCATAAGAAGCCTTGCAAGCAAAATGACTAATCGGTTAGTTGCAGGATGATGCTTTACAGAACGAGTAAAGAGACTTGCCAGTAACAAGATTGAACTAGGTATGAAGATATCGACGATCGAATCTCGGGCAAGTAACATACCGATGGATAAAGGGAATAATGTATGTTGTCATAACGGTTCGACAGACAAAGATCTTCATGGAATATGTGGGAGACAATATGAGCATCCAGGTTCCGCTATTGGCTATTGACCGGAGAAGTGTCTCGGTCATGTATACACATAGTTCTCGAACCCGTAGGATCGCACGCTTAACGTTCGTTGACGCTATAGTAGTATTGGGATATTTGATGACTGGTAACAAAATGTTGTTCGGAGTCCCGAATGAGATCCCGGACATCACGAGGAGTCTCGGAATGGTCGAGAGGTAAAGATTTATATATGGGAAGTCATATTTTGGGTTACGGAAAAAGGTGCAGTTTTTTCGGTATTGTACCGGGAAGCTTCCAGAATGTTCCAAAGGATTCCGGAGGGGTACGCAAGTCCGCAAGTGGGTTCACCACGACCCAAGGTTAGCATGGGCTGTGGGGAGATGCCTTGGCCTTATTGGGCTAGGCGCCCCAAGTCCTCAAAATCCCATGTGGCTAGGGAAGGCAAAAAAGGAAGGAGTCCTATTAGGAATAGGATTGGACTTGGAGTCCAAGTCCTCCCCCTTAGTTGCGCCCTAGGGCTTGGAGGGGCTGTTTTCCATTCCCCTCCACCTATATATAGAGAGGAGGGGGCACCCCAAGAGGACACACCAAGCCCTTGGCGCCCCTCTCTCTCGTTACTCTGTAGTTCCACTGCCTCGTCCAGGCGGCGGTTAGCAAAGCGCTGTCGGTGCTCCACCACCACCATCACCACCATGTCGTAGTGTTGGTTGTGATCCTGTATACATCTCCTATCTCACTTGTTGGATCAATAAGGAGGAGACATCATCGAGCCACACGTGTGCTAAACTCGGAGGTGCCATCAGTTCGGCACTAGATCGGTTGGATCGTGATCGGATCGCGAAGAGTACGACTACATCAACCGCATGATAAACACATCCACTTTTAGTCTACGAGGGTAAGTAGACACACTCTCCCCCTCTTGTTGCTATGCATCTCCTAGATATATCTTGCGTGAGCGTAGGTATTTTTTGAAATTGCATGCTACGTTCCCCAACAGTGGCATCCGAGCCAGGTCTATGCATAGATGATATGCACGAGTAGAACACAAAGAGTTGTGTGCGGTGATAGTCATACTGCTTACCACCAATGTATTATTTTGATTCAGTAGTATTGTTGGATGAAGTGGGTCGGACCAACCTTACATGACCACGTTCATGAGGCCGGTTCTACCGAAAGACATGCAACTAGTTTTGTATAAAGGTGGCTGGCGAGTGTCTGTTTCTCCAACTTTAGATGAATCGAATTTGACTGTGGACTGTCCTTGTTGAAGGTTAAAACAACAAACTTGATAAATCACCATTATGGTTTTCTGTCGTAGGTAAGAATGGTTCTTGCTAGAAGCCCATCGCAGCCACTTAAAACTTGAAACAACAAAGTAGAGGACGTCTAACTTGTTTTTTGCAAGGCATGCTTGTGATGTGATATGGTCAAGACATGATGTGAGATACGTTGTTGTATGAGATGATCATGTTTTGTAAAATCTATCGGCAACTGGCAGGAGCCTTATGGTTGTCACTTTATAGTATGAAATGCAAACGCCATGTAATTGCTTTAATTTATCACTAAGCGGTAGCGATAGTTATAGAAGCAATAGTTGGCGAGACGACCATGACGCTGCGATGGAGATCAAAGTGTCGAGCCGGTGACAATGGAGATCATGACGATGCTCTGGAGATGGAGATCAAAAGCACAAGATGATGATGGCCATATCATGTCACATATTTTGATTGCATTTTATGCATCGTATTTTGCTTAGTACGATGGTAGCAGTATAAGATGATCCCTTAAATAAAATTTCAAGGTATAAGTGTTCTCGCTGAGTATGTACCGTTGTGACAGTTCTTCGTGCTGAGACACCATCTAATGATCGGGTGTGATAGGCTCGACAGTTTTGCACATGCGGAATACTCAGGTTAAACTTGACGAGCCTAGCATGTATAGACATGGCCTCGGAACACTAGAGACCGAAAGGTCAAACGTGAATCATATAGTAGATATGATCAACATAGAGATGTTCACCATTGATGACTACTCCATCTCACGTGATGATCGGACATGGTTTAGTTGATTTGGATCACGTATCATTTAGATGACTTGAGGGATGTCAATCTAAGTGGGAGTAGTTAAGTAATATGATTAATTGAACTTAATTTATCATGAACTTAGTCCTGATAGTATTTGCAGATTATGTTTTAGATAAATAGCTCGCATTGTAGATCCCCTATATTTTTGATATGTTCCTAGAGAAAACTAAGTTGAAAGATTATAGTAGCAATGAGGCATACTGGTTCCGTGATCTGAGCATTATCCTCATTGTTGCATAGAAGAAATATGTCCTTGATGCACTACTAGGTGACACACCTATTGCAGGAGCAGATGCAGAGGTTAGGAACGTTCGGCAAGCTTGATATGATGACTACTTGATATTTCAGTGTGCCATGCTTTACGAATTAGAATCGGGGCTTCAAAGACGTTTTGAATGCTACAGAGCATATGAGATGTTCCAAAAGCTGAAATTGGTATTTCAGACTCATGCCTATGTCGAGAGATATGAGACCTCTGGCAAGTACTTTGCCTACAAGATGGAGGAGAATAGCTCAGCTAGTGAGCACGTGCTCAGAATGTCTGGGCACTACAATTGATTGTTTCAAGTGGGAGTTAATCTTCCCGATAAGATAGTGATTGACAGAGTTCTCTAGTCACTATCACCAAGCTACTAGAACTTCGTGATGAACTATAATATGCAAGGGATGACGAAAACGATTCCCGAGCTTTTCACGATGCTGAAATCGGTGAAGGTAGAAATAAAGAAAGAGCATCAAGTGTTGATGGTTAACAAGACCACTAGTTTCAATAAAAAGAGCAAGGGAAAGAAAGGGAACTTCAAGAAGAATGGCAAGCAAGTTTTCACTCCCGTGAAAATCCCAAAGCTAGACCTAATAAGCCTGAAACTAGGTGCTTCTACTGCAAAGGAAATGGTCACTGGAAGCGGAACTACCCCAAATATTTGGCGGATAAGAAGGATGGAAAAGTGAACAAAGGTATATTTGATATACATGTTATTGATGTGTACCTTACTAGTGCACGTAGTAGCCCCTAGATATTTGATACATGTTCAGTTGCTAAGATTAGTAACTCGAAACAGGAGTTATAGAATAAATGGAGACTAGTTGAGGGTGAAGTGATGATGTGTGTTGGAAGTGGTTCCAAGATTGATAGGAGCATCATCTTACACTCCCTATAGTTCCAGGATTAGTGTTGAACCTAAATAAATGTTATTTGGTGTTTGCGTTGAGCATGAACAAGATAAGATCGTGTTTATTGCAATACGGTTATTCATTTAAGACAGAGAATAATTGTTAATCTGATTACATGAATAAAACCTCCTATGGTCATACACCCAATGTTAATGGTTTATTGAATCTCGATCATAGTGATACACATATCCATAATATTGATGCCAAAACAAGCAAAGTTGATAATGATATGGTGTGTCTGAACATCGTAACCGTACTTTATTAGATAGGTGCGATCTATGATGTCTCTTACCGATTTACCACTATTGTTTTGGGGTTATGCATTAGAGACAGTTGCATTCACGTTAAATAGGGCACCGTTGCTACGTCTTGAGCTTGCGTTGGTTTTCCTTGAAGAGGAAAGGGTTATGCAGCAATAGTAGCGTAAGTATTTCCCTCAGTTTTTGAGAACCAAGGTATCAATCCAGTAGGAGGCACCTCAAAAGTCCCACGCACCTACACAAACAAACAAAGAACTCGCAACCAACGCAATTAGGGGGTTGTCAAGCCCTTCACGGCCACTTGCGAAAGTGAGATCTGATAGAGATAGTATGATAAGATAAATATATTTTTGGTATTTTATAATATAGATTAGAAAAGTAAAGATGCAAATAAAAGTAGATTGAAATCTTACATGATAAAAGATAGACCCGGGGGCCATAGGTTTCACTAGTGGCTTCTCCCAAGATAGCATAAGTATTACGGTGGGTGAACAAATTACTGTCGAGCAATTGATAGAAAAGCGAATAATTATGAGATTATCTAGGCATGATCATGTATATAGGCATCACGTCCGTGACAAGTAGACCGACTCCTGCCTACATCTACTACTATTACTCCACACATCGACCGCTATCCAGCATGCATCTAGAGTATTAAGTTCATAAGAATAGAGTAACGCATTAAGAAAGATGACATGATGTAGAGGGATAAACTCATGCAATATGATATAAACCCCATCTTTTTATCCTTGATGGCAAGAATACAATATATGCCTTGCAACCTCTGCTGTCACTGGGTAAGGACACCGCAAGATTGAACCCAAAGCTAAGCACTTCTCCCATGCCAAGAAAGATCAATCTAGTAGGCCAAACCAAACTGATAATTCGAAGAGACGTGCAAAGATAACTCAATCATACATAAAAGAATTCAGAGGAGATTCAAATATTTCTCATAGATAAACTTGATCATAAACCCACAATTCATCGGATCTCGACAAACACACCGCAAAAAGAGTTACATCGAATAGATCTCCACAAGAGAGGGGGAGAACATGGTATTGAGATCCAAAAAGAGAGAAGAAGCCATCGAGATAATAACTATGGACCCAAAGGTCTGTGGTAAACTACTCACAACTCATCGGAGGGGCTATGGTGTTGATGTAGAAGCCCTCCATGGTCGATTCCCCCTCCGGCAGAGCGCCGGCGAAGGCTCCAAGATGGTATCTCATGGATACAGAACGTTACAGTGGTGGAAATTATTTTTTGTTGGCTCCCTGGATGTTTTCGGGGTACGTGGGTATATATAGGAGGAAGAAGTAGGTCGGTGGCTGTCCGAGGGGCCCACGAGATAGGGGCGCGCCCTATAGGGGTGGGCGCACCCTCCACCCTCGTGGCCGCCTCGATCGCTTCTTGACTTGCACTCCAAGTCCTCTGGATCACGTTAGTTCCAAAAATCACGCCCCCGAAGGTTTCATTCCATTTGGACTCCGTTGATATTCCTTTTCTCCGAAATACTGAAATAGGCAAAAAAACAGCAATTCGGGCTGGGCCTTCGGTTAGTAGGTTAGTCCCAAAAATGATATAAATGTGTAAAATAAAGCCCATAAACATCCAAAAGGGGTAATATAATAGCGTGGAACAATAAAAAATTATAGATACATTGGAGACGTATCAAGCATCCCCAAGCTTACTTCCTGCTCGTCCTCGAGTAGGTAAATAACAAAAACAGAATTTTTTATGTGGAATGCTACCTAACATAATTCTCAATGTAATTTTCTTTATTGTGGCATGAATGTTCAGATCCAAATAATTCAAAATAAAAGTTTATATTGACACAAGAAATAGTAATACTTCAAGCATACTAATAAAAGCAATCATGTCATCCCTACAAAATCATATAGTTAGGCTATGCTTCATTTTCATCACACAAAAATGTTCCGAAATTCTACACCCCCGATGACAAGCCAAGCAATTGTTTCGTACTTAAATAATCTGAAAGTTTTTCAACTTTCATGCAATACATGAGCGTGAACCATGGATATAGCACTATGGGTCGAATAGAATATGATGATGGGGATTGTGTGGAGAAGAAAAAAAAGGAGAAGGTCTCATATTGACGAGGATAATCAACGGGCTATGGAGATGCCCATCAATTGATGTCAACATGAGGAGTAGGGATTGTCATGCAACGGATGCACTAGAGCTATAAATGAATGAAAGCTCAACAAAAGAAAACTAGTGGGTGTGCATCCAACTTGCTTGATCACGAAGACCTAGGGCATTTGAGGAAGCCCATCATAGGAATATACAAGCCAAGTTCTATAATGAAAAATTCCCACTAGTATATGAAAGTGACAACATATGAGACTCGCTATATGAAGAACATGGTGCTACTTTGAAGCACAAGTGTGGAAAAAGAGATAGTAACATTGCCCCCTTTTATTTATTTTATTTTTTCTTTTTTTCTTCTATTGGGCCTTTCTTTTTTTCTTTTGGCCTTTCTTCTTTTTTTTCTTTTTTTTCTTTGACCTTTCCTTTTTTTGGCCTTTCTTTTTTTTCTTTGGGGACAATTGAGGGAGTCCTGGATTAGGGGGTATCCGTACAGCCGGACTGTGTACATCGTCCGGACTATTGAAGCGTGAAGATACTAGACTCAAGACTTCGTCCCGTGTCTGGATGGGACTCTCCTTGGCGTGGGAGGCAAGCTTGGCGATCCGGATATTATGTTTCCTTCCTTGTAACTGACTCCATGTAAACCCTAGCCCTCTCTGGTGTCTATATAAACCGGGGAGGTTGGTCCTTAGAAGGCCGATCACAATTATAATCATACCATCATAGGCTAGCTTCTAGGGTTTAGCCTCTATGATCTCGTGGTAGATCTACTCTTGTACTACCCATATCTTCAATATTAATCAAGCAGGAAGTAGGGTTTTAGCTCCATCGAGAGGGCCCGAACCTGGGTAAACATTGTGTCCCTCGCTTCATGTTACCATCAGCCTAAGACGCACAGATCGGGACCCCCTACCCGAGATCCGCCGGTTTTGACGCCGACATTGGTGCTTTCATTGAGAGTTCCTCTGTGTCATCGCTGCAGGGCTCGATGGCGCCTTCAATCATCAACAACACGGTCCAGGGGGAGATTTTTCTCCCCGGACAGATCTTCGTGTTCGGCGGCTTCGCACTGCGGGCCAATTCGCTTGGCCATCTGGAGCAGATCGATAGCTGCGCCCCTGGCCACCAGGCCAGGTTCGGAAACTTGAACTACACAACGGATATTCACGGAGACTTGATCTTCGACGGATTTGGGCCTACTCCAGGAGCACCGAACAGTCATGATGAGCATGGCTTAGACCTGCTGTCGGACAAAGCTCGGGATATCACCCCTGAAGTAGCCTCAGATCTAATTCCGGAGAAGGTTGCGTTGCCTAAGAACGAAGGGGTGGACACCGCCCCGCAGGCCACACACTCATCGGCGATGGAGCCGAACACAGGTCTCACCTCTGCGGAAGCCTGTAACCCCGGGCCCCCAGACTCGTATCCGGTTGTTGGTTCCGGTCTGCACACCCTCGAGCCAGCCGAGCCAGGTTGGGCTCCGATAATGGAGTTTACCGCTGTGGACATCTTCCAGCACTCGCCCTTTGGCAACATGCCGAACTCATTAAAGTCTCTCTCTTTGTCAGGAGGCTCTGGGCCGAACTATGTCCGGCTTGAGTGGGAAGCAGGCGATGAAGGAATTCGCTACCCACCCACCACCCACTTCATTGCCACGGTCGATGATTTAACCGACGTGCTTGACTTCGACTCCGAAGACATCGACGGTATGGATGATGATGTAATAGAATTACAGGAGCCACCGCTCACAGGGTGGTGGACGGCCACCTCCTCATATGATATATACATGGTGGACACTCCAAAGGAAACCAATGGCGACGAGGCAGCAGAGGATAACCCCTCAATAGGAAAAGCAAAGCATGTGCGTCTTCAGCGCCGCTCCAAGCCCCGCCACCGGCCCCGGAGATGAAAGCAATCCTGATGGTGCCGAAGAGGAATACAACCCTGATCAGCCTACCTTCAAGCAGGCTGGACCGGCCACGGTGGGATACTTGGAGAGGGACAACTATACACCCCCTCAGAAGATGAGGTAAGCCTTTGCAATGACGAATTCGGCGTGCCTGAAAATCCAGTGGAACAAGTTTGCTTCAAGCGACGGCTCATGGCCACGGCAAGGAGCCTGCAAAGGAAGCAAGAGCAGCTTAAAGCTGACCAAGATCTGCTAGTGGACAGGTGGACCAAGATCCTGGCCACCGAAAGTTATGGACTCGACCGCCCTAACAAGGGGCATACGCGGCACAACTGACTACCTCAACCCAAGCAGCAGAACCAAAGGCACAGACCCCGACGTCCACACATCACTACGATCCAAGACAGTAAGAAGGATACACGAAGAGGCATCCTCAAGCCTCGATGCAATGGTCATAAACGTCAAGTCAGGGAAGCTGGTGCCAAGTCCAGCAATTCTCAGTCCGGTCAATGGACAAAGAATAGCTCAAGTCTATTCGGCCCAAGCCACACACTCGATCAACCGTGTGAAATTCACGGTACTCCTAGAAGGACGGTGACGGTGTCCTGGACTAGGGAGTACTCAACACATCGTCTCCCGATCAGTTGGATTGGGCCGAGGACCCCCATGGCCGTATACTCATGGGTCAGTCCGGACAGCTGCCGCATACAAGGAAGAATCCACAAGACTTGGCGATCAAGACAATGACTCCTCCCCCACCGGCGTATTCGGCTAGGACTCTTGTTATCCTAGGCCTCTGGTGCATTATATAAACCGGGGCCAGGCTAGTCGACAGACATATACAACAACAATCATACCATAGGCTAGCTTCTAGGGTTTAGCCTCTCTGATCTCGTGGTAGATCAACTCTTGTACTACCCATATCATCAATATTAATGAAGCAGGAGTAGGGTTTTACCTCCATCAAGAGGGCCCGAACCTGGGTAAAAACATCGTGTCCCTTGTCTCCTGTTACCATCCACCTAGACGCACAGTTCGGGACCCCCTACCTGAGATCCGCCAATTTTGACACCGACATTGGTGCTTTCATTGAGAGTTCCGCTGTGTGATCAGCGAAATGATCAATGGCTCGACTGCAGGTCAACTGCGACGTCGGCTTCTTCGTCACCAGCTCGACTGGTCACCTTGGCTTGACCGAGGACTGCGCCCTACCTCCGATCGTCATGTTCGGATGAAGGCCTTCATCAACACCAGCTCCGATCTCTATCAAGATCATGGAGGAGTCATCCATGGTGCTCGGGGGCTCAACGTCAACATTGCCCTCGGGCGACCGTGCTGTTTTTCTGGACAGCAAACTTGTATGTGCCGCCATCGCCTCCTCGAGTGTCGCTTAAATGATTACTTTGGTGGAATTATGCGGGATTAAGTCTACAACAACCCTGCAAAAATTTTGTCGAGTTCCGATGGAGGAATCTCCGGCAATCTCCGATATACCGGAGCCCTGTTGAATCTGGATGAGAATCCGGACGAGTTTAGGGCGTGGTATCCAGCATCTGGCTCGGATGTCCTTTGCAGGATCCAACCGTTGATTTGCTGCGGAATTCCCATATCTACCACCTTCCAAAAATTCAGCTCGATCCGACCGTCCAAACTCCGGGAAACTTCCGATTAGTGCATCACTTTTTGGATCTGTTTTCTGCGCGAGCACGAATCCGACCTGAATTCATCTTTTTTATGAACGGGATCTCGGACATCCTTTATGAAGGAATTTTTCGTATTGGGTGTTGTGTTTTATTCTCAAACACATCCCAGTAGTGTTAAAAGTACTCTTGCAATACAAACTTCACCGTCGCGCCGGTGTCAAACCAACCCGACAACATCACTCCACGGCTGCCGACCTGCATTAGACATGTCGTCGCTTTGTTGAGCCGAGCTCAATTTCTTCGGATCATCATCTCAGCCAGACAAACAATAGTTCAGCATCGCGAAGGATAAATCGTCACCAACATCGCCACCCCACGGATTACACGGAGCAGGCACACCTGCATCGCCACACGGTCACTTCATCAAGCCGGTATCGACCACGTCACGACCTGCATCGCTGGACCGGGGGCTTCATCATCTCTTCATCAACCTACTCCGGAGACTTCGGCGTCCCTGGCCGACCAACTCCGTCACGTTAGCTAGACCGAGGGCTTTGCCTTGTTGAGCCAACCTTTGCCAGCATCACCATGCCGTTGCTTTATCGCCAATCAGGCGATAGGTGTGCGGATCGAGTCCCAATTTTGGGAATCACCTTTCTTCGGATTGCTACAACAAATAAGCCAGGTGCTATTAATCCTAATATTTTTTGCTTGTTAGGGATTCATTTTTTCCAATGAATTATTACTCTGGTTTGTCTGTCATATGTACGCAGGTTTATCAAATGGTGGCCGCATTAACGACGGTCGCATGGTGGTTCGGTCAGTTTCCGTACATAGTCCAGCGAACGCCGTATCCAGAACTCGAACCGACCTGTGAATTCAGGCCTTGCCATGCCTTTACCGCATCATGCCGCCGCCCTGCATCGACATTGACTTTGGCGCCAGGCCATATTTCTTTTATTACTCACTTTGCATAAATTATTTGTTATGTAACGATTTTTTTATTATTATTACTGTTATCTCCGGTTTGCACTATTTTTTGTGCACAGGAAAATGATCCAGCCGGACTATATCCTTTGGCATCACCTCGGCTGGACGGGGGGCTTCGTCAACACTTCATTACCCCATGTCGGGGACTTCGGCATCACCCTGCCATCCTGCATTGACCGTGCTATGTCACCACTTCGGAGTGCCGAGCTCTTTGCTCCGCCACCTCGGGACCAGCTCGGGGATGGAACCTTGTCCCGCATCAAGCTCGGACCGCATCATCAATACCGAACACATTAACCAGCTAAGTTGTCTTCATGCTCAAAGTTTTAAATTTTTAACTTGTGTTCGGCTTGGCCAAGCATTATACTTTTTTGGGAAAAAGTTGCTTGTAAAAATTTCCTTGTCCAAACTTTGTTTGTGACGCGCAAATTCAAATACCCTGTTTACTTGGGGGCTTCCTTCATGAAGCTTTTTCCTCTTGCATATGGTTATACTTGTACGGCTTCGTCCCTTGTTCGTGTATTACGCCACAATATGCACCATATTGACTTAAGTGATTTGCAAGCCAGGTTGCCTGGCTCCTGTGCTTACCCCTACGTTCTCGATTGTTTGCCTAGGGAGTAAAGGGAGCACCTCTGTGATTGTCACGATCGGGTCACCCGAGCCAGACCTCAGACTGGGTGAAGCCGAAAGCTAGCGCTCTTATTGTTTTCAATCATGGTTGGAACACAATGGAACTCATGAGTACAAAAAATCTATTGCACAAGTCTCATAATACCAATGAGCACCGAAGAAAGGTATCAGTGGGGGTACTATTTTCTTCGAAGATGCTTCTTACACTTCGCAGTAATATAGCATAAGTTCCCTGAGCGCGCTTTGTCTGTTACAGCCTTATGGCCTGATTGCATGGTTATTGGAAACACCGTTGATATTCTCGACAGATGGAGTACATAACACTTTTCGGTCCTTGACCGAAGAGGGAGAAGCCGACAGTCGGTTAAGACGCGTTTAAAGTTCGGTTGAACATAGATATGATATAAGTACTTCGGTACATGCAATCATTCTTTTACCCAAGTCACTTGGGGGCTCTTAAATTTATATGAGCCGTTTTATGATAAGTGTTTTTCTTCTTAGTCGTTGCAAAGTTTTTATTATTATTTATCACTCCTTTTTTCGACACAAGTGTGCGGTCACTAGACGGGGAGCCTAATTTCTCTCTCAAAGCCGCTAGAGTTGAGTTTGCTAAACTGGCCTAGTAAGAAGTACTCCGCCTTCTGGATAGGAGGTTGAAGCCGTAGGCTGACCCGCTTGAAGTTTTGAGATATGATGTGTCATGTTAAAGCACGACATAAGCACCTTTTTTTTCTAAAGTCCAATTTTCGGATTGCCACCGAACACTTGATCTAGTTCGGACATTAACCTTTTGAATAAGTTTTTTGGCTTTTCGAGCCCATGGCACTTTTAAACTATTTGTGTGTTTTCAGCACATGTCTCGCAGTGCAATGCCGTACACCTTTAGAGATTCGGCAAAAACATTCTCAGATATTGGTATATATGCATCGGTTTCGAATTGTGTCTTCGGTCAATAGTTGGGTTGCCCGGCTCCTGCGCTTGCCTCCTATGTTCCGTTTTGTTCAGCTAGGTGTGCAAAGGGAGAACCACTGCGATTGTGCTTCCATCTCACATGGTTAAGCACCTCAGTGGAGAAAGCTGAAAACTGACTGTCACAATAAGAGTAATCTGGTCGGCGATCCGATGACGGTGTTAAACGACGGGCCATTCATAACAATGGCCGAAGTGTTTACGGCTTGACCTCGACTATCGCCGAACACTACCGGGGGCTATTAACTGGCCTCCCAAACTAAATCCTCGATATTTTGCTCTTACATTGGAGCTGAGGTTTCATGATCATGCTTAGCATGACAACCCAAAGGAAGGAACCGATAGCGGGACGATTTTCTTTGGAAGACATTTCTTCTGTTAAACAGTAATATAACATGTCTCTCCGCATACCTTTGTTTATAAAACCGTATGGCCAGATTGCCTTGTTTGTTGTAAATCTTTGCCCTCATAAAGGCTTTATAAAGTAGGACAAACACTCCTCGGCTATTGGCCGAGGAGGTGGAAGCCGATGGTCGGTCAACATAGTTTTGTACAATACGGATCCGAGCATTAATGACATAAAGTACTTGGATACATAGAGTCATTACACATAATTTGTGATTTTACTATGGATATCGATCCTTAATTCTGCCTCCCGTGCCCGCATTAAAGCTCGGGGGCTACTGGGCTTCGGGCTTATTATTTACAAATATTAAAGGGGCACATCGATCCCCTGATCTGGTGTTGCCACCCGACCAGTGTCTCGGGGGCTACTGCATTGCCTGTTCTATGCAAAAAAAATTAAGTGCAATATAGTTTCCGAGGAGATTTTGATCCTCAGGTTGGTCGGCCGCACCCAACCTGAATCTCGAGGACTGAGCATGCCGCTTTTTGTGTCCCGAGCTATTCTGCCGAGCTAGGACTTGATCCTCAGACCGATTTTGCAAATCAACCTGAGTGTCAGCGGCTACGGGGATCAGCGGTCTTATGTCATCCTTCATGTGCATCTCGGGTTTTAGACCGATACTCACCTTGAGGGCTACTGGCTATGTATCTCGGCAGAGAATAAATTGCACCAATCAAAAATATTGACAAAAATCGGCCCACATTCGGGGAGGTGCACCACCTCGGAAGCAGTCCGGCATAAAGCTCGGGAGCTAGTGGCTGGCTCCATAGAGGGCATTTCCGGCATTAAGCTCGGCTAAACTCCTTCAAACTTCTTTGAACTAAGGTGATTTACGACACCTCGGATACAGTCCGGCGTTGGAGCTCGGATACATAGTCTGGCGTTGGATCTCGGATACATTCCTGTGTTGGAGCTCGGATACATAGTACGGTGTTGGAGCTTGGATACATTCCGGCGTTAGAGAAGGGAAGCAGTACGACATCGGTGCTCGGTTGCAAGAGATACCTTGAATGCAGTCCGGCATTAGAGCTCGGACGCAAGAGGACACTGCCTCCCAGGAACAACTCCGAACCCGAGGTGTGGCATAAAAATAACAAGGCATTGATAAAGGCCGGAAACTTAAAGGGGCTCCTCGGATACCCGACGTGTAAACTCGTCGAATGCATTTCGGCGATCCTCAAGATAGAAGATGAGAAGATTTGTTGAACCAGTTTTCAAGATCGGCAACCAAAGATGAAGAATAGTTCGGAAGAATCGAGGAGCGTCCCTAACTTGAAGACTGGTTCAGGGGGCTACTGACGGTGTCCTGGACTAGGGGGTACTCAACGCGTCGTCTCCCGATCAGTTGGATTGGGCCGAGGACCCCCATGGCCGTATACTCATGGGCCAGTCCGGACAGCTGCCGCATACAAGGAAGAATCCACAAGGCTTGGCGATCAAGACAATGACTCCTCCCCCACCGGCGTATTCGGCTAGGACTCTTGTTATCCTAGGCCTCTGGTGCATTATATAAACCGTGGCCAGGCTAGTCGATAGATATATACAACAACAATCATACCATAAGCTAGCTTCTAGGGTTTAGCCTCTCTGATCTCGTGGTAGATCAACTCTTGTACTACCCATATCATCAATATTAATCAAGCAGGAGTAGGGCTTTACCTCCATCGAGAGGGCCCGAACCTAGGTAAAAACATCGTGTCCCTTGTCTCCTGTTACCATCCGCCTAGACGCACAGTTCGGGACCCCCTACCCGAGATCCGCCGGTTTTGACACCGACAGACGACAAAGCATACCAATAGAGAATGCCGAATCCTCAAAACAAAATGACTAGTCGTGTGTCAGAAACAATGAGGGGAGGCGTCTAGTCAAAGAGACCCCCCAGAGCATAAAAGTATGGCTGATCGCTCCCAGTCACACTTACCATAGAAATTCAATTGCCGTACCCCTAGACCTAGTAGTCCGGAGGCTCCATAACACACAAAGCCCCCACGGGTACGAAACCACAAATAACATCTTCTAAAGGATGCCAGGTGTAAAGGCCAAGTTTTATGGACCCACCACTCTAACGGTTGTCTTCGGATCACCAAAAAATGCTATGCCAGAATAAATCTTCGGCACCTTCCCACCATGTGGTAATTTACCGTATGCTAACGGGATGAACCACGTTGACTAGATTCCACTTGGTAAATCACTCAGGCCAACACCGTGTGATGCAATCACACCTATGGGCAAGGCCGAACCCCGCCCTTAGAGCGGAAATCATTCAACTGCCGGAGTAGCGAGTCGTGCATGCCTATCAAAATTCCGATATGACAGCCGACTATCCGGACACCAACTGAGGAGTCCGCGCTACTTCACGCTATAACGGCTGGGTTGACCAGGGTCCGATCAGGAACCCTTGGACTAACCATAAGAGGACGTTCAGCTAACTCCAAGTATTTGCCTTTACAAACTAACTTTGACGCAGAACAGGATTGGTGACGTGGAATCGGCTAGGACACACAAGGAGCCCCCCTAAAGAAGGTAGTCCGGGTTCACTTCAAATCCACTCACATCCCCCTCCAGTCCGGCCATCACAGGTTCTGCCAAAAACACCTCTTTTCATAATCATAAATCGTACTCATATGCATAGACATATCATCTTACTACAATGTGTAGACCTAAATAACACTTACCGGCCATCGCTTTTCATTGACACATCATGTTACGCCCGATTATGCCAGGGGCTTCATAGTACGACAATAAAGTCTGACCACCTTCTCGGTCGCTTGGCACCCCGAACTTATAGCACTATATGCATCAGCTCTGAATCATGTCTTGGGTCATTGGTTGGGTTTGCCCGGCTCCCATGTTTTGGTACCTTACGTTCCGCCCCATCGGCTAAAGTAGCGCTGGGAGAACTACTGCGATTGTGTCCTGGTTCTGTCAGACGAGCACCTCAATAGAGAAAGCCGAAAACCGACTATCATGATACAGCGAGAGCTGGTCAGCTATTCGAGAGGTTGTAAAATCCTTAAAGATTCATTCCGCATAACGCCATTATAAATGCAGAGTGCGGTAGATCGGTTTTTCGATCAGGCGCCAATAGAGCCCCTAACGCGGCCTTCCGAACACTAGGGGCTGCGCCGAGCATACTCGAATTCCTATGGCTAAGTGAGAGTGGTAAAGCCCTATAGTCCGATTGCCTGGTTCGTTGTGAGGAACACCTCCTTAAAAGGACCCAGCCATGGGATAAAGAGTGTTCAGGTATGACCCGAATACCTCCGAATTTCTTTCGTGGGGACAGAAGCCGACGACTAGACAACTCTCGGTATTTACATACACTAAACAGCCGCACAGGAAGAACAAGTGTTCAAACAAAACATGCAATAAATCATAACAGTGCCAGTATCCCATATTACAAAGAACGGCACGAATGCCCTTAGGGAAATATAATGTCTTTCGTACACTTATCCGCCGCAAGGCGGGCTCCCTTCAGTACACCTTCATAGTACAATTCGGGCTTACGGTGCTCCTTACCCTTTGGCGGCCCCTCAATCATCAGCTTTTCCGCGTCAAGCTTCCCCCAATGCACTTTCGCACGGGCAAACGCCATACGCGCACCCTATATACAGGCTGATTGCTTAATAGCATCAAGCCGAGGACAAGCACCCACAACCTGCTTCAGGAGTCCGAAGTAACTGCTTGGAATGGGCTCCACGGGCCACAGCCGGACAACCAAGTCCTTCATGCCTAGTTCGGCCGCCTGGTGCAGTTCGACCAGCTGCTTCAGTTGGTCGATAAAGGAAACCGGATAGTTCGGCGCCAAATACTGCAACCAGAAATCCCACTCCGCAGACTTCTTCTCCTCGGTCCGGTAGAATTGGGTGGCATCTGATATGCTGCGAGGAAGATCCGCAAACGCCCCTGGAAAAATAAGAATTCAGCTTGCCGCTTGGAATTCTTCCCATTATGATGTACAAATGGCTAAGAATACAGAAGGCCTTACCAGCTGCAACTCTCCGGGCTTCCTGAATGTCCCGCACAGCACCTCGAGCTTCTTCCTGAGCACCTTCCGTAGCCTCGAGAGCTTGGGCGAGTTCGGATTCTTTCCCTACTAGACTCTGCTCCAAGCCCTCGCTTTTCTTCACAGCCTCCTGGAGCTCTTGCTCAGCTGCGATGACCCCGGCCTTACGTTTTTCACGAAGCACTTGTTCGGCGGCAGCCTTCTCGTTGGCATCAGCCACAGCCTTCCTTAGTGCCTCATATTCGGCAATCTCTCCTAGAGCATACAATACAAATACTTTTCACTAGGCACAATAACTGATTCGTGCCAACTTCAAGACAAATGTTTTCAAACATACCTTGCTTATCTTCCAGTTGCTTCTTCACACGGCCAAGTTCCTCCTCGGCCTGTGCAAGGCTCTGATTCATTCCTGACACTTCCACATTATGAGCAGCCGTCCCCTCTGCAGACGCCTATTTCACATAAAGGGGTATACGTCATTCACACAGGCTCCTGCAATAGCAGAGGACTTGATCCCCTGCCCGGCTGTCTTGCTACAGCCGGACAGTGTATCAGGGGCTACTACTCATATTATGACGATTCCTCAAAGGTTTCTTAGAAAACATACCTCAAAGGCCTTTATAAGGCCAAGGCAGGACTCATTCAGCCCGCTCTCGGCGGACTGAATCTTCTCAACCACCGCACCCATGAGGGTCCGATGCTCATCGACGATAGACGCGCTCTTCAACGCTGTTGATAGACTGCCGGGCAGCTCTGCTCGAATAGAGGATGACGGCGGGGTAGGCAAGCCTCCCACCATCGAAGGTGGTTGTTCGCTCGATCCTAGAACCTTAGAGGTCCCGGGGGCCTTATCCGCTCCCGGGTGTCCGGCTCCAGAGATATGTTCTCCCTGGTCCGGGTCCTGTTGAGACGACACCTCAATGTCGCACCTGGACTTCGGGGAAGGGGCCTTTGGTGGCGTCTCGCTCGCCAAGGCATCTGAGCCTAGCGAATCCTTCGATGAGGACTGTCTGGTGCGAGACCTCGCCGGGCTGTGCAAAATATGGCAACAGTGAAAACTGCTATACCCAAACAACTCCGGACGCATATGAGTGTTCGGATTTCGTATACTTTTCCAAGGGGCTGGGCCCTGGGATCCCACTCCGTGCTGCTATCGGCAGCCATGGTAGATGCCTATGGGAGGGAAATTTTTCCCCTCTTGGGTGATTTGGCCTCCAGGGATGAGGAGGCCGTCCTTTTCTTCCCACCCCCAGAGTGAGGCTAGTCCTCCTCTGCTTCCTCCTCTTCGTCTTAAGAAGAAGGATCGTCGCTGGAGTCTTTGGATTTGGTGTCCGAAGCCTCGCGACGACGGAGGCCACTCCAGGTCTTTTTGGCCTTCTTGGTGGCCTCTTTCTTTGGCGCCTCGTAAGGCGCGGGGACCAGTATCTTCGTCAGAAGAGGTCCGGTCGGTTCCTCCTGTAGCGGAGCCGGACAATGTATCCGCTCCACCTTGTTTATCCATCCCTGGGGTCGTGACAAAGCATGATTAAAATGGCTCCCTTAGGACATGTCGGCCGAAGCATGGATGGACAGAGCATAACAATAACTTACCGGGCATGCAGAATGGGATAATTGATACCGACGATCCTCGGAAGAGCCCGGCCATGACTTGCCGGACTTAAAAAACACCTTTCATATATCCTCGTGGGAGGAATCATAGAGCTCCCGAAGGGTCGGGTGGTCGGTTGGGTCGTATTCCCACAAATTGCAGGCTCGACGCTGGCAAGGGAGAACCAAGCGAACTAGCATCACCTGGACTACGTCGACGAGTTTGACGTCCTTGTCAACCACGCTCTGAACGCGCGTCTAAAGTAGCGATAGCCCATCGGACGAGGACCAATTCGGGCCCTTCTTGGGCCAGGAAGTGAGCCGCAGTGGGGCTCCGGATCTGAACTCCGGGGCTGCAGAACCACTGCTGCTACCACTCCTTGACGGAGTCGTTGAAGGCACCCTTCGGCCAAACGGCCCTGGGCATCTTGCTCACCATGGCGCCGCCGCACTCGGCATGTTCACTACTCACCACCTTGGGCTTCACATTGAAAATCTTCAGCCACAGGCCGAAGTGAGGCGAAATCCGGAGAAAGGCCTCGCACGCGACGATGAACATTGAGATATTGAGGAAAGAATTAGGGGAAAGATTATGAAAATCAATCCCATAGTAATACATGACTCCACGAACAAATGGGTGAAGGGGAAACCCAAGACTGCGGACGAAATGGGGAAGGAACACGACTCTCTCGTGGGGCTCCGGAGTAGGGATGACCTGTCCCGCCGGTGGGAGACGGTGGCTGACTTTCTTGGCCAGGTACCCGGCGTCCCGGAGCCTCTTGATATCCTTCTCCTAGACAGTAGAGGCCATCCATTTGTCGCCTGCTCCAGATTCGGACATCTTTGGAAAAACTCTCTTTGATGGAAAAGGAGAAAGCCTGGGCGTTAGGGCTCGAACAGATGGGAATAGGTTAGCGAAAGGAAAAGGCGTGGGTAAGGAGGAAGAGACCTTACCTCTCTATAGAGACGATAAAAGCTTTTTGCGCCTCCCCACTTGCCTGGTGGAACCCGCTCGTTCCCCACTCGCCTCAGTTAGCGGTGCAGTTGGATTACCCATACCCGTATTGATGAGAATCCCGTAATAAGGGGACACGATCTCTGCTTTGACAAGACGTGTCAAGGAAAGTGCCTCGCAATATGCACTGTGGGTGGTTGTGGGAAAACGGTTCGAGTAATGACCCGACCGTAATGACACGTCGCGTTGTCTAAAAAGTTGTCAGCAGATTGCATTTGTGAAATATCATTCTCTCTACGGTGGCATGTGAAGATCATTTTGTGGATCCGGACACGATTCAAGTGTTCGATAATTACTTTGGAGTA
This sequence comes from Triticum aestivum, assembly GCF_018294505.1. Classification (NCBI taxonomy): domain Eukaryota; kingdom Viridiplantae; phylum Streptophyta; class Magnoliopsida; order Poales; family Poaceae; genus Triticum; species Triticum aestivum. Next base: position 321,020,172 of record NC_057798.1, read on the forward strand.
TTCGGAGAAGGAACCCACCCTGCAATGCCGAAGACAAGACTATGCGCCGGACTCATCGTCATTGAAGCCTGGTTCAGGGGCTACTGAGGGAGTCCTGGATTAGGGGTATCCGGATAGCCGGACTGTGTACATCAACCGGACTATTGAAGCGTGAAGATACAAGACTCAAGACTTCGTCCCGTGTCTGGATGGGACTCTCCTTGGCGTGGGAGGCAAGCTTGGCGATCCGGATATTATGTTTCCTTCCTTGTAACCGACTCCATGTAAACCCTAGCCCTCTACGGTGTCTATATAAACCGGGGAGGTTGGTCCTTAGAAGGCCGATCACAATTATAATCATACCATCATAGGCTAGCTTCTAGGGTTTAGCCTCTACGATCTTGTGGTAGATCTACTCTTGTACTACCCATATCTTCAATATTAATCAAGCAGGAAGTAGGGTTTTAGTTCCATCGAGAGGGCCCGAACTTGGGTAAACATTGTGTCCCTCGCTTCCTGTTACCATCAGCCTAAGACGCACAGATCGGGACCCCCTACCTGAGATCCGCCGGTTTTGACACCGACAACAATGCTCTAATAATGATGATCACCACACTTTTATTGATTACAACACATGAATTACAACTGAAAACTAGAACAAGATATGACTCTATGTGAATGCCTCCGGCGGTGTACCGGGATGGTGCAATGAATCAAGAGTGACATGTATGAAAAATTATACATGGTAGCTTTATGTGACGCCCGGATAATTAGGCTATAGTAATCTCACGTTAATGATGCCATGTCACCACGGTTATTGTTGTTAATTTCGCATTAGTTCGAAACCGTTTCAAATTTGAATTTGAATTAAAGTCAAAAGATAAAAGTTTTCAAACATTAAAACTAAAATGTTCATCATGTGGAAAATATTCATTTGTTAATATTGGTGGTGAACCAACATTTTTAAAAAGTGTTTAAATGCCCTAAACTATCCAAAACTGTGGCAAACAGCCCCAAATTTTACTATTTCTATTTAAACAAAATTTCAAATGAATTCAAATACCTCTCAAACCATTTGTAGTAGTGCCTAAAAATGTAACATCAATTTTGGACCAAGTTCCACATTTTGCAAAAATCATTTGATGGCTTAGTTAAATACAAGCAGTGCATATTAAAAGAAAAAGCAAAGAACAGAAAAGTTTTAGAAAAGGAAAAGAGGTAGAGGAACTGCTACTGCTGCACTGGGCCCTAGTGGCCATAGTGTAGACCCAGCCCACCAGGAGCCATCCTCCTCCTCCCTGTTCACACGGGGTGGTGGCACGCATCTGAACCACCATGGCTGCGGCTGTGGGTGCATGGCGACCATCCCGCGGTTCCCCTTCGCGCATAAGGGCAGCCCCCTGCCCATCTCTCCCTCCCTGGAACCCTAGACCACCCACTCTTCCTCCCGCCCGCTCTCTCTCTTGATTTCGGGGGCGCCCGAAACCTCCAACACCATGTCCGACCCCGTCCACGCGACCACCATCGCCCCCGCGTGCTTGGAGCTTGACCAGGAGCTCCGTTCGCCTCCACTGCATCGTCCACGAGCACGGTCCCGAGCTAGGACGCCTTCAAGCCTCGTCATCGTCTTCTTCCCGTCTGCACCGCCCCGGTTCTCGCCTCAATTCGTCGCCTCCCGAGCTCCCTCGGTCTCCCCGACCACGTCCTCGCCTCCGTGGTGAGCTCTTCCCCTGTATTCCCCTTATACCCCCTCGATTTAGTCGCCGTATGCCGCTGTCACTGCCGCGCCCGAAGTTTTCTGTGCGCGCCCGAACCTAGAGTTAGAATTAATGCTACAACACGTTTGTTAAATATAAACTACTATTCTTTACTCTCCTACATGCTGCAAGATGCTTGGAGCTACTTGAAGATGCTAGTCTTTGATAGGCTAGGTCTTCCCCCCTGTTCTGGCATTCTGCAGTTCAGTCCACATATACAAACCTTCCATTTGATACCAGTCCATACTTAGTATAGATCTGATGCCTGTGAGTACTTTGGATGAGTACTCACGGTTGCTTTGCTACCCCTTTTCCCCCTTCTTTCTTCTTTCCGGTTGATGCAACCATATGGTGGATCCCTGGAGCCAGATGCCATCGCCGATGGATGCTGCTACGTGAAGACCGCCGACGACCAGGAGTAGTTAGGAGGTCCCAGGCAGGAGGCCTTGCCTCTTCGATCGTTGTTGCTTTTGTGCTAGCCTTCTTAAGGCTTCCTTGTTTAACTTATGTCTGTACTCAGATATTGTTGCTTCCGCTGAATCTTCTGTATCGAGCTTGTATTCGAGCCCTCGAGGCCCCTGGCTTGTAATATGAAGCTTGTATTATTTTATTTGTGTCTAGATTTGTGTTGTGATATCTTCCCTTGAGTCCCCGATCTTGATCGTAAACATTTGCGTGTATGATTAGTGTACGATTGAATCGGGGGCGTCACAAGTTGGTATCAAAGCCGACTGCCTGTAGGATCCCCCTTTCCAATTCTTTGGCTGAAGTTGAGTCTAGCATTTGAAAAATGGTTTTACTAACATGGCTGTGTGGCTTACGGGCCCATGTCTCCATTGGGTGGTATTAGGATCTTGTACTTCTCGTCTATACTCTGGGACTCTAATCTCTCTTCTATTCGGGTTAAATGGTTTTGTTAACTCTAACTCTAGGTTCTCGTAAATACTTTCTCCCGGAGAACCCCTCACTCCAGATGATTGCTTGGTGCGCCAGAAGATTCTGAAGATACTGTCCGATATTTTACCGAGACCCTTCTGCCCTTCGTCGTTACAATCCCTACCACCGATAAATCATTATGCGTAACTACCTATGTTGTCGTTCATACCTTCATCCCCAGTTGCTCTTGTTATTATAAGATGTCCTGAAATATTCTTTGATGTTTCGAGAATTCTTTATGCTTATTGCCTTGTAGTTCCTTGCCGCATGAATATCCCTACGTATAATTAGTCGCTCTTATCGAGTACCCATTCATCCCCAGTTATTCTTATGATTCATAAGATACTTTGTAATACAATCCGAGCTTTTGGGGACCTCTGTCGCCTACTGCTCTATAAGGTCTTACATGCCTACACTTTGCTTAATTCCATATGCCTAGCTGTAACCATTGACGTCCTTTCTCATTATTACATTGAGTCTTTTGATTTGATATGTTTGTGAGTAGTCACAATCATCAGTTGTCCCTTATAAATTATCATTCCGGGTCAAACGCCTTCCTGAACATGAGTTAGTTCTCGGCCAATCAGATTGCCATCGGTTGTGCCCTAAGTTTATTCAACTTATCCATTCTTGATCAGAGCATTTGCTTCTGATCCCTTGATTTGGGAATCATAATTCCTTTGCATTTGAACTCTAAATTAGTCAGTTGCTTCTATAATCTGACCTCCTTGCATTCTTTCTTCTTCTGGTTGAGTACCGTTGCTCACATCAGATCCCTCATGGACCACCAGGTCCTTTGTGGATTTTATCTGACAAGGTCCTTAATATTCAATAATCTTGTGAGCCTTTCCTCGGATACACAATGCCTTTGGTAAATGGTATCCCCCTCTCTCGTAAACCATACCCTGCTTCCGGGCTTGAGTTATTTACTCGTGAAGTTTGTGGTATACGTTCCTAAGATGTTCCTATGGGTTGAATCCATGTCTTCCCTAAATCTGTGTGAACTCGGAAACTTCTACGACTCATACTCTACTGGTGTTATGCCAGATAAAATCTCAACACTACGACTTCATCGAAAATGAGAAGTGAATGAAAGGTTATACATTGGAGAAGTGGGAGTCGACCTTGAACTTTGTGTTCATGCCCGTGGACACGATGTAGATCCTGTCATGGAAGCTTCTTCTTATAATAATAATCCTCTTGTGATAAGTTTGTCTTGTATCTATGTTTGCACCTTCACAACCGTGGTTCCAACCATGATTGTTCTTCTTTGATTTCATTTCTTGGACAAGTGGAAGTACTTGTCTTCTGTAGATCATTTCACCCGTCCAACCTCTATTCTGCTATACCTTCGGGTATTATCCTCTGGTATCTCGAGATTATCACGGAACTACATAACTTCTTATGAGTTCTTCATCAACTATTATTTCTCGCTGATTCAAATTCTCCATGGGTTTTGAGTTGTTAGACACTCGAGAACACCGATAACTGATTCAAGTCTACACTTTCCTTTCCATTGTTTTGTTCAACTTTTCTTGTAACCTATCATACCAGAGCAGTGATAATTCCCTGCTTATGTAAACACCTCGGTGTACATTCTCTGTCAGTAAGACCTTGTTACTATTGTTGATGACATTCTGGTAGCCGTCGATGGATGAGAACTTTACCTATTGGTCCGCCTCGTCTTAACGAGCAGGAAAATGGTTCTCTTCATCCCTCGCCCTTGGTACCAACGTTGTACCCAACATAACTGACAGGCTATACTCTGACCTACCTTTCTATCATGACCATGCATATGTTAGCGCCCTTCCTACCTTTAACCCACATGGTGGGTCCATAACCCACAGTTCCACAGGATCGAAACCTGATTCTCCTATACATCTCTGTCTTCCAAAATTGTTCCTCACGCTTGGATCCGTATGTAATTCATGAGCCACCTTCTTGTGATGTATTCTGCTATCAGATGCAATACTTTATTTCGATGCACTGAACCCCTTTCACACTCTGTTTCAGACATCGAACGATTGTCCATCCGCTTGAAGCTTCTTATTGCTCCTCCTTACCTTGCTCTCGATGACTTTCTTGAATTTCAACTCGAGAGATGCCTCTATGCCACGTCGTGAGATAGCCCCCAGGTACCTATCTTGTGTTGAGACCCGTCCTTTTCGAGTCTTTCCCCCTACTACACCCCTTAAATCTCGGGGCGAGATTTCTTGTAGTGGAGGAGAATTGTGACGCCCGGATAATTAGGCTACAGTAATCTCACGTTAATGATGCCACGTCACCACGGTTATTGTAGTTAATTTCGCGTTAGTTCGAAACCGATTCAAATTTGAATTTGAATTAAAGTCAAAAGATAAAAGTTTTCAAACATTAAAACTAAAATGTTCATCATGTGGAAAATATTCATTTGTTAATATTGGTGCTGAACCAATATTTTTAAAATGTGTTTAAATGCCCTAAACTATCCAAAACTGTGGCAAACAGCCCCAAATTTTACCATTTCTATTTAAACAAAATTTCAAATGAATTCAAATACCTCTCAAACCATTTGTAGTAGTGCCTAAAAATGTAACATCAATTTTGGACCAAGTTCCACATTTTGCAAAAATCATTTGATGGCTTAGTTAAATACAAGCAGTGCATATTAAAAGAAAAAGCAAAGAACAGAAAAGTTTAAAAAAGGAAAAGAGGTAGAGGAACTGCTACTGCTGCACTGGGCCCTAGTGGCCATAGTGCAGACCCAGCCCACCAGGAGCCAGCCTCCTCCTCCCTGTTCATAGGGGGTGGTGGAACGCATCCGAACCACCATGGCTGCGGTTGTGGGTGCGTGGCGACCATCCTGCGGTTCTCCGTCACGCATAAGGGCAGCCCCCTGCCCATCTCTCCCTCCCTGGAACCCTAGACCACCCACTCTTCCTCTCGCTCGCTCTCTCTCTTGATATCGGCGGCGCCCGAAACCTCCGACGCCATGGCCGACCCCGTCCACGTGATCACTGTCGCCCCCGCGTGCTTGGAGCTTGACCAGGAGCTCCGTTCGCCTCCACTGCATCGTCCACGAGCACGGTCCTGAGCTAGGACGCCTTCAACCCTCGTCATCGTCTTCTTTTTCCCGTTTGCATCCCAAGCTCCCTCGGCCTCCTCGACCACGTCCACAACTTCGTGGTGAGCTCCTCCCCTGTATCCCCCTTATCCCCCCTCGATTTGGTCGGCGTATGCTGTTGTCACTGCCACGCCCGAAGTTTTCTGTGCGTGCGCGCTCATCGTGCTCCGCCGAGTCCCGACCGCCCCGGGGGCATTCCCTCGCCGCGCCCCACGTGCGCTTGCTGCGCTCGTGCCGCCCGCTGCTCCTAGCCGCCCCTCGGGCGCCTTCCCCCACGCGTTGCTGCCGCTGCCGTCCACTGCTCTAGCGCTCGCCTGCTGCTGCTTTTCCTTGTGCTGCTACTGCTGCTGCTACTGCTCTAGCCCGACACCTCACATCACATCACGCCCCTTTAGTTGCTCGACTCTGCAGAGCTACTATCGAGTGTCGAGGGTGATCCCTCATAATGCACTCCTGATGATAATTCTGTAGTGTAGCTATTCGGTCGTGGTCATCGAGGGTGATTTCCTCTTTCACCATTCCCGATACGGCTCTGTCGTTCAACACCTCAAGTGTGAACCTCGAGGGTGGTCCCTCTTACGTTCACCTTGATGATTACATTGAGTGGAATTCACCGGGGGTGATTCCTTGGGTTTTCCCCTTGATGTTTGGACACACGGTTACCTTGACTTTACTTGAGACCTTTGGGAAAGTCGGGCGGGACCGGAGAGCACCCGCAAGATGGTTACGAGGCATGGTCGGGCCGGCAGGCCGCCCCCGAGTGGGCTGTGCTAGCCCTTGCCGTATTTCCTCGAGATGGCGCGATGGGGTCACCTTATCACGAGTCACTGCTCGTCTCCGCAAGCTAATAATACACTACGGTTTGGGTATTTGTTCTGAGTCGACCTTTGGCCTTTACGCACCAAACACCACGCGAGAATAGTTATGGGCCTCGACGTCGTGGTATCAGTCGAAGCTTTGTCAGACGCCCAGTTTAGCATTGCGGCACGGCCTGGTCGGCGCCCTAGTGGAGGTGGCTTGGATCGCCCTACGCGCAACGATCCGGAGTGAAAAGGGCGATGGGCCCAGACCCCGGAGTGCTTAGGATGTAGACCAGCGGGGACCTCTCTGCTGAGCCTAGGTAGGGCTGCGACATGTTGATCTTCCGAGGCCGGGCATTGACTCAGAAAAGTGTGTCCGGCCAGAGTGATCGACCGTGTTGGAAAACGTGGTGCACTCCTGCAGGGAAGATTATCTATTAATAGCCGTGTCCACGGTAACGAACGTTCAGACTTATATCCTGATCTTATACAACTACAAATGGATACTTGAGATATGTGGCTCCGGGATTGCTTTCTCGTAGGGAGTCGAGGAAGGATCTCTGGGCATTAATGCTACAACATGTTTGTTAAATATAAACTACTATTCTTTACTCTCCTACATGATGCAAGATGCTTGGAGCTGCTTGAAGATGCTAGTCTTCCATAGGCTAGGTCTTCCCCCTGTTCTGGCATTCTGCAGTTCAGTCCACATATACAAACCTTCCATTTGATACCAGTGCATACTTAGTATAGATCTTATGCTTGCGAGTACTTTGGATGAGTACTCACGGTTGCTTTGCTACCCCTTTTCCCCCTTCTTTCTTCTTTTCGGTTGATGCAACCAGATGGTGGATCCCTGGAGCCAGATGCCACCGCGGATGGATGCTACTACGTGAAGACTGCCGACGACCAGGAGTAGTTAGGAGGTCCCAGGCAGGAGGCCTTGCCTCTTTGATCGTTGTTGCTTTTGTGCTAGCCTTCTTAAGGCATCCTTGTTTAACTTATGTTTGTACTCAGATATTGTTGCTTCCACTGAATCTTGTGTATCGAGCTTGTATTCGAGCCCTCAAGGCCCCTGGCTTGTAATATGAAGCTTGTATTATTTTATTTGTGTCTAGAGTTGTGTTGTGATATCTTCCCGTGAGTCCCTGATCTTGATCGTACACATTTGCGTGTATGATTAGTGTACGATTGAATCGGGGGCATCACACTTTGCCACAAATACGATGTCAACTACATGATCATGCCATGGAAATATGAGAAAAGTAATGCGTGTCATGATGATAAACGGAACGGTGGAAAGTTGCATGGCAATATATCTCGGAATGGCTATGGAAATGCCATAATAGGTAGGTATGGTGGCTGTGTTGAGGAAGATATAAGGAGGTTTATGTGTGATAGAGCGTATCATATCACGTGGTTTGGATGCACCGATGAAGTTTGCACCAACTCTCAAGGTGAGAAAGGGCAATGCACGGTACCGAAGAGGCTAGCAATGATGGAAAGGTAAAAGTGCGTATAATCCGTGTACTCAACATTAGTCAAAAGAACTCATATACTTATTGCAAAAATTAGGAAGTCATCAAAAACCAAGCACTACGCGCATGCTCCTAGAGGGATAGATTGGTAGGAATAGACCGTCGCTCGTCCCCGACCGCCACTCATAAGGATGCACAATCCAAGGACACTTCATGTTTCAAATTTGTTACACAACTTTAACCATACGTGCATGCTACGGGACTTGCGAACTTCAACAAAAGCATTCTTTAAATTCATAATCACCCAACTAGCATGACTTTAATATCACTACCTCCATATCTCAAAACAATTATCAAGTATCAAATTGATCATAGCATCCAATTCACTTCCTATGATAGTTTTTATTATACCCAACTTGGATGCCTACCATTCTAGGACCAATTTTATAACCATAGCAAATACCATGCTGTTCTAAAAGACTCTCAAAATAATATAAGTGAAGCATGAGAGACTAGCAATTTCTACAAAATTAAGCCACCGCCGTGCTCTAAAAGATATAAGTGAAGCACTAGAGCAAAAACTATCTAGCTCAAAAGATATAAGTGAAGCACATAGAGTATTCTAATAAATTTTAATCAAGTAAGCTTCTCCCAAAAGGTGTGTACAGCAAGGATGATTGTGGAAAACTAAAAAGCAAAAACTAATTTCATACACGACGCTCCAAACAAAACACATAACATGTGGCGAATAAAAATATAGCTCCAAATAAAGTTACCAATGAACGAAGACGTAAGAGGGGATGCCTTCCGGGGGCATCCCCAAGCATAGGCTTTTGTCTACTCTTGAATATCTTGGGGTGCCATGGGCATCCCCAAGCTTAGGCTTTTGCCACTCCTTATTCCACAGTCCATCAAATCTTTACCCAAAACTTGAAAACTTCACAACACAAAACTCAACAGGAAATCTCATAAGCTCCGTTAGTGAAAGAAAACAAAACCACCACATAAGGTACTATAATGAACTCATTATTTATTTATATTGGTGTTAAACCTACTGTATTTCAAGTTATCTATGGTTCATACCACTTAATACTAGCCATAGATGCATTAAAATAAGCAAGCAACACATGAAAAACAGAATCTGTCAAAAACAGAACAGTCTGTAGTAATATATAACTAATGCAAACTTATGGAACTCTAAAACTCCTACCAAAATATGAATTCCTGGAAAAAAATTCTATTGATCTACAGAAAAAAGAATCAACGCAAAAGCACGTTTCTGTGATTTAACAAAACTAATTTCATGCACGCAAAGTTTCTGTTTTTCAGCAGAATCAAATTAACTATCACCGTAGGTTATCCTATAGGTTCTACTTGGCACAAACACTAATTAAAACATAAAAACACATCTAAACAGAAGGTAGATGCAAAATTTTATTACTAAAAAGAAACAAAAATAAAAAACACAAATAAAATTGGGTTGCCTCCCAACTAGCGCTATCGTTTAACGCCCGTAGCTAGGCATTGATAATTTTAATGATGCTCACATGAAAGACAAGAATTGAAGCGCAAAGAGAACATCATGAAACACGTGATAAACACATATAAGTCTAACATACTTTCTATGCATAGGCATATTATAAGCAAACAAAATTGCAAGACAAGCAAAAACTAGCATATGCAAGGAAGAAGAAAGAGACGATAGCCATCTCAACATGACGAGAGGTAATTTAGTAACATGAAAATTTCTACAACCATATTTTCCTCTCTCATAATAATTACATGTAGGATCATAAGCAAATTCAACAATATATCTATCACAAAAAATATTCTCAACACGATCCACATGCATGCAAAGTTGACACTCTTTCAAAATAGTGGGCTTAACATTAACTAAAGTCATGACCTCTCCAAACCCACTTTTATCAAAAACTTCATAAGACTGAACATTCTCCAAATATGTGGGATATAAAGTTGACACTCTTCTAAACCCACTTTAGATATTATTGCAAATATTATTATCAATCTCATATTCATCATGGGGCCTAAATAAATTTTCAAGATCATAGGAAGAATCATCCCAATCATGTTCATTGCAACAAGTAGTAGACATAGCAAACCTAGCATCCCCAAGCTTAGGTTTTTGCATATTATTAGCACAATTTACGTCAAGAGAATTTATAGTAAAATCATTGCAATCATGCTTTCTATTCAAAGATCTGTCATGAATCTCTTCATAAAGTACTTCATCACAATTTTCAGATTCACGAATTTCAAGAAAAACCTCATAAAGATAATCTAGTGCACTCAACTCACTAGCAATAGGTTCATCATAATTGGATCTCTTAAAGAGATTAGCAAGTGGATGAGGATCCATAAAATTTTAGCAAGCAAAGATGCAAGCAAAAAGAAGGCACATGGAGACACAAGCAAACAAAAAGGCAAACAAAAGAGAGAGGAGAAGATTGGGAAAGGGAGGGCGAATAAAACGACAAGGGTGAAGTGGGGGAGAGGAACACGAGAGGCAAATGGCAAATAATGTAAATGCGAGGGAGATGCGTTTGTGATGGGTACTTGGTATGTCTTGACATGAGCGAAGACCTCCCCGGCAAAGGCGCCAGAAATCCTTATTGCTACGTCTTGAGCTTGCGTTGGTTTTCCTTGAAGAGGAAAGGGTGATGCAGCAATAGTAGCGTAAGTATTTCCCTCAGTTTTTGAGAACCAAGGTATCAATCCAGTAGGAGGCTCCTCAAAAGTCCCACACACCTACACAAACAAACAAAGAACTCGCAACCAACGCAATAAAGGGGTTGTCAATCCCTTCACGGCCACTTGCGAAAGTGAGATCTGATAGAGATAGTATGATAAGATAAATATATTTTTGGTATTTTATAATATAGATTGGAAAAGTAAAGATGCAAATAAAAGTAGATTGAAAGCTTATAAGATAAAAGATAGACCCGGGGGCCATAGGTTTCACTAGTGGCTTCTCTCAAGATAGCATAAGTATTACGGTGGGTGAACAAATTACTGTCGAGCAATTGATAGAAAAGTGAATAATTATGAGATTATCTAGGCATGATCATGTATATAGGCATCACGTCCGTGACAAGTAGACCAACTCCTGCCTGCATCTACTACTATTACTCCACACATCGACCGCTATCCAGCATGCATCTAGAGTATTAAGTTCATAAGAACAGAGTAACGCATTAAGAAAGATGACATGGTGTAGAGGGATAAACTCATGCAATATGATATAAACCCCATCTTTTTATCCTCGATGGCAACAATACAATACGTGCCTTGCAACCCGTGTTGTCACTGGGTAAGGACACCGCAAGATTGATCCCAAAGCTAAGCACTTCTCCCATGGCAAGAAAGATCAATCTAGTAGGCCAAACCAAACTGATAATTCGAAGAGACTTGCAAAGATAACTCAATCATACATAAAAGAATTCAGAGGAGATTCAAATATTTTTCATAGATAAACTTGATCATAAACCCACAATTCATCGGATCTCGACAAACACACTGCAAAAAGAGTTACATCGAATAGATCTCCACAAGAGAGGGGGAGAACATGGTATTGAGATCCAAACAGAGAGAAGAAGCCATCTAGCTAATAACTATGGACCCGAAGGTTTGTGGTAAACTACTCACAACTCATCGGAGGGGCTATGGTGTTGATGTAGAAGCCCTCCATGGTCGATTCCGCCTCCGGTGGAGCATCGGCGAAGGCTCCAAGATGGGATCTCGCGGATACAGAAGGTTACAGAGGTGGAAATTGTTTTTCGTTGGCTCCCTGGATGTTTTCAGGGTATGTGGGTATATATAGGAGGAAGAAGTAGGTCGGTGGCCGCCCGAGGGGCCCACGAGACAAGGGGCGCTCCCTATAGGGGTGGGCGCGGCCTCCACCCTTGTGGCCGCCTCGATCGCTTCTTGACTTGCACTCCAAGTCCTCTGGATCACGTTCGTTCCAAAAATCACGCTCCTGAAGGTTTCATTCCGTTTGGACTCTGTTTGATATTACTTTTCTTTGAAATACTGAAATAGGCAAAAAAACAGCAATACGGGCTGGGCCTCCGGTTAGTAGGTTAGTCCCAAAAATGATATAAACGTGTAAAATAAAGCCCATAAACATCCAAAAGGGGTAATGTAATAGCATGGAACAATAAAAAATTATAGATACGTTGGAGACGTATCAACTGTCTAAATCCGTTGAGACGACACCGTATGAACTGTGGTTTGGCAATAAATCTAAGCTATCATTTCTTAAAGCTTGGGGTTGCGACACTTATGTCAAAAGGATTCAGCCTGATAAGCTCGAACCCAAATCAGAGAAGTGTGTCTTCATAGGATACCCTAAGGAAACAATTGGGTACACATTCTACCACAGATCCAAAGGCAAGATCTTTGTTGCCAAGAATGGAACCTTTCTAGAGAAGGGTTTTCTCTCGAAAGAAGTGAGTGGGAGTAAAGTAGACTTGATGAGCTAATTGTACCTTCTCTCAATTTGGAAAGTAGCTCATCCAAGAAATCCATTCCCGTGATGCCTACAACAACTAGAGAGGAAACTAATGATGATCATCATGAAACTTCAGATCAAGTTACTACCGAACCTCGTAGGTCAACCAGAACACGATCGACACCAGAGTCGTACGGTAATCTTGTTCTAGAAGTCATGTTACTAGATCAGGGTGAACCTACAAACTATGAAGAAGCTATGATGAGCCCAGATTCCGATAAATGGCTTGAGGCCATGAAATCTGAGATAGGATCCATGTTTGAGAACAAAGCGTGGACTTTGGTGGATTTGCCCGATGATCGGCGACCCATAGAGAATAAATGGATCTTCAAGAAGAAGACTGACACTGATGGTAATGTTACTATCTACAAAGCTCGACTTGTTGCAAAAGGTTTTTTGACAAGTTCAAGGGGTTGACTACAATGAGACTTTTGCAACCGTAGTGATGCTTAAGTCCGTCCGAATCATGTTAGCAATTGCCACATTTTATGAAATCTGGCAAATGGATGTCAAAACTGCATTCCTTAAATGGATATTTCTTAAAGAAGAGTTGTATATGATGCAAGCAGAAGGATTTTGTCAATCCTAAAGCTTCTAACAAATTGTGCAAGCTCCAGCAATCCATCTATGGACTGGTGCAAGCATCTCGGAGTTGAAATATATGCTTTGATGAGGTGATCAAAGCATTTGGTTTTATACAGACTTTCGGAGAAGCCTGTGTTTACAAGAAAGTGAGTGGGAGCTCTATAGCATTTCTAATATTATATGTGGATGACATATTGTTGATTGGAAATGATACAGAATTTCTGGATAGCATAAAAGGATACTTGAATAAGTATTTTTCAATAAAAGACCTTGTTAAAGCTACTTTGTATTGGGCATCAAGATCTATAGAGATAGATCGAGACGCTTAATAGGACTTCCACAAAGCACACACCTTTACAAAGATTTTGAAGGAGTTAAAAATGGATCAGTCAAAGAAGGAGTTCTAGCATGTATTAGAAAGTGTGAAGTTTAGTAAGAATCAAAGCCCGACCATGGCAGAAGATAGAGAAAGAATGAAAGTCATTCCCTATGCCTCAGCCATAGGTTCTATAAAGTATGTCATGCTATGTACCAGACATGTTATGTGACTTGCCATGAGTTTTGGCAAGGGGGTACAATAGTGATCCAGGAGTAGATCACTGGACAACGGTCAAAATTATCCTTAGTTACCTAAGAGGACTAAGGAAATGTTTCTCGGTTATGGAGGTGATAAAGAGTTTGTCATAAAGAGTTATGTCGATGCAAGCTTTGACACTAATCTAGATGACTCTAGGTCTCAATCTAGATTCGTATTGAACGTGGGAGCAATTAGCTAGAGTAGCTCCATGCAGAGCATTGTAGACATAGAAATTTGCAAAATACATACGGTTCTGAATGTGGCAGGCTCGTTAACTAAATTTCTCTCACAAGCAAAACATGATCACACCTTAGTACTCTTTGGGTGTTAATCACATAGCAATGTGAACTAGATTATTTACTCTAGTAAACCCTTTGTGTGTTAGTCACATGATGATGTGAACTATGGGTGTTAATCACATAAAGATGTGAACTATTGGTGTTAAATCACATAAAGATGTGAACTAGATTATTGACACTTGTGCAAGTGGGAGACTGAAGGGAATATGCCCTAGAGGCAATAATAAAGTTGTTGTTTTATATTTCCTTATTTCATGATAAATGTTTATTATTCATGCTAGAATTGTATTAACCGAAAACTTGATACATGTGTGGATACATAGACAAAACACCATGTCCCTAGTAAGCCTCTACTAGACTACCTCGTCAATCAAAGATGGTTAAGTTTCCTAACCATAGACATGTGTTGTCATTTGATGAACGAGATCACATCATTAGGAGAATGATGTGATGGACAAGACCCATTCGTTAGCATAGCATATTGATCATTAAGTTCTATTCCTATTGCTTTCTTCATATCAAATACATATTCCTATGACTATGAGATTATGAAACTCCCGGATACCTAAGGAATGCCTTGTGTGTATCAAATGTCACAATGTAACTAGGTGATTATAAAGATGCTCTACAGATATCTCCAAAGGTGTTTGTTGGGTTGGCATAGATCGAGATTAGTATTTGTCACTCCGAGTATCATAGAGGTATCTCTAGGCCCTCTCGGTAATGCACATCATAAGAAGCCTTGCAAGCGAAGTGAATAATGGGTTAGTTGCAGATGATGCATTACGGAACGAGTAAACAGACTTGTCGGTAACAATATTGAACTAGGTATGAAGATATCGACGATTGAATCTTCACGCATATTGCCGGTAACAAACTACCCGCCTTGAGTGTTGCAAAAATCGGCGGTTCCATCGCACTTTTCCTTATTATAATACACGCATATTTTTATTGGACCGTGTGCGATCTTGGGTACTCCCGCCCCTCACCAATTCCTTTACCCAAATTTTAGTAGCTGTCGTACTTGAACCATCGCCCCCACTCCTCCAACACCGACCTTATAGTAAAACTGTAGTAGCCGAGTCATTTGAACAGTCACCATCCCTCGTCCACCACCATCTCCACCCACCGTTAGTAAAAAAAATCAGTAGTTGCGTCATATCCTCAAACACCACCCCCTTCCATAGTCCTCCCGGCCCCCTTCCCCCTCGAATCCTTGCTCGCCGCCAGCCTCTACCGGTCTGCCCATTCCTCCTAGCTTAGATAATAAAGTATGGGTTACCCAGCGATTCCCATATCCTCGCCCCACTCACCTGACTTTATAAATGAGGCATGCGGTGTCCCTCCCTGCCAGATCCACATCTCCTGCTCTAGAATGTCACAGCCTAAGATCGACCACGTATCTCAGGGAGCCTGACGAGCGTTCGGCCAAGAAGAGGTTTATTATGGCCTCTCCAGCGAACTTTGGCGAGGTGGTCGCCGTTGGCCCCGGCCTGTCGATCCCAGAGCAACACCTCATTGCGTAAGCTGGCAAATACATTGACTATGTTGCCATGTCGAAGGCTTCATGTCAGTGGGCTAGCGTATTATTGTATCGCGGGAAAGCTGGCTACGACATCAGGCTCATCGACAACGACGGCTTCACGCGGGCCATGTCACAGGTTAAGTGGTCCATCCCCAACCCCTCTGTTTCAACCAACGTCGATCACTTTGACGGCCCTGCCGCTGATCTCCTCCGCCACGCGGACAAGGATTTGCGATCCTTGTACGCCATCGAACCCATTTTGTCATTTCCAAAGGACATGTTCTACAACGGCAGCTTGGGATCCTCAATTGCCAAGTCAGATCTCATCGACCACGATCACGAGGAGGGCACCCACAAAGGTTCTTCCAAGGTGAAACAACCCATCTATGACATCAGAGAGTGCACCATGGGTATGTGCTCTTCCAATTGGAAGGATCCTGTCCATGACATGTGAGGCAACATCCGATCAGCAAATCTTACCTTTTCTAGCTTGCCAACCCTTTGTTGTAGTAGCTTTTGCCATGCGGTGTTTTAACTATGTCATGTTTAATTATTCAGTTATCAAAAATGTAAGGTTCAATAGGGCTATGTGATGTTTAAGTATGAATTGTCAACTTTAGTTTCACAAATGGCTATATTTGCTGTTTTATAGTGAGTAGATGCCTCGTTTATCTGTATTTGGTTGTTAGGTTGGTTGAAGTGAGCATTTGTCCAGTTATCGCGCAGATGCCTTGTTTATCTGTATTTGGTTGTTAGGTTGGTTGAAGTGAGGATTTGTCCAGTTATCAAGCAGATGCCTTGTTTATCTGTATTTGGTTGTTAGGTTGGTTGCAGTGAGCATTTGTACAGTTTTCAAGCAGATGCCTTGTTTGTCTGTATTTGTTGTTAGGTTGGTTGCAGTGAGCATTTGTCGAGTTTTCAAGCATATGCTATGTTTATCTGTATTCGCTTGTTAGGTTGGTTGAAGTGAGACTCTGTCCAGTTTTCAATGGCTATATTTGGTTGTTATACTGATCATTTATGCCTTGTTTATTTCAGTCATTCACAATGTGATGTTCATTATGTGCAAGTCGGAACTGTGCCGCTCCATTGCATCAATACCAGTTTGAATGGCTATATTTGGTTCCAGTTATGCCTGGTGTAGTTAACACATGCCCTTTATTTTAATTTTACACATTTATGTTGTGTGATATTTAGGCATGACCTACGTTCTATTGATTTTCAACAATACCAGTTTGAATTGCAATATTTGATGGTTGTTAAACCTGTTGTAGGCAACATTCCCTTCCATTTTATATCTGCTTTAACAACATGCTGAAACCAACACATTCAAGCTATCATTTGGACATGATGTTGTTTATCTTTGCTATATTTGTTTGATGTTAAGGTTGTTGTACTTATCATGCCTTTCCACTACTTATGCAGGACAACAATGGGAGTGGCCACCATTTTTCGTCGAGGTTAGTTTCATCCCTCGTCTTGTACTCCCCCCAGCGTTCCATAATGTAGGTTGTATAGATCCAAGCCTGGACACTTGTTAGCTTCTAGTATTGACTTGTTGCTTGTAGGTACATATGCCATTGGCAAGGATCCACGCATCGACCCTTTTTGTGTATGGGGCAATGAGATATTCATGAACAAGCATCAAGTGAGGAAACTGATAAGGATTATTAGCAGAAAGATATGAACGGTGGCAAGAAAATTATTTGTTTACACTCTATCCAACACAACAGTGAGCTATAGGATGGTAACTATAAACTCTACAGCCTTCTCTTTTTACTGCCCATAATGAGTTGTTAGAAAACAATGGCTGAATCTTCTTCATTCGCAGTGGTTTCCGAAGCAGTTTACTCAAGATTACCTTGCAAAGTACATGATTGGTGGACACGCAATGAAGGTTAAAGTATTTCATCCAGACTACAATTACCATCAAGAAGTCCTAATAAAGACCGTGAAGGATGGACGGGCAGCCATCACAAGGAGTTGACCTACAGTCATGCGCACATTACGCATGGAGGAGGGCACAATATGGGCATTCCGCTTCACCTCTCCAGCAACCAGAATGTCTTTCGCCTCTCTCTTTATAGTCTTTAGTACAATTGTGGTTCATCATTCTTTACTTGGTGCTTTTGTAGTTCTTCAGTATATGTACCTATGCATAAAATTATGCATTCGTGGTTGAACCTATATTTGTAATAAACATGGTTCAATATAAAATAAGTGATTTCCTACTTCCAAATTCAAAATCTGTGAATTTTAAATGCAGGGATTAATTAGGGATAGATTAGGGATTACACTACACACGGTTTGCGAAAGTGAAACGTCTGCGATAGACATGGAGATCAGACCCATTTGTCGCATCCACTACGTGTGCGATCAATCTCTACTGCACACACGACCAGACAAGAAAAAACATGTGTGATTATCAACAACATCGCACACAGTTCCTTCTTATTAAATGTTTGTGAAACTCATGTTATCACATACTCTTGGCAATTATGAACTGTTTATGATGTTGTGCGCATCGCAAACATTTGGTCTTAGAAGAACACGTGCAATAGGTCTTCATCCGGCGCGGGTACGACGGATGTATCATGTGGGATGTATTCAAGCTTCGCATACAGTTTTATAGGGACAACTGTATGTGCTCTTACATAGAATCGCATACAGTCAAGGAAAATTAAATGTGTGTGATTGTCTGCTTATCGTACACGTTCTATAACCATGAACTGTTTGTGATGGATCACGCATCATAAATGTAGCACCATAGAATACAGACTGCGATGGCAACACGAGCACAAACGAGTTGCAAGGATTAAGCGTTTTGGATATTTGAGATATCAAAAAAAGTTTTATAGGCACAATTGTATGCATCAAGGCTCCCTATCCCCGACAATTTCTGGGTCGTGGGAAGGATCCCCCTATCACAGTCACTCACTTGGCGATGGTTCAAAATGGCATTGCGGAAAGGGGTTAAAAATCGTTTGTATATCACCTCGTTGTACCAGTGAATGTGACAAATCTAGTGTCTCCATGGTTGGCTACATATCATTCGAGCATTATTGTCTTCAATCGAATGTCATGAGAACTGAGAAAATCCTGGTGCTTACGAATCCACCGATTGGTTATAACTTTCTTACCCTGTCATGTTGCCTAAATAGATGTAAAGATTGAAAACAGTTAAGGTCTAAAAAAAGAGTGTCGAAAGAGCAACAACTGAACAGTTAATTCTAGTACACTATATGTAGGCTTCCAATGTGCGTGAAATTATTACCTTTATATACAACTTCTCCAGACATGGAAAGCATTGTAGCAAGCCAATAATCTTGTTCAGATCAAAACTATTCATATGGATATATAAGATCTTGATCGAATCCAGCTCCATCGATAGGCTATCCATGGACAAACCCTTCATTGAGCATAGAACATAATATTAGTACAAACAGTGTACTCCAAGATGATATATACCTTATGCGTAGAAATTTAAAATGCAACTTATGATTACAAGTGTAGATGATAATATATAATACCTGAAGAACTATGGAGCCAAACACCATCTTGAAATGAGCATAGAGATCATGTATTACACCCAAGGTCTCTAGTTTAGGCACAGAGATGACAGTTATTTCTGATGGTGAATAAGGAGAATCAAGGATCAACCTTTGAAGTGACAGGGCATCTTCGATGATGAGCTGCTTTCCCTCAAAAGAAATTCCAATTCTTACAAGGTTAGGCAACTTTATTTGGAGACAACCGATTCTAACTGTGAAAACAAGCACCAAGCACTCCAGGGCAGGGTAACTGGAGTGGATGATGATGTGCAATGAGGCCTCTGACATAGGAACCCGCACAAGTGAAAGTTTTTTGACAAATGGGAGTCGAAGGTTTAGTACCAGATTTTCTGGTAGGTAACAAAGCGCAAAGATGGCAGTTTGAAGAGAGGAGGAAAACCGCGAGATGGATATCGGTGCTGAGGGCACAAGTACATGGCGTTCAGTATGTGGTATGTGATTTCTGGGGGAATAGTAGAACTCAAGCAGTTGTAGTTCTGTGAATTCAGGGGATTTCAGCCAGGCGTCCCCCGTGCAGAGCATGCTCAGGTAGCATGCCAGGATGAAGAGGCCTTGAACTGAGCCCTGATGGTTGGAGATGATAGCTCTGAGAGTTCAAAATCATTAAATAGAGGTAGCTTAGGACAATCGAGATTAAGGGGCATGACACGCCATAGAGGGCGGCACCGTGTTGAGAGGACTTGGGTGTGGCAGCAATCCTTGGTGAGGAGAAGCAATATTATCTCCCCAAGGCTGGTGTCTGGTAGATTGCTAATGCGGTGTCACATCCTAGTTAGCCATGCATTAGAGTGTTGCATCATGTTTACTCTTTCATCAGAAACTTGAAATGGGGATCTGTGAAACCCTCAGAATCTTTTTGAAAATGATCCAAATAAAAATTTCTCCAAAAAGGTCCAAGAAAATGCTCATGTTGCTCTCTGAAAATATTGGACAGAGATAAAAATCAAACCAATATTTTTAAGAGCTCACAGGTATTTATTTTGGGCATTTGGAATTAATGCATAATTATTTGCATTGGAAATATATTATTTATATATATTAATATATGTCCAAATATTATGCCATTTATAAAGGAGCTCTGGAATAATATATATAGCTCCTGCAAAAATTGGCATAAGTTAAATAAATGATTTAATATATTTTTTAAATCAAAACAAATGTCAGAAATTAGAAAACAGAAAATAATTAACAGGAGGAGCTTACCTGGGCTCCTCCACTGTGCGGCCCAGCCAGCTGGCCGGCCCAGCCAGCAGCCGGCCCAGCCCATCTCCCTCCTCTGTCGTCTTCGTCCCGACAGAGGGAGGGGAGTGTGGCCGGCGCGCGCGCGCGCCACCGCGCCACGCCACCTCTCTCCCTGCCTGCCTGCCCTCCCCTCCTCGCCTCGATGCCCTGGACGACGCCACGCCTCCCCCCTGCTCTCTCTCACTCTCCCCCGGCCCTTCCTTCCTCTCCCTCGCTCTCTCTCTCACACGGCCGAACACCACCGTCGCCGCCGTTCGCCATAGCAGCCATCTCCGGCCACCCCTCGCTCCCCCGACTAGCTCAGAAGCTCCGCCACGACCCCCTCTTCCTCCCCACCGCTCCACAGCTCCCCGGAAGCCCTGCATCGCCGCCACGTCGCCGTTCCCCTCTTCGGGCTCCGACCATCATCGCCGTCGAATTCGTCGTCTCCAGCGCGTCCCCGAGCCCTCTAACCATCCCTGCAGCTCCGCGGTGAGCCCCCGGATCGTTTCCCCCTTCTCCCCTGGTCTCTCCCGACCTCTAGGCCCTAGCCCCACCTTGGCCGAGAGCTCCACGCTGCCGGCGATGTCGCCGTCGTGGCCACGGTCACCGTAGCACCCAACCGAGCACACTATCGTGCTCCACACCTCACTAGGAGTACGCAGCACGCACTAACGCCTCCCCAAACCCCCTGCAACACCGATCCCGACCACACCCGAACTCCGGCGGCCGCAGCCGAGCTCGCCGCCGTCGACTCCGGCCACCCCAGGCCCAGCCACGGCCACCGTTCGACGCGCGGGAGCAAGAGCTTTCCAACGAGCCCAAGCACGGCCTCTCCCGTGCCCTATAGCGCGATTCCGCATCGCGCCGCCGTCTCGGGCCTCGCCGGCGTTACGTCGCTGGTGGGTTTGACCCACTTTGACCACGGCAGGACACCCCCTGAGTCCCTGACAGGTGGGCCCAGCCCTGTAGCTAATCAGGATTAGCGCTAACCACTGTTAGTTAACCCCCTGACACTGACTAGTGGGCCCCAGCGCCACTAATTAGTAATTAGGATTAAATTAACCCTGTTTAACCCCCCTGTCACTCACGTGTGGGCCCCACACGTCAGGTTTGACTTCAGCCAGCCGCAGTTGACCACTGACGTCATGCTGACGTCAGGCTGACGCAGTAATTGATTTTCTGGATTTAATTTAAATCAGGAAATTCCAGAATATTATTTAAACTTCAAAAATTCATAACTTTTATTCTGTAACTCCAAATTGGACAAATTATATATGAAAAATGATCAGAAAAATCCAATCTATCCATCTGTACTATTTTCATGCATGATCAAACAAGTTAAATTGATGTTTTAAGCAGAACAAGGAAAAGCACTTTAAAAGGCCATATTTGAGTTTGAAATTTGAATCTTGATTCAAATTTGTTCAAACCCTTATGGTTTTAGTTGCATTAGCCCAACACACTCATATTGCTATGTTTCATGCATGCATCATATTGTTGCACATTGTTTGGTGATGCTTGTGTATCGATGTCCTTTGCGACAGGTTCTGCCTCCGAGGAGTACCGTGATTACCCTAACGAAGAACCGTATCAGTGCATCGAACCATCAGGCAAGCAACCAACCATTTGATCATATCGATACAATCCCATGTTCTCGCTCCTGCTCTCTTTTACTGCATTAAGACAACGCGTTTCAAACTGCTGTGTGCTACGGTAGTTGAACCCATTTCCTCTGCATGACCTGTCATTGCCACAGTAACTAGATGAAACCCACTAGCATGTGTAGGAGTTGATTGAGCCATATGTATGTGTTGTTCCTACCTTGCTATGCCTGCTATGCTTAGAGTCGTGTCAGGTCTGGTTCATCTGGGTGATGGCTAGAGTGAAATGATTATGTCGGTAATGAGAGTGGTGTGGTGAACACGATTTGGTAAAGGTATCGATGAGAGGCCATGTAGGAGTACATGGTGGGTTGTTTCATTGAAGCCGACCTTAAGCACTGAGATCTGTATGTGTGATTTAAGATACAGCTACTACCATGCATTGGGCCCTGAAACCAATGGACCCATCTCGACTTCTTATTCACCCTAGTTCTCCGTCCAGGAGTTGCAACTAGTTTCTGGTGTTTGTAGCCTACTGGAGGCCGTGGACAGCGCTGACCGTAGGGGTGGGCTGTGATGCGGTAGGTACGTGGCCGGGTGTACCGAATACCCGTTAGGTATCTCGGGAACCCTGTTCACATCGTTCGGGGCCGTATGGGAAACCTCGGCCGGACTCCCTGCGGATGGAACCTGAATAGGCGATAAACCTGGACTAGAGGCTTAAGGTGATTAGGTAGGTCGTGGCCGACACCCACGTCGGCTTTCCGCTTGAAGTCTGCCGAGTACATGTCGTGTAAGCGACGGTAAGTGGTGAGAACATGTATGAAGAAGTACACCCCTGCAGGGTTAACATGATCTATTCGAATAGCCGCGTCCGCGGTAAAGGACTACTTGGTTGCCTATATAGTTCATAGACAAGTAAATGGAAACTGTTAAAAGCCTCAAGATAAGTGTGAGTGCCGAGGATGGCTCTTCCGTAGGAAGACGGAGGTGGATCCTCGGTAGTGTATTGAAGTGGTGAGTAGTGGACTCGTGTGCGCAAAACCATTTCAAGTTGGAGTATCGTAGGATAGTCTAGCCAAGAGTCAAAGCTGGCTTGCTGCAATAACTCCACCAACCCTTCTTGATACTATGCATGTATGTAGGATCTGATGTAAGTCTTGCTGAGTACCTTTGTACTCATGTTGCTATAATCTACATTTTTACAGAAGACGCTGCAACCCCTTCTGATGGGTTCTATGTAGACGTTGACATCAACGAGTAGGCTAAAGACCCAGGTGGTGACCCTGAGCTTGTGAAGGACCACGTAGTATAGCTAGGCTTTCCAAGCCTCTTTTATTTTACTAGTTGTCTGTACTCAGACAAGTACTTCCGCTGCTGGTTTGTATGACTGTATGACTTGTATGTTGGGTCGTGAGACCCGTACCTTTGTGTATGTTATGTATGGCTCCCTGAGCCTTAAATAAAGTACTTGTGTCATAGAGTCATGTTGTGATGCTTCGTTGTATTTGCACATATCGAGCATATTGTGTGTATGATTGAAATGCTTGGTATGTGTGGGATCTGACTATCTAGTTGTTTATCTTTAGTAGCCTCTCTTACCGGGAAATGTCTCCTAGTGTTACCGCTGAGCCATGGTAGCTTGCTACTGCTCTGGAACACTTAGGCTGGCCGGCATGTGTCCTTCTTCGTTCCTGTGTCTGTCCCTTCGGGGAAATGTCACGCTTTGAGTACCGGAGTCCTGTTAGCCCGCTACAGCCCGGTTTACCGGAGTCCTGTTAGCCCAGTGCTACAGCCCGGACCCACTTGCTGATGACCGACACGTTCGAAGCTGGGTCATGGATGCCTGTCCCTGTAAGTCTGTGCCACTTTGGGTTTACGACTAGTCATGTCAGCCCGGGCTCCTTATCATATGGATGCTAGCGACACTATCATATACGTGAGCCAAAAGGCGCAAACGGTCCCGGGAAAAGGTAAGACGACACCCGTGGGGATACCGTGCGTGAGGCCGCAAAGTGATATGAGGTGTTACCGGCTAGATCGATGTGACATCGAGTCGGGGTCCTGACAGCGTTGGCATCAGAGCCGGACTGCCTGTAGGTTCTCCAAGCCAAACTGGTCGATGTTGAGTCTAGAAATTCTTTAGTTATATGTAGGGGAATTGTTTGTGGGTTGGAACGTAAGGCTCTTTTTACTCCTTTATCTTATGACATTCTGATCTGAGTCAGTCCATTCTTCCACCGGGGGTTAAGGAATTAGGATCTGTTCTCTCTATCAGGATCACGAGTTACTAATCAGTAGTACCTTATAAGTTTGATGGTTACAAGCCTAGTTCAGTTCTACTACCACCTTATGTTGTTAGAATGGTTTCAGAACTTTGATATGATGATGTTGAGTATGTACGAAATCCTTTGTCAAATGTCTCAAAATCCTTCTTGAGCATTTACAGCTGTTATGCTGCCGAAATTTTGCTAGAAATTCTAATGCCTTTGCATTATGATTGTGCTTTCAGATGGCCACTCGCGACCTCAATCAAGTGGTTCGCCTGACTCGATGCCTAGATGTACCCGGCCATACTGCTAAGTTGGTCAGGGTAATGACTGAGGCTGGATACCGCTGGTATCCCGAGTACACGGTCGAAGAGCAATTCCGAGACTTTAATCAAAGCCAGTATCTCTGCACTGTCAGGATATTTCCATCTTATCCTGGATCCACCGAGCCTCTTCACTGCTCCTATGGACTCGGGGTTACTATTGAGATGGCTGTGCAGGACGCCGCCTACTCTATGATGACCATTATGCGAGTCAGATCTGGTTTATTTCGGGACTCTGATTTCCGGTATATGCCAGGATCACTTCCGGGAGCACAAGGGTATCTCCAGGCTATCTATGCTGACCCCACTCAGGAGGATTCACGGACTCGCACCACTGCTGAGATGCTCGAGGATAAGGACCGTGAAAATCGGGCCTTAAGGTTAGAGCTCTTCAATACCCGTGCTGACCACTGGGCCACTTTGACTCGGTTCGCACCGGCGTGCAAGCTGGATATTCGGATATGCGCGATCTCTATCCTGTGAGATCTGCTCTGCCGGACGTGATGGTTTGGCGTGATGTAGGAGGCATCACCCCACCTCGCGGTCCCCGCAGGCCACCGTTTGTTGGTCCAAGGCCTCATCCTAGCCCCTATGGTCCACAAGCTCCGCGAGACCGTCTGTTTCCGGATGATCATGTTGAACTTCCAGGCTATGGAGGCGACTTCTACGAGGACTACTACGGATCGGTCTGAGTTAGTGGTAGTATCACTAGTTCGCACTAGCTGTGTCTTCTATCGTCCCGCGTGACTCGTGGGATATGACCTAGTTTGTACTCTTTCCGGAGGTGTAGAAAAATAATGTATAGGAGCTTGGAATGCCTCCGATGAGATGTAATCCTCTTTTCACCGTAATAGTACTTTGTTTGGTCTTGTACTAAACCCTGTATGGTGTGTATGACGATGGAATAAAAGAAGCAGTTTCTGTATCTACCATGTCATACGGATGATCATCTTGCATTCCGAGTTATTCCTTACATTTGTATCCTATGTTCGGAATTTTATCATCCTGACTAAATCATTGTCTTGTTTACCTAGGATGGTCAACACGCGCGCTAACCCTGCTTCTCAAGAGCAGGCCGAAGGCAGTGAAGTCAGGGATGCAAATCTGCCTCATCCTCCTTCACTAGCCGAGGTTATGATGGAAGCTGAGAGAAACAAGCGGGAGACCAACCGTTTGTTGGAGCGTATTGAACAGAACACAGCACACCATCAGAGGACTAACGTGGTGTCACTCAGTGATTTTATCAAATTGCATCCACCCACGTTCCACCACTCCGTCGAGCCTCTCGACGCTGATGACTGGCTTCGCAGTATCTCTCACAAACTGCGTTCCGCGCTGGTAGCGGAGGCTGACAAGGTCACCTTTGCTGCATATCATCTTGAAGGCCCCGCCAGTCTATGGTGGGAGAATTATGGAGCTATGCGCCCAGCGGGCCATGTCACTACTTGGGCTGAGTTCAGCGAGGCTTTCCGTGAACATCACATTCCGGAGGGTCTCATGGACCGTAAACGTGAAGAATTTTGCAGTTTCACCCAAGGCCGACTTTCTGTGGATGCCTATAGCAGGGAGTTTGGTAATCTCGCCCGATATGCAACTGAGGAAGTGTCTACTGACGCCAAGAAGCAAGCAAGGTTCCGTAAGGGCCTTAGTCCTGAGCTTCACCGCGACCTCCGTCTGCATGAGTGCACATCTTTTCAGAAACTTGTCAACAAAGCCATCAGTGCTGAAACTGGTCAGACTAACTATGACGCAACACGCAAGCATGGCCGTGATATGGATTCCTCATCCGGTGCTGGTCCTCAGAAGCGCCGCGTGTGGGTGCCCAACACCGCCCTGCCACCCAGGTTCACACCGAGGCCATCTTTCCAGGCGCCTCGCCCTGTTCAACAGTCTGCACCGACCAAGCCCTATGGAGGTCCAACCAACAATGCTCCTCCACGTACCAGTTCCGTGACTTGTTTCAAGTGTGGGGAATCTGGTCACTATATGTGTGAGTGTCCCCAGACCAACCCCAACCAGTCTGCTAAAGCTGTTGGCCGTGGCAAGCCGACAGGGAAAGTGTTCCACGCCAAGTCGGTCACCGCTTCACGTGGCCATGTCAACTGTATCTCTGCCGAAGAAGCTCAAGAGGATCCCAACGTTGTTCTCGGTACGCTTCTTGTTAATTGCCACCCGGCATCTGTTCTTTTCGATACAGGAGCCTCTCATTCATTTATATCCGAGAACTATGCTCGTTTGCATAACGTTGCATTCTGTGACATGCCATCCACTATGGAAATTTCTACTCCCGGGTCTAGATGGCAGACCTCTAGGGTAAGTTTTGGAAATGAAATCCAAGTCGACAGACTTGTTTTCCTCGCGTCTTTGATAGCCCTTAAATCTTCAGATATTAATATCATTTTGGGTATGGACTGGATGTCAGCTCATCAAGCCAAAATTGATTGTTTCTCTAGGACTGTTCAACTCACCCATCCTTCGGGGAAGATAGTCAATGTCTTGACCCGAATAGCCAAGCGACAATTATATTCGCTTAACGCCAGCCCTTTGCCAGACCTTGAGGACATTCCGGTAGTCCGTGACTTCCCGGATGTCTTTCCAGAGGAATTGCCAGGTGTTCCACCTGACAGGGATGTTGAGTTCGTAATAGATCTCATTCCAGGAACCGTTCCGATTGCTAGAAGACCCTATAAGATGGCACCCCTAGAACTAGCCGAGCTTAAGAAACAACTCGATGAGTCCTTGAAAAAGGGTTTCATCCGACCTAGCTCATCTCCGTGGGCTTGCCCCGTCCTATTCGTTAAGAAGAAGGATGGTACGGACCGGATGGTTGTAGATTACCGACCTGTCAATTTGGTCACAATCAAGAACAAATATCCACTTCCCAGGATCAACGATCTGTATGATCAGCTCGCTAGATCCTCAGTCTTCTCCAAGATGGATTTGAGGTTGGGCTACCATCAAATCAAAATCAGAAACGGGGACATTCCTAAAACGGCTTTTGTTACTCGTTATGGCCAATACGAGTACACCGTCATGTCCTTCGGTTTAACCAACGCTCCAGCCACCTTTTCTTGGTTAATGAACTCAATCTTCATGGAGTATTTGGATAAATTCGTCGTAGTTTATCTCGATGATATACTCATCTACTCCAAGAACGAGGAAGAACATGCCGAACATTTAAGGCTAGTGTTGAAGAAACTTCGAGAGCATCGCCTTTATGGCCAAATTTTCGAAATGTGAATTCTGGTTGTCAGAAGTGACCTATCTGGGTCATGTAATATCTGGTAAAGGTATTGCTGTTAACCTTGAGCGAGTTCAAGCCGTCCTTAATTGGACTCCACCTGAATCGGTCAAGCAAGTTCGGAGTTTTCTAGGCTTAGCGAGCTATTGTCGTCGCTTTGTCGAGAACTTCTCCAAAGTTGCTAAACCTCTAACCGAACTCCTCAAGAAAGATAAGAAGTTCGAATGGACTCCACAATGTGAGCACAGCTTTCAGGAACTGAAAAGACGCCTGACCTCTGCTCCCGTGCTGGTACCGCCAGACTTCTCCAAGGACTTTGTTATCTACTGCGACGCCTCGCGACAAGGACTAGGTTGCATTCTTATGCAAGATCGACACGTAATTGCTTACGCTTCACGGCAATTGCACCCACATGAGGAGAATTATCCTACTCATGATCTAGAGCTTGCAGCCGTAGTCTATGCACTTAAGACCTGGCGACATTACCTCCTCGGTAATCGTTGCGAAATATTCACTGATCACCAAAGTCTGAAGTACATTTTCACCCAACCGGATTTGAATCTCAGGCAGAGACGTTGGGTTGAATTGATCACAGACTTCGACTTAGGAATAACCTACACCCCAGGGAAAGCCAACGTCATGGCTGATGCGCTAAGTCGTAAATCTTATTGTAACAACCTGATGTTACAACAAAGTCAACCGCTTCTCCATGAGGAATTTCGGAAGCTTAACCTTCACATTGTACCTCAAGGTTTTCTTTCCACCTTGGTGGCAAAACCTACTCTTACGGATCAAATCATTGCTGCCCAAAGGCGAGATAAGGGAATATCTAAAATCAAAGAGAACATTGCTAGCGGAGGTGCTAGTTGTTTCTCCACAAATGATCATGGTGTTGTGTACTTTGAGAACCGTCTAGTGGTTCCCAAGAACCAGCATCTACAGCAGTTGATCCTTAAAGAAGCTCATGAATCTCCTCTCACTATTCATCCCGGTAGTACTAAGATGTATCAGGACCTACGCCAGAGGTTCTGGTGGACTAGGATGAAGAGATAAATTGCTCAGTATATTGCAAATTGCGACGTCTGTCGTCGTGTAAAAGCAGAGCATCAACGGCCTGCTGGCACCCTTCAACCCTTAGCTATTCCTGAATGGAAATGGCATAAAATTGGTATGGATTTCATTACCAGTTTTCCCAGGACCAAGAGAGGGAATAATGCTATTTTCGTTGTGGTCGATCGTCTTTCCAAAGTAGCCCATTTCTTACCTGTTCGTGAGAGTATAACCGCTAGTCAGCTGGCAGATTTGTACATCTCCCGAATAGTGTCTCTCCATGGTGTTCCTTTGGAAATTAACTCGGATCGAGGAAGTCTTTTCACCTCTCGATTTTGGGAAAGCTTCCAAAATGCTATGGGAACCCGTCTCTCTTTTAGCACCGCTTTCCACCCTCAGTCGAGTGGTCAAGTGGAACGCGTCAACCAAATTCTAGAAGACATGCTTCGAGCCTCTGTTATCTCATTCGGAATGGACTGGGAGAAGTGCCTTCCATTTGCCGAATTCGCTTACAACAACAGCTATCAATCTAGCTTGGGTAAAGCCCCTTTTGAAGTTCTCTATGGACGACGATGTCGAACACCCCTTAACTGGTCAGAGACCGGGGAAAGACAATTCTTTGGCCCGGATATGATTCAGGAAGCACAAGAACAAGTTCGTATCGTTCGTGAAAAGTTGAAAACAGCCCAATCTCGTCAAAAGAGTCAATATGACCGAAAACATAAGGCTATGACTTTCGAGGTTGACGAGAAGGCTTATCTTCGGGTCACCCCTCTGAAGGGAACCCATCGTTTCGGTATCAAAGGCAAATTGGCTCCTCGTTACATTGGACCTTTTTGCATTCTTGCCAAACGAGGAGAAGTTGCCTACCAGTTGGAACTACCTCCGCACCTCTCCAGAGTTCACGATGTCTTCCACGTTTCTCAACTCAGGCGTTGCTTCTCGGATCCTATCCGTGGAGTGGACCACGAAACGCTTGATCTCCAAGATAATCTTACATATCGAGAGTACCCCATTCGTATCCTCGATCAAGCCGAACGTACCACGCGACGTCATAATATCAAGTTTCTCAAAGTTCAATGGTCGCACCATTCTGAGGATGAAGCAACTTGGGAAAGGGAGGATCGTCTTCGACTCGAGTATCCCGCCTTCTTCCCGGAGGAACCCAAATCTCGGGACGAGATTCTTTTGAGTGGGGGTGAGTTGTCACATCCTAGTTAGCCATGCATTAGAGTGTTGCATCATGTTTACTCTTTCATCAGAAACTTGAAATGGGGATCTGTGAAACCCTCAGAATCTTTTTGAAAATGATCCAAATAAAAATTTCTCCAAAAAGGTCCAAGAAAATGCTCATGTTGCTCTCTGAAAATATTGGACAGAGATTCAAACCAATATTTTTAAGAGCTCACAGGTATTTATTTTGGGCATTTGGAATTAATGCATAATTATTTGCATTGGAAATATATTATTTATATATATTAATATATGTCCAAATATTATGCCATTTATAAAGGAGCTCTGGAATAATATATATAGCTCCTGCAAAAATTGGCATAAGTTAAATAAATGATTTAATATATTTTTTAAATCAAAACAAATGTCAGAAATTAGAAAACAGAAAATAATTAACAGGAGGAGCTTACCTGGGCTCCTCCACTGTGCGGCCCAGCTAGCAGCCGGCCCAGCCCATCTCCCTCCTCTGTCGTCTTCGTCCCGACAGAGGGAGGGGAGTGTGGCCGGCGCGCGCGCGCGCCACCGCGCCACGCCACCTCTCTCCCTGCCTGCCTGCCCTCCCCACCTCGCCTCGATGCCCTGGACGACGCCACGCCTCCCCCCTGCTCTCTCTCACTCTCCCCCGGCCCTTCCTTCCTCTCCCTCGCTCTCTCTCTCACACGGCCGAACACCACCGTCGCCGCCGTTCGCCATAGCAGCCATCTCCGGCCACCCCTCGCTCCCCCGACTAGCTCAGAAGCTCCGCCACGACCCCCTCTTCCTCCCCACCGCTCCACAGCTCCCCGGAAGCCCTGCATCGCCGCCACGTCGCCGTTCCCCTCTTCGGGCTCCGACCATCGTCGCCGTCGAATTCGTCGTCTCCAGCGCGTCCCCGAGCCCGCTAACCATCCCTGCAGCTCCGCGGTGAGCCCCCGGATCGTTTCCCCCTTCTCCCCTGGTCTCTCCCGACCTCTAGGCCCTAGCCCCACCTTGGCCGAGAGCTCCACGCCGCCGGCGATGTCGCCGTTGTGGCCACGGTCACCGTAGCACCCAACCAAGCACACTATCGTGCTCCACACCTCACTAGGAGTACGCAGCACGCACTAACGCCTCCCCAAACCCCCTGCAACACCGATCCCGACCGCACCCGAACTCCGGCGGCCGCAGCCGAGCTCGCCGCCGTCGACTCCGGCCACCCCAGGCCTAGCCACGGCCACCGTTCGACGCGCGGGAGCAAGAGCTTTCCAACGAGCCCAAGCACGGCCTCTCCCATGCCCTATAGCGCGATTCCGCATCGCGCCGCCGTCTCGGGCCTCGCCGGCGTTACGTCGCCGGTGGGTTTGACCCACTTTGACCACGGCAGGACACCCCCTGAGTCCCTGACAGGTGGGCCCAGCCCTGTAGCTAATCAGGATTAGCGCTAACCACTGTTAGTTAACCCCCTGACACTGACTAGTGGGCCCCAGCGCCACTAATTAGTAATTAGGATTAAATTAACCCTGTTTAACCCCCCTGTCACTGACGTGTGGGCCCCACACGTCAGGTTTGACTTCAGCCAGCCGCAGTTGACCACTGACCTCACACTGACGTCAGGCTGACGCAGTAATTGATTTTCTGGATTTAAATTTAAATCAGGAAATTCCAGAATATTATTTAAACTTCAAAAATTCATAACTTTTATTCTGTAACTCCAAATTGGACAAATTATATATGAAAAATGATCAGAAAAATCCAATCTATCCATCTGTACTATTTTCATGCATGATCAAACAAGTTAAATTGATGTTTTAAGCAGAACAAGGAAAAGCACTTTAAAAGGCCATATTTGAATTTGAAATTTGAATCCTTGATTCAAATTTGTTCAAACCCTTATGGTTTTAGTTGCATTAGCCCAACACACTCATATTGCTATGTTTCATGCATGCATCATATTGTTGCACATTGTTTGGTGATGCTTGTGTATCGATGTCCTTTGCGACAGGTTCTGCCTCCGAGGAGTACCGTGATTACCCTAACGAAGAACCGTATCAGTGCATCGAACCATCAGGCAAGCAACCAACCATTTGATCATATCGATACAATCCCATGTTCTCGCTCCTGCTCTCCTTTACTGCATTAAGACAACACGTTTCAAACTGCTGTGTGCTACGGTAGTTGAACCCATTTCCTCTGCATGACCTGTCATTGCCATAGTAACTAGATGAAACCCACTAGCATGTGTAGGAGTTGATTGAGCCATATGTATGTGTTGTTCCTACCTTGCTATGCCTGCTATGCTTAGAGTCGTGTCAGGTCTGGTTCATGTGGGTGATGGGCTAGAGTGAAATGATTATGTCGGTAATGGGAGTGGTGTGGTGAACACGATTTGGTAAAGGTATCGATGAGAGGCCATGTAGGAGTACATGGTGGGTTGTTTCATTGAAGCCGACCTTAAGCACTGAGATCTGTATGTGTGATTTAAGAATCAGCTACTACCATGCATTGGGCCCGAAACCAATGGACCCTCTCGGCTTCTTATTCACCCTAGTTTTCCGTCCAGGAGTTGCAACTAGTTTCTGGTGTTTGTAGCCTACTGGAGGCCGTGGACAGCACTGACCGTAGGGGTGGGCTGTGATGCGGTAGGTACGTGGCCGGGTGTACCGAATACCCGTTAGGTATCTCGGGAACCCTGTTCACATCGTTCGGGGCCGTATGGGAAACCTCGGCCGGACTCCCTGCGGATGGAACCTGAATAGGCGATAAACCTGGACTGGAGGCTTAGGTGAATAGGTAGGTCGTGGCCGACACCCACGTTGGGCTTCCGCTTGAAGGTTGCCGAGTACATGTCGTGTAAGCGACGGTAAGTGGTGAGAGCGTGTATGAAGAAGTACACCCCTGCAGGGTTAACATGATCTATTCGAATAGCCGCGTCCGCGGTAAAGGACTACTTGGTTGCCTATACAGTTCATAGACAAGTAAATGGAAACTGTTAAAAGCCTCAAGATAAGTGTGAGTGCCGAGGATGGCTCTTCCGTAGGAAGACGGAGGTGGATCCTCGGTAGTGTATTGAAGTGGTGAGTAGTGGACTCGTGTGCGCAAAACCATTTCAAATTGGAGTATCGTAGGATAGTCTAGCCAAGAGTCAAAGCTGGCTTGCTGCAATAACTCCACCAACCCTTCTTGATACTATGCATGTATGTAGGATCTGATGTAAGTCTTGGTGAGTACCTTTGTACTCATGTTGCTATAATCTACATTTTTACAGAAGACGCTGCAACCCCTTCTGATGGGTTCTATGTAGACGTTGACATCAACGAGTAGGCTAAAGACCCAGGTGGTGACCCTGAGCTTGTGAAGGACCACGTAGTATAGCTAGGCTTTCCAAGCCTCTTTTATTTTACTAGTTGTCTGTACTCAGACAAGTTACTTCCGCTGCTGGTTTGTATGACTGTATGACTTGTATGTCGGGTCGTGAGACCCGTACCTTTGTGTATGTTATGTATGGCTCCCTGAGCCTTAAATAAAGTACTTGTGTCATAGAGTCATGTTGTGATGCTTCGTTGTATTTGCACATATCGAGCATATTGTGTGTATGATTGAAATGCTTGGTATGTGTGGGATCTGACTATCTAGTTGTTTATCTTTAGTAGCCTCTCTTACCGGGAAATGTCTCCTAGTGTTACCGCTGAGCCATGGTAGCTTGCTACTGCTCTGGAACGCTTAGGCTGGCCGGCATGTGTCCTTCTTCGTTCATGTGTCTGTCCCTTCGGGGAAATGTCACGCTTTGAGTACCGGAGTCCTGTTAGCCCGCTACAGCCCGGTTTACCGGAGTCCTGTTAGCCCAGTGCTACAGCCCGGACCCACTTGCTGATGACCGACACGTTCGAAGCTGGGTCATGGATGCCTGTCCCTGTAAGTCTGTGCCACTTTGGGTTTACGACTAGTCATGTCAGCCCGGGCTCCTTATCATATGGATGC
Source organism: Triticum aestivum (assembly GCF_018294505.1). NCBI lineage: Eukaryota > Viridiplantae > Streptophyta > Magnoliopsida > Poales > Poaceae > Triticum > Triticum aestivum. The sequence continues at coordinate 321,054,189 of NC_057798.1, forward strand.
TAGCGACACTATCATATACGTGAGCCAAAAGGCGCAAACGGTCCCGGGAAAAGGTAAGACGACACCTGGGGGGATACCGTGCGTGAGGCCGCAAAGTGATATGAGGTGTTACCGGCTAGATCGATGTGACATCGAGTCGGGGTCCTGACATGCGGTCCCCCTGATATTCTACGGTTTCCTGGGATCCGGGAGGGGCTCACGGCTTTTCCCCGTGCTGCTGGGTGCAGGATCTACAATAGGCATTACTGTCGGTGTCAAAACCGGTGGATCACGGGTAGGGGGTCCCGATCTGTGCGTCAAGGCTGATGGTAACAAGAAGTAAGGGACACAAGTGTTTACCCAGGTTCGGGTCCTCTCGATGGAGGTAAAACCCTACTTCCTGCTTGATTAATATTGATGATATGGGTAGTACAAGAGTAGATCTACCACGAGACCGTAGAGGCTAAACCCTAGGAGCTAGCCTATGATGGTATGAATGTAATTGTGATCAGCCTTCTAAGGACCAACCTCTCTGGTTTATATAGACACCGGAGAGAGCTAGGGTTTACATGGAGTCGGTAACAAGGAAGGAAACATAATATCCGGATCGCCAAGCTTGCCTTCCACGCCAAGGAAAGTCCCATCCAGACACAGGCCAAAGTCTTGAGTCTTCTATCTTCACGCTTCAATAGTCCGGACGTTGTACACAGTCCGGCTGTCCGGATACCCCTAATCCAGGACTCCCTCAGTAGCCCCTGAACCAGGCTTCAATGACGATGAGTCCGGCGTGCAGTATTGTCTTCGGCATTGCAAGGAGGGTTCCTCCGTAGAGAGAATGATATTTCACAAATGCAATCTGCTGACAACTTTTCCCGATGACATGACACGTTATTATGATCGGATCCATTATTTGAACCATTTCCACACAACTAGCTACAACGCATATCAGGAGGCGGTTCCTGTGACACGTCTTTCAAAGCAGAGATCGTGTCCCCTTATTACGGGATTCTCATCAATACGGGCATGGGTAACCCAACCGTGCCGCTAATCGTGGCGAGTAGGAGGTGGACGGGTTCCACCAGGCAAGTGGGGAAAAAAGCCTTTATCGCCTTTATAAGGAGGTCAGGTTCCTTTCTCTTTTACTCACGCCTCCTTCTCCTGCTAGCTCATTCCCCTTTGTGCAAGCCCTAACGCCCAAGCACTCTTCTCCCCCAACGAAGGGAAGTTTTCTGAAGATGTCCGGAGTAGGAGGCAAATGGATGGCCTCAACTGTCCAGGAGAAGGACATCAAGAAGCTCCGGAGAGCCGGGTATCTGGCCCAAAAGATCGGCCACCGTCTTCCCCGGGCGGGACATGTAGTCCCTACTCCGGAATCTCATGAGAGAGTCGTGTTCCTTCCCCATTTCGTCCGTGGGCTCAGGTTTCCCCTTCACCCGTTCGTTCGGGGAGTCATGTATTACTACGGGATTGATTCTCATGATCTTTCCCCCAACTCCTTCCTCAATATCTCGACGTTCATCATCGTGTGCGAGGCCTTTCTCCGGATCCCACCTCACTTCGGCCTATGGCTGAAGATTTTCAATGTGAAGCCCAAGGTGGTGAGTGGCAAACACGCCGAGTGCGGCGGCGCCATGGTAAGAAAAAGGCCCAAGGCTATTTGGCCAAAGGGCGCTTTCAACGACTCCGTAAAGGAGTGGCAGCAGCAGTGGTTCTATATCACCGAACCACGCGGCAAGAAGTGGGCGGCAGCTCCAGAGTTCAGATCCGGAGCTCCAGCGCGGCTCACATCCTGGCCCGAAAAGGGCTCGAACTGGTGCTCGTCTGACGAGCTATTACTGCTCCAGACACGCCTCCAGGGCATGATCGATAGGGACGTCAAACTCGTCGACGTAGTCCAGGTGATGCTAGTTCGCCTGGTTCTCCCTTGTCAGCGCCGAGCCTGTGCCCTGTGGGAGTTCGATCCGGCCGAGCACCAAACCCTTCAGGAGCTTTATGACTCCACCCACAAGGATATCTGGAAGGTGCTCTTTAAGTCCGGCAAATCATGGCCGGGCCCCACTGAGGACCGTGGGTATCACTCATCCCATTCTCCCAGCTCGGTAAGTCATAGCCACACTCTGTCTATTCATGCTTTAATTGGCATATTATGTGGGAGACACCCTAATCGTATTTCATTGCCACCTCAGGGATGGGTAAAGAAGGTGGAGTGGCTGCATTGTCTAGCCCCCCTGCCGGAGGAACCGGCCAGACCTCTTCTGACAAAGATGTTGGTCCCTGCGCCTTACAAGGTGCCAAAGAAGGAGGCTTCCAAGAAGGTCAAGAAGACCAGGGGTGGCCTTCGCCGTTGTGAGGCTTCGGACGCCAGATCCGAAGACTCCAGCGATGATCCTTCGTCCGAGGACGAAGAGGAGGAAGCAGAGGAGGACGAGCCTCACTCTGATGGTGGGAAGAAGAGGATGGCCTCCGCATCTCTGGAGGCCGGATTGTCCAAGAGGGGGAAACATTCCCTCCCAGGGGCCTCCCCCACGGCTGCCGATGGCAGCCCGGAGTGGGATCCCAGGGCCCAGTCCCTGGAGAAGTCGTAAGTATCCGAACACGCATGATACGGAGCATCCCATGTTCATCTCCATGTACACCTTCATAGCACATCAAGCCCCAAGTAGACCTACCGGAACTAAGGTGAACCCGCTCTTCTTCGAGAACATCATGAATATCCATTGGACTTGCTTGCTACCTCACCAAAGTGCTCTATGTGTCCTTAGGTACGAAGACCGACGCCCACAAGCTGGTGAGGGACACCCCAAAGGAGTTGGAGAAGAACCACAAGGCCACGAGGAAGATGGAGCACAAGAGGAGCTGGACAGGAGGTCCCAGGCGACCCCGTGCACACGGGCCCCCGAGACCCCGTGCGCACGGACCACTCAAGGAGCTGGCGCTGGAGCACCCCGTGCGCACGGGCCTGTACCATGCCCACGGGACCCCCATGCGCATGGGCCCAACTTACCCCGTGCGCACGGGCTCACCAGGATGGACGGCCATGATCTCCACTCCGAGCCCCTCTTCCTCCACTTCGTGCCCAAGACTATATATTCCGTACCTAGACCATTTGTTAGGGGAAGCAAAGTAGTTGATACACATTTGTGAGCTTTGTTCCATGGATCCACTCCACTAGGAGATCAAGACCTCCTCTTGGAGTGACCAAACATCAAGACCTCCTTCTTCGGGAAGGATCCCAATCATAGGATCATCAAGCCCTCATCTCCTTCATAGGATTTTGGATGAACTCTACCATGTATCTTATTTCGTTTTGTTGTTCATGTACCTTGTGGATCTTATGTGTTTGATTGTCTACAGGATGTCTGATTTGACTTGTTCTTGAGTGCTACTCTTGTTTTCCCTGCTTTGTTCATCTTGTTCTTGGGGATTCCACCTCCAATTTGTGAAAGATCTTCTCTATAGGGTTCCACCCTACATCATATGGTATCATGAGCCATGGTTTCTCACGAAATTGGAGCCCCCTCATTGTTTTCTAGCTTGATTTTGTTGTTTTTGTCCTAAATCCGAAAATACCCACCAAAAATAGCCCCAATTTTTTTTGTGATTTGTTGGTTTGATGAGATTTTGTTGGATTTGGTCCATGGATTTGGTGTTTAGCAAGTAGATCCACCCCTCTACCATCTTCCCCTACCTTCCATCCCTCGAATTTGACCTCACCTTGGATTTTCCCCACGGATACGAAGCTGTTCATCCGCTCCTCGAGGACCCCGTGCACATGGGCCATCGGGACCCCGTGCACACGGGCCGCCGTACACATGGGCCTGTCAGACCCCGTGCGCACGACCCTTCCAGTGTGTTCCATCGACCTCCCTTCGTCCTCCATACCACCCCCTACCCCCACCTCAACCCCAGCCACGAGATCCATCCATTTGGAGCCCAAATCGCCAAGAAATCCGCCAAACCCGCGTGTCCCAGGTGACCCCGTGCCCTCGGTGTGTGTACCGTGCGCATGGGACCCCGTGCCCACGGCCCCTAGACCCCGTGCGCACGGCCCTCCTAGAAACAGCCGCGTGCACTTCACCATTTGGCCCATAACTTCCACATCCGGAGTCCGATTTTCCCGTTCTTTAGCTCGTTGAGTAGCTATTGAAATCCCCCATCCACCTAGATAGGTTACCACACCATTTGACTCCATCAAAATTTCGGCATATTGGCAAGTTTGCCTAGGCCCTCCGCCATATCATCCGCATAACCACCATAGCCTTCCGCAACCTAACCCATTTTACTCCATTTAGCATTTGTGGTTGTTTGAGTGGCGACGTGAGTCTCCTAAGGTGTTTTGGATACTTAGGGACATTTGCTTCTTCACAAACCACCACTACTTCCACATTGCCATTTCCGCTACCACCATTTGAGATTTTGAGTTTGCGGTTTTTTACCGTTTCCTAAGGTGTTTCGGCTACTTAGGGATGGGTCTACATCATCTTGGTATCTACATCAAGAACACCGCTACTCATCATCGCAAAGGACGGTAACCCCGACGACACCATTGTATATTCCCTTGCAATTGCATTGTTAACCCCTAGCCCATTTTGCGTTACTTGCCTATCGAGACTAGCCATTTGAGTATTGCCGGCAACGTTACTTGTGCACATTAGTGATCCACCATTCCATTGCATACATACCATATCATATTGGTATCATATCATCCATTGTGTCACAATATCGTTCCCGCATATACACAATTGCTATCTTGGTTTGTGCATTGTGCAAAATTGGCCATTGAAAAAAAAGAGAAAAAGCTTTTAAGCAAAAAGAGAGCAAAGAGCTCGTGAGCAAGTGCCATAGCATCATACCCTCATTGCACATAACATTGTCATATCCGATCATCTTGGATAATCTTGAGAGAAACACCGGGAACCATACATACGTAGCATACTTGGGATAGAAGTTTATCCATTCTCCATCTTATAGGTTGTGCACAAGTGTCGTATCCGCTGATTGAGCAATCGTGCTAGCGTCTCTCTTGAGTTGTGCAACACGAGCGTTTTCCATGGACTCCACATTTTGTGCTCATTCCTTGGTTGCACGACCCCATTTATCCATCCGTGTGTGTGTGTTTCCGTGTACCATTTGCTATTGGTCTACTTGTTTCACTTGCGAATTTGTGAATCTTTTCCAACATTATTGCCTATTGCTAACATTTTGCATCAAATTTTTGTGCCACTATCCTCACCGAGCCCTACCATAAGCTTTTACTTGTAGGTGTGAGTGAACAAGTCTGGTACCAATTCCACTATTCTTTCATTTCACATTGAGTGATACAAGATACATCCTCAACTTTGGTAAAAGGTAACTTGGTATTGTTTATCTCATTTCCTACTCACCTTTGCTCGAGTCTTGTGATGGATAGGCAAGGCATTTCCTCTCCGGTCTATGACAACAACGACGGCGTGAACAACTACATCACAAAAGCGTCCATCTTTGATCTACAACGACAAATGCAAGGCGCACAATCAAGATTGCGAGAGCGCATCGAGAACCTCTCCATCGACATTCATCTCTCCGAAGCAAGGAAAAGGGACTACATCGACAACAAGTTTGCCGCACAAAAGGAGGAGCAAGATGCGAGGATGGAAGAGATTAGAGCCTTGATCAAGTCTTCTTCCCCTTCGTCATCTGCAAATCGTCCTCGTCCACATCTACATGGCGACCACCATCACGTTCGTGATCAACATCGTCATGAAGGGCAAGTCACCTCCAAGCAACATGTGCACGACGACGACGAACGACATCTACTACGAGCTCAAGCACGACAACGACATCATCATCATCATGAAGATGCTCCACAAGCCCTACTTCACGCCAAGTCAAAGCTTCATAAGCATAAGAGAAGACCGCGAGACGAGCACCACCAAGACGGCGCTACGGCTACACCAACCACTTTGGCATCTTCGCCAAGTGCTATCGAGGAATCTTCGCCTTTGGACGTACGTCATCTTCGCCTACTTCCCACGAGTACGCCTACAACAACTTCATCAAGTCCAAGGCGACCACCTACGAGGGAGGGCGACACTTCCATCTTCGGAAGCCCCTCAAGGAAGATGGCCGAGCATGGGACATTCCCTTCGGTCATGGAGACGAGCTACGAGGTGCCACATCATATGGACCTCCAACACCAAGACGGCGACAAGACGGTCGAGCAAGGGCCATCCCCTTCGACTACGGCGACAAGCGCGAACCTATTCAACAACATGAAGATGGTGCCCATATTGGACTCATCCTCCGAGTCAAGCTACGAGACCGCGCATGGAGACATTTGCACCTACATCTCTCCGACACCCACATATGTCGAGATGCCACATTTGCCATGTGAGGATAGCCACCACCACATGAGTGACATGAGTGACTCCACCATACGTGACATTGAGAGCATTTCCTATGAGAGGATGAGTGTGACCACCACTAGCCCCACACATGAGAGCATGCCACACATCCTATGTGAGGTTGAACGCCATTTGAGTGACTCCACCAACAATATGAGTGAGTGCATCCTTGAGGGAGTGAGTGAGCCACAACACTTAGTGAGTGAGGTATTTGACACGGCATGTGAGGCCACCATGATTTCTAATGACTTAACCTCTACTCCTAGTGTGTTTTCTTCTTTGGTGCTAGGTCCCATATATGATGACGCGCCGATTCGCGATGACTACGTCCTCCTTTTCGACACGACGATGGCCATGGTGGAACATGATGCACCCCCCACATGGTTCCATCAAGATGAAGATGACCACCATTTGGTCTTTCCCACCTCACCTACACCACTTGAGTGGAATGACAAAGGTACCAAAGGTGACGGTGATGCTCTTGTCCCACTAGTGGACTCTCTTGACAACGATTGCTCCCATGACGTTGACCCACCTATTACCATGCTTCATGCTAGTGAAACTTCTTCATGCCTTGACTTACCTATTTATGATGAATATGATGATGAGCATGTTGAGTTGCCTAGTTGTGATGCTATGCTTCATAGGATATCTTGTGAAAATTCTAATGGTCACATCATGTTTGACAATCCATTGAACTTGTCATATGCTATGAGTGAGATCTCCCATATTGCATCATTTCAATCTCAACATAGTAACTATGCATGCCCCATTAAAATAAATCCCATTTGCACTTATGGCATAGATGACGAAATGATGGTCATTGGCTTTTGCTTCTCTTGTGATGATATTGCCATGCTTCCTTTACATGCTTTGCACCATTTATCTAATATGCCATGCCATGACCACCTAGCTTCAGATATGCATTGTTTACCATGTTGTCCATTTTCTCCATATTATGCTTTCGATATTGCTCATGAGGTGTCAGGACCCCGACTCAATGCCACATCGATCTAGCATGTAACACCTCATATCACTTTGCGGCCTCACGCACGGTATTCCCACGGGTGTCGCCTTACCTTTGCCCGGGACCGTTTGCGCCTTTTGGCACACGTATATGACAGTGTCGCTAGCATCCATATGATAAGGAGCCTGGGGCTGATATGGCTAGTCGTAAACCCAAAGTGGCACAAACTTACAGGGACAGGCATCCATGACCCAGCATCAAACGTGTCGGTCATCAGCGAGTGAATCCAGGCTGTAGCACTAGGCTAGCAGGACTCCGGTGAACCGGGCTGTAGCGGGCTAACAGGACTCCGGTATTCATCGCGTGACATTTCCCCGAAGGGACGGACACAGGAACGAAGAAGGACACATGCCGGCCAGCCTAAGTGTTCCGGAGCAGTAGCAAGCTACCATGGCTCGGTGGAAACACTAGGAGACATTTCCCGATAAGAGAGGCTACTAAAGATAAACAACTAGATAGTCAGATCCCACACATACCAAGCATTTCAATAACATACACACAATATGCTCGATATGTGCAAACACAACATGGCATCACAACATGACTCTACGACTCAAGTAATTTATTCAATAGGCTCCGAGGAGCGAGATATTACAAACATGGGTCTCATGACCCAACATTCAGAGCATACAAATCAAAGCACAAGCGAAAGCTATCATGTCTAAGTACAGACATCTATAAATGAAAAAGGCTGAGAAGCCTGACTATCTATCAGATCCTGCCGAGGGCACAAGATCGTAGCTGAGGTATCAAGCTAAACGTCGAAGTCCACGCGGAACTACTAGTGAGACTGAAGTCTCTCTGCAAAACATAAAATAGGCAAACGTGAGTACAAATGTACCCAGCAAGACTTACATCAGATCTATCTACATATGCATCATTATCAACAAGGGGGTGGAGGGGTTTGACTGCAGCAAGCCAGCTTTGACTCGGTGGCTATCCTGAACTACGACTGCAAGTAACTCTTTTGAGGTGGCGCACACGAGTCCACATATTCACCATATCAATACACCACTATGGATCCGCTCCCGTCTCCCTACGAGAACGCCATCCATAGCACTCACGCTTATCTTGCGTATTTTAGAGTATCCACTTTCACTTGTCTATGAACTGATATAAGCAACCCAGAAGTCCTTTTCCGCGGACACGGTTATTCGAATAGATCATATTAACCCTGCAGGGGTGTACTTCTTCACACACGCTCTCACCACTTACCGCCGTTTACACGACATGTACTCGGCAACCTTCAAGCGGAAGCCCAACGTGGGTGTCGGCCACGACCTACCTAATCACCTAAGTCTCTACTCCAGGTTTATCGCCTATTCGGGTTCCATCCATGAGGAGATCTGGCCGGAGTTTCGCTCACAGCCCCAAATGATGTGAACAGGGTTCCTGACACCAAACGGGCGCCCGGTTTACCCGGCCACGTGCCTACCGCATCACAGTTCACCCCTGCGGTCAGCGCTGCGCACGGCCTCCAGCATAGTACAAACACCAGAAACTACTTGCAACTCCTGAATAGAGGACAAGGGTGATTAAGAAGCCGAGAGGGTCCATTGGTTTCGGGCCCAATGCGTGGTAGTAGCTGAATCATGGATCACAAACACAGAACTCAGTTACTGAGGACGGCTGCAATGAGACAACCCACCATGTACTCCTACATGGCCTCTCACCGCTACCTTTACCAAATCGTGTTCACACACTTAGCTCACACACAGTAGGACATGTTCACACGCCTCTGATTCATCCCCGATGAATCAGACCTGACTCAACTCTAAGCAGTAGCAGACATGACAAACAAGCATGAATGAGTAGGCATAACAGGGCTCAAACAACTCCTACTCATGCTAGTGGGTTTCATCTATTTACTGTGGCAATGACAGGTCATGCAAAGGATAAAGGGTTCAGCTACCGCAGCAAGTAACAGATGAATCGGTGTTGTCCTAATGCAGTAAAAGAGAGCAGGAGCGAGAGAGTGGGATTGTATCGGAATGAACAAGGGGGTTTTGCTTGCCTGGCACTTCTGAAGATAACATTGAGTCTTCATCAGTGTCAACGATCACATCATCGGTATCACGTCTATCGAGAGGGAACAAATACCGGCAACACAGAAGGGAACACAATCAATGCAATGCACAATATGATGCATGATCATGACATGGCGAAATGAATGTGTTATGAGCTAATGCAACTAGCAATAGATTAAATGAAGTTGGTTTGCATACAAGATTCAAATTCAAACTCCATATGTGATTATTTAAATGCCCTTTAATTGATTTGTGCTAAACAGCAGCTATAAGTTGTTCTAACATGCATGAAAATGGTACAGATGGATTCCTTGAATTTTTCTGATCATTTTTCATATATAATTTGTTTGATTTGGAGCTACGGTTGATTTTATATGATTTTTAGAAGTTTTGGCTATTTTCTGGAATTTCTTATATAAAAATAAATCCAGAAAATAAGTTACTGCGTCAGCATGACGTCGGGGTGACGTCATCAGGTCAAAGGCGCCAGCCCAGGTCAAACCTGACACTGGGGTCCACGGGTCAGTGTAACAGGGCTGGTTTGGGTGGATGACATGTGGGACCAGTCAACGGCCGCGTCAGCAAAGTCAATGCTGACGTGTGGGTCCCAGTGGATTATTAACTAATCTAAATAGAAAAATAAATTAAACTAAACAGGTACAGGGCCCACATGGCAGTGGCACTAGGGGTGGTTTAGCTGGGTCATTAGTGGTTAACTAGACCGGGGTTAGGCCGACGGCTCGTCGCCGGCGAGGTCAGTGGCGGCGGAGCGCGTCGGGTTTCGCCCACAGGCGACCATTTGGACGGCGGATTGGTCCTACGCGTAGCTGGGGGTCGCGCGCGTCTGGTAGTGCAAGTGGGAGGAGCTGGGGTGGAGCGGGCTCGCCGGAGTCGAGCTCGTGGCGGCGGCCGGAGCTCGGGCACCGACGGTTAGGCGCTACGGCGCGTTTCACGAAGAACTGGTGGGATCTGCGGCTTCTTGAGGAAACGCTGAGCACGCCTACGTGCTCTGGTGCGACGTGCGGGGGTTGCAACCGCGGCGGCGACATGGCCGGCGGCGGCGAGCGCTCGGCTCTGGTGGTTGATGCGGCTAGGGGGCGAATTAGGCAACGAGGCATGGGGGAAATGATGCAGCGGCTCACCGCGGTTCTTCTGGTGCTGCTGGCGAGGCAGGGGAGGCACGGGGTCCGGCGAATCGACGGCGGGGATCACCGGCACCCGAGGTCGGAAACGGCGGCGTTGGAGATGCAGCAGAGCTTCTGGCACCGCGTGACTCGATGGAGAGGGCGACGACGTCGTGGCGGAGCTCGGGATCACGTCGGAGAGGTGGGGCAGTGGCTGTGGGTGCGGGGTTACGGCAGCGCGTCTATGGAGGCTTCGGCCATGGCGGGGAACGGGCAAGGAGAGGCGTAGGGGGGCGAATGGGGTGTCGGCGAGGTCGGGGCGACGACCAGGAGACGATCCACGCGGCGCAACGGCGACCAGGGCGATGCAGAGAGGCTGGGTGGTGCGTGGCGAGCTCGGGCGCGCCATGCTCACCTCCCTGCCTGCTCTGGCAAGGGGAAGCAGCTGGCTGGCACGGGCCAGCACAGTGCTGGGCCGGCCAGTGGGTTGCCAGGTAAGTGGCCAGGTAAAACTCTCTCTCTCTCTCTTTCTGTTTTAATTCTGTTTTCTATTTTGCAGGTTTGTTTTGAATTTGGTTTTGAAACCAATTCAATTTATTTTGCTTCTGACAATATTTTTAGGAGCTAAAAGAATTAAAACAATGCTCCACAAAAATATTTCAGAATTATTGGACCTATATTTATTTAACAGTAGATATAAGTCCAATTCAAATAGCTATTGATTTAATTCAAATACCCAAAATAAATGTTTCTGAGATACCGAAAATATTGGTTTGGATTTTACCTCTTGCCAATATTTCTAGAGGATAACAAGAACATTTTCTTGGACTTATTTGAAGCAATTTTTATCTTGATCATTTTTTTTAAAGGATTCTGAGGCTTTGAAAATTCCTCAATTCAAATTTCATTTGAATTTAAACATGATGCAGCAACCAAGCTAGTCCAAGGCCAGGGTAAAGCTAGGGATGTGACAACTCACCCCTACTAAATAAGAATCTCGTCTCGAGATTCAAGCGTAGGTTAAGGTGAAGGGTAACGCAGACTAGTATAATCTTCACGATCCAGGGTGCACTTCAGTTGAACGTTGATTCATTCACCATCTTTGTCTTGTCGTCTTGCTCTGAGAACTTCAGCTAATCATGACAAGAAGAGGAAAGGAAAACTCTAGAAGGATCGGTCTCCTCGAAGATCGAACAACTTAGGATCAACTCATGGTTTGAGACATGGAAATATCTCTCAAGCTGAGAGACGAAGCACACCTTTAGAGGAATGGAGTGGAACAGATGACGAAGGTTCACTAGGTAGACAACGATTCCACGCCTAAAAAGGTGGTAAACGATTATCAATGTAGCGAGGAGTTGAGTTGCCATAATACCACAACGAAACATCCTGGAGGAGGGTGATTCGTAGATTATTACCTTAAGTGGCAAAAAGAATTACTTTTGATTCAGAGATCATTGAAACTCTTTAAACCAGCCTAAGACAATTCTCGAGCGATCGTTTGGAGGGGGTCGGTAGAATGGCATACTCGGACTTGGATGATGTGGATTACCTTGTTGAAGACAACGTAATGGATGAATTTGCTTATCACCGGTAATGGAAGAGACCCATGGTAGAATGACACATTGGCGGTGCAAGCTGGGAACAAAATGCAAATGCTGGGAATGATTCTAGTAACTGGGGAGAGGCTCAACAATAGAGAGTTATTCCACTATTGGAATGGTTATAGCATTGCCGAGGAAACTGAGAGCGCTATACAGTTAATGCCGATGATTAAACCTAGCACTTGCGCGTGCTCTCAAGAACTTGAGCATTTCCACAATCATCAAGGTTTTATCAACAACCGCGTCAAGGGTGCTGACAACACAACATACTACCATGATGAATAGCGATGGACGATGCAGCTGCGAAGGAAGATAACATCAACTCAGATTTCACCCTAGCGAGGCCAAGGAAACAAAATCTGGATGATCGACCGAGAGACATTTAGCACTCCACTTCTAATGTTCTCCTTGATGTGCTAGTGTAACCCATTCATAGATATGGTTTGATATCTAGAACATCAAGTAAAAAGGTCGGACTTCGGGAGCACAAGAATCCATAAGGAATAACTACGGAGGTAAATCCTGCGAAATCCTTATGGGGAGGTGGCCAACTTCTTTGATCAAGATACTATAATAATAGGTCTTTCGGCTGGGTGGTGTTGGCCACGACATCCACTTTACCAGCTATCGAGGGACCAATATTATAGTTCTTGGGAAACGTTCCAACCATCACATCTGCCCGCGATTCAGATCTGGTTGGTGTCAGGATATTCCAGACTCATCGAGTCTAGGAAGAAAAATAAAAGTTTGCAACACAAATCGACGAAATGACGTTGCGAGATTCTCGGGAAATGAACTATGATAGCAAGCTCCAAAACATGAGCTGGGTCTGCTACAACATGTGAACACGCTGTCCTAGACAAACATTATCACATGGTAGTCTTACAATAAAACACTACCGAGTTCAGGTGGGAACCATCACCGTGGATAACGAAGTCCTTGCATAAGTCATATGATTAGCTCTTATGAAGGAACTTCTTCTCCTTGAACAAATCAATTAGTGGCTTGGTGTGCTCGGGACACATATGGAATGAAGGTTGCAACTCTCCAGACCACAGAATACTTCGCGCGTGTGCATGACTGATTTGGGATGATTCCAAGGAAACAAAACAATCTTCCTCAAATTCATGGCGGCAACTTGCATCATATGCACATGAATTAGGGAAAGTCACTACTTTCATTCAAACATATGCTTTATGAACGAAACACGAAGAAATGCTTACACAAGTTTCCAACACTAGGTTGATGTTCAACATGATTCATGGGGGGAAACAAAATGCTACTGATGGGCTCAACAGCAACTCATCGGAATTTCCATATCACTGGACTTCCACCATCATGTGAACACGGTGATAGCATTGGTCAGACCAAAGATGTAATGGTGTATGCTCGAGGGATCAACCACGAGTAGGACAACATTACGAGCATCGTTGGTACTGATTTGATTTGACGATAGCCCACACTCAAATCAAGGGATTGATAAGACAATAGGTCCAGCAACTGATCACAGGGACCAATCGATGAAGATATCATCTTCTTTCAACACACACTACACAAGAATATCCCTTTGGAACGAACTAAGTCAGGCAAGCTTTTATCTTCCAACTCTCCAAGTTGTCGTTTAGCTTAACCAACTAGCTCAGGAGTATCCAACACGGATTCTTGGAGAAAGGGTGGTTTACAATAAACCAACTTGATCACGAGCTCAACATAGCGGTCAGGTGACAACCTGGTAGTACTTCCGAGAAGATCTTCGGAAAATCACGAACCACCGATATGTTACTAAGCTCGAGAACAATCTTGCTTTTCAGGGCAAGATGATATGATCAAATGAGCGAGGACTTGACAAATCCTAACTCATCAATCAAGAGTGCACCAGGAAATAAGGACTAGGTAGCACGATCAATCTTAGAATGGTGATTCAATAACCAACATACTAAGAATAAAATTATTATCCTTTAACTACCAAGCAACGAGGTTGCTAGGAGTATTGATTTCACACATCACAATTCATTTGTCGGTATTCCGGTTGCATCAACACGGAACCGAGGAATGAAAAAGGATGGCGAGAAGTATCACTATGTCAAGAATTCACAAAAGGTGGTGCAATTCTCATGAAATTCCTGTCCTAAAGAAGGTAATACTTCAGGGTAGAGCAGACCAGAAGCTGGATTGTAACTTGATCTGCGGAACACAACTACTTTGACCCAATCCTAAATATGGATGAGGTACTGGAGTTTGTTTCTCCTAGTCATTCAGGACGGAATGGCTTGACGGGCCACAAGAGTAATAGGCATCGACAAACGAACGCACGCATACTCTTGACTATCAATTGATAGACGAAGGTCAGTAGACAACTAAAGAGGGACAACTCAAAGGAACATATAATTTTCTGAGTTGTGGATGCATAGATTAGTATGTCGAGCGAGATCAACATTTCTTCCGGATAACCCATGCATAAAAGTAGAACTGGCAGAGCCATAACATATAATGGAGAACTCATCAAGAGCACTCTGGTTGTGATCGTTCAGTTCAACGAGGAACTTCTGCCATAAGTAGTTCATGGTATTTGGAAGAAGGATATACCACGAACCTCGAGGACTATCGCAAAGGTTACTAATATACTAAAGGAACTAGCAAACCCTATCAACATGAAGTAAGTAGAGTGAATCTCGGGTTCAAAACCCAGGAGTAGAATACCTACTACTAAGTAGCATCACAGGATGCTTTCGAGAATGATGGCCAGAATCATCACACTGGGATCACAAAACATTGCTAGATTACTAGGTGACTCCCTTAAACACCTAGGGCCATAATAGTAACTCCAACATAATGTCAAGGCAGTAGAGTACCTCAACTCAACAATTAGTGTGATTGAGCTGGCATAAAGGAACATCGAAACCAGAGGGAAAGGATTTGCAAATGCATCAGACTATTTAGAAACCTGGAATGACTCGGACAGCATAACGGCTGTAAATGCTCAGAAAAGATTTGAGACATTCACAAAAATGGTGGCATAACCACTCAGAAGCACAATATCAAGGTTTCGAGATCAACAATTAACATACGGAAGTAGTAGGAACTGAACTGAGACTTAATCCAACAATCTTATAAGTCTACGGATTAGTAACACGTGATCCTGATAGAAAGAAGAGATAGCCTAGTTCTTAATCCCCGTAGGAAAGATAAGATGACTCAGATCAGAAGGCATGAGGTATAAGGAGTAAAAAGAGCCTTACGTTCCATCCCACAATCAATTCCCTTATATAACTAAAGAATTTCTAGACTCAACTTCGACCAGTTTGGCTTGGTAATCCTACAGGCAGTCAAGCTCTGATACCAACGCTGTCAGGACCCCGACTCAATGCCACATCGATCTAGCATGTAACACCTCATATCACTTTGCGGCCTCACGCACGGTATTCCCACGGGTGTCGCCTTACCTTTGCCCGGGACCGTTTGCGCCTTTTGGCACACGTATATGACAGTGTCGCTAGCATCCATATGATAAGGAGCCCGGGCTGACATGGCTAGTCGTAAACCCAAAGTGGCACAGACTTACAGGGACAGGCATCCATGACCCAGCATCGAACGTGTCGGTCATCAGCGAGTGAATCCAGGCTGTAGCACTGGGCTAGCAGGACTCCGGTGAACCGGGCTGTAGCAGGCTAACAGGACTCCGGTATTCATCGCGTGACATTTCCCCGAAGGGACAGACACAGGAACGAAGAAGGACACATGCCGGCCAGCCTAAGTGTTCCGGAGCAGTAGCAAGCTACCATGGCTCGGTGGAAACACTAGGAGACATTTCCCGGTAAGAGAGGCTACTAAAGATAAACAACTAGATGGTCAGATCCCACACATACCAAGCATTTCAATAACATACACACAATATGCTCGATATGTGCAAATACAACATGGCATCACAACATGACTCTACGACTCAAGTAATTTATTCAATAGGCTCCGAGGAGCGAGATATTACAAACATGGGTCTCATGACCCAACAATCAGAGCATACAAGTCAAAGCACAAGCGGAAGCTATCATGTCTGAGTACAGACATCTATAAATGAAAAAGGCTGAGAAGCCTGACTATCTATCAGATCCTGCCGAGGGCACAAGATCGTAGCTGAGGTATCAAGCTAAACGTCGAAGTCCACGCGGAACTACTAGTGAGACTGAAGTCTCTCTGCAAAAACATAAAATAGGCAAACGTGAGTACAAATGTACCCAGCAAGACTTACATCAGAACTATCTACATATGCATCATTATCAACAAAGGGGATGGTGGGGTTTGACTGCAGCAAGCCAGCTTTGACTCGGTGGCTATCCTGAACTACGACTGCAAGTAACTCTTTTGAGGTGGCGCACACGAGTCCACATATTCACCATATCAATACACCACTATGGATCCGCTCCCGTCTCCCTACGAGAACGCCATCCATAGCACTCACGCTTATCTTGCGTATTTTAGAGTATCCACTTTCACTTGTCTATGAACTGATATAAGCAACCCAGAAGTCCTTTTCCGCGGACACG
Source organism: Triticum aestivum (assembly GCF_018294505.1). Classification (NCBI taxonomy): domain Eukaryota; kingdom Viridiplantae; phylum Streptophyta; class Magnoliopsida; order Poales; family Poaceae; genus Triticum; species Triticum aestivum. Next base: position 321,070,874 of record NC_057798.1, read on the forward strand.
GCTATTCGAATAGATCATATTAACCCTGCAGGGGTGTACTTCTTCACACACACTCTCACCACTTACCGCCGTTTACACGACATGTACTCGGCAACCTTCAAGCGGAAGCCCAACGTGGGTGTCGGCCACGACCTACCTAATCACCTAAGTCTCTAGTCCAGGTTTATCGCCTATTCGGGTTCCATCCATGAGGAGATCCGGCCGGAGTTTCGCTCACAGCCCCAAACGATGTGAACAGGGTTCCGTGACACCAAACGGGCGCCCGGTTACCCGGCCACGTGCCTACCGCATCACAGCCCACCCCTACGGTCAGCGCTGTCCACGGCCTCCAGCATACTACAAACACCAGAAACTACTTGCAACTCCTGGACAGAGGACAAGGGTGAATAAGAAGCCGAGAGGGTCCATTGGTTTCAGGGCCCAATGCGTGGTAGTAGCTGAATCATGGATCACAAACACAGAACTCAGTTCCTGAGGACGGCTGCAATGAGACAACCCACCATGTACTCCTACATGGCCTCTCACCGCTACCTTTACCAAATCGTGTTCACACACTTAGCTCACACACAGTAGGACATGTTCACACGCCTCTGATTCATCCCCGATGAATCAGACCTGACTCAACTCTAAGCAGTAGCAGGCATGACAAACAAGCATGAATGAGTAGGCATAACAGGGCTCAAACAACTCCTACTCATGCTAGTGGGTTTCATCTATTTACTGTGGCAATGACAGGTCATGCAAAGGATAAAGGGGTTCAGCTACCGCAGCAAGTAACAGATGAATCGTGTTGTCCTAATGCAGTAAAAGAGAGCAGGAGCGAGAGAGTGGGATTGTATCGGAATGAACAAGGGGGTTTTGCTTGCCTGGCACTTCTGAAGATAACATTGAGTCTACATCAGTGTCAACGATCACATCATCGGTATCACGTCTATCGAGAGGGAACAAATACCGGCAACACAGAAGGGAACACAATCAATGCAATGCACAATATGATGCATGATCATGACATGGCAAAATGAATGTGTTATGAGCTAATGCAACTAGCAATAGATTAAATGAAGTTGGTTTGAATACAAGATTCAAATTCAAACTCCATATGTGATTATTTAAATGCCCTTTAATTGATTTGTGCTAAACAGCAGCTATAAGTTGTTCTAACATGTAGGAAAATGGTACAGATGGATTCCTTGAATTTTTCTGATCATTTTTCATATATAATTTGTTTGATTTGGAGCTACGGTTGATTTTATATGATTTTTAGAAGTTTTGGCTATTTTCTGGAATTTCTTATATAAAAATAAATCCAGAAAATAAGTTACTGCGTCAGCATGACGTCGGGGTGACGTCATCAGGTCAAAGGCGCCAGCCCAGGTCAAACCTGACGCTGGGGTCCACGGGTCAGTGTAACAGGGCTGGTTTGGGTGGATGACATGTGGGACCAGTCAACGGCCGCGTCAGCAAAGTCAATGCTGACGTGTGGGTCCCAGTGGATTATTAACTAATCTAAATAGAAAAATAAATTAAACTAAACAGGTACAGGGCCCACATGGCAGTGGCACTAGGGGTGGTTTAGCTGGGTCATTAGTGGTTAACTAGACCGGGGTTAGGCCGACGGCTCATCGCCGGCGAGGTCAGTGGCGGCGGAGCGCGTCGGGTTTCGCCCACAGGCGACCATTTGGACGGCGGATTGGTCCTACGCGTAGCTGGGGGCTGCGCGCGTCTGGTAGTGCAAGTGGGAGGAGCTGGGGTGGAGCGGGCTCGCCGGAGTCGAGCTCGTGGCGGCGGCCAGAGCTCGGGCACCGACGGTTAGGCGCTACGGCGCGTTTCACGAAGAACTGGTGGGATCTGCGGCTTCCTGAGGAAACGCTGAGCACACCTACGTGCTCTGGTGCGACGTGCGGGGGTTGCAACCGCGGCGGCGACATGGCCGGCGGCGGGGAGCGCTCGGCTCCGGTGGTTGATGCGGCTAGGGGGCGAATTAGGCAACGAGGCATGGGGGAAACGATGCAGCGGCTCACCGCGGTTCTTCTGGTGCTTCTGGCGAGGCAGGGGAGGCACGGGGTCCGGCGAATCGACGGCGGGGATCACCGGCACCCGAGGTCGGAAACGGCGGCGTTGGAGATGCAGCAGAGCTTCTGGCGCCGCGTGACTCGATGGAGAGGACGACGACGTCGTGGCGGAGCTCGGGATCACGTCGGAGAGGTGGGGCAGTGGCTGTGGGTGCGGGGTTACGGCAGCGCATCCATGGAGGCTTCGGCCATGGCGGGGAACGGGCGAGGAGAGGCGTAGGGGGGGCGAATGGGGTGTCGGCGAGGTCGGGGCGACGACCAGGAGACGATCCACGCGGCGCAACGGCGACCAGGGCGATGCAGAGAGGCTGGGTGGTGCGTGGCGAGCTCGGGCGCGCCATGCTCACCTCCCTGCCTGCTCTGGCAAGGGGAAGCAGCTGGCTGGCACGGGCCAGCACAGTGCTGGGCCGGCCAGTGGGTTGCCAGGTAAGTGGCCAGGTAAAACTCTCTCTCTCTCTTTCTGTTTTAATTCTGTTTTCTATTTTGCAGGTTTGTTTTGAATTTGGTTTTGAAACCAATTCAATTTATTTTGCTTCTGACAATATTTTTAGGAGCTAAAAGAATTAAAACAATGCTCCACAAAAATATTTCAGAATTATTGGACCTATATTTATTTAACAGTAGATATAAGTCCAATTCAAATAGCTATTGATTTAATTCAAATACCCAAAATAAATGTTTCTGAGATACCGAAAATATTGGTTTGGATTTTACCTCTTGCCAATATTTCCAGAGGATAACAAGAACATTTTCTTGGACTTATTTGAAGCAATTTTTATCTTGATCATTTTTTAAAGGATTCTGAGGCTTTGAAAATTCCTCAATTCAAATTTCATTTGAATTTAAACATGATGCAGCAACCAAGCTAGTCCAAGGCCAGGGTAAAGCTAGGGATGTGACATGAGGAGACCCCCATAGTTTCCTCATACCCATTAGGAGATTTTGATCCATCCTATGATTTGCATGATTTCCATGATTGCTTGCACCATATGCATTCCATGAATAACAATGCTCTAAATATTGCTCGTGATGCATTACACAACTTGAGTCTCCATTATGCTGTACATAAGAACAAAAGTATCATGATGGATGACATGTTTCTATATCACGCATCTCATTTATTTGAGCATTGTATATTTGGTGCTAACCAACACAAGCACGTATGCATCATGATGGATGATGTGTACATCTACCACGCACACACAATTTTTCCTTTGTCTTTGTTTTGTGTAGGTACTCATGTATACTCGTCAACCTCTCAATCCCAAGAGTTGACAAAATGAGCTCTTGAGAGCAACGATGCTTTGGGATCCCATGGACTATCCTCACCATCGTCCCCTTCGCGCAAGGACTACGCGCAACTCCTCTACTTGGCTCTCACACGGCTATGGGCCATTTACCACTTGTCACATTTGCTCATTTAACCGTGTTCACTTTGCATGCTATGCTTGCTTCTATGCCTTTGCCATGCAATTGTGACCCTTGCTTGCATCTACCCATGTTTCATCATTATGCTACTTCTATGTGTATTTGCATGCTTGTTGGAGATCCTTGTTGCTATTGCCATGTTTATCATGTGCCCCATGCTATTCATACTATTTTCTTCATATCTTGCCTTTATGCTTGTGATATGTCATGTGCATTATTCATGCCCACTATTTGCACACATGACATGCTTGCCATGATTCCTTTTAGTATGTTGCATCTTCGCACTACTAGCTTGCTTGACTTGATTGCTATGATTGCTTGCTTGATTGCATCACCCATGTTCCACTATTACTTGCTTTCTTGGGTTGATGACATATATGCTCATGCCTCTCACATGATAGATCTTGTTCATTGTCTCTTGTGTCCATTAGTTGCCTCTTTCATATCCACTTGTATTGAGTGCAACCATACTATGCTTATTGATCATGGAGACTTTGACACCTTACTTGTGATGCATACTTCTTTCCTTGAGCCTTTTGTATTTGGTTGTTCTCGCATCATATGCCTACATACTATGAAATGCTCCCTTGTCCTTTCTTATGATGAGCATGATACATACACTTGTTGGGTATCTCGCCCCTCGAATGATAGGTCTTGCTTTTGCACTAACCTCATTTGTTTTTCCAAGTGTTTCTCATGTTCTTTCATTTTGAAGGATTCACAAGGCGGTACCATAAAGACACATTTTGGTTATGTGAAGGCGTACGTGATGTGCGACACCAACATTTGTGAGAATCTCCTAAAGGTGAAGTCCTTCCCTTTGAGCCATCTTCAAATATGCATATTGGATGGGCCATTCTTTCATTGTTGTTTCCTTCTTGTTGTCTACATGATACATCTATTGGATGGAGGACCGGCATTGGAGATGGACCCTATGGACCTTCAAGTTGAGGTGTGCCACGACATCGACCTATGGTACAACCATGCCTACCGTGTACATGGCGATATGGTTTACGATCCGAGGTTGGATCTTTCCAAAGGGGGAGGAGATGATACAGAGCATCCCACTTTCATCTCCATGTACACCTTCATAGCACATCAAGCCCCAAGTGGACCTACCAGAACTAAGGTAAACCCGCTCTTCTTCGGGAACATCATGAATATCCGTTGGACTTGCTTGCTACCTCACCAAAGTGCTCCATGTGTCCTTAGGTACGAAGACCGACGCCCACAAGCTGGTGAGGGACACCCCAAAGGAGTTGGAGAAGAACCACAAGGCCACGAGGAAGAATATGGAGCACAACAGGAGGTGGACAGGAGGTCCCAGGCGACCCCGTGCGCACGGGCCCCCGAGACCCCGTGTGCACGGACCACTCAGGGAGCTGGCGCTGGAGCACCCCGTGTGCATGGGCCTGTACCGTGCCCACGGGACCCCGTGCGGACGGGCCCAACTTACCCTGTGCGCACGGGCTCACCAGGATGGACGGCCATGATCTCCACTCTGAGCCCCTCTTCCTCCACTTCGTGCCCAAGACTATATATTCCGTACCTAGACCATTTGTTAGGGGAAGCAAAGTAGTTGATACACATTTGTGAGCTTTGCTCCATAGATCCACTCCACTAGGAGATCAAGACCTCCTCTTGGAGTGACCAAACATCAAGACCTCCCTCTTGGGGAAGGATCCCAATCATAGGATCATCAAGCCCTCATCTCCTTCATAGGATTTGGGATGAACTCTACCATGTATCTTATTTCCTTTTGTTGTTCATGTACCTTGTGGATCTTATGTGTTTGATTGTCTAGAGGATGTGTGATTTGACTTGTTCTTGAGTGATCCTCTTGTTTTCCCTCCTTTGTTCATCTTGTTCTTGGGGATTCCACCTCGAATTCGTGAAAGATCTTCTCTATAGGGTTCCACCCTACATCAATGCATATGCGTCCGGGATCATTTTTTGGGTACAGTGGTTTTGACTGTTGCCTACATATTGCACAGTCCGGCAAGGTCCTGCGCCGGCCAGACCTCGTCGGAGGATTCACTGGACTCGGACGCCTTGGCGAGCGAGACGCCTCTGCAGGCCCCTTCCCCCAAGTCTGGGCGCGACACCGAGGTGCCGTCTCGGCAAGACCCGAACAAAGGAGGACATATCCCTGGTGCCGAACACGCAGGGATGAATACGGCCCCCGGGACCTCTTGGGTTCTGGGATCGAGCAAGCAGCCCCCCTGATGGCGGGGGGGGGGGGGCAGCCTATACTGTCGGCGTCCTCTGTTCAAGCAGAGCTGCCTGGCGGTCTATTGACGGCGTTGAAGAACGTGTCTATTGTCGACGAGCATCGGGCCCTTGTGGGCGAGGTGGTTGAAAGGATTCAGTCCGCCGAGAGCGGGCTGAACGCGTCCTGTCTTAGTCTTATAAAGGCTTTTGAGGTATGTTTCCTAGGAAACCCTTAAGGAATTGTCATGATATAGGTAGTAGCCCCTGATACACTGTCCAGCGAAGGGGACAGAGCCGGGCAGGGGATCAAAAAAAACCTGCCTTCGCAGGAGTCTGTGTAAATGACGTATACCCTTTGGTGTGAAAGCAGGCATCCGCAGAGAAGACTTCCGCTTTCAAGGGGGAAGTTTCCGAACTGAAATAGAGCCTTGCACGGTCTGAGGAAGAACTCGGCCGTGTGAGGAAGCAACTGGAAGACAAGCAAGGTATGTTGAAAACATTTGTCTTGGAGTTGGCACGAACGAATGGTTGTGCAGAATATTTTTTTAGTATTGTGCGCTCTAGGAGCGTGTGCCGAATATGAGGCACTAAAGAAAGCTTTGGCTGATGCCAACAAGAAGGCTAAGGCCGAACAGGCGCTTCGTGAAAAACATGAGGCCAGGGTTATCATTGCTGAGCGGGAGCTCCAGGAAGCTATGGAGAAAAGTGAGAGCTTGGAGCAGAGTCTAAAAGGGCAAGAATCCGAGCTCGCCCAAGCTCTCAAGGATGCAGAAGGTGCTCGGGAAGAAGCCCGAGGTGCTGTGTGGGACATTCAGGAGGCCCGAAAAGTGGCAGGTGGTAAGGCCTTCTGTATTATTAGCTTCGTGTATGTTAGAATGTGAAGAATCCAAGCGGCAGGCTGAATTCTTATTTTTCCAGGGGCTTTGGCGGATCTTCCTTGCAGCATATCAGATGCTGCTCAATTCTATCGCACCGAGGAGAAGAAGACTGCGGAGAGGGATTTCTGGTCGCAGTATCTAGCGCCGAACTATCGGGTGCCATTTATCGATCAGATGAAACAGTTGATCGAACTGCACCAGGCGGGCGAACTAGCCATGAAGGACATAGTTGTCCGGCTATGGCCTGCGGATCCGATTCCCAGCAGCTACTTCACACTCGTCAAGCGGATCGTGGGCACCTGTCCTCGGCTAGATGCTATCAAGCGATCGGTCTGCATAGAAGGTGCGCGTATGGCGTTTGCCCATGCAAAAGTGCATTGGGGGAGGCTTGACGCGGAAAAGCTGATCACTAAGGGGCCGCTGGAGGGTAAGGAGCACCGCAAGCCCGAGCAATATTATGAAGGTGTGATGAAAGGGGCCCGCCTTGTGGCGGATAGGTGTACTAAAGACATCATATTTCCCTGAGGGCATCTATGCCACTTGATGTAATATGGGATAATGGCATGTTTTTTATATGTTGCCTGTTTTATTTGAACATATGTTCTTCCTGTGCAGTTGTTTATTGTATGCAAATTCTGGGAGTTGGCCAGTCATCGGCTTCTGCCCCCTCGTAAAAAGGATACGGGGGTGTTCGGGATATATCTAAATGATCTTTATCCCATAGTTGGGTCCTTTTAAGGAGGTGTATCTTTCCGCGAACCAGGCAATCGGACTATAGGGCTTTATTACTCTCACTTAGCCATAGGAATTTGAGTATGGTCGGTGCAGCCCCTAGTGTTCGGAGGGCCAGACTAGGGGCTCTATTGGTGCCTGATCAGAAGACCGATCTGTCACACTTAGCATTTACGATGGCGTTATGCGGAATAAATCTTTAAGGATTTTATGACCTCTTGAACAGTGGACCGGCTCTCGCTTCATCATGACAGTCGGTTTTTGGCTTTCTCTACTGAGGTGCTCGTCCGGCTGAACCGGGACACAATCGCAGTAGTTCTCCCAGCGCTACCTTAGTCGATAGAACGGAACGTAAGGTACCAAAACATGGGAGCCGGGCAAACCCAACCAATGACCCAAGACATGATTCGGAGCAGATGCATATAGTGCTATAAGTCAGGGTGCCGAACGACCGAAATGGTAGTCGGACTTGCTTGCCGTACTGTGGAGCCCCTGGTGCAACTAGGCGAACGCGGAGCGTGGCTTTCATTTTTGGCGAAGAGGCATCGGCGATAAACGACAGCCGGTAATTGCTATATATGCATTATAGTAGGATTTTATGTCTATGCATATTAGTATGATGTATGGAAAGAGGTGTTGTTTGACGGAACCTGTTATGGCCGGACTGGAGGGGGCTGTGAGCGGGTCGAGGATGAATCCGAACTGCATTCTACCTGCATGTTCCTTCCTTTGTGTGTCCGGGATAATTCCATGCCGCCAGTTCTGTTCTACGTCAATCGTTAGTTTGCAAATGCGAAATGCATGAAGACAGCTAGGTGTCCCCTGGTTGTTGCTCCCAGGGTCCCTAATCGGGCCCTGGTGTGTTGAGTCGTTAGACCGTGAGGTAGTACGGACTCCAGAGTGGATGTCCGGATGGTTGGCCTGGGTAATTTACCACGTAGAATCTAGTTGACATGGTTTTTCCTGTTAGCATACGGTAAGCTGTTGTATGGGAAGGTGTCGAGGATTTATTCTTTGGCGTAACATTTTTGGATGGTCCGAAGGCAGTCGTTTAGAGTGGTGGGCCAACAGAACTTGGCCTTTGTGCCTTACATCTTTTAAGAGATGTTTTCTGTGGCATCATACCCTTGTGGGCTTTGTGTGTTATGGAGCCCCCGGATTACTAGGTCTAGGGGCACTGCAATTAACTTGCCGTGGTTTAGGTGGTCCTGGGCAGTCGGCCATACTGTTATGCTCTGGGGGGGGTCTGGACGAGGCATCTCCCCTTTATTGCTTCCGGCGTGCGACCAGCCGCTTTGTTTTGAGAATTCTGCATTCTTCGTTGGTGTGCTTTGCCGTCCTTCTCGAGGTACCATGAATTTCAAACGGGTGATCCAGCGTGTATCTTCGGTGGAGTAGGCTTGTGCTACTTTTTCCCTGTTTGTCGGACTAAGCGATGCCAGACTTGGCACCAGCTTCCTTGTCTTGATGTTTATGACCTTTATGCCGAGGTCTGAGGGTGCCTCTTCGTATCTGCTGCTTGCTGCCTTGGACCGTAGTGATGCGTGGGCATCTGCGTGCGTGCCCGTGTTTTCCTGCTCGAGTTGAGGTAGCCAGTTGTGCCGTATGTGCCCTTCATTGGGGCTCTCGAGTTCGTATTTTTTGGCGGCCAGTATCTTGGTCCACCTATCCTCTAGCGCTTCTTGGTCAGCTGTGAGCTGCTCTTCTTTCCTTTGCAGGCTCCTTGCTGTAGCCATGAGTCGTCGCTTGAAGCGAACTTGTTCCACTGGGTCCTCTGGTACGCCGAATTCGTTGTTGCCGAGGCTTGCCTCGTCGTCGGAGGGGGGGTGTGATTTTCCCTCTCCCAATATCCCGTCGTCATTGGTCCGGCCTGCTTAAGTGTAGGCTGACTCGGGTTGTATTCCTTTTTGGCACCGTCCGAACTGCTCTCGTTTCCGTTAGTTTCCTTCGGAGTGTCCACCATATATATATATATATATCATATGAGGAGGTGGCCGTCCACCGCCCGGTGTGTGGTGGCTCCTGTGATTCTCCTACATCGTTGTCCATACCGTCGATGTCTTCGGAGTCAAAGTCAGGCACGTTGGTTAGATCATCGATCGTGGCAATGAAGTGGGTGGTGGGTGGGCAATGAATTCCGTCGTTGTCTGCTTCCCACTTGATCCGGACGTAGTTCGGCCCGGAGTCTCCTGACAAGGAGAGAGACTTCAATAATCCAGCATGTCACCAAAGGGCGAGTGCTGAAAGATGTCCGCCGCGGTGTCCATCATTGGAGCCCAACCAGGATCGGCGGGCTCGGGGGCACGCGTACTGGAACCTGCTTCCGGATATGAATCCAGGGGTCCGGAGTCACAGATTCCCTCAGAGGTGGAACCTGTGTTCGGCTCCATCGCTGATGAGGGTACGGCCTGCAGGGTGGGGTCCAGCCCTCCATCCTTAGGCGAAGCAACCTGTCCCGGATCTATATCCGAGGCATCTACGGGGACAATATCCCGAGCGACGTCTGATAGCAGGTCTAAGACGTGCTCATCGCGACTGTTCGGCGCTTCTGGCGCTGGCCCGAATCCGTCGAAGATCAAGTCTTCGCGGATATCCACCATGTAGTTCAGGTCTCCGAACCTTATTTGATGGCCGGGGGCATAGCTATCGATTTGCTCCAAGTGGCCAAGCGAATTGGCCCGCAGCGCGAAGCCGCCGAGCACGAAGATCTGTCTGGGGACGAAAGACTCACCCTGGACCGCGTCGTTAATGACGATTGAAGGAGCCATCAAGCCTGACGGCGACGTCACAGAGGAACTCTCAATGAAAGCACCAATGTCGGTGTCAAAACCGGCGGATCTCGGGTAGGGGGTCCCGATCTGTGCGTCAAGGCTAATGGTAACAAGAAGTAAGGGACACATGTGTTTACCCATGTTCGGGCCCTCTCGATGGAGGTAAAACCCTACTTCCTGCTTGATTAATATTTATGATATGGGTAGTACAAGAGTAGATCTACCACGAGATCGTAGAGGCTAATCCATAGGAGCTAGCCTATGATGGTATGAATATAATTATGACCGGCCTTCTAAGGACCAACCTCTCCGGTTTATATAGACACCGGAGAGAGCTAGGGTTTACATGGAGTCATTTACAAGGAAGGAAACATAATATCCGGATCGCCAAGCTTGCCTTCCACGCCAAGGAAAGTCCCATCCGGACATGGGCCAAAGTCTTGAGTCTTGTATCTTCACGCTTCAATAGTCCGGACGTTGTACATAGTCCGGCTGTCCGGATACCCCCTAATCCAGGACTCCCTCAATCGCCACTGGCGGGAGCCTCATCTTCTTGGCGCTGGGGTCAGCCGACTCCATTTTCCTGGAGGGCGTCGCATCGAGCTCATGGATTTTTTAGCAGAGTAACGAATGATGAGCCAAGTTGTAGTGTGAATGAAGAAGAAGGGGAGCTAGGGTTTTCTATAGTAGTGAGGAAGAAGGGGAGATGGAATTTTCTGTAGGAGTGAGGTGAGGAATTTGGGGGTACAAGTGGAGTGAGCTGACGTGACGTGGGTGGGAGTGAGGAGGAAGAAGAGCACCCAGGTTTTTTTCGGGGGTGGTGTGCTGGGTAGTGCCTCTCATTAAGTAAATATATGGGCTTTTGAATTGATTTTATTATTTACTAGGGTGGATGGGCTTTTTGTCTTGGGCCCAGAGAAATAATTACTACTAGTACAATGGAGGCACTCTACAGTTACCCAGAAAAACAATTAGTACTAGTATAGTGGATACACTACCGCTTCTGGCTCCTCCGAGGTCATCGAAACATCTCCCACTACTGAATGTCTTTTTACATTGGTTCAGCAACATGCGGGCCATGCAACGCGCGTCCCAAATGCCATCCACCAAATTAGAAGGTGGTATGCAGGCGGAGAGTGACCCCAGTCTTAGCGCGGCAGTAACGAGCTGTCATATCACAAAACCCCACCTCCCCACGGTCTAAGTTTGACGGACGAAGCAACCATCATTTCACTCTTTGTTGAATCCCCTTCTCCCTCACCATCTTCAAGAAAGCCAATACTCACATCTACCATTGTTATTCTCTCCCAACGAAGGGAAGGTAAGCGGATCCGTGATGTTGGTATATTTTCTTTCAAAAAAAAAAATAACTTCTGCAAAGCAGTAACCGATCCTCACTCTCTTATTTGTTTCATTGTCATTGTGATTGTGTTTTCCTTTCAGTTGTCTCCTATTTGCCAGTTTCATGATGGACCAAGGAGAACCGAGCAAAGATCTGCCGATGTTGGAGCAGACACAGGAGGCTGATCCCCACGAGACGTATAGCTCCAAGAAGATGGAGGCCGCCACCGAGCCTACACCAGATACGCTCATGGCCACTACTGAGATGGTCAACGCCCCATTTGAGTTTACAGCCCCCGTGGCCCTGCAGGAGCAGCTTTCCCCCTTCGAGGACCCCCCTGAGCTGCCCAAGGTGATTTTCTTCTTTGCCGATCTTGATTGTGGTTTTTCATCTAAGTATGTGATGATAAATAATGCAAAATTTTATTAGCTTCGATGCCATGCTACCTTCCCTGTCATGCATACTTTTGACTCTACATACTAGTTTAAATAACTTGTGTATTTTATATTGGAAAGTAATTCAGAATTCGTTTCTGTTTCATTTAGAGCCCTGATGTAGACAAGGATTGTGTGGTTGTACATGTCATTCGCTATGTGGCTGATGACATGAATATACGCACTGGGAAAACAAAGTTCTTAGGCTGTTGTATCCTGGAAGCCAGTTGCACTTATGCCAAAGTCGAGATGTATTCCAGCCACACTGTTGTCAGGTGTGTTGTCCATGGTGTACTGAAGCACAAGAAGTGCAAAGCTACTCCTTCGTTTGTGAGGTATACTGTTCTTGTCAAGCTTATGCAGGAACATGACGTGGCATGCCTCGACAAACAAGTTTATTAGTGGCACGGCCACAAGGTTATCTTCAACAAGGTTGATAGGATTGAGCTGCTGCGGGACGTCCTCGGTGATGTTCATGGCAAGGTCTGTCTTGTGTCCATCCCAAATTATATCGAGGCATGAAATAGCTGTCCCAGCTAGTGTTTAAAATTCGTTTGGATTGTGTCTAATTATCCAAACCTTTCCTATTATCGAGCCCTCTGGGGCTAGTACTCTATTTGAATCCATCTATGGGGACTACTGCTACTTTTGTGTGCCCATGAATCATGTGAGAACCTTCGTAATTGTTGCCGAAATAGATGTATCCTCACTAGTTTTTCATGTAATATGGCATGCTAAGACATAAGTTGTCATAGTTTATCATACGAGCAGTGTGTGTTTGATCAAATAGAGTACTTGTTTGAGAATTGTGCGCTGACATATACATAGGGTACATAAGGCTGGTTAAGTACTTATAAACACTGTTGGTGCTACCCCATTTGTAAGAAGTTGCGCAAAACACGACACACTGGCTAAGCTCACTTGAACACTAGAAAAGTCGGCTATCGACTAGCTAACAATCAACACGCTGTTGTCTGACACATAAGCGACTGCGTATCTTATTACAGTGGTTCATGACGTTAACTCAGGCCACAATGTAAATTCCAAACGTTCACATGCTAGTCCAGCGTTCGTGCGAAACATTCACATTAAACTCGACTTCATAAAATACATGAAAAGCATAAGTTCAACAATTTTATACATCCCAATGATTCATATAACGTAACGAACATTTACTAGTGCACAACAAAAGACAAAGTTGTGAGAAGGTTTACAAATCAGGAAAAATCAAGCTAGGCTGCTCTGAGCAAAGGGCCTCCCTAGGTAGGCTTTAATTTCCTGGAGTTCACTCTTGTTTTTCTTGTTGCCACCATCCAGGGTTAGGTTCTGTCATTCCAGAATAACCAATTATAATTGTGTTCTCAGTTGGAATGCTGAACTGAACCATGTAGTTCACTGACCATCTGAACTTCTTGTGCAATTCCACTAAATTTAAGCACCACTATTTGCAGAAATAAGCATACCACAATGCCTCTTGTCCGTGCACCTATCCCAAAAACCTCTGTGTAGCCATGCTAGCTAGTTCTCTGTCCATCCTTGATCTTGGAGAAAGTGCATTCCTGACTAGGATGCAGTTGTTTTCGCGCGTCCCTACATTGCAATCAAGAAGTAAATGTATGAGTCAGCTTCTTTCAAATTATTCATGATTATTAATTGAGTCTTCTATGAATTCTTTTATGCATGGTTATTATAGCTTTGTATTTCTCTCTGATCTATCCGTTTGGTTTGGCCAACTAGATTGATTTATCTTGCAATGGGAGAGGTGCTTTGTAATGGGTTCAATCTTGCGGTGCCCTATATTCCAGTGACAATAGGGGACAAGACACATGTTTGTATTGTTGCCATTAAGGGGAAAATGATGGGGTTTATTCATATTTGTTGGATTTACTTTCTCTACATCATGTCATCTTGCTTAAGGCGCTACTCCATTTTTATTAACTTAATACCCTAGATGCATGCTAGATAGCAGTCGATGGGTGGAGTAATAGTAGTAGATGCAGGCAGGACTTGGTCTACTTGTCTTGGACGTGATGCCTATATACATGATCGTTGCCTTGAATATCATCATAATTGTGCGCTTTTCTACCAATTGCCCAACAGTAATTTGTTTTACTCTTTTTGTTTGAGAGAGAAGCCTCTAGGGAAACATATGTCCCCGGGTCTACTTTTATCATATATAAAATCCAAAAATACCTAGCTGAAATTTTAGTGCCATTATTTATTTTGTCTATCTATCACTACGATATTTGATCCTTGCAAATACCCGCCGAGGGGATTGACAACCCCCTTGATCGCGTTGGTTGCAAATATTTGCTTTTGTGTGTGTAGGTGCTGTTAACAATGTCTCACATGGTTCTACTATTGGATTGATAACATTGGATCTCAACTGAGGGAAATACTTATCTCTATTGTGCTGGATCATCCTCTCCTCTTCGAGGAAATCCGAACGCAGCTCACAAGTAGCAATGCGCTATTCCGTAAGGGGCTGATTGCGATTATTATGTTTCATGCTATGGTTAGATTTATCTTAATTATTCTTTCGTAGTTGTGGATGGTTGCAAGAGCGGGTAATCATAAGAGGGTTGTTTGTTCAAGTAAGAACAACACCCTAGCACCGGTACACCCACATATCAAATTATTAAACTAGTGAACGTGAATCAACTCGGCATGCTGAACGTGACTAGACGAGAATTCTCATGTGTCCTCGAGAATGCTTTGCTTAATATAAGAAGAACTTCCGGCTTCTCCTTTACGATAGAAGGATTGGGTCACCTTGATGCACTTTTCCACTTTGGTTAATTGTTACTTTCTATGAATTATCTTTCTTTCAAACTATTTCTAACTACTACTTTACAACACTTGCAGAGATTAGTTTCCTGAAAACGCTTATCAATTCCTTTTGCTCCTCGTTGGGTTCGACACTCTCGTGGCACACAAGTATAGGGGATCAATAGTAGTCCTTTCGATAAATAAGAGTGTCAAACCCAATGAGGAGCAGAAGGAAATGACAAGCGGTTTTTAGCAAGGTAATTTCTGCAAGCACTGAAATTGTCAGTAACAAGTATGTCGGTATTCTGGGAACCAGTGTACCCAAACTTGCCTGCCTATGGCCCACGGCGTGGGCCATCGACGGCCTGGTATGGCCCATCTTCAACCATGACAAGACAAGACCCTCGCGAGGGTCTAAGCCTCGTGAGGCGGGCGACATCGAGACCTCCCGGAGGAGCGGCCTCCTCATGCAGCCTCCTAAGGAGCGGAGATTTCTATGCAAGGCCTACCCTCATGAGGATGAAATGACATCAGCCATGACGACCAAAGCTAGGCACGCGCCAACGGGCGCAGGGTGCCAGGTTTCCTCTTTGGTGCAAAGGAGGCAAGCGTAGACGCAGAGTCCCGAGGAATCAGCCAAAGGTTGCCATTTGCGTATGTCGGTGTCAAAACCGGCGGATCTTAGGTAGGGGGTCCCGATCTGTGCGTCAAGGCTAATGGTAACAAGAAGTAAGGGACACCGATGTTTACCCAGGTTCGGGCCCTCTCGATGGAGGTAAAACCCTACTTCCTGCTTGATTAATATGGATGATATGGGTAGTACAAGAGTAGATCTACCACGAGATCGTAGAGGCTAAACCCTAGGAGCTAGCCTATGATGGTATGAAGGTAATTGTGATCGGCCTTCTAAGGACCAACCTCTCCGGTTTATATAGACACCGAAGAGGGCTAGGGTTTACATGGAATCGGTTACAAGGAAGGAAATATAATATCCGGATCGCCAAGCTTGCCTTCCACGCCAAGGAAAGTCCAATCCGGACACGGGCCGAAGTCTTGAGTCTTGTATCTTCACGCTTCGATAGTCCGGACGTTGTACATAGTCCAGCTGTCCAGATACCCCCCAATACAGGACTCCTCAGTAGCCCCTGAACCAGGCTTCAATGACGATGAGTCTGGCGCACAGTATTGTCTTCAGCATTGCAAGGCGGGTTCCTCCTCCGAATTCTCCAAAGTGGTTTATCGAACACATAGACCGTGTCTGGATTTGCAAGATGATCTTCGTATGGTATAGATCTGATTTGCTGGCAATCTTCGATCATCGTGACCTTGCATCATGGCTTGGTCCAATGTGAACCAACATTTCCTACCCCGCAACGACTCGTGTTACGAGGCAGTTTTATTGGCATGTCCCGTCGAGGCAGAGATCGTGTCGCCTTTTATTATGGGATTCTCCATCAATATGAGCGTGCGTGACCCCATGACGGCTGTTGGTATTACCCCGCGTGTTTTTAGATAAGCCTCAAACGGTCCAACCAGGGACTCTTGATATTCACCCTCTTTATAAAGGGGTTGAGACTTACGCCTCTTTCTTCACCTTCATCGCGCCTTCTCGCACCTCGAGTTCTAACACCCAAAACCTAAGCTCCACCCCTCCGGAATCAGCCAGTATGTCCGGATCTGATTCTCAAGGCCTGTGGGTCGCCTCCTCGATCAAGGAGAAGGACATTGCGAAGGTTAGGGAGGTCGGATACCTAACCGCAGATATCCGGCACAGGCTTCCTGCTCCGGGGCAAGTTATCCCCACGCCGGAGCCCAATGAGTGTGTTGTTTTTGTCCCACACTTCCTCCGTGGTTTGGGTTTCACCCTCCATCCTTTCGTGAGGGGGCTCATGTTCTATTATGGGCTGGATTTTCATGATCTGGCTCCGGATGCTATCGTCCATATCTCGTCGTTCATTATCGTGTGCGAGGCTTTTCTCCACATCACCCCGCACTTCGGCTTATGGCTCAAGACCTTCAATGTGAAGCCGAAGATGATTGAGGGGGTGACATGTGGAGTGTGGAGGTGCTGTAATAAACAGAAACGCCGATGCCCCATGGCCGGAGGGTTCTTTCCCAGAAGTATCTCACATATAGCAGCAGAGGTGGTTTTATGCTACGGCCCCAAGGGGCACAAACTGGGTAGCCGCCCCTGAGTTCCGCTCAGGCCCTCCGTCGTAGTTGGCATCCTGGACAGATGTAGGATGTAATTGGGGGCCCGCAGGTGATGTACCAATACTGCAGAACCGCATCCGGGAGCTCCTCGAGAGGGATATCAACCTGGTTAGTGTAATGCAAGTGATGTTAATCCAGCGGATGTTGCCGTGCCAACGCCGGCCTCTTCGGATGTGGGAGTTCAATCAAGAGGGTCCGCGGACTGTGAAGCACTTCTTCGGCTTAAAGCTCGAAGAGATGTGCAAATTATTCTTCGGACGAAAAGTAACGTGTCCGGATACCACCGAGGATGCGGGCCTAAGCTGCAATCACCTAGATTCTCAAGTAAGTAGCCTTGATACTGGACACCCTGTTTTGTGTTTGTCATACTTGTTTATTCTGAGCATCATCCACGTCCAGGAATGGCTCAGCAAGGCAGAGAGAATCAGGTGTCCAGCACCACTTCCCGAAGGCTCGTCCGCCCCTACCGTGGCCAAGATGCTCGACCGGGTACTTAGCAGAATGCCCTCGGGGAAAGACAAGGGGAAGGATGAGAAATCCGAACCCCACACACTACGCATCCGAACCGGGGATAGTCGGGGAGGAGAGGTCGAGTCCGCCTCCCCACGCGGGAAGAAGAGGGCCGCCTCCGAAGATTTGGAGGCAGAGATGCCCAAATTGGGGAAAAAGGGGTCCCCAGGGGTCCTGGCCCCAACAGGCACCCTCACCGCATCATGCCCTCCAACGGGCCAACCCTCCAACGAGTCGTAAGTCAATCATTAACTTAAAGGTACTGTATTTCTCCTGGATCAATGACCAGGACTCAACCTTTTGCAGTCCGGCTGGCAGCTCTTCTCAACAGGGATCGTCTTCGGGCGAACTTCCTCCAGAGATGATGGAGAGCGAGACCCCACCCGCCTCTCCGGTTCTTGACGCGAGCGACAGCGAGGTGTCGTCACGGAGGAGCCCGGATCCGCCAAGGCCGGAAGCCAATGCGTCAGCCGCCCTAGGTCCGGACGTACTGACGGGATTACTGGAGCGAGCTACGCTCTCGGAGGAGCACCGCTCAATAATGAGCGCGGTGCTCAAGAAGATTTCATCCGCTACAAGCGGTTTGAATGAAGCACTCACAAGCCTGCTCAGAGGCTTTGAGGTATGTAATGGAGAACTCACTATTTCTTTGGTTGTAAGGCACGCACTAGGTGTGCTCCATATAGATAGTAGCCCCTGAGACTCTGGTTGCCCGCCCTAGGCGGCAAACGGGGGATCATAAACTAATGATAGTGATGTAAATGTGTGCAGGTACCTGTGGGTCCGGCCGCCGGCCCGTCCGTTGAAGTTGCCAAACTATCGAGGCAAATTGGGTCGATTGATGCTGATATTACTCTAATGAATGAGCAGTTGGATACCTCACAAGGTATGTGCCCTGTCTCCCGTTGCATAGAAAAAATTAAGGTGTCATGTATTAATATAATTTGTACGGACTGCAGATGGTGCTGCTGTCGTGGAGGCCCTAAGGGATGAACTTGCTCTAGCCAAGGAACAAGCTCGGGTGAGCAGTGCGGCTGCCCTAAAGGCGGCCGAGGGATTGAGAGCCGAACAGGCTGCTCATCGCCGAAGCGAGGAAAAGATAGCCGAAATGGCTATCGAGTTAAAACATGCCGCTGACCGGTATGAGCTCCTGAAGAAGGAGCATGAAGATAAATCGGCTGACCTGAGAAAGGTGCTGAATGCCACCAAGGAAATACGGACCGAGCTCAGGGGTGCGCGGGAGGAGCTTCAACAGGCCGAAAAAATCGCGGCTGGAGGCTCCAATTTGCTGCGGACGAAGTTCTTCGATCTGAAGTACGCTCCCCTTGATGGACGCTGGAGCTCGCCGGACGCATACGCGGACCTGGCGAAGAGTAC
Organism: Triticum aestivum; assembly: GCF_018294505.1. Taxonomy (NCBI): domain Eukaryota; kingdom Viridiplantae; phylum Streptophyta; class Magnoliopsida; order Poales; family Poaceae; genus Triticum; species Triticum aestivum. The sequence goes on from NC_057798.1 coordinate 321,089,612, forward strand.
GGCTGATGCCATGGAGTTCTTCAAAGATGAGGGTGAAAAGGAGGTGGAGAAGCTTTTTTGGTCGCAGTTCCATGCTCCCACTCGCCCGCTGCCGTTAAGCAATAAGATGGATGTTGTGGCGGAGCTTAACAGGTTGTCCGGGCTTGCGATGTGGTCTGTAATAGATCATCTTTGGCCGAAGGAGCCTAAGCCGGACAACTACTTTGGTTTAGTGCAACATTTCCTTGAGGTCGTGCCCCAGATCGATGCCATGAGGAGGTCATCATGCATAGAGGGTGCACGGATGGCCCTTGCATGCGTTAAAGCGTATTGGACGGATATGGATGCCACTATGATAGCGTCTCAGGATCTGGTAGGGGGTCAATATCCGGTCGGGCACTACTTGGTGCAGGTCACGGAGGGTGCCCGCCAGATAGAGGAGCAATGCCCGAAGGATCTCCTCTTCGAGTGATGATTCAAATTATTTGTAAAAACATTTTGATTAGAAGGTTATGTTTATAATTTGTGTCTGAAAATATGATTGTGTCCCCTATGCTACCGTTTATATAAATATATACATATATACTGAAAGTGCAACTATCCCTAGGTGGTTTTGGTAATTCATAACATCATATAGCTCATTGAGCTAATGCTATTCCAAGACTATTATTTCAAGAAAGCTCAATGAATGGCATGGCATGGATGATGAAAGTGGATCCCTCAAAATACTAAGGACAAAGGATTGGCTCAAGCTCAAAAGCTCAAGACTCTTCATTTTATATTTTAGTGATCCAAGATCACATTGAGTCTATAGGAAAAGCCAATACTATCAAGGAGGGATGAGGTGTTGCTTAATGAGCCTCTTGCTTCATGTGCTTAGTGATATGCTCCAAAACCCTCAGCTACTTTCTCACATCCACAAATGACCTAAACCCAAAGCCAAAATCGGTCACACCGATTCTTCCAACCCGGCGCCACCGATTTCAAATGTCATAGCCACTGCCACAAACCCTAGGCAAATCGGTCCTACCGATAGGGATCTCGGTCTCACCGAGATGGGATTGTAATCTCTCTGTTTCCCTTCGTAACGTTTCGGTCTAACCGAAGTGAGCGATCGGTCCCACCGAGATTGCAATGTAAACTCTCTGTTTCCCTTTTGTAACATTTCGGTCTCACCGAAAAGAGCAAATCGGTCCCACCGAGTTTACCTGACCAACTCTCTGGAAAGCTTATTACCAAAATCGGTCTCACCGAGTTTGTGTAATCGGTCTTACCGAGATTACGTTATGCCCTAACCCTAACCGAATCGGTCTCACCGAGTTGCATGTCAGTCCCACCGAAAATCACTAACGGTCACTAGGTTTACTAAATCGGTCCGACCGAGTCTGTTGAATCGGTCCCACCGAGTTTGGTAAATTGTGTGTAACGGTTAGATTTTGTGTGGAGGCTATATATACCCCTCCACCTCCTCTTCATTCGTGGAGAGAGCCATCAGACTAAACCTACACTTCCAACTTACCATTTCTGAGAGAGAACCACCTACTCATGTGTTGAGGCCAAGATATTCCATTCCTACCATATGAATCTTGATCTCTAGCCTTCCCCAAGTTGCTTTCCACTCAAACCCTCTTTCCACCAGATCCAAATCCTATGAGAGAGAGTTGAGTGTTGGGGAGACTATCATTTGAAGCACAAGAGCAAGGAGTTCATCATCAACGCACCATTTGTTACTTCTTGGAGAGTGGTGTCTCCTAGATTGGCTAGGTGTCACTTGGGAGCCTCCGACAAGATTGTGGAGTTGAACCAAGGAGTTTGTAAGGGCAAGGAGATCGCCTACTTCGTGAAGATCTACCGCTAGTGAGGCAAGTCCTTCGTGGGCGACGGCCATGGTGGGATAGACAAGGTTGCTTCTTCGTGGACCCTTCGTGGGTGGAGCCCTCCGTGGACTCGCGCAACCGTTACCCTTCGTGGGTTGAAGTCTCCATCAACGTGGATGTACGATAGCACCACCTATCGGAACCACGCCAAAAACATCTGTGTCTCCAATTGCGTTTGAATCCTCCAAACCCTTCCCTTTACTTTCTTGCAAGTTGCATGCTTTAATTTCCGCTGCCTATATACTCTTTGCATGCTTGCTTGATTTGTGTGATGATTGCTTGACTTGTCCTAAGATAGCTAAAATCTGTCAAACTCTAAAATTGGGAAAAGGTTAAGTTTTTAATTGGTCAAGTAGTCTAATCACCCCCCCTAGACATACTTCAAGGTCCTACAAGTGGTATCAGAGCTTTGGTCTCCATTTGCTTTGATTTCCATAGCTTTTGGTGGTCATAGCCTTGGTTTCACAACCTAGGAGAGTATGGCGTCTAGCGAGGGAAATTATCACCGTAGAGGTCCTTACTTTGATGGTACTAATTTTGCTAGTTGGAAGCATAAGATGAAAATGCATATTCTCGGACATAACCCCGCCGTTTGGGCAATTATTTGTATTGGCTTGCAAGGTGAATTCTTTGATGGGAGAGAGCCGAACCGTGAAGCTAATGCGGAAGAATTGAAGATGCTGCAATACAACGCTCAAGCTTGTGATATCATCTTCAACGGATTGTGCCCCGAAGAATTCAACAAAATCAGCCGTCTTGAGAATGCAAAGGAAATTTGGGATACTTTGATTGATATGCACGAAGGTACCGAATCCGTCAAGGAATCCAAGTTGGATGTGCTCCAAAGTCAGCTTGACAAGTTCAAAATGAAGGATGGTGAAGGTGTCGCTGAAATGTACTCTAGGCTTGCTCTTATCACAAATGAGATTGCCGGCTTAGGGAGTGAAGAGATGACCGACAGATTCATCATCAAGAAGATCCTAAGAGCATTGGATGGAAAGTATGATACCGTGTGCACATTGATCCAAATGATGCCAAACTACAAAGATCTCAAGCCAACGGAAGTCATTGGAAGAATTGTTGCTCATGAGATGTCACTCAAGGATAAGGAGGAACTTCACAACAAGTCAAGTGGTGCTTACAAAGCCTCAAGTGAAGCCCCCACATCATCAAGTGAGAAACAAACCTTCAATGAAGAATTGAGCTTAATGGTGAAGAACTTCAACAAATTCTACAAGAGTAGAAGCAAAGAAAGAAGCTCCAAGTCAAGGTCTTATCATGACAAAAGATCTTCTAGTCGAGAGCGCAATTGCTACAATTGTGGGAGGCCTGGACACTATTCCAATGAGTGTACGGCACCCTACAAAAGAAGAGAAGATTCTCCAAAAAGAAGAAGCAAAAGAGAAGAATCACCACCAAGAGAGAGGAGGAGTAGAGATGATCGTTATGAACGAAGACCCTCACGGAGAAGCAAGGATTCGGAAAGGAAGGACAAGTCATCAAGGAGCTACACAAAACGAAGACATCAAGCTCATGTTGGTGAATGGGTATCCGGCTCCGACTCCGACCATCACTCCGAGAGAAGCTATCACTCCGACTCCGAATATACTCAAGATGAAGGTGTTGCCGGTCTAGCACTTGTGTCAACCAACTCCTACGACATATTTGATTCACCAAATGAAGGAATTGGAAGATGCTTCATGGCCAAAGGTCCAAAGGTAACACATCCTGAGTATGTTGATTTCAATAGTGATGAAGATGACTTGCTTGTGGATGATGATTTACTTGTTGACAACTCTAGTGATGAATACTATGATGAAACGTCAATTAATCATGCTAATCAAACGAATGACAATGATAAGGAGAAAATTGAGCTTCTAACTAAAGAACTAAACACTCTTAAGTTGGCTCATGAAACTATCTTCGAAGATCATCGAGAACTTTTAAGGGCTCATGAGAAGTTACGCTTTGAAAAGCTCAATCTTGAGCAAGAGCATGAGTTCTTAAAAGCAATCAATGATGATCTCCGTAAGAAAAGTTCTTCTTACATTGCCAAGCGTTTACTCCTATCTACTTACATGCCTCAAGTCAAGTCTAGTAACAAGTACAAGAAAGATACTTCCTCTAGTAGTAACAATAATAATGTCAAATCCAATATTGTTGCTTCTAGTAGTTCTCTTGATTCCACTAATGATTCTCTTAGCCAAGTTACACTTGAGCAAGAAAATAGCTTATTGAAGGGAATTATAGAGAAAGGTGTTTACAAGAGCCTTGCCGGGAGTAAGCAATTCGAGGAAATTGTACGCAAGCAAGGAAGACACCGGAAGAATCAAGGTGTTGGTTTTGAACGAAAGTTCAATGCCAATGGAGTTGAGTGGGAAGAAGATCAATACCCCAAGACGAAGTTTGTTCCTCAACAAGAGAAGTATGATCCTACTTCCTTCAAGGGAACACAAGCTCAAGATGATCTTCCACCACAAGACCACAAGAACAAAGGCAAGGACAAGCTTCAAGAAGAGATTGATGCATTTGAAGAAGCACCTAAGGTCTCGGTCAAGTGGGTTCCCAAGACTACGTCAAGTTCTACTTCATCAAGTACAACTACAACTCCAAGGATTCCCATCAAGATGATGTGGATCCCGAAGAAGAAGAACTAGAGAGTTCTTGAGGGTGACTCCGCCAACATTCTTCACTCATATCATTATGGCAAGGACAAGTGCAATCAACTTCCACATCTTGCACTAGTTCAAGGAGTCACAAACCCTCATGTTGGTAAGGCAAGGGACAAGGTAACCTAATGTTTTCATGGACATCATCTTGTGTGTGCATCACTCTATGTCTATGGATATTCTTGTTTGTTCCTTGTGGGACTAACCCATGTAGGCAAGTTGAAAGTGCAACTCACTCCAAAGGATTGCTCCAAATGATCTACATCAACATTGAGCATCCACATCTTCAACACCTACATGAAGTCATCATCGACAAAACCCAAGGTTAGTTCATCCCTCTAAAAGGGGATCTCACATCTAGGGGGAGCTTAACTCTAAGAATTGAGTCAAAGCAACTCTAATGGTGTGAACACATCAATGCATTATGTAAAAGTGGTAACCCCACTTGAGCTTAAACGATGAGTATGACCTATGATCAAATGTTTATCATTTGACTCCTAAGTCAATATACTCATATATAGATGACCTAGTCATCGCCAATTGTTTGATAGATGCTAGAATTGGTTGTGCATGCTTTGCCACATATTTCATTTGCTATCTTATTGTGTGAGCATCTTGATGCATATTTTACTCATTCAAGGACATCCACTTGTTGTTTTGATTGTTTGGTTCTTTCTTCTTTTGGCCAAGTGGATGGACAAGAATGCCTAAGAACTTTCTCTAGCTATCTATGCTTTTCTCGTCTCAAACTCTATTCATGCTACATCACAAAATTTGATCAAGTCAGATTCGAACCACTCTGTGTGAGGAGCACTCGGAGTCCCCGATTCGTCATAGACTTAAACTTCCAAAACTTCTTTGTGATTCTCGGTCTGACCGATTCCTCCATTTCGGTCCTACCGAGATCACCAAGTCGATCTAGGTTTTCAATCTCGGTGCAACCGATTTGAACTTTTCGGTCACACCGAGTTGCTGTAACTGAACACAGTTATGCATCTCGGTGCCACCGAGTTGTTCCACTCGGTCACACCGACAGGGTCGGGCTATATATAGTCACGGGCAAAAATTTGGAAATTCCTCCGAACCCCTTCGCCCGCGCAATAGCTCGCTCTGCCTCCAAGGTCTCCGGATCGTCTCCTCGTCGCCAGCCGCCTCCTGTCGCTGGTCTCCGCCGCCGTCAACGGAATTCAACCCCGCCGTTGCCGCCGTAGCGAGTTCATCGCCGAACTAGGGTATGGACTCGATCACAGTGCTATCCTCGTCCGATTCCTAGCACATTGTGTTCTTATTGATTCTTGCCACGATTGAAACACTCCTATCCAGTCAATGCAATCCGTAGATTAGATGAGATTTGAAAATTTAGGGTTAGGTTTCCGCCGAAACCATCTCGGACCCACCGAGTTGAAAAACTCGGTCCCACCGATTTGGCTTATGCCATTGCACTAGTAACTCTCGGTCTGACCGAGAATTGCTAATCGGTGCGACCGATTTTAGGACTTTGTGAAACCCTAGCAGTCTCGGTGCCACCAAACTGTGACTCGGTCCAACCGAGTTCATCAGTTTAGGTTCCAAAACTGCTTCGGTATCACCGAGTTTGAAAATCGGTTGATCCGAAATGCTTTCTGTGGAAAACTAAAACTGAATTTTTGAATCATTCTTTTGCAAAAATCTCTGCATTTTGTGATGCTCATCCACTCTATCTCATCTATAACTCTTCACAGGGTCAACAGTCAGTGTTTGCAGCATGTCAGACCAGAGTGATAGCCAGAACAGGTCAGAAGGGCAGATGCACATGAGTGAGGGCACTAGTCCCTCCAGCACTTCAGATGAAGGCAGCAGGAGCACTCCTAGCAACCTGCCTAAGGCTGCTACCAGGCAAAGGAAGAAGAGAACCTCAGACTCTGAAGATGAGGATTATAGAGGAGAAGAAAATGAGGCTACCTCCAAGAAAGTAGTACTCAAAAAGGAGTATGGCTCAGCAAAGCATACAAAGCCAGGCATGAAGATTAAAAGGCCTGCAGGAAGATAACCGATGTCCAAAGCCAGAGAATCAACTCAAGTGCCTGAAAAGCCTGATCCCAAAGAGCCAGCTGCTGCTGAAGGAAAGAAAAGGAAGGAAAGGGTCAAGAAGACCATGGCCAGAGTTGTTGGTCAACCTTCCATGATGGAAGAAGAAGAAGAGCTTGCTGCACCAGCACCAAAGGCACCAAAGCTTATGGGAGATGCTATTAGATCAGGGGCTGCAACATCTAAGCCCAAGGAAGCACCCAAAGCTGCCCCCAAGGCCAAGTCTACACCAAAGAGGAATACCAGGAGTATTCCAGCTGCTGAGAAGAACAAGGCCCCAGTGCCTGAGGTTGCTGAGGAGGAAGATGAAGAAGGACAAGTTCTGAGGAAGCTCAAGCCCAAGATACCAGATCACAATGATGCCCATCCTGTGGCTGAGGACATGAACATCAGAAAAGATTCAGGGTTGAGGCTATGGAGGATGGCAGATCCATATGCCACAAGGAGAAGAACTGTTGTTGATTACAGGTTCCATACAAAGGAACAACAGGACTTCTATGAGACAATCTTGTTGGACAAGAAGCCCATAGTTTGTGATATGAGGTGGGTCGACTGGACCTACATGAAGGAAAATGAAGAGCACTATCCTGGAGTGCAAGACAGTTTTGTTGCTTGTGGAGTTGCAGATTTTGTTGGGCAAAAGCTCACAAACTGGAATGATGAACTTATCATGCAATTCTACTCCACAGCACACTTCTATCCAGATGGGAGGATAGTTTGGATGTCTGAAGGTACAAGGTACCAGTCAACTGTTGAGGAGTGGGCAAAACTGATAAATGCCCCAAAGGAAAATGATGATGACCTGGATGTATATGCCAAGAAGAAAATGGGACACAATACCATGGCACATATGTACAAGGAGATCCCAGACAAAGCCCTAGAGACTTTCTCTTTTGGATCAGTCCACTTTCTTCTGTCAGGGCTGCCTACAATCAATTGGATCCTAAGGCACACTCTATTGCCTAAGTCAGGTGACCACAACATGATCAGAGGGCATGCAATCAATATGTTGCATTTATTTGATGTGCCACAGAAATTCAAGGTCATGAGCCTCATAAGAGGAGTTGTGGATATGCCCCTCAGATTCAGGAGTTGATTAACTCAAAGATGGGCACAGGCAAATATCTATTGGATAGGGAACATTTTCCTCTCTATCCAGACTTTGAGGACAATGAGGTTGTCATGAATGAGGATGATCCATCATCAGTTCAAGCTCAAGAGAAGAAGGGGAAGGCAAGGAAGGAGAAGGCTGCCAGGATGCCAACTCAAGAGGAGGCATCTGAGTATTTCTTGAAGAACAAGCAGGAGCAGCTTGGTTACTTGATAGCATCATCTCTGAGGATTGAGAAGGGATTGGCCACCCTCACTCAAAATCAGGAGAGCTTGGAAAGAATCATGGAACAAAAATTCTATGAACTAGATGTCAAGGTAACTGAGATTCAGTCAGTTGTGGAGCAGCTACAGGATGACATGCAGGAGAGGAAGGGCAAGACTACCACTAATGTCTTTGCCAGAGTGCCTAGAGCTCAGAGGTCAGCTGCAGTGCCAGTGCCAGTGCCAGACACCAGAGCCACATCATCTGCACCAGCTACAGCTCCTACAGCTCTAGTGCAACCAGCTCCAGCATCAACTCCAGCACCCTCTACATCAACTGAAGCCTTCGTCCAAGGAGCCATCTCTACACCACCAACTGAAGATCAAGCCTGAGAGTCGATCTAGCACTATGCATTTTCTATGAACTTTTTGGTAACTTGTTGCCAAAGGGGGAGAAAAATGTATAGATCATAGGCTTCGAGAGAGAGAGTGTTGCTTTTATTCTCTCTTGATTTGCTGGTTCAAACTTGTTTGCTTTTGATTGCTTGAGATACTATGCTATTTTGTGAGACATTGATGATCATGTGTTTGATCATAAGCTACACTTATGCATGTTTGATGATATTATCTTATCTATCCTATGTGATCATTCACTTTGCTTGGTGATGAGTGCATGTATTCAATCTTTATCATTTTGAGCGCTCCACCAAGATGTATGTGACATGGAAGAGTAACCCATGAGCCTAATTCCTTGTGCATTTGCAGTCCAAAGCAAATTTTAAACTATGCACAAATTTAGGGGGAGCTCTTGCTTATCACATACTTCTCAAAGCGACGATGTTTTTCAATCTTATTATCATTTGTCGAAGCTTTGATCTATATGTTGTCATCAATTACCAAAAAGGGGGAGATTGAAAGTGCAACTATCCCTAGGTGGTTTTGGTAATTCATAACAACATATAGCTCATTGAGCTAATGCTATTCCAAGACTATTATTTCAGGAAAGCTCAATGAATGGCATGGCATGGATGATGAAAGTGGATCCCTCAAAATACTAAGGACAAAGGATTGGCTCAAGCTCAAAAGCTCAAGACTCTTCATTTTATATTTTAGTGATCCAAGATCACATTGAGTCTATAGGAAAAGCCAATACTATCAAGGAGGGATGAGGTGTTGCTTAATGAGCCTCTTGCTTCATGTGCTTAGTGATATGCTCCAAAACCCTCAGCTACTTTCTCACATCCACAAATGACCTAAACCCAAAGCCAAAATCGGTCACACCGATTCTTCCAACCCGGCGCCACCGATTTCAAAGTCATAGCCACTGCCACAAACCCTAGGCAAATCGGTCCTACCGATAGGGATCTCGGTCTCACCGAGATGGGATTGTAATCTCTCTGTTTCCCTTCGTAACATTTCGGTCTAACCGAAGTGAGCGATCGGTCCCACCGAGATTGCAATGTAAACTCTCTGTTTCCCTTTTGTAACATTTCGGTCTCACCGAAAAGAGCAAATCGGTCCCACCGAGTTTACCTGACCAACTCTCTGGAAAGCTTATTACCAAAATCGGTCTCACCGAGTTTGTGTAATCGGTCTTACCGAGATTACGTTATGCCCTAACCCTAACCGAATCGGTCTCACCGAGTTGCATGTCAGTCCCACCGAAAATCACTAACGGTCACTAGGTTTACTAAATCGGTCCGACCGAGTCTGTTGAATCGGTCCCACCGAGTTTGGTAAATTGTGTGTAACGGTTAGATTTTGTGTGGAGGCTATATATACCCCTCCACCTCCTCTTCATTCGTGGAGAGAGCCATCAGACTAAACCTACACTTCCAACTTACCATTTCTGAGAGAGAACCACCTACTCATGTGTTGAGGCCAAGATATTCCATTCCTACCATATGAATCTTGATCTCTAGCCTTCCCCAAGTTGCTTTCCACTCAAATCCTCTTTCCACCAGATCCAAATCCTATGAGAGAGAGTTGAGTGTTGGGGAGACTATCATTTGAAGCACAAGAGCAAGGAGTTCATCATCAACGCACCATTTGTTACTTCTTGGAGAGTGGTGTCTCCTAGATTGGCTAGGTGTCACTTGGGAGCCTCCGACAAGATTGTGGAGTTGAACCAAGGAGTTTGTAAGGGCAAGGAGATCGCCTACTTCGTGAAGATCTACCGCTAGTGAGGCAAGTCCTTCGTGGGCGACGACCATGGTGGGATAGACAAGGTTGCTTCTTCGTGGACCCTTCGTGGGTGGAGCCCTCCGTGGACTCGCGCAACCATTACCCTTCGTGGGTTGAAGTCTCCATCAACGTGGATGTACGATAGCACCACCTATCGGAACCACGCCAAAAACATCCGTGTCTCCAATTGTGTTTGAATCCTCCAAACCCTTCCCTTTACTTTCTTGCAAGTTGCATGCTTTTATTTCCGCTGTCTATGTACTCTTTGCATGCTTGCTTGAATAGTGTGATGATTGCTTGACTTGTCCTAAGATAGCTAAAATCTGTCAAACTCTAAAATTGGGAAAATGTTAATTTTTTAATTGGTTAAGCAGTCTAATCACCCCCCCCTCTAGACATACTTCAAGGTCATATATATACATATATATATATATATATATATATATATGTGTGTGTGTGTGTGTGTGTGTAATCCGAAAGATAGCAGTCGTTGGCTTCATCCCCCATGCATATAATGCGGGGGTGTTCGCGAAAAAATGTGCTTGATCACTCTTTATCCAACGTCTTGGTCCGGCAAGGAGGTGATCACACATCGAACTAGGCAACCGGACTATATAGCTGTAACACTTTTGCTTAGCCGCGGGATTCTAATATTGGGGCTACTATGTAGCCCCTGGTACCATTGCGTGCATCCGAATACGGGCGCATATGTACCTGGCCGGGAAATGGCCCTTCGTTAAGGCGGAGGAATCCTAGAGATTCTGGTGAGTCGTCGAGTGGTTGATCAGTCTCTCGTTGTATCATGATGGTCAGTTTTCGGCTTTCTCTACTGAGGTGCTCATCTGGAATAACCAGGGCACAATCGCAGTAGTTCTCCTTTGGCCACCTTAGCCGATTATAACGAAACGTAAGGCAGCAAACCCAGGAGCCGGGCAATCCCAACATTTGACCAAAGACATGATTTGGAGCTGATGCATATAAGGCCAAACTTGTGACGCCGAACACTCCTGAAGGTATTCGGACATTCTAATAGATGATGGCTCAAAATGCCCATTCATTATAAACCGTGTATGTCCAGGTGCGTGCATTAATCTGTCGTGGTGTAATGCCAAAAACGGCAGTATCCTCTGTGGGTATGGAACCTGTGGGATGATGAAACAACAAGAGGCAATAGAAAAGGTTTACACAGGGGCTTAATCTAAAAGAAACCTACTGGCGGGGCCCTGCTGCACGTCTGCGCCTTTGTCTCCGTTGTGCCGCATCCTGGAAGAGTGTCGCGCGAACGTTCTCTGTGGAAAAAGAGGATCTCATAGAAGAGTGCAATGTAAGTGTGCGATGGATAGTAAAAAATGCAAAATGCTGGCCTGCCAATAAGGTTGAGCCACGAGTGTGGGGATTTATTATTCTCCCCTGGTGTCCGCTATAGGATTACATATACAACTGCCCTGGTTTAATGTGGGCTGGCGATCTCGTCTAACCGTGTCCGTGGTCTTAACGACCTGGTATAATTTTGTTTAGAGGTCGCTTATAGTCCGGCCGCTAGGGCCGTTGCGTCTTCCTCTACGCGCGAAAGGCACTCCATTGTTCCTCTAACGGTGATGACACCGCATGGACCGGGCATCTTGAGTGTAAGGTAGCCATAATGCGGCAATGCGTTGAAGCGGGTGAAGGCCGTTCTTCCAAGCAATCCTTGATAGCTGCTTTGGAAGGGTGCGATGATGAAGACTAGGTCCTCGCTTCTGGAGTTACCTGGAGAGCCGAATGTTACCTCCAGTATGACAGAGCCCTTGCTATAGGCTTGAACGCCTAGTATCACCCCTTCAAAGGTGGTGTGAATCTTGCTGATTCTGGATGAGTCTATCCCCATCCTGCGGATAGTGTCCTCATATATTAAATTGAGATTGCTACCACCGTCCATGATGACATGTGTGAGATGGTATCCGTTGATTATTGGGTCAAGCACCAAGGCATTTGATCCTTCGCGCCGAATGCTAGTTCGACCGTCTAGGTGATTGAAGGTGATTGAACAAGACATCCAACAGTTAGGTATGGGTACGATGGGCTCTATATCGCGTGCGTCTTTATGGGTGCGTTCGTGCCTTCCCAAGGATGTATGAGTCGCGTGGATCATGTTCACTGTTTTAACCTCTGGCGGGAATGTTTTCTGTCCCCCAGTGTTCGGTTGGCGAGGTTCATCCTCGTCTTCACTTGGTGTTTCCCTTCCCTTGTGTTCGGCGGTTAGTTTGCCGGCCAGCTTGAAGACCCAACACTCTCTGTGCATGTGGTTCGCAGGTTTGTCGGGGGTGCCATGAATTTGGCATAGCCTGTCCAGAACTCTATTCAGACCGGATGGTCCCTCTTTACTGCCTTTAGGTTGCTTATTTTGCTGGTTAGGTCGAGAGCCTCAGAATCCGGCATTAACCTTATGTTGTCCGGGCTCTCTTCCTTGTTTTGGCATTTGTTTTTATTACGTCGTGGTTTCCCGTTGCCATCCCTTATTTCGGATGTGCTGGGGTCGCTGGTGCCTTTACGGGCGAGCCAACTATCTTCTCCCGCACAAAAGCGGGTCATAAGACTTGTTAGGGCTGCCATTGTCCTTGGATTTTCTGGGCCGAGGTGTCTGGCGAGCCACTCGTCCCGAATGCTGTGCTTGAATACCGCTAAGGATTCAGCATCCGGACAGTCAACGATTTGATTCTTCTTAGTGAGGAATCCGTTCCTAAGGATTCAGCATCCAGACTCTCCGGGTTGTTGGATTATGTGACTTAAATCGTCAGCATCCGGAGGCCGGACATAAGTCCCTTGAAAATTGGCCCTGAAAGCGTCCTCTAGTTCTTCCCAGCTCCCGATTGAATTTTCGGGAAGGCTTTTCAACCAGTGCCGGGCCGGCCCTTTAGTTGGAGGGGAAGGTATTTGATGGCATGGAGGTCATCTCCACGAGCCATGTGTATGTGGAGGATAAAGTCCTTGATCCAGAACCCTTGGCCTGTCGTTCCGTCGTATGCCTCTATGTTTACAGGTTTAAAGCCCTATGGGAATTCATGGCCCAGTACTTCATCAGTAAAGCACAGGGGGTGAGCAGCCACTCTGTATCTGGACGCGCTGTGGCATGCCGTCGGCTGTTGTTGTGTTCGGTGTTTGTTCCGAACTGGTCTTTGGTTGTCAAAATTGTTTTGACAGCCATAGTCCCTTGCCGGAGTGTCCCTTTTAGATCCATAGATGGACCTAGATGCGCCAATTTTCTTCTCCAGGTGCTCACGTAGATCGTGGGCGTCTTCGGCAGCAGATTTGTTGCGGTTATGAAGTGGTACTCCTGGTCTCCTGTTCATGTTGTTCTTCGGTGGAACGGCCTCGTCATCGAATTCTGGCAGTAACTTGTGTTTTGGGAAGCTCTTTGTATGGCGATCGTCGCCATATCTTTCTTCAGTGTCTAGCACTTTATTCCATCTGCGATTGAGCGTTTCCTGTGCGGCTTTAAGCCGTTGCTTCTGCTTCTTCAAACTTCTCGCTGTGGTGATAAGCTTTCTGTGGAGGTTCTCTCATTCCACGCATTCTTCCGGAACGATGAATGTGTCATCGTCCGGACTGTCTTCTTGTCCTGGGCCGGATTGGTGAACTCGTCCCTCTGGATCGTTTTCTTTGGGCGTATGACCCGAACTATGTTTGGCGTGACCTGGTTCGTCCTGCTCCATCGCTGGTTCTGTTTGGTCATTATTGCTATCGTGGTTGACCAGAGTATCCATTCTTCTGGCGCTCTTGCTGATATTGTTACTGTTGCCGCATTTGGAACGGCGTCTGCGCCATCACTTTGGTTTTTGTCCAGGGGTGTTATCTTCCGAATTGCCACCATCGCCTTCCTTGGGCGTATCCCCCATATATATATCGTGTGGCGAGGCGTGAATCTGGCACCTCATAGATTCTGAGTCTTCTCCTGCATCATTGTCCATACCGTTGATGCCTTTGGAGTCGAAGTCCAGTACGTCGGTTAAATCATCAACCGTGGCTATGAAGTGGGTGGTGGGTGGGCAATGAATGTCTTCGTCGCCTGCTTCCCACTCGAGCCGGACATGATTCGGCCCAAGATTCTCTATCAAAGAGAGAGTTTTGAATGAGTTTAGTATGTCGCCGAAGGGCGAGTGCTGAAAGATGTCCGCCGTGGTGAACTCCATCACCGGAGCCCAACCGAGATCGGTGGGCCCGGGGACGCACGAACTGGAGCCTACAACCGGACACGAGTCCAGGGGCCCGGGGTTACCGGTTTCCACAAAAGTGAAGCCTGTGTTCGGCTGCATTGCCGATGATGGTACGGCCTGCGGGTCGGGGTCCAACCCTCCATCCTTAGGCAATGCCACCTGCCCCGGATTTAGTTCCGGAGCTTCTGCCGGGATGATATCCCAAGCAACGTCTGACAGCAGGTCTAAGCCATGCTCATCGTGACTGTTCGGCGCTTCTGGCGCTGGCCCGAATCCGCCGAAGATCAAGTCTCCTCGGGTATCCGGCGCGTAGTTCAGGTTTCCGAACCTTATTTGATTGCCGGGGGCATATCTATCGATTTGCTCCAAGTGGCCAAGCGAGTTGGCCCGCAGCGCGAAGCCGCTGAACATGAAGATCTGTCCGGGGAGGAAAGTCTCACCCTGGATAGCGTCGTTAATGACGATTGAAGGAGCCATTGAGCCTGATGGCGACGTCACAGAGGAACTCTCGATGAAAGCACCAATGTCGGTGTCAAAACCGGCGGATCTCGGGTAGGTGGTCCCGATCTGTGCGTCAAGGCTGATGGTAACAAGAAGTAAGGGACACAGATGTTTACCCAGGTTTGGGCCCTCTCGATGGAGGTAAAACCCTACTTCCTGCTTGATTAATATTGATGATATGGGTAGTACAGGAGTAGATCTACCACGAGATCGTAGAGGCTAAACCCTAGGAGCTAGCCTATGATGGTATGAATGTAATTATGATCGGCCTTCTAAGGACCAACCTCTCCGATTTATATAGACATCGGAGAGGGCTAGGGTTTACATGGAGTCGGTTACAAGGAAGGAAATATAATATCCGGATAGCCAAGCTTGCCTTCCACGCCAAGGAAAGTCCCATCCGGAGACGGGCCGAAGTCTTGAGTCTTGTATCTTCACACTTCGATAGTCCGGATGTTGTACACAGTCCGACTGTCTGGATACCCCCTAATCCAGGACTCCCTCAGCGTGCAACAAGATTAGGACTGCCAGAATGGCAGGATGGATGTCATCGTCGAGCCCACCACGGCGTCACGATCAGAAGCTTTGCAGGCGAAGACCACCTTTCGTCAGGATAAAATGTACTACTTGTACCCTTTCAAAATTGGCTGTTGTGGGATCCCTTCCCGCCTAAGTTTTGGGGAAGAGGACCAAGGCCACTATAAATATAGCCTAGCCGCCACCATAGAAGGGATCAACTCATCGAATCATCGAGCCCTTGAGAGACAAAGCTCCAGGAGCTCATCACAAGAACAAGCCTCCTAAGGTTGTTCTTCCACTTGTACTAGTTCATCCTCAGCCCCCCGCGAGGATAATCCACCACAAAGCAGGAGTAGGGTTTTACACCGCAAGGTGGTGCGAGCCTGGGTAAACTCCCGTATCCATTTCCTTCATCTTCATCGAGCTAGGTCGTGAGAGCAGCGGGTCGTTCTGTTGAGGAGTTGAGTTCTTCACACACGCCCCTGAGTTCGAACCTTTCTTGGGTCTGCGGAGCCCGATATCCGACATTTGGCACGCCAGGTAGGGGCGTGTCGAAGCTTGCCTCTTCATCAACCTCGCCTCACCCTCGCCGCTCAGTCTCCATGGCGGGCGCCGCTCCTTCCGTTGGTCCACCGAGCGCGTTCGAAGGGGTCGTGGGCCTCCAGGCTTTCTGCCCCGCCTTGCGGTAGGTGCGATGGCCTCCGAAGTTCAGGTCGGAGCTGTTGCCGTGCTACGACGGCACAACGGACCCTTCAGAGTTCCTTCGGGCGTACGCGGAGGCAATCTGGGTGGCGGGCGGAGATGACAAGGCCATGGAAAATTGGCTCCCTATGGCACTCACACGCATGCCTCGCACCTGGCTGCTCGACCAACCGGAGTCTTCAGTGGCTTCCTGGGAGGAGCTGTGCAAGTTGTTCATTGCACACTTCGCGGTTTCTGCACACCACGCTGTCGCGACCATTCTCGGCGGATCGCAGGGGCTCGCTTCAAAACGCCACGCCAAGCAGTTCTTCTGTCAGATGGGGGCTTCTCTGTCCCCGCGAGGGCCCCTCTAGGCTGGGCGGTGCCTAAGGCCGACCTCACCTTCGACTACAGAGATCACCCCAAGACAACGGCTGGTGTCGGCGCACTGCACATGCTCTGCACCCCCACTATCTGCAACATAGCAGTCACCAAGACCATCATCAACGGTGGCGCCGGCCTCAACATCCTTTCCATGGAGGCGTTCAGCCTGCTCCACGTGCCTCATGACCATCTCCTGCCCATCTGGCCATTTTCCGGAGTGGTCAGCGGCTCCACCTACCACGTGGGGCAGATTCGCCTCCCCATCACCTTTGGAATGTGTGACAACTACCGCACCGAGCTCATCGACTTTGACGCCGCGCGCATCGGGCTCCCGTATAATGCCATCCTTGGGTACCCGGCCCTTGCCAAGTTCCTAGCGGCGAGTCATCCCGGCTACAACATCATGAAGATGCCAAGAAGCAGCGGCATCCTCACCGTGGCAGGAGACACTCGGGATGCGCTAACGGCCCTCAGGCTCACCTTCAAGGCCGCGGTGGCCGTGCGGCCAAGTGCAGGGAGCACTCCAGAGGGCTCGGGGGCTGCCCTGGTGAAGAAGAAGCCATTGTTCTCCCAAGACCGGGCCGAGACAAAGCAATTACCGGTCGACGAGGACGGGGAGTCAGGAGCTACCTTAACCATAGGCGCTGGCCTTCCCCGAGACCAGGAGGAGGAGCTGGTCAGCTTCCCCCGTGCGAACAAGGACGTATTTGCATGGCAAGCAATAGACCTAGTAGGCGCCCCGGGGGGGGGGGGGATCAAACACCACCTCATGGTGTGCCCCCACGCGCGCCCCATGAAGCAGAAGGCGCGGCGATAAGCCCCGGAGAAGCAGTTGTTCATCATCCAGGAGACCCACAAGCTACATGAAGCCGGCGTTATCCAGGAAGTGTGGCACCCAGAGTGGTTGGAAAACCCAGTCATCGTCCCCAAGAAGGGCGGGAAAGAGCATATGTGTGTTGGCTTCATGAGCCTAAACAAAACTTGCCCTCAGGATCCATTCCCTCTTCCTCGCATCGACCAAATAGTTGACTCTACTGCCGATTGCGATCTACTATGTTTCCTGGACTCCTTCTCAGGCTATCATCAAATCAAGATGATGGTGGAAGATGTAGATAAGACGTCCTTCTTGATCCCGTGCGGGGTGTATTGCTACACCTGCATGCCATTTGGGTTGCTCAATACTGGAGCAACCTTCCAACGTTTGATGCACATCGCTCTGGGCAAGCATCTCAGGACAAATGCACAGGTTTACGTCGATGATATAGTGGTCAAGTCCCGGGAGGCAAGAACCCTTGTTGGATATCTGGAGGAGACGTTCGCCAACCTATGCAAGGTGAAGCTTAGGCTTAATCCTGAGAAGTGTCTATTTGGAGTCCCATCTGGCAAGCTGTTGGGGTTCCTGGTGTCGCACACAGGAATTGAGGCCAGCCCGGATAAGGTCAAGGCGATAGAAAGGATGAGCCATCCTCAAATTCTCAAGCAAATGCAGAAGCTGGCAGGATGCGTGACCTCGTCTGGGCGCTTCATCTCCAAGCTAGGCGAGCGCACCCTCCCTTTCTTCAAGCTGATGAAGAGGAAGGGACCATTCGATTGGACTCCAGATGCTGACGCGGCTTTCCAAGACCTCAAGAAGTACCTCACCAGCCCACCGGTGATGGTGTCGCCTCGCCCTCTTGAGCCCCTGGTGCTTTACCTGGCCGCCATGCCGCACTCAGCCAGTGCAACGCTGGTGGCTGTCCGCGAGGAACACGTAGCCAAGGGTGTGTGGCATGGGGCCGTGCACCCGTCTAAGGCGTTGCGGCCTCAGGATAGTGTGCTTGAGGCCACGGTCGCACCCTCAGGAGATAGGGCTCCTGAGGTCGGGGCCCCTGAGGCAATAGTGGCCCCCCTTAAGGACGAGGCTCCTGAGACTCCATCACTTCAAGAAGAACAAGACTCAGTGAGGGAGTCCTGGATTAAGGGGTCCTCGGACGGTCGGACTATGTATCGTGGGGCGGACTGTTGGGCTATGAAGATACAAGATAGAAGACTTCTTCCCGTGTCCGGATGGGACTCTCCTTGGCGTGAAAGGCAAGCTTTCCGTTCGGATATGTAGATTCCTTTCTCTGTAACTGACTCTATATAACCCTTGTCCCCTCTGGTGTCTGTATAAACCGGAGGGTTTAGTCCGTAGAGGCAATCATAATCATATAGGCTAGACTTCTAGGGTTTTAGCCATTACGACCTCGTGGTATATCAACTCTTGTAATATTCATATTCACCAAGATCAATCAAGCAGGAAGTAAGGTATTACATCCATAGAGAGGGCCCGAACCTGGGTAAACATCGTGTCCCCCGCCTCCTGTTACCATCAGCCTCAGACGCACAGTTCGTGACCCCCTACCCAAAATCCGCCGGTTTTGACACCGACATTGGTGCATCCATTGAGAGTTCTGATGCGTCGTCGCCAAAAGGTTGGATGGCTCCATCAATCATCTACAACAATGCAGTCCAGGAGGAGGTTTTTCTCCCCGGACAGATCTTCGTGTTCGGCGGCTTTGCACTGCGGGCCAACTCGCTTGGCCATCTGGAGCAGATCGACAGCTACGCCCCTGGTCATCAACTTAGGTTTGGAAGCTTGAATTACGTTGCCGATATCCGCGGAGACTTGATCTTCGACAGATTCGACCCCATGACAGCCGCTCCCTGCCACCACGATGAACATGGCCTAAATCTGTCATCGGACCGTTCCCAGGAGACAACGCATGTGACTACTCTAGCTCAAGATCCAGAGCAGATTGCGCCACCTGAGGACGGGAAGCTCAACACCGCCACGGAAGTCGCAGACTCAGCGGCGTTAGAGCTGCACACAGATCCCACCTCGAGTGAAGCGTGTGTCATCGGAACCTCGGATTCGTCTTCGGCCATAAGTCCTGAACCACGTGCATCCGCTCCCATCGAACCTGATCAGGCGCCGATCGTTGAGTTCAGCTCCGCAGACATCTTCGGGCACTCACCTTTAGGCGATGTGCTAAACTCATTAATGGCCCTCTCCTTGTCAAGGGACTCTCAGCCGAACTATATCCGGCTTGAATTGGAAGCTGATGATGGAGAATTTTGCTTCCCACCCACCACCCACTTCATATCCACTGTCGAAGACTTAACCGACATGCTCGATTACGACTCCAAAGACATCGACGATATGGACGATGATGCCGGAGTGGAGCAGGCACAAAAACCACTGCCTACGGGACGCTGGACGGCCACCTCTTCGTATGACGTATACATGGTGGACACACCCAAAGAGAACAACGTCGACAATGAGAAGGATCCAGTCGAGGATAAACCTCCTGAGATACAACCAAAGCGCTGACGACAGTGGCGCCGCTCTAAACCACGCCGTGGAAAAAATAGCAATACCGGAACAGGAGAAAATAATACCCTGGACAATGCCAAAGACAATGAAGACCCCGTCGAGCCAACCTCCGAACAGGACGAATGGGAAGATGGGGAGCCAGCCCTGATGAACAGGCCCTTAATGAAGACTCGAAGGATAGTAATTACCTTCCACTCTCTGAGGATGAGGCGAGCCTCGGCGACGAAGATTTTATCGTGCCTGAGGAGCCCATCAATCAGGATCACTTTAAGCGCCGGCTAATAGCCACTGCAAGGAGCCTGAAAAAGAAGCAGCAGCAGCTTCAAGCTGATCAAGGCCCTTAATGACAGATGGACTAATGTCCTGGCAGCCGAGGAATATGGCCTCGAGCGCCCAACCAAAAGCTACCCGAAGCGGAAATTGTTACCCCAATTCGATGACGAGGCACTAGAGCCCGTCAAACGAGTGAATAATGCGGCTGACCGACCACCACTTGGCCGTGACAAAGTGGCAACTCGAGCCGAACACCAGCCCGCACTACCTCGCCGTAAAAACAAAAACACAACAACTCGGTGATACACATATGACCTGCGACATGACCTGGAATACAGAGCAGGTCATACCAGTTCGATCTATGGATCGCGGGAGCGTGCCCCGATGCACGACGATGGCCATCCGGCCGGACATGACAAACATAATCACACCCTGACCGAAACCGCAGATGAACTCCATCCGAGCTACGTCGCGACTTGGCCCGATATAGAGGCACCGCACACACCCTTTGCTTCACTGATGAAGTAATGGAACATGAATTCCCAGAAGGATTTAAACCCGTGAACATCGAGTCATATGATGGGACAACAGACCCTGCGATATGGATTGAGGATTTTCTTCTCTATATCCACATGGCCTGCGGCGATGATCTCCATGCCATCAAATACCTCCCGCTAAAACTCAAGGAACTAGCTTTGCGCTGGTTGAATAGTCTACCCAAAAACTCAATTGGCAGCTGAGAAGACTTGGAAGATGCCTTCCTCGACAACTTCCAAGATACATATGTCCGACCTCTAGATGCCGACGACTTAAGTCACATAGTTCAACAGCCCAGAGAGTCAGCCAGGAAATTCTGAACTAGATTCTTAACTAAAAAGAACCAGATCGTCGACTGTCTGGATGTCGAAGCCCTAGCGGCCTTTAAACATAGCATCCGTGATGAACGGCTCGCCCGACACCTCGGCCAAGAAAAGCCGAAGTCCATGGCAGCCCTCACGACGCTTATGACTCGCTTCTGCGCGGGCGAGGATAGCTGGCTAGCCCGTAGCAATAACAACACAAGCGAACCTGACACTTCTGAAGCCAGAAACAGCAACGGCAAGCCCCAACGCAACGGTGACAACACCGAAGACACAGCGGTCAACACCAGATTCAGTGGCTCTAAGTCCTGTCAGCGGAAGAAGCCATATAAAATAAACAATCCGGGCCCGTCTAGCTTGGACCACATACTCGATCGTCCATGCCAGATCCACGGCACTCCGGATAAACCAGCCAATCACACCAATAGAGAATGTTGGGTTTTGAAACAAGCCAGGAAGTTAAATGCCAAGAACAAGGAGAAGGGGTCGCAAAGCGAGGATGATGAAGAGGATCCCCGTCCACCGAACACAGAGGGACAAAAGAAGTTTCCCCCCAAGTTAAAACAGTGAAGATGATATACGCTACCCATATCCCCAAGAGGGAGCAAGCACGCGCTCAGGGACATCTAGGTGATGGAGCCAGTCGCCCCAAAGTTCAATCCATGGTCGTCCTTCCCGATCACCTTTGATCGTAGCGGCCATCCGACCAGTTTCCGTCACGGCGGTTCAGCCGCATAGGTCCTTGACCCAATCATTGATGGATTCCATCTTACACGAGTCCTCATGGACGGTGGCAGCGGCCTGAACCTGCTCTATCAGGATACAATGTGCAAAATGGGTATCAATCCTTCAAGAATCAAGCCCACAAAATCCACCTTTAAAGTTGTCGTACCAGGTGTAGAGGCCCACTGTACGGGCTCAATCACACTGGAAGTGGTCTTCAGATCCCCGGACAATTTCTTAAGCGAAGAGTTGATCTTCGATATCGTCCCCTTTCGTAGCGTCTATCACGCACTGCTCGAATGAACTGCATTCACTCGATTCAATGCGGTACCACACTATGCTTATCTCAAGCTTAAGATGCTCGGACGACACGGTGTCATAACCGTCAATGGAAACACGGAACGCTCCCTCCGTACCGAGGAGCACAATGCTGACCTCGCAGCAGAAGTACAGAGCAGCCTTTTTAGGCAGAACCTTAATTCAGCGGCCAAGCTCCCGGATACTGTCAAGCGAGTCCAAACTACTCTGCAGCAGGACAGTCTAGCTCGTCAAGAGCTCGACTAGCAATTCAGCCTCCATCCAACTACCGACCAAATGGCGGCATTCGTACCGCGTGTACATAAGTACGCACTCAAAATACCATGGGCATAGATGGAGGCACAGCTAGATCGTGGTCCATAATATGGCTTAGCCACTCCTGGACCCACATACTTTCACTTCTGCTTTTTCTTTTTCAGCTTTCTTTTTCCAGGCCTTTCCTGGCGGCCTGATTGTTGGACCTATCAAGGGACGGATACACCAAGATGGCAAGAAGCATTGACGTATAAGGGAATTTCCAGGTGGTCTCTTTAAACGATCATTATGCCAGTTTTAAGGACCCACACACAGCTCTCCCTTGGTCATGGCATGTTAAATAGCCCTGTTTGCTTATTGCACTACTTGTACAAATACGCTTCGTATTAATCAAACTACAATGGAAAATAGTTTGCGGCCCAATTTCTGCGGCATTAGCCTTTTGCTTCATTTTTCTTTTTCGATATTTTTATCAATTGCATCCGTACACTCTGGTACGCCTTAATTCGCCAGGGGATTCATTACGCTCCATAATATGGCAACAAAGTCCGAACACTTTTACAGTATAGTTTGGCACCCCGAACTTTAGCACTATATCCATCGGCTCCGAATCATGTCTTTGGTCAATAGTTGGGTTTCCCGGCTCTTGTGCTTACAACCTTAGGTTTCGCTACATCGGCTAGGGTAGTAAAGGGAGAACTAATGCGATTATGTACTGGTTCATCCGGATAAGCACCTCAGTAGAGAAAGCCGAAAACTGACTGTCATGATGCGGCGTGAGCCGGTCAGCTGTTCGAGAGGTTACAAATCTTTAGCGATTTTTCAGCATTATGCGAGGAATCGGTTTTTATCCGATCAGGTGTTTAGAGTACCCCAAGTTTGGACTTACGAATACTAGGGGCTGCGCCTAAATTTCTATTGTCAAACTCCTATGGCTAAGTGAGGGTGATAAAGCCATATAGTCTGATTGCCTGGTTCGTTGCGCTAAACACCTCCTTTAAGGATAAACTTTGGAGTAGAGATTGTTTAGATTTATCCCGAACAGCCCCGTACTACCTACATGGGGGCAGAAGACGATGACTGGCCAACTCTCAAATTTAACAATACCGCCGCACAGGAGGTAAAATTTTAAATAACAAGCATTATATTACATAACGATCTTGTTTCATAGTACATGACAGGATAACATGAATGTATTCATTCAAAGATGACATCCTTAGCACATTGCTCCGCCACAAGGCAGGATCCGCCCAGGACACTATCAAAATACAGCTCAAGCATGCGGTGCTTCTTGCCCGAGGGCGGTCCCTTGGTCGCAACCTTCATGGTGTCCATCTTCACCCAATGCATCTTGACTCAGGCGAAGGCCATGCGTGCGCCCTCGATGCAGACCGACCGCTTGATGGCATCAAGCCGAGGGAAGGCATTGACCAGCCGCTTCACCAGCCCGAAGTAGCTACTGGGCATAGCTTCGGCAAGCCATAGCCAGATTATTAAATCCTTCATGGCTAGTTTGGCCACCCTATGCAGTTCGACCAGCTGTTTTAGCTGATCGCTAAAGGGCACTGGATATTCTGGCGCAAGGTATTGCGACCAAAATAGCTTCTCCATGGAGCTCCCCTCTTCGGCTCGGAAGAATTCCGCAGCGTCTGAAATGCTGTGGGGCAGATCCGCAAATGCCCCAAGAGAACTCCAAATCCAGGTCAGTAAGAGGAACCTTTTCTTCACATATTTACTCTGCATAATAAAGGCCTTACCCGTCGCGATTTTTCCAGCCTCCTGGATTTCCTAGAGGGCGCCTTGGGCTTCAACCCGGGCATCATGTCCGTTTTGGAGGGCCTTGTCCGGTTCGGACTCTTGATCCGCAAGTTTGTGCTCCAAGGACTCGCATTTCTTCACAGCATCCTGGAGCTCCTACTGGATCTCACTGACCCATGCCTCATGCTTTTCACGAGCAGCTTTTTCCTTGGCCGCTTTCTCCTCGGCCTCGGACAGTGCCTTCTTGAGGGTCTCTACCTCGGCCGTCGTTCCTAACAAATAAAATGGCACTTTAGTCAGCACAATTCATTCATCCTTCCTGAATATATACAAGGTTATTGCATGCCTTGAGTATCTTCCAGCTGTTTCTTCACACGGCCGAGCTCCTCCTCGGTCCGCTCTAGACTCTGCTTCAGTCCAGAGACCTCAGCAGTATGAGAGGTCACAGCCAGCAGCGATGCTTGCTTATTCACATAGACATGTCAGGTTAGTCTCCTGCGAAAATTATTTGATCCTCTGTTCGGCTTTTCTTTTCGAACAACGGACAGAGTCTCACGGGCTGATGAGGATACATACCTGGGGTAGGGTCATGGGCCTGACCCATACGTCCTACCCAAGGTCACTACCCTGGAAGATAAGAAGTCCAAGAGGCAACAAGAGACCCCCAGTCAAAGAAGTCGAGTGCAATCCACTCGACTAGTCATATCACTCGGGAGACCCCCTACCTATTGCCACTCGACCATGGAAGGAATCACTCGACCCACCGAAGAGCAGGAGTCACTCAGCATTGCAATGGTCAGGCATTCACTTCGTGGTCTTTAAGGTCATAAATAACACTTAAGGCTGGCGTTACCAGTAACACCCCTACTTTATGTACATTAAGCCCCTTGTAATGGAGGACGGCTGGGGTCCTGGCGCACTCTATATAAGCCACCCCCTCCTCTGGGACAAGGGCCCGCACGCCCTGTAACATCACACATATATAATCTAGTCGACCGCCTCCGGGCACCAAGACGTAGGGCTGTTACTTCCTCCGAGAAGGGCCTGAACTCGTAAATCCCGTGTGTACACCTTCACCATAGCTAAGATCTTGCATGTCCATACCTACCCCTCCTTTCTACTGTCAGTCTTAGAACCACGACAGTTGGCGCCCACTGTGGGGCAGGTGTCTTAGTGACTTGTTGGTGAACTTGCAACTTTTCAGATCACCATCATCATGGTTTCCGGCAGTGGATTGGCTGAGGGCCACGAGCTCAGTCTCGGCGCGCTTGTTTTCATCGCCGACGACTCCGCTTGGCTTCAGTAAGCTCCCTTTGACGTCGAGGCGCCCCCCATCCAAGGGGCAACACACTTTTGCGCGTGCATTCACGGCGTCCTTCTTCGGCAGCCGTCGACCCAGTATTGGTCGGCCCCGATCGTGTCTGCCCTCCCCGCTGTTCGCCGCCGCAAGCGATCTGGTCGGTCGCAGCTTCAACGGTGGGTGAAACACGTGGTGGCTCGACATTCGGCCACCCATCAAGTCGCGGCAATCAAGCCCGATGACACACTCCACGGCCTGTTCGATTTGTCCACTGGCTCCGCAGAGACCGTGTCCGAGTGTGATAGCAGCGACCCTGCGGCTGAAGTCTTGATGGTCAATGGACCATGTAGTCCGCCTGGTTTCTGCCATGCTGACGGCATGGATGGTGGCGGCGATCGTCGCATGTCCACGAGGAATACCATCCCGAACCCCTCTTTTCGCAGTAGAGGGAGGAACTTCGTCGCCGCAACACGGATGCACTCCACACACCCATCGTTGGAGAAACCCTCGAGGCTCGGGCCTTGGAAGAGGTGCGTTTGCTAATTTGGTTGAGCACACTCGACTGGAGAACCTTCAGCGCGCTCGTCGGATTCCTGAGTCCAGTCGACGATAGCTTTTCCCACCTCCGCCTATGGTATACCGTACTCCGATTCAGAATCTCACAGCTGCGGCCCGAATAGCAGAGTCGATTCAACCTTCCGAGTCAGAGGATGGCAGAGGTTTGATGCAGATCCGGGCCTTGCTCCGGGCAGCAGGAGAACAGAACACAGCAGTCTCTCAGTCGTGTAAGAGAGAGGCCATTCCCAGCAATGTGTTTTTGGAGCACATTCATTCACCTTCAGTTTAGGAAGATCCTTTCACTGAAGAGTCCCCACAGCCTAAGAGCGCCACAGATCCAACTGAAGTCAAAATCCCAGCCGTGGTCGACTTAGTCATGGAGGTTTTGGTCGTCAATCCCGACTGGACAGTGCCCTATGTTGCATACATTCTTAGGAAAGAACTTCCATAGGATGAAGAAGAGGCTCGACAGATCATCCGACGATCTAAAGCCTTTACCATTATAAAAGGTTAGTTGTTCAGAGAAAGTGTAACTGGAGTCTGCCAGAAATGCATCACGCCAGAAGAAGGCCAAATGATCCTCAATGATATTCACTCGGGGACCTATGGTCACCATGCGTCCGCTCGGACCATCGTGGCCAAAGCATACCGAGCCGGATTTTACTAGCCGCATGCCAACGAGATGGTGAAAGAAATAGTGGACAAATGTGAAGGCTGTCAGTTTTACTCCAACAAGTCACATAGGCTTGCGTCAACTCTGAAGAGTATTCCACTCGTCTGGCCTTTCATTGTCTAGGGATTGGACATGGTTGGACCTTTGAGGACTGGCAGGAGTGGATTTACCCGTGTGCTGGTGGCAATCGACAAGTTTACCAAATGGATCAAAGCCAAGCCCATTAAAAACCTTGAAGCAAGTACAGCTGTAAGTTTCATCAGAGAATTGATATTCAGATATGGTGTTCCGCACAACATCATCACGGATAAAGGGTCGAACTTCGACTCTGACGAATTCAGAGCCTTTTGTGCTTCCCAAGGCACGAGGGTTGATTACGCTTCAGTCTCCCATCCTTTGTCGAATGGGCAGGCTGAAAGAGCAAATGGATTGATTCTCAAAGGACTGAAACCCCATTTGATGCGTGACCTCAAGCATGCAGCAGGGGCCTGGGTGGATGAACTTCCATAAGTACTTTGGGGATTGAGGACAAATCCTAATCAGTCGACTGGACGAACTCCATTCTTCTTAGTCTACGGAGCTGAAGCAGTACTCTCGAGTGATCTGCTCCACAATGCGCCCCGAGTCAAACTCTTCTCAGAAGAGGAAGTCGTACGGGCTCAACAAGATGCAGTCGATCTCCTAGAAGAAGAAAGAGAGATGGCCTCTATCCGATCGTCCATTTATCAACAAGACCTGCATCGATTCCATGCCAGAAACGTAAGGGGTCGGGCATTTTAGGAAGGAAACTTGGTTCTTCGAGTGGACCAGCAGAAATCACACATGCTCGCTCCTACTTGGGAAGGCCCTTTCGTCGTCACCAAAGTGCTCCACAATGGAGCATATTGTCTTCTCAACGTCGACCACAATAAAGATGAGCCACACGCTTGGAATGCGGAACTGCTCCGCCCCTTTTACTCTTAAAGTATTCAGACTGCTGAGATGTAATAAGTACCTTTTAGTTTGATTATCAAAAGGCATGATTTTACAGTCTTCCGAATGATTGTTGTTCATTTTTTACATGTTCTAAAATCCCCAGTGGGTGCCTTAGCTGCGAATCCGTTTCGCCTAAGTTGAAGAGAAAATCCTACCGAGTGGTGAGCCAGCCTCTCACTCGGAGGCTTACCTACGAATCCGTTTCGCCTAAGTGTTAAAAAAATCCTACAGAGTGGTGAGCCAGCCTCTCACTCGGAGGCTTAGCTGCAGTCTAGTACTCGCCTAAGTGTTAGAAAATCCTACCGAGTGGTGAGCCAGCCTCTCACTCGGAGGCTTAGCTGCAGTCCAGTACTCGCCTAAGTTTAAAAGGTCCTACCAAACGGTACGGGTCGACCACGACCGCTCCCCCCAGGGCTGCACCGTTAAGAAGAAGGACGATATTGTGCGAGCAATCCTCTCACTCGGGGGCTTAGCTGCAGTCCTGTACTCGCCCAGGTTTGAAAAATCCTACCGAGTGGCGAGCAATCCTCTCACTCGGGGGCTTAGCTGCAGTCCAGTACTCGCCTAAGTTTGAAAAATCCTACCGAGTGATGAGCAATCCTCTCACTCGGGGGCTTAGCTGCAGTCCAGTACTCGCCTAAGTTTGAAAAATCTTGGCGAATGACGAGCAATCCTCTCACTCAGGGGCTTAGCTGCAGTCCAGTACTTGCCTAAGTTTGAAAAATCCTACCAAGTGACGAGCAATCCTCTCACTAGGGGGCTTAGCTGCAGTCCAGTACTCGCCTAAGTTCGACCACGACTGTGCACGTCAAGAAGAAGGACGAGACTATGCACGTTGTCAAAGGCTCATACGACAGCCGATGCCAAGGCGATCCGCTTTCGGAACGTCAAGACCATTGCTGAATGCCTCACTAATGAGATGATCAATGCTACCAAAGGCTCATCCAATAGCTAGCACCAAGATGAGCTGCTTTCATGAGCTGATCAATCCTGCCGAGTGGTGCGGGTCGACCACGACCCCCCCCCCTCCGGGACTGCACCGTCAAGAAGAAGGACGAGATTGTGCGCACTGTCAAAGGCTCATCCAATGGCTGGCGCCAAGGCAAACTGCTGTCAGGAACGTCAAGACCATTGCTGAGTGCCTTGCTAATGAGCTGATCAATGCTGCTTAAGGCTCATCCAACAGATCGACTGCGGATTCTTCCTCACAATCTGCAGAAAATACAAAAACCAATCCGAGAGAAGAACGAATTTCACTCGAAGATAAACACAACATATTCAAAGATAAGTCCAAAGGTTTCTAACCGCAGATTAAAGTACTCGGGCGTCAGGCTTGAAGGAGTTTTAACGATTACAAAATCACTCGGCATTCCGAGCCTAATGAGGGTGAAGCATAATGTTTTTTCAGTCACTCGGCGGGAGAAGGGTTGGCTGGATCGCAGAAGCTGTCAAGGTCGATGCTGTCAGCAATATGAGTGGCTCCTCAAGGAAGGTGTCCATGAAGGACTAGAAGGAGTGCTTCTTAGAATTCACAACCTTGAGGTCCGCCAACTTGTCTTCTCTAGCCTCCTTGCAGTGCACTAGAACCAATGACAGGGCGACGTCAGCACCACAGGAAGCAGATGACTTCTTCCACTCTTGCACTCTGCCAGGAATCTGATTGAGTCGAATCATCAGCGACTCGAGGTCTTGAGAAAGTTCCGCCTGAGGCCAGAGTTCAGCGTCCACTAGGGTCATCGCAGCCTTCAGTCGAGCCAGATAGGCAACAGCATCGTCCAAGCGTGATTCCAATCGCGGCAAGTTCATCGCAATGTCATATTTCACGAGACAATTGATGGGGTCGAGATCTGTCTTGACCCGCCCGATTTCAGCTTCAAAGTCCTGGCAAAGTTCTGTTCCATCGTGAAAAATAATGAGTCGACAGTATTACAACATACGTCGATCGACGACAATTAACCAGTCGAGCGACTATACCTTCAAGCTTCAGAACTAGTTTCGTGGCAAGTTGTCCCAGATAGGACTCTAACTTACCTGTCTTGGCTCTGAGGCCTCCAACTTTAGTGGTCAGGTTCTCTTTGTCCTTCTTCAGTTGCTCTACTTCTCGATTGGCTTCCGAGATGGCGGTCTTCAACTTCGCGTTCTCCTCTTCCAACTTGCCGACTAAAGCCAGCTTCTGGTCCGCAAGCGTTGTCTTCTCACGTGCTTCCTTCTGGGCAGCAGCAGCAAGGTCCTGGTCCTTCTTCTCCAAAGCTTCCTTCATTCTCTTTAAAGAAACAACACTCTTCAGACAAGCCTGGAGTTGACTGTTTTCACTACGCACATCTACTTGTGTGAAGTCACTCGGTTCGAAGAGACTGAAAGAAAAAGCAGTGAAAGACGCGAGCTACTAAGTAGGCAAGAGTCGAATGGTTACCTCCCATGATGGTCGTCTCTTGTTGAGCAGTCTTGAGGTTCTTCTTTGCGAGTTCAAGATCAAGTTCAACGATGCTATGCTTCTTCTTTAACTCGGAAAGTCGGGCTCCAAGATCACAAGACCTCTGCAGTTAGCGAGAGAGATATGTCAGTCGACAGAAATAAGAGACAATGACAGTGAAAAGTTACTCTAAGACTACTGCCTAATCAAATATTCAACTGTAGTCTCGGGGACTACACCCAGTGGGTGCACTTAGCATGCCCCCGCTGGTTCAGATCAACACTCAGCAGGGTCTGCCCAGCGTGAGTCAAAAAAAGAGAGAAGATTCTAAGACCTCAACCGACTGCTAGCAGTCGACCGTGGTCTCGGGGACTACACCCTGTGGGAGCACTCGGCGTGCCCCCACTGGTCCAGACAGATTACTAAGACTCAGCTCGAGTCGAGTGAAGTGGAAGATTTCCTAAACTCTAAACAAAGACACACCCCAATGGGTGATCGGATATAAAACAGCATTCAAAAGTTTAGTCGGAGTTCGCTAACCTGAACATTGGTCTGCAGGGCAGTGCTGGTGTTGTAAGCCACCTGACTAGCCTCATGCATCACCTTCACCTGCTCCATGACAAGGTTCACCTAGGGAAGAGCCTCCCTGGCAGCACTCGGCGAGTCGTCTGGGGTCTGATATGCAGCGAAGAGTGATGGCTCCAAGGCGGTCAAAGCAGCTACTTGGTCAGACGCGTGGAGTTGCACTGGAGCGGCAGGAGTCAGAGCAGTCGATCCCGATGGACGATCAGTCATTAGCGGGTTGGCGAATGTGACATTGGTCCGAACCGGATCTCCGGAATGTTCGACCACCGCCTCAAGTGCCGGCGTCGACTGAGGGACTTGAACTTCAAGCCTCCTCCTACTTGAGCCCCCACTCCTCTTCCTCCTCTCCTGTAGAGGCGCTTCTTCTTCTTCATTGTCAGGGAGCACGGCGACCTCTTGCAGAACTATAGAAAGAGAGAAATATCAGAAATTAAGCCGACTGAATATCCACTCGACTAAATGAAGCCTGGTCGAATGGACTTACCACCTTGAGAGGTGGCCGCATCGTCGGTCTCCTCGTCTCTGATACCTTGTCAATGTCCATGTCAGTAGTAGCAGAGGTGGGGTTAGAAAGATACATGATCCAGTTGGTCAGAACAAAAACTTCAGTCGGCCTATATAAACACAAGTGAGATACTCACCCAGAAGCAACAGGGACGTCCATCTTGATCCGCGACAAAGTCTTCCGAGCCTTTGGAGGAGCCACCTTGGGCTGCTTGGCGACCTTCTCTGTCGGCTCCGGAGTCGACGTCCGAGTGCGCTTCTGAGTGTGGGTACTGAGAGCCACGTTCTTCCCGCGCCCGCCCGCTGGGTCATGGTGCTGCTTGGATAGATGTTCGGAGCGCGGCGGCGAGTCGACTTCTTCCTCGTCGTCCGACTCCTCGCTCTCCTCCTCCTCCTCTGCATCCGAAGACTCCCATTCACCACTCTCCTCTGCACTGTCCTCTCCCTCCTACTCCTACTCCAGAGCTTGTTCACCGTTGGGCATCGAATACATCTCAGTGAAAACCTACAAGACAAAAAGTCGAGAAAAAGTTAGTTGAGATCAACTACAGTCGGAACATATATGCAAGACAGTCGGAATAAAGAGCATACCTTGTCGGGCTGATTATCGTCGCTGAAGGGGATGACTCGCCTGGCTCCTCTGGGGTTGTCCTGGTTGCCTGTGATGCTCTTCAACCACATGGCCACGGTCTTGGGTGGCACTTCCTCTGGATGGACCCGAGCGGTGTCGTCAGATCCGGAGTACAGCCACATAGGATGGTCACGAGCCTGAAGAGGCTGGATGCATCGATTGAGGAACACTTCCAGCAGGTCCAGGCTAATGACACCCTCATTAATCAGTTGGACCACTTTCTCAACCAACATGTTCTCAGTAGCAGTCACTTTCAATGGAGAAGGAGTCTGGACACGGTCGAATGTGAAGTGGGAAAGGCCAGTCGACTAACCTGGAGTTGCAACGTCCTGGCAGTAGAACCAAGTCGACTGCCAGCCTCTAACCGATTCAGGGAGGGTCATAGCAGGGAAAGAACTCCTATGCCTCTTTTGGATACCCAAACCCCCACACATCTGGATGACATGGGTTTTCGAGTCACTCGTTTTTGCTTTCTTTACCGACTGGGAAGGGATGGTGAAGATATGTTTGAAGAGACCCAGTGCGGTCGACACCCCAAAAAGTTTTCGCACATAGACACGAACGCAGCCATGTACGTAATGGTGTTGGGAGAGAAATGGTGGAGTTGAGCACCGAAGAAGTTCAGGAAGCCCCGGAAGAAGGGGTGTGGAGGGAGCGACAATCCCCGGTGGACGTGGGTGGCGAGCAGTACACACTCACCCGGTCGAGGCTGCGGCTCCATCTCCCCCTTAGGTAGCCTTGCCGCACCCTTGGCGATCAGTCCGGACTCCGCCAGCTCGTCCAGATCTTCTTGCCGGAGCAAATACTGGATCCAATCACCCTGAATCCAGCCTGACGGTAGCCCCGCGCGTGATGACGACCCACGGTTCTGCTTCTTGCCTTTGGCTGCCCCCGTCGCCTTCTTCACATGCTCCAGCGCCGCCGTCTTGTCCTTCACCATGGCGGCAGAGCGGCAGCGTCGAGAGCAGAAGAGCTGGATGCAGTGGAGAAGCAGAGGAAGAAGAAAGAGAAACATGCGTGCACAGTGCAGTCGCCTCGGCCCCATCGCCTTATAAAGGGCTGCTTCCGAGTGGCTGACGCGTGGGACCATGCGATCCTGTCAAATCCCGCAACAGTCGCGCGCATCGTACATGGCGAAAAAGGCGGCACGGAAATCATGGCACCACTGTTTATCCGCTCCGCCTAATTCGGCGCTCCCCGTCCCGCGCGCTTCCCGAAATGTCATATCCCGTGAAATCCGGGATATGCTGCAATCAATCGCGCCGGGGATTTTTGCACTCCAAGACAACACTCGCTAGATGGTGCTATAAGTTCAGTCGGTAACTTTCTGAATGGATCAAGGCGACTAAATCGACGCTGAAGTACCAACGTGAGTTTTCCATCTTGCAGAAAATGCTCGCGAGGTGCAAAGCTCAGAACAAGTTGAACTTCAACCTACTTTCCACTCAAACCTTAATCCATTCGAGGGCTACTGATGAGGATACAGACCTGGGGTAGGGTCATGGGCCTGACCCATACGTCCTATCCAAGTCACTACCCTAGAAGATAAGAAGTCCAAGAGGCAACAAGAGACCCACGGTCAAAGAAGACGAGTGCAATCCATTCGACTAGTCATATCACTCGGGCGACCCCCTACCTATTGCCACTCGACCATGCAAGGAATCACTCGACCCACCGAAGATCAGGAGTCACTCAGCATTGCAACGATCAGGCGTTCACTCTGTAGTCTTTCAGGTCATAAATAACACTTAAGGCTGGCTTTACCAGTAACGCCCCTACTTTATGTACATTAAGACCCTTGTAATGGAGGATGGCTGGGGTCCTAGCGCACTCTATATAAGCCACCCCCTCCTATGGGACAGTGGTTCGCACCCCTTGTAACATCACACATATATAATCTAGTCGACCGCCTCCGGGCACCGAGACATAGGGATGTTACTTCCTCCAAGAAGGGCATGAACTCGTAAATCCCATGTGTACACCTTCACCATAGCTAAGATCTTGCCTCTCCATACCTACCCCCTTTCTACTGTTAGTCTTAGAACCATGACAGGGCCTACTGTCTATACTGTGATATTCTTTTTACATAGTTGCATTGCTAACCTCAAAGCCTGTTAGAAGGCTTGTGCAGGCTTCGGTCAGTCCGCTCTTCGGAGACTGGATCCTCTCAACCACCGTACCCATAAGGATACGGTGTTCCTCAACAATGGAAGCCCCTCGCAGCGCTTCCAGCAAATTATCTAGTGCCTCTGGATGGACAGAGGTCACCGGTGGAATAGGCGCACATCCTTCTTTCGGAAGAGGCGGCTCGCCTGATTCCGGACCGTGTGGGTCTCAGGAATTGTATTCGGCTAGGGGCCGGATTGGATATTGCCCCCATCGTCAGTATTCATGGGGGTTTGCTCCCCCATGTGTCCGGCAATCGAGGTTTCGCCCTCCGGTGCCGCCCTGACGGCCTCCTGAGTCTCTCCCTGGCCTGGGATCCTTTGGGACAACACCTTGGTGTTATCCATGGCCTTGGGAGAGGAGACCAACGGAAGGGTCCCACTATCCATCGCCTCCGGGTCCAGCAAATCCCCCAAAGATGAGGATCGCTCGAGGTTGGACCGAGCCGGACTGCAAATACATGATTCAACACGTTAAAACAATGAAGTAGAGAGGCCGGATATATGAATGTGTTCGGGTACTCATGATTTGGCTAGGAGCTTGTCCCTGGGCCGCCACTGTGAGCTGATGTTGGTTGCCGCGATGGAGCTGTCCGGAAGGGAAGCTTTCCCCTTCTTGGACGCTTCAGCCTCCACACGCGTGGAGGCTGTCCTTTTCTTCCTTCCCCCCTCAGGAGGGGAATGGATTTCTTCTTCTTCCTCCTCTTCCTCGTCGTCCTCGGCGGCAGAGGAATGGGTCTCGGCGTCTTCACATGTCACGTCTGAAGCACCCTGGCGATGGAGACCACCTCTAGTCCCCTTGGCTTTCTTCTCCGATGCTTGATAGGGCGCCGGAACCAGCATCTTCTTTAGAAGCGGGATTTCTGGGTCTTCGAGCAGCGGAGCCAGACAGATAATCCGCTCCGCCTTCTTTGTCCAGCCCTGAGAGAATTAGTAGGGACGCTTAGGCGTCTTCCTCAAGTATGCAAGTAAAGGATACACCTTGAAAACATGAAAAAACTTACCAGACTAGCGGGATGGGCCAAGTCGTGCCCACGGTCCTCGGTCGTAGCCGGTCGCGTCTCATTGGCCTTGAAGAGCACCTTCCAGATGTCTTCGTGCGTGGTGTCGAAAAACTGCAGCAAGGTCTGGTGCTTGGCCGGGTTGAACTCCCATAAATGGCAAGACCGGCGTTGGCATGGAGGGATCTGGCGAATAAGCATCACCTGGATCACATTGACGAGCTTGATATTCTTGTTTGTCATGTTCTATATGCGTGTCTGAAGCGCTATCAGCTCATCCGACAAAGACCAATCCATGCCCTTCTCTGGCCAAGAGGTGAGCCGCATCGGGGCTCCGGACCAGAATGCGGGAGGCGTGTCCTAGGTGGTGCCGCGCAGCTCTGTGTTTGATTGCCACTCTTTGACAGTCTCCACGAAGGAGCCTTTGGGACATGTGACATTGGGCATCTTGCTCACCATGGCGGCTCCGCACTCTGCGTGTTGACCACTCACCACCTTCGGCTTCACATTGAAGGTCTTTTGTAACGCCCCAGATATAATTTCCATATTTGTATCCAACTCTTGCCGTCTCCGGCGCTAAGTTATAATTATTTCTCGGGTTCGGGTTTTTGTCTCCGTGTGTTGTCTTCGTTTTCATGCGTCTCATACCATGTCATCTCGTGCATCGCATTTGCATACATGTTCATCTCGTGCGTTCGAGCATTTTCCCCGTTGTCCGTTTTGCATTCCGGCGCTTCGTTCTCCTCCGGTGGTCATCTCTAGCTTTCTTTCGTGTTTGGGAATTAAACATTTCCGGATTGGACCGAGACTTGCCAAGCGGCCTTGGTTTACTACCAGTAGACCGCCTGTCAAGTTTCGTATCATTTGGACTTCGTTTGATACTCCAACAGTTAACCGAGGGACCGAAAAGGCCTCGTGTGTGTTGCAGCCCAACACCCCCCAAATTTGGCCCAAAACCCACCAAACTCTGCTCCATGCCCTAGAGCGTTCGATCACGATCGTGTGGGCGAAAACCGCACCTCATTTGGACTCTCCTAGCTCCACTTATGTCTATTTATAGACCCCCTCCTCCAAATCCCGGATCCCCTCGTCTCAAACCCTAGTTTTAAAAAAAAACCTCCCCGCACCGACGGACACGTCCGCCCCCAGCCGGACGCGTCCACCGCCGCGTCCCTCGTCCAACCGCCGATCGCCACGTGGGCGAGGCCCACATCGCCGCCGCCAGCCCGGATCGGGCCCTCCCCGGCCCGCAGTCTCCCCGCCGCCTCCTCCTACGTCCGCCGCCGCCACCTCCGGCGCCGGTGGCCGCTGTCGCCACGGGCCGTCGCGCCCCCGGCCGGAGTTCGCCGCCGCGCCGACCCCGCTCCGCCCCGCTGCCATCTCCGGTGGCCGCGGCTCCGCCACCGCCCGGCGCCGCCGTCCCGGCCACTGGACGCCGCCCCCGCCGGCCACCGTCCCCGCCTTTGCCGGCGTCGCCTCGGGAGGCGCGCCCCGACCCGGCTGCTACAGTGCTTGAACAGTGGATCTGAGATCTAAATCCTCTAGGTTGACTTTTCATCCCCGTAACCCTAATTTTTTATGCTATGTTTGACTGCTCGTATCTCCGCATCTGTAGCTCCGTTTTGGGCGTATGATATATCAAAATCTTCGTCTCGACATGTACATCATTTTCACTCCATTGCATCATTTGCATTTGGGGTCATCTTGTTGCCCAAAATGCTGTTAGAAGGAGGCTTCGTGAGTTAAATTGCAGATCCGTTAGTTCATCATGCACTTTTGTCATTTTTGCTATGTTTAATTCGTGCATGACATGCCTGTGCCCCTTTGGGATGAGTTGTTAAGCATTTTGTCTTCTTTCCAGAGGTGCCACCCATGCATTTTTAGGATGTGCGTGTTGTCTTGTGCAAGCTTGCGAAGAGAGGTACCTGAGATTGCTGGTTTCAGGGACTTAGTGATTTTCACTAAGTCTGGGATATTTTAGTTCATGATGCTATATGTCCAGCTTGTTTCCTAGTGATCCGTGCCTCTTTTGAGGATGATCAGTAAGGGAGTTTTGATATTTATGTTATGCTCTATCCATCCGTGTCTTTGTTTACATACGTGGAGTGCTCTAGGTTGACTCAATCGAGCTCAACTTTTGCTTCGTTGTTAATCTGGGCAGATCGCCAACTTGTTTGCGATTTTGCCGATGCTACCGTTAGTGTTCCATGCATGCTATGCCTTTGTTCTTGCCATGTGTAGCTAGCACATTGTGCCTTCTTGCTGGTCATATGCTTTCCTTGCCATGACTTGCACCGTAGTGAGTGCATCGAGCTCGTTTACATGCCTTCGTGAGTTAAATTTCTGCATGCCTCAGTTTTCACTAAGTCTGAAAACTGATTGTGTTCGAGCTATGTTCGTGAGCTCGGTAGAGTATTTTGTGAACCCTTTTGGCCCCAGGTCACTTTGGGTGTTTTGTTAAGCTTGTTGAGTAGCTCCATGCCATGTTCTTACTTGTCATTTTCAGGTTTTGCGTCATGTTGTTTTGCTGCTCCGAAGAGGGCTTCGTGATCTGAAATTTCAGACTAGTGTTAATTTCACTAAGTCTGGAAATCTGTTTTGCATTTGCGTTTTAGCCATGCTTGTTTGAACCTCTTAGTGGATGAAGTTGCCTATGGCTCAGTGCTAGTGTTTTGTCAACCATCTTGTGTACATCACTGCCATGTATTTTTTTTCATGTTTGGTGGCTGTAGCATGTTCATTTCGTTGCATTTAGATGCCTACTTGCTGTAAATCGCAGACCGGTGTCGTATCTTAAAACGCTCGCCATTTCTAAACCGTAGCTCCGATTCCAATGATCTTTATATCGTTTTCAAGCGATTTCATCCCTCTATCCAGTGGCACACTTGGTTTTCCAAGTTGAGGCCAGGTTCATGCATTTCCTGTCATTTCTTGCATTTTGCATCCCGCATCGCATCCCGCATAGCATATCGTCATTTCATCATATTGCTTGGTCTTGCCCGTGGTTGATTGTATCCTTGTTGCTTGTTTGTCTTGTTGGGTAGAGCCGGTAGACGAGTTCGCTACCGAGGAGCCCGTTGAGTTTGCTTGTGAGGATCCAGTCAACTCTGACAACTGTGCAGGCAAGATGATCATACCCTCGAAATCACTACTATCTTTGCTATGCTAGTTTGCTCGCTCTTTTGCTTTGCCACTGCTACGATGCCTACCTTTTGCTTGTCAGCCTCCCAATTGTCATGTTGAACCTCTAACCCTCCATTGTCCTAGCAAACCGTTGATTGGCTATGTTACCGCTTTGCTCAGCCCTTCTTATAGCGTTGTTAGTTGCAGGTGAAGATTGGAGCCGTTCCTTGTTGGAACATTTATTTACTTGTTGGGATATCATGATATTGCTATGTTATCTTAATGCATCTATATACTTGGTAAAGGGTGGAAGGCTCGGCCTCTCGCCTAGTGTTTTGTTCCACTCCTGCCGCCCTAGTTTCCGTCATATCGGTGTTATGTTCCCGGATTGTTGCGTCCCTTACGCGGTTGGGTTATAATGGGAACCCCTTGATATTTCGCCTTGATTAAAGCCTGTCCAGCAATGCCCAACCTTGGTTTTACCATTTGCCACCTAGCCTTTTCTTTCCCTTGGGTTCTGCAGACTCAAAGGTCATCTTATTTTACCCCCCCGGGCCAGTGCTCCTCTGAGTGTTGGTCCACCTGTCAGCTATCGGTGGCCACCAGGGGCAACTCTGGGTTGGCCTACCCGTACCTAGGACAATCTGAGTGTGCCCTGAGAAAGAGATATGTGCAGCTCCTATCGGGATTTGTCGGCACATTCGGGCGGTGTTGCTGGTCTTGTTTTAACCTGTCGAAGTGTCTTGAGTTACCGAGATACCGAGTCTGATCGGAACGTCTTGGGAGGAGGTCTATTCCTTCGTTGACCGTGAGAGCTTGTCATGGGCTAAGTTGGGACTCCCCTGTAGGGATTGAACTTTCGAAAGCCGTGTCCGCGGTTATGGGTAGATGGGAATTTGTTAATGTCCGGTTGTAGATAACTTTAACTTAACTTAATTAAAATGAATCAACCATGTGTGTTACCGTGATGGCCCCTTCTCGGCGGAGTCCGGGAAGTGGACACGGTGTTGGAGTTATGCTGGCGTAGGATGTTCCTTAGTTTCTTGCTCGTGCTTCGCTTTCTCTTCTCTCTCTCTTTTGCGTATAAGTTAGCCACCACATATGCTAGTCGCTTGCTGCAGCTCCACATATATTTGCCTTATCCATTCCTATGAGCTTAAATAGTTTTGATCGCGAGGGTGCGAGATTGCTGAGTCCCTGTGGCTCACAGATACTACAACTCCAGATGCAGGTCCAGGTGTTTCTGCTCCAGTTGACGATTACGAGCTCAAGTGGGAGTTCGACGAGGACTCTCAGCGATACTACGTGTCTTTTCCGGATGATCAGTAGTGGTGCCTAGTTGGGGTTATCGATTCAGGGCCTTGTCGCATGTTGGGGGTCTTTTCTATTTTGGCACCGTAGTCGGGCCATGAGTGATTTGTTTGATGGATGTTATTTATGTACTCTGATGTGACGTGGCGAGTGTAAGCCAACTATGTTATCTCCCCCTTTTATTATATATTGCATGGGATGTTGTAATAATTGCCTGACTTGCGACATTGCTTTCAAGGCGGTTATGCCTCTAAGTCGTGCCTCGACACGTGGGAGATATAGCCGCATCGAGGGCGTTACAAGTTGGTAATCAGAGCCTTCCCCGACCTTAGGAGCCCCATTGCTTGATCGTTTTTAGCAGCCGAGTTGTGTCTAGGAAAATGTTTTGAGTCCTTAGGAATTATATATCGGAGAGCTTAGGAATTCTTTTTGCTTCCCAGTCTCCTCATCGCTCTGGTAAGGCATCCTGACGTAGAGTTTTGACTATTCTCTTCTCAAATCTCACTAAAAAAAAATTTAGGATCACGCGAGTATCTTGGTTTTGTTCCGATGATTTTGTGACGAGAACATTGTTCTTGGTGCCTCCTGTCTTTAGGGGTTGTGGCAGTGTCCCGGGGAGTTGAGCTCCGAGGTGTTGTCGTCACAATTTTATCGTTGCAATTCTGGTATACTTGAGATTTGTGCGCGACATCGAAAATCTCTTTTATGCAGTTCGTTGGTGAGATAACCTCGACGCCACCCAGTACTGGGGCGGGAGTTCGGGAGTATCGCCATAACTTGTATAACGGATGCTTTTCGAAGGTTGAGATAGATGGTTTCCGAAGTTTTCCTGGTTATGTGTTGAAGGATGGATACAGCTGGATGTAAGATTTGCTAGCTTGGGTGAGATATTGTGCTTCCCCTGTATCCCCAACACCTGATTGCATAACCGGAAAGGTTCGGGAGTTTCATAGGTGGGAATTCTAGTAGCTCTAGTTCTTCTTCCACGGATATTGGTTTGAGATTGGGATTTCTTACCGATTATTCGTTCTTGATCGTACCTTGTTGAATTATTTCTCTACCTTAATTCTACGTGGCTTCTCAATTTATGGATATGTGACCATTTGAAGAGGAATGCATTCGTTCATTTTGTTCGGATGTGAAGACTATTTGTTGCAATTTTCATTCCGTTGGATTCAGCTTCTATATTGTTGTCTATCAATGTGCTAATGGTGCTCAACCTGTTCAGGATGGCTCCTCCAACGCGCACGACTCCGAATCCTGATCCGCCTCCACCTCCGCCTCCTCCGGAAGCATGGCAAGCTGTGATGGCCGCTACTAATGCAAACACACAGTTGATCATGCAAATTCTCCAAGAGCGCAATCAAGGCAGTTAAGGGAATCAAGGCCATAATCAGCACCACTTTGCTACACTGAACCAGTTCCTTGCTAATGGCCCAAAGACGTTCAGCGGTTGTGTTGAGGCTACCGATGCTGACGATTGGCTAGTGGATCTGGGCAAGCATTTTGAATGCAGCAACGTCAGGCCTGAAGATTTCGTCAAGTTCGCTTCTTTCCAGCTCAAAGATCAGGCTGCAGAGTGGTTCCAGCAGTACAAGGATTCCAGAGGTGGACGTGTTATCACTTGGGACGATTTCCGTCAAGATTTCCGCGCTCATCACATCCCTCAAAGTATGGTTGAGAGTAAGCGTCAGGAATTCCGCAATCTGAAGCAAGGCTCTTTGTCTGTCTATGACTACAACAAGTTGTTCCAGAAGCTCGCCCGTTTTGCCAAGCAGGATGTTCCTGATGAGAAGAGCATGATCTATCAGTTCAGGGGTGGTCTTCGTGAGGAAATTCAGCTCGCTCTTGTCCTCTTTGAGCCGTTGAGATACGATGAGTTTTACAACATGGCACTGAAGCAAGAGGCTGCTCAGATGAGGTGTGATGCTTCCAGGAAGCGTGCCAGAGATGTTACTCCGTCTTCCTCTACTCAAGTGGTCAAGCAGCAGAAGTATTGGCTTCCTCCTCCTCCGTTCCGTCAGCCGTATCAGCAGAAGAGCAAAGGTGGCAGTGGTTTCTCCCACCCACCCAACCCAGGCTTTCAGAACAAACTTTGTCTCAAGCTCCAAGATCGAGTGCTCCGTATCACCGTCCGCTTTCAGAGGTCACGTGCAACAAGTGCCAACAGAAGGGTCACTATGCCAACAAGTGTACCAACCAGAGGCGTCTTCCTCCTCCTCCTCCTGTCAGATCGGCAAGTACAGCTGTGGTCAAGCATAACCCCAAGTCCGCCAAGGTCAACTTGATGAATGCAGCTCAGGCAGAGGACTCGTCAGATGTGATCATGGGTAACCTTCCTGTTAATGATATTCCAGCAAATGTTCTTTTTGACACTGGTGCTTCATCTCGAGACCATTTACAAATAGGCATGAATTGGTCTCACAAGTTTTGCCTAGTCCTTTAGCAGTTGTCTCTCCCGGTAAGCGCATGCAGGCTAACTCCATCGTTCCGGATGTTTCTATCACTCTGGGTGACTACAAGTTCTTGGCTTCTCCTACGGTTCTTGGCAACTCGGATATCGATCTTATTCTCGGGATGGACTGGCTCTCTAAGCATAAAGCTCAGCTTGATTGTACAGCCAGGCAGATTCAACTGACTCATTCGTATGAGGATGTCATTGTCTTTGCCGCTCGGGATAATACCATCCGGTTGTTTTCTCTCAATGAGAAGGGTGAATTGGATGCCATCTCTCAAATTCCTGTCGTTTGTGAGTATCAAGACGTCTTTCCAGAAGAGCTCCCACGAATGCCTCCGCACCGGCTAGTTGAATTCGTTATCGAACTTGAGCCTGGCACGGAACCTGTGTGCAAACGTCCCTACAAGCTCGGACCTGACGAGTTGAAGGAGCTGAAGAAACAACTCGATGAGCAAGAAAGATTGGGTCTCATTCGGCCTAGTACTTCTCCGTGGGGTTGTGGTGTTCTTTTTGTGAAGAAGAAGGATGGATCGAGTCGACTTTGTGTTGATTACCGTCCAGTAAACAAGAAGAGCATCAAGAACAAATACCCACTTCCCAACATCAATGAGCTGTTCGAAC
Organism: Triticum aestivum; assembly: GCF_018294505.1. Taxonomy (NCBI): domain Eukaryota; kingdom Viridiplantae; phylum Streptophyta; class Magnoliopsida; order Poales; family Poaceae; genus Triticum; species Triticum aestivum. Next base: position 321,131,840 of record NC_057798.1, read on the forward strand.
AACTCAAGGGTGCTCAAGTATTCTCCAAGCTTGATCTCCGTATGGGTTATCATCAGATTCGTATTCGTGAGCAAGATATTCCCAAGACGGCGTTCAGAACAAGCTTTGGTTCATATGAATACACCGTCATGTCTTTTGGCCTCGCCAACGCTCCTCCGACGTTCTCTCGCATGATGAACTTCATCTTCAACCCCTACACCAATGAATTCGTTTTGGTCTATCTCGACGACATTCTGGTTTTCTCGAAGAACAAGGAAGATCATGCCAAGCACTTGCGTTTGGTTCTTGACAAGCTCAGGGAACATCAGTTCTACGCCAAGTTCTCCAAGTGTGAATTTTGGCTCGATGAGGTTCTTTATCTTGGTCATATCATCTCTGCCAAGGGCATTTCCGTGAATCCTGAGAAGGTGTCCGCAATTGTGAATTGGGAACCTCCTCAGAACGTGAAGCAACTCCGCAGTTTTCTCGGTCTCGCAAGCTATTGCAGAAGATTCATTGAAAACTTTTCTAAGATCGCCAAGCCTCTCTCAAATCTTCTTCAGAAGCATGTCAAGTACGTTTGGTCTCCGGAGTGTGATATTTCTTTCAACACTTTGAAAGAGAAGTTGATCACTGCTCCAGTTCTGACTCCGCCTGACGAAACCAAGCCGTACGAGGTCTTTTGTGATGCCTCTCTCCAAGGTCTCGGTGCTGTACTGATGCAAGAGAAGAAAGTTGTCGCTTATACCTCTCGCCAGTTGAAGCCTAATGAGAAGAACTACCACACTCATGATCTCGAGTTGGCGGCAGTTGTGCACGCTTTGTTGACTTGGAGACATCTTCTATTGGGAAGAAAAGTGGACATTTTCACTGATCACAAGAGTCTCAAGTACATCTTCACTCAGCCTAATCTCAACCTCAGGCAGACTCGATGGGTCGAAATGATTCAAGAGTACAATCCGAGTATTGAGTATACTCCAGGCAAGGCCAATGTGATTGCTTACGCTTTGAGCAGGAAAGCATATTGCAATAGTCTGATTCTCAAGCCTTATCAACCCGAGCTTTGTGAAGCTTTCCGCAAGCTGAATCTGCAAATTGTTCCTCAAGGTTTCCTCGCCAACCTTCAAGTCTCTCCTACCTTAGAAGACAAGATTTGCCAAGCCCAACTTCTTGATGCTATGGTGAAGAAGGTGAAGATTGGTATTGCAAAGAGTCAGTCCAAGTACAAGTGCTACCGACTTGATGACAAGGACACTCTCTTCTTCGAGGATCGAATTGTTGTGCCCAAAGGTGAACTTCGTAAGGTGATCATGAACGAGGCTCACAACTCTCTCCTCTCCATCCACCCTGGTAGTACGAAGATGTATCAGGACCTCAAGCAAGCTTATTGGTGGACTCGAATGAAGCGCGAGATCGCTCAATTCGTGAATGAATGTGATGTCTGCAGAAGAGTGAAGGCAGAACACCAAAGGCCAGCTGGTCTCCTCCAACCTCTTGCCATTCCAGAATGGAAGTTTGACCACATTGAAATGGACTTCGTGACTGGGTTTCCAAAGTCCAAGCGTGGCAATGATGCTATATTCGTCGTCATCGACAAGCTCACCAAAGTGGCTCACTTTCTGCCTATCAAAGAGTCAATCACTGCAGCTCAATTGGCGGAACTCTATACCTCTCGCATTGTCTCTCTGCACGGTATTCCTCAAGTGATATCTTCAGACCGTGGCAGCATCTTTACCTCCAAGTTTTGGGATTCTTTTCAGAAGGCCATGGGTACCAGTATCCGCTTCAGCACAGCTTTCCATCCTCAAACGAGCGGTCAAGTCGAGCGTGTCAGTCAGATTCTTGAAGATATGCTCAGGGCTTGTGTGATCTCCTTCAGCATGAAGTGGGAGGATTGTCTTCCTTATGCTGAATTCTCATACAACAACAGCTTTCAAGCAAGTTCGGGCAAGGCCCCCTTTGAAATTCTGTATGGCAGGAAGTGCCGTACCCCTCTCAACTGGTCTGAAACTGGTGAACGTCAGCTGCTGGGTAATGACTTAATCACAGAAGCAGAAGATATGTGCAAAGTCATTCGTGATAACCTCAAAGCAGCTCAATCCCGCCAGAAGAGCTACTATGATAGTAAGCACCGTGATTTGACTTTCAAGATTGGAGATCATGTTTACCTCCGCGTCTCTCCTATGAAAGGTACTCGTCGCTTCGGTATCAAAGGGAAGCTTGCCCCTAGATACGTGGGACCTTTCAAGATTGTCAGCAAGAGAGGCGACCTCGCCTATCAACTTGAGCTTCCTTCAAACTTTGCAAATGTTCATGATGTGTTCCATGTCTCTCAGCTTCGTAAGTGCTTCAAGACTCCTGACCGCACCGTCAACTTCGAGGACATTGAGCTCCAAGAAGATCTCTCCTATCGTGAGCACCCAGTTGCTATTCTTGAAGAGACTGAACGCAAGACTCGCAACAAGTCAATTAAATTTCTCAAAATCAAGTGGTCTCACCATTCCGACCGTGAAGCTACCTGGGAACGAGAGGATAACCTCTGTTCTGAGTACCCGGAGTTCTTTCAGTCCTAGATCTCGGGACGAGATCTTTTCGTAGTGGTGGAGTGTTGTAACGCCCCAGATATAATTTCCATATTTGTATCCAACTCTTGCCGTCTCCGGCGCTAAGTTATAATTATTTCTCGGGTTTGGGTTTTTGTCTCCGTGTGTTGTCTTCGTTTTCATGCATCTCATACCATGTCATCTCGTGCATCGCATTTGCATACATGTTCATCTCGTGCGTTCGAGCATTTTCCCCGTTGTCCGTTTTGCATTCCGGCGCTTCGTTCTCCTCCGGTGGTCATCTCTAGCTTTCTTTCGTGTTTGGGAATTAAACATTTCCGGATTGGACCGAGACTTGCCAAGCGGCCTTGGTTTACTACCGGTAGACCGCCTGTCAAGTTTCGTATCATTTGGACTTCGTTTGATACTCCAACGGTTAACCGAGGGACCGAAAAGGCCTCGTGTGTGTTGCAGCCTAACACCCCCCAAATTTGGCCCAAAACCCACCAAACTCTGCTCCATGCCCTAGAGCGTTCGATCACGATCGTGTGGGCGAAAACCGCACCTCATTTGGACTCTCCTAGCTCCACTTATGTCTATTTATAGACCCCCTCCTCCAAATCTCGGATCCCCTCGTCTCAAACCCTAGTTTTAAAAAAAAACCTCCCCGCACCGACGGACACGTCCGCCCCCAGCCGGACGCGTCCGCCGCCGCGTCCCTCGTCCAACCGCCAATCGCCACGTGGGCGAGGCCCACATCGCCGCCGCCAGCCCGGATCGGGCCCTCCCCGGCCCGCAGTCTCCCCGCCGCCTCCTCCTACGTCCGCCGCCGCCACCTCCGGCGCCGGTGGCCGCCGTCGCCACGGGCCGCCGCGCCCCCGACCGGAGTTCGCCGCCGCGCCGACCCCGCTCCGCTCCGCTGCCATCTCCGGTGGCCGCGGCTCCGCCACCGCCCGGCGCCGCCGTCCCGGCCACTGGACGCCGCCCCCGCCGGCCGCCGTCCCCGCCTTCGCCGGCGTCGCCTCGGGAGGCGCGCCCCGACCCGGCTGCTACAGTGCTTGAACAGTGGATCTGAGATCTAAATCCTCTAGGTTGACTTTTCATCCCCGTAACCCTAATTTTTTATGCTATGTTTGACTGCTCGTATCTCCGCATCGGTTGCTCCGTTTTGGGCGTATGATATATCAAAATCTTCGACTCGACATGTACATCATTTCATTCCATTGCATCATTTGCATTTGAGGTCATCTTGTTGCCCAAAATTCTGTTAGAAGGAGGCTTCGTGAGTTAAATTGCAGATCCGTTAGTTCATCATGCACTTTTGTCATTTTTGCTATGTTTAATTCGTGCATGACATGCCTGTGCCCCTTTGGGATGAGTTGTTAAGCATTTTGTCTTCTTTCCAGAGGTGCGACCCATGCATTTTTAGGATGTGTGTGTTGTCTTGTGCAAGCTTGCGAAGAGAGGTACCTGAGATTGCTGATTTCAGGGACTTAGTGATTTTTACTAAGTCTGGGATATTTTAGTTCATGATGCTATATGTCCAGCTTGTTTCCTAGTGATCCGTGCCTCTTTTGAGGATGATCAGTAAGGGAGTTTTGATATTTATGTTATTCTCTATCCATCCATGTCTTTGTTTGCATACGTGGAGTGCTCTAGGTTGACTCAATCGAGCTCAACTTTTGCTTCGTTGTTAATCTGGGCAGATCGTCAACTTGTTTGCGATTTTGCCGATTCTACCGTTAGTGTTCCATGCATGCTATGCCTTTGTTCTTGCCATGTGTAGGTATCACATTGTGCCTTCTTGCCGGTCATATACTTTCCTTGCCATGACTTGCACCGTAGTGAGTGCATCGAGCTCGTTTACATGTCTGAAAACTGATTGTGTTCGAGCTATGTTCGTGAGCTCGGTAGAGTATTTTGTGAACCCTTTTGGCCCCAGGTCACTTTGGGTATTTTGTTAAGCTTGTTGAGTAGCTCCATGTCATGTTCTTACTTGTCATGTTCAGGTTTTGTGTCATGTTGTTTTGCTGCTCCGAAGAGGGCTTCGTGATCTGAAATTTCAGACTAGTGTTAATTTCACTAAGTCTGGAAATCTGTTTTGCATTTGCGTTTTAGCCATGCTTGTTTGAACCTCTTAGTGGATGAATTTGCCTAAGGCTCAGTTCTAGTGTTTTGTCAACCATCTTGTGTACATCACTGCCATGTATTTTGTTTTCATGTTTGGTGGCTGTAGCATGTTCATTTCATTGCATTTAGATGCCTACTTGCTGTAAATCGCAGACCGGTGTCGTATCTTAAAACGCTCGCCATTTCTAAACCGTAGCTCCGATTCCAATGATCTTTATATCGTTTTCAAGCGATTTCATCCCCTCTATCCAGTGGCACACTTGGTTTTCCAAGTTGAGGCCAGGTTCATGCATTTCCTGTCATTTCTTGCATTTTGCATCCCGCATCGCATCCCGCATAGCATATCGTCATTTCATCATATTGCTTGGTCTTGCCCGTGGTTGATTGTATCCTTGTTGCTTGTTTGTCTTGTTGGGTAGAGCCGGGAGACGAGTTCGCTACCGAGGAGCCCGTTGAGTTTGCTTGTGAGGATCCAGTCAACTCTGACAACTGTGCAGGCAAGATGATCATACCCTCGAAATCACTACTATCTTTGCTATGCTAGTTTGCTCGCTCTTTTGCTTTGCCACTGCTACGATGCCTACCTCTTGCTTGTCAGCCTCCCAATTGCCATGTTGAACCTCTAACCCTCCATTGTCCTAGCAAACCGTTGATTGGCTATGTTACCGCTTTGCTCAGCCCTTCTTATAGCGTTGTTAGTTGCAGGTGAAGATTGGAGCCGTTCCTTGTTGGAACATTTATTTACTTGTTGGGATATCATGATATTGCTATGTTATATTAATGCATCTATATACTTGGTAAAGGGTGGAAGGCTCGGCCTCTCGCCTAGTGTTTTGTTCCACTCTTGCCGCCCTAGTTTCCGTCATATCGGTGTTATGTTCCCGGATTGTTGCGTCCCTTACGCGGTTGGGTTATAATGGGAACCCCTTGATATTTCGCCTTGATTAAAGCCTGTCCAGCAATGCCCAACCTTGGTTTTACCATTTGCCACCTAGCCTTTTCTTTCCCTTGGGTTCTGCAGACTCAAAGGTCATCTTATTTTACCCCCCCGGGCCAGTGCTCCTCTGAGTGTTGGTCCACCTGTCAGCTACCGGTGGCCACCAGGGGCAACTCTGGGTTGGCCTACCCGTACCTAGGACAATCTGAGTGTGCCCTGAGAAAGAGATATGTGCAGCTCCTATCGGGATTTGTCGGCACATTCGGGCGGTGTTGCTGGTCTTGTTTTAACCTGTCGAAGTGTCTTGAGTTACCGAGATACCGAGTCTGATCAGAACGTCTTGGGAGGAGGTCTATTCCTTCGTTGACCGTGAGAGCTTGTCATGGGCTAAGTTGGGACTCCCCTGCAGGGATTGAACTTTCGAAAGCCGTGCCCGCGGTTATGGGCAGATGGGAATTTGTTAATGTCCGGTTGTAGATAACTTTAACTTAACTTAATTAAAATGAATCAACCGTGTGTGTTACCGTGATGGCCCCTTCTCGGCGGAGTCCGGGAAGTGGACACGGTGTTGGAGTTATGCTTGCGCAGGATGTTCCTTAGTTTCTCGCTCGTGCTTCGCTTTCTCTTCTCGCTCTCTTTTGCGTATAAGTTAGCCACCACATATGCTAGTCGCTTGCTGCAGCTCCACATATATTTGCCTTATCCATTCCTATGAGCTTAAATAGTTTTGATCGCGAGGGTGCGAGATTGCTGAGTCCCTGTGGCTCACAGATACTACAACTCCAGATGCAGGTCCAGGTGTTTCTGCTCCAGTTGATGATTACGAGCTCAAGTGGGAGTTCGACGAGGACTCTCAGCAATACTACGTGTCTTTTCCGGATGATCAGTAGTGGTGCCTAGTTGGGGTTATCGATTCAGGGCCTTGTCGCATGTTGGGGGTCTTTTCTATTTTGGCACCGTAGTCGGGCCATGAGTGATTTGTTTGATGGATGTTTTTTATGTACTCTGATGTGACGTGGCGAGTGTAAGCCAACTATGTTATCTCCCCCTTTTATTATATATTGCATGGGATGTTGTAATAATTGCCTGACTTGCGACATTGCTTTCAATGCGGTTATGCCTCTAAGTCGTGCCTCGACACGTGGGAGATATAGCCGCATCGAGGGCGTTACATCTTTAGCCATAATCTAAAGTGAGGTGGGATGCGGAGGAAGGCCTCGCACACGACAATAAATGCCGAGATATTGAGGATGGAGTTGGGGGCCAGATCGTGGAAGTCCAGCCCGTACTAGAACATGAGTCCGCGGACGAACGGGTGGAGAGGAAATACCAACCCGCAAACGAAGTGGGAGATGAACACCACCCTCTCATGGGGATCCAGGGTGGGGATGATCTGTCCCTTGGTCGGAAGCCGATGGGCAATTTCCTTAGCCAGGTACCCGGCCTCCCAAAGCTTCGTAATGTCCTTCTCCTTGATGAAGGAGGCCAACCACTTGCCCTGTGCTCCGAATTTGGACATGGTGGGAGTGCTTTCTTGGGGCGGAGAAGATAAGAACTTGGGCGCTGGAGCTTGAGAATGGGGGAGGCTGAGAGAGAGAAAGAAGGCGTGGGTGAAAGGGGTGAATCCTTATCTCTTTATAAAGGGAGCAAATATCAAGCGCCACCCCACTCGCCTTAAAACTCGCCTATTCCCCAAGGGTCATGCAGATGGCACGGTTGGGTTAACCATGACCGTACTGATGAGAATCCCGCAATAAGGGGACACGATCTCTCCTTTGACAAGACGTGCCAATGAAACCGCATCTCGAAATATGGAGCGGCGGCCTAAAATGGTTCGAATAATGGCCGGGCGGCGACGTGATGTCACGCTACCAAAAAGTTGTCAGCAGATTGGACTCGTGAAATATTATACTCTCTACAGTTGTGTGTGGAATTTGTTTTGCAGAGCCGGACACGTTTCTTGTGTTCGAAGACTATTTTGGAGTATTCGGAGGAGGAACCCACCTTGCAATGCCAAAGACAATCTGCGTGCTGGACACCTCATCATTGAAGCCTGGTTCAGGGGCTACTGAGGGAGTCCTAGATTAAGGGCTCCTCGGACGGTCGGACTACATAGCATGGGCCGGACTGCTGGGCTATGAAGATACAAGACAGAAGACTTCTTCCTGTGTCCGGATGGGACTCTCCTTGGCGTGGAAGGCAAGCTTGGCATTCGGATATGTAGATTCCTTTCTCTGTAACCGACTCTGTATAACCCTAGTCCCCTCCTATGTCTATATAAACCAGAGGGTTTAGTCCGTAGAGGCAATCATAATCATATAGGCTAGACTCCTAGGGTTTTAGCCATTACGATCTCATGGAAGATCTACTCTTGTAATATTCATATTCATCAAGATCAATCAAGCAGAAAGTAGGGTATTACCTCCATATTGAGAGCACGAACCTGGGTAAACACCGTGTCCCCCACCTCCTGTTACCATCGGCCTCAGACACACAGTTCGGGACCCCTACGCATGATCCGCCGGTTTTGACACCGACACTCAGCGGACACCTCCTCCCTCGTCAAGCATCCTGTTTACTTCATTAGCACCATACTGTGTGACGCGCGGGCACATTACCCCATGCCACAGAAGATACTCCTTGTACTCCTTGTTGCTTCAAGGAAGTTGTGCCACTACTTCCACATCCACCATATCAAGGTCGTCTCAGCCTACACCCTGTAGAGGGTGCTCCGAAGCCCCAACGCTGTAGGAAGGGTTGCCGAATGGAACATCGACTTGCAGACATTTCAGTTGGAATTTAGCACCACCCTAGTCATCAACGGCACAACCCTTGCTGACTTTGTGGCTGAACGGACTGACACACCAAGCCAAGAAGTGGGCGAGAACCGCTCCCTCGCCCCAGGAGTCGAAGCGCCTGATGGCTGGGTCATGTACTTCGATGGCGCATTCGCATGTCAGGGTGCGGGGGCTGGATTCATGCTCATCTCACCCACCAATGACAAGCTCTGCTATGCCGTGGAGCTCTGCTTCCAACATGGCGAGAAGGGCTCCTACAACATCGCCGAATCCGAGGGCCTCATCGCCAGGCTCAGGGCCGCGGTTGCCCTGGGGGTCAGGCGCCTCACCATCAGGGGCGACTCCCAGCTCCTCATCAACTTCTCCAACAAGGAGTGTATGCTGAAGGACGAGCACATGGAGGCATACCTCAAGGAGGTACGCAAAATTGAGAAGCAATTCTTAGGTTTGGAATTGTAGCACGTTTGCCGCGACACGATCAAGGAGGCAGACGACATTGCCAGGAGGGCATCCCGACACCTCCCCAGGAGCCTGTGAAAGTGCAACTATCCCTACGTGGTTTTGGTAATTCCTAACAACATATACCTCGTTGAGCTAACATCATTCCAAGATGAACATTTCAGGAAAAGCTCAATGAATGGCATGGCATGGATGAGAAAAGTGGATCCCTCGAAATGCTAAGGATAAAAGGATTGGCTCAAGCTCAAAAGCTCAAGACTCTAGATTTTATATTTTAGTGATCCAAGATCACATTGAGTCTATAGGAAAAGCCAATACTATCAAGGAGGGATGAGGTGTTGCTTAATGAGTTTCTTGCTCCACAGTGCTTAGTGATATGCTCCAAAACCCTCAACTACTTTCTCAAATCCACATATGACCTAAACCAAAAGTCAAACTCGGCACTACCGATTCTTTCTATCCGGCGCCAACGAGTTCAGATGTCATAGCCACTACCACAATCCCTAGGCAAATCGGTCTCACTAATAGGGATCTCGGTCTCACCGAGATGGGATTGTAATCTCTCAGTTTCCCTTCGTAACATTTCGGTACCATCGAGATGAGCGATCGGTCCCACCGGGATTGCAATGTAAACTCCTTGTTTCCTTTTCGTAACATTTTGGTCCCACCGAAATGAGCGAGCCGGTCCCACCGAGTTTACCTGACCAACTCTCTAGTTAGCTTATTACCCAAATCGGTCTCACCGAGTTTGTGTAATCGGTCTCACTGAGATTACGTTATGCCCTAACCCTAACCATATTGGTCGTACCGAGTTGCATGTCAGTCCCATCGAAAATCCTAACGGTCACTAGATTTGCTGAATCGGTCCGACCGAGTTCTTCAATTTGGTCCCATCGAGTTTGGCAAGTTGTGTGTAACGGTTAGATTTTGTGTGGAGGCTATATATACCCCTACACCTCCTCTTCATTCATGGAGAGAGCCATCAGAACAAACCTACACTTCCAACTTGCTGTTTCTGAGAGAGAACCACCTACTCATGTGTTGAGGCCAAGATATTCCATTCCTACCATATAAATCTTGATCTCTAGCCTTCCCCAAGTTGCTTTCCACTCAAATCTTCTTTCCACCAAATCCAAATCCTGTGAGAGAGAGTTGAGTGTTGAGGAGACTATCATTTGAAGCACAAGAGCAAGGAGTTCATCATCAACACACCATTTGTTACTTCATGGAGAGTGGTGTCTCCTAGATTGGCTAGGTGTCACTTGGGAGCCTCCGATGAGATTGTGGAGTTGAACCAAGGAGTTTGTAAGGGCAAGCAGATCGCCTACTTCGTGAAGATCTACCACTAGTGAGGCAAGTCCTTCGTGGGAGATGACCATGGTGGGATAGACAAGGTTGCTTCTTCGTGGACCCTTCGTGGGTGGAGCCCTCCGTGGACTCGCGCAACCGTTACCCTTCGGGGTTGAAGTCTCCATCAACGTGGATGTACGATAGAACCACCTATCGGAACCACGACAAAAAGATCCGTGTCTACAATTGGGTTTGAATTCTCCAAACCCTTCACTTTACTTTCCGCTGCTCATATACTCTCTGCATGCTTGGTTGAATTATGTTAAGATTGCTTGACTTGTGCTAAGATAGCTAAAATCTGCCAAAGACTAATATTGGGAAAAGGATAAGTTTTTATTTGGTCAAGTAGTCTAATCACCCCCCCTCTAGACATACTTTCGATCCTACAAGTGGTATCAGAGCTTTGGTCTCCATTTGCTTTGATTTCCATAGATTTTGGTGGTCATAGCCTTGGTTTCACAACCTAGGAGAGTATGACGTCTAGCGAGGGAAATTATCAGCGTAGAGGTCCTTACTTTGATGGTACTAATTTTGCTAGTTGGAAGCATAAGATGAAAATGCATATTCTTGGACATAACCTCGCCATTTGGGCTATTGTGTGTATTGGCTTGCAAGGTGAATTCTTTGATGGGAGAGAACCGAACCGTGAAGCTAGCGCAGAAGAGTTGAAGATGCTGGAATACAATGCTCAAGCTTGTGATATCCTCTTCAACGGATTGTGCCCCGAAGAATTCAACAAAATCAGTTGTCTTGAGAATGCAAAGGAAATTTGGGATACTTTGATTGATATGCATGAAGGTACCGACTCCGTCAAGGAATCCAAGTTGGATGTGCTCCAAAGTCAACTTGACAAGTTCAAAATGAAGGATGGTGAAGGTGTCGCTGAAATGTACTCTAGGCTCGCTCTTATCACAAATGAGATTGCGGGCTTAGGAAGTGAAGAGATGACCGAAAAATTCATCATCAAGAAGATCCTAAGAGCTTTCGACGGAAAATATGATACCGTTTGCACATTGATCCAAATGATGCCCAATTACAAAGATCTCAAGCCAACGGAAGTCATTGGAAGAATTTTCGCTCATGAGATGTCACTCAAGGATAAGGAGGAACTTCACAACAAGTCAAGTGGTGCTTACAAAGCCTCATGTGAAGCCCCTACATCATCAAGTGAGAAACAAACCTTCAATGATGAATTTAGCTTAATGGTGAAGAACTTCAACAAGTTCTACAAGAATAGAAGCAAAGAGAGAAGCTCCAAGTCAAGGTCCTACAATGACAAAAGGTCTTCTAGTCGAGAGTGAAATTGCTACAATTGTGGGATACCCAGACACTATTCCAATGAGTGTACGGCACCCCACAAAAGAAGAGAAGAATCACCCAAGAGGATAAGTAGAAGATAAGAATCACCACCAAGAGAGAGGAGGAGTAGAGATGATCATTATGAACGAAGAACATCCTGGAGAAGCAAGGATTCAGAAAGGAAGGACAAGTCATCAAGGAGCTACACAAAACGAAGACATCAAGCTCATGTTGGTGAATGGGTATTCGGCTCCGACTCCGACAATCACTCCTAGAGAAGCTATCACTCTGAATCCGAATATACTCAAGATGAAGGTGTTGCCGGTCTAGCACTTGTGTCAACCAACTCCTACGACATATCTGATTCACCAAATGAAGGACTTGGAAGATGCTTCATGGCTAGAGGACCAAAGGTAACACACCCCGAGTATGTTGATTTCAATAGTGATGAAGATGACTTGCTAGGTGATGATGATTTACTTGTTGACAACTCTAGTGATGAATACTATGATGAAACGTCAATTAATCATGGTAATCAAGATAAAACGAATAACAATGATAAGGAAAAGATTGAGCTTCTAACTAAAGAACTAAACACTCTTAAGTTAGCTCATGAAACTATCTTAGAAGATCATCGAGAACTTTTAAGGACTCATGAGAAGTTATGCTTTGAAAAGCTCAACCTTGAGCAAGAGCATGAGTTCTTAAAGGCAATCAATGATGATCTCTGTAAGAAAAGTTCTTCTTACATTGCCAAGCGTTTACTCTTATCTACTTACATGCCTCAAGTCAAGTCCATTAACAAGAACAAGAAGGATTCTTCCTCTAGTAGTAACAATAATCATGCTAAATCCAATGTTGTTGCTTCTAGTAGTTCTCTTGATTCCACTAATGATTCTCTTATCCAAGTTACACTTGAGCAAGAAAATAGCTTATTGAAGGGAATTATAGAGAAAGGTGTTTATAAGAGCCTTGCCGGGAGTAAGCAATTTGAGGAAATTGTACGCAAGCAAGGAAGGCACCAGAAGAACCAAGGTGTTGGTTTTGAATGGAAGTTCAATGCCAATGGAGTTGAGTGGGAAGAAGACAAATACTCCAAGACGAAGTTTGTCCCTCAACAAAAGAAGTATGATCCTACTTCCTTCAAGGGAACACAAGCTCAAGATGATCTTCCACCACAAGACCACAAGCAAAAAGGCAAGGATAAGCTTCAAGAGGATATTGATGCATTTGAAGAAGCTCTTAAGGCCTTGGTCAAGTGGGTTCCCAAGACTACGTCAAGTTCTACTTCATCAAGTACGACTACAACTCCTAGGATTCCCATCAAGATGATGTGGATCCCCAAGAAGAAGAACTAGAGAGTTCTTGAGGGTGACTCCGCCAACATATTTCACTCATATCATTTTGGCAATAACAAGTGCAATCAACTTCCACATCTTGCACTAGTTCAAGGAGTCACAAACCCTCTTGTTGGTAAGACAAGGGATAAGGTAACTTAATGCTTTCATAGACATCATCTTGTGTGTGCATCCCTCTATGTCTATGGATATCCTTGTTTGTTCCTTGTGGGACTAACCCGTGTAGGTATTGAAAGTGCAACTCACTCCAAAGGATTGCTCCAAATGATCTACATCAACATTGAGCATCCACATCTTCAGCACCTACATGAAGTCATCATCGACAAAACCCAAGGTTAGTTCATCCCTCTAAGGGGGGATCTCACATCTAGGGGGAGCTTAACTCTAAGAATTGAGTCAAAGCAACTCTAATAGTGTGAACACATCAATGCATTATGTAAAAGTGGTAACCCCACTTGAGCTTAAGCGATGAGTATGACCTATGATCAAATGTTCTCATTTGACTCCTAAGTCAATATACTCATATATAGATGACCTAGTCATCGCCAATTGTTTGATAGATGCTAGAATTGGTTGTGCATGCTTTGCCACATATTTCATTTGCCATTTTATTGTGTGAGCTTGTTGGTTGCATATTTTACTCATTTGAGGACATCCACTTGTTGCTTTGATTGATTGGTTTATTTTTCTTTTGCCAAGTGGATGGACAAGAATGCCTAAGAACCTTCTCTAGCTATCTATGTTTTTCTTGTCTCAAAATCTATTCATGCTACATCACAAAATTTGATCAAGTCAGATTCGAACCACTCTGTGTGAGGAGCACTCGGAGTCCCCGATTCGTCATAGACTTAAACTTCCAAAACTTCTTTATGCGTCTCGGTCGGACCGATTCTTCCATTTCGGTCATACCGAGATCACTAAGTCGATCTAGGTTGTCAATCTCGGTGCAACCGATTTGAACTTTTCAATCACATCGAGTTGCTGTAACTGTCAACAGTTATGCATCTCGGTGCCACCGAGTTGTTCGACTCGGTCACACCGACAGGGTCGGGCTATATATACCCACGGGCAAAAAATTTGGAAACTTTCTCCGAACTCATTCGCCCGCGCATAGCTCGCTCTGCCTCCAGGGTCTCCAGATCGTCCTCCTCGTCGCCAGCCGCCTCCAGTCGCTGTTCTCTGCACCGTCAACAGAAATCATCCGCGCCGTTGCCGCCGTAGTGAGTTCATCGCCAAACTAGGGTATGGACTCGATCACTGTGCTATCCCCGTCCGATTCCTAGCACATTGTGTTCATCATGAATCTTTCCACGATTGAAACTATTCTATGAAGTCAAAACACTCCATACATTAGAGGTGAATTGAAAATTTAGGGTTAGGTTTCCGCCGAAACCATCTCGGACCCACCGGGTTGTAGAACTCGGTTCCACCGATTTGGCTAAGGCCATTGCACAAGTGATTCTCGGTCTGACCGAGAATTGCAAATCGGTGTGACCGAGTTCAGGACTTTGTGAAACCCTAGCAGTCTTGGTGCCACCGAACTGTGACTCGGTCTGACCGAGTTCACTAGTTTAGATTCCAAAAGCTGCTTCGATATCACCGAGTTTGCAAATCGGTTGATCCGAAATGCTTTCTGTGGAAAACTAAAACTAAGTTTTTGACTCATTCTTTTGCAAAAACCTCTGTATTTTGTGATGCTCATCCACTCTATCTCATCTATATCTATTCACAGGGTCTGCAGTCAGTGTTTGCACCATGTCTGATCAAAGTGATAGACAGAATAGGGAAGAGGAGCAAATTCAGATGAGTGAGGGCAGTAGTCCCTCTAGCACCTCTAATGATGGAAGCAGGAGCACCCAAGGCAACTTACCCAAAGCTGCCACCAGGGCCAGAAATAAGGAAACCTCAGAATCTGAGGATGAAGACTATGTGGCAGTTGAGGATGAGGCCACCTACAAGAAGAAAGTGCTCAAAAAGGAGTATGGCTCAGCTGCATCCACTAAGCCAGGAGTGCAGAAGAAGGCACCTGCAAGAAGGATTCCCACTTCCAAACCCAGGAAGGTTGCCACTGGAGAAACCATGAAGTTTACTATTGAGTCAGAAGATGAAGCTGCTGGTCAAGACAAAAAGAAAAAGAGAGTCAGAACCACTACTTCCAAAGTTCTTGGCAATCCCTCTATGAGGATAGACTCTGAGTAAGAAGAAGAAGAAGAGGTTGCTGCACCAGCACCCAAGGCTCAGAAGCTTATGGGTGATCCTATTAGGTCAGGGGCTGCATCATCAAAGCCCAAAGAAGCACCCAAAGCTGCCTCCAAGCCCAAGATTGCACCAAAGAGGAATACCAGAAACATATCTGCTGCTGAGAAGAAACAAGGCCCAGTGCCTGAAACTGTTGCTGAAAAAGAAGAAGATGAAGAGCATGTCTTGAGAAAGTTGAAGCCAAAGATTCCACACCACAATGATGCTCATCTTGTGGCTGAGAACATGAAGCTGAGAAAGCATGCAGGCCTTAGACAGTGGAGGTTGTTTGATCCTTATGCTATCAGGAGAAGGACTGTTGTTGACTACAGGTTCCATACTAAGGAATAGCAGGATTTCTATGAGACAGTGTTGTTGGACAAGAAGGTTATAGTGTATGACATGAGGTGGGTGGACTAGACCTACACTATCCTAGTGTGTATGCCAGTTTTAGTGCTTGTGGAGTTGCAGACTTTGTTGGGCAGAAGCTCACAAAGTGGAATGATGAGCTCATAATGCAATTCTACTCCACAGCACACTTCTATCCATATGGCAGGATAGTATGGATGTTTGAAGGTACAAGGTACCAATCAACAATTGAAGAATGGGCAAATCTGATCAATGCACCTAAGGAGAAAGAAAATGACTTGGATGTCTATGCCAAGAAGAAGATGGATCACAACACTATGGCATATATGTACAAGGAGATCCCAGATGCTGCAGTTGAGACACATAAGTTTGGATCAGTACATTATCTTCTGTTAGGACTACCAACCATCAACTGGATCCTCAGGCATATTCTCTTGCCCAAGTTAGGTGACCACAACATGATCAGAGGCCATGCAATAAACTTTCTACACTTATTTGATGTGCCACAGAAGTTCAAGGTCATGAGCCTCATAGTTGAGACTATCAAGAGGGTAGCAGCTGACCAGAAGAGAAGTTGTGGGTATGCCCCACAGATCCAGGAGCTGATTAACTCCAAGATGGGCACAGGCACATACTTGTTGGACAAGGATCACACGCCTATCTATCCAGACTTTGAGGACAACCAAGTGGTTATGGATGAAGATGAACCATCTTCTGTGCATGCTCAAGCAAAGAAGGAGAAGGCAAGGACAGAGAAGGCTACCATGATGCCAACAATGGAAGAGGCATCTCAGTACTTTTTGAAGAGCAAACAAGATCAGCTAGGCTACTTGATTGCATCCACTCTGAGGATTGAAAAGGGGCTGGCCACCTTGACTCAAAACCATGAGATCCTGGAGAGGATCATGGAGCAGAAGTTCTATGACTTGGATGTGAAGGTAACTGAGATCCAGTCTGTTGTTGAGCAGCTTTAGGATGATATGCAGGAGAGGAAGGGCAAGACAACCACTGATGCATTTTCCAGAGTGCCTAGAGCTCAGAGAACAGCTGCAGTGCCAGTGACAGACAACAGAGCCACTTCATCTGCATCAGCTACAGCTCCTACAGCTCCAGTGCAACCAGCTCCAGCACCTACACCTCCAACTCCATCTACATCAACTGAAGTCTTCGTCCAAGGAGCCATGTCTACACCACCACCTGAAGATCAAGCCTGAGAGTCGATCTAGTGCTATGCATTTTCTATGAACTTTTTGGTAACTTGTTGCCAAAGGGGGAGAAAAATGTATAGATCGTAGGCTTCGAGAGAGAGTGTTGCTTTTTATTCTCTCTTGCTTTGGTGGTTGAACTTTATTTGCTTGTTTGAGATACTTTATGGCTGTGTGATACTTGGATGATCATGTGTTTGATCATATGCTACATTTATGCTTGTTGGATGACATTATCCTTTTATCTCTATATGATCATTCACTTTGCTTGGTGATGAGTGCATGTATTCAATAATTATCATTTTGAGCGCTCCACCAAGATGTATGTGACATGGAAGAGTAACCCATGAGCCTAACTCTTTGTGCATTTGCAGTCCAAAGCAAATCTTAAACTATGCACAAATTTAGGGGGAGCTCTTGCTTATCACATACTTCTCAAAGCGACAATGTTTTTCACTCTTATTATCATTTGTCGAAGCTTTGATCTATATGTTGTCATCAATTACCAAAAAGGGGGAGATTGGAAGTGCAACTATCCCTAGGTGGTTTTGGTAATTCCTAACAACATATAGCTCATTGAGCTAACATCATTCCAAGATGAACATTTCAGGAAAAGCTCAATGAATGGCATGGCATGGATGAGAAAAGTAGATCCCTCAAAATGCTAAGGATAAAAGGATTGGCTCAAGCTCAAAAGCTCAAGACTCTACATTTTATATTTTAGTGATCCAAGATCACATTGAGTCTATAGGAAAAGCCAATACTATCAAGGAGGGATGAGGTGTTGCTTAATGAGTTTCTTGCTCCACAGTGCTTAGTGATATGCTCCAAAACCCTCAACTACTTTCTCACATCCACATATGACCTAAACCAAAAGTCAAACTTGGCCCTACCGATTCTTTCTATCCGGCGCCACCGAGTTCAGATGTCATAGCCACTGCCACAATCCCTAGGCAAATCGGTCTCACCGCTAGGGATCTCGGTCTCACCGAGATGGGATTGTAATCTCTCTGTTTCCCTTCGTAACGTTTCAGTACCACCGAGATGAGCAATCGGTCCCACCGAGATTGCAATGTAAACTCCTTGTTTCCTTTTCGTAACATTTCGGTCCCACCGAAATGAGCGAACCGGTCCCACCGAGTTTACCTAACCAACTCTCTGGTTAGCTTATTACCAAAATCGATCTCACCGAGTTTGTGTAATTGGTCTCACCGAGATTACGTTATGCCCTAACCCTAACCATATCGGTCCTACCGAGTTGCATGTCGGTCCCACCGAAGATCCTAACGGTCACTAGATTTGCTGAATCGGTCCAACCGAGTTCTTCAATTCGGTCCCACCGAGTTTGGAAAATTGTGCGTAACGTTTAGATTTTGTGTGGAGGCTATATATACCCTTCCACCTCCTCTTCATTAATGGAGAGAGCCATGAGAACAAACCTACACTTCCATCTTTCTGTTTCTGAGAGAGAACCACCTACTCATGTGTTGAGGCCAAGATATTCCATTCCTGCCATATGAATCTTGATCTCTAGCCTTCCCCAAGTTGCTTTCCACTCAAATCTTTCTTCCGCCAAATCTAAATCCTGTGAGAGAGAGTTGAGTGTTGGGGGACTATCATTTGAAGCATAAGAGCAAGGAGTTCATCATCAACACACCATTTGTTACTTCTTGGAGAGTGGTGTCTCCTAGATTGGCTAGGTGTCACATGGGAGCCTCCGACAAGATTGTGGAGTTAAACCAAGGAGTTTGTAAGGGCAAGGAGATTGCCTACTTCGTGAAGATCTACCGCTAGTGAGGCAAGTCCTTCGTGGGCAACGTCCATGGTGGGATAGACAAGGTTGCTTCTTCGTGGACCCTTCATGGGTGGAGCCCTTCGTGGACTCGCGCAACCGTTACCCTTCGTGGGTTGAAGTCTCCATCAACGTGGATGTATGATAGCACCACCTATCGGAACTAGGACAAAAACATCCGTGTCTCCAATTGTGTTTGAATTCTCCAAACCCTTCCCTTTACATTCTTGCAAGTTGCATGCTTTACTTTCCGCTGCTCATATACTCTTTGCATGCTTGCTTGAATTGTGTTAAGATTGCTTGACTTGTGCTAAGATAGCTAAAATCTGCCAAAGACTAAAATTGTGAAAAGGATAAGTTTTTATTTGTTCAAGTAGTCTAATCACCCCCATCTAGACATACTTTCGATCCTACAGCCTGGCGTCTTCGAGGAGCGACTCTTCAGACCATCGGCAGTTCCCCCGTGGTTGAGCCGGTGCTGCCTCAGGGTGGAGCTGCCCATGGCACCCACCACAGGAGCCCCAGCCTGTGGCCCGGCCTCAGGGGCCCGTTTTCTCCTCGCGCTCGAGCCTTAGGAGGGGTGCTGCACCAAGGAATTCAAGGCGTACTTGCCTCAGGGCACCCTGCTGAAGAAGGGAGAAGATGCCGAGTGGGTGGCCCGCCAGGCCACCGCATACTGCATCCAGGACGGCGAGCTCTACCGCAAGCGCCTCAATGATGTCTCCCTGTGGTGCATCTCCAAGGAGGGGTGCGAGCTGCAGGCTGACATTCAGGGTGGAGATTGTGGGCATCACTCCACATAGAGCACCCTCTTGGGAATGGCGTTCTGTAGCGGGTTCTACTGTCCTACTGCACTCAACGATGCTGCTGAATTGGTAAGATCGCATGAAGCCTGTCAATTCCATGCTAAACAGATCCACCAGCCCGCTCAGGGCCTCCAAAAACATCCCGCTCTAGTGGCCATTTGTGGTTTGGGGGTTGGACATCTTAGGCCCGTTTCCTCGAGCGTCCAGGGGCTACCGCTACCTCTACGTCACCATCAACAAGTTCACCAAGTGGGCGGAGGTGGAAGCTATCCGCACCATCCCAGTTGGCTCTGCAGTCAAGTTCATCAAGGGCCTCATAAGCCGTTTCGAGGTGCCCAACCACATCATCACTAACAATGGCTCCCAGTTCATGAGCAACCTCTTCAAAACATATTGTGCTAACCTGGGAACACAGATATGCTACGCTTCGGTGGCGCACCGGCAGAGCAATGACCAGGTCGAGCGTGCCAACACGGAGGTCTTGAGGGGCCTCAAGGCAAGGAGCTTCAAGAAAAAGCTCAAGGCTTGCGGCAGAGCCTGGCTCGATGAGCTCCCGTCCGTGCTTTGGTCCATCCGCACCACCGTGACCAAGCCTACAGGTGAGACCCCGTTCTTCCTCGTCTACGGAGCTGAGGCAGTCCTCCCTCAAGAGGTCAGGCATCGCTCCCCATGTGTCCTGGCATTCGACAAGGCGCATCGGGACGCCTCACGGGGGATGGACCTCATGTTGGTGGAGGAACGCTTTCACCAAGCCTCGCTCCGAGCTGCGAGGTAGCAACAGCTGTTGCGGTAGTACCACTGCCATAACATCTGTTACATGACCCTCGAGGTGGGAGACCTCGTCCTGAGGCGGGTGCTCTCTAGGGAAGGGATTCACAAGCAATCCCCCATGTGGGAGGGCCCATTCAGGATCGCTCGTGTCTTCAGGCCTGGCGCCGTGCGCCTAGAGACGCAGGACGGGGTCCCCATCCAGAATGCTTGGAACATCCAGCACCTCCGGAAGTTCTACCCATAAAGAAGGCTTTGCACCTTTGAAGGTCCGCTCGTGACACTCTCACATAATAATGTGTTGGGGATGTACATGCCCCGAAGTCTCCTGAGCGTCGCCCTTGGGCCTCACGGGGGCTCCCTCCCATGTCCTAGTGACAGCACTTAGCTCCGCGCTGGTGAGAAGACTAGTATAGCTCAGCGTCTCTTTTGAGGGTTGGGAATTTTTCTTCTTGCCTCGACTGTTCCCTCAGGCCTTACCTCAGGAGGAGTGGCAGTTGCCCGTCGCTCCTCCTCGCGCGTCCCGCGCACGGGGGCTGGGCAGTTGTGCATGCTTCGGGCTTACCCATGAACACACCTCACCAAAGCCTCAGTCCCTGGCCCTGTGACGTATTTGTCCTCGCGCGACGCTCTCGGACAATCTTGCAGGCACTACGCCTCCGGGGCCTCCTAGTTCTACAGCTACGAGGGACGCTCCCCTCCTGAAGCCTGGTGACCACTGGGTCACCCCTCGATCAAGAACACTCCCACGGCGCGGAAGTTCACCATAGAAACTCTAAGATAAGTTATTCCAACCACAATGAATGGCAACACGATTATCAGGAGGAACCATAGAAATAATAACATAATGGCGCAAGTGCCATAGTCCATTACACGCCCTGGTAGGGTCTCCTACTTCTTCTTTTTTTGCAGCAGAAAGAGAAAGGGAAAAAACAAAAGCAGGTGCACATTGATGGCCGCTCCTGAGGACCATCTCCGGCAGCACCCGAGCTCACGCAGATCCCTCCTCCCACTTCACCGGGGCGTGGTGGCGACACAACTCGTCTCCCATCCCGGTCCGGTCTCGGCGACGCGGCGGCTCGTCGGAGTCGTCACCACTAGAGCTCTCCGCAGAGGAAAAGCCACCGCTGTTGGAGGCGGCACGACCATCGCCCAGGGGGAGGTCATCACCAGTGATGATGCCTCCCCTCCGTCTACCGTCATCATCACCGTCGTCATCGCTGTCACTCTCCGGACAGCACCCTACGCGCGGGCCGTCCTCCCCGAAGATCCTCACGTACAGGGTAACGATGCTGTCATACCTGAAGTGGAGGGTGCACCTCCCGCACAGGTCCCGTGCGCAGGCAAACGACTGCAACCGACGGTTCAGGAACACATTACCAGCGGCCGTGACCCCGGCCTCCACCTACAAGTCCCTGCTACTACAACCATCGGCCTGAAACCAGAAGCCGCCAGGTCCCCCGGCCGGCAATGCACTCGTGAAGAAGCGCGGGAGCCGGAGCCAGGCGCCTACAAGCTTCTCTGCCCATACCACGAACTCCGGGGAAGAGTCGGTTGAGTGGGACCACGACCGTGGTGGCCGGATGGCCATCGTGCGCCTCGCCTCCTCAAGGCGGCTCCCCTGACCGCGACAGCTCCCACTGCAAGAAGACACGCCCCCAAGACCGCCGGAGGCAGCGCCAGCCTTTGAGGGAGGGTGCCCACGCCTGCGGGGAGCTGCTTCCGGTGTTGCACCGTACTTGCAAGGGCGTTTGCGGCCCCTCTTGGGAGGGGGCGAGTCCGGCCCCTCCTTAGGGACTTTTCCCTTCTCCGCGGCCGAGAACCTCCTCGTCAGTGCCCTGGATGCTCTAGCGAGGTGGTGGAGCAAGAAGAGGGAAAAGCTAGAAGCAAGAAGATGAAGATGGGAAGGGGGCTCCGCCCGCTCCCATATTTATAGCCAAGGGAAGGTCAATCATCGGCCTCCCACGATCTCAAGTAATAATGGTTTTCTCTACATGCAGCAGGCAATTGTCAAGTTGGGCAGTTACCGAGGTAGCATGGGGAAGCAGAAACGCCCACGTCCCATCAAGCGCCACACGTCGACTCGGTCCGCAGGCGATTGGGGCCCGTGGTGCTCCGCACTTGCCCTTTGGCTTTGCCTCAAAGCCAAGTGCGAGCGCGCCATGGGTCTGGGGCCTTCTGTTGCCGTTCTAGGAACCAAGGTACCCAGACTTGCCTGCCTGCGTCCCACGGCGTGGCTCCATCGACGGTTTGGTAGGGCCCATCTTCAACCATGACAAGACAAGACCCTCGTGAGGGGCCAAGCCTAGCGAGGTGGGCGACATTGAGACCTCCCGAAGGAGCGGCCTCCTCAGGCAGCCTCCTGAGGAGCGAAGATTTCTATTCAAGGCCTCACCTCATGAGGCTGAAATGACATCAACCATGACAACCAAGGCAGGTGCGCGCCAGCGGGCGCAGGGCCGCAGGTTTCCTCTTTGGTGCAAAGGAGGCAAGCGCATGCATAGAGTCCCGAGGAATCAGCCAAAGGTTGCCATTTGCCTGCAACAAGACCAGCACCGCCAGAACGACAGGATGGATGTCATCGTCGAGCCCACCATGACGTCACTATCAGAAGCTTTGTAGGCGAAGACCACCTTTTGTTAGGATCAAATGTACTACTTGTCCCCTTTCAAAATTGGCCGTTGTGGGATCCCTTCCCGCCTTAGTTTTGGGGGAAGAGGACCAAGGCCACTGTAAATATAGCCTAGCCACCACCGTAGAAGGGGTCGACTCATCGAATCATCGAGCCCTTGACAGACAAAGCTCCAAGAGCTCATTACAAGAACAAGCCTCCTGAGGTTGTTCTTCCACTTGTACTAGTTCATCCTCAGCCCCCTACGAGGCTAATCCACCACAAAGCAGGAGTAGGGTTTTACACTTCAAGGTGGCGTGAACCTAGGTAAACTATGATGTCCATTTCCTTCCTGTTCATTGAGCTAGGTCGTGAGAGCAGCGGGTCGCTCAGCTTGAGAGGTTGAGTTCTTTGCACACGCCCCTGAGTTTGAACCTTTCTTGGGTCCGCGGAGCACGGAATCCGACAAAGTAGTTTGATAGCTAGATAATTCATAACGAGCAAGTGACGGTAATGGTAAATAAAGTGCAGCAAGGTAGCCCAATCCTTTTTGTAGCAAAGGACAGGCCAAAACATCTCTTATAATAAGCAAAGCGTTCTTGAGAGCACACGGCATTTTCATCTAGTCACTTTCATCATGTTGCACTACAAAAAAAAACACTTCCGTTATGATACGTGTTTGTCGAAGTAGGTCAAGTTTCCTGTCATGCATGTACATCCATGACGATTTTATGTCCGAATCAAGATAGTCATATCTGTGCTGTCGTAGAAGTGTTCCATGGCATTATCAAAATTATCATCACGGAAGTGTCCACTTCCATGATGATAAATCACGCGTCACAGAAGTGCTTTCGTCAAGGGTGACCGACACGTGGCATCCACCGTAACGGAACGCCATTAAGCTATCGGGTCTGGTTTTGGATCCGATAACCCGTTAACAGACCCGACCAATGGGGATTTTCCACGTGTAAAATCATCATTGGCTGGAGGAGACACGTGTCGGCTCGCCGTCGGGATAGATGTCATCCACTCACTGGATAGAAGGCGCCTATGATACGTCGACATGTGGCACGGCCCAACAGAGGCCCATTCCTATGAAAAGGCCGGCCCGTTTGACTTGGTCAAAAGGTGGCGGGCCGGCCAACTGAAAGCCTGTTAACGACCTGTTCGCTTATAGCCCATTTATAGCCCTCTAACCCAAGGCCCGTTATGACCTATCTGAATTAGGCCCAGTAGCATCATATGGTCCGTCCAATATGATTCCAGCCCGTTTTAACTTCCGGCCCATGTATGGCCCATGACGTCTTTTGGCCCATATGAGGCCCTTTGTAACTCTTGGCCCATTAACGACCTGTGGTGAAACTGGCCTGTAATGAATAGTGTATCACTTTATAACCATTAATGGCCCGTTATTCTGTTGGGCCGTTTCCAGCCCATGTTATCTTTCGGCCTTCTCAGAGCCCATTTATTCTTGGGCTCATTTCCAGCATTCGTTTACTTACGGTCTGGTACTGTCATTTTCTGCTTGTGGGCCAAATTCAGCCCATGGTTATAGTCGGCCCGTTTGTGGTCCGTTAATACGTTGGGCCGTTTTCATAGCGTCATAAAATATGGCCTATTAACGATGGCCCGTTATGGTCGGCCCATGAACGGACGATTCCAACTCTAGCCCGTTTACGGCCATAATGCAGTCTATTATTGGCCCATGTTTGGCCAATCGATCATACGGCCCGTATAAGGCCCATTGATGATACGGCCCGTAGAAGGCCCATTATTTCTATGGCCCGTAGAAGTCCCATTGTTTCTACGGCCCGTAGAAGGCCCATTGTGTCTACGGCCCATAGAAGGCCCATTGTTTCTATGGCCTGTAGGAGGCCCAGTGTCACTACAGTAAATAATAGCCCATGGTTATTGTGGCCTAGTTTTAAAAAATAGGTTATTGCAGCCACTAGCAAACCGTGGAAAAAGAACTGCAATGACTACAAGCAAACAAATAAACAAGACAACAAGGAAATAAATAAGCAAGCAACTAACGCTAGGCTATCATGGCTATTACACATATTACATCCACTGGGCATCAAAGTTCGCCACCAGTGCAAAATATAGGGAACAAAGCGGCATATCATATACACTAGTTGTCAAAGTTGGCAACCAGCGCAAATAAACACCGCAGCAAAACAAATCCAGAATGGAAACCACTTCGGAAGATCCCAAGAAACAATATCCTGGGTACCCATAATGCTGGCGCAAATTAACTTTCTCTTGTTTGGCGCTTAAATCCTTCAGCGCTTGCTGTTGCACCAGGAAATATGCATCGGAATTCTGCAGGGACTTCCTCAATCCTTCAGCTTCTTGTCACAGCACATCTGATCGATGTCTTTCAACTTGAAGTTGAGACTCAAGAAGACGAACTGATTCAGGCAGCGAGTTCGAAGAGCTTGTGCCAACAGTAGTGGCCAGTAACTCGAACACTACATCAAGATAGGACTCTTGGGTTTTCTCACTGTCGTCAAGATAGTTTTTATGATCTTTCTTGGAGACCAACAGGGATGTCTCACTATCTTGAACCTTATCTGCATTACTTCCTTTACCATTGCATAACGGAGTACTGTTCTCCAATATTCTTCCGCATTCTAAAAGAGAAACAAGCAGACACATCACATGTTTACCATGTTGTATATGAAACTCATTTTGGTAAATGAGTTCAGTAGTAAAGTGGATAGGATAACAGCATGAAACAAACATACATCAATGTACCATGGTCACTTTATGGTCTATATCATTCTAGTTTTTGTTGCCAAATCAAGACAGAGACATAGTTCAAATAATATTTGTTCAAGACAAAGCAGAATAGACGGAATATAAGTGTGAGAAACTATAGAGCAATAACAACACTTGTAATGTGCATGACATGAGATGATAACTGTTTATTCAATTGAAACTGAAATCGACATAGAGCAGGTTACAACAGGAAACCAGCTAAAGAAATATGTTTAAAACATACCTGTTGTGCCATTGGAGTTTCAATTCCATCCTTCAAATTTGAAAATAGGTGGTATGAGTAAATATAGTAATGCAAGAGCAAAGGAGTATGAACCATAGCTATATAACCTGACCTGAGAACAAATCTTCTTCTCCTTTAATCGTTGAGTTGGGATTCGGAGTGGTGGTCCTCATGCTTTGGGCACTGCAATTCCCTTACTAACTGCTCGTGTTTGGGTGCTCTGTGGTGGAGATGGTGCTGTGTCAACTGGAACTAGGTTACTATCTGCCGGGGTTGGGGTTAGAAGGGGTGTAGTTGGTTCTCTGTCCAACTGGGTAGGGGTACAATCTGCAAGAGTCTGGGTTATGTGTGGTGGATCTGGTCCTTGGGCAAGTACAACCGTGGTTCTATCTGCATCAACTGGTAGCACTATCTTTTCTGAAGACCGTGTTGTTACTCCCTTAGATACTGCCATCACCCTCTCCAATTCAAATGGCTCATAAACAAGAAAAGTAATTGAAAGTATAGACATTGTATGATAGACAGGTGCAATGGATAGTGGGGAATAAAAGAGGGCATGAAATAATTCACATTTATGTTGTCTAACCAAACAGGATAGCATGACACAATTTCACATACATGATGGCTAACTAAACAGGATAGCATGACACAATTTCACATTATGATGGCTAACTAAAAAAGATGGAAAGACATAGTTCAAAATATGATGACTATGTAAATAGGATGACATGATATAACTATATAATGTGTTTATTAAATAGGTTGGCATGCCATAATTCACACACATTCACGGATAGAATGCCATAATTCAAAATATGATGACTGTAAACTCTAAACAGGATGAGATGATATAACTATATGATGTCTTTATTAAATGGGTTGCCATGCCATAATTCAGATAGATGATGTGTGTGTACTATGTAAACATGATGGCATGATATAATTCAAATATATGATTTATATAGTAAGCAAGTAAGCAGATGGAAATCCATATATGATGTAAAAACTAAGCAATGCAAGACAACATGCATGACATGGGTAATATAACCCTGCCAAGTTTGAGCATAGACCTCACGGGGGAAATAGGACTGGTCATCAGTCTCTGAATCCTCCTCTGAGGAGCTCTCTGTAACCAGCAAGATGTCTGCTTCAGCAGGTAGCATTGTCTGCTCTGAATACCTTGTTTTCACTCCAGATACTTCCATCACCGCTTCAAATGGCTGATGCACAGGAAGAGTAGTTGAATATACAAACGTTGTCGACAAATGGAACACGTAATACAAAAAAATGGTAGCATGATATAATTCACATACATGATGATTGGCTAAATAGCATGGCACTGCATAATTTACATATATAATGCCTTTGCAACAAGATAGCATTGCATAATTCACATATATAATGTCTTGCAACAAGATGGCAATGCATAATTCACATATATGGTAATTAGACACTGAATAGGTGGCATTCACACAAAGCATGTCTAAACTAATCAAATGACATAGCAATGCGAGACACCATACACACGATATGAGTAACATAACCCTGCCAAGTTAGAGCATACACCTCGGGGGGGAATAGGACTGGTCATCTGTCTCTAAATCCTCCTCTGAGGAGCTATCCATAACCAGTGAGATATGCGCTTCGTCAGATAGCATAGTCTGCTCTGAAGACCTTGTTTTCACACCAGAATTTGCCATGATCGTGTCAAATGGCTGATGCACACGAAGAGCAGTTGAATGTACTAACATTTTTCACAAATGTAATATGTAACAAAAAAAGGATGGCCTGATATAATTTACATATAAGATGACTGGCTAAGCAGGATGGAATTGCAAAATTCACATAGATGATGCCTGGCTAAACAAGATGGCATTGCATAATTCACATAAAGGATGAATAAACTAAACAGATGGCATTCGCACAAAGGATGTCTAAACTAAGCAGATGACATATTTGATGTATAAAGTAAGCAATGCAAGGCACCATATGCATGATATAACCAACATCAGCATGCCAAGTTAGAGCGAAGACCTCAGGGGGTAAATAGGAGTTGTCTTCTCCTTCTGAATCCCCCTCAGAACAGATATCTTCCTCTTGATTACAATCTGAAATGGGTGGAGGGGGGATGCCTTTGCGCCTACCATGGAGCGACGTCTGCATGAAATTTTATTACCACGCAAGGCTCATCTCTTTTGCTCTACATGTTCAGTTCCATTGTTTACAATAATTGCCATGCATAGGAATAAAACATAGTGAGATTATGTAAGGAGTGCATGCAGAAATCCAGAGTGATGGTAGCAACTTGTGGATAGACCCAAAACCAATAATAGCAGGCAGATAATGGCTTCAGTTAAAAAATATAGATAATGGCTTCTTTACTGTTTGTTTCCCACCCAACATGAAACTCATAGTAGACACCGAAGATTAACCAGATAGTAGATAGATACTATTTATTGCGGCCCCGATATGTACCCCACAACCATTTAAAAACTCAAGTTTGACCATTAGTTTGGAGCTGACTCGGGGTCTAATCGGTGAACAAGACGATGAAGTAGCATGTAATATTAAGTGATGCATAACGTAAGCAGACACGAAAGAGTGCGACCTCTCTTGCGGACCCGTGTAGTCCTCGAGGTCATCTGCTCGGTTGATGATGGTAATGTAATTTTCATGGCTGCCAGCGGCGGGGAAGAAGATCTGAGGCGGCGAAAGACAGTCTGGAGGCCGGATCCCTGCTGTGCTGGACCCTTCTGTCGTTGGAGCAGCTAAGCTGGGGTGGACAACGGTGCAGCAGGAGCGGGACAAACCACACAAGGTTTTCTTTGACAACTATTTGTAAGAGAAGTAATTCTGCAAGGGCTCATTTGAATTGGAGGATTCCAACAATGCAGGGATAGGAAATAGATAGGAATAGGATAGGAATGCACGTGCAAAATAGAGAATTTAAAAACACTGAATTTCTGCCAATCTAGGTGTTTGATTCACAAGAATTGGAAGATCACAGGATGCAAAGAAGCATGGTGAGATTATGTCAAACCACAAGAAAATGTACGGTTATGATGCTATTATGCTACTATCTCTTAGTCTTGTGCTTCATGAATAGGAATTTAAAAAGGAGGACAAGTGAAAATTAAAATTCCTACATTTTTTCTTTCAAGGAGACACTAAAGGAACAAATCCTACACTTTTCCTTTGCTCCGCTCCTTTGAACCAAATTCATGAATAGTAGTACCATAGGAAACTTTCCAATTCCTATGTTTTTCATCCACTTTTCCTTTCAAGCACTAGCGATTCTAGTAGGCAGGCTTGAGCAAGGAAAATCCTATACTAAAAAAATCTTTTTGTGCTACTTCTATTACTTTGGACCCAGGCCACTGCCCTACTAGCTCAACTCCCAGGGCCATCGACAAATGCACATCTCAAACACGCAGAGATAAATAATGATGGCGTTCAAGAGAGTCCATCGTGGATAGCTAAGTTGCCTGGTACCTCATTGCTTGTCATATAGTAGGATAAAATAATCGTATTTCCCGTTACTACGTGTGCTCAGTGGACAATATATATAACATGTAGAGTAAAAAAGAGATGCAACAAGTGTACAACCTCTTCGGCGAAGCCATGTAGATCTCAGCATGATTGGTTTAGCCGGTGAGGATGCTCCGGCTGACTTGGCTGTCGGAGGAGGGGAAGAAGATCTTAGGCGTCTGGAGATGGATCCCGAGGTACTGCTCCGCTCTGATGGAGGGTTTCGTCATTGGAGCAGCTCCCGTGAGTTGTACGACGCCGAGGCTGAAGCAGGACAAGATAGACAACGTTAACCTGAGTGGAATCTCCAATAGATGACGTAAAATACATAACCACAAACTGCTAGATGTAAAATACATGAGCCGCATCTGAACTTAACTGTCGAAAGTGAACTTGACTGTCGAAACTGAATTTTGCTGTCGAAATTGAATTTTACTGTCGCAACTGAACGCACTAGCAAGTGAGGCTACACGTCTGTCGACTGACTTTTTCATCTCTGGTCAGTCGATTTTGCAGCCGTTGGATATGAAATCAAGGGCCTGCAGTTCATCATCAACCTCAACCCCCCCTGAGCCGCCAGCCACCAGCAGCCAAACAGCAGACCCCCGCCGCCCGCGACCGGCGATGGGCCGCCCTGCCCGCCTCGAAAACACTCCCACCGCTATTCCACCACCACCCCGGCCATCCCTGTAGGCCCCCCGTGCCGAGCTTTTTCTACGGTGATCCCCACGCCACCGCCCAACCACCACCACGACCACCGCCCACACCCTAAACACTAAGATAGATAGTGGGGTACCTCTCCGGTGAGCTTCCCTCCCCACTGCGACTGGTTCTTCCTTCACTCCGGCGAGCCCCCCCCCCCCCTGAAAATCGACTGACCCAAAAGTCGATTCAGTCGACTGAAGTGTAGCTAAATCGGAGCAGCATTGCAAGCAAGAGCAAGAGCGAGAGCAGCAGCGCGAGTAAGAGCAATAGCAAGAGCAGACCAGGAAGGGGACCGAGAGAAAGAGCAGAGCAGCAGCGCGAGCGAGAGCTAAAGCAGCAGCATCTCCTACTGATGTGGACGTCGCCGCCGAGGGAGCGACGCCGTGGAGGAAGTGGCCGGTGATGCCGCCGTGGATGGAGTCGTGCCGTGTCGGCTCGGGACCGAGCACCGGCAGCACCGTGAGATCGAATCAAGAAGAACATGTGGCGATTAGTGTACAACCTCTTTGGTGACGCCGATTAGGCCGCAGCTTCATCCGAGGAAACAGTGATGATGATGCTCTTTCGGTGGTGCAGGTGAAGACGGCGGTGAAGGAATGGAGGTGGCATGAAAGACGAGGGGAACATCGGGGCAGCTCCTTGGAGGTGGAGGATGGGGTGGCTGAACCGGCGGGACGACGAGATCGACGATGAATCCTCATCCGGTATGGTGGATGAGGGACATCGTGGTGTTGGTGTGGACGACGTCGTCGGGGAAGAGGCTCCGGCTGGGTGGGGATGGAGGGAGGTGTGGGGCTTCGTCGCGGGTTTTCACGGCCTGGGTGTACGAATGGGTGGGTGGATGGGATGGGAGTGGGGAACCATGGCTTAGGGATGCGCTTTTCCAAAATGTGGGGTATGTTACGAAAGTACCCCCACCGATTTGAGGCGGTTCTTTCGGTTCAGGGGTACCACGGGCATTTCGCGGTTCAGGATTTCACAGGAGGTGGGAGTTTTCACGCGCGTTGTAATTTTGGAATAGCAAGGCGCGGGTTGAGATGGAGGGAGTTGTCGGAGCACAACGAGACAAAGATGTATCTTAAATATTTTGGGCTAACAACGCGCAGGTTGAAATTGCCGGACAAGCCTAACGTGTACTATACTAAATCAATTCGCACTACAAATGTCATTAAAACTTTGAATTCATGTTATGTTCAATTAAAATATTTTGCTACGTGTATAATGCATGCAACCTAGTACTCAAATGAATGTTTTAGTGCATTCCAAACATATATACTACCACTTCAATATGAACTAAATTTGAATTTGTTTATCTATTTGAATAAGATCTATAGTAATGATTGTTGTGAAGTCAAAGCATTTGAATTCGTTTCTCTATTTTAATAAGATCTACAATCATCATTATTGTCAAGTTAAACCATCGTTTGTGTATTATCTTCACAGCACACCACATAATTAGTCTCGAGTTCATATGAACTATGTGTACTATATGAACTCGAACTCGGATTTTTGAATCCACTTTATGTTGAATTCAAATCACATTACATTTCTAGCTCTAGCTAGATCTTCATAATCTAAACCATGTCTCATATGTATAATGTGTTTATCACATTATGTATGGTGCCCCGCCCCCTACGCCTACAAGTATTTAGATGTGAGTTGCAAACACCACACATTACCACAAATTCAAATAAAATGTGAGAATGTTCGATATATAGTATTGTTTAGATTGTTCGATATTTAGTTGTAAGCTGCAAACGTCACACATTATCACATATTCAAATAAAATGTGAGATTGTTTGATGTATAGTATGGTTTAGATTGTTCGACATTTAGATGTGAGTTGCAAACGCCATGCATTATCACATTATGGTATAACATGTGCACATATTCCCACAAATACATTCACGAAATCAACCCCACCCCAACCCCCCCCCCCCCAAAAACAAAAAACACTCACGAACGCGGCTTGTACCTCTCACACACACCCACGTAGGTGGGGGACGTGCACGAAGAGAAGAGGTGCATGCACGGCGCACGTACTCCCGTCTCTTTCCCAACCACACCCGCGCGGGTACACGGTGGAGCTCATTTCTATACGAAATGTAGCCCACGTGGTAATTTGGCATGTGTACTGGTTGTCCACTTGGTGGAGGGAGGATCGTCTACCACGGGTGAACAAACAAATTGTGACTTGACGCACTATGTTAAAAAAAAAGAGGCAAACCATGTGGGGCCTACCTTAGAGGCAAGGCTCTATACACTGGAGTACTTTTGATGTGTCCCGTCAACTCGCAGAACGAGGAGAAGCTTGCTAAGTATGTCGTCTCCCCCGCCCATGGCCGCGGTGGCTCGTAGGATGAGGTGAAGCTTGCTTAGTACTTGTCATGCCCAATATGCGACCCTATCCTAAAGGAACTTGAAGGTCCCACCAAGGATAGAAGCGTATATTGGAGACGCTTTTGCAAGGTGGATATTATTACATCGTACCATAACATAATAGTTGGGGATACATACAAGAGGCATACAATGCCACACGAATACAACATTATCATACATAATAGCAACATCCGACTACGGATGAAACACAAACAGAAAGTCAAGCGGTATCCACCCTGCTAGCCCAGGCTGCCGACCAGGAACCTATCCCCTAAACGATGAAGCAGAAGAAGAATTCAAAACAAGCAAGCATCGCTCTCACGTCATGATCATCGCATTACCTGTACCTGCAATTGTTGTTGTAGTAATCTATGAGCCACGAGGACTCAGCAATCCCATTACCATGGGTATCAAGACTAGCAAAGCTTAATGGGTATGGAAAGGATAGTGGTGAGGATGTAGCGGCGACTAAGCATGATATGGTGGCTATCTTACAAGTACAAGAATAAGATGAGAAGCTACGCAAACGGTCGCAAACTAGTAATGATCAAGATGTGATCCTGAACTACTTACGTTCAAACATAACCCCACCATGTTCTCTTCTCGAACTCACCCGAAAAGAGACCGTCACGGTAACACACACGGCTGGGTATTTTAGTTCGAATCTGGTGTCAAGTTATCTACAACCAGACATTAAAAAATTCCCATTTGCCACATAACCGCGGGCACGGCTTTCGAAAGTTTATACCCTGCAGGGGTGTCCCAACTTAGCCCATTATAAGCTCATGATCCGCGGAGACAATCCTCCATCGCGGGACATCTGATCAGACTCAGGGTCCCGGTGCACAAGACATTTTGACAATGGTAAAACTAATCCAGCAAAGCCTCCCATCATGTCGACACCCTGATAGTAGCCGCGCGTATCTCGTCCCAGGCAACATACGGATAGGTCAGCCTACTAGTAAAATCAGATCCCCGGGTTACCCCGTGGTGGCCCCGCAGTCTGCCCGTTTGGGACCAACACCATCAGCGCTAGCCCCTCCCTGCTATGTAGAAAAATCCTCGGGTTCATGACGCCCTATGCCAGTTAATTATTAGGTTCAAGTATTGTTATGGCAAATGTCAAACCAATGTTGGGCCTTGCTGGAAGAGTTTTATTCAAAGCGAACTATCAAGAGGGGCCCATAAACCCACACCATGTTAGGGACGCAAAATCAAGGAACATAACACTGATATGACGGAAACTAGGGCGGCAAGAGTGGAACAAAACACCAGGCATAAGGCCGAGCCTTCCACCCTTTACCAAGTATATAGATGCATTAATTAAATAAGAGATATTGTGATATCCCAACATAAACATGTTCCAACATGGAGCAATCTTCAACTTCACCTAAACTAACAACGCTATAAGAGGGGCTGAGCAAAAGCGGTAACATAGCCAAACAATCGTTTGCTAGGTAGGGTGAAAAGGTTAGAGACTGACATGGCAATTTGGGAGGCTTGATAAGCAAGTGATAGGGAGCGCAACATAGCGATAGAACGAAGCAACTAGCATAGCAATGATAGTAGTGAGATCCAGGGTACAACTCCCTTTACAGCCGGCTTGCACCACTGCTCCAACTGCCCACATCACTCCATGTGGATATTTCTCTACTTCTTTGCCCCGCACATACCTCTACTGGCTTCTACGTACTGTATTTGTGATGAATTTATGTCTCATCAACTAGTCCCAGTAATCTTATTCTAATCACGCTTCTTCAATTTCTTTGCCACGGGGATGCTCATCTCGATTTTGGTGAAACTGCACAAAATGATCCGATGGTCAAAAGGTTGCAAACTTCATTTCTTAGGAAGCTCGAACGTTGCCAGCAAATTGAAGCCTGGTTAGGATTCACGGTTCAAGGGCTAGGGACTGCATGGGTCGTTTTTTCTTTAGTTGCCTCTACTCCAAAATAAGTGTCAACTTTAGTAGTAGTACAACTTTGTACTAAAGTTTGCATAAAGTTGAGACACTTATTTTGGAACGGAGGGAGTACATATTTGCTATGATTTGTCAATCATTGAGATGCAAATAGCGTGCATGTTAGTCTCCTTTGTATTTGATGAAATGTTGCAACGAGCAACCTTGGACGCAAGATACATGTAATAGAAGCTGGAAGCTTCATAGCATTGTACAAATTTATCTCGCTAATAAATTAGAGTACGTAGTATACTAGTACTTCCTCCGTTCCTAAATATAAGTCTTTGTAGAGATTTCACTATGAACCACATGCGGATGTATATAGATGCATTTGAAGTGTAGATTCATTCATTTTGTTCCGTATGTAGTTCACCTAGTGGAATCTCTACAAAGACTTATCTACAGGTAATAGCTAGCCCCCACTACTAGGAATTCTCTATCCTCTCCTTGAGCCACATCATCAAAATTAATATAGCCGTTAGATGAACTAAATCAGTCCATAATAGCCGTCTGATCTAGACATTGAGAAGCTCCGCACTAAGCCACATGCAAGCATGCAGAAATACCGTGGCATGCATGTGAGTGGGTTTTAAATCACATCAACATGTCTGCATGCAAGCATGCACTGGTAGCATGCATGTAAGTGAGCTTTTAAGTCCCATTAACATGTCAAAAAGAAAAATATAATCCCATTATGCAGTAGGAGTTGGCTGATCTTTTTTCCTTACGTGGGATGATCTAATGATGATGGGAGTTTTTTTAGTTTGGCTACCAAATTTGTCATGCGGTTATAGAGTTTTTTGAGTTCTATGAAATTGATAATTTTACGCAGAGAGATATACGGTTGTTCCGCGGCAACGCGCGGGGACTCATCTAGTATTTAGGAACAGAGGGTAGGTGTCGCACGATGTCCAGAAAATATGGTGATAGTGTGAGGTGGGCCAAGTAATCACTGAGCCTGCGTGTTTTCACTGCTCTTGCACTCCTCCGCTGTAAGAATGGAGAAAATTGTAAACTAGTAGTACCTCCTTTCACCGAAAGTGTGGGACATCCAGCAGTCCTACCACCTCAGTAATAAAGACCAATGAGACGTCGAATCACATAGACCCAGAAGTAAGTTGGACGGACGAAGCAACCATCACTCTTGAATCTGCTTCTCCCTTCAACGCAGGCGCCGGTGAGAGGTCGCGTCCGCTCTGCCCAGGCATGAATGTGGCACCGATTCTTTGGAGCGGCGCTGACCGTTTCTGGCAGGAAGCGCGCGCAGGCGATGGAGGGGATTTGGGTGGGCCAGGCTGGTCAGGAGCAGGCGTGGCAGCTGTCCTCCTGTCCCTACCGGATGCCCGGAAACGAGAGGATGCACCGACTCTCGCGGCCAAAATCGTACACTACACACCATCTCTCTGTAGGGGTAGGTCGATATGTTGCTCTCTCTAACACACACACACACATGTTGTTAAACACACACACACACATGCACACACACGCGCACACAGGTTCATAGAATAGGAAAATCGTGCGAGTGAGAAGCCACAGGAAGTGAGATACAAATGGAGTACGTACGAGAAGAGAAGAGGTGATGAATATTCCATCAAACCTGGACTGAGGAGTAGTACTCCCTCCGTCTAGGTGTTAAGTCATCTTACGGAAATCAGATATTCCCAAAATGTTTAGGTGTCGTCCATTAACTTCACATCTCAATCCCCTCTTGGCCTCATTGCTAGCGAGGGTTGTTACTTAGGGAGCGTTTGGATCCTTAGCAAGAACAGCTTATAGCATAGCCGGGCAAGGTTAGGCGTTTGGAACTATTAAAATATGTTAGCTTTTGTGGGCCAGCTAGCTTGGGTGGGCTAGAAAAACCTTGCTAGCTCAGGAGAGCCAGATCGGCTCGCTTCCGACGGCAAACTTCGCGACTAGTGACATAGACTAGTAACATATGCATGTTACTTGTCCAAGTTACTCGCCACAATGACCAACCTAAGCAAAATGCAACCAAACGCTCCTTACTCTGCCTTGTTATCTCCCCCGGAAACACAATGCATGGAGCCCAACTATGCGTTGATCAGTCAAGAAATCAAAGTTGGCTTGCATGCGAGTTAATACGTGTCCTTGCATGGTATCTAAAATGGCATCTCTTAGTTGTTTGTATTAATTGTTGTGTTTAGATACAGAAATCAGGGCTTTGATTGGAGGAATGACCGGTCAAGTTTCTCCTTCTCCTCCAATCTGCTTGCACCTTGGTCCCGCTGCACCTTCAAATGTGACTTATTACACCTAGACGGAGGGAGTAGTAAGTACGAGATACGGTGGCACACTGACTTATGTCGAATACAGGTGCCCAAAATTGTGTGCATGTTATAATAAGGATTCACTTAAAATAGTACGTGAGCGAACAGAGGGATCAATTGGACAGTGTTCCCGAGTAGTAGTGAGATGTGTGAGGTAAGATACACCGCTGGCGCTTTTAATTTTTCTTATTAATTTGTTTGTTTCACCCTCTAACTGGTGGGACCCAACATACTACATGGAGAGAGGTAAGGTGACTAAGGCTGCATTATTTCTGCACCACTGTGGATAGTCTTACCACCAAAGCCACATGACACAATTATGATTTAAATCCCAATGACTCCCACAAAAAAAGAACATGGCATGCTTGTCACACGAATGCAGGAATGTATAAAAGGTTATTTTTCTCTCGTTGAACATAATGGGAGGGTTGTGTAGCTGGTTAGCCTGTTCGCTCATCAAACTTGAGGTCTCGGGTTCGATAACTACACTTGAGCATAATTCGTGCCAGGAGGATTCTTTGACTGGTCAAAATGGATGGATACGGAGCTATACGATCTCGCAGTGACCGTATAATCACCTCATCATGTATAAGCTACAGCCTCGGCTCTTGTTTTCTAGGGTTTGCATGCTTCACACTCTCTCTCCAGTATATATATACACGCTAGAGCCTCAGTGCTTGTACTTGCTCTCTTCACACTCTCTCACCCTCTCTAGATCTAAACAAGACTTCGTTGGCCTCTCTCTCCCCTCACCGCTGGTCAAAGAGCCGGCAGGATCCGTCCGCCGGGAAGGGAGGGAGGCTTAACGCTTCGCCGTCGGCGAGGGAGGGAATCCACTACCGGCGCAGCTGTTCACTTTCACCCAGCAGCGGCGCGGGAGGGCCTCCGACCCCTTCTTCTTTGCTGCCGTCCCGTCACCCACCGAACCACGCCCCAAGAACCTTAAGGTATAATTTACTTATTCCACATGCATTGCTCTAGCTGCATGTGGGCTTTTTTCGCTTCTGCACTCGAATCTAGGTGTTGGATCAAACAGGAAAGTAGTGGGGAAAGTTGTATACCATGAATCTAGGACGTGGTTCAAAGAGGAAATGAGTGGGAGAAGTTGTATAGCATGAATCTCGGGCGTGGTTCGAAAAGAAAAGGAAGGGGGGAAGTAGTGGGGAAAGTTGTATCGCATGAATCTAAGACGTGGTTCAAAGAGGAAAGGAAGGGGCGAAATTACTAGTACAGACTGGCTATCCAGCACCTACGTTGGTCGAAAAGGGAAAACAATGACAAATGTAGTACGCACATCTGTAACAAACTGATCTTTTGTTTTGGGGGACAAGGCTGTAGATTTGAGCAGGACTAGATTTTCTACACTCACATAGGGAAAGGTGTTTAAAGATAACAAAATTGGGACCAACACAAATATGCTCCTTGGTTGTTTGTTCTTTGTTGCAACAGACTGTGCATGACCACAGTACATCGGTAGATGCACATGGTGCTGGTGCGTCCACCGTCCCATGCAACTCTTTAGCTGTTGTTAATCTAAGGCCCTGTTTGGTTAAAAACTCCCTAGTCCCTACATGTTTCGTTCCAAGGACTAAACATGGACTAGAGGTTATTAAATGACATGCTAAAAGACCATGTTACCCCTAGTAATGAACTAATAGAGACAAAGGTGTGATGCGTGGTAGGGGTAACTATTGGAAAAAGTGCCAAAAAGACTCCCTCGGGGTTTTCTTTCTTTAGTCCCAAATGCCCACTTTTAGTCCCTAAAAGTCCCTCCTGTTTGCTCTAGATGGGACTGACACGGAGTTTTTTTAGTCCCTACACCAAAATGTCCCTGTAAACAAACACCCTCTAATAATGCCGCTGGAAAATTGATGCAATGCCACAGTTAAAAGAAAATTACATGTTTAACGATTTTTATTGTTAATATAATCTCTATGTTAATATTAATCAATGCCACCGTTTGAGAAATGCTACTGTCTTGCTTTCTTTCCCATTTAGATAAGGTAGATGCTTCTTTTTGTTGGCTTCTGTGTCATCCACCGTTATTGACCACTAGTTGTTTCCTTTGCACCTCTGTGTAAACAGGGTTATCTACTTCACCTCGTTGCCATTGTGACCTTTTGTTGCACTGCACAAAACACTTTTGTTTTAAGAGTGTTTTGTGCAGTTCAACCAAAATGTCACACCGACAACGTTGCTTGATTGCTTGATCTTAGTGGAACTGCACAAGAGGAGATCTTACTTCCTATCCGTGTTGGCAAATTTGGTTCAGATCTTCTTCTTGTGAGTTGTTTGAATTCCGCATCATGAGAGGTCAGTACTAGCCTTCTTTCACATGATTCTGCAGTGTGCTTTCATATGTTGTGCTACTTGTACGGTAATGTTGCTTGATTTTAGTGAACTGCACAAATGGAGACAAGACTTCCAATCTGTATGTGCACCGTAATATCCCATTGAGGTAAGATAAGGATATTTCACAACTGTTGGCCTGTATTTTGCCACTTTCATCAGAAAATTAATGTCATTGTTTAGTGCTATACTTGTGCTCCCTAATTGACATGCCAAATCTTACATTGAAGGCGAAGCTTGTCTGTTATTGAACCAAGTGATGAAGGGGAAGAACAAGCGGAAGAAAAACAAAAATCAACTCCCGGTGCTGTAATGAAGCACTGGAACTGTGATGACACAAGTAATGATATAGTTTTGCATCTTAATTTATTGCTATGGCTGGAACGAGCAATTGTTTTGCCACTGATTTGATGCCACTCTTAATGTAATACGTAATTATCTCTACTTGTGCAAACAGGGATCTTCTTTGAAGATACCATATATTTTAGTGGAACTGCACAAGAAGATGTTGGAAACATTAAACTAATCGAGGAGTATATAGTAAGCATGGCCACCACAGTAGATAGCAACAGATGGTTCCGGAGAAGTGCTTCATCTGTATGCTCTACACAATAAGCCTCCTGACAAAGGTTGGTACTCGCCCACTGATTTCATCCATATGATTGAGCTTTGTCATCTCTATTGGTGTTGTGCTACTGTTTAGATACTGTCATGAAAAAGTGGTATTGTCCTTGAGAAGTGCTTCATCTGTGTTGTTTTAAATATTTCCTTTCCTTTTTTCGAGCAAACAGGGATGCTAGCATTTAGTTGTCCTCTTGTCTTTGCACAACAGGATCATCTTCCTCTGAAGAAGAATATGGAGTACGTGAAGTGACTAGTTCCGATTATGCCAGGATGAAGAAGCCCTGTCTATCTTCTCATCAGAAGGAGCAGTTGAAGGATGGTTACATTACTCCCCACAAGACCAAACTAACTTCAGCTCAGAAGGACTGACAAATCTCCATTTTTTTGCTGTGATGCGCGAGTACAATGTTGTTCTAGGATTCTTTCTGGTGAGTTCCATTTTTCTAAAAGTGTGCTCTACATGGACCATGTAGGTGCCTGTTTAAACTGTCAATTCATAGTACAGTTTGCTTTATACTAATCACTTTTTTGTATTTGTGCAAACAGGGGTGCTCAGCTTGATTTCAATGGGAACTGCACAAAATGTTCATGAATACATCGAATCATTCATTTCCACCACAAGAAAGGAGGTGCCGATAAGTTCAAGGCGTTGCAACATATAAGGGCGAAATCATACAAGCTACGCGCGAATTTGGTTGATTTTGGTGGAACTGCACAAAAAGAACAGCTGGTTTATTTAGCACGAGGTGCCATGTCAATGTCCGAACTGATGGCAAACCCTGCCCATTCCACAATCGTAGGCATTTTATATTTTGGAATGGGACAACCTTGTCAAATTTTGCTCATTGATTTTAGCAAGAAGACATGCGTTTGATATTTTTGAATGGGACGCCCTTTGCTGTCAGCAGCGTCGATCGATTTTTTTCTTTATTCCTTAGTTGTGAAGTAATTATTGGCTCTGACATGTGAGTCGCTGAGATGCATAATCATCGATTGTTTTGAATGTTCTCTATGGATTGCCAGCCCTGTGTGTTTGATTGCAATGTACAGAAACACTAAAAAGCTGCTCAAACTCTTTGTACTCCTTCTGTTCCTTTTTACTTTGCACATTGTGAAAGTGCATTCTTTTTTCTATAAGATTGGTCAAAGTAGAGATACTTTAACTGCAGACAGAACTTGCATGCAGACTAGAAAGGACCGAAGGGAGTACATGTGAAACTGCTACAAACGAGGTGATCACCCTGGGAATAATGCTAGTACGTATTGTTTTGCATGTTCATCCAATGCTAGTGATACAGGAATTCGAACTAATCGAAATAAATTCATTCATAGACGGTCGGATTTCATATAAACATGCCGGATTTCATTACATTTCATTCATTCTTCCACTAAAAAGGGGTGCACTGGAGGTATAATTAATTAACCGAAGCTACCCACCTGTGTCCCGCTGAGTCGAACAGAAGCTTCAGTGACTTAACTGCAGGTGCAGTTGCGTAACTGACATGTGTCCTATTGGCCCCACATGTCAGTCAGCCAACTGCACCAGCAGTTAAGTAGAAGCAGCGTCCTTCTCCAACACAGCTCCCCGACTCCACGTCACCGCCAAGAAGCTAACCGGCCGTCATTGGTCGACCCGCCTAGCTTGGCTTCAACCGGAGGGTAGCAGCGCTGGCCTTACTTGGACTCGAGCGGCGGCGACCTACCGTGTTCTACTCTTCCTCGTTTTCTGTGTGGTGCGGCCTTGTTGGCAACGGGGCAGGGCCTCGACGGAGCCAGCGATGTCCTCTATCTCGTTGCCGGCGGGCGGCGCCTCGGCGGAGCGGTGGAAATCCTCCCCATCGTTGCCGGCTGGGTGGGGCCTCGGCTGAGCCGTCAATGTCGTCTACCTCGTTGTTGGCGGGGCGAGGCCTCGGCGGAGCCGGTGGTGTCCTCTGCCTCGTTGTTGGCGCCGTGGGGCCTCGGCGAAGCAGGGCCTTGTAGACGCCAGTGGGCGGGGACTCGTCGGAGCCGGCATTGTCCTCTGCCTCATCCTCGGTCTCACCAAACAGCGCCTCACCCGCTTCATCGCCCTCTTTGTAGGAGGCCGCAGCCTCCTCCATACGCGTGCGGTACCGCCAGCGCTCAAGGCAGCCCTCATGAGCCGAGCATTACGAGTCGAGTAGCGCCTCCTGCTCTGCCCGCTCCGGGGTCATCTGCTCCTCTGCCTGCAGGTGCTCCTGGAGGAGATGGTGGTTGTAGGCGGAGTTGGCGTGCTCCTCCCGGAATTGCTCCTCAAGCTTCTGCCTCAACGTGTCCATATATTGGGCACGGGCCTCGCCAAAGGTCATGGTGCAATGCACCGGCAAGGATGGCACGACGGAGGGGGTTGGCGCCGGATCATCGACTACCATGTTCTCCATTGGGACGTCGTCGTCCTCCGGCTGCCTGCGGGCCAGCCGGTCGGCAGCAATGGCTGCCATCTCCTTGTGTTCCGTCGTCCGATCGTTCCGAAGAGCACTGGAGCGCGAGGAAGCCATGGTGGGCAGTAGTGGTGTGGACAAGAGAAAGGGAACGGATGCAGATGACTGCGGCTATGGCTGGCGCAGCAGTTTATATAGCAATGGTGGGCGGCGGAGGGATGGACGTGTAGCGCCGGAGTAGCCGCCTCAGCAACCGCATATCATTAATGTGGGCGGCGGATGGACGGACGAACGACACTTGTGTCATTTGAAGGCGGAGCAATCGCCTGCACCGGGAAGTGGGGCGGGCGACGCTGACTGTTTCGGGCGGAAAGTGCGCGCGGGCGAGGAGATGACTTTACTTGGAGAGGATGCCAATGGGGATCCACCAAGGCCATAGCCTCACGTAGGCAAGTGCCTCCTTATTATATAAAACTATAATTTTTTTGCTTCCTCCTGGTTTCCTGACTTCACGGTCCCACACTGTTGTCAACCTATGTAGTCAATAAATGAGAGAATTGCACAAGAAGCGGCCGACAACTGGGACCAAGCAGCTCGAGCAGTATTTGTGTTTTTTAGGTGTGAGAACTGCAGAGTTTTTCGATGTTCAGCCCAGATATTAATTTTTCTCCTCTGAACAACAATGAAAACATCACTGCAGGTATTAAATTGACGGGCTATGGCCCGTCTAGCCCGGGCCAGATATCTAGCCCGAATATTAATTTTTTTCAAGCTGAAAATGGCTAGCCCAGCTATACTTTTTTTAGGAATACCCAGGCAAGGTCAAGTTCTTATTCTCCGCCCCGCTGGCTGCAAATCTTTCCTAGGAGGGATGCATTAGGCTTAAGAAGAAAATGGGCTTTAATAAATAATAAATGGGATGTAATTATAAAAACTGGGCAGTAACTACTAAAAAATGCACCAAACACGTAATTACTTTATAAAATATTATTTTTGGATGTCGAAAATTTTAATTTCATTAATTGTTGCGAGCGCAATGTTTCGTTGGATTTTTACGTAATATAAATTTATATTGAAAATGTATTTAATCTAACTAGAAATTTTGGGATAAAAATATTTCGGATCCCATCAAAATGTGGGAAATTTTATCGAATTCTGTTTTGAACGGTTGATTGTAATGGGTTGTACTTTTAACAAACTGTAAATGGGCTGTAGTAAATTCCATTAGAATTCAAAAATGGGCCACACATTCTTACAAATATCAAATGGGCTATAAGTTCTCTGCCACACACTTGTGGCCTTACTAAGTTGACGCGTCCCCTCAAAAAAAAGTTGATGCGTATGTAAGGCTTTGTCTACTTGTAGTCAACACACGGTTCTAGCAGCAGTGGCCGTTGGATGTCCATCCAACGGATGTCGTGCTTCTTCTTCAATCTCTGATATTCTAGCTTCACCCGCCGAAAAAATGATGCCTCCCCCTGACATCTAGGGCGCACCGTTTCAAAAGCTGACATGTGGGCCTACTAAGTTGATGCGTACCAAGAGCTTTGTCAACTTAGTCAATATAAACAATTCTAGCTGCAGTGACCGTACGATGTCCATCCAACGGCCGTCGTGGTTCTTCAACCTCTGGTCTTCTTGCTCCAGCCGCCCAAAGCAGCGCCAGTTGTGCCGCCTGCTCCTACCTCCTGTGGCCGGCTATGCTGCCGCTGAGGCCTCACCGCCCCCTACTACTCCCACCGTTGGCCAGGCCATCCCTCCACTCACCCACATCCCCTGTTATTCTGCGGCGATGGTAGCCTCACACCGCAGCCCAACCAGTGAACCCTCATACACCTCTCCGCATGGGCATCCACTGTCGCGTCTTCGCCGGCTCCGTGTCGTCCCCTTCCTAGGCCTCGCCGTCATCCACCGCCGTGGTGCTCTCGGTGCGGCATGGTCAACGTGGTCAAGGAACGACTTCCATCGGACATGGACTGTACGTGGAGAGGCTAATAGCTGGGTCCATGGCAGCAGCAAGGAATTGCCTACTTGTTACGTGGAAAATAATGATTCCTCCACCTGACAGCCGGGACCCACCGGACGGGCCACTGTATTTCGTGAAAAAAAATGTTTCCCCCCTGACTGCTGGGACCCACTAGCTACATCTTCGCACGCAAGGAAGTGTGTCCGGGAAAAAAATGATTTGCCCCCCTGACTGCTGGGACCCACCAGCTACATCTTCGCACGCAAGGAAGTGCGTCCGGGCAAAAAAAACGATTCTCCCCCCTGACTGCTGGGACCCACCATCTACATCTTCGCATGCAAGGAAGTGCCTGACAGTCGGGACCCACCTGGTCGAAGCGTACGTAGCATTGTCATTCTGGTCGGGAACGTGTACATACATACTGGTGGATGTAGAGGCGTGTACATGTCGTAGTAGAGGCGCGCACGTAGCATGTACACGTACGTACAGCGGCCAGTGTGCAAGAAAGAAAATACGGCCACGTACGTACATACGGGCGGGGTCTCGAACGCCTACTCGCGCATACGTATGGCCAGGGCTCGTGTACATGGCTGGGTCGGAATGGAAAAACAGCGTCGTCGTTGTGTTCATGGGGAGCCAACCGGCTGGGTCGGAACGGAATGTGTCGTCGTGTTCATCGGGGGGGCTTGGACAGAATAGGCGATGGAAATGAGGCCTAGCGTACCGCAGAACGGAGGAAACGGCCTTGTGTTCGACCGGCCACGTTCAAAACAGGATCTTGTTCATCGGGAGGGGTCTGGCATACCGCAAAACGGAGGAGACGGACTTGTGTTGGACCTCCTACGGTCGAAGCGGGGTCCTGTTGATCGAGAGGGGTGTGGCGTACTGCAAAACAGAGGAAACGGCCTTTTGTTGGAGCGGTATGGTCGAAACGAGGGTCTTGTTCATCAGGAGGGGTGCAGCGTACCGCAAAATGGGACTCCACGGGATACTGTTCATCTCCACCGTTGACCTCCTCCAGCCTCCACGGGCTACTTTTC
The DNA here is from genome assembly GCF_018294505.1 of Triticum aestivum. NCBI lineage: Eukaryota > Viridiplantae > Streptophyta > Magnoliopsida > Poales > Poaceae > Triticum > Triticum aestivum. The sequence goes on from NC_057798.1 coordinate 321,176,724, forward strand.
ATCCACCGTCGACCTCCTCCAGCCTCCACCTGTGACTGTTCATCCACGGCTCCTGTTCATCTAGCCTCCACCGTGCGTTACTCCACCGGCTACTGTTCAACCACCCCTCTCCACGGGCTTCTGTTCAACCACCCATCCACGGGCTACTGTTCATCCACTCCTCCACCGTCTACTGTTCATCAGCCCTCCACGGGGTCCTGTTCATACAGCCCCAACCAGCTCGATCGATCAGGGTGTTGTTGATCCCGAGGCAACACCACGGGGTCCTGTTCATCCACCCCCACCGCTCACTGTTCATCCAACCCCACCCCACCACCCCCGCAACGCTCACTGTTCATCCAGAGGCAACATCGATCGGCTTCAGTTAGCAGTAGAAGCGAAGGAATTGCTCGATCGGGTTCAGTTAACAGCCATCGATCGATCGCTCGGGTTCAATAACGCATAGCCTACAGTGCTATCGCTTGGGTTCAGTTAAAGCCCAACGCCTCGCTCGGGTTCAGTTACAGCCAACACCTCGCACAGACGTGCGTACGTGTACGAGAGAAACCCGCATCGCTCGGTCCCCGACCACCCACCGTAACCGGGAACTCCCCGAAATTTTCCTCTCCCTCGCTTTTACCACGGTTTTTTCGTCATGGACGGCCCAAAGAATGTCATGCAGCTGCTTCTCCCGCCCGCCCAGGACAAAAAGCCCATTTTCTGTCATGAGTTTTTGTCATAGAAGTAGGAGCCCACCACATCTATGATGATACCAGGTTTTGTCACAATTATCGTCATAGAAGTGCCATAAGTATGACAGAAAAAAATTCGTTCGTCCCAAAATGTCACGGGTGTGTCTTTTTTTTTGTAGTGTTGGTTTGATTCGCGTTCGCTACTTTGATAATTTGATATGTGGGTGGACCGGTGCTTGGGTGTTCTTCTTAGATGAATAAGCCTCCCATTTATGATTAACCCCCTTGCAAGCATCCGCAACTACGAAAGAAGAATTAAGATAGCAATCTAACCATAGCATTAAACATATGGATTGAAATCATCCGCTTATGGAATATCGCATAAACTAGGGTTTAAGCTTTCGTCACTCTAGCAACCCATCATCTATAACTACTCCACAATGCATTCCCTTAGGCCCAAATATGGTGAAGTGTCATGTAGTCGACGTTCACATAACATCACTAAGGGAATCACAACATACATGTCATCAAAATATCGAATGAATATCAAATTCACATGATTACTTGCCACATGACTTCTCAAGAACAAAGGCCACTACTCACAAATAATATTCATGCTCAAGATCAGAGTGATATTAAATAGCATAACAGATCTGAACATATAATCTTCCACCAAATAAACCATCTAGCATCAACAACAAGATGTAATCAACACTACTAGTCACCCACAGGTACCAATCTGAGGTTCCGATATGAAGATTGAGCACAAGAGATGAACTAGGATTTGAGATGAGATGGTGTTGTTGAAGATGTGGATTAAGATTGGCCTCCCAAAGATGCGAGGGTTGTTGGTGATGATGATGGCTTCGATTTCCCCCTCCCAGCGGAAAGTTCCCCTGGCGGAATCGCTCCACCGGAAGGCAAAAGTGCTCCTGCCCAAGTTCCTCCTCGAGACGGCAGTGCTGCGTCTCGAAAGTCATCTCCTTATTTTTTTTCTAGGTCAAAAGGCCTTATGTACCAGAAGATGGGCACCGGTGGTGGGCCGAGGAGCCCACTACCCACCAGGGTGCGCCTACTCTTGCGGTTCGGGCCGCCGCGAGGCGTAAAACCCTAATCTTGCTTTGGTGGATTGATGAGAGGACCGTGGTGGAGACGCAGCGCTCTAGCCCGGCAGGGTTGTCTCGGGGTGAGAGCAGCTATGCGCGTATGTCTGTACAAAGGTCTGAATCCTTCAGGTTGCCATGGCCCTCCTTTTATAGATCAAGGGGTCACCACAATGGCAAATCAGTCATTGTGTACTAATTAGATAGCAAACAGTGCTATAATACCTAACTCTGCAGACAGGACAAAGCGCATTAAATTTGTCGCTTTGTGTCACATTGTAGCGCAGCCCGGCAAGCTTCACCAAGCTGTTCGGGCACCTTTTCTCCTGTCTGCATGACACGTCTCTGGACGGGTGTCATTCAAAGGTGATTTCCTTGGAAAGTGGCTGCCATGTGTCAAATGAGAGCCAGTTAGTCACTTGGGGCCTCGACACCGCACTGATCGATGACTTGCGTTGCTGTGAGGTGGAGTAGTGGAACCTTGGCGGGGTAGTCCGCCCTCAGCATTCTGGGTAAGCTTGCCGGGGCAGTCTTCAGGCTTGTCTTCGGGGCAACCTCGACCCCGCCAGGCTCGCCTGCCCGGCAAGGGAGGTTTTTCCTTAGTGGTGTCTTGCTCCTTCAGCTTGACTTGGTCTTCTTGATCTGCTCTTAGATTTCTCAAAGAGCTATCTCTTCTACTTGGTCTCGTCTTGGATGTTGTAACCTTGCTCTTGTGCCTGTATACAGTCATGGCAACACACCTAGGGTATGTCGCACTGACATGCAGAATAGGTATCTCCGACATAGCTTTTTCAGCTCCAGAATTCTAGCGACCGATATTCTCCCTCTTTGTGTAAACCTTGCATATTATGATAGAAAAGGCATTAGAATTACTCCAAGTGTCATAAAACATAAATACGCTATAAATAACAGTAGGAAAACATGATGCAAAATGGACGTATTGACGCCCCCAAGCTTAGACCTCGCTTGTGCTCAAGCAAAAACCGATATCAAAAATCATATCCACATGTTTAGAGAGAGAGGTGTCGATAAAAACAAAATACGGACACAGTAGCATCATACTTATTATTATAACAACAACAAACTTTATCATAAGACTTTATCATATAACTTTTTACGAACAAGTAACAATTCATCACAACATCGAAGTAGAAAGCATAATCTCTATTGAAAACTAACAAACTATGTCATCGGTCAACTTTGCAACTACAATTTATCATATTGTCAGGAAAGGTCTCGTATCGAAGCCTTTTGGCAAGTCACATACTCAACCATCATTTAATCTTCTATGATTGCTAACACTCACACCATAGATATGAGCAAAATGTTTCAACCAAACACATAGAAAGATAGGGGCTTATACTTTCACCTTCCCACTTATTCACCTCAAGGGTGATTTCAAAAATAATAACTCATGCTCACTCATACCAAACTGGGTATATGTGCCTAGATCTCTCCCCGCCACATGATGCTTGGCAAAGAAAAATAAAAAAGAATAGAGGAAAATACTTTGACTATTGCATAAAAGGTAAATACATATAAGTAAAAGATAGGCCCTTCGTAGAGGGAAGCAGAGGTTGTCATGTCCTTTTTGGTTTTGTATGCACAATCTCTTAATGCAAAAGAATGTCACGTTATATTGCCCCTTATAATAGAAAACTTTATTATGCAGTCCATCGCTTTTATTACTTTGCCATCACAAGTTCGTACAACACTTATTTTCCCTTACACTAAAAGATCAAACACATTTTGATGCAATTTTTATTGCCTTTTGCACCGATGCAAACTTACTTGAAGGATCTTACTCAATCCATAGGTAGGTATGGTGGACTCTCAAAACAAGAATTCGGGTTTAAGGGTTTGGGGTGCACAAGTAGTATCTATACTTAGTGCGGATGTTGGCTAGCAAAGATGTTGGGCAAGCACCACATGTCGAAGGATCTATGACAATATAAGTTCTATGTGAGTATGAACAAGCATAAATCATTACGTTGTCTTCCTTGTCCAACGTCAACAATTTGGCATAAAATATTTAATGGGATCTCACAATCATAGAAGATGTCCAAGATAGTATATTTGCAATTGAATATTCTCTTCCCTTATTAATTCTTTCATGAGTTGCATCATTGACCAATGCTATGTTTGTCAACTTTCAATAAATTTTACCACTTATACTTTTCCTTATGTAATGTCATTACTTAGCATAAGATTAGCATATGATGTTTTTCATTATTTCCTTTATTTTGATTGAAACATAAAAGTAAAGAAGCAAAAACTCAAATTAATATTTATTATATAACTCCCACTCGATTACATAGATATATAGATCACCAAACTAGCACTCGAAAATAGATCATACTAAACTTTTATTCAACTAAAGCACAAAATAGTTAAGGATCGAACTAAGATAAGTAAAGGTAATAAAAGTGATGGTGATACGATACCCAGGCGTCTCCCCCAAGCTTTGCACAAGCCAAGGGGAGTTCCCATACCCATGTATTTAAGTCTCCTTCTTTGGTGATGGTGATGAAGGTGGTGGTGTAGGCTTGTCCTCCAAAATATGTGTGAGTGCTTCTCTCAAACTTTGAATCTCTCAGAGGGCTTGATGAAGCAACTCGGTGTTCTTATTTACTTCGCCCATGATATGTTTATTCTCCGGTCCCTAAGAGTTTTTCCCGCATCACTTTCTCATGAATGGGATATTTCCCAATTGGACGGTATGTTCACATGAGGAGTATTTTCAAACCCATAGTTGTGAATCAAATTGTGAAAATTATTTCAATATAACCATGTAAAGGCTTCCTTGGAGAGAGTTCTTCTTGTGCTTCAGGGCTCTCTTGATCATTTGTTGATCTCATGGCTTGATGGGGATATTAGGGAGAGTGGAGATGTCGGTCAGTGTGCCCCTCTCGGAGGCCGAAGGGTGGACTCCAAGCGAGTTCCCTTCATATTCTTCCATGGCAACCTCCTCAATTCCCTCTCCCCTTAACTCCACCTGTTGCAACCAAGCATCATCTTCCACATTATTGGAGGAGGGAGAAGACATGATGCCTGGCTTGATTGATCTAACAGAAAACAACATAAAACAAGAATAGAGGGTTTCTCCACGATACGGTGGTCAAATCATCCGCGGGTATATATTAATTTTTTTTATCTTGGGAAACAAGTATACGGAAGGAAAACAGAGTCGGGAAGGTGCCTGAGGGGCCCACTACCCACCAGGGCGTGCCACGTTGGGCAGGCGCGCCCGGGTGCCTTGTGGACACCTGGGTTGCCTTCCCGGTTGTTTCTTATTTTTCTATTTTTTCTAATATTCCAAAACTGACAGAAAATATTTTTGCGGAATTTTCGGAGTCCGTTTACTTACCGTATCACGTACCTCTTCCTTTTTAGGGTTCTAGAGTGTTCTAGAAGGTTTCTTTTATGTTTTCCTCTGGTGTCAGGGTTTGAATAATGTTAGTTTCAACATTAATAGGCGTATCTGAAATATAGTGCTTAATTCTTTGTCCATTGACCACCTTCGGATTGGTACCTTCAGCATTATTAATCTTCATAGCCCCAGAGCAATAAACTTCTTTGATGATATATGGTCCTTCCATTTGGAAGAAGTTTTCCTGCAGAAGATCTAAAACGAGAATTGTATAATAGGACATGATCACCAACTTTGAATTCCTGCTTATGGATTCTTTTTTCATGCCATCTTTTAATTTTTTTTTCTTTAAATAATTTGGCATTTTCATATGATTGGGTTCTCCATTCATCTAGCGAGCTAATATCAAATGGCCTCTTTTCACCGGCAAGTTTGAGATCATAGTTGAGTTCTTTGATTGCCCAATATGCTTTATGTTCTAACTCAAGAGGAAAATGACAAGCTTTTCCATAAACCATTTTATATGGAGACATACCCATAAGATTTTTATAAGGTGTTCTATATGCCCGCAGTGCATCATCTAATTTCTTAGACCAATTCTTTCGGGACCTATTGACAGTTTTTTGTAATATTAATTTTATTTCTCTATTTTTAAGTTCAACTTGACCACTAGATTGAGGATGATAGGGTGATGCAATTCTATGGTTAACATCATATTTAGCAAGCAATTTATGGAAAGCACCATGAATAAAGTGTGAACCACCATTAGTCATTAAAAATTTAGGGACTCCAAACCTTGGGAGGTGGCCTCATATTATTCGGGTTTATCATGTCTTTCTTGAGAATGATGGATTGGAAAATTGTGCTCAATTGGTAGAATAAGGATTCAATAAAATGTTTGCCATGGAATCTTTTAATGATGAGCATGATTCCAATGTTCTTAGTATGAATTATTTGAATATCCGTCATGTTAATGATATGCAAAGCTACACGAATTATGTCATGCTTACCCTTCATCAACTTAAATTGATGACAAGCAACGGATTTGGCCTGCTGCTTATTCTTATTGAAAATATTGAAGAGAGATATAGCGCAAGCTTGGAGAAGGTCTTCAACAAACCACAGGTTGGATTTGGGAAAGAACGAATGAATTGATATGATAACAAGGGAAGAGGAAATCTAGAACAAACGATCGCAAGAATTGGAAACCATTGAAGAAAAGAGAACGAATCACGGGTAGGAATTAGAAACGAATGAAAATACTTGAGGGAATTTGATACAAGAGAACGAAGAGATCACGAGCTGACTAGAGAATACTTGAACAATCAACTGGAGAATTCGAGAACGAGAGATGAGCTTTGAGAATGAAGAATTTCTTCTTGAATGATGGCCTTCGGAGAATCAAAATGAAAAACAACTCTTTAAATACTTTAGATGGGTATGAAAATAATCTCTCACAGTTGAAAGCAATTTGAGAGGATGGGATCAAGGTTGCACGACAAATATTCGAGAGAACATACAAGGATTTAAGAGAACCTCTTCTTCGGTCTTTAAAATCTGAGGAAGACGACGAGATACACCACCATGTATTATTGAGGCAGTCCGGAATGAAAAATTAACAGGTTGAACCAACAATGTAAAGAATTTGAAAGCAATCTTGGAGAAGGCATATGACTGATGGAATCCATTATTATGTCACACTTTGAAAAGAATTTGAGAATAGCTCCGAGAAAAAATTAGAAGAGCCAGGTAAGCTCCTGAGAAAAAACCTGTGGGTTATGGCCCACTCAAAAGAAAACACCATTGGAATGATTTTTAAAAACATATTGCACCGGAAAGATTAAATGGCTTCACTACAAAAAATGCACTTCTGTGATGATACGTGTTTGTCACAGTAGGTCACGTTTTCTGTCATGCATGTACATCCATCACAATTTTATCACAGAATCAAGATAGTCATACTTGTGCTGTCGTAGAAGTGTTCCTTGACAATACCAAAATTGTCATCATGGAAGTGTCCACTTCCATGAAGATAAATCGCGCATCATAGAAGTGCTTTCATCAAGGGTGACTGACCACGTGGCATCCATCATAACGGGTCACCGTTAAGATTTTGGGTCCGGTTTTGGATCCGATAACCCGCTAACAGCTACGACCAATGGCGATATTCCACGTGTAAAATTCTCATTGGCCGACGGGACCACGTGTCAGCTCGGCGTTGGCACAGATGTCACTCCTCCAATGGGTGAGATGCGCCTATGATATGTTGACACGTGGACCAGCCCACAAAGATTAAATGGGCTGGCCCAACTAAAGGACCACAAAATTTTGCAGACCATAATGGGCCGGCCCAACTAAAGGCCCACAAAATTTTGCAGACCATTATGAGCCGGCCCAGCTAAAGGCCCACAAGACTTTGCAGAACATAATGGGTTGGCCCAGTTAAAGGCCCACAAGATTTTGCAGACCGTAATGGGCCGGCCCAGCTGAAGGCCCACAAGATTTTGAAGACACTAGTGGGCCGGCCCGTTAATAGGTTGCCATGATTTGGGCCAAATGACGGCCCATATTTGATCCGGTCCATTAACAGCCAGTCATGTTTTGGGCCTAATAAGGGCCCATATGAGATCCGACCCGTTAGTAGTTTACCACGTTCTGGGCCATATTACGGTCCATATAAGATCCGACCCTTTAAGAGCCTTTGGGCAAAATTATGGCCCATTATCAGATTCCCGTCAACTGGACGCGTTGCTTTTGGGCCCACTTGAGGCCCGGTTAGGATTTCTGTTTGCTAAAGGCCCATTTAGCAATACGGCCTAATATTTTCTTTGGCATGTTAAAGGCACGTTTAACATTTCGACCCTATATTTATTTCGGCATGTTAAAAGCCCGTCATATAGTTGGGCCTAACAATGGCCCGCTTTGCATCCGGCCGGCTCACAGCCAATAATTAATTGGGCCAAACAACTACTGAGACAATTTTGGTCTGTTAATGGCTCGTGATATGATTGGCACAATCATGGGTCGGGGTCTATTTCGACCTGCTGTCGGCCCGTGAGCTATTCGGCACATTTTAGGCCCAACCCACTTTTGAGCCTCCTAAAAGCCCATTGAATTTTCTTGCGAAAATAGGGCCGGCGGTTTACTCGGCCTATTAAAGGCCCAAAACTACTAGTGGGATAGTTTACATTTAGGCCTGTTAACGGACCAAGATGACTGGGCCCATGATGCGGCCCATACATAGTGATGACGACCCGATTATGTACCATAATTCTATGGTTTAGCCGATTTACTTTTCATGGAGCGAAGACAGGATATATACATAGTAAAATAATAGCAGCATCGAGAATAAGAAAAAACCTAGACTATACAATAATGAAACTATGGCATATTACGTCCATTGGGCATCAAAGTTCACCACTATGATTATAAAGCACAAGCAGACAGCAGATTACATACACTGGGCATCAAAGATCGCCACCAGTGCAAATAAACACGCTGACAAGATAATATACAAAACCGACAACACTTCAATAGAGTTCAAGAAAGGTCATTCCTACTCAGGAGCTGCAACGCAAGCAGCTGAGCAAGCTGATGAGACTATGCTTGTTTGATGCTTATATCCTCCTTGCTCTCAAAGAGAAACAAGCAGACAAATGATAGGTTTTGCACATATAAGTATTAGTGCTGACAATTCATCACATTTCTTATTGACGAATAAAGTGACACAGTTTAAAATAGCGTTAACACAATATGGTATTGTTCAGGTTAAGACATGGTAGGAAATGACATTGTGAAGGAGTTGGCAGCTTCAGGACACCATTGGATTACAGATCAAGAACTCATAAGTATCAATGGTTAGTGTGCTATCAATTTATCCCATTTCAGATTGGCAAATAAAGAGAGGGTTTAAATAATAGTAGAATGACATGACATTGTTCATAGTTAAGACATTGCAGAATATGACATTGTGCTATAGTGGGTAGGTTCATCACACCACTGGATTACGGATCAAGAACAGAAGCATACATGCAGTGCAAAAGAACATGACTTGTGCTATATAGTTAAATTTACATGGTATGAAGAAGGAACTTGGTTGTACAACTGAAAACTTAAATTGAGAAGGACAAACTTTTGTTTATGAACTACATAATAAACTTTAAACGTTCAATTTGATGCAAACACCAAAAATAAATAGCTGTTGCAGCCATGCCTAACCAAATATACACAACAAAGTTTGAAGGCTTGAGAAGGACAAACTTACATTAGTGGTGAAGACCGGCTCGATAAAGCCCTTGCCCATGCTGATGGGGGGGGGGGGCAATTCAAGAAGTTTACCACAGAATCTTCTCCATAAGCATTGACTTTATTCTATATTTTGTTAGGAGTAAATATTTAAGATAAGATGAGATGAAGAGTGATGCTACATAACCAACTAGCTATAAATGTAAGTACAGCGATACAGGAAAAAGGTACAACCAAGTGCAATGCAGAGCTAAACTTCTTCAGTAGCATTGGTGTTATTCAACCTTATGGTAAGAGTAATATAGATCTGATGTGTAGAAAATGGAGGGCAAAGGAAAATAAGCTACACAGTGATGGTACATGAACAACTAGCTGTCAATATAAGTACACTGATAAAGGACATAAGGTACTTACAAGAACAATGCAGAGCTAAACTTTTTATTGGCATTGGATATATTCTACACTAATGTAACCATTAATACAGATCCGATAATTTGGAGCGAATAATTGATAAGCAAGCTATCGTGCATATTGTTGTCACGTATTGAACCAGGTATGAATGCATGTACGATACAGGACAACAAGTACTAACAAGAGAAAAGCAGCGGGCAGCATATTTGCAATATCCTGTCATCCTTTTCAAACCGGAATTCTTCTTCGAGCTGATTTCCTGCAAAATAGATTCGTAAGGCACATGCATAAAAGTAGAAGTTCAAATTGTCATGTGATATCATAGACAGTACCTCATCCGGGGAACGAGACCAGTGCATAACAAGGTTTTTACATTCAATGTCTTCTAAATATAGCATAGGAGACTTCACTGGAAATTCGTTTATAGACTTGCCATCAAAGTGTGATTTCCTCAGGTAACACCGATACTGCTGCAATGCTTCCTTGAAAAGCGCAAGCAAGCTTTGCTTGTCATGACTATCCAAGTTGAGCCTCGCCTACTTACAATAATGTAATGTAAATCATTGATGTGTTCAATCAACAGAAAACATGAAAATAATCACCATGAATAATAGCACTTACACGTCAGTGGGACAGAAAGATGTGAAAATGGTGTTTGTCTTCAGTATAATCTTCCCATGACGGGAATATATGCACGTAGTCCCTAACAACATTGAAAGCATTGTCTTTTAATCTGGGAATAACTGGAATGGGGTTCCAATCTGCAAGAATTGGTCATCTCTGCAGTTGGGATAGGTCTTCGGTCGGTGGACTTGCAGTACTTTTTGCTGGAGTGGGATATTTTTGTGGTACGACTGCTGCTATGGCAACTGAAATCGACATACCTTTTGCGAAAGTGCAGGTCCTGTGTGGTGGGGCTAGTGGTGTGTCCAATGAAGTATGGATACAGTCTGCTGGAGTTTGTCCTATGTTTTGTGTCACAGGTTGTAGAGCCAATATAAGTGGGGTGATGTCTGATTTCTCCAGCACCACCACGTTTTTCAAGGACTTTGCCGGTGCTCCTTCAGGTTCGGCAATAACCCTCTTCCTTTTTGTTGTCTGATGCACAAGAACAGCATTTGAGTGGAAAAACATGGTATGATGACATATGGAATATGTATTGATAATGGATGGGCAAGGCATCTTGACATATATGATTAGTAAACTAAGCAGATGGCGGTACAAGAAAGTAGAAGAAATGCAAGACACCTTATGCAAGATATGCACAATCAATAAAACCTTGCCACATTAGCACAGGCACCTTGATGGGTGAACAGGACAGGCCATCTGCCTTCGACTCCATGAGGTCAGAATAGTCATTAGGACCATATTCTGAACAAGAATCTGCAGGTGGGGAGCGCATGAGTTTCATTGCATTCAGAATGGCACTCAATGCCTTGGTGCCAATTTTTTAGTCCTTGCAGTGTTCCACAATATTCTTTTTATGCGCGGATTCTGACATTCATTGTGATTACGTAAAATATCTAAGAAGCATGAAAACATAAATAGTAGTGAGATTATCTTTGTAATGCAGAGGATATTCTAATATAGGGGCTCCCTGTAAACCCTTGTGTGCTATGACTGGATTCTGATGAGAGAGCCCATGTGTGCTGTAATATGGTGCATGCATTAATATAATCTGGCACAAGTACACAAAATAATAGACTCTAGATAGTTGGCACATGATATGTTCATAATATACTATACTACTAGAAAGGCTTCGGATACCAGCTCTCTTCCACTGAAGGTGCGGTACTGTTAATATCAGTGTAACTCTCAAAGGCGACACATCTCCCTGCATTTCCTTGCTAGTCTTATAGGATTCCGGTGGACAGGCCACTACAATTCCTATTCCTATGTTTACAAAATCCTACGAATCAAAGAGTCCCGAAGAGTTGAAAGTGTCCATCACAACCGACCGAATAGACCTCTACACTGCAAATGTCCCTGTTCCTCTTCACTACAAGGAACATAATTTACTAGTATCATACTCCATCCGTTCCAAAATATAAGTCTTTGTAGAGATTTCCACTATGGATCACATACAGATGTATACAGATACATTTTAGAGTGTTGGTTCCCTCATTTTGCTCCATATGTAGTCTATGGTGGAATCTATACAACGACTTGTATTTAGGAACGGAGAGAGTACTCATTAAAGAAGAACAAAAGAGGAACATGCTAAAGAAGAGCAAGCAGATTTTGGATAATAAAATGTTCGTTGTGTAGTGCCCACACATGATGAACCGAAGCGCAATAAGAATACAACTCCTTGTTGTCTCTCTATATGTGTTGCACGTGCATTTCGAAAGTAAAGTTGGAACATTAGCTAACCAATTAAATGTTATCTATTTTAGTAATATCAGCATCATATTTGATTCGTATTTGAGCAACAAGTTTGGAATTATGAGTGGCACGTTGTTTAGCTTGAAGGATTGAGGAGCAGTGCTAAGCAGCTACGATGATGGTACTGAATATAAAGGAATGTCTGCATGCAAGTCGCGTGACTTTCATCATTTGGGTCAGTCGACCATTTCAGGCGGTTGGATGAAGATCCTACGTCTCCTAACCCTTCTTCTTCCTCGTCTCTGATTCTTCCCCTGTAGAACACCACATGGGCCACCGGCCGAACCACCGGCCCCGACCCCCCCCCCGGCCGCCCTCCCCTGAACCGCCCCCACCGCCTGTGTTCCTCCGCCACCCCCACCCCCACCCCCGCCCCCACCCACGTCGAGTTTTCTTTGTTCGGCGAGGCCCCACCACCGCCAGGCCACCGCCCCCACAACCACCGTCCCCACCCGAGCGCCTTCCTTCCCTCCGGCGAGCTCTCAAAAATCGACTAACCCAATTTTGAAATTTAGTCTACTGTTATTTAACTAGTGTGGAATATAAAAGGGGAAACCCATAAGCATTGCGAGTATAGTGTTGAGTGTGCCATGGCAGATCTGAAGCTGCAAACCGGACAAAGGCAACTTCACAAGCAATGTTTGCTTTCAACTAAGAAGTAAGATTCTAAGTGATGGACAAGAAATCATAGTAAAGCAGTGGCAATCTATTTTCTTGCTGACATAAATAACCAGATACGAAAGAGTAACGCCTTTGGTGTTGCACCATGTAAGCATCTGCTGAGGCATTGAGGGTGTTGCGGTAGCGATGGCTGTCGGCGGCATGGAAGTAGATCTAGGAGGGCAGACGGTGGCGGCGAGGGAAATTATCCCGGCGCGGTGGACAAGACGGTCGTACGAGCGGCGTCGGCAAGGAGGACGATGACACGGATGTAGCGAGAGTACACGAATCAAGGATCCTGGTCCGAAGCCATGTATGAGAGAGGTCGATCTCTTGAAATGGACGATGGTGTCGGGGTATCAGCTCCGGCATGGTGGAGGAGGACGACGGTGGATGGGGTGGCGGACGGAGGGGGCTAGGGTGGAGAGGGTGTTTTGGCGCACATGGAGTTCGAATGGGGAAATGGAGGGAGAGAGGAAGGGGGGAACCATTCCTTCAGGGCGCGCTTGTCTCAAATGCGAGGAAATTTATAAACTTAGCCCCCGTTCAAAATTTCCTACATCATAGCAATAATATTCGGTTGGGCATAGGACAGTAATCTGGCATACACCGAATATTTGCCGACGGAGATTTCGGCCGACGAGAGTTTGTTTTGGTGCCCACCATGTATGAATCGCGGAGGGAAGTCAGAGGCGATTTCAGCCGAGGAGAAACAGTGTTTTGGCGCCCATCGTGTATGAATCCGGGGAGGTGAGAGGCGGAGGCGGTTATGTCACATTTGGGTGAAATTACAAGCCTAACCCTATCGAAACCTATAGAAATCGAGCCGAGAGGCTTTGCGTGTCAGGGATAGGCAGTAATTTCCATCTCGTAGATTTTGGTTTCGGGCGGTTACTGCGACTTTCCCCGCTTTGTTCAAATTTTTGCAGAGAAAGAGGGCACGTTTACCGTGCCAACTCAATCTGAATCCAGTTTGTATTTTTTCGGGCAGGATCCATTTTGTATTCAAATACAAATCTATATACATCATTTTTTATATATACTTTCAAAAGCACAACACCCTTTATACATAAATATGGTTTAAAAATGGCATGATCTCAGATTCATAAGGCTGGATCCATCTTAATTTGGATTTTCAAATATTTGAAACCACTTTATGTTGAAATCCAATGTATGCATTCCTCGCTAACTGTCTCCAGTTAATGTGTGTTTCATGCGGTTCTATTTTTTTACTTCTCAAACATGTATAATGTGTTTCACGCACGCAACATATAGTGTAATCCCGTTTAGACATTAATTGCATATAAACCATGCATTGTCTCTAATTAAAGAATATATGGATCACTAATATTGATAAACTATATAACATTACACATGTATCCAAATTCAAATGAATATGCATGTTTGATAAACCAATTTTCATTATGATATTATCGATGTCGTGGTATCTAGTTTAATATTTGAATCCCCTTTAATCCAGATATTCGTCTCACATAGCTATCACTCATGCTTATATATCTCTCTAGACCTATACGCCTTCATCATCTCTCAGGTATCTCTCATGCTACTTGTATGTCGACAATGATCTTTTATCTTTGTAACACACTGACGGTACTCTCTCCCTCGACCTTCACTTTATCTCTCTCTAAGTATACCTCGCTCCCTGATATGTGTCTCTAATTATGATTCTCCTTGTGAAATATCTTTCTCTCACACAAACACAAACTTCGTCTCTTGGGGTCTCATTTCTCTCTACTATTCCCGTGTGTGCCACTCGCACACGCCCTATCACATAGAGATGTCTTGCGCTCCTTAGGTATGAGAAGGTACGATTGTGCTTCCTCTTAATTATCTCTTTCTCACACACAAATACAAACTTTGTCGCCCGGGGTCTCAAATCTCTCCACATTCTCTTGTATGTCGCTCACACACACACTCTCTCCCTAGAGATATCTCGCGTCCCTTGATATGTCTCTCTAGCTATCACTCTGGTTGTGAAATATCTTTCTCTCTCGCAAACACAAAATTCCGTCTGACGGGATCTCATTTCTCTCTCATATTTGTTTGTATGTCAGTCACATGCACCCTCTCTCTATCTCTCACACCCACACACATAACTCAGCCTTCTGATCCACTCGACTCTTATCTCTAACACACACTAGCTAGAATCTTAATCTTTCTATTTATCTATTTCTCCATCAACCTTCTTTTCTCGCCCTCACACTTGCTTCCTATCACGCACACTATATATGTTTCTCTCTACATGCAGTCATGCGCCCTCCTTTTACCTTTCTCTCCCACACACATAACTTCACCCTCTGAACCACTCGGCGGTCATCTTTAACACACAAACTAGCCAATGTCCCTCTAGCTAGGATCTCTATCTTTCTATCTATCTGTAGTTTCTCGGTCAACATTTCTTTCTCGCACGCACTCTTGCTTCCTATCACAAACATTATATATGTCTCTTCATACATGCATCTATAGGTTGATCACTTTTGCACAATTGTTTTGTCTTTCTCCCTCTACTCGCCATAGATGCATGCTCCAAACCACGCCACCATCTCTTGAAGAAAAAAACACATGCTCAATTATCGGGCCTTCTTCCCTCCACTCTCACATGCATGCATATTGTCATACCGATCCGTCTCTCCAATGTCTTTGATCTTATGACTTATGTCTTCTTTCTTTTATCTCGATCATGCGCGCGCGCACACACACACACATCCCACGTATATATGTATACCTCTCGCACATTCATGTTTAAGGTCTCCTATGTTTCCATACGTAGTTAATTACCCTCATCCCAAACCCCACATCAAATCGTTCTCTTCTTGTGTGCACATAACTTCCGCCTGGATGGGAAAACACACACTGACACTTAACAATCTCCTTATAGCTACCCCCTCTCTCACTCTTCCCCTATGTCCCCAAAACCAATAAGACCATCCCTTTGTTTAATTCCTGCCTACATGCACCATCGATGTATAGTAGTCTTCCTCGATGTCTCTCGAACAAACACGTTCTCTTGATGTTGACTACTCTCACGCACACACGCCTTCTCTTCCCTCTCTTCGGGCATCTTCTCTCTCGCACCCCCTCGTTGGTGGCCTTTGCCATACACATAACCTCACCATGATGAAGCCACACACACTTAAATTACTTTCTCCACCAAAGACTCTGCTTCACACACACGCGCGCGTGTGCGCATGCACGCACCCCCCCACACACACACAAATACTCCATCACACACACACATGCTGTAGGCGGAGCATTTGTTCCTACCACCCTTCCTCCAATCTTACCCGTATGATAAACAAACACCTTAATTTACTTATATAACATGGACAACATCCACTTCACTTTAGTAGTTAGCAAACTTCTCATAATTATATACGCAAATCACGAGCAGGAAGTGACATTTTTTTTACACAACCACGTTAACATGGCCACGTAAATCACTAGCTAAAGTGTAATACCATTATACCTATATCCCGATGCAACTACATGTCCGAAGAGTAGAGTCGCAAACAAGCACTCCGTCTCTCAGAATCTCCCACATACGAGTTACATGACGCCCCCTAAGCAGAACCGTCTGTTACAATTTGTGCTCCAGCGGGTACACATGATGTCGCGCATTTATTTAAGCCAGACTGCCGACCCAAATAGTAGCTGCATTCATTCCCCTCCTGCCGCCTCTTCCCTGGTCACCATTGCAGAATAGCCATTGCCCGGCCAAAGGTAACGACATACACCATACTCCGACGGAGCGGCGCTTTAATCTGGAGGTAGCGAGAAGCTCGGATCGCAGTCGGCCTGCCTCCGGAGTCTGGACTAGCTGGAGCCATACGAGGAGGCGTTGGAGGCGGAGTAGCACGCGGAGCTAGAGGAGGAGAATGACGATCCGGAGCCGGAACAGGAGGACAACGACCCGGGTGAAGCAGAGCCGGAGGAGGAAGATGATTTCCATTATACTCAGACTTAAAGGGCTTTGAGTTTCACGCCACATTTATTTCATAGAGACAAGAGAAAGGAAATTTTAGTGGTCATTCATCCATCTTTTTATGCTAGCACTCCTATACAAGGGTTGACCGGTCGCTTCCCGCTGTCATGCGCGGGCGGTAGAAGAGGAAGGAGAAGGGAAGACGGCTGTGGAGTACAGCAGTTGCAGCACGAGCTCCAAGGAATGTTCATGCCAAACAATGCATAGTTGTACAATATAGTCCAGTAGAGTATGGATGAATGGGCCTCTAGGTTGTGTGTGGATGACATGGCTGCAACATGCAGGCTGCGGTTCGACAGCCAACTGCTCCGCTTCGCACAGTTTGGTCACGCAAGATTTGCATGCACGCATGTCACGCACGTACTGGTCGAAGGTGTGCTCGAAAAAGGGCGACCAGGTCCGCTAGTCCGTGTTGGTCCATGCGCCCAGAAAACAACTAATCCCAGTCGTTGTAAAAGTCGTGCGTGCTTTAATTCCACGCTAGTGGATGGACGTGAACGTGTCGTACAATGAACTGCCCGCCAGCTCCCTAATCTCTATCTCTACTCTTTTTCTACTACTTCTACTACTCTTCTTTTTTTATCTCTACTCTTATATCTCCACTCTTATAAAAAGTAGAGTTGGTGATGATGGTGTGCCTGCCATCCTGCAATAAAGCCGTCCGATTTATATCTGGCGGATAGGAAGGAAATAATGGCAATTTTGTAAAAAAGATACCCACACCCACTAAACATTTGCAACTAAGGCCTTCCCTCGTTCATCCTTTTCTCCCATAAGATAAACTACTCATACAAATGCATCTTCATGTTCCATGCAATGCATGGGCATCTTACTAGTATTTAACTTATAAAAAATAGAGTTGGTGATGATGGTGTGCCTGCCACCCTGCAATATAGGTCGTTTGATTTATATCTGATGGATAGGAAGGGAACTATGGCAATTTTGCAAAAAGATACCTACACCCCTCTCCACATTTGCAAATAAGGCCTTCCCTCGTTCATCCTTTTCTCTCATAAAATAAACTACTCATACAAATGCATCTTGATGTTACGTGCAACGCACGAGGATGTTTCCTTGGTGGTCTCTACAGTGCGGCGTGGTTGTAGTTGCAAGTTGACGCCCCTTGAGATGTCGATGTTGAGGGGCACTCGGATTTTTTCCGATGAGCAGGTAAGTGATGAGTTCGATCACGTAGTAAATGCATTCTAAAGACTACTTCCGTGTCCATTTCCTAATTCCCCCGCTGCCCATTGTTTCACAGGTTAGGCTTGGTGCCAGTGGAGATTGGCTTGCATATGTACGGGAGGGTACCAACATCAATTTCCACAACATTTACAATGCTGACACTATTCCCGTAGAACCTTTGTCCAACATTGGGATCAGCCATGCAACGGGCCATCACCTGAATTGGTACGATGGAACCACGGTGCGATTGAAGCAGATAGCAATCCCGGAAGCCCCGATAAGGTCGTCCGCCAACCAAAATTACACTCTCATCATGGTGTTCGACATCGTTGTTGCTTTCGCGAACCCTGCACATGGCGGTCAAAGGTGGACCATGCTGTCTGCGGACGATCTGTTGCCGTATGAGTACAAAGACGTTGTGCTCCTTTCTAACCGCATCTTCGCGGTGACAAACCAGGGGACTTGTTTCGTATGGGATGTCCTACGGTATACTCCCTCTCTCCTGTTCATTTGTTTTGTAATTTTTTGTTTTATAAGTTTCAAATTCAAATTTAGAGCTCCCCATCCCATGTTAAGATTACAATGTCCATTTAATCGTTGCGTGCATGTACTAGTTTTTTATTGGTCATTTATATTGGTCACACATGCATGCATTGCAAGTAGTTTTGCCCGAGACCTTCCGACTAGACGTGTCTTTCTCTTCGGGTCGCGCTTTGTATCGTTCATACCACAAGAACTACGTGTGGTCTCCGACCTAGAAGTGGAAGAAGTGGAGACGCTCTAGCACGCTGTTCATGTCCCACTCCTTTCGCTGACATGTAGGACATCCAGCACGTGCAGTGTTTGGCACTCCTTCGTCATAAGAGTTGAAACACTAGCTTTCATCAAAAATAAAAAATAAATATAAATCAGAAGTGATACCATACCACGCAGTTTCCTTGCTCCTCGATATCAGAAAGAATACTTCTGTTCGCCGACATGTGAGACGTCGACCATCCAGGTCCACTTGCCATCCACGTAGAACTCCAAGGGAGAGTCACTCCGGTCGTCGCGCCACAGTAATAATGACTAATGAGCCGTCAAATCACAGGCCCAACCTTTCCCACTGTGGAGTTTCTCGGACTTTGTTGAATTCCGCTTCTTGAAGAAAACTACTGTACCAGCAGTACTGGTAGCTATAGTAGTATTATACGCCAGCAGAGGCCTCCTTTGGTTCATAGGATAGAAACTTTATAGTAAATTAAAAATCATAGGAAGTGAGATGAAATGCATGTCAATTCCTATAGAGAAAGCGATGCCATTTGATGCATAGGATAGGAACTTTTCCATTGAGTCTAGGCTAATGTATTGGACATTTTCTCTAAAAACTACAGTAGTAACTAGTACAGGTACATGCTCGTAGTTAATTGAACAAACATACGAGTGACATAGACACACACACACTACTAGTAGTACTACTACTTCTCACATACTTGCCAGACGCCATCATTCTCCTTCCCGGATTTGTCGGCGACACCCCACCGTGCTTGGATCTCCGCTGAGCTCTCCGCAGTAGCGAGTGCGTCCTCTTCTTTCTTGCGGCGGCGGGCCTCTCTTTTCTTGTGTGCTTTCTGCCTTTTCCACTCCCTCTGTGCGGCTTTGGCCGCCTCTTGCACTACTGCCCATTCGGCCTTGGCAGCTTCAAAGTCCGACCACGTAGTTGTGAGGTCGCGAGCAGCGATGAACTCGGCATGACGGGATGCCATCGCTTCCCTACTATTTTTGTGTGTGGTCGTGGGCGTCGAGGAACTCAGCGCGGGGGATGCCATCGCTTGCTTACCGGTTAGTGTGTGGCATGGTGGCATGAACGACGCTTGGTGAGAGCTCTGGGGCGGAGTGCCGGACAACCGTATATAGTGCATTGGTTTGTCAAGAGCTCAAGGACAGAAGACAAAGGAAATATGCCCCTTAAATCCTGGTCATTTATTACCAAGTAAAATGCATTGGCGGTCATCGAACTTGTCTTGATAGCTCACTTTGATCATTGTATACGAGATATGGTGATTATACGGTCACAAGCTCAGCATATAGCTCCGTATTTGTCTGGTTGACCAGTCAAACAGTCCGCATGCGCCTCATTAGCTCGTGTTCTATCTATCTATCTATGTGGGCCTACCTGTCAGTGGAGAAAGAAATAAAAACCAAAATTATGCATATGTGAGGAATCAAACCACAGAACTCGTCGCTGCAACGCACACTCGTCAGCCAAATGAAAATGAAATACTTTGCGTTAAATGCACAATTGATTTTTTTTATATTATACATGATGCACACATTAGTGCACACCGTCCATAGACACAAGTAGCATGTACGTGTGCAGACACTCACGCTCACACTGTCAAACCATGCTAATGCATGCACGTCGCCCTCTCAATCAATGTCCTACTCATGGCGCAATGCAACCAGCGAGCCCGTCACCGGTGCGCCCCGGCGCTCTCGCAAAAAAAGACGTTTGCAGGTGGCCTCTGCGAACACCGAGCATGTATTCACCTGGCTCAACACCAACGTCATACTCGTGCTTGGGCACCGAGCTGCGCGACATTAGCCATGGCTCTGCACACGACGCGACGACATGACTCGGCGCCTTGCTCATGTATATCATCCATCACAATGACAATCTATAAAACAGCCTAGCTAGAGAGGGTACTATGGTACCTATATATGTATCGTGAGCGACCGATCATAGTCCCACTGCCCACGAGTGTGTGTTTGATCGATTCGACCATTATTCGTAAGTTATGCATGGTTGTGTGGTGTCTAATGGTAGTCGTCGAAGGCTAGTTGGCGACAAGAGCGGTTGCATGGATGCCTGGTTGTCAATATGTGCCGCATACGCTTCAAAGGCTCGTCATCCATGAGTTCACATTTTACCACAGCGCCAGTGTCTGACCGCCCTGGCCTACCGAAACCCCTTCCATCGCTAGCGCGTGCTTCCCGCGTGAAACGATCACCGTGCATCCAGAATGTCAATGCCGCATTCATGCCCGACGTGACCTCTCACTGGCACTGGCATTGCAGCAACGCGACGGCCGAGAGAGCGCCACCCGCGTGGCATCCCAGTGCAAGAGACTGCACCACATTAATGACACCACGACCATCCGTCCGTCCGCTGCCCACATTAACGACAAGCGGCTGTCGATGAACCTACTCTAGTGCCAGCCGTCCATCCATCTGCCACGGCTCATTGCCATTCGCCCACAATATTAACTTCAGCCCTAGCTCCCAGCCAAAGCCAAACACCCATAGTCATTCTCCTCCGGTTCCCTTCCTTATGTCAGCACCACTCCAACCATGGCCTCTTGGTGCTCCAAAGCTCTCTTGGACGTACAGTCCTAGGAGAAGACGAAGGACATCGGCGGCTCCACTCCAGGGGCGCTCCAAAGCTCTCTTGGACGTACCGTCGCGGGAGCAGATGAAGGACATCGTCGGTTTCCCTCCCGCCCGGCCGCCCTCCGCCGCCACGACCATGAAGCCGGCGTGCGTGCACGGGCACAGCCAGCAGCGAGGAAGAGTAGTACATGGTAGGTCATCGCCGCTCTGGTCCCAGGAAGGCCACCGATCCTCCACTCAGTCGACGCCAAGCTTGGTGGGGTAAACACCGGTGGCCGATTAGTTGCTTGATGGCGACGTGAAGGCAGAAATCTTCATAACTATGAGCTCCGAAGGAGGAGGTTATCGAGGCAGAGCTGGACAAAGTCGAGGCAGATCAGGAGGAGGCAAAGGCAATAGACGGAGCGTCAGTTCTTGGGGCTCATGGCTGGACATGGTGGTCGGGTGCCGGCGATCGTTTAGATTAGGTTTACAGTAGGTTTTAGTACGGTTTGTGCGAAATATGTAATGAATTTCGTCCAGTTTATAGGAAAAGTTTTCGAAATGTAATAAATTTCATCTGGTTAATTTGAAATTTGCTTTGTTTGCATTGTAGCACGTCATACCACTCAAACTAGCCCGCCTAACGCGCGGGAAAGCCTCGCCCCCGTCATTTTGTTCTCGATTCTATCGATCAATCACATGAAAATTTTACGCTTTGCAAGTTCAAACGGAAAAGGCAGCACACTTAAAGCACGCCTGTCGCGTTCGCGTCGCACCCCCGACAGTCTGGCTCGCACGCCGCTCACTAGAGAGGACACATGTTGTCTTGCATCTTCACTGACATGTGGGACTGCAATTGAATAAACCGTTGATACCCGGAATCTAATCGCTCGACGGGCATCGGCTGAGAAAAGAGAGATGGGGGAAGGAGAAGAGATCACCTGCCCTCCATGCACGGACTCCAAGAAATATGGTGATAATGTGAGGTGGGGCATGCGGGAGTCCGGACCGCTTCCAAGCCTGCTTCTGACCGCCTTGGCTCACCAGAAAACCCCTCCCCCGTCCGCGCGCGCTCCCCCCTCAGACGCTAGCTGCCCGCATTCATAGCAAGTAGGTAGTACAATATTGGGCTATAGCCCGCTTATGTGGAGGAGAGAGAGGCATTGACAAAGTCAAGGAGTGGGCACTGCAAGAGCCCGTCTCTACACGTGCTCCTAGGTATAAAAAAACTAATTCTAAAAAAAAGAGGTATGAAAAACAAATGTGTCTAAAAAAGTTAAGGTAATAACATCTTAGAGGAAATAGATGGAGAGAAAGTGAGAAAGATTTGTAACCTTATAGCCAACCTTATAGTCAACACTATGGTACATGAGGAAGGAGGGAGTTGTGCCCATGCCAAGTTCACTGGGCTGCCGTGTTTCTCCGTAGTAACAGTGGAGACAATAGCTTTCATAAAAAATAAACAATGAATACTCGTTGCTCATCCTCGATATTGGCAAGAATACTTTCATTCGCCGACATGTGGGACATCGACCATCCTGGTCCACCTGCCATGCAGAAAATTATCCTGGTCCACCCCGGTCGTAGAGCAGGAATGTTCAAATCCAAATGATTCAAGATAAAAGTTCATATTGACATGAAAACAATAATACTTCAAGTATACTAACCAAGCAATCATGTCTTCTCAAAATAACATGGCTAAAGATAGCTATCCCTAAAAAATCATATAGTCTGGCTATGCTCTATCTTCATCACACAAAATATTTAAATCATGCACAACCCCGATGACAAGCCAAGAAATTGTTTCATACTTTAGTATTCTCCAACTTTTTCAACTTTCACGCAATACATGAGCGTGAGCCATGGACATAGAACTATAGGTGGAGTAGAATATGGTGGTTGTGGAGAAGACAAAAAAGAGGAAGATAGAATCACATCAACTAGGCGTATCAACGGGCTATGGAGATGCCCATCAATAGATATCAATGTGAGTGAGTAGGCATTGCCATGCAATGGATGCACTAGAGCTATAAGTGTATGAAAGATCAAAAGGAAACTAAGTGGGTGTGCATCCAACTTGCTTGCTCACGAAGACCTAGGGCACTTTGAGGAAGCCCATCATTGTAATATACAAGCCAAGTTCTATAATGAAAAATGCCCACTAGTATATGAAGGTGACAACAGAGGAGACTCTCTATCATGAATATCATGGTGCTACTTTGAAGCACAAGTGTGGAAAAGGATAGTAACATTGTCCCTTCTCTCATTATCTCTCATTTTTTTGGTGGGCTTCTTTGGCCTTGTTTTGGGGGGGTGGGGGGGGGATTCTTTGGCCTATTTTATTTTTCATAAGGTCCGGAGTCTCATCCTGACTAGTGGCGGAATCATAGTCTCCATCATCCTTTCCTCACTTGGGACAATTCTCTAATAATGAAGATCATAACACTTTTATTTACTTACAACTCAAGAATTACAACTCAATACCTTGAACAAAATATGACTCTATGTGAATGCCTCCGGCGGTGTACCGTGATATGTAATGAATCAAGAGCGACATGTATGAAAAATTATGAAGGTGGCTTTGCCACAAATACAATGTCAACTACATGATCATGCAAAAGCAATATGACAATGATGGAGCGTGTCATAATAAACGGAACGGTGGAAAGTTGCATGGCAATATATATCGGAATGGCTATGGAAATGCCATAATAGTTAGGTATGGTGGCTCTTTTGAGGAAGGTATATGGTTTATATATGGTACCGGCGAAAGTTGCGTGGCACAAGAGAGGCTAGCAATGGTGGAAGGGCGAGAGTGCGTATAATCCATGGACTCAACATTAGTCATAAAGAACTCATATATGTATTGCAAAAATCTATTAGTCATCTAAACGAAGTACTATGCGCATGCTCCTAGGGGGATAGATTGGTAGGAAAAGACTATCGCTTGTCCTCGACCGCCACTCATAAGGAAGACAATCAAAAAATAAATCATGCTCTGATTTCATCACATAACGGTTTACCATACGTGCATGCTACGCGAATCACAAACTTCAACACAAGTATTCCTCAAATTCACAACTACTCCGCTAGCATGACTCTAATATCACCATCCTCATATCTCAAAACAATCATCAAACATCAAATTGATCATAGCGTTCAATGCACTCTATATGATAGTTTTTATTATACCCAACTTGGATGCCCATCATATTAGGACTATCTTATAACCAAAGCAAATACCATGCTGTTCAAAAAACTCTCAAAATAATATAAGTGAAGCATGAGAGATCAATAATTTCTACAAAATAAAACCACCACCGTGCTCTAAAAAGATATAAGTGAAGCACTAGACCAAAATTGTCTAGCTCAAAAGATATAAGTGAAGCACATAGAGTATTCTAATAAATTATGAATCATGTGTGTCTCTCCCAAAAGGTGTGTACAACAAGGATGATTGTGGTAAACTAAAAAGCAAAGACTCATATCATACAAGACGCTCCAAGCAAAACACATATCATGTGGTGAATAAAAATATAGCTCCAAGTAAAGTTACCGATAGACGAAGACGAAAGAGGGGATGCCTTCTGGGGCATCCCCAAGCTTAGGCTCTTGGTTGTACTTGAATATTACCTTGGGGTGTCTTGGGAATCCCCCAAGCTTAGGCTCTTGCCACTCCTTATTCCATAGTCCATCGAATCTTTACCCAAAACTTTAAAACTTCACAACACAAAACTCAACAGAAAACTCGTAAGCTCCGTTAGTACAAGAAAATAAATCACCACCTTTGTTACTGTTGTGAACTCATTCTAAATCCACATTGGTGTAATATATACTGTATTCCAACTTCTCTATGGTTCATACCCTCCAATACTACTCATAGATTCATCAAAATAAGCAAACAACACAATGAAAACAGAATCTGTCAAAAACAGAACAGTCTGTAGTAATATGTATCATTCGAATACTTCTGTAACGCAAAAAATTCTGAACTAAATTGGTGGACATGAGGAATTTGTCTATTCATCATCTTCAAAACGAATCAACCTAAAATCACTCTCCAGTAAAAAATGGCAGCAAATCTCGTGAGCGCAAAAGTTTCTGTTTTTTACAGCAAGATCGCATAGGCTTCACCCAAATCTTCCCAAAGGTTCTACTTGGCACAAACACTAATTAAACATAAAACCACATCTAAACAGAGGCTAGGTGAATTATTACTAAACAGGAGCAAAATCAAAGGACAAAATTAAAATTGGGTTGCCTCCCAACAAGTGTTATCGTTTAACGCCCCTAGCTAGGCATGATGATTTCAATGATGCTCACATAAAAGATAAGAATTGAAACATAAAGAGAGCATCGTGAAGAATATGACTAGCACATTTAAGACTAACCCACTTCCTATGCATAGGGATTTTGTGAGCAAACAATTTATGGGAACAATAATCAACTAGCATAGGAAGGCTAAACAAGCATAACTTCAAAACTTTAAGCACATAGAGAGGAAACTTGATATTATTGCAATTCCTACAAGCATATGTTCCTCCCTCATAATAATTTTCAGTAGCATCATGAATGAATTCAACAATATAACCATCGCATAAAGCATTCTTTTCATGATCTACAAGCATAGAAATTTTACTACTCTCCACATACGCAAATTTCTTCTCATGAATAGTAGTGGGAGCAAACTCAACAAAATAATTATCATGTGAGGCATAATCCAATTGAAAACTAAAATCATGATGACAAGTTTCATGGTTATCATTATTCTTAATAGCATACAAGTCATCACAATAATCATCATAGATAGCAACTTTGTTCTCATAATCAATTGGAAACTCTTCCGAAATAGTGGATTCATCATTAAATAAAGTCATGACCTCTCCAAATACACTTTCATAATTATGACAATAATATTCAACACCTCCAAAATAGTGGGATCATTACTTCCTAAAGTTGACACTCTTCCAAATCCACTTTCATCAATATAATCATCATAAATAGGAGGCATGCTTTCATCATAATAAATATTCTCATCAAAACTTGGGGGACTAAACATATCATCTTCATCAAACATAGCATCCCCAAGCTTGTGGCTTTGGATATCATTAGCGTCATGGGTATTCAAAGAATTCATACTAACAACACTGTAATCATGCTCATCATTCAAATATTTTATGCCAATCATTCTATATAATTCTTCTTCTAGTACTTGAGCACAATTTTCGGAATCCTTATTTTCACGGAAGACATTAAAAGACGAAGCATATGAGGCACCGCCAATTCCATTTTTTGTAATTTTCTTTTACAGACTAAACTAGTGATAAAACAAGGAACAAAAAGATTCAATTGCAAGATCTAAAGATATACCTTCAAGCACTCACCTCCCAGGCAACGGTGCCAGAAAAGAGCTTGATGTCTACTACACAACCTTCTTCTTGTAGACGTTGTTGGGCCTCCAAGTGCAGAGGTTTGTTAGGACAGTAGCAAATTTCCCTCAAGTGGATGACCTAAGGTTTATCAATCCATGGGAGGCGTAGGATGAAGATGGTCTCTCTCAAACAACCCTGCAACCAAATAACAAAGAGTCTCTTGTGTCCCCAACACACCCAATACAATGGTGAATTGTATAGGTGCACTAGTCTGGCGAAGAGATAGTGATACAAGTGCAATATGGATGGTAGATATAGGTTTTTGTAATCTGAAAATATAAAAACAGCAAGGTAACTAATGATAATAGTGAGCACAAATGATATTGCAATGTGTTGAACCCAGGCCTAGGGTTCATACTTTCACTATGAAAGTTCTCTCAACAATAATAACATAATTGCATCATATAACTATCCCTCAACATGCAACAACCAGTCACTCCAAAGTCACTAATACCGGAGAACAAACAAAGAGATTATGGTAGGGTACGAAACGACCTCAAAGTTATCCTTTCTGATCGATCTATTCAAGAGTCTGTAGTAAAATAACACAAAGCTATTCTTTCCGTTCGATCTATCATAGAGTTCGTACTAGAATGACACCTTAAGACACAAATCAACCAAAACCCTAATGTCACCTAGATACTCCAATGTCACCACAAGTATCCGTGGGCATGATTATACGATATGCATCACACAATCTCAGATTCATCTATTCAACCAACACAAAGTACTTCAAAGAGTGCCCCAAAGTTTCTACCAGAGAGTCAAGACGAAAACGTGTGCCAACCCCTATGCATAAGTTCACTGAACCCGCAAGTTGAACACCAAAGCATACGTCAAGTATATCATGTGATATCCCATTGTCACCATAGATAAGCACATGCAAGACATACATCAAGTGTTCTCAAATCCTTAAACACTCAATCCGAAAAGATAACTTTAAAGGGAAAACTCAATCCATTACAAGAGAGTAGCGGGGGAGAAACATCATAAGATCCAACTATAATAGCAAAGCTCGCGATACATCAAGATCGTACCACCTCAAGAACACGAGAGAGAGAGAGAGAGATCAAACACATAGCTACTGGTACATACCCTTAGCCCTGAGGGTGAACTACTCCCTCCTTGTCATGGAGAGTGCCAGGATGATGAAGATGGCCACCGGTGAGGGATACCCCCTCTGGCAGGGTGTCGGAACAAGGTCACGATTGGTTTTTGGTGGCTACAGAGGCTTGCGGCGGCGGAACTCCCGATCTATTGTGCTCCTGGAAGTTTTTGGGGTATATGGATATATCTAGGCAAAAGAAGTCGGTAAGGGGAGCCCTGAGGGGCCCACGAGGGTGGGGGCGCGCCCTGGACCCTCGTGGCTTCCTCGAAGCTTGCCTGACGCCTACTCCAAGTCTCCTGGATTGAGTTTGTTCCAAAGTTAACTCTCCCGAAGGTTTCCTTCCGTTTGGACTCCATTTGATATTCCTTGTCTATGAAACACTGAAATAGGCAAAAAAACAGCAATTTGGGCTGGGCCTCCAGTTAATAGGTTAGTCCCAAAAAATAACATAAAAGTGTATAATTAAGCCCATAAACATCCAAAACAGATAATATAATAGCATGGAACAATAAAAAATTATAGATACGTTGGAGACGTATCAGGGATGTCCACATGACGGACAGCGGCGTCAGAATCGATCTCCGAGGGGATGTCCATAGGATGGACCGTGACATCGGAATCGATCTCTAGGGCGATTACCACAGGACGGACAATGGAGTCAGAATCGATATCCAGGGCAATGTCCACAGGACGGACCGCGACATCGAAAATGATTTCTGGGGCGTTGTCCATAGGACGGACCGTGACTTTGGAATCATCAAGGGCGTCCACCGGCACCTGCACAACCCTAACATATTAGCAAGCACATTGCAAATAATCAAAAACCACAACTATGGTAAGCCATTTTTTTACCTTGTGTAGCTCACCGGGGGATCCCATCCCTCCCGGGGCCATCACCTTGCCAGGGAAATACTGCTTCTCAACGGCGGCTATCTCCTCAAACTCAGCCTTGAGCCTATCATACGCGGCCATTAGTGTTTCTGGGGTACGCACGGTGGGGCCCTTGCTGCTCTTCCAGCTTTCTTTGAGGAGTTTGTCCGCCAACGTCGTCAACTCTTTGGCCAGAGCTTGTTTCTTGGAGTTCTTCGTCTCCATGGGTTGGCCCGCCGGCATGGCCAACTCGTTGGTCGGTGCTCGCTTCTTAGAGATCTTTGCCTCGAGTGGGTTGTTCGCCGGCTACTCTTTGCCTAGTGCTCCAGGATCCATCAATAAACTAACAAACAAAAATAAATTGAAAGGAAATCACAATCACAATGAAAACGAGAAAAGAATAGGCTATGAGAATCGGTCGGTGCTTTGCAAAAAGAAGATTCTTGGAATGAAAATATGGTAGCATCACTGATTCGCCTACCTTTCCTTCGTCTGTACAGAAGAAAAATGGCAGAAGTGAGTAGCCTGGAGTGAGGTTTTCTTCAAGGGGAGAAAGGGCTTCAACAAGCGTTCTAGTGAAATGATGGTTGCTTCGTCTAGTCCAACTTCGAGGCCACTTTACCACTGCTGGTAAAGGTGTGGGTTTTGTGATATGACGGGTCATGACGGCCACACCAGGGTGACCGGTGAGTCTCGACTGTAGCACCTCGCTGTAATTTGGTGGATGGCACGCGGGCCCGGATGCTTTGATATCCCACATGTAGATAGAGCGGCTAGTCAAATACAGTACTCTGTCCTAGTTTATTGGTCCCTATGATAAATTTGTGCCAAATTTTGACTATAAATTTAACTAACAAAATGTTCACGCATATCACAAATAATTACATCATTGAAAACTATGTTCAAATACGAACCAAGGGATATAACTTTTGTTAACACGCACTAACATTTTGTCAGTTAAATCTTTGGTCAAAATTTAGCACAAATTACAAAGGGGCCCAATAAAGATTGTACTCTCACATTTTTTTAGGATACTCCCACATAGAAAATATAAATCATAATGCATGTTGGGGTAGCCCACGTTTTCAAGAAGTTTAGTCGTTGGCTTGTTCACAAATTTTACAAGATGATGGTTGTTCACTTAATGGAGGGTCTAGTACCAGACTTGAATGATACAAAGTGCGACCTGGCACACTGTAACACCACTTGGAATAAGCGGGTAGCTATCTCAAAAAACAATCAACAACTCAAAAAAAAGGTGACCTGGCACGTACACAATTTTAAACGATTGTTTTGATGGAGTGAAAAAAGAAAACTACCCCACTGTACGTATATATATAGGCCGGAGCCTCCACGCTTGCTTGCTAGGGTTGCTCTATTCACACACTCTCATCCTCTCCAGATCTAAACAAGATAGCGGTGGTAGTCACTGTATTTCTATCCTCACCGCTGGTTACAGATCCAGACGTATCCCCCTCCGCCAGAAAAGGGGAGGAGGGGCAGCGTTTAGGCCATCGTCGACAGCAAGGGAGGAGACCCACTGCCGGCCGCACGGTTATCTCTGGCCGAGCACCAACGTGGGAGGTCCTCCGGTCCCTTCGTCGCTGCCCTAGTGTGGGTGGATCCGGCCTCCTGCCGCCCACCTATCTGCATCCCGACGAGCTTCGGGTATATCTTCCTTCAAAACCTGCCTAGCTCTACTTCCCCATTTGCTATGTCGCTACATGTGCATCATTTTCTACCTCTCAACCCCTCTCGATCGGACGGTCCAACGTCACCTACTTTGTTTCTACTGTTACAGGTAAAGCTACTTCATGGAGTCGAATCTTGTACTTGGTTCAAACAAAAAATAAGGGGGGGGGATTTAGTATGTACATCGGACTTGGTACAAAGAGGAAGGAAAGGGGGTAAAAGTAGTACATATTGGTCATCCAACACGTCTCTTGGTTGAAAAGGGAAATATAGGGAAAACGCTTTACACAGTGGTATGACCAGGACCAGATTTGCTATCCACCCATAGGAGTAGGTGGCTAGAGTGAACAAAAATGGGACCAACCCAGATATGTTTCTTGGATGTTTGTTTCTCGGGGAAACAAACTCTGAATCACCACTTTATGCCCCGGTTTAGGTAGATGGTTCTGGACTGCTGGTGCACCCACTGTCCCATGCCCTTATAGCAAATATTTAGTTGTTCTTAATCTAATGCCCCAGGTAAAATGAAGCCATGCCACTGTTATAAGCCATGACAAGTTTAGCCAATTGTTTTTACCAGTAATTGTTTGAGAATCTTGACTATTTCCTCTGTTGCTTCTTGTGCAAACAGGGATATCCATTTCACCTCGTTGCTATTGGGACCGTTTGGTGCACTGCACAAAACACTTCTTAAAAGAAGTGACTTTTGTGTTGTTTAACTGGAATGTCAGAATGGAAACGTTGGTTCATTTCGGTGGAACTACACAAAGGGAGATCTGTGTTCCAATCTTCATCATCCAAATTGGCACCATAACCTTCCGTTGGGTAAGAATGATATTTAATGCATGTGTTCATCTCTATTTTGGACTGCCATGAGAAAATAATGCTATTCTTTACTAGTACACTTGTATACCCTCACTGACAAAACCAATTATGAAATAGAAGGCCAATCATGTACTTGGTTTCAATAACTGGCGAGGAGAAAGAGAAACAGAACATGAAGAGGACGAAGAAGAATAAGAAGGAGGAACTGAAGAAGATCACTCGATGGTGCCGTCCTATGTTATCCTGACATCTTGCTAGTGGTATTGTATTGTTGTGTTGCTACTAGTCTTAATTGACTTGGAAGACTATCAAGATGCTCGTTCGTTGCACATAACATCGAGATGCACTTAACAGCAAGGTCACCAACTCTGTTTTTTGTAGGACTATAAGAGTAATAAATAATAGAGTAGAGATAGATAGAGAAATGCAGCATAGTAGTACTTGGCTTAACGACATATCATACTAATTAAACGGATTCTGGATGCATGTGTGACCCAGCTCTACACGATCAATAGTGTCAAGGTGATCTTGCTGAAGCCGAGGCCTCAGTCGAGGCCATTCAAGGGCTCTAGCAACGTCTCCCTTACATGTGAGACGATCCTCCAGGGAACCCTTCCACTTTTGTTGTCTCTCCTGCAAGGTCACTTAATAAATCATGAGTACTTAAGTATCACTAATTTATTGTTGCCTAATTTTCCTGTCGGAGTTAAACAAATCTTTAGTAGCACCCTGTGTTGAATCATGTACCTGTATATCTGTGTCCATGGAGGTGAAGCATGTGGTGGAGCAGGGAGGGAATCTTGGTAGTGTCATGACATAATAATGCTATTGTCTTTATATCCTTCCTCACTAAGCTAATGAAGATTTCACCTAGTTCCTTCTTGTGCAAACAGGGATCATGTTGTGACAATTGTACATTTTAGTGGAACTGCACAAGAGAATACATTGAATTGTATCCCAGCTAGTGCTTTAACTATGCTGGAAGTTCTTGATAACCTTTCGATATAATCTCACCACTGGTAAACAAGAGTTATTCCAACCATACATTTGAAGTGCACAAAAATATATACCATTGAGTGATTCTAGTGAGTTCTTTATCATCTCTTCTAGGACTACTGGAATAAGCTTTTGTGCTCAGGTTGGTACCGGCCTAAGGCCTTCATCCATATTTGTTTGTTGTACCTATATATGTATCATGCTACTGTGTTGCTACTGTCATGAGAAACTCCTTTATCTTTGCGCGTTAAAGTTTTGCAACCTATGATACATGGAAATGCTTTGAATGTTGAGCTAATTGGCACTGATTAAATAAAGTAATACATCTCTTTAAGCAAGACTACTATGTTACTAACTTTACCCATTAAGATAATGAGGCTGCTTATATTTGTTAGTGTATGTTTCATCAACTAGTCCCACTATTACATTAATCACACTCTCTCAATATATGTGCCAACAGGGATGCTCGGTTTTGGTGGAACTGCAAAAATACTTTGGGTGCTTCATTGCCTCGACTGCTTCCTTTCCTTACTGTCAGTCGCTTTGTCTGGGCTTGCTTGCTTCCTTCCTTTCCAGTCAGTCGCTTATCTCGGCTTCCAGTCAAAGGAAATAGTAATTGATATGCTACCTCACACATGTTGGTATCGTTCTTTATCCTGATTATTGTGCTTGTCATATGTATTGGTAATTTGGTATTGTGCTACTATTTGCCGATTTCATAAAGGAGTAACTTGGAGCCTGAACTCACAGGCAAATCATTACATTGGGCGATTTCAGTAGAACTGCACAAAAAAGAT
Source organism: Triticum aestivum (assembly GCF_018294505.1). Lineage (NCBI taxonomy): Eukaryota > Viridiplantae > Streptophyta > Magnoliopsida > Poales > Poaceae > Triticum > Triticum aestivum. The sequence goes on from NC_057798.1 coordinate 321,209,828, forward strand.
CTGACGGAGAAATACTTATGCTGCTGCTATGTAGTCCAAAGTTCACTGAAACAAGCATCTATGTTGACAAGAAGAAGTGTGTATATTCATTCGAGTATCAACCGGCCAACTAGTTGTCAAACTCCAAGTATTAGGAGTGAATGTCAAAATATTGCTTGGCTCATAGCCTAGAAAAACGCAGTCCAGTATTTGGTCCCAACTTATGCCTTTTGGTTATCGGCACATATGGTAGCGAACTGTATGGCATGGAGTCTAAAGATTCTAGACAAGTTGGTTAACGCGAATATTCATCTGGCACTTAATCAATCTGCATGCCAGGGATGCTCCATTTCAGTTGAGCTGCACAAAAATTTGGGTGGTTCATTTTATCGACCGCCTCCTTTCTTGTCTGCAATGTAGAATTTTAGCGAGCAATAGGACCAAGACGATCCAGTAAACAAGTTGGATGAAAGTAGTGTCCAAGTTGCTTAAACCACCCTCGCCCCTCGGCATCGAGGCCACTATCTCGAGGATAAACCTACAAGCAAAGTTCGAGATTGTCTGTGCTGCCTCTTATGTACTCGAAAGTTTACTTGTACAAGCAATAATTTTAGCAAGAAGTACCTCGGACTGAACACCATTTAGCTGTCTGTACCCTAGGTAATTGAAGTTTGTACATGGATGATATTCACTGTGATCTCAATCATTTGGATGCATAAACATACTGAACATGCATATATCTGAATCTTTTTGTGAATTATCAATGAATATTGTTTGTGATCTATCAATCATTTGGATGCATAGACATGCTGAACTTGTGTATATATGAATCTTTTGAGTTGTTGATTGTGAATGTTGGCTATGAATATGAATGTGTCCTGTGAACCTGAGTTTGATACGAATGTTTACCTTTTCTGTTGTACTTGTGTGTGAACTTGTTAGTATGTCTACTATGGGATGTGTGAACTTGTTAGTATGTCTACTATGGGATTTGTCTTCCCCCCTCCCCTGCTCAACCCCTGCTGTAATGTTTTCGGCCTCAAAACTAACGTAGTACTGCGTTGTTTTGGGGGCTTGATGAAAAATCGAGTGTTGCTTTCTGTAGGCTGGCCCGCCTAGCAAATGGGTTGCTGGTCCACCACGGACTGGGAGGCTAAAAATACAAGTTGTACGGTGTAGAGGCAAGTAAAAAACGCCATCAAGAGCCATCCACTGAGAAAAATAATCGCGTCTGATGTGCTTCTTCAGTCACGCCGCAAACCCCCTCTTTAATCCAGTTCGCTCCATTCCCCAACTGGCAACACGGGACGGAATTTTATTTCCCCCTCACACTGCCGGGGGATTGAAGAAGTGGGACATTGAATCCAACACTGCTGATGGCTGCTTGTCCAAGTGATTTCAAGATAAGAAACTGCATGTTTCAGAGGCAGAGCATTTAAATCAACACGCGCTTTTCAGACCTAGATAACAGAATGTTAGAAATTTTATTCATGGTAAAAAATGGAACTAACAACAAGTTAACATCATGCTGATCAACATTCCGTACATCACATTTTCATATAATGCAAAGTCAAATAGATATGCTATTTCAAAATGGCAAGACAACGTTGAGTGTGCGAAAAACTGGGTAAACTAGGGATGAATTTTTGGCAAGTGTTAGATATTTTTCAACTGCACCACTGGGAAACGAACCCGAGCAGTAAATCTTTTGGGTGAGAGGGTTGCAGCCACCGGGTTAGTGTGGTATGTTCGAAAGAATGAAGGCGTCTTCCCCGGCTGTGGTTCTTTCCGGTCCGTGTGCGCTGGCTGTGGCGCCGCCGTATGCCATTGTCAACATGCTCAACAAACGAGAGGAATCGGGAGAGTACTGTACACCGATAGACTGACAGTGGGGACCCACCAGCTCCAAGCCGTACGCACGCAAGTGCCTCATTGGAAAAACAGCTTCCTCCTAATTGTATACTGACGTTGGAGCCCATGGGTTTGTCAACCTATAGTAAATAAATAAAATAAATTTCCAACGATGTCATCGGGGAGCTTTTTTTCAGGGGTATCGGGGATCCCTTTTTTTGTTGTTGTTGTAGGAAAGGGGTATCGGACATCTAGCTGGTATCTTTTTTTATAGGGGGCAAACAAGTATCAGCTAGGCCTAGGTTTTGTTTTTTAACATGTGTAACCCACGACATACCGAGACAGTGGTTTCAACTTATTTTTTGAGGTCCATCATGTACGTACCAGCCTATGGGCCTCCCAGCGTAGGTTTTACGTTTTCTTAAAGATCGGCAACCCAATGTATGTTTTTAATAAAACACAGATCTCTGTTCTATTTATCTATATATAAGAATAATAATGTTGTGTCCAATTTATGTTTTCCCTTCTAACCGCATTATATATATATTTATAATATTACTATTATCGTATATTTAATAGAGACTTATATATACATTATAAAAACATCCCACGTCTTATTAACTTATAAAAGTAAATGTTTAACAGAAGTTGGTAAGGAAAATCATGGTTGTTTTTGACTCACAGGACCAATGTAATAATAATGTGCTCATTTTTATTTTGAACAATAACTCGCTAATTTGTTAATTTTATATATAAAAAATGTGCCGCTCCGGTTTATTTTTTGATATTCATTGCTCCTTCTAACCTAGCATTATATATAGAACAAGCCCAGCTAATTTGTGTATTTGAAGTAGAAAATATTAAATGGGCCGCATTGACACGAAATTATTTGTTCACCCAGCCCAGCAAATGGACTGTAAATTCTAGAAAACATGGGTTAAATATATACCACATTTTTGCAGGCTGACATGTCGGCCAATAGGTCTAAGCCTACGCAAGGCATTATCAACTTAGTCAACAAATGATTCTGACATCCATAACCATTGGATTTAAATCCAACAGTCGGCATGCACCTTCAATCTCTCGTCTTCTTCCTCCAGCGCTGCCAGGACCGCCAGTTCCGACCTCCGGCGGCTAGCGGCTCTTCTTAGCACGCATCGCTGTGAAGCGCTACCCCACCGCCGGCCAGGCTATCCCTCCACACCTCCTGTTATTTTCCACCAACTACAGCCCCACGCCGCACCAGAACCAGTTATAACCCATGTACTCCTCTCAAGCTGCGACTCCACTGCCACGTCTTCCCATCTCCAAGTCGTTCCCATCCCGGGCCTTGCCGTTGTCCATTGCCTCGCTGCACTCGGCATGGCGTGGTCAACAAACGAGAGTCATCGGTAGAGGACTATACATGGAGAGCCTGACAGCTGGGACCCACGAGGTCCATGGTCACACACAAGGAAAGTTCCTCCTTATTAAGCAGAAAAAAATGTTTCCTCCCCCTGGCACCTGGGCCCACCGGCTGTATCTTCGCACGGAAGGAAGTGCCTCCTTGTTATGCGAAAAAACTATTCCTCCCGATGACAGCTGGGACCCGGCAGATTTGGTGGCTGACTTGTGGGCCTACTAAGCTGACGCGTACACAGGGCTTTGCCAACTTAATCAACAAATGATTCTAGCAGCTGGGCCATTGGATTTTAATCCAATAGCCATGCTGCTTCTTCAATGTCTGTTCTTGCTCCTGTCTCCCATGGGTGGCAGTGCTGCCACGCACCCGAACCAGTCAAGTTTCCCACTCCTCTCCATCTATGACTCCAGTGACGCGTCTTCCCCATCTCCGGGTCATTCCAGTTTAGGGCCTCACCGTTGTCCACCGGCCTTGGTGCGCTCGGCACGGTGTGGTCAATAAATGAGAGTCAACGGAAGATGATTGTATGTGAGAGGCTGACAGTGGGGACGCACCACGCCCATGGACGCATGCATGCAACTGCATCCTTTTTACCCTAAAAAATAATGTTTTCTCCCCTGACAGCTGGGACCCACTAGCTACATCTTCGCACGCAAGGAAGTGTGTCCTTATTACGGGCAAAAAAATGATTCCCCCTGATAGCTGGGACCCAACATCTATATCTTCGCATGCAAGGAAGTGCGTCCTTATCCTCCCTGATAGCTGGGACCCGCCCGGTCAAAGCGTACGTAGCGTTGTCTGTCTTGTCGCGAACATGTACGCACATACTGGTCGATCGGTTGCTCTACAATGATGAACCGTGTCCGAGTAAGTAGCGGAACATGTCATAGTAGAGCCCCCCACGTAGCAGTTCAGGATGTCTCGTCTAAACCGTGTACACGTACATACAGCCACACGCCAAAAAATACGGCCACATACGTACATATAAGCGGGGTCTCGAAACGCGTACATGGAGAGGCAACGGACGGCAGCGACGTTGTCATGTTCATCTTTAGCTAACCGGCTGGGTCGAAACGGAGGAAACAACGTCATGTTCGTCGAGAGCCAAGTGACTGGGTCAGAACGCGTCCTGTTCATCAGAAGGCAACAGACTGGGTCGGAATGCATCGTGTGTTCATCGAGAGCCAACCGGCTTGGACGGAACGGCCGAAACGAGGCCTGGTGTACCGTCGAATGGAGGAAGCGGCCTTCTGTTCGACCGCCTACGGTCGAAACGGGATCCTATTCACCGGGAGGGGTGTGGCGTACCGCAAAGCGGAGGAAACGGACTTCTCTTCGACCTCCTACGGTCGAAACAGGGTCCTGTTCATTAGGAGGGGTGTGGCGTACGGCAAAACCGGACTCCATGGGGCTACTGTTCATCCACCGTCGACTTCCTCAAGCCTCCACATGCTACTATTCATCTGCCGTCGACTTCCTCCAGCCTCCACCGGCAACTGTTCATCCAGCCCCCCATGGGGTCCTGTTCATCCAGCCTCCACCAGCTACTGTTCAACCAACCCTCCACGGGGTCATGTTCAACCAGCCCCTCCACGGGGTCATGTTCAACCTGCCCTCCACGGGCTCCCTCCACCGGCTACTGTTCATCCACCCCACCTCCTCAATTAGGGTCTTGTTCATCCAGCGGCAACGGCCTCTACTACCACGGGATCCTGTTCATCCAACCCCCGCCGGGAACTGTTCATCCAACCCCAATGTATGTCTCGACTCGTTCAACCAACCCCCACATTCACTGTTCATCAAGAGGCGGCAGGTTCGATCGGCTTCAGTTAGCAGTAGTAGCAAAGGAATCACTCGGGTTCAGTTAACAGCAAGGGATCGATCGGGGTTCAATAAGGTAGCTAGTGCAATCGCTCGGGTTCAGTTAGAGCCAATGCCTCGCTCGGGTTCAGTTAGAGCGCAACACCTCGCACACACACGTGCGTATGTGTATGAGACAAACATGCAAACCTCCGTGCATCACTCGGCCTCGACCACCCACCGTAACCGGGAAGTCCCCAAAATTTTCCTCGCCCTCGCTTCTACCATGATTTTTTCCGTCATGGACGGCCCAAAGAATGTCATGCAGGTGCGTCTCCGGCCCGCCTAGGATGAAAATCCCATTTTTGTCATGATTTTTTGTCATAGAATTAGGAGCCCACCACATCTATGATGATATAGGGTTTTGTCATAATTATCATCATAGAAGTGTCATAAGTATGATAGAAAAAAATTCGTTCGGCCCAAAATGTCACGGAGTGTCTTTTTTTGTAGTACTTGAATAAGGTAAGAACCTCTAAATAGCTTGAAAAGATTAAGAATGGAAACTTGAATCTTCTTATATTTATTCGGCACTTCGGATATGATTAGAAAGAGTTAAATGACTAAGAGGTGCACCGACATGGGTAAGCATTTGAAACGAGGAAAGGGATATGATCAACACCAAAAGCTTGAATTAAATCCATCAGAAAAATTTATGAGAATAAAGAATGATGAACTCGAAACTCCTGAGCATCTTCACGATAATTGACCGGATCGAAACTTGAAACAAAATGATGAAGAGACTTCACATAAATAAAATGGATACTTAATTTGGGAATTTGATTCCTTGAAGAAGAAGGGTGGGAGGGTGGAAAGAAAAACAAAGGCAACTTGGGATAGATGAAACAAACACCGTTACGAAGAACTAAGAATTGATCTAGCAAATGGGGAAAATGATAGGACCATCTTGAAGAGAAGCGCACCGGTTGGAAGAAAAAATTGAGATGACAACCTCGAAGATATAGAAGGATTAGCACTCCCATAGAAATACGAGAACACTTTTTACGAAAGGTATGGATCAAGATTTGACATTGAAGCAACTCAAATACCACAACTCAAAACAAAACAAAGATTTGGCTTGCAGAATAAGCCAGAACAAACATATGATAGAAATGTCATCCGATATTTTCATGGTGGGGCCCACATGGGCTTGATCATACAACACCATCATGTACAAGGCAGTGCACATGACATACGAAGCGCCCCCGAGTCAGCATAGCCAAAGACTCTTTAAGACACGACAAGACCACTGTAAAAACGACCGTGGGCAGGCGGACCACTAGATGTCGAACCCCAATCTCACATCATGCATCTGTCGGAAAGATATCCTAGGTAACTACTTGAATTCCCACCTATGAACTCCCGAAACTTTCTGGTTATGCAATTTGTTGTTGGGGATACAGGGAGGCACAAATATCTCGCACAACTAACAAATCATACACTCCAACCATATCCATCTGTCAACACATAACCAAGAAAACCTCGGAAATCGTGTACCTCAGACCTTCGAACAAACAACGATACTAGTCATGGAATATCATCTGTGCTATCTCCTCCAGTACTGGGGATAAGTCATGGCACTATTTGCCACCATGAAAAGTATGGGAGCAATTCAATGTCGGTGTCCTCTGGTATTACGGAACTGAAAAGATAAGCACTATAACAAAAATACCTTGGAGCTCAACACCCCCGGACACTGCCACAACCCCTAAATGTTAGGAGGCACCAAGATAGAATTCCTGTCACAATGATATCAGACCGATTCCACAATACCCGCGTGATCCTAAAAAATTGAGTGAAAAAGAGAAGAGTAATGGAAACAAAAACACCTATATCATGATTCCTCACCAAAGCGACGAAGGGGATGAGGAGTAAAAAGTACATCAAGGGTAAGGAAAACGTAGTGGCGGATGCCCTTTCCCGCATATGCACACTTGTCACTAAACTTGAGTTGAATGTCATTGGCTTTGAGCACATAAAAGACTTGTATGCGCATGATCCTACTTTTGTTATTCCTTATGCCAAGTGTTTGACGCATACTTCTTGAGGACGATATTACATCAAGGATGATTATCTTATGAGAGCTAACAAACTTTGCATTCCCGAGTTTTCTCTTCGTTTGCTACTTTTGCAAGAGGCTCATGGAGGCGGACTCATGCGACACTTTGGACGTGACAAGACATTTGCCACGCTCTCCAAAAACTACTCTTGGCCCAAGATGTTCCTCGACATCTCACGCTTCACCAACCGATGCTCTACATGTTGCAAACTAAGTCAAAAGCTCAATCCCATGGTCTTTACATGCCTCTTCCTATTCCTTATCAACCTTGGGAAGACATTAGAATGGATTTTGTACTTAGTTTGCCGAGAACTCAAAATGGAAAGGATTCCGTGTTTGTTGTTGTGGACCGATTCTCTAAGATGGCACATTTCATTCCATGCAACAAGATAGACGATGCTTCACATATTGCCAATCTTTTTTGTAGGGAAATCTTGCGCCTCCATGGAGTACCAAAGACAATTGTCTCGGACCGCGACATCAATCTCTCGACTTACTTTTGGAAGACTCTATGCGCCAAGCTCAGAATCAAGCTCTTGTTCTCTTCGGCATACCAACCTCAAACCGACGGCCAAACGGAGGTGACTAACCCCACACTCTCCACTCTACTTGGCGTGTTGATCAAGAGGAACATCAAGGAGTGGGAGGAGTGCCTACCCATCGCCGAGTACGCCTACAACCACGCAAGACATTCGACTACCGGCAAGTCCCCCTTCGAGGTCATCTACGGTTTCAACCCGTTGTCCTCATTGGACATTCTACCTCTTCCACTACAAGAGCGCACCAACAGGGACGCGAGTGCACGAGCAAGCTACCTCAGGAAGTTGCATGAAGATGCAAGGCACACCATCAAATGCCAAGTACAATGACTCACGACCAAGCTCAACAGTAACAAGCAACCCATGATATTCAACATTGGAGATCTTGTGTGGCTACACCTTCACAAGGACCGCTTCCCCAACAAACGCAAGTCCAAACTTCTACCTCGAGCCGATGGACCCTTCAAGGTGCTAGCACGCTACAACAACAATGCTTACAAGATCAACCTCCCAAGCGACAAGTACAACGTGAGCGACATCTTCAATGTCAAGGACCTCTCGCCATACCATGAAGAGGAAGCTTTCGATCCAAGGTTGGATCTTTCCCAAGGGGGGGGAGATGATGCGGAGCATCCCACGATCATCCCCATGGATATGCCTACATCTCCCACGACACCACTTGTACCTATGACAAGAGCTCGAGCAAAGGCTATCGAAGATAAGGTGAACTCGCTCCTCTCCGAACTACCCCTTTCTACACATGAGACATGGCCACTACCTCAAGCGGAGACACTATATGTGATCAGGTACCTAGAAGGAGGCCATGGAAAAGCTACATCCAATGGCCAAGCAGGCGAGGACACCAAGTACGAAGGACAAGAAGAAGAGCTGCCATTGAAGCTACAACCACCGGACGACCGGTCGGGACCGGATGACCAGCACCTGAAGCCCAGCCTGCCGAGGTCCCAGCTAACGCAAGCTACATCGAGCAAACGTCCGGCCAGGACCGGATGACCGGCCACACCTCCCAGCGAGCGGACGTCCGGCCTACGGCGGACGACCGGCACCACCACCACCAAAGGGAAATTAGCGAAAGTCCAAAGTGACCGGACATCCGGCACCACCATCACAGAACGAAATTAGCGGAAGTCCGATCCCTACTGGACATTCGGACCTCCGCGGGCGACCGGATGACCGGTAGAGACCGGACGTCCGCTGCCTATGTGCACGCAGCTTCGGGCATAAGCCGTTGTACCCCTTCACTTCAACCCCCATTTGTACTACGACTATAAATAGACATCTCCCTCCTCCTAGCTAGGATTAGCGTTGTGATAGCTCATTTGTGAGATAGAGCCTCGCTCATCCATCCAGATCTGCTCCTCCGAGAGAGATCGTGCCTCTACGAAGAAGATCCACTTGGATTCAAGACCCCTAATGGGAAGAACTCAAGACCTCCTCTCAAGGAAGAACCGGTTACCCTATGTATCGTCCCTTGTTGGATTCAGATGGTGTATCTCATTGAGTTTCGAGAATCTAGCACATGTGTGATTGATCTTGTTGGTTGAGTGTTTTCTCTTGTGTTACCCTCGTTTTCCCCTCGTGTTCTTGGTAGGATTCCCTCCAAACATGAAAGATCGGGAGTCTAGGGTTCTACCCTACATCATATACATGGGTGTTTTTCCTCAAATCCAAGGACGAGATAAAGATCACCTTCATTCATTTTGCCAAGCAAGTATAACGCAAGTTTGATAAAGACATCTTGGCAATAAGGAGTGGTAATGGCTCGGAGTTCAAGAACTACACCTTGGAAGAGTTTCTTTGCGATGAAGGGATTGAGCATCAATATTCAGCTCCATACACTCGTCAGCAAAATGGTGTTGCCGAAAGCAAGAGCCGTACACTTGTGCAGATGGCAAGGTCTATGTTGTATGAGTACAAGTCACCACATAGTTTTTGGGCTGAGGCTGTCAACACCGCATGTCATGCATCAAACTGGCTCTTCCTCCGCACTATATTGGAAAAGACTCCATATGAGCTCCTAACCGGGAACAAGCCAAATGTCAAGTACTTTCCTGTATTAGGATGCAAATGTTTCATCCTCAATAAAAGAGAACTGTTAGGAAAATTTCAATCGAAAACAACTGAGGGCATATTTGTTGGTTATGGATCAAACTCTCACGCCTATAGAGTCTACAACAAATCCAATGGATGTGTTGTAGAAACTTGTGACGTGGTGTTTGATGAATTTAATGGCTCCCATGGGTAGCAAGTTGATCCAAGTGATGTAGGTGAAGAAGATTCTTCTCAAGATATTTTATCCATGGGTGTTGGTGCTCTTCTTCCCATGGAACAAGAACCTCATGATGATGAAGAAGAAGATGGAAATTTCACACACCATCAAACCACTTCAACACCCATACCACGACAAGCTCTTGTTGCTCAACCAATGCCCATAGTTCAAGCACAAGAAGATGTTCAAGTCCCTCACCAAGATCATCAACAAGAGCAAGAACAAGAAAGTGCAATTATTAATGATGAACCTCAACAAATGCAATATAAAGAAGAATATCTTCCACCACATATTAATGATCCATATGTTGAGGACGTGGATGATGGACATGAAGTTGAACCTAGCGAAACCCTAACCTCCATCATGCCTCGAGTGGCCAGTCGTGTTGATGTTGATAAGATTCTCACCGGCATATCGGAAGGTAGAGTCACTCGTAAACAATTGACAAACTTTTGTGCTCACTTCTCGTTTGTGTCTAGTGTTGAGCCTCTCAAGGTACAAGAAGAATTGATGCACAACGATTGGCTCATTGCTATGCAAGAAGAGTTGAATAGCTTTGAACATAACCAAGTGTGGTCATTAGTTGAGAGGCCAACTACGAAACACAATGTCATAGGAACAAAATGGAGTTTCAAGAACAAGCAAGATGAGAATGGTGTAATCATCCACAACAAGGCAAGGTTAGTGGCACAAGGGTACTCACAAGTTGAAGGTTTGGACTTTGGTGAGACCTTTGCTCCCCGGTGCCTGTCTTGAATCTATTCACATCTTACTTGCTTATGATGCCTTTAATGGCTTTACATTACATCAAATGGATGTGAAGAGTGCTTTCCTTAATGGTCCTCTACTAGAAGAACTATATGTATCACAACCACCTGGGTTCGTTGATCCCGATCACAAAGACTATGTGTATAAACTTCGTAAGGCTTTGTATGGCCTCAAACAAGCACCTCATGCTTGGTATGATCATCTTAAGAAGTTTCTACTCGATGATGGTTTTGTGAGAGGGGTGATCGATCCCACTCTTTTTACTAAGAGGGACAAGGGTGATTTTAAATTATGTCAAATCTATGTAGATGATATCATTTTTGGTTCTCCTAACATTCATTTGTGCAAGAAGTTTGTGGCTTCCATGACCAAGAACTTTGAGATGTCACTCAATGCAGATTTGAAGTTCTTTCTAGGATTCCAAATTCAACAATTTCAAGAAGGAATATTATGTCTCAAGCAAAGTACCTTAAGGATATTTTAGAGAAGTTTGGCATGTCTAATGCCAGTCCATGTAAGACTCCCATGCCAACCAAAACGGTACTCACTGAAGATACAAATGGTATTCCTTTCGACCCATCTACTTACCGCTCTATTATTGGTTCATTGATTTACCTTTGTGCATCTAGACCAAACATCATGTTTAGTGTATGCATGTGTGCTCGATTTCAAGCTTCCCCTAGGGAAAGTCATCATAAGGAAGTTAAACATATTCTTAGATACCTTGTTCACACCCCAAAGTTGGGTCTATGGTACCCCAAGGATGTTAAGTTTGTTCTTATTGGGTACACGGATGCAGATTGGGCCGGAGACAAAGTGGATCGTAAGTCCACCTCTGGTGCCTATCAATTTCTCGGATGCTCCTTGGTAAGTTGGTCCTCGAAGAAACAAAATTGTGTTGCTCTTTCCACCGCCGAAGCTGAATACATTGCAACAGCCAGTTGTGCAACTCAATTACTATGGATGAGGCGAACTTTGAAGGAAGGGTATCACCTATAGACATGTGCCTCTTCTATGTGATAATGAAAGTGCCATCAATATTGCTGAGAATCTCAAAGATCATACTCGCACCAAGCACGTTGATATTAGGTATCATTTCTTGCGAGATCATGTGGAGAAGGGTGATATTGATATTGCTCATGTGGGTACGTATATGCAACTTGCAGACATTTTCACCAAACAATTGGATGAAGCAAGGCTCTGTCAACTTAGGCGTGAACATGGTATCTTGGAGCTTGACAGCATTTTCATCATGTTTTGTCTTGATGTAGGCATATATTTAGGGGGAGACACTCAACTCATGAGTACTCTCACCCTATGTAATGCATAAAAAGAACAAACACTCTAAAAGCTATCATGTTATTCTAACTATGGTGCTTTCAATGATGGAGTAGTGATTATGCACCCAAACTTCAAATCTTTGCGGTGCCATGTCACATATACTCACACATGGTGGCATCAGCCACCACTCTTGCCGTTAGAACATTGTCTGAGCGATATGTGTTATTTTTGTTGGCATAGGGTACTTACTGCTTCATATTGTGTCCTTGCGTCTTACTATGTACTGAAATCATCATCTCCCTATCATTGTTATTAGCACCAATAATTGCATCTTATTCTTCTCAAAAGAAAAATTCATGTATTTCCGGCCGTCGGACGTCCGTTTTTGCGGGACATTCATAAAATCCCTTCTCTTGTCCTCATACCGGACGTCTGGTGAGTTCGGACTTCCGTTAATTTCGCCCCTGTCCTATCGCATCGAACGTCCGTTTTTGCCAATCGTTCGCTACCTGGCGTATCTGGTCGGTCTTCTCAGGCCCCGGACGTTCCGTTCCGCACCGGTCGTCCGGTCAATTCCTGGCCCGCATATAAAGCGGAGTGCGTTTTGAGCAATTCCTAAACCTAAAATCGCCCATTCCCCATCTCTTCTCCATCGCTGCCGCTCACTCTCACTGTGGTCGCGCTCCGGCCATGCTCCTCGCCGTCTCAGCGTGGGCTGGGTCGTCCGAGTCGTCGTCGGGTCTCCGGCGCCGCTCCGTGGATCCCCTCCCCATCTCGTTCTTCCTTCCGAGGTAGCACCTCCTCTTATTCTCCTCTCATCAATCAAACTTCTCTTTGATCTATGAAGGTGGATAGGTGATTTGGGTCTTCTTCCTCCTCTAGGTCGAGATGCCAAGGACCAAGCACTCCGCACGCAAGTAGGTCTCTGGTGGGCCATCTCGTCCGTCTCGTCGTGGTGGCTCTGGTGATTCACAAGAGCGGGATCGTCCTCGGAAGCGTGTCGCCCACCCTCACAGCTCGGCTAGCGACTCCTCATTGGTGGAATCCGACTACGAGGATGAGCTGGAAGATTTGCAGCAGCCCAAGTATCTTGCTATTCGCACCACTACACCCAAGCCGGGAACACGTCGGCCCACCTTCAAGCCTCCTCCTCCCCCGGTGCAACCTCAAGGTGATCCCCGTCGCATCTATCTGGAACCTCCACTTCCTCTCGACCGCCACATTAAAAGGTTCAATGAGGTCCCCATTGCTTCATATCTTAAGCTTCGTCGTGATATTAACCAATTCTCTGTTGTTAGCGACTCCCAAGACGCTCGCTTTCGCACTAATGTTGTCACGCCCAATATGCGACCCTATCCAAAAGGAACTCGAAGGTCCCACCAAGGATAGACCCGCATATTGAAACGCTTTTGCAAGGTGGATATCATTACATCAACATTACATAATAGATGGGGATACATACAAGAGGCAAACAATGCCACATAAATATAACATCACAATACATAAGGGAAACATCCGACTATGGATGAAACACAAACAGAAACTCAAACGACATCCACCCTGCTACCCCAGGCTGTTGACCTGGAGCCTATCCCCTGATCGAAGAAGCAGAAGAAGAACTCAACGCAAGCAAGCATCGCTCTCGCGTCATGATCATCGCACAACCTGTACATGCAACTGTTGTTGTAGTAATCTGTGAGCCATGAGGACTCAGCAATCCCATTACCATGGGTATCAAGACTAGCAAAGCTTAAAGGGAAAGGAAGGGGTAAAGTGGTGAGGTTGTGGCAGCGACTAAGCATATATGGTGGCTAACATACGCAAATAAGAGCGAGAAGAGAGCAAGCGGAATGGTCGTGAAGCTAGCAATGATCAAGAAGTGATCCTGAACTCCTACTTACGTCAAACATAACCCAGAAACCGTGTTCACTTCCCGGACTCCACCGAAAAGAGACCATCACAGCTACACACACGGTTGATGCGTTTTACTTCGGATCTGGTGTCAAGTTATCTACAGTCGGACATTAACAAATTCCCATCTGCCTATAACCGCAGGCATGGCTTTCGAAAGATTATACCCTGTAGGGGTGTCCCAACTTAGCCCATGATAAGCTCTCGCGATCAACGAAGGATATACCTTCTCCTAGGAAGACCCGATCAGACTCGGAATCCCGGTTTACAAGACATTTTGACAATGGTAAAACAAGACCAGCAAAGCCGCCCGATGCACCGACAAATCCCGATAGGAGCTGCACATATCTCGTTCTTAGGGCAACACCGGATGAGACTAGCTACGAGTAAAACCAACCCTCAAGTTGCCCTGAGGTGGCCCCGCAGGCAGCTCAGTTCGGACCAAAACTTAGACAAGCACTGGCCCGGGGGGGCTAAAATAAAGATGACCCTCGGGTTGGCCGACCCAAGGGAAGGGTATAGGTGGTGGTGAGGCAAATGGTAAAACCAAGGTTGGGCCTTGCTGGAGGAGTTTTATTCAAAGCAAACTGTCAAGGGGGTCCCATAAATCACCCGACCGCGTAAGGAACGCAAAATCCGGGAACATAACACCGGTATGACGGAAACTAGGGTGGCAAGAGTGGAACAAAACACCAGGCAAAAGGCCGAGTCTTCCACCCTTTACCAAGTATATAGATGCATTAATAATATACGAGATATTGTGATATCCCAAACATAAATCCTGTCCACCATGGAGAAATCTTCAACTTCACCTGCAACTAACAACGCTATAAGAGGGGCTGAGCAAAAGCGGTAACATAGCCAAACAACGATTTGCATAGGAAAGGTGTCAAAGGTTAGAGGTTCATGGCTATATGGGAGGCTTGATGAGCAAAAGATAGGTAGCGCAGCAAAGCGATAGAACGAAACAACTAGCATAGCAATGCTAGTAGTGAGATCCAGGGTAGCGGTCATCTTGCCTGAAATCCTGCAAGGAAGAAGAACGAGTCCATGAAGAAGATGAACGGATGAAGCCCAACCAAGCGTGGACGAACGAATCCTCACGATCGCAACGAAACAGGAACTATCGAAAAGAAGCACACAACATGGTAAACACACCACACATGAACATGACATGATGCATAAACAAGTATGATGCAAGACAAGACTACATGAAGCTACTCATGGCAAGAGATGATGCAAACAAGAGCAACACATCAAGGCCAGTTTAAATGAGGCCGGGAACAACATATAACAATTTCGGTAAGTCCTCATATGCAAATTTCGAAGTTGGTCCAGATATGAATAAACCTTATGTTCAAGTTGTTAAACAGCAAGTTAAGATGCACAAGGAGGATCTACACGAAATTCTAGTCGAGTTACATATAAAGTTCATTTAGTTCGGAGCTACGGCCTAGAAGATATGAGCAAAACAAGTTAAACATGGCATTGATGCAAAATGCATACAAACATCAAGCAAACACCTCAAAACAAGGATGCAACATGATAATATGAAACGACATGCAATTCTAAGCAAGTTTCATATAAAGCACACTCAAAACGGAGCAACGGTTCAACACACACACATGGAACAAGTTATAGCAACAATCTGTCCAAAATAGCAACTAGGCATATTGCAAGCATCAAAACAACATGCTACAGCACCCCAACATGAAAACAAAAGGCATGGACATGATGTACAGGTAAAGCATAACAAAACATGAACACTGAGCTAACTCCAGAAATCACTAGAACATGCTCAAACACACATGTCAAGATAGCAAATAATATCAGTTTCAGACTTTGCAGAAAATAACATCAGGTTGCAATGTTTAGAGCTATGAAACAACATGTTACAGGAACTTATCATGGCAAACAAAGGCATGGAATGAATCTACTAATTGCATAGATTAAGAGTCCCTTACTGACCATAATCCAAAAAGGATTAGAAAATATGATGGCACCCATGTAAACATAGCAAGTTATAAAACAGATTCAAACATGGCAGGAACAGAATTATGAAGGCATGTAGATGAGCTTGTGCAACTCACTACAGAGCATTACATGGCATGACGAGGCAACTAACAGTAAGAAGGCATGTTTGTGAAGCTAAGCATGGCAAGAGCAAGTCCATAGGGTGCAAAGATCTACTACAACAACCTTGGCAAAATTGAATAACATGTAAACAATCTGCCAGGAAACATTTTGAAGCAAAAGTAGAGCACGAAAATGACATGCTAGACTACTCCATAATTGCAACCAAGGGCATAGATGGATAGAGCATAACCATATGTACAAAACATCCTTACTAAAGTATCTCAAAATATGCATGGATCTCTCTGTAGCATCAAGTTTACATGGCATAAAAATAACAGCAGAACAGGGACTGAAATCAGCAACATCACGAAGCCTAGTTTGCATGCTTTTTCTAGTCACCACATTGATCACAAAAATACATGGTAAGCACCTCTGTACAGAAGACATAGCATAGATCAAAACACATGTAGACATCAGCCTCATAAGATGCACACATCAATCATGGCAAAAATGACAAAAGAGCATGTTATAACAGTTTCAGTAGATTAACATCATGAAGCACTCTTGCAACGATGATTCAGGCATCTAGATGACCTCAAATGAATGTGATGCAATGAAATGAAATGATGTACTCGTTGAGACAAACAATTTGACATGTTACACGCACAAAACGGAACTACGGATGCAGAGATACGATGCGATGAACATGGCATGATTATGCAAATATTCGGGGACCGCAATTTTATAGTGAGCGTCAAATAGTATAAGGCGCAACGGGCGGGATTCAGAGGGTGGCTCACCACTGGGCTCGGCCCAGGTCAGGGAGGAGCTGGGCAGGCCGGGAGGCTAGGCTGGGCCGACGCGGTCGGGCCCACGAGACGCGGGGCTGGAGGTCGGCCTCTTCGTGCGCTCGCACGAGCAGGGGCAGGGCGGCGATGGTAGGTGGGCGGCGGCACCGGCGTGACTCCGGCGAGCGGAGGAAGCCGGGAACGGGGCGCAGGTGGCTAGATCCGGCGGATCGCATCCGGGACTAGCCGCGGCGGCAGGGCACGGGTATCTGGGTTGCCCACCGGCGACGCGGTTGCAAGGCGGCAGGTTTGGGCGGACGGCGGGGCGCTCGGGAGGCGCCTGATGTCGGGGAAACTGATCCACGAACACCTATGGGGCCGGCGGACCGGGCCCCTTTCGGGTCGGCGGGGGGCGGAGGTCGCACGAAGAGCAGATCGAGGCGAGGCACACGAGCAGTTTACCCAGCTTCGGAGCTCTCCGGAGAGATAACACTCCTACTGCTGCTTGTCTGGTTGTATTATCTGGTGTTCTTGCTCTCGAGCCAGAGAGTGTGATGTTTTCTGGGCTACGAATGAATCGAAGCAAATTGTCCGAACCTCGAACCCGAACCCCCCCTATGTTGCGCATGGGCCTCCTTTTATACGCTAAAGGGGTCACCGACAGGTGGCAACGCAGAGGAGGGTAAAAACATAAAAAGCGAGGTAGTTGATACAGTTGCTTGTACAGTGCACCCTACCTAACCCTGACGGCAGGGGACAAGGGCATTAAATGCCAATCTGAGTCGCCGGAACAGTGCAGAAAAGGACCATTAGGGGCGCCACCGTTCGCCACGATGGCGATCTTGTCAGCTTCGCATGCCACTGCGCACCGCTGGCTGCACAGCCTCCCGCCATGCGCGCCCGGAGAGGCCCCCAGAGCGACACGTTGGGGGATGCGCTGGAGCGTGGGCGCAGAGTGGCCGCCTGCCGCGGCAAGCGCCTTGCCGCTGTTGTTATCTCGCCGGGTCCAGAAGCTCGTCGCTCACCGGGCGTCGGGGTACCTTGTTTAGTCTTCCCGGCAAGCTCCTCTTGCCGGGGCCTTGTTGCCTTGTCGGAGCGCGTGGCGCGTCGCGGCAAGTTCCTTGGAGCACCTTGGTTGGCCTTCCCGGCAAGCTGCTCTTGCCGGGGTCTTGTCTCCTTAGCTTAAATACTTTGTTCTTGGATGGCTCCAAGGGAACCTTGGGGGATCTTGGCGTTCGCCCGGCAAGCCTTTGCCGCGGGGTGCTGCAACTGCCCGTGCACAAGTTCGGGGTACTAGGGTACCCCTATTCTAGTACACCGACAGGAGCCCCCGGGCCTGGGCCAGACACGGTGCCGAGCGCTGTTGGGTCAGGCCCAAGATAGGGCACGGGCACACGCGGGCTGGGCCACGCCAAATCTTGTTCCGTATCCACCGCGCTCTCCCATAACGGCACGCGTTGAATGCGGCATCGTGGGAGAGATCGTGGGTGGTTGTTCATTTGGAAGGCCAAAACGTCTGCCCCGTCCCTCTTTATAAACAGAGGAAACAGAGGCAGTTCGTTCCCCCTCGCTGGTTGCTGCTACTCCTTCTTCACAAACTCCGCCGCTCCCCCCTTCTTCTCGAAGCCGAGAGAGCAGCGCTCCGCCCCCCCCCCCCATTGCCACCAGCATCACCACGCCGTCGACCTTCCCCACCACCTCCGCCATGGCCCCGAAAGCCGACAAGGGAAAGGGTGTGAAGTCGGCCGAGGCGCAGTGGCTCGCGGCGCTGCGGAAGGAGCGGGCGATCTTCACCCCCCAGCTCGGCGTGCAGGAGCTGAGGGAGTACTTCTACCTTTTTTGGGCGACGGAGATGCATGCGCATCCGCGCACGAGGGTACTCCCAGCCGCTGCCTCGGAGTTGGCTCCAAATGGGTAGCCGTTCTTCCCGCTATTCTTCTATTGCGGGCTCTGCCCGCCCTTCTCAGAGTTCTTCTGTGATATTATGAACACATATGGCTTCCGCCTCCTTGACTTCACCCCCAATGCTGTCCTGACCATGGCAGTTTTCGCACACTTGTGCGAAAACTTTGTCGGAGTCCACCCTAGTGTTGCCCTTTTTCGCCACTTCTTCATACCTCGGGTAGAGAGAGGAGAGCCGCTTGCCGGAGGGATTGCCTGGGTCTCGAGAGTCGGCAAGAAAGAGACGTACTTGGAGGGTGAGCTCCGCAGCAAGTGGGAGGAGTGGAGAGCGCAGTGGTGCTGGATCATTGAGGAGAATCCGCAGCCCTTCACCGCCGTGCGCCAAACTCCAATAGTGCGCGGCAATGACTGGAGCAACATGGCCCCGGAAGACGAGAGGCTGAAGATCTCCATCACTAGGATTCTTCGCCTCAGGCTTGCCGGGGTTACCGTAGGTGCTGTCGGGGCAGATTTCCTCCGCTGCCGCATTGCCTCCCTATAGGAGAGGGGGAGGCCTGCCTGGGAATTCAAGAATTTGGCGGACATCATGAGGCTGCGGCCGGGCCTCAACTACAACTTCACCGTCTTGGAGTTGGACGCAATGCTCTTGGGATTATTCAAACACGACCCCCAGCATCCATTCACACTGCCGAGGGGCGTAGTTCATTTGTGCAATAACTCTTCGCTTGACCGGATCCGCGCCATGATGCCGTTGTGCGATTCACACGGCATCGTCCCAACTTGGCAAGAGCCTGCGGATGACGTTGTGCGAGCGTTCTTCGACACCTTGGAGGAAGTGCCGGTCCGCGCTGACGAGCAGAAGAGCCTCACTCGTGACACCACCGACAAGGAGCTGCAGCTCATCGCTACTAGGGCGGAAGAGGCTGCGGCCGCAGCTGCTGCGGGTGTGTTTGGGTTTACTGTGGAGGAGGCGGAGGCTGCAGAGGCGGCAAACCTTGCCGAACGCGCGGAGTTCATGGACGAGGAGGAGCCTGCCGGTTCCGAAGCCGAGCCGAGCGAAGCCGGCGAGGAGGAGGCTGAGTCTTCAGAGAACTTGCCGCAGGCGGAGCCCCCGGCCCCGCCAAGGAGGCGCCTTCGCAGGGCCGGGGACGCAGCGGGGCGGCAGCCGGCTCCACAGCCACCGAGCCGCGCGACGCGCTCTACCGCAGCAAGCAATGTTGCCGCGGGAGCGCCTCACGCAACAGCGGCAACTGGAGCGGGATCTTCCCGGGCCACTGCCACTGCCCCCGCCAAGCGGGCAAGGGATCCTACTTCTCCACCTCGCCGCACCGGAGGAGGGCCGGACTTCGATCTTTCCGCGCTCAGCTCCGACGAGGAGGAAGAAGAGTGAGTTTCTTTGGTGCTCTTATAATCCTTCAATCTTGCTGTTTATATCTTGTATCTGACTTGCTCCAATCTGGACTCGTTTCTTTTCAGAACACTAGCCCAGAGAGCGGCGAAGAGGGCCAAGGCCGCGGTGATCGTCATCGAGGATGACCCCATCGTGTCAGCAGGAGGTGGGCCCGAGACCACCTTGACGGACCCGGCAATTACCCCTCAGAGCAGCCCCCAGCGTAAGTTCATAGTTTAGCCTTCTGCTGCCGGGCGCGCTTGAGTGCTTTTCCTTTGTTGATATCTTGCTTGTTGACTTATGCAGGAGCAGAGCAGCCTCATCAGGAGCGCCCGGAGGCCGGTCCCGAAGTGCCACCTGCTTCGACTGCGCCGCCAAGGGAGGAGTCCCCGGCAAGGGAGCGCTCTCCGGCAAGGGACGACACTGCTGATCCTGCGGCGACTGAGGCCGCAACTGAATATCTTGGCGCAGGTAATCCACTTGCCCAGAAACTTTCCCTTGGGTTCTGCTTCTTCCGTTTTTCCTTTCTTGGATTTTTGATTGATTTTCCTCCCTTCTTCGTTCTTGAGACCCATCTACGGCTGAGCCAATGGAGACAGAGGGCGCCGGCGAGAAAGGTGCCGGTGCTGATGAGACCGCCGGCGAGGAGGCCGCCGGGGCTGCTGCTGCGGAAGCCGGCGAGGGGTCGGGCGATCGCACTAACGACCCTGAGGCCGTAGGAGCATCGGGCGCTGCGCCGACCGCCGAACCCTCTGCCGCTTCTGCGGAGCCGGGCTCCGAGGAGCCCCAGCCCAGCGCCTACTTGCAGGCCGGTGACAATATCATCATCAAGCTACCCTGGGCGTCGAGCTCCAGGGTGCCGGTCGAGGGGGAGACTGTTGACGGGGAGGTGCTCGCCTCTGCTGGACTGTCATTGGTTGACATGCCCGGCAGCAGCAGCGGCGAGCCTGAGGTGGAGCAGCTGCTGCGGAAGCTGCTGTCACTCTACCGCACCCGGCAAGCCAAGCTGGCTTCCCAGGAAGCGCTTGTCGCGAAGGCGGGAGTTGACATGGAAAAGCGCGCGGAGGAGCTCCGGGGCCAAAATCAAGAAGCTCTCCGGTCCCTGGCGCAGGAGCGGGAGCGAGTCGACGAGGAGCGCACGGCCTTTCTTCTCGAGAAGGCCGAGGCTGAGGAGGAACAAAGGCTGGCTACCGAGAAGCAGTCCGCGCGGGAAGGTGAACTAGTGCAGCGGAAGGCCCACCTCGACAGCTACGAGGAGGAGCTCGCCGAGCGCGAGCGAGCACTTGGTGGGGCACTCAAGGAGGCAAAGGACGCCGCGGCAACTGCAGAGGCCGCCAAGAAAGAGGTAGAGGAGAAGGTGGCGCAGCTGGAGGCCGATATTGGGAAGAGCGGCGAGGAGCTTGCCGCGCTCAAGCGTGAGCGTGAGAAGGATGCTGCCGCCCACGGTGAGCTGCAAGGCCTTCTCGCTGAGAGGGGCAAGGAGCTCAGCGCCGCCAAGGATTCCAAAGCAGACCTGGAGCTGAAGCTGGCCACGCTGACGCAGACGCTGGAGGCCGCCAAGGAGCGGGAGAAGACCTTGTCGGAGAAGGTCAAGGCCGACGCAGCGCTGCTGGAGAGCACTGCAGTTACCCAGAAGTCGTTCAGAGACACTGTGGAGCACTGGACCGAGGGTCTGGTGAACATTGCCGCAGTCATCAACGAGGAGCTGGCGCAGCTGGGGATGGAGGACTTTGGGTATCCTTCCGACGAGAGTCTTCAACCCAGCACCAAGCACAGCCTATTCTTCAAGGGCGTGGCGACGGAACTCCAGCGGCTCCGGGAGAGGATCCCGAAGCAGCTGGCCGACGAGTCGCGCAAAATCTGCGCCGGGGTTCTCCAGAAGGTGCTGACGAAGGTGGCCTTCCGCAACCCAGGCCTCAGCTTCACCAACGTCCTCAGGTCCTTGCCGCCTGACGCCGATCTGGATGCACTCAAGGCCCTTGTCGCACCCATTGTGGACAAGGTGAGCGAGATCAAGAGAGTCGAGGGCGGACGCGTAGATTAGGCCGCCCATTCCTTTTTCCCTTGTCACTGCTGATCATGTTATAAAAACAGTCTGTTAGAGCTGCGAAAAGTTATCTTTGTAATATAACTTTATTTCTGTCTATCAATTGCTATGTTATTTCCTTTACTAGATTCCTTCCTTTGTATGTTATTACCCTACGCTTCTAGGGAACTTGTCGGCGCAGGCGCCCGAGCCGCGAGCGCTGAGTGTGGAACTTCAGCAACCTGCTGGCGGCGCTGCTTCCGACAAGAAACCTTGTCGCGAATAGATGCAACACGCTTAAGCTGTTGAGCAGACTCGAAACAAAGTAAGGGCGCAACTAGCCACGAGTTGGTTCCTCCGCGCACAGGTTTTCCATACAAAGCAGGGTCGTTCGAGGAAGATAACTCAAAAATTTAAAAAGTGATTGCTCAAACTTTGGCAACTTAGCTTTTCTATCATTCGCTTCCCGGTAAGGCAAGTCTTTGCTTGAACGACGCCTGGCCCATACCACAATCTTCTCCTTCCCCCCCGGCAAACTTGTGTGCGAGAGAACCTTCTTTTCCTTTAAAAGAAAAAGAAAGAAGAGAGAATAATAATATGGAGCTCTTCGGCTCGTTACTGCTTACCGGATGTAGGTGCTGCACAAAGTGTCAGATAATCGCATGCAAGAAAGGAACTAATGCATGAAATGGACAAGCTGTGCGGAGCACATGGGGTTTTACTTATGCACGGGATCTGCGCCCGGCTTTGTACAAAGGATTACATGCAACAGCGGCAAGACTTGTACAAAAGGTGGTTGCCGGAACGGGTTCCGGCAACTGCGCCTTATGGGAAAAACTTACAAAGATGTTCTATGTTCCAAGAGTTGCTCACCGGAATGCCATCTTCAGTCTCAAGGCGGACAGCACTAGGCCTTGTGACTCGTCTCACCCGATAAGGGCCTTCCCACTTCGGCGTCAACTTGTTGGAATTCTTGGTGGACTGAACGCGCCAAAGAACAAGGTCGCCTTCCTCGAAGCTTCTGGCTTTAACTTTGCGGCTATGATAGCGGCGCAAAGCTTGCTGGTATCGAGCAGCTCGTACAGCAGCCTGAAGACGATCTTCCTCAAGGAGCAGCGCGTCGTCTTGCCGCAGCTGTTCTTGCTCAAGCTCATCATAAGCAAGCACTCGAGGTGATCCGTATACGAGTTCCGTGGGGAGAACTGCCTCTGCTCCATAGACTAGAGCGAAAGGTGTCTGGCCAGTGGATCAATTTGGCGTCGTTCTGATCGACCAAAGAACCACCGGCAGCTCCTCGATCCAGTTCCTTCCGCACATGTGCAGCCTGTCGAAAGTTCTAGTCTTGAGCCCGCGCAACACTTCAGCATTTGCCCTCTCTGCTTGACCGTTGCTTCTTGGATGAGCAACAGAAGCAAAGCAGACCTTGGCGCCAAGGTCTTGGACGTACTGCATGAAGGTGCGGCTCGTGAATTGCGTGCCGTTGTCGGTGATGATCCTGTTAGGGATCCCGAAACGGCAAACAATCGACCTGAAGAACTTGACTGCTGACTGTGCTGTCACCTTCCTCACTGGCTGCACTTCCGGCCACTTTGTGAACTTGTCGATTGCGACGTACAAGTACTCAAAGCCCCCGACAGCTCGGGGGAAGGGGCCGAGGATATCGAGCCCCCAGACCGAAAATGGCCAGGATAAAGGGATCGTCTGGAGAGCTTGAGCTGGCTGGTGTATCTGTTTGGAGTGGAACTGGCACGCTTCACACTTGGTTACTTGTGCAGTTGCATCCTGGAGGGCTGTCGGCCAAAAGAAACCTTGCCGGAAAGCTTTGCCGGCAAGTGCTCTTGCGCCAATGTGGTGGCCACATATGCCTCCATGTATCTCCGCCAACAGCTTTTGTCCATCTTCCCGGCGAATACACTTCAATTTCACACCGTTGAGTCTTCTTCTGTACAGTATGCTATCGACAAACTGGTACATACTTGACTGCCGGGCTACTCTTTCCGCTTCTTCTTGTTCTTCGGGAAGTTCTCCTGTCTGAAGGAAGTGGACAATCTGCTGTGCCCATGCTGGAGCTTGTGGCTCGACAACAAGGACTAAAGGCACATCTGCTGCTGTGGGAACATCCGCTTCCACGGCAAGGACTTGTGGTCCTGCCGGAGCTTGATGTTCCTCGGCAAGCTTGCCGGAGCAAAACTTGTCGGGAGCGTCTGCTTCAACGGAACAAACCATAAGGCTTGCCGGAGCAGACTGCCCCTCAGCATCCTTGGTGTTGATCTTGGGGACTTTCTTGGCGGCGGCTTCGGGGAGCTCTGCCGGAAAGTAGTCGCCGGAAACCAACTTCCTCTTCTTGCTTTGTCCAGTTGAGGGCGTTACGGATGGTTGAGTCAACTTAAGCACAAAGATCCCTGGTTCCACAGGTAACTTTAGTGCGGCGCACTTTGATAGGCCGTCAGCAATATCATTCTGAGCTCTTGGGATATGCTCCATTTGTAGGCCGTCAAAGTGCTCTTCTAGCTTCCTCACTTCATCGACATACGCTTCCATCAATGGACTCTGGTAGTTCTTGTTCACTTGTCGGACGACAAGCTGTGAGTCACCCCTGACAATGAGCTTCTTAATCCCAACGTCTGCTGCGATTCTGAGACCGGCAAGTAATCCTTCATACTCTGCAGTATTGTTGGTTGCTTGCTCTTTGGGAAAGTGCATCTGGACTACGTACTTGAGGTGCTCTCCGGTGGGTGCGACAAGCAGCACGCCTGCACCGGCGCCTTGCAGCGAGAAGGCACCATCAAAGTACATCAGCCACTCTTTGTTTGCCTCTTTGACGGGGATGCTCGTTTCTGAAATTTCTTCATCTGGGGTTGGCGTCCACTCTGCTATGAACTCTGTCGATGCTCTGCTTTGGATAGTTGAAGTGCTCTCAAATTTGAGGGCAAAGCTTGACAGTTCCAGCGCCCACTCGACAATCCTGCCCGTTGCTTTTGGATTTTGCAGTATCCTCTTCAGCGGAAAGCGAGTGACGACTGTGATCTCATGTGCTTGGAAGTAATGGCGCAGCTTTCTCGAGGCCATGAGGAGGCCGAAAAGCAACTTCTGCACACCAGAGTACCTTGATCTAGCCCCCTGCAGAAGGGAACTGACAAAGTAAACTAGGCGCTGCACCATTCTCCTTGGCATCTTATCATGTTCCTGCGCAAACCCATGTTTGTCGGGACCATAGCTTGTCGGCGAAGCCCCCTGCTTGTCGTTGGATGGATCTGCCGTGGTTGCTGGCTCATTATCCGCCTCCCTCTCCGCCACTAACGCAGCACTAACCACTTTATTGGTTGCTGCTATATACAGCAGCAACTTCTCTTGCGGCTTAGGTGCGACAAGCGTTGGAGTGGAGGACAGGTATCTCTTCAAGTCCTGCAGCGCAGCCTCCGCTTCCGGAGTCCATTTCATTGGACCTGCCTTTTTCAAAATTTTGAAAAATGGCAGGGCGCGCTCGGCAGATGTAGAGATAAACCTGCTGAGAGCAGCCACGCAACCGGCAAGCCTTCGTACATCCTTGACGTGCTTTGGTGCATCGATCTGCTCAATGGCTTTGATCTTGTCGGGATTGGCTTCAATTCCCCGCTGAGACACGAAGAACCCGAGAAGCTTGCCGGAAGGGACTCCAAACACGCACTTCTCGGGGTTAAGCTTGAGGTTGATCTTGCGCAGGTTTGCAAATGTTTCGTCTAAATCTTGAATCAGGGTCGCCTTGTTCTTGCTCTTGACCACTATGTCATCCATGTAAGCTTCCACATTTCTGTGCATTTTGCGGCTCAAAAGCATGGTGGACTACCCTTGCGAATGTTGAACCAGCATTCTTCAAACCGAAAGGCATCCATACGAAGCAGATAAATGCGGTTTTCTCTTCATCTTCTTCTACCATGAAGATCTGATGGTATCCTGAGTATGCATCAAGAAATGAAAGCAAATCACATCCGGCTGTAGAGTCAACAATCTGGTCAATACGCGGCAAGGGAAATGGGTCTTTGGGACAAGCTTTATTAACATCAGTGAAGTCAATACAAAGTCTCCATTTCCCGTTAGCTTTGCGCACAACAATAGGATTGGCCAACCACGTGGGATGGAGTACTCCTCTGGCAAGGCCTGCTGCTTCCAACTTCTTGATTTCTTCTGTGATGAATTCTTGGCGCTCTACTGCCTGCTTCCTGACTCTCTGCTTGACGGGCCGCGCATGAGGACAGACGGCAAGGTGGTGCTCAATTACTTTCCTGGGAACACCGGGGATATCAGACGGTTGCCACGCAAACACGTCGACATTCGCCCGCAAGAAAGCAACGAGCGCGCTTTCCTATTTGGCGTCAAGAGTGGCGCTGATGGTGAAGGTACCACCAGTGCCATCGTCCTTGGCGGACACCTTCTTGGTCTCAGGTGGAGCTGCCATTGCCTTCTTACACATGGCGGTGGAGCTCGATGGTGCGTCCTCGACGGTAGCGCAGCACTCCGAAGAGGTGCGCTTGCCAGAGTAGGCATCAGAGCTCTTGCCGGACTTGGTCTTCTTCTTCCCCCCGGGAGCTTCAGCGGCAAGTGTCCTGCGTTCTGCTGCAGCTGCTGCTTCCCGGTAGATCTTGTCGGCACAGATAAGAGCATCCTTCTTGTCGCCAGGGACAGAGATGACACTTATTGGGCCTGGCATTTTCAGTATGTTGTACGCATAGTGAGAGGCTGCCATGAACTTGGCAAGTGCCGGACGGCCAAGGATTCCATTGTAAGGCAATGGAAAGTCGGCAACGTCAAACGTGATCCTCTCGGTCCTGAAGTTCAGCTCACTGCCAAATGTTACCGGCAACGTGATCTTTCCCTTTGGCTTGCTCCTTCCCGGGTTGATTCCTTGAAATGTGCCAGTCTCTTCGAGCTCGCTATCAGGGATCTGGAGCTTCTAGAGCACCGCGGAGGAGATCAGGTTCAAGCCTGCCCCGCCATCAACTAGCATCTTAGTGACCTTGAGGTTGCGGATTGTTGGTGAAACCAACATCGGCAAGCACCCGACCGCAGTTATGCGATTCGGGTGGTCCTCAATATCAAAGATGATAGGCGTGCCGGACCATTTCAGAGGCTTGCGTGACTCGACGGCTGGTTCTGCTGCATTAACTTCCCGCACCCACTGCTTGAGCTGGCGGTGCGAGGCATGCAGAGAAGCACCACCGTTAACGCACAGGACCTCTGTGGCTTTCTGGAACTCCTTCTCATCAGTCTCCTCATCATCCATATCTTCATCGTCGCCGTCATGTTCATCCTTGTCGCGGCCGCGAGGAGGTCTGTCTCCTTGCCGCTGCTTGGCCTTGCCGCGGCGTCCTCCTCGGCCGGGACGTTTCTTGCCGGATCCACCAGCTCCTTCCTGGGCCTTCTCTTTGTCGCGCCGCTCGTATTTAGCTTTCTGTAGCTCAACAAGCTGCTCGACTCTCTTACAGTTCTGAAGATCATGGCCCTTGGTGCGGTGAATCTTGCAATACTGCTTGTTGGTGTCGTCCTGCTTGTCGGCGACCGCCACCTCCGCGGCTACCTCCTTGCCGGAGTCACCAGCTTTGGCTTCCTTGGCCAGTGCATGTTGCCGGACTGCTCAACAACTAGCAATTCTTTGCCTTTCCTCCTTCTGTTGTTCCGCCGCCGGTTTTTCCTTGTCGGGGCAGCATCTTCACTGTCAGATCCTCCCGCTCCTATATTTTTTTCGGGGAGTCTCCTCCCTTCCTCAGCACGCGCACACTTGTCGGCCAGTGCATATAACTCACTGACGTCCCTGATCTTGCACATCGCCATTTCCTCCTGCATCATGCGGTTCCGCAGGTTCTGATGGAACGCGCTGATCATCGCGGCAGGGTGGACATCTGGGATGTTGTGCTGCACACTACTGAATCTCTGAATGTACTTGCGCAGGGGCTCTCCTTCCTTCTGGGCGAGCAGATGAAGATCACTCTCCTGGCCATGAGGCTTGTGTCCTCCTGTAAAGGCGCCGACAAACTGATGGCACAGATCAGCCCAAGAGGATATGGAGTTGTCCGGCAAGTGCATGAGCCAGGATCTGGCATTGGGCTTGAGCACCAGCGGGAAGTAGTTGGCAAGGATCTTGTCATCTCGTCCCCCGGCAGCTTGCACCGCAATGGTGTAGATGCCGAGGAACTCTGACGGATGCGTCTTGCCGTCGTACTTCTCCGGTACGTCTGGCTTGAAGTTCTTTGTACTGGGCCACTGGACTTGCCACAGCTCACGAGTGAACGCAGGACAACCTACCGCGTACGGCAGATCGCCTGGTTCCCCTGGCGCATGCATGTCAACAGAGGGCCCAGCGCGCTTGTCGGATTGACGTCGTGCTTCTCTTCGGCGCTCGATGCGGGTTCGAGCGTCTTCTTGTTGTTGATCATGAAGAACTTGGCGTTGATCGCGACAAGCTCGTGGATCCGACGATGCAGTGGAGTCGCTGTCGAGGTGGATCCGGCGAGTCGGCGATCTTGGCCTTCGGGGCGGTGATTGCATGGTAGTTGCACCTCCGCCCGTTTCGTTGCCACCGGCTCGCGTCCGGCGGCCCTGCCGCGGCGGTGACGCGCTCGGCTGCCGTGGAGTGTCACCGTTGGCGTAGCCGATGAGACTCTGAATGGTGGCTCTCCATTCGTCGATCTTGTCCGACGTCGGAGGGTAATCTAGGAGAAGTTGAGCTCGTGCCAAAGCTTCTGCTGGAGTGGAGGGTAGCAGTGGCGGACGGCGCGAGGAGCGGGACGTGCTCGAACTTCTAACTATGTTAGAAGGAGCAGTATCCCGTCCAGGCGACCGTCACCCGCTCGTGCCAGCACGCTGGCGTGCATGCTGGTCTTGAGCGCCCCGAGATCCACCAGCTTGGTCTTGGGCTATCATGCGTATGGCACTGCTAGTGCCATGACGCTGTTGATCTTGCGCCTCCTGAGAGTGGCGTGGAACATGTACAGTCGCCGAGGTTTGTGCAGCCTTGTTCTTGGACCTGGCGGCATCATGAGCTTCCTCGTCGACGTCCTTTCTTCCGCCGGCGTCCATCCCACCACTTGTTTGCTCCAACGGTGGCGGAATTGATGTGGATGGAGCGGCTGCCGCCGAAGTCTTCTTCTTCGGTGGCATGTTGATGAAGGGAATAAAGATCTAGCTCGTGTGAACGCCGGATCTGGTTCACACAATCTCAACACCCCCTACCTGGCGCCCCAAAGATGTCGGGGAAACTGATCCATGAAAACCTATGGGGCCAGCGGACCGGGCGCCTTTCGGTTCGGCGGGGGGCGGAGGTCGCACGAAGAGCAGATCGAGGCGAGGCACACGAGCAGTTTACCCAGCTTCGGAGCTCTCCAGAGAGATAACACTCCTACTGCTGCTTGTCTGGTTGTATTATCTGGTGTTCTTGCTCTCGAGCCAGAGAGTGTGATGTTTTCTGGGCTACGAATGAATCGAAGCAAACTGTCCGAACCTCGAACCCGAACCCCCCTACATTGCGCATGGGCCTCCTTTTATATGCTAAAGGGGTCGCCGACAGGTGGCAACGCAGAGGAGGGTAAAAACGTAAAAAGCGAGGTAGTTGATACAGTTGCTTTTACAGTGCACCCTACCTAACCCTGACGGCAGGGGACAAGGGCATTAAATGCCCGTCTGAGTCGCCCGAACAGTGCAGAAAAGGACCGTTAGGGGCGCCACCGCTGGCTGCACAGCCTCCCGCCACGCGCGCCCGGAGAGGCCCCCAGAGCGACACGTTGGTGGATGCGCTGGAGCGTGGGCGCAGAGTGGCCGCCTGCCGCGACAAGCGCCTTGCCGCTGTTGTTATCTCGCCGGGTCCAGAAGCTCGTCGCTCACCGGGCCTCGGGGTACCTTGTTTAGTCTTCCCGGCAAGCTCCTCTTGCCGGGGCCTTGTTGCCTTGTCGGAGCGCGTGGCGCGTCGCGGCAAGTTCCTTGGAGCGCCTTGGTTGGCCTTCCCGGCAAGCTCCTCTTGCTGGGGTCTTGTCTCCTTAGCTTAATACTTTGTTCTTGGATGGCTCCAAGGGAACCTTGGGGGATCTTGGCGTTCGCCCGGCAAGCCTTTGCCCTGGGGTGCTGCAACTGCCCGTGCCCAAGTTCGGGGTACTAGGGTACCCCTATTCTAGTACACCGACACCTGCGGCGGCGACCGGCGGCGGGCGGCCGGGCGGCGGGGACGCCTAGGCGGCGGGGCAGGCGACCGGAGAGGAGGCCGCGGCGGCGGGGCACCTGCGGGTGCGCGGCGGTGAGACGCGGGCTCGCGCGGGCGTGCGCGGGCCGCGGCAGCGGCGGATCGGGTCCGCGCGGGTCCGGGATGGGCTCCGCGGGCCTCGGCGGCGGCAGCGCGCGAGGGGGCCACGTGGCGGCGGCGGAGTGGAGGAGAGGGGCGGCGGGGCGACGTGGCGCGCGGTGATATGTCGGGCGACGTGGCTGGGCGGCGGTGGACGTGTCCGGCCGCCGGGCGGACATGTCCGGCGGCGCGAGGAGGGAGAGGGCTAGGGTTCATCCGGGATTTGGACGGGGATGGACACATATATATAGGTAGAGGAAGCTAGGAGTGTCCAAATGAGGAGCGGTTTTCGGCCACACGATCGTGATCGAACGACCGAGAGCATGGAGGGGAGTTAGATGGGTTTTAGGCCAGTTTGGAAGGGTGTTGGGCTGCAAAGAGAAAGGGGCTTTTGCGGTTACCCGGTTAACCGTTGGAGTACCAAACGACCTCAAAATGGCACGAAACTTGACAGGCGGTCTACTGGTGCTATACCAAGGCCGCTTGGCAAGACTCGGTCCATTCTGAAAACGTTGAACACCCGCTCACAACGAGAGGCAAAAGGGGAACGCCGGAGGGCATAGGAGCGCCGGATTGCGAAACGGACAACGGGGAAAAGGCTCGGATGCATGAGACGAACACGTATGCAAAATGAAATGCACATGATGACATGACAATATGCAACACGCAAGCAAATGACATGGCAACGACGGTGAATATCTGGCAGACACCTGGTGCATCGAATCCGGGGCGTTACAACACTCCTCCACTAACAAGAGTTCTCGTCCTGAGATCTTAGGACCGAGACAGAAGGGAAAACAGATGAGGTGAAGCAAGAACTGAAGAGAAGAAGCAAAAAATCGAGAGCACTCGAGAATAAGAGAGGAACGACGAGAATGACGAGAATCAAAAGTTCACGGAATCAGATAGACTATGAAACCACTCCGGTTAGATCGAGATAAGAAATGAATAAGACTGAAAGGATTTAGGCAAAACTCCGATTGAACATGGAAAGAATAGAACATGAGCTTGAGAGGACGGAATGATACTTGATGAAGACATGACACAAAACCTCCGGAAAGAATTAAAAGAGTTGAATGAAAAGAACGGAGAAGAAAATGACAACTTGTGCCATGAATGAAATAAAAAGCAACCTTAGAAGAAAAGGTTGAATGGAGTTGTTGAGAAAATCAACAACGAAAGAATAAGCTTGTTGTGGTCTTATAGGTAACATCTCAAGATCATAAGGTGATAACCGACCACAAACGGAAATGATTGGATAGCTGAGAGGAACGAAGAATGAATTAAATCATGAAGATCCACCATGAAGAACTCCGGTAACAAAAGGATGATGAGATAGAATTGAAGGATGAAAGAATAAGATTAAAGCCTTGCGATGATTTAGATGGAGGTTCCGATGAAATGGTCGAGGAAAATGAACTCCGGAAAAGCAAAGATGAAAAACACTTGGAACTAGAATTTATTCATCAAGAACAAACTCCGAAGGAAGGGATTACTCACTTGGATGAAATAAGAATAAGATTTATTGTATGCTTATCCTTCATCAAATTAAATTGATGACAAGCAATGGATTTTTGCATATTACTTATTCTTCTTGAAAAGGATTGAGAAGTGACATATCGAGAACTTGAGAAGGTCTTCATGAACCGCCGGTAGGATTGGAAAGAACGAATGGATTGATACGATAACAAAGGAAAAAGAATCTGAATGAACCGCCGTAAGAATTCGAAAATGACTGATGAAAGAGACTTAATCACCGGGATTTAGATGCAAATGAACGAAGGGATAATGAGCTGATTAAACAACACTTGAATGAAGCACCGGGATAAATAGAGAACGATAGCTGGAATGATGGCCTCCGGTGAAAAGAAACAGGAAAACAACTTCTGACATTCTCCGGATGGGTAAGAAAAGAATATCTGATAATTGGAATAATTCGCGAGGATAACATGAAGCTAGAACCACGAAACTTCGAGAGAACGGGAAAGACTGAGAGGGAAAACTCTT
Source organism: Triticum aestivum (assembly GCF_018294505.1). Lineage (NCBI taxonomy): Eukaryota > Viridiplantae > Streptophyta > Magnoliopsida > Poales > Poaceae > Triticum > Triticum aestivum. Next base: position 321,242,262 of record NC_057798.1, read on the forward strand.
CTTCGATCTTCGAATGACGACAAGAAACACCACCAAAATTACTGAGATACTCCGGTAGAATGAAAAGTGAAGAGGTTGAGCCAACAATTAAAAGAGTTTGAAAACGATCTTGGAGAAGGCATGTGACTGATGGAATCCATTCTTACGTCACACTTTGAAAAGAATTTGGAATAACTCCGGGGGAATTAGAAGAGTCAGGTAAGATCCTGGAAAAAGACCTATGGGTTAGGGCCCACTGAAGAGATAACACCATTGGAAAGTATTGTTGAAAAGATAGATGATGCACCGGAACAATTGAAATATTTGAATGAGGTGACAACCTCGAATTAACTCGGACATAGACGAATCTTCTGAGATGACTTGAACACTCCGGAAGGATGAACTGGCGAGAGGCGAACGAGCAAGGAAAACACTTGAACCAAGGAAGAGAAAAATATAATCACTACCAAAATTAGAATTGAATCCCCCGGAAAAAGAAAGGGATGAAGAATGACGAACGAGACGAGAATTCACTGGTTGAAATAATTTACGAAAGACTGAAGAGGCTCCACACGAATGAAATTGATGGTCGAAAGAGACTCAGGCTCCGGGAAGAAAAAGGGTGGGATGGCGGGAAAAACAAAGGCAAATTGGAAGGGGAAACCGACGACTATCTTGAAGAGAAAACACCGGTTGAAATCATTGAGGGGAGAGAGGAAAAACTTCACATGAGTAGGATGGATACTCGATTACGGACTCCGGTTCCGAGAAGAAGAGGGTTGGGCGGGTGGGAAAGAAAACAATTGAGGATTGAACTTGCCAACGATGAAGAGGGTCGAGTCAACTTGACGAGAAATGCACCGGATGAAAAGAGCTGAGAACCAACGATCGGAAAAACAACTACGTGATCCTAAAGAAAAAAATTTGAATGGGAAGAGGAGTAGTTCAAAACACCTACGTCAAGATTCCTCACCAGAGCGACGAAGGGGGCTGAGGAGTAAAAAGAATTTCTACTCTCCGATATAACTAGACTCCGAAAAACAGTTTTCTTCTAGACTCAACAACGGCCAAACTACACGATCAATCAAGGAGGCTCCTAGGGTCGGTCGAGGCTCTGATACCAACTTGTCACGCCCAATATGCGACCCTATCCAAAAGGAACTCGAAGGTCCCACCAAGGATAGACCCGAATATTGAAACGCTTTTGCAAGGTGGATATCATTACATCAACATTACATAATAGATGGGGATACATACAAGAGGCAAACAATGCCACATAAATACAACATCACAATACATAAGGGCAACATCCGACTATGGATGAAACACAAATAGAAACTCAAACGACATCCACCCTGCTACCCCAGGCTGCTGACCTGGAGCGTATCCCCTGATCGAAGAAGCAGAAGAAGAACTCAACGCAAGCAAGCATCGCTCTCGCGTCATGATCATCACACAACCTGTACCTGCAATTGTTGTTGTAGTAATCTGTGAGCCACGAGGACTCAGCAATCCCATTACCATGGGTATTAAGACTAGCAAAGCTTAAAGGGAAAGGAAGGGGTAAAGTGGTGAGGTTGCAGCAGCGACTAAGCATATATGGTGGCTAACATACGCAAATAAGAGCGAGAAGAGAGAAAGCGGAACGGTCGTGAAGCTAGCAATGATCAAGAAGTGATCCTGAACTCCTACTTACGTCAAACATAACCCAGAAACCGTGTTCACTTCCCGGACTCCACCGAAAAGAGACCATCACGGCTACACACACGGTTGATGCGTTTTACTTCGGATCTGGTGTCAAGTTATCTACAACCGGACATTAACAAATTCCCATCTGCCTATAAACGCAGGCACGGCTTTCGAAAGATTATACCCTGCAGGGGTGTCCCAACTTAGCCCATGATAAGCTCTCGCGATCAACGAAGGATATACCTTCTCCCAGGAAGACCCGATCAGACTCGGAATCCCGGTTTACAAGACATTTCGACAATGGTAAAACAAGACCAGCAAAGCCGCCTGATGCACCGACAAATCCCGATAGGAGCTGCACATATCTCGTTCTTAGGGCAACACCGGATGAGACTAGCTACGAGTAAAACCAACCCTCAAGTTGCCCCGAGGTGGCCCCGCAGGCAGCTCAGTTCGGACCAACACTTAGACAAGCACTGGCCCGGGGGGATAAAATAAAGATGACCCTCGGGTTGGCCGAACCAAGGGAAGGGTATAGGTGGTGGTGAGGCAAATGGTAAAACCAAGGTTGGGCCTTGCTGGAGGAGTTTTATTCAAAGCAAACTGTCAAGGGGGTCCCATAAATCACCCGACCGCGTAAGGAACGCAAAATCCGGGAACATAACACCTGTATGACGGAAACTAGGGCAGCAAGAGTGGAACAAAACACCAGGCAAAAGGCCGAGTCTTCCACCCTTTACCAAGTATATAGATGTATTAATAATATACGAGATATTGTGATATCCCAAACATAAATCCTGTCCACCATGGAGAAATCTTCAACTTCACCTGCAACTAACAACACTATAAGAGGGGCTGAGCAAAAGTGGTAACATAGCCAAACAACGGTTTGCATAGGAAAGGTGTCAAAGGTTAGAGGTTCATGGCTATATGGGAGGCTTGACGAGCAAAAGATAGGTAGCGCAGCAAAGCGATAGAACGAAACAACTAGCATAGCAATGATAGTAGTGAGATCCAGGGTAGCGGTCATCTTGCCTGAAATCCCGCAAGGAAGAAGAACGAGTCCATGAAGAAGATGAACGGATGAAGCCCAACCAAGCGTGGACGAACGAATCCTCACGATCGCAACGAAACAGGAACCATCGAAAAGAAGCACACAACATGGTAACACACCACACATGAACATGACATGATGCACAAACAAGTATGATGCAAGACAAGACTACATGAAGCTACTCATGGCAAGAGATGATGCAAACAAGAGCAACACATCAAGGCAAGTTTAAATGAGGCCGGGAACAACATATAACAATTCCGGTAAGTCCTCATATGCAAATTTCGAAGTTGGTCCAGATCTGAATAAACCTTATGTTCAAGTTGTTAAACAGCAAGTTAAGATGCACAAGGAGGATCTACACGAAATTCTAGTCAAGTTACATATAAAGTTCATTTAGTTCGGAGCTACGGCCTAGAAGATATGAGCAAAACAAGTTAAACATGACATTGATGCAAAATGCATACAAACATCAAGAAAACACCTCAAAACAAGGATGCAACATGATAATATGAAACTACATGTAATTGTAAGCAATTTTCATATAAAGCACACTCAAAACGGAGCAACGGTTCAACACACACACATGAAACAAGTTATAGCAACAATCTGTCCAAAACAGCAACTAGGCATATTGCAAGTATCAAAACAACATGCTACAGCACCCCAACATGAAAACAAAAGGCATGGACATGATGTACAGGTAAAGCATAACAAAACATGAACACTGAGCTAACTCTAGAAATCACTAGAACATGCTCAAACACACATGGCAAGATAGCAAATAATATCAGTTTCAGACTTTGCAGAAAATAACATCAGGTTGCAATGTTTAGAGCTATGAAACAACATGTTACAGGAACTTATCATGGCAAACAAAGGCATGGAATGAATCTACTAATTGCATAGATCAAGAGTCCCTTACTGACCATAATCCAAAAAGGATCAGAAAATATGATGGCACCCATGTAAACATAGCAGGTTATAAAACAGATTCAAACATGGCAGGAACAGAATTATGAAGGCATGTAGATGAGCTTGTTCAACTCACTACAGAGCATTACATGGCATGATGAGGCAACCAATAGTAATAAGGCATGTTTTTGAAGCTAAGAATGGCAAGAGCAAGTCCATAGGGTGCAAGGATCTACTACTACAACCTTGGCAAAATTGAATAACATGTAAACAATCTACGAGGAAACATTTTGAAGCAAAAGTAGAGCACAAAAATGACATGCTAGAGTACTCCATAATTGAAACCAAGGGCAGAGATGGATAGAGAATAACCATATGTACAAAACATCCTTACTGAAGTATCTCAAAATATGCATGGATCTCTCTATAGCATCAAGTTTACATGGCATAAAAATAACAGCAGAACAGGGACTGAAATCAGCAACATCACGAAGCCTAGTTTGCATGCTTGTGCTAGTCACCACATTGATCACAAAAATACATGGTAAGCACCTATGTAAAGAAGACATAGCATAGATCAAAACACATGTAGACATCAACCTCATCGGATGCACACATCAATCATGGCGAAAATGACAAAAGAGCATGTTATAACAGTTTCAGCAGATTAACATCATGAAGAACTCTTGCAACGATGATTCAGGCATCTAGATAACCTCAAATGAATGTGATGCAATGAAATGAAATGATGTACTCGTTGAGACAAACAATTTGACATGTTACACGCACAAAACGGAGCTATGGATGTAGATACGATGCGATGAACTTGGTATGATTATGCAAATATTCGGGGACTTAGCAATTTTACAGCGAGCGTCAAATAGTATAAGGCGCAACGGGCGGGGTTCAGAGGGTGGCTCACCACTGGTGTGACGCCCAGGTAATTAAGCTACAGTAACCCTCTGCTAATGATGCCACGTCACTTCGATTTCTATCGCTAATCTCGTGTTAGTTCGGAACCGATTCAAATTCAAATTTAAAATATAGACAAACATCAAGTCAAAAGTTTTGAAACATTAAAACTAAAATGTTCAAGCTGAGACAGATAAATTCTAAATAATAAAGGTGGAGAAACCACACTTGTATAAATTATGCAAATACTCAAAATGAATAAAATAGTAGCAAAAACAATTAGTTAAATGATTATCAAATAATAAACAATTACAAACGATTTTATATTAGGTTCCAAGATAGTTGTGGTAGTGGCATAGGTATTAATAATATTTTAGGTACAACTTGGGTATTTCATAAAAACATAAATTTAATAAAACAAAAAAGGAAGAAATGAAATGAAATAGAAAATAGAAAACAGTAATAACTAAACTAAAATAAAATAGAACCCCCCCCCTCTCCCTGGGCCTCTCGGCCCACCTAGCAGTCAGCCGGCCCACCCCAATACCCCTGGCCTATTTCCCCCGTACCCGACCGAAACCCTAACCCACCGGTCGCCCCACTTCCCCCCCACTCCCTCGATCCACCTCTCCCCTCTGCCCCCGATTGGATCTGGGGGGATCGACCAGCCGCCGCCGCCAGACCCACGTCGCCACGCCCCACCGTCGTCCCGATGCCTCCTCATCCCCGCAGTCTAGCTCCATGGCCGGATCGACCAAGGCCGCCCTGATGCCGCGCCTCGACCCCGTCATCGCTCGACATCGACCATCGCCCGACGCGACCACGCCGGCGCCCTTCCCCACCGGCCTGCACCCGCTCCGCCGATGTCGTCCCCGTCACCCCCCTCGACCACCGCTGCCCAGACCCTACGCCTCCGGTGAGGCCACGGCCTCCGCGCCCCTCCTCTCCTTCCCTTGTCCCCACGTCGCGGCCGACCTCCTCGCCCCGCGCGTGGCCTCGTGCGCGCCCGTCCGTCGCCTCTCCGGCGCTACTGCGCCCGCACATGGCCGCGCCCAGGCGCCCGTCTCCCGCGCGCCACGCTCGCCCACGACCTGCTGCTGCTACTGCACAGCACCGCCGCGCGCGCGGCCTCGCCGACCCACGCGCCTCACGCCCGCCCGCCTCTTGCTCCGGCCAACTGCCGCCGCGGCGCCGTCTCCGGCTTCCCCGTGTGCTCGCAGCCCCCCCCTGTGCACCGGCGCCTCTCGCTCGCCGTTGTCGCCCTCGACCGGCCGCACCTCCGCGGCGACCCTCCGCGCGCCCTGCGCCGGCCTCCACCGCGGTCGCCTTGGCCACTGGCCTCGCCTCGCCACACTCCGTGCGGGTGAGCGCTCGCCCCGGCGCCCGTCGCCCTCCTGCCCGCTAACCCGCTAAGGCCCCCCGGGGCCTATGACAAGGGGGCCCCATCCCCCAGAACGTTATATATATAAAAAAAAGAATAAAAATAATAATTAATAAAATTATTATTTAATTAATTAAATTAATTGTGTTTAATTAACCTAATAACTAATTAAACTAATTAACTACTGTTAATTAACATAACTAATCTGTTAACTAAACTAATTAACCTGGTTAATTAGTTAACAAACAATGACATGTGGGTCCCACTGGACCCACCTGTCTGTTTGACTGGTCAACCGACCAGTTGACCTGCTGACATCACTCTGATGTCATGACTGCGTCATCATTCACTGTTCTGGATAATGTTAAATTAAATTAATTAAATAAATTCTAAAAATGATTTAAAACTTTAGAAAATCATATAAAATAATCCGTAACTCGGATGAAAATACTTTGTACATGAAAGTTGCTCAGAACGACGAGACGAATCCGGATACGCAGCCCCTTCATCCGCCACGCGTCCCTAGCATAGAGAACCTGCAACATTTCACCTCCGGTTCATCTGTCCGAAAACACGAAACACTGGGGGTACTTTCCCGAATGTTTCCCCCTTCACCGGTATCACCTCATACCGCGTTAGAACGCGTCTAGCTCTGCTTGTTGACCTGTTATGCACTTGCTTGCTATGTATTTACTGTTTCTCCCCCCTCTTCTCTCCGGTAGCCCCCGTGACGATGCTGATGCCCCTGTGGACGACTACGTCACCGACGACCCCTCCTTCTTGTCTGAGCAACCAGGCAAGCCCCCCTTTGATCACCAGATATCGCCTACTCTTCTCTATACTGCTTGCATTAGAGTAGTGTAGCATGTTACTGCTTTCCGTTAATCCTATTCTGATGCATAGCCTGTCATTGCTGCTACAGTCATTGATACCTTACCCGCAATCCTAAATGCTTAGTATAGGATGCTAGTGTTCCATCAGTGGCCCTACACTCTTGTCCATCTGCCATGCTATACTACTGGGCTGTGATCACTTCGGGAGGTGATCACGGGCATATACGATATACTTTACACAGTTACATTATCTGTGATACTGTTCGGAGTTGGGGGCTGAAGGGGCAGGTGGCTCCATCCCGGTAGAGGTGGGCCTGGGTTCCCGACGGCCCCCGACTGTTACTTTGTGGCGGAGCGACAGGGCAGGTTGAGACCACCTAGGAGACAGGTGGGCCTGGTCCTGTTCGGCGTTCGCGGATACTTAACACGCTTAACGAGATCTTGGTATTTGATCTGAGTCTGGCTACGAGCCTATACGCACTAACCATCTATGTGGGAGTAGTTATGGGTATCCCGACGTCTTGGTATCAGCCGAAGCACTTCGTGACGTCAGCGACTGAGCGGCGCGCGCCGGGTTGGACTGCGTTAATGCAACTTCCTTTGTAATGGAGGTTGCTAGGTCAGCTCACCGGCCGCGTACGCAACGTGCAGGTGTGCTCAGGGCGATGGGCCCAGACCCCTGCGCGCTTAGGTTTAGACCGGCGTGCTGGCCTCTCCGTTGAGCCTAGGTGGGGCTGCGACGTGTTGATCTTCCGCGGCCGGGCATGACCCAGGAAAGTGTGTCCGGCCAAATGGGATCGAGCGTGTTGGGCTATGTGGTGCACCCCTGCAGGGAAGTTAATCTATTCGAATAGCCGTGATCTTCGGTAACAGGACGACTTGGAGTTGTACCTTGACCTTATGACAACTAGAACCGGATACTTAATAAAACACACCCTTCCAAGTTCCACAGACAACCCGGTGATCGCTTTTCAACAGGGCGACGAGGAGAGGATCGCCAGGTAGGATTATGCTATGCGTTGCTACTTGGAGATGCTATCTAGAGATGCTACTTGGAGATGCTATTTGGAGATGCTACTTGGAGATGCTACTTGGAGGACTTCAGTCTACTCTCTTCTACATGCTGCAAGACGGAGGTTGCCAGAAGCGTAGTCTTCGATAGGACTAGCTATCCCCGTCTTATTCTGGCATTCTGCAGTTCAGTCCACTGATACGGCCTTCTTACACATATACCCATGCATATGTAGTATAGTTCCTTGCTTGCGAGTACTTTGGATGAGTACTCACGGTTGCTTTCTCCCCCCTTTTTCCCCCTTTCCTTTCTTTCTGGTTGTCGCAACCAGATGCTGGAGCCCTGGAGCCAGACGCCACCGTCGACGACGACTACTACACTGGAGGTGCCTACTACTACGTGCAGCCCGCTGACGACGACCAAGAGTAGCTAGGAGGATCCCAGGCAGGAGTCCTGCGCCTCTTTCGATCTGTATCCCAGTTTGTGCTAGGCTTCTTAAGGCAAACTTGTTTAACTTATGTCTGTACTCAGATCTTGTTGCTTCCGCTGACTCGTCTATGATCGAGCACTTGTATTCGAGCCCTCGAGGCCCTTGGCTTGTATTATGATGCTTGTATGACTTATTTTATTTGTAGAGTTGTGTTGTGATATCTTCCCGTGAGTCCCTGATCTTGATCGTACACATTTGCGTGCATGATTAGTGTACGATTGAATCGGGGGCGTCACAAGTTGGTATCAGAGCCGACTGCCTGTAGGAATCCCCCTTTCCAACTCCTTGGCCGAAGTTGAGTCTAGTCGATGAAAATTGTTTTACTAACTTGGCTGTGCGGCCCATGGGCCCACGTCGCCAATTGGGTGGTATTAGGATCTTTTACTCCTCGACCTTTACTCTGGGACTCTGAGCTCTCTTCTATTCGGGTTAAATGATTTTGCTAAAAACAAAACTAACTTTAGGTTCTCGCAAGTACTTTCTCCCGGAGAGCCACTTGTTACCGATGACCGCCTGCTGCACCAGAAGATTCCGAAGATACTCTACGATGTGCTCTCGAGACTATGTGCCATCACTTTTGCAATTCACTTCCATCGATAAATCCCTCTGGATAACTACTTACACCTATCGTTCATATTGTCATCCCCAGTTGCTCTTGTTATTACAAAATGTCCTGAAATACTCTTCGGTAATCCGAGAATTCTTTACGCTTACTGCCCTGCAGTTCCTTGCTGCATGAATACCCCTACGGATAATTACTCGCGCTTGCCGAGTATCCGCTCATCCCCAGTTGTTCTTGTGTTTCACAAAAGTCTTCAAAATAATATTCGATCTTCCGAAAATCCTCTAGAGCCTTTGGCTCTTGAAATTCTTTCTTGCTTGCCTTATGGTTAATCCCATAACTCTCGTAGTCTTATTGACATTCCTTGTCATTATCATTTTTGAGTCTGTTGACTCAATATGTTTGCGAATGCACGCAATCATCTTTGATCCTTATAAGTTACTTTTCCGGTTGAGCTGCCATTCTTTTAACTGGAATTGGTTCTCGGCCAATCCAATTGTCGTTGATTGTACCATAAGGCTATTCAACTTATCCATCCCTAATCAGAGCATTGCTTCTGATCCCTTGATTTGGAAATCATATTTCCTTTGCATTTGACAAATGAGTTAGTCAGTTGTTTCTATAATCTGATCTCCTTGCATTCTTCTTCCTCTAGTTGAGTACCGATACTCGTATCAGATCCTTTGTGGACCATCAAGTCCTTTGTTGGATTGTTATCCGCCAGTGTCCTTCACATTTGATCACTCTGTGAGTTCTTCCCCTGATACATAATGCCTTTGTTAAGTTGTATCCTCTGCTTGGCCAACCATGCTCTGCTTTCGGGCTTGTGTTATTTCCTCTTGAAACTTGTGGTATATGCTTCTAAGAAGCCCCTATGGGTTGAACATATGCCTTCTCTAAACCGTGTGAACCCGAAAGTTTTCACGAGTCATACTCTTCTGGTGCTTCACCAGATAAAATTTCAACACTGCAACTTCATCGAACGTGAGAAGTGAATGAAAGGTTATGCATTGGAGAAGTGGGAGTCGACCTTGAACTTTGTGTTCATGCCCATGGACACGATGTAGATCTTATCATGGAAGCTTCTCTTAAATTAATTATCCCCTTGGTATAATTTCATCTTATATCTGGGATTTGATGTTTTGCAATCGTGGTTTCGGCCATATTGTTCTTCTTTGATCCCGTTTCTCGGACAAGTTAAATTACTTGTCTTTTGCACATCATTTCACCTGTCAAGCTTCTATTCTACTCTACCTTCGAGTATTACCCCCCTGGTATCTCAAGATTATCATGGAACTGCATAACTTCTTATGAGTTCTTCATCAAGTACTACCTTCCCACTGATTCCAATTTTTCACGGGCTCTGAGTTATTAAACACTCAAAGACACCGATAACTGAACCGAGTCCGCTCTATGGTTCAACAACTCTTCAGTAAGCTTCTATAAGTACGAGTTTGTACCCGATCACGCCATTCCTAGCCTGTTTGGCTATATCATTGTCGTGACGATTCTAACGGTGCTACCTGGTCCTTATTATTGGAGCACCAATTTTCAACGATGAGCTAAGATTACGTCGATCTTCCTCGTCTTAACACTTCGCCTTGAACTACGAGCTTGTTTCGAGTTTGTGTCATACCCTTGGTTTCAGTAACCTATCACTTCATCATTCCTTTGGCTTGATGCCATCGCCGACCGATTACATCTTCATGAAATCTCTCAACAATTGTGTCGTGATCATGATCGGCATTCTGAGCTCTTCCAGGATGTCAATTGAGTTCATGATGAGAAATACCATCCTTGCCCTCGATGATTAGTGTTATCATCGACCACTCTACTACCTTTCCTCCAACACAGACTTTTTCTTGTTTTGTGTTGTACCTTGAGTTCCTTGCTACCCAGCATTGTTCTTCTTTACCTTGGATATTACCACCTTTTATGTCAAGAATGTCGTGGGAATTACACCACCTCTTAAGAATTCTTGGTATGGTGATACTTCTCACCATCACCATTTTTTCTTGGGTCCTCGTGTTGATTCCAACCGGGGTACCAACAAGTGGGCGGTGCTGTTTGGATTCTGCCCTTCTAGGAACCCTCTTGCTTTGAAGTTAATGGTTGGCCATTCATTCCTAGACTATTGATTATTGAATCACCATTTCCGACGTTGGTCGTGCAACCCAACCCATATTTCGGACGCACCTTTCAACCAATGTTTAATTGTGTATGTTTTCCTCGAGCATATTTCCTTATATCATTTGATCTGACCAATGTTATCTCCTTGTTCACTTAATTGTGGACATCCATCTTTTGGGAATCTCGGTGAATTGCCATTGAGTTCACCAGAGACCTCCTTGTCCTCTCCTTGGGTTAATGATGGACTCCTGATAATGGAAATCACTACATAGTTCATTTCCTCGAGAATCTTACAATATCATCTCGTCAACTTGCGTTACCCCTTTTCTTCTTAGATATCCTAAGTCTGAGGTATCCTGACACCAATCGGATCTGAATCTCGGTCAGATATGATGGTTGGAACATATTTCCAAGAGTTATAAGAATGGTATTTATGTGACCCGGTAAGGTGCTGCCGTGCCTAGCACACCTGGCCGGAGGCCATGTTGTTATAGATTCCTTTCCAACAAGGTTATCCATTCTTCCATGAGGAAACTGTAAGACTTATTCTACAAGTTATTCCTGATGAATCCTTCGTGTTTCCAAAGTCTGATCTTCACCTGATGACCATGTCAATGCTATCTCGAAGCATGTCCATGGTACTCCGATTTTCAACAAAACCACTTGAAGCCCAATGCTAAATGTTTCTTGCTCAATTACCCAAACACCGTTGTATGGGCAATGTCATGAAAATTCTCTCCCCTACCTAAAGAGTTTTCTACATAATATCCTATCATGGATATCTTGCTCTGCTTGTCCTGGGGAAGGATTAACCCCTGATATACGTGTTTTAAGAACATCTTCCTTCCCGTTGTTTTGTTCAAACTTTCTTGTAAACTACTTAACCGAGCAGTGGTAATCCCCTGCTTAGGTAAACACCTCGGTATACCATCCTGTCTGGTGTAACTCTGTTACTATTTTGATGACATTCCGGTAGCCACCGATGGACGAGAACTTTGCCTATTGGTCCGCCTCGTTCAACAAGCAGGAAATGGTTCTCTTTGTCCCTCGCCCTTGGTATCGATGTTGTTGCCGACATATCTGACAGGCTACCCTTTGACACACCTTGCTACCATGACCGTGCAAAATGTCGGCCCCCTTCCTACTTTCAACCACATGGTGGGCCCATAACCCACAGTTCCACAGGATCGAAACCTGACTCTCCTGCACCCCTTCTTCCCAAGGTTTTTCCTCGCGTGCGGCCTCGTATGTAATTCACGGGCCACCATCCCAAGTGATCTATTTTGGTAGCAGACGCAATACTCAATCTCATTGCTCTGGACCCCTTTTGCATGTTGTTTCAGACATCGAACAATGGCCTATCCGTTTGAAACTTCTCATGGTACCTTCTTACTTTACTCTCGATATTTTCTTAAGTTCAATTCGAGAGTTACTTCCTACCCCATTCCCTGAGTTATGTACCAGATAGTCAACCTGGTAAGGCCCTCCCTTCCCGAGTCTTCCCCCATATCCTTTTCGTAAGTACGATGAAGATCCCGAAGAAAGGATGACGACTTCATCATTTTGACCTGAAGCAACAGTAATGAAGACATCAATGTAATGGATCGATCTCTTCGAGAAGAGCAACCAAGACCGAGAAGATTCGTTAGAGTTTCGTAACCAGATCTCCCCCTTACTCTCCCTCTTAAATCTCGGGACGAGATTTCTTGTAGTGGAGGAGAATTGTGACGCCCAGGTAATTAAGCTACAGTAACCCTCTGCTAATGATGCCACGTCACTTCGATTTCTATCGCTAATCTCGTGTTAGTTCGGAACCGATTCAAATTCAAATTTAAAATATAGACAAACATCAAGTCAAAAGTTTTGAAACATTAAAACTAAAATGTTCAAGGTGAGACAGATAAATTCTAAATAATAAAGGTGGAGAAACCACACTTGTATAAATTATGCAAATACTCAAAATGAATAAAATAGTAGCAAAAACAATTAGTTAAATGATTATCAAATAATAAACAATTACAAACGATTTTATATTAGGTTCCAAGATAGTTGTGGTAGTGGCATAGGTATTAATAATATTTTAGGTACAACTTGGGTATTTCATAAAAACATAAATTTAATAAAACAAAAAAGGAAGAAATGAAATGAAATAGAAAATAGAAAACAGTAATAACTAAACTAAAATAAAATAGAACCCCCCCCCCTCTCCCTGGGCCTCTCGGCCCACCTAGCAGTCAGCTGGCCCACCCCAATACCCCTGGCCTATTTCCCCCGTACCCGACCGAAACCCTAACCCACCGATCGCCCCACTTCCCCCCCACTCCCTCGATCCACCTCTCCCCTCTGCCCCCGATTGGATCTGGGGGGATCGACCAGCCGCCGCCGCCAGACCCACGTCGCCACGCCCCACCGTCATCGCCGATGCCTCCTCATCCCCGCAGTCTAGCTCCATGGCCGGATCGACCAAGGCCGCCCTGATGCCGCGCCTCGACCCCGTCATCGCTCGACATCGACCATCGCCCGACGCGACCACGCCGGCGCCCTTCCCCACTGGCCTTCACCCGCTCCGCCGATGTCGTCCCCGTCACCCCCCTCGACCACCGCTGCCCAGATCCTACGCCTCCGGTGAGGCCACGGCCTCCGCGCCCCTCCTCTCCTTCCCTTGTCCCCACGTCGCGCCCGACCTCCTCGCCCCGCGCGTGGCCTCGTGCGCGTCCGTCCGTCGCCTCTCCGGCGCTACTGCGCCCGCACATGGCCGCGCCCAGGCGCCGGTCTCCCGCGCGCCACGCTCGCCCATGACCTGCTGCTGCTACTGCACAGCACCGCCGCGCGCGCGGCCTCGCCGACCCACGCGCCTCACGCCCGCCCGCCTCTTGCTCCGGCCAACTGCCGCCGCGGCGCCGTCTCCGGCTTCCCCGTGTGCTCGCAGCCCCCCCTGTGCACCGGCGCCTCTCGCTCGCCGTTGTCGCCCTCGACCGGCCGCACCTCCGCGGCGACCCTCCGCGCGCCCTGCGCCGGCCTCCACCACGGTCGCCTTGGCCACTGGCCTCGCCTCGCCACACTCCGTGCGGGTGAGCGCTCGCCCCGGCGCCCGTCGCCCTCCTGCCCGCTAACCCGCTAAGGCCCCCCGGGGCCTATGACTGTAACGCCCTCGATGCGGCTATATCTCCCACGTGTCGAAGCACGACTTAGAGGCATAACCGCATTGAAAGCAATGTCGCAAGTGAGGTAATCTTCACACAACCCATGTAATACATAAGGGAAAGAGATACATAGTTGGCTTACAATCGCCACTTCACACAAATACATGAATAAAGCATTACAACAACCAAATACAATCAGGGCCCGACTACGGAACCAAAATAAAAGAAGAACCCCAAATGCGACAAAGGTCCCCGATCGACCCCAACTGGGCTCCACTACTGATCAACTAAAACGAAACAACACAAAGGGCAAGATCTTCATCGAGCTCCTCCTTGAGCTTGGTTGCGTCTCCTGCTCGGTAATATAGGCACCTGCAAACTGGTTTTGGAAGTATCTGTGAGCCACGGGGACTCAGCAATCTCGCACCCGCGAGATCAAGACTATTTAAGCTTATGGGTAAGGTAAAGGTATGAGGTGGAGCTGCAGCAAGCGACTAGCATATATGGTGGCTAACGTACGCAAATGAGAGCGAGAAGAGAAGGCAAAGCACGGTCGATAAAAGTATGATCAAGAAGTGATCCTGGACTACCTACGTCAAGCATAACTCCAACAACCGTGTTCACTTCCCGGGCTCCGCCGGAAAGAGACCATCACGGTTACACACACGGTTGATGTATTTTAATTAAGGTCAACTTCGGGTTTTCTACAACCGGACGTTAACAAATTCCCATCTGCCCATAACCGCGGGCACGGCTTTCGAAAGTTCAAATCCCTGCAGGGGTGTCCCAACTTAGCCCATGACAAGCTCTCACGGTCAACGAAGGAATAGACCTCCACCCGAGACGTTCCGATCAGACTCGGTATCCCGGTACAACAAGACATTTCGACAGGGTAAAACTAAACCAGCAACACCGCCCGAATGTGCCGACAAATCCCGATAGGAGCTGCACATATCTCTTTCTCAGGGCACACTCAGGTTGTCTTAGGTACGGGTAGGCCAACCCAGAGTTGCCCCTGGTGGTCACCGGTAGCTGACAGTTGGACCAACACTCAGAGGAGCACTGGCCCGGGGGGGTTAAAATAATGATGACCCTCAGGAGCGCGACTCCCAAGGGAAAAGAAAAGGCTAGGTGGCAAATGGTAAAACCAATGTTGGGCATTGCTGGAAGAGCTTTACTTAAGGCGAACTGTCAAGGGGTTCCCATTATAGCCCAACCGCGTAAGGGACGCAAAATCCGGGAACATAACACCGATATGACGGAAACTAGGGCGGCAAGAGTGGAACAAAACACCAGGCATAAGGCCGAGCCTTCCACCCTTTACCAGTATATAGATGCATTAATTAAGTAAGATATATTGTGATATCCCAACAAGTAAACATGTTCCAACAAGGAACAACATCTCCATGTTCCAACAAGGGACAAACTTCAATCTTCACCTGCAACTAACAACGCTATAAGAGGGGCTGAGCAAAGCGGTAACATAGCCAATCAACGGTTTGCTAGGACATGGTGGGTTAGAGGTTGAACATGGCAATTTGGGTGGCTGACAAGCAAGTGGTAGGCATCGTAGCATTGGCATGGCAAAAGAGCGAGCAAACTAGCATAGCAAAGATAGTAGTGATTTCGAGGGTATGATCATCTTGCCTGAAATCCCGCAAGGAAGAAGAACGAATCCAAGAAGAAGACAAACGGCCGTAGACGAACGAACCCTCACAACTCCGGAACGAAACCGAAGCTAACGTGAGAAGCAACCCGGAAAGGAAAAAACAACATAGTAAACACACAAGCATAAACAAGTCATGATGCACAAACAAGTATGATGCATGTCCGGTTTAATGAGGCATGGCAAGGCAAAATGCAACAAACTATCTTACAAATTAAGTGGAGCTCAATATGCAATGAGTTGCATATTGACGGAACACCACGACACGTTATTTAGTTTGATCTCGTTTATGTACCCAACAATATTAAATGTTGTTTAACATGGCAAGGGAGAGAAGCAAGGTAAAACTACCTATCTAGTCAAGTTTAAATGAGGCCGAAAGCAACGAACAACAATTCCGGAAACTCCTCATGAGCATAAATTAGGTTTGGTACTGTTCTGCCCTAAACACAATTTTAGAGTTGTTTAATATGCAAATAAAGGTCACCATGATAAACTAGGCAAAATTCTACCCCATTTACATATAAAGTTTATTAAAATTGGAGTTACGGTTATTTAGTTATGAAATAAAGCATTTTAGCATGGCATAGGAGCAAAATTAAACAAATAGCATTTTTATCATCTCAAACATAGATGAAAGTTGGATATTATTAATCTACACAAAATTCTGAGCAAGTTTCATATACAAAGTTTTTACAAAGGATGCACCGTTGATTAGTTATTAAATGCATGAAGCTAGGGGGTTATACTGCAAAACTGCTGCTCTCTGGAATAATAGACAAATCGCCGCTCTGGAAAAAAAAAACGATGCGGGCCGAATCTGGGGCAAGCCCATCAGCAGGGAAGGAGAAAAAAAAACAACAGGGGTGCGCTGGGGGGGGGGCTCACCCATGGGCCGTGGCCCATCTGCAGAGGAGCCGGCTTGGGGCACCGGGGCCGGGGAAGCTGGGCCGGCCCACGAAGGAGGAGGAGGCAGGCCGAACGAGGCCGGCTGGAGCTGGGCCGAAGGCGGGGCCCGCGAAGGGTCAACGGAGCCAGGGAGGGAGTGGCTGGATCGGGCTCCTCCCAATCCATGGCGGCGGCGGCGCTGGGGAACTCCGGCGAGAGGGCTGGATGGCGCGGGGACGCCGGGACGGCCGAGAACGGACGGATCCGGGCACGGGGACCCTGGATCTGGCCGCGGTGGTTGACGACCGCGCTCCTGGAGGTGGGTTCCGGCGTGGTGGAGCTCTCATGGCGGCGCATCTCGACGGGGCTCAGTAGGGAGCAAGGTGGCGAGCGGCGTCGGCAGGCGGCCGGCGTCGAGACGGCGTGCGGCGGCGCAAGGGAGGACCGGGCGGCGCGGATCTGGTCTCCCCGTGGCTCGGTCGGCGGCGTTGAATGGGCCGCGGGGGCCGGTCGTGGGCTCTCCGGGCCCGGCGGCGCGGCGAAGTGGACCTGAGGGCGCAGGCGAATGAGGGGGCACCACGTGGCACTGGCGACGGAGGTCGGACACGTCCGCTGCCCGGATTTTGTCCGGCGGCGGCGGATGGAGTTTTAGGGTTTCGAGAGGGGGAGAGAGATCCGAATTTCGGGGTGGGGGTGCTCTTTTATAGGTAGAGGGAGCTAGGAAGCTCCAAATGAGGTGCGGTTTGCGGCCACGCGATCGTGATCGAACGACTGAGATGATGGAGCAGAGTTAGGTGGGTTTTTGGGCCAAAATGGAAGGGTGTTGGGCTGCAACACACACGAGGCCTTCTCGGTCCCTCGGTTAACCGTTGGAGTATCAAACGAAGACCAAATGATACGAAACTTGACAGGCGGTCTACCGGTAGTAAACCAAGGCCGCTTGACAAGTCTCGGTCCAAGCCGGAAATGTTTAATCCCCACACAAGAAAGAAAGGTAGAAATGATCACCGGAGGAGAACGAAGCGCCGGATTGCAAAACGGACAACGGGGAAAATGCTCGAATGCATGAGATGAACATGTATGCAAATGCAATGCACATGACGACATGATATGAGATGCATGACACGCAAGCAATGACAACGCAACAACAGCGAATAACTGCACGACACCTGGCACATCGGTCTCGGGGCGCTACAACACTCCACCACTACGAGAGGATCTCGTCCCGAGATCTAGAATGGCACCGGAGGGAAAAACGGAAGAGAAAGAGAAGAGGTAAAACAAATTGCTCCTTTGACAAAGGAATGAAACCAAAGAACCTTGCGAGGTTGAACTAATTCGAGAAAAGAATAGAACGAAGGAGAACAAAGTCGAAAACACTCCGTTAGAAACTAGGGACAAAGAGCATTGCGAAACCTTGAGGTTGAAGGGAAGATATATATTGAAAACACGCCGGTTAAGGAAGGGGATCAAGGAAGACCAAATTCGAACAGCACTCCGGTTGAAAAGAGATGCAAGGCTTGATAAGGCGAAAAGAACTTGAACAAAGGGGCACAACACTCCGGTTAAATAGACAATCATGAAAAGAACATGATATTTGACAAAACGAGATGATGGATGAATATAGCAACCAAACAAAGCCTCCGAAATGAAATGAAAGAGTGGAATTGGAATGAATGGAGGGAAACAAGATCTCGAGGGAGCACGCTTATAACAAAAGCTAGAACGGAGTTGTTGGAAAAACCAACAACGAAAATAATAAGCTTGATATGGTCTTATGGAATACAACTCAATTTATGAGGTGACAACCTGCCACTCACGGGAAGAAGAATTGGATTGGAATGAACAAAGAGACGCGAACACTATTTCACCGGGAGGATAAATGAAGAACTTGGGTCCTTTATGAGCACCATAGATAGCAACAACCTTAGGGAAGGCTTTAGGTGAAATATAACCCAAGATAGCTCCAATGACGAGATTGATGGATTTTTAAAATATCTCATTCATGACAACATGTGAATCGTGAAACATGAATTCAAAATATCAAGAATGACATAATACCACCTCCAATGATACGGAAGAAAGAATTGCACTCCAGATAGCAAGATGAAGAAAGCTTGAGCTCCTTTTGAAAGGAATCTCAATGAACACTTGGAGAAAGAATTAAATCCTTGATGAACCATCATGTAGAACCTTCACGAAGAACTCCGGTCAGAAAAGAATCATCAAACGAAAGGAAAGAGAAGTTGAAAACACAAGGTCAAACCTTGTAATGATTTAGATGGATCTCTGCGACGAGATAATGCGGAAAACATAGAACTCCGGAAGAAAGATGAACAACAAGCAGCCAAGAATTTATTCCTCCTGGACAAACTCTGAAGGAAAGGATTAATCACTTGGATGAAACCAGAATAAGAATAATGTTATGCGTATCCTTCACCAATTTAAATTGATGACAAGCAACGGATTTGGCATACCACTTATTCTTGTAGAAAGGATTAAGAGAGATATGGCGTAAACTTGAGAAGGTCTTCAACGAACCACCGGTAGGATTTTGAAAGAACGAATGAATTGATATGATAAGAAAGAAGAAAAAATCTTGAACGAACCATCGTACGAATTGACAATGAATTAAGGGAAGACAAAGAAACACCGGGAAGAATGGAGAAATGAACGAAGATACATGAGACAATCTAGATACATGAGAACGAAGAGAGCACGAGCCGATTAAAGATCACTTGAACAAGGCACCGGTAAGATCGGAGAATGATAACTGCAAACTGAGAATGAATAAATCTGAATTGATGGACTCCGGATGACAAACTGAGAAGACTCTTGAATAACTCCAGATGGATGAAAAGAATTCTCACGATCAAAACAATTATGATAGGATGGCAACAAGCTAGCACCATGAATCTTGAAGAGAATAGAGCAAGATTAAAGAAAAACTCTTCTTCGGTCTTCAAATGATGAGAATGACAACGAGAAACACCACCAAGAATTATTTAGACACTCCGAAAGAATCAAAACGAAGAGGTTGAGCCAACGATGAAAATAATTGTGAAAGATCTAGGAGATGGCATTTGACTGATGATAACTCATTCTTACATCAAACTTCGAAAAGAATTTAGGATAGCTCTAGGAAAATAGAAGAGTCAGGTAAGATCCTGGGAAAAGACCTGTGGGTTAGGGCCCACTCAAAAGAACACCGTTGAAAAGATTTAAAAGAGATGTTGCACCGGTTGAATTAAATGACTTGAATGAGATACCAATCTCGAAAGAGCTTGAACGAATGCAGAGTGGAAACACCAATCTTTGAGATATCTTGAGCACTCCGGAACAATAGAATAGCGAGAAATGAATAAATATGAGGAGCACCGTCAAGAGAAGGTATTTGAGACGAGAAAAAGGGGATATAATCGACAAATCTTGACTTGAATCCACCGGAGAAGAGAAAGGAATGAGGAATGACGAACTTGAAGCTCCATTAGGATCTTCATGAGAATCACCGGATAAGAACATTGATAGAAAAGAATGGAGAAACTTCCCATCAATAAAATGGATACTCGATTAAGAAATCTGAGTCCTTGAAGAAAAAGGGGTGGGAGGGCGGGAAAACAAAAACAACTTGGGACGGATGAAACAAACACCGTTGAGAGAACTGAGAGGTGATCTTGCGAATGTTGAAATGATCGGATCCACTTGAAGAGAAAGACGCTGGTTGAAAAGGATTGACATGACAATCTCGATTGTCGAGAAGGATTGGTATTCACATTGGAGTATGAAAACACCATTTCGGAAAGGTATGGAATCAACACTTGACATTGAAGCAACTCGAATACCACAACTCAAAACAAAAACAAAGGACTGGCTTGCAGAATAAGCCGGAACAAACATATGATAGAGATTTCGTCCGAAGTTTTCGTGGTGGGGCCTACACGGGCTCGAGTGTACAGCACCATCATGTACAAGGCAGTGCACATGACATATGAAGCGTCCCCGAGTCGGCATAGCCAAGGACTCTTTAAGACACAACGAGACCACTGTAAAAACGACCGTGGAAAGGCGGACCACTAGACGTCGAACCCCAATTTCATATCATACATCCGTCAGAAAGATATCCTAAGAGCTACTTGAATTCCCACCTATGAAACTCCCGAAATTTTCCGGTTATGCAATCAGGCGTTGGGGATACAGGGGAAGCATAATATCTCACCCAAAACTAGCAAATCCTACATCCAGCTATATCCATCCTTCAACACATAACCAAGAAACCTTCGGAAATCGTCTACCTCAACCTTCGAAAAGCATCCGTTATACGAGTCATGGCAATACTCCCGTACTCACCTCAGTACTGGGTTATCGGGGTTATCTCACCAACAACTGCATAAAAGAGATTTTCGATGTCGGCGTACTAAACTCAGGTATTCCAGAACTGCAACGATAAAATTATGACGACAACACCTCAGAGCTCAACTCCCCGGGACACTTCCACTAAACCCCTGACAGGAGGCACCAAGACAATGTTCTCATCATAAAACCATCGAAACGATTCCAAGATACCCGCGTGATCCTAAAAGAAATTTTAGTGAAATTTGAGAAGAGAAGAGTCAAAACTCTACGTCAGGATGCCTTACCAGAGCGATGAGGAGACTGGGAAGTAAAAAGAATTCCTAAACTCTCCGATATATAATTCCTAAATGACTCAAAACATTTTTTTTAGACACAACTTGGCTGCTAAAAACGATCAAGCAATGGGGCTCCTAAGGTCGGGGAAGGCTCTGATTACCAACTTGTAACGCCCTCGATGCGGCTATATCTCCCACGTGTCGAAGCACGACTTAGAGGCATAACCGCATTGAAAGCAATGTCGCAGGTGAGGTAATCTTCACACAACCCATGTAATACATAAGGGAAAGAGATACATAGTTGGCTTACAATCGCCACTTCACACAAATACATGAATAAAGCATTACAACAACCAAATACAATCAGGGCCCGACTACGGAACCAAAATAAAAGAAGAACCCCAAATGCGACAAAGGTCCCCGATCGACCCCAACTGGGCTCCACTACTGATCAACTAAAACGAAACAACACAAAGGGCAAGATCTTCATCGAGCTCCTCCTTGAGCTTGGTTGCGTCTCCTGCTTGGTAATATAGGCACCTGCAAACTGGTTTTGGAAGTATCTGTGAGCCACGGGGACTCAGCAATCTCGCACCCGCGAGATCAAGACTATTTAAGCTTATGGGTAAGGTAAAGGTATGAGGTGGAGCTGCAGCAAGCGACTAGCATATATGGTGGCTAACGTACACAAATGAGAGCGAGAAGAGAAGGCAAAGCACGGTCGATAAAAGTATGATCAAGAAGTGATCCTGGACTACCTACGTCAAGCATAACTCCAACAACCGTGTTCACTTCCCGGGCTCCGCCGGAAAGAGACCATCACGGTTACACACACGGTTGATGTATTTTAATTAAGGTCAACTTCGGGTTTTCTACAACCGGACGTTAACAGATTCCCATCTGCCCATAACCGCGGGCACGGCTTTCGAAAGTTCAAATCCCTGCAGGGGTGTCCCAACTTAGCCCATGACAAGCTCTCACGGTCAACGAAGGAATAGACCTCCACCCGAGACGATCCGATCAGACTCGGTATCCCGGTACAACAAGACATTTCGACAGGGTAAAACTAAACCAGCAACACCGCCCGAATGTGCCGACAAATCCCGATAGGAGCTGCACATATCTCTTTCTCAGGGCACACTCAGATTGTCTTAGGTACGGGTAGGCCAACCCAGAGTTGCCCCTGGTGGTCACCGGTAGCTGACAGTTGGACCAACACTCAGAGGAGCACTGGCCCGGGGGGGTTAAAATAATGATGACCCTCAGGAGCGCGACTCCCAAGGGAAAAGAAAAGGCTAGGTGGCAAATGGTAAAACCAATGTTGGGCATTGCTGGAAGAGCTTTACTTAAGGCGAACTGTCAAGGGGTTCCCATTATAGCCCAACCGCGTAAGGGACGCAAAATCCGGGAACATAACACCGATATGACGGAAACTAGGGCGGCAAGAGTGGAACAAAACACCAGGCATAAGGCCGAGCCTTCCACCCTTTACCAGTATATAGATGCATTAATTAAGTAAGATATATTGTGATATCCCAACAAGTAAACATGTTCCAACAAGGAACAACATCTCCATGTTCCAACAAGGAACAAACTTCAATCTTCACCTGCAACTAACAACGCTATAAGAGGGGCTGAGCAAAGCGGTAACATAGCCAATCAACGGTTTGCTAGGACATGGTGGGTTAGAGGTTGAACATGGCAATTTGGGTGGCTGACAAGCAAGTGGTAGGCATCGTAGCATTGGCATGGCAAAAGAGCGAGCAAACTAGCATAGCAAAGATAGTAGTGATTTCGAGGGTATGATCATCTTGCCTGAAATCCCGCAAGGAAGAAGAACGAATCCAAGAAGAAGACAAACGGCCATAGACGAACGAACCCTCACAACTCCGGAACGAAACCGAAGCTAACGTGAGAAGCAACCCGGAAAGGAACAAACAACATAGTAAACACACAAGCATAAACAAGTCATGATGCACAAACAAGTATGATGCATGTCCGGTTTAATGAGGCATGGCAAGGAAAAATGCAACAAACTATCTTACAAATTAAGTGGAGCTCAATATGCAACGAGTTGCATATTGACGGAACACCACGACACGTTATTTAGTTTGATCTCGTTTATGTACCCAACAATATTAAATGTTGTTTAACATGGCAAGGGAGAGAAGCAAGGTAAAACTACCTATCTAGTCAAGTTTAAATGAGGCTGGAAGCAACGAACAACAATTCCGGAAACTCCTCATGAGCATAAATTAGGTTTGGTACTGTTCTGCCCTAAACACAATTTTAGAGTTGTTTAATATGCAAATAAAGGTCACCATGATAAACTAGGCAAAATTCTACCCCATTTACATATAAAGTTTATTAAAATTGGAGTTACGGTTATTTAGTTATGAAATAAAGCATTTTAGCATGGCATAGGAGCAAAATTAAACAAATAGCATTTTTATCATCTCAAACATAGATGAAAGTTGGATATTATTAATCTACACAAAATTCTGAGCAAGTTTCATATACAAAGTTTTTACAAAGGATGCACCGTTGATTAGTTATTAAATGCATGAAGCTAGGGGGTTATACTGCAAAACTGCTGCTCTCTGGAATAATAGACAAATCGCCGCTCTGGAAAAAAAAATGACGCAGGCCGAATCTGGGGCAAGCCCATCAGCAGGGAAGGAGAAAAAAAAACAACAGGGGTGCGCTGGGGGGGCTCACCCATGGGCCGTGGCCCATCTGCAGAGGAGCCGGCTTGGGGCACCGGGGCCGGGGAAGCTGGGCCGGCCCACGAAGGAGGAGGAGGCAGGCCGAACGAGGCCGGCTGGAGCTGGGCCGAAGGCGGGGCCTGCGAAGGGTCAACGGAGCCAGGGAGGGAGTGGCCGGATCGGGCTCCTCCCGATCCATGGCGGCGGCGGCGCTGGGGAACTCCGGCGAGAGGGCTGGATGGCGCGGGGACGCCGGGACGGCCGAGAACGGACGGATCCGGGCACGGGGACCCTGGATCTGGCCGCGGTGGTTGACGACCGCGCTCCTGGAGGTGGGTTCCGGCGTGGTGGAGCTCTCATGGCGGCGCATCTCGACGGGGCTCAGTAGGGAGCAAGGTGGCGAGCGGCGTCGGCAGGCGGCCGGCGTCGAGACGGCGTGCGGCGGCGCAAGGGAGGACCGGGCGGCGCGGATCTGGTCTCCCCGTGGCTCGGTCGGCGGCGTTGAATGGGCCGCGGGGGCCGGTCGTGGGCTCTCCGGGCCCGGCGGCGCGGCGAAGTGGACCTGAGGGCGCAGGCGAATGAGGGGGCACCACGTGGCACTGGTGACGGAGGTCGGACACGTCCGCTGCCCGGATTTTGTCCGGCGGCGGCGGATGGAGTTTTAGGGTTTCGAGAGGGGGAGAGAGATCCGAATTTCGGGGTGGGGGTGCTCTTTTATAGGTAGAGGGAGCTAGGAAGCTCCAAATGAGGTGCGGTTTGCGGCCACGCGATCGTGATCGAACGACTGAGATGATGGAGCAGAGTTAGGTGGGTTTTTGGGCCAAAATGGAAGGGTGTTGGGCTGCAACACACACGAGGCCTTCTCGGTCCCTCGGTTAACCGTTGGAGTATCAAACGAAGACCAAATGATACGAAACTTGACAGGCGGTCTACCGGTAGTAAACCAAGGCCGCTTGACAAGTCTCGGTCCAAGCCGGAAATGTTTAATCCCCACACAAGAAAGAAAGGTAGAAATGATCACCGGAGGAGAACGAAGCGCCGGATTGCAAAACGGACAACGGGGAAAATGCTTGAATGCATGAGATGAACATGTTTGCAAATGCAATGCACATGACGACATGATATGAGATGCATGACACGCAAGCAATGACAACGCAACAACAGCGAATAACTGCACGACACCTGGCACATCAGTCTCGGGGCGCTACAATGACAAGGGGGCCCCATCCCCCAGAACGTTTTATATATAAAAAAAGAATAAAAATAATAATTAATAAAATTATTAATTAATTAATTAAAATAATTGTGTTTAATTAACCTAATAACTAATTAAACTAATTAACTACTGTTAATTAACATAACTAATCTGTTAACTAAACTAATTAACCTGGTTAATTAGTTAACAAACAATGACATGTGGGTCCCACTGGACCCACCTGTCTGTTTGACTGGTCAACCGACCAGTTGACCTGCTGACATCACTCTGATGTCATGCCTGCGTCATCATTCACTGTTCTGGATAATGTTAAATTAAATTAATTAAATAAATTCTAAAAATGATTTAAAACTTTAGAAAATCATATAAAATAATCCGTAACTCGGATGAAAATACTTTGTACATGAAAGTTGCTCAGAACGACGAGACGAATCCGGATACGCAGCCCGTTCGTCCGCCACGCGTCCCTAGCATAGAGAACCTGCAACATTTCACCTCCGGTTCATCTTTCCGAAAACACGAAACACTGGGGGTACTTTCCCTTCACCGGTATCACCTCATACCGCGTTAGAACGCGTCTAGCTCTGCTTGTTGACCTGTTATGCACTTGCTTGCTATGTATTTACTGTTTCTCCCCCCTCTTCTCTCCGGTAGCCCCCGTGACGATGCTGATGCCCCTGTGGACGACTACGTCACCGACGACCCCTCCTTCTTGTCTGAGCAACCAGGCAAGCCCCCCCTTTGATCACCAGATATCGCCTACTCTTCTCTATACTGCTTGCATTAGAGTAGTGTAGCATGTTACTGCTTTCCGTTAATCCTATTCTGATGCATAGCCTGTCATTGCTGCTACAGTCATTGATACCTTACCCGCAATCCTAAATGCTTAGTATAGGATGCTAGTGTTCCATCAGTGGCCCTACACTCTTGTCCGTCTGCCATGCTATACTACTGGGCTGTGATCACTTCGGGAGGTGATCACGGGCATATACGATATACTTTACACAGTTACATTATCTGTGATACTGTTCGGAGTTGGGGGCTGAAGGGGCAGGTGGCTCCATCCCGGTAGAGGTGGGCCTGGGTTCCCGACGGCCCCCGACTGTTACTTTGTGGCGGAGCGACAGGGCAGGTTGAGACCACCTAGGAGACAGGTGGGCCTGGTCCTGTTCGGCGTTCGCGGATACTTAACACGCTTAACGAGATCTTGGTATTTGATCTGAGTCTGGCTACGAGCCTATACGCACTAACCATCTACGTGGGAGTAGTTATGGGTATCCCGACGTCGTGGTATCAGCCGAAGCACTTCGTGACGTCAGCGACTGAGCGGCGCGCGCCGGGTTGGACTGCGTTAACGCAACTTCCTTTGTAATGGAGGTTGCTAGGTCTGCTCACCGGCCGCGTACGCAACGTGCAGGTGTGCTCAGGGCGATGGGCCCAGACCCCTGCGCGCTTAGGTTTAGACCGGCGTGCTGGCCTCTCCGTTGAGCCTAGGTGGGGCTGCGACGTGTTGATCTTCCGCGGCCGGGCATGACCCAGGAAAGTGTGTCCGGCCAAATGGGATCGAGCGTGTTGGGCTATGTGGTGCACCCCTGCAGGGAAGTTAATCTATTCGAATAGCCGTGATCTTCGGTAACAGGACGACTTGGAGTTGTACCTTGACCTTATGACAACTAGAACCGGATACTTAATAAAACACACCCTTCCAAGTTCCACAGACAACCCGGTGATCGCTTTTCTACAGGGCGACGAGGAGAGGATCGTCGGGTAGGATTATGCTATGCGTTGCTACTTGGAGATGCTATCTAGAGATGCTACTTGGAGATGCTATTTGGAGATGCTACTTGGAGATGCTACTTGGAGGACTTCAGTCTACTCTCTTCTACATGCTGCAAGACGGAGGTTGCCAGAAGCGTAGTCTTCGATAGGACTAGCTATCCCCGTCTTATTCTGGCATTCTGCAGTTCAGTCCACTGATATGGCCTTCTTACACATATACCCATGCATATGTAGTATAGTTCCTTGCTTGCGAGTACTTTGGATGAGTACTCACGGTTGCTTTCTCCCCCCTTTTTCCCCCTTTCCTTTCTTTCTGGTTGTCGCAACCAGATGCTGGAGCCCTGGAGCCAGACGCCACCGTCGACGACAACTACTACACTGGAGGTGCGTACTACTACGTGCAGCCCGCTGACGACGACCAAGAGTAGCTAGGAGGATCCCAGGCAGGAGGCCTGCGCCTCTTTCGATCTGTATCCCAGTTTGTGCTAGCCTTCTTAAGGCAAACTTGTTTAACTTATGTCTGTACTCAGATCTTGTTGCTTCCGCTGACTCGTCTATGATCGAGCACTTGTATTCGAGCCCTCGAGGCCCTTGGCTTGTATTATGATGCTTGTATGACTTATTTTATTTGTAGAGTTGTGTTGTGATATCTTCCCGTGAGTCCCTGATCTTGATCGTACACATTTGCGTGCATGATTAGTGTATGATTGAATCGGGGGCGTCACAACTGGGCTCGGCCCAGGTCAGGGAGGAGCTGGGCAGGCCGGGAGGCTGGGCTGGGCCGATGCGGTCGGGCCCACGAGACGCGGGGCTGGAGGTCGGCCTCCTCGTGCGCTCACACGAGCAGGGGCAGGGCGGTGATGGCAGGTGGGCGGCGGCACCGGCGTGACTCTGGCGAACGGAGGAAGCCGAGAACGGGGCGCGGGTGGCCAGATCCGGCGGATCTCATCCGAGACTGCCCTCGGCGGCGGGGCACGGGTATCTGGGTTGCCCACCGGCGACGCGGTTGCAAGGCGGCAGGGTCGGGCGGATGGCGGGGCGCTCGGGAGGCGCCTACGGCGGCGGCCGGGCGGCGGGGACACCCAGGCGGCGGCGCAGGCGACCGGAGAGGAGGCCGCGGCGGCGGGGCACCTGCGGGCGCGCGACGGCGAGACGCGGGGTCGCGCGGGCATGCGCGGGCCACGGCGGCGGCGGGTCGGGCCCGCGCGGGTCCGGGATGGGCTCCGCGGGCCTCGGCGGCGGCGGCGCGCGAGGGGGCCACGTGGCGGTGGCGGAGTGGGGGAGAGGGGCGGCGGGGCGACGTGGCGCGCGGTGATAGGTTGGGCGACGTGGCTGGGTGGCGGTGGACGTGTCCGGCCGCCGGGCGGACATGTCCGACGGCACGAGGAGGGAGAGGGCTAGGGTTCATCCGGGATTTGGACGGGGATGGACACATATATATAGGTAGAGGGAGCTAGGAGTATCCAAATGAGGAGCGGTTTTCGGCCACACGATCGTGATCGAAGGACCGAGAGCATGGAGGGGAGTTAGATGGGTTTTGGGCCAGTTTGGAAGGGTGTTGGGCTGCAAAGAGAAAGGGGCTTTTGCGGTTACCTGGTTAACCGTTGGAGTACCAAACAACCTCCAATGGCACGAAACTTGACAGGCGGTCTACCGGTGCTATACCAAGGCCGCTTGGCAAGACTCGGTCCATTCCGAAAACGTTTAACACCCGCTCACAACGAGAGGCAAAAGGGGAATGCCTGAGGGCATAGGAGCGCTGGATTGCGAAACGGACAACGGGGAAAAGGCTCGGATGCATGAGACGAACACGTATGCAAAATGAAATGCACATGATGACATGACAATATGCAACACGCAAGCAAATGACATGGCAAAGACGGCGAATATCTGGTGTACACTTGGCGCATCGAATCAGGGGCGTTACAAATGTCCATGCCGTTCGAGAACGAGGTAATGGGACGGTCTGGCGCTACCCTTAGATCTCAGGAACACCTGTTCGGCTCTATATAGGGCCATCGTGATCCAAATAACTATTCTGATCCTGGGATCAGAATAGTGCCACTATATATATATATATATATATATATATATATATATATATATATATATATATATATATATATATATATAAAGAGAAGAGATACAAGACAAAGACAAAAGCTTCAGCTCCTTTTTCGGTTTGTTCTTGAGTATAGGGATCCCGCACTATTAAGATGGGATCGTCGGATTTCATGAAAGAACTTGCTCAAAACCCACAAAATATCCTCTCACAACATCTTTGTTTCATCTCTAATTCTTCATCTACCTTGTGCACAAAGACTGGTATGATTCTAAGATAGTAGGTTCAGCTATCACCGGGCGTCCCAAGGTCTACGGACGTCCGACCTCTCACACCCGACCGGGCATCCAGCTCTCCTCGAGTGTCCGGTGCATCTTCACAGTATATAAATTAGCGGAAGTCCAGCCTCATTGGACGACCGGTCACCGGACGATCGTTCCTCTTCGGATGTTCGGTATTGATGCAACAGAACATTTATTAACGGATTTCCGACCTCACCGGATGTCCGGCCACCGGATGACCGGCGTCTTCCGGACGTCCGCTGGCCATGTGGCTCATGCCCCTTCTGTGGCTTGGTAGGCTTTCCAATGACCGGACGACCGACGGCCCAGCCGGACGTCCGGCCCAATCTGAGTGACCGGTCGTCTGGTACTCACCGAATGTCCGACAGCTCCAGCACAGTGTGTGGGTCAACGGTCTGTGTTACACTATCTGCCTCCTCCCTTCCATGGGATAAGGTTGACCATTCACTTTGAGCTTTCTAAGAACACATCTCACTCCCTCTCTTGATTTCCTACACCAAATCCTAGATCCCCCAAGGATTTAGGAAAATATGAGAGAAGTTATTGAATCAAGTGATAGATCCACTCCTTCCCCTTCTTCTCACCAAAGGAATTTGTGATTTGAGCAAGTTCTTGAGCATTTCCCAATGTTCTTGTTACTCTTGGAGGTTGGAGACTTCTAGGCGGTAGGAATCTTTCGGGGAGGAATCGGCCATTGTGATTACCCTCGGAAAATTTTGTGAGGGTTTGGAGACCACCCCAAGGTCTACCACTAGTCGTTGAGAAACGCCTTCGTGGTGTTGTCTCAAAGGGAGAATATGGTGAGCCTTCGTGGCATTGGTGTGCCTTCGTGGTAACACCCACCTCTCTAACGGTGACGTAGCTTCCCTCCAAGGAAGTGAACATTGGCATACATCCTCATCTCTCAGAGTTGCGGTTATTCCTAACCCTAACTCCCTACTTGCGGCTACTTGTCTCTTAGCTTTTACTTATATCATATTGAGCTTGCTTACTCTCCTACTTGTGTTACTTGTTTACCTTGCTTAGCTCATAGCTTCACTCTTGCAATTGTTAGGCTCAACTCCGTATTCCGCATTATTGCCTAAAATTGCTAAGTAATTACTAAAATTTGTAATTGTACCTATTCACCCCCCCCCCCTCTAGGTCCATCTCGATCCTTTCAACAACATATCAGTTCTGGTAGCCCACGGAGATACCGGTAAAAAGGAAGTGGGCGTGAGAGTGTCATGCAAGGATGGTGGGGTGATCACGGATACCGGATTCCCACAGGTTGACAGCATGGCAAACAAGGAAGAACGTGCAAGCGACAATTCGGACACGATGCAAGCATGGGCATCTCACAAAAGACACATGCATTCGGCGGTCGTCTCGGCGGTTATACCTTCAAAGCGTGCGTTTTCGGGCGGAACGAGTTTGGTGCAATGTAGAGGAAGTAGACATTCTCGCAATGGTCATAGTGGAATTAGTTGTACACGTTCATTTTGGAGAGGTACTTGACGAATCCAACATCTTCGGGGCGACGGTAGTGGTACACGCCAACCGTAGTCGAACTTGAAGGGCCATCGATGTCGTGCACTTGGCATCCCTGTGGTCTCCGAGAAACTTGACGGACCAGTTGCTCCGAGTTCTTGGTCCTCATGCCACTTGCCAAAATCCAAGGCGGTCTTGGCGAGATCCAGAAAAACACAAAAGGCCTCAGTTGATAGTGTTCAAAAGGACACGATGAACTGGTCACCTCCGACGGCGGTAGGGTTCGCAGGTAGGGTGCTCACAGAAGTGGTAGGCGCACGGGGCAAGGGCAGCAGGAGGTTGCTGGCTGGCATGGGACTCGCCAGAGCATCCGATGCTCGCGGTGGCCGATGCGTGGTGCTGGTGCAGGGGCGTGCAGGAGGCGTCCACCAGATGGCATCGGGAGGGTACAACAGCTGCTACTGTTGACCCTGACGGAGGCAAGATCCGGTGGTGGAGCTGATGGGAGGCGGCTGAGGAGCCTAGCAGGAGAGGAGCAGGGCGCGCTGGGGATGGCTACGGGGTGGAGGAGGCGCTGGGCACAGGAGCTCGGGGCGGCCTTGGCCGGAGGGAGAAGGCGACGGATGGCGAGGTGCTTGGGGCGCGGATCATGTGGTGGGGAAAGATTTAGGCACATATGGTCAGTCAAATATATTTGATCATGATTTATTATTGTTGACAATTATCTCTATGATAAATGAGTTGGGAGGCAAGATATTAAGCGTCTATGTTTCATTGTGTTTGATGGATGCCATTTGTTCTAAAAATATGCTTTGGGTACTAGCAATCATAGAAGATTATAAGATTATTGAGTATGTGGAGCTCTTAGACTTTGTTGAATAAGTAGAATTGCAATTGCTTGGTGACTGAGAACATAGGTTGGTAAGTTTCAAGAGAGTGCATTATTTGAACCATAGCATGTGAATTGATTGCTACTTTATCATGATGAGTGTTATGAGAAAGAGTTGATGTTATGATGCTAGGAAAAGTGATTGAAATTATCATTGATCAAACTTATGCACTATGCTAGCATTCACACTTCATAAATTATCTCTTTTATCATTTACCTACTCAAGGATGAGTAGGGATTAAGCTTGGGGATGCTGATATGTCTTCAACGTATCTATAATTTATGAAGTATTCATGCCATGTTTACAACAATTCTATATGGTTTTGGTATGATTTGAATGGAACTAACCCGAACTGACGTTGTTTTCAGCAGAACTACCATGGTGTTGTTTTTCGTGTAGAAATCAAAGTTCTGCAAATGCAGCGAAGCTTTTTTAGGGTTGTTTTGGAAGAAAAGAGGAACTAGAAGCTTTGTGGGAGGGCCAGAAGAGATAGGAGGGCCCCACAAGACACCAAGGCATGCCAGGTGGGGCTAGCTTGTCTCGATATATTGTGGGCTACTCTTGGCCCATCTTCTGGTGATTACAACGTTGAAAATCCCTAGATCAGAAGTTCTGCCATCACAAGCCTGTGTAGCCACAAAAAACCAATCTGGACCCTATTCTGGCACTCTGCCAGAGGGGGAAATCATCCCCGAAGGCAATCTTCATCATCCCGACGACCACCATAATGAGGAGGGAGTAGTCCACCTTCGAGGCTGGGGATTTGTACCAGTAGCTATGTGTTTAATCTCTCTCTCTCTCTCGTGTTCTTGATTTGGCTCGATCTTGATGTATCGAGAGCTTTGTTTAACATAGTTTGGATCATATGGTGTGCTACTTCTTGAGCTTGCGTTGATTTTTCCCTTGAAGATGAAAGGGTGATGCAACAAAGTAGAGATGAGTATTTCCCTCAGTTTGAGAACCAAGGTATCAATCATGTAGGAGAAGAATGCGCAAATCACCAATACCTGCAAAGAATCAAACACTTTCACCCAACGCGATAAAGGGGTTGTTAATTGCTTCACGGTCATTTGCAAAAGTGAGATCTGATAGAGATAGATAAATAGATTTAAACAAAAGATAAAATAGTTTTGGGTTTTGGTTTCTAGATTTGAAAATAAAAGATTGCAAAATAGTAGATCGGAAATTAATATGATGGAAAATAGTAGATCAGAAACTAATATGATGGAAAATAGACCCGGGGGCCATAGGTTTCACTAGAGGCTTCTCTCATGAAAGCAAATAATACGGTGGGTGAACAAATTACAGTCGAGCAATTGATAGAAAAGCACAAAGTTATGATGATATCCAAGGCAATGATTATGCAATATAGGCATCACGTCTGTGTCAAGTAGAGCGACTCCTGCCTGCATCTACTACTATTACTCCACACATCGACCGACTCTTCCTGCGTCTAGAGTATTAAGTTCATAAAGAACAGAGTAACGCATTAAGTAAGATGCCATGATGTAGAGGAATAAACTGAAGCAATATGATGAAAACCCCATCTTTTTATCCTTGATGGCAACAATGCAATACGTGTCTCGCTACCCCTACTTTGTCACTGGGTGAAATCACGCAAGATTGAACCCAAAGCTAAGCACCTCTCCCATTGCAAGAAGTACCAATCTAGTTGGCCAAACCAAACTAATAATTCGAGAGAAATACAAAGATACTGAATCATGCATATAAGAATTCAGAGGAGATTCAAATAATATTCATAGATAAGTTGATCAAAAATCCACAATTCATCGGATCTCGACAAACACACCGCAAAAGAATATTACATCGCATAGATCTCCAAGAACATCGAGGAGAACATGGTATTGAGAATCAAAGAGAGAGAAGAATCCATCTAGCTACTAGCTATGGACCCGTAGGTCTGTGGTGGAATACTCACGCTTCATCAGAAGGGAAATAGAGTTGATGTAGATGCCCTCCGTGATCGAATCCCCCTCAGGCAGGATGTCGTAAAGGCCCCAAGATGGGATCTCACGGGAACAGAAGGTTGTGGTGGTGGAAACGTGTTTTCGTGGATGCTTCTGGTGGTTTGGGAATATATGTGAATATAAAGGAGGCAGAACTAGGTCAGTAGGGTCACGAGGGGCCCACAAGGTAGGGGGCGCACCCTACCCCCTGGGCGCACCCTCCACCCTTGTCGCCGCCTTGTGGCTCTTCTGACTTGAACTCCAAGTCTCCTGGGTGTCTTCTAGTCCAAGAAAAATCATCGTGAAGTTTTATTCCATATGGACTCTGTTTAATATTCATTTTCTGTGAAGCTCAAAACAAGGAAAACACAGAAAACTGGCAATGGGCTCTAGGTTAATAGGTTAGTCCCAAAAATAATATAAAATAGCATATTAATGCATATAAAACATCCTAAACACATAATATAATAGCACGAAACAATCAAAATTATAGATACATTGGAGACGTATCATGGTGTTTCCCCCTCTCTATCTTGTTGTCATGAATTGAGTTTTCCCTTTAAGATTTCTTTGTTATTGGATAGAATACTTTTATGGATTTGAGAGTACTTGATGTTTGTCTTGCCATGAATACCCGTGGTGACAATGGGGTATCATATTGATTCACTTGATATATGTTTTGGCACTCAAGTCACGGATTCCCGAAGTGACATTGGGGTAACCTATGCATAGGGGTTGATGCACGTTTTCGTCCTTGTTTCTCTGGTAGAAATCTTGGAGCACTCTTTGAGGTTATTTGTGTTGGATTGAGTATTATGAATCTAAAATTGTTTGGTGCATATCGTATAATCAACTCACGGATACTCATGGTGACATTGGAGTATATAGGTGACATTAGAGTTGGTTGATGTGTATCATATGGTGTTATTTTATTACGAACTCTTGGATAGGTCAATCGGAAAGGATAACTTGGTGTTATTTTAGTATTAACTCTTGGAAATATTGATTGTAAAGGATAACTTTGAGGTGGTTTCATACCCCACAAACAATTTCTTCTTATGTTCTCCGTGAGATAAGAACTTTGTAGTGATTCTTCGTTGCACATTGAGGGATGGTTATATGATCCAATTATGTTAGCATTGTTGAGACATTGCACTGGCAAAAGTACAGACCCTAGGCCTCATTTTCAAGCATTGCAATACCGTTTGTGCTCCGTTTTATCAATTGCTACCTCACTGTTTTTTATTGTTCCTATTACAAAAATCAATATCTACTATCATTACTACACTTGTATCACCATCTCTTCGCCGAACTAGTGCACCTATACAATTTACCATTGTATTGGGTGTGTTGGGGAGACAAGAGAATCTTTGTTATTTGGTTGCAGGGTTGTTTGAGAGATACCATCTTCATCCTACGCCTCCCATAGATTAAGGATGGCAATTTTATCCATGGACATGGATACCCATGGATATCCGACCCGAATGGATAGGGTTTGGATATGCTTTTGTGTCCATGGGCGGCACCCAAACCCGAGCCGATTGCTCATGGGTTGGACATGGATATAATCTTGCACCCGTGGATATATCCAAAACCGACCCAGTATTATGACTTATTGGGCAAAAGTCTACCATCCCTACCCCACAGTCATATGTCCCGCTGCAATTTTACACTTTATTATCTAAAACATGCAAAAGAAATTGCACCCCTTCTCTTATTTTTATCTCCTTGTTAAATGACTCGTCATTCTCAGCTATTAGAAAAAATAATCCTAAATGATATTTGGTTGTTAGTGGGCGTTGATTTACCAAAAGTTGATGTTTACCGTAAGTGAAGCCTAGCATGCCATGAGGTGATGAGTAGAAGAGCTTATGTTAACATTGTATTATGTCTTATTTATATGTCTCGAGAGGACCCAATGGATATCCAGTGGGTATGGATATCCGACGGGTTTGGACATGGACACAATTTTTCACCCATGGATATTTTCATGGTTGGGCAAAGACTATCTTCATGGATATGGATATGGATTAGATATTGTTCAACCCGGTCCAAACCCGACCCATTGCCATCCTTACCATAGATTGATAAACCTTTGGTCATCCACTTGAGGTAAAATTGCTACTATCCTACAAAACTCTACGCTTGGAGGCCCAACATGAGTCTATAAGAATAAGTTGTGTAGTAGACATCATGCATATCATTTTCATGGTCTAGCAAATATTGTTCTAGTGGATCAGTGGGAGGTACGACAATAGAAGCAAGAACAGTTATTTCATCCTTACTAGGTAATTCTTTTGTCATGAGGTTGTCTACGAAACTTAGAGAAACCGAACTCATGAGACACATCACCAAAACTAACACTGACAGTTTCTTTCTCACAATCTATCTTAGCATTGACAGTGTTCAAGAAAGGTCTACCAAAAATTATGGGACAAAAGTCATCTTTTGAGGATCCATGAACTAGAAAATCAATAGGGTATTTTATTTTCCCACACAAGACTTCAACATCTCTAACAATCCCAAGTGGTGTGATGGTATCTCTATTAAAAAGTTTAATAGTGACATATATGTCTTCTATTTTAGCGGTGATATATCAATCATAATTTCTTGGTATAAAGTAAAAGGGATATCACTCACACTAGCACCTAAATCACATAAACCATGATAGCAATGATCTCCTATTTAACAGAGACGACATGCATGCCAACAACAGGCTTGTTCTTATCTTCAGTGTCGGGTTTGGCAATTCTATCAGTTTCATCATAGAAATAAATAACATGCCCATCAATATTATCGACCAAGGGATCTTTGACCATAGCAACACTAGGCTCTACTATAATTTGTTCAGTTGGTTTAGGTGCTTT
This sequence comes from Triticum aestivum, assembly GCF_018294505.1. NCBI lineage: Eukaryota > Viridiplantae > Streptophyta > Magnoliopsida > Poales > Poaceae > Triticum > Triticum aestivum. The sequence continues at coordinate 321,278,802 of NC_057798.1, forward strand.
AATTTTACTTTTGGGAACCACTGTTGAAACCTTAACATGTTCCTTTATCCTAACAAGGAAAGGTGGTTTTTCAATATAAGCAGTAGGCACAATTGGATCAACATTGTAAATGATAGTTTCATCTTTACCTATGACCAGTTCTTTAATTTATTCTTTAATAGGAGGATGATATTTAAACCACTTCTCCTTAGGGAGATCAACATGAGTAGCAAATGATTCACAATAAGAGGCTACTATCTCAGAGTCAAGTCCATATTTAGTGCTAAACTTGTGAAAAGCATCGGTATTCATAAAAGATTTAACACAATCAAACTCAAGCTTAATACCTCACTCTTTACCTTCCTCGAGTTCCCAATATTCAGAGTTGTGTTTAATTATTTCTAAAATATCCCACCTGAATTCAATAGTCTTCTTCATAAAAGAACCAGCACAAGAAGTATCGAGCATGGATTGATCATTGCGAGAAAGCCGAGCAGAAAAATTCTGAATAATAATTTCTCTTGAGAGCTCATGATTGGGGCATGAATATAACATTGACTTAAGCCTCCCCCAAGCTAGAGCGATAATTTATCCTTCATGGGGCCAAAAATTATATATGTAATTCCAATCACGATGAACTAGATGCATAGGATAATTTTTTTGATAAAAATCCAATTTCAAGCGATTCCAGTTCCAAGATTGAATATCATCGCATAGCCCATGTCAATGCCCCCCCCCCACGCCAAAGATAAAGGGAAAACCTTATTGTTAACTTCATCTCTAGGTAAACCTGCAAGCTTAAACAATCCACAAATTTCATCCACATGTATCAAATGCATATCGGGATGCTTCGTTCTATCTCCTGCATAAGGATTAGCTAGCAGTTGCTCTATCATTCCCGTAGGAATTCCATAACTAATATTTTCAGTAGGTGCATTAGGTTGAGGGGCAACTCTTTGTACTTCTGGTCGAGGTGAAGATACCCCGAAAAAAACCCACAAAGGATTGTTTTCCATAGTAGCAAGTAACTATAAATTTCAGCACGTAATATAAATTGTTCCTTACCAATTTCCACCTACAAAGAGCGCTTCACTCCCGGCAACGGCGCCCAAAAAGAGTATCGATGACCCACAAGTATAGGGGATCAATCACAGTCCCTTCGATAAGTAAGAGTGTCAAACCCAACGAGGAGCATAAGGAAATGACAAGCGGTTTTTAGCAAGGTAATTTCTGCAAGCACTGAAATTGTCATTAACAAGTAGTTTGATAGTAAGATAATTTCTAACGAGCAAGTAACGGTAATGATAAATAAAGTGCAACAAGATAGTCCAATCCTTTTTGTGGCAAAGTACGGGCTAAAACAATTTCTTATAATAAGCAAAGCGTTCTTGAGGGCACACGGGAAGTTCGTCTACCCACTTTCATCATGTTGGTTTGATTCGCGTTCGCTACTTTGATAATTTGATATGTGGATGGACCTGTGATTGGGTGTTGTCCTTACTTGAACAAGCCTCCCACTTATGATTAACCCCCTCGCAAGAATCTGCAACTATGAAAGAATAATTAAGATAACAATCTAACCATAGCATTAAACATATGGATCCAAATCAGCCCCTTACGGAATAGCGCATAAACTAGGGTTTAAGCTTCTGTCACTCTAGCAACCCATCATCTAATAAATACTCCATAATGCATTCCCCTAGGCCCAAATATGGTGAAGTGTCATGTAGCCGACGTTCAAATAACACCACTAAGGGAATCACAACATATGTATCATCAAAATATGGAACGCATATCAAATTCACTTGATTACTTGCAACATGACTTATCTCGTGGCCTCAAGAACAAGGGAAACTACTCACAAATAATATTCATGCTCAAGATTAGAGGGATATTAAATAGCATAATGGATCTGAATATATATTCTTCCACCAAATAAACCATCTAGCATCAACTACAAGATGTAATCAACACTACTAGTCACTCACAGGTACCAATCTGAGGTTCTGGTACAAAGATTGAACACAAGAGATGAACTAGGGTTTGAGAAGAGATGGCGCCGTTGAAGATGTTGATGAAGATTGGCCTCCCAAAGTTGAGAGGGTTGTTGGTGATGACAATGGCTTTGATTTTGCCCTCCCGGAGGGAAGTTCCCCCAGCGGAATCGCTCTGCCGGAGGGCAAAAGTGCTCCTACCCAAGTTCCGCCTCAAGACAGTGGCGCTCCATCCCGAAAGTCCTATCCTTATTTTTTTCTAGGTCAAAAGACCTTGTGTACTAGAAGATGGGCACCGGAGGTGGGCCGCAGAGCCCACTACCCATCAGGGTGCGCCTGGAGGGGGTGGCGCACCCTGGTGCCTTGTGGGCACCTAGGTGCCCCCCTCTAGTAGTTATTTTCTCTAGTAATTTTTATTTATTCAAAATAATTATCCGTAAAATTTCAGCTCATTTGGAAATGTGCAAAACAGGTATCTCCGCCATAGCTTTTTCAGTTCCAGAATTCCAGCTGCCGGTATTCTCCCTCTTTGTGTAAACCTTGCATATTATGAGAGAAAAGGCATTAGAATTACTCCATGAAGTGTCATAAAACATAAAAACATTATAAACAATAGTAGGAAAACATGATGCAAAATGGACGTATCACACTCTTACTTTTCAAAGGACTACTATTGATCCCTATACTTGTGGGTCATCAAGACTTTTTTCTGACACCGTTGTCGAGGAGTGAAGCGCTTTTTGTAAGAGGGATTTGGTAAGGAAACATCTATATTGGGTGCTGAATTTTTATCTTCACTTGTCATTATGGAAAATAATCCTTTGAGGGGCTTGTTTGGAGTATCTTCACCTCGACCGAAAGTGGTAAGAGCGGCTCCTCAACCTATTGAACCTACTAAAAATATTTATTATGAAATTCCTTCAAGTATTATGGGAAAACTACTTGATAATCCTTATGCAAGAGATGGAAGAATACATCCTGATATGCACCTAATCTACATAGATTAACTATGTGGGTTGTTAAGCTTGTAGGTTTATCAGGAGATGGAGTTAAGAAGAAAGTATTCCCTTTATCTTTGAGGGGAATAGCATTGGCATGATATAGGCTGTTGGATGAATTCGAAACATGGGACTGGAACCAATTGAAGCTGGAATTCCATAAGAAATTTTATCATATGCACTTGGTTCATCATGATCGGAATTATATATATATATATATATATATATATATATATATATATACATATATATAATTTTTGGCATCATGAATGAGAAGGTATCACTCAACCTGGGGGGGTTAAATACATGATGCACACATGCCCCAATCATGAGCTCTCGAGGGAGATGATTATACAAAAAATAAGCTTGAATTTCTCATAATGATATAACAATGCTTGATTCTTATTCTACTGGTTCCTTCATGAAAAGAAGTATTGAATTCAAATGGGATCTTATTGAAAGAATTAAATGCAACTCTGGAGATTGGGAAATCGACAAAGGTAATGAGTCAGGTATAAATCTTGAATTTGATTGTGTTAAGTCCTTTATAGAAACTGATATTTTCATAAGCTTGCGAAGTATGGACATGACTCCGAGATAGCGGCTACATTCTGTGAATCATTTGTTGCTTATGTCGATCTCCCTATGGAGAAGTGGTTTAAATTTCATCCACCTATTGAACAAATTTGTGAAGAACCGGTTATTTCTAAAACTGAAACAATTGCTTATACTGCTAATCCAGTTGCTGCCACTACTTATATTGAGAAACCTCCTTTACCTATTAGGATTAAGGAACATGCTAAAGCTACAACCATGATTCATAAGACTAATATTAAAACACCTAAACCATCTGAATAAATTAAGGTAGAACCTTCTATAGCAATGATTAAAGAACTCTTAGTTGATAATATTGATGGGTATGTTATCTATTTCTGTGATGAAGCTGCAAGAATTGCTAAACAAGTTAACACTGAACAAGATAAACTAGATAAGAATAGGCTAGTTGTTAGCATGCCTGTTGTCTCTGTTAAGATTAGAGATCATTACTATTATGGTTTGTGTGATATGGGTGCTAGTATAAGTGTTATTCCATTTGCTTTATATGAAGAAGTTATGCATATGATACTGCACCTACTGAGATAAAAGATATTGATGTTACAATTAAGCTTTCAAACCGAGATAACATTTCACCACTTGGGATCGTTAGAGATGTTGAAGTCTTGTGTGGTGAGATCAAATATCCTACTGATTTCTTAGTACTTGGGTCGCAATAAGATAGCTTATGTCCCATTATATTTGGTAGACCTTTCTTAAATACTGTTATTGTTGAAATTGTGTTAAAGAAAGGGTTAAGATCAAGTTTGGTGATGTGTCTCATGAACTTAATTTCTCTAAGTTTAGTAGACAACCTCATGATAAAGAATTGTGTAGTAAAGATGATATTATTGGTCTTGCTTCCATTATTATGCCTCCTACTGATCCATTAGAACAATACATGTGTTAGGACCGAGAGTATATCGACCAGAGGGGGGTGAATGGGAGATTCAGATTTTCTTTCGGAAGCTTTGAAACTTAACCAAATCAAAGCAGCGAAATATAGTATTAAAAGAAACGGACAGAATCAAACTTCTTCATCAGAGGCATATTCATCGATGAATGCATTTACAACGGACTGAAAGAAGAAAAACAAAATGAATGCTACATCTTCACTTTGTCTTCGACTTCAATCACATCAGTCAATTTCTTTGGACGACAGAATCGACATAAAAGTTTCGTTTCAGCAGTAAATCTTCGAGGGGTCGATTTCTTCACATTAATCTTCTTGACTCTGTCACTTCAATAGATATAGCTAGTTCTTCTCTGCAACGCAGATATGCTTCGGTGAAGTTCCTCGAACTCAGCACCGGAGACAACATTCTCTTCGGTTGTGTATGGACTTTTCTCTCTGTGTGCACTAGCAAAAAAATTAGTCCATACATGTTTCTGTCAACAATCTCCAAAACACAAGGTAGACAAATATTGCACCAACAATCCCCCCTTTTTGGACGATTGTTGAAAAAATAGATCACATTGAATGATTGATAATGCATGGAATGTAATGTGAAGAATAAAGACGAGAGAAGATTACGAAGATATATATTCTCCCCCTTAAGATATGCTTCGTTTTGGGAAAATATATTTCTCTTCATATGAGTGTCATTGACAACATATTTCATACTGGATTTCGTTCAATGCACTCCATGGTGTCTGAGGTTGTTCCTATCACGAAAACTTCGACAAGGGTTAGATGTGAAACAAACTTGTGAGTTTTGTGACAAGGATAAGTTATGAAGGTTTTCTCAGAACACAATTTGAATCCACACGAGATACAATTTTCCTGAATGTTAGATATACGGTATGATCAAAGCAGGATCAAATAAAAATTCATATCTCAGAGTGGATATGCTTTGAAGGTGGTTTTCCTGTAAAAGAGATGATGCAAATGATATTCGCGAGGAAAACACTTCATCAATCATATATATGACTTTTAACTTCCTGCAAGGTTAGATAATGATAAATAGCAATAAGAGCATATCCAACCAATAATTGTGAATCATATAGTGCTCCAATGTAACATCATCATTTGATGGTTCTTTGTTCTTATTCGCGGAGCTGTGTTCCTGTAAGATTATTGATTTCTGATGATAATCAATCAAAGGATAAACATTCGAAGGTACCTGCAGACAAGATAGTATGAAGCAAAAATATTGTAGGCAGGGGTTATTAACATTACATGACGATCGAGTGTTTCCGCACCACATGCGGTGCGATAAAGTTCTGAAGCAAATATTCAAAGAGAAACCAAATGAAAGTCCGAAGCAAAACACCCTACAAATCCCAATAAACTATCACTCGATGTTATTCTCCCCCTTATTGTCAACAAATGTCAACAAGTAAAGAGAGTACACGAGGAATTACTCCATGGGAGAATCTTCTGAGTCCGAGTTAAAACCACTTGAAGAACCAGAGTTGGAAGAATGCAGAATGGTCGAGGCAGAAGCAGGAGTAGCGGCCTTGGCTTTGAGGGGCCTCGAGGGATGTGCATCTGGCTTGTATAGAAGTGCCGATAGTGTCTTTGATTTCATCATCATGGTTGACAAATAGCAGATCCGTTGAAGTAGAATGTTATGGGAGCTCCGGAGTTTGTCTTCGGACACGCGGTACTACATGCAAGTCTAGATAGTCATAGTCTTTGTGGAGGCCCTTCTTGGCTAGATCCCTGCGAGAGTGATGCTTTCTCAGCAAGGTCCATAATCTCTTCCTTGCATCCTTCTCATGCATAATAATTTGTCGGGTGTGGTTATGAAGCAGATTCAGTTCAGCCAGCAATTCCAACTTTTATTTTCTATCCATTCTGATATGCCTTTCTAGAGTCTGCTATGTGTGAATGCAAATCTCACGGAGTGATGGATTTCCTCTTGAGGAACTTCAACCTTGGATTCTGTAAACTTCGGTACACTCTCAAATGCAGAAGCAGTTGCAATAGCATCAACAGGATCCTTTCCTTTTCTGTATTCTTTCATGATGCGCAGAGTGTCACGGATAGGTGGCTTGATGAATACCTTTGGTGCATAGGCCCAATTTTTCTTTGCATTGGTGATTTGCTCAATGGCATACATAATCCAAGGAGCATAGGGCTTCAGCGACTGAGGGCTATCTATAGCACATGCTAGATTTGAATAAAAAGGTCAGGAATGTCAAACTTGATTCCCTGAGATATTGTGTCGGTGCAACAAACCCTGGGCCTATTGCGCTGACTGTGCACAGGCACAGGATCAAGATTGAAGCACCAACCCAAGACAGAGTACAAGAAACCAAGAGATTCGAAGGACCAACAAGCAGATCAGAGGGACCAAGGCCAAGCCAGAGAAGCAAGATATCGTCAAGAGAAAGGCCTCCTTTGTCGGGCAGGTGAGCCCGGCAAGGGACGAGGCCACCCCCAGAAGAAGATGACCAAGACGTCTCGGCAGGGCCTGCCGGGACTTATGGAGGCTAAATAACCTCACCAACCACTCCACCACGACTCACGTCGTCGATCAATGCGGTGTCAAGCCGCAGAGTGATTAATGGCAGCCATTCGCCACATGGCAGCGTCTCCCTACAGGAAAAACCCACAGATGACACCCGTCCTACGACGTGTCAAACAAGTAGGCGTGGAGCTGGCAAGATAGCTCGGCAAGCCTTTTCGGGCAACCAAGGATGTGACGTTGAGTGGTGCATTAAATGCGCACTGTCAGCCCACAGAGTTAGGTGAAATAGCATTGTTTGCTACAATACCAACGGATAATGACTGCTTTGCCATTGTGGTGACCCCTTGATCTATAAAAGGAGGCCCTTGGCAACCATAAACGGGGTTAGAGGGTTGGATAACTCACACCCCCATACGTGCATAGTCGCTGCCGCCCTGAGGCAATCCTTGTCGGGCAAGTGTACTATGCTCCATCACCACATTTCCACCATCAATCCACCAAAAGCAGGAGTAGGGTTTTACGCCTCGCGGCGGACCGAACCTGGGTAAAATTGCCCGTGTGATCTCTGTCGTGCTGCCTCATGCTCGTTTGGTCTTTGTGCAACGCGACTCCCCACCGCCGAACCAGCAAGGGGCCTCATGATCCCATAGGTGGCCCTGGTTTCCCGCGACATCTTTGGTGTGCCAGGTAGGGAGATCGCTTGCGCAAACCTGAAGACGTGAGTAGCACATCACTGTCGTCGCCATCTGCATCTTTGACAACGCCATCGACCATGGCGCCCAAGAAAAAACCAGCTTCTTTGGCTAATCCATCCACCTCGAAGGCTCCACCGCCCGCAGCTTCCAATGCCGCAGGGGGGTGGAGACGCGCGAGGACATGGATGTTGTTGGGGATGTGGTCGGAGCAGGCGGCGCCGCCACCACTTCCCCCGCGGCCGACGCAGGAGCAGGAGGCACCGGAGGAGAGCAACATCAGCAACACCTCGACGGTCGCGCTTCACAAGGCCCAAGCGAAGGGGTTACTCAGTCTGCGCCCCTTTCACCCACCGACGAGCACATCCACAACAATGGCGCTCAAACCGGGGTGAACCGCCGCCCTCCGACCGCTCCCACCGCAAGTGCGGTCATAGCATGTGCACCACTCCCGGGACGGGTCGACCAAGCCGTTGTGCTCAACGTAGCAGCTGGCCCTCGAGTGCCTTAGCCGTACCACTCTGCCATCCAGGTGGTCGCACCGCAACAGCGGGGGAGCGGTGTTGCCGCCGCTGGCACCGTCAGGAGCCGAGTGACGTCGCGATCAACTTCATCGTCATCCGTGACAAGTATAGCCTCGGAGGCCATGGCGAGGGCTCAGCTACTGCTGAGGTTTCTGTCGACGGCCGAGCAGATGGACGAATGGCATGCCACCATCCAAAGTCTACTCGGTTTCGCTAAAGCTGGGGGCTCACGGCGAGCTGACCCGCCACGGCTTTCCCAAGCAACAACGACGGCTCATGCTACTGCACGTACGGAGGGGGCCGTCCCCATGGTGCATTCCCCACCATGGCAGCCAGTGCGAGCACAACCAAATCAAGACCTCGATGACGTCTCAATGGTCTCCTCTAACCCTCGAGCATGTCCAGGCCAACACGAACCCCGAAGGATGGGCGAAGAGGAGACGTTTGCTTCGTTGAGCAACACGGCGACGACCTCCGCCGAACCGATGCGTGCGACGGCCCCGACGTGGACCAGCCCGCGCTCGGTATTCGCAGGCGCCTACCTTTCGAGGTTGGCTACCCTGCCTTTACCCGTGAGCTGCAGCAAGTCCGTTCGCCATCCGTTCGCACGTTCAACCCATAGATACCTGAGAAGTATGATGGGAGGCTGAACCCGGTAGAGTTCCTGAGCATCTACACCATCGCTGTTCAGGCTGTCGGGGTAAGAGATGAGGAAGTGTCACTAACTACTTCCCTTTGGCCCCCAAGTCCAATGTGAGGTCTTGGCTGATGCACCTGCTGGAGAACTCCATTTCATCATGGGTAGACATGTGCCATAATTTCATCGGTGCCTTCACCGGTGGCCACCAAGAGCCGGGCCGACCCAGCGACCTGCAGCTTCTCCAACAGAAGGAAGGAGAAACCCTCCAAAAGTAGTTACAGAGATTCAGCAAAGTTCATAGAAATATTCCAAATATCCATCCAGCAGCTGTGATAGCTGCCTTCCAGTCCAATGTGTGTAACTGCCGAATTCATTCTAAGATGAACGTGCGGTTGCCCAAGACTGTGAAGGAGCTCTACACATTGGTGGATAAGTGTGCTCGGATGAAGGAGGGAAGGAAGTTGCCCGAAGAGGAAGATTGCATCAATGTTGATTCACGGGATGATGATGAATCAACTAATCAGAAGAAGAGCAAGAAGCACAGTAAGAAGCGGAGGGATAAGGCAATGATGACCGTTGAAGGATCAAGAACGCCTAGTACCGGCAAGAAGGCCAAAGCTGAGGCCTCAACAAGGAAGCTGCTGTGTGCGCTGACTGTCGGGAAGCCGCTGCTGCCGAGAAGGCTAGGAAGGGCGATGGGCCGTACTGCAAGATTCATCAGACCAAGGGCCATGACCTTCAAGAGTGCTATCAGGTTGAGCAGTTGGTCAAGAGACAGAGAGGTGAGTATGATAAGCATGACAAGGACAAAGGTTAGAATGTTGTTGGCGGTAAGGGCCGAGGTGGTGGAGTAAATCGCCCCGACAAACCCTTTCGGAACCAAGGAAAGCCCGCCATGGGTCGAGAGAAGGAAGCATGTGTTTAGGAGAGTGATGGAGGGGATGAAGAGGAAACCAATGAGCAAGAGTTTTAGAAGGGCACTGACGCCCTGTGCATTGACGGGGGTGCATCTCTGCACACCTCTCACCGCCAGCTCAAGTGGTGGGCACGAGAAGTCAATGTCATGGAACCAGTGCCAGAGGCCCGGAAGCCACTATTGGTCCCATACGCCCATCATCTTTGACGAGGAGGATCATCCTAGCCATACCACTGTGGTAGGATGCCTGCCATTGTTGGTTTCTCCAACAATTCGCAACCTCAAAGTCACGAAGATGTTCGTGGATGGCGGGGTCGTTCTGAATCTGATTTCCCCAGCAGTTATCAGCAAGATTCAGATAGCATAGGAAGAGCTAGAGGTTATCGGCATGTTTCAAGGAGTTAATCCCGGGAGGAGTCATCCTAAGGGAAAGATCACGTTGCCAGTAACGTTTGGGGGAGAACTGAACTACCGGACTGAGAACATTGTGCTTGACGTGGTTGATCTCCCCCTATCGTACAATGGGATTCTTGGACACCCGGCTCTGGCTAAATTCATGGCGGCATCCCACTATGCCTGGGACACTGGGACTTATCACCATCCCATCAGATGATAAGGATGCAATTATTTGTGTGGACAAGATGTACCAGGACACGGTCGTGGCAGAGGCAGCGGCAGCAGCAATTCCTGCCAAGGAAAGTAAAGGAAAGAAGAGGGGTTGTAGGACCTCCAGCAAAGAGTCCGGGAAGCATGCCCCCACCGAGTGCACGGCACCCGTTGATGACGTGCCGGAGTGTTCCAACAACAAGCGATCCAAGGTTGTTGCACCCCAAGTGAAGAAGGTCCCGGCAGGGCTGGCTAGCGTTGATGATACTTTCACTATCAGCGCCACCCTCGATGACAAGTAGGAAAGCACGCTCATTGCCTCCCCACAGGAGAATATCAATGTGTTTGCCTAGAAACCATCTGATATCCCTGGTGTTCCCAGGTAGGTAATCGAGCACCACCTTGTTGTTTGCTCACATGCCCGGCCTGTCAAACAGAAATTCCGAAAACAGGCCTTTGGAGAGGCAGCAGTTCATTGTTGAAGATATCAAGAAACTTGAAGCAGCTGGTTTGGTCAGAGGAGTACTGCATCCCACGTGGTTAGCAAACCCAGTGGTAGCCCAGAAGGCAAACGGGAAGTGGAGGCTTTGCATTGATTTCACAGATCTCAACAAGGCTTGCCCGAAGGACCCATTTCCCTTGTCGCCTATTGATTAGATTGTGGATTCCACTTCAGGCTGTGATTTTCTCTCATTTCTGGATGCATATTCTGGGTATTAGCAAATCTTCATGTCCAGAGAAGATGAGGAGAAGACATTGTTCATCACTCCATGTGGTACGTACTGCTTCGTTCGCATGCCATTTGGATTAAAGAGTGCGAGGTCCACTTTTTCAAGGGCAGTCCAGATCGGTTTTTGAGCCACAGCTGCACAGAAATATAGAAGCTTATATGGTTGATATTGTGGTCAAGACTAAGGATAGGGTCACCCTTATTCAAGATTTGGAGGAGACATTTACTAATTTGCGCAAGATCACCTTGAAGCTCAATCCGGAGAAGTGTGTATTTGGTGTTCCCTCCAGCAAGTTGCTTGGGTTCTTTGTATCCCATCACGGGGTCGAATCAAACCCCGACAAGATCAAGGCTATCAAGAAGATGCAAGCACCAAGGACAGTTAAGGATGTGAGGCACCTAACAGGATGTGTTGTCGCGCTAAGCAGATTCATCTCCAAGTCTGTCGAGCGTGCCCTATCGTTCTTCAAAATTTTGAAGAAGGCAGGTTGTAACGCCCCAGATCCGATGCTCCAGATGTCTTCCATTTATTTTAGTTGTTGCCGTGTGTTTTTTTATGTTTGTTGCATTATCACAATTGTTTTGCATATTTAATTCCTCTATGGTGATGCCATGATCATGATGAGTTCCATTGCCATATTTTGCTTCTTGCATCATGTTCATATTTTATTATATTGTTTGTGCCACCTTTGTTTGTTTGCCACGTTCATATCACTTTGTTATATGATATATGCTGTGATATTGCATTTGTCATTGTTGTTGCATTTGCATCATGATCATCTTTGTAGTGTGCATATTTATCATGTGCATATTTGTTGTATGTTTGTCATCTTTTTGAACTCCTTCTCCTCGTCTTCCTTGCTGTTCCAACTTGCCCTTCCAGCTAAACCATCATCAAGCGCAACACCCATCACTAGCTTCTTCCTTTCAATTGTCACACATTTATTGCAAGTGGCATTTTCTTGTCCCAGTAAACTGTTCTTTTATTTTCTGTAAATCCTACACCATGTGAACAACCTCTCTGTCAATTTTCATCTCTTTTGGGTTTGATTTGGTTGGGTTCAAAAATGACTCAAGTTTGAATTAAATTCAAACTTGAATTATTTTTCTATCTATAAAATTTCCAAGCCAATTTATTAAAATGGTGCATAATTCAAGCATTCCTGAGATATTTGTATTCCAGCCTACTCCCTCTCCAAAGTCCCTGTGATTTTTCTCTTTGTTTTTTGCCTCAAGAAATTCGACAAACAAAAATTGGAGAAGGGAGAGAGAGCAGCAGCAGCCCAGCTTCCAGCGACCAGCAGCTTCAGAGCCCAGCCTAGCCACGCGCAGCAGCAGCAGCCCACAACCCAGCCTAGCCTTCCCGCTGGTAATTTCTCTCCAGTTCAACCCTTCGGCACCACATGTCATCCTCTTCCCCTCACCTTTTCATCCACCTCACGTCCTCCCTCTCTCTCATAGTAACTTTGCAAACGAGGCACACATGGCCAGCACGTCACACCCTCGCCGAGCCGCGCCTCGCCCCTATATAAAGCCGCATCCCCGCCCTAGGGTTTCCCTCTTCCCCCGTCTCGCCACCACCACAAGCCATCTGCTTCCTCTGTTTGTTGTTCTTCTTCAAGAGCAGAGCACATGAGAGAAAACCCTGCGTCCGGCGTCGCTCGCGTAGCCGGAGGACTTCAAGATCGTCTCCGACATGTTCATCTTCTTCCTCGACGTCGAATACGTCCGTTCAGGCGTCTTTCCCGCACTAGGTCACCTCCACTACGTCGCCAAGTTCCTCAACGTCTTCCTCCCCGCTTCCTCTGCTTCGCGGATCCGAGGATGTCACCCCGATCGGCGCGTCCCCACGTCGTCTCCTTCGTTTTCCGGCAAGTCCAGGAGCCAGGAGGTCCAAGGCTGACGCGGTCGTCCTCCTCTACTCCTACCTCCCATGTTTCGTCTTCTTCGCGGAGCCGCACGCCGCCACGATCAGCGCCTCGCTACGCCCTCTGCATCGCGCCTCTGGTCCCTGTCTTGTTCCTCGAGCCCAGGGTGAGCAACCTCGTGTCCCAGCTCGTTCTCGTCAACAATTCTTCGCATCATGTCGAGGCCACGTTCACCTTTCTCTCACGCCCACGCCTAGCGCAAACTCTTGGCGCTCCTACTTCTGGCCTACCACGCGCACACTAGAGGATGTTTTCCTCCTCTACACGCATTGGCGCACGCCTCACCTCGTCGTTTATTTTGCTTACTCCTGCACACTCCCGCTCGCAACACTCATGCATGCCTCTCCCGCGCACGCCCATACATCCACAACACGCACAGCTGGCGTCCCACGCCCGTGCTGCACGCCCGCACCGCCGCTTTGCCTAGCACCGCAGCCCCATGTTTGGCCGTGTTTCGTGGCCATGGTCGCAACTTCTGCAGTTCCTGTACATGCGCATGCCCACGCACGTATCGTAGCTCTCCTCGCAAGTGTCCCTCTGCGTGCTCCTGCGTGGTGCGCAACACACGCGCTCATGCACAGAGCCAGCGCCTCGCCGTGCCTCGCCGCCGCGGCCGAGTCGAGCTCGTTCTCGAAGCCCTTGCTCCGCCGCTTGCACACGCACACGACACCGGCTAGCAGCAGCCGTTCGATCCCGCGCCCTTGAAGCCTCACCGTGCCCCTATTCCGCAATCCCGCTGTCGCATCCCGAGCCCTGCTGCACCGCCGTTGCTCGCCGGCGTCGTCGCCTTCTTCTATGCCAACGAAGAGGAAGCCAGCTTCTGCTTTGAACTGGTTCAAAATGGATCCTGCCTCCCCTGTTTTCAAACACCTAGAGCCTAGCCCAGTGGCTCAACCCTCTCCCGCTTACCCCGCAGACCCAAGACCGAAACCCCATCGGGCCAGTTGTGTAAACGCCCAAATTTTTACCCTTTTTTGGTCTCTATGACAGTGGGACCCCAGTCGTCATCCTCTCTGTCCACACACCCTTCTCCGCACTCTCACTCCTGCCACCTCAGCACCACGGCCCCCCTCGTCATTGACAGTGGTTGGCCCAGCCCGTGTTCCCTGTCGTTTTAATTTCTTTTGCATATTGACAGAAAATGCCCCTGTTTTGTTTTGCTAATAACTAATCATGCATGCATCCAAATTAAACCAAACTATATATGTAAAATGCTTACAATTTTATCTAGTTTCACAATATCCAACTTTCATCCATGTTAAAATATTTAAAATTGCTGTTTGCATTAATTTGCATAAATGACATGTTAAAATGGTTTATTTCATAACTAAATAACCGTAGCTCGGAATTAAATGTTCTTTATATGTAAATGGGGTAGAAAAATGCATAGATTAACTTGTTGCACATTATTTTGCTATTTAACAACATTAAAATTGTGTATAGGGAAGAACAGTACCAAATTCTAATATTGCAAATGGGGATTTTCCGGAATTGTTGTTTGTTGTTCCGGCCTCATTTAAAATTGCCTAGATAGTTAGTTTTATTATGCTTCACCTCTTGCCATCTTAACAACATTTAACCTTGTCATGCATCATACTTGATTGTGCATCATGTCATGTTTATGCTTGTGTGTTTACTATGTTGTTTGCTTCTTTTCGGTTGTGCTTCTTCTCGATAGTTCTTGTTTCGTTGCGATCGTGAGGATTCGTTCGTCTATGCTTGGCTCGTCTTCGTGGCTTCATCTTCTTCATGGACTCGTTCTTCTTCCTTGCGGGATTTCAGGCAAGATGACCGCTACCCTGGATCTCACTACTATCATTGCTATGCTAGTTGCTTCGTTCTATCGCTATGCTGTGCTTCCTATCACTTGTTCTTCAAGCGTCCCAATTTGCCATGTCAGCCTCTAACCTTTTCACCCTTCCTAGCAAACCGTTGCTTGGCTATGTTACCGCTATGCTCAGCCCCTCTTATAGCGTTGTTAGTTGCAGGTGAAGTTGAAGATTGCTCCATGGTGGACAGGATTATGTTGGGATATTACAATATCTCTTATTTAATTAATGCATCTATATACTTGGTAAAGGTTGGAAGAATCGACCTTATGCCTGGTGTTTTGTTCCACTCTTGCCGCCCTAGTTTCGGTCATACCGGTGTTATGTTCCTTGATTTTACGTTCCTTACACGGTTGGGTGATTTATGGGACCTCTTGAGAGTTCGCTTTGAATAAAACTCCTCCAGCAAGGCCCAACCTTGGTTTTACCATTTGCCTCACCACCACCTACTTTTCCCTTAGGAGTCATGCTCTCGAGGGTCATCTATATTTAGCCCCCTCCGGGCCAGTGCTTCTCTAAGTGCTGGTCCGAACCAGAGCCCTTTGCAGTGCCCCCTCGGGGAAACTTGAGGTCTGGTTTTTGTTGTACGGATTGCTCATCCGGTGTTGCCTTGAGAACGAGATATGTGCAGCTCCTATCGGGATGTCGGCGCATCGGGCGGTCTTGCTGGTCTCGTTTTACCATTGTCGAAATGTCTTGTAAACCAGGATTCCTAGACTGATCGGGTCTTCCTAGGAGAAGGAATATTCTTCGTTGACCGTGAGAGCTTATAATGGGCTAAGTTGGGACACCCCTGCAGGGTATAAACTTTCGAGAGCCGTGCCCACGGTTATGTGGCAGATGGGAATTTGTTAATATCCGGTTGTAGATAACTTGACACCAGATCCGAATTAAAACGCATTAATCGCGTGTGTAGCCGTGATGGTCTCTTCTCGGCGGAGTCCGGGAAGTGAACACGGTTTTGGGTTATGTTTGACATAAGTAGGAGTTCAGGATCACCTCTTGATCATTGCTAGCTTCATGACCGTTCCATTGTTTCTGTTCTCGCTCTCATTTGCGTATGTTAGCCACCATATATGCTTAGTCGCTGCTGTAACCTCACCACTTTACCCCTTCCTTTCCCATTAAGCTTTGCTAGTCTTGATACCCATGGTAATGGGATTGCTGAGTCCTCGTGGCTCACAGATTACTACAACAACAGTTGCAGGTACAGGTTATGCGATGATCTTGACGCGAGAGCGATGTTCCTTGTTTTGGAGTTCTTCTTCTGCTTCTTCTTCGATCAGGGGATAGGTTCCAGGTCGGCAGCCTGGGCTAGCAGGGTGGATGTCGTTTGAGTTTCTGTTTGTGTTTCATCCGTAGTCGGATGGTGCTCTTATGTAAGATGATGTTGTATTCATGTGGCATTTTATGCCTTATGTATGTATCCCTGTCTATTATGTAATTGTTGATGTAATGATATCCACCTTGCAAAAGCGTCTTCAAGATGCGCTTCTATCCTTGGTGGGACCTTCGAGTTCCTTTAGGATAGGGTCGTATTTTGGGCGTGACAAGTTGGTATCAGAGCCTCGACCGACCATAGGAGCCCCCTTGATTGTTCGTAGTTGGCCGTTGTCGAGTCTAGAAGAAAACCGTTTTCGGAGTCTAGTTATATCGGAGAGTAGGAATTCTTTTTACTCCTCAGCCTCTTCGTCGCTCTGGTGAGGAATCTTGAAATAGGTGTTTTTAATTACTCCTCTTCCCTTCAAACATTCTTTAGGGTCATGCAGTTGGTTTTTCGATCGTTGTTCCTTAGCTCATTGCATCCGGTGCATTTCTCGTCAAGGTGATTCGACCCTCTCCGTTTTTTTGCAAGTTCAATCCTCAGTTGTTTTCTTTTTCCCACCCGCCCACCCTTCTTCTTCTTGGAACCAGAGTCGGTAATCGAGTATCCATCCTACTCGTCTGAAGTCTTTGCTTTCTTTCCTCAATGATTTCAACCGGGGTTTTCTCTTCAAGATATTCGTCGGTTCCCCCTTCCAAGTTGCCTTTGTTTTCCCGCCCTCCCACCCTCTTCTTCCCGGAGCCCGAGTCAATATCGAGCATCAATTTCATTCATGCGGAACCTCTTCAGTCTTTCGTAAATTATTTCAACCGGTGAATTCTCTTTTGTTTGACATTCTTAATCCCTTTCTTTTTCCGGTAGGTTTTTTCCCAGGATCTTACCTGACTCTTCTAATTATTCCGGAGCCATTCCTAATTCTTTTTCGAGTTTGACGTAAGAATGGATCCCTTCAGTCACATGCCTTCTCCAAGATCGCTTTCAAATTCTTTTCGTCTTTGGTTCAACTTTTCCTCTTTTTCATTATTCCGGAGTTTCTCAACAATTTCAGTGGTGTTTCTCGTCGTCATTCTCGGCTTTGATGATCGAAGAAGAGTTTCTCTAAATCTTGCTCGTTCTCTTGAAGTATTGTGGTTCTAGCTTCGTGTTATCCTCTAGTATCATTCCATTTGTCAGATATTGTTTTCTTACCCATCCAGAGTATGTCAGGAGTTGTTTTTTCCATTTCTTCTCACCGAAGGCCATCATTCCAGAAGAATTCTTGGTCCTCACATTCCAGCTATCGTTCTACATTATCCTGGCGCTTCATTCAAATGTTCTTTAATCAGCTCGAGTTCTTCCCGTTCTCCTGTATCTAAATCCCCTCTAGCATATTTGTTCTCCTAATTCTTCCCGGTGATTCATTCTCTTTCATCAGTCATTTTTGAATTCTTACGGTGGTTCGTTCAAGATTCTTTTTCTTTGTTTAGCATATTAATTCCTTCGTTTCTTTCCAAATCCTACCAGTGGTTCATGAAGACTTTCTCAAGTTTTGCGCCATATTCCCCCTTAATCATTTTCAAGAAGAATAAGTAGTATGCAAAATCCATTGCTTGTCATCAATTTAATTTGATGAAGGATAAGCATACAATAAATCTTATTCTTATTTCCTCCAAGTGATAAATCCCTTCCTTCGGAGTTTATTCATGATGAATAATCTCTCGGTTCTAAGTGTTTCCACCTTTTCCTTTCCGGAGTTCAAATTTTCCTTGGCCATCTCGTCGGAACATCCATCTAAATCACTGGAAGGCTCATCTTATTCTTTCATCCTACATTCTATCTCATCATCCTATCATCCTTTTGTCACCGGAGTTCTTCCTAGTGGTTCTTCATGATTAAATTCATTCTTCAAGAGTTAATCAAGATTTTGTTGGAGGAATTCAAGTATCTTTTCTTCTCGCGTCTCGAAGTACAAATAATTCTCCATTTTCTTTTGAAGTGGAGTTTTGCATTTCTTTGTTCTTCTCAGCTTTTCAGACATTTGGTTGTGGTATAATTTCACCTCAAGTTTTGAGATGTTTTTGATAAGTCCACAACAAGCTTATTCTTTTGTTGTTGATTTCTCAACAACTTCGCTTAATCCTCCCTTGTAAGGATGCTATCTAATTCATTCATGGTGGAAGGTGTTTTTCTCTTATCCGTTCTTTTAATTGCACTATTTCAATTCTTCCGGAGGCATCATGTTCTTCATCTCGTCAAGTGGCATTCCATCTTGTGAAGTTCATGTCTCCATTCCTTCCATTTTCAGCTGGAGTGCTGCCCAAATTCTTATGTTCTTATTCCTTTCCTATCTTATTCTAACCGGAGTGATTTCAGAGTCCATCTCATTCCATGAGTTTTGATTCTTGTCATATTCACCATTCCTTTTTCTACCCAAGTGCTCTCAATCTTGTTCATCTTCTCTCCTGAGCACTTGCTTCACCTCTTCCTCTTTCTCTTTCGTCTCATTCCTAAGATCTCGGAACGAGATCTCTTGTTAGTGGAGGAGAGTTGTAAGGCCCCAGATCCGATGCTCCAGATGTCTTCCATTTATTTTAGTTGTTGCCATGTGTTTTTTTATGTTTGTTGCATTATCACAATTGTTTTGCATATTTCATCCCTCTATGTTGATGCCATGATCATGATGAGTGCCATTGCCATATTTTGCTTCTTGCATCATGTTCATATTTTATTATATTGTTTGTGCCACCTTTCTTTGTTTGCCACATTCATATCACTTTGTTATATGCTATATGCTGTGATATTGCATTTGTCATTGTTGTTGCATTTGCATCATGATCATATTTGTAGTGTGCATATTTATCATGTGCATATTTGTTGTATGTTTGTCATCTTTTTTAACTCCTTCTCCTCATCTTCCTTGCTGTTCCAACTTGCCCTTCCAGCTAAACCATCATCAAGAGCAACACCCCATCACTAGCTTCTTCCTTTCAATTGTCACACATTTATTGCAAGTGGCATTTTCTTGTCCTAGTAAAATGTTCATTTATTTTCTGTAAATCCTACACCATGTCAACAACCTCTCTGTCAATTTTCATCTCTTTTGGGTTTAATTTGGTTGGGTTCAAAAATGACTCAAGTTTGAATTAATTCAAACTTGAATTATTTTTCTATCTATAAAATTTCCAAGCCAATTTATTAAAATGGTGCATAATTCAAGCATTCCTTAGATATTTGTATTCCAGTCTACTCCCTCTCCAAAGTCCCTATGATTTTTCTCTTTGTTTTCTGCCTCAAGAAATTCGAAAAACAGAAATTGGAGAAGGGAGAGAGAGCAGCAGCAGCCCAGCTTCCAGCGACCAGCAGCTTCAGAGCCCAGCCCAGCCGCGCGCAGCAGCAGCAGCCCACAACCCAGCCTAGCCTTCCCGCTGGTAATTTCTCTCCAGTTCAACCCTTTGGCACCACATGTCATCCTCTTCCCCTCACCTTTTCTTCCACCTCACGTCCTCCCTCTCTCTCACAGTAACTTTGCAAACGAGGCACACATGGCCAGCGCGTCACACCCTCGCCGAGCCGCGCCTCGCCCCTATATAAACCCGCATCCCCGCGCCCTAGGGTTTCCCTCTTCCCCCGTCTCGCTGCCTCCACAAGCCATCTTCTTCCTCTGTTTGTTCTTCTTCTTCAAGAGCAGAGCACATGAGAGAAAACCCTGCGTCCGGCGTCGTTCGCGCAGCCGGAGGACTTCAAGATCGTCTCTGACATGTTCATCTTCTTCCTCGACGTCGACTACGTCCGTTCAGGCGTCTTCCCCGCACTAGGTCACCTCCACTACATCGCCAAGTTCCTCAGCGTCTTCCTCCTCGCTTCCTCTACTTCGCGGATCCGAGGATGTCGCCCCGATCAGCGCGTCCCCACGTCGTCTCCTTCGTTTTCCTGCAAGTCCAGGAGCCAGGAGGTCTAAGGCCGAGGTGGTCGTCGTCCTCTACGTCGCCTAGCTCCCCTGTTTCGTCTTCTTCGCGGAGACGCACGCCGCCACGATCAGCGCCTCGCTTCGCCATCTACATCGCGCCTCCGGTCCACTGTCTTGTTCCTCGAGCCCAGGGTGAGCAACCTCGTGTCCCAGCTTGTTCCCGTCAACGATTCATTGCATCATGTCGAGGCCATGTTCGCCTTTCTCTCACGCCCATGCCTAGCGCAAACTCTTGGCGCTCCTGCTTCTGGCCTACCACGCGCACACCAGAGGATGTTTTCCTCCTCTGCACGCACTGGCGCATACCTCGCCTCATCGTTTATTTTGCTTACTCCTGCACACTCCTGCTCGCAACACTCATGCACGCCTCTCCCGTGCATGCCCACACATCCATAGCACGCGCAGCTGGCGTCCCACGCCCATGCTGCACGCCCGCGCCACCGCTTCGCCTAGCACCGTAGCCCCATGTTTGGCCGTGTTTCGTGGCCATGGTCGCCAGCTTCTGCAGTTCCTGCACATGCGCATGCCCGCGTGCATACCGCAGCTCTCCTCGCAAGTGTCCGCCTCTGTGGTGCGCAACACATGCGCTCATGCACACAGCCAGCGCCTCGCCGTGCCTCGCCGCCGCGGCCGAGTCGAGCTCGTTCTCGAAGCCCTTGCTCCGCCGCTCGCGCACGCACACGACACCGGCTAGCAGCAGTCGTTCGATCCCGCACCCTTGCAGCCTCACTGTGCCCCTATTCCGCAATCCCGTTGTCGCATCCCGAGCCCTGCTGCACCGCCGTTGCTCGCCGGCGTCGTCGCCTTCTTCTCTGCCAACGAAGAGGAAGCCAGCTTCCGCTTTGAACTGGTTCCAAATGGATCCTGTCTCCCCTGTTTCAAACACCTAGATCCTAGCCCAGTGGCTCAACCCTCTCCCGCTTACCCCGCAGACCCAGGATCGAAACCCCATTGAGCCAGTTGTGTAAACGCCTAATTTTTTACCCTTTTTTTGGTCTCTATGACAGTGGGACCCCAGTCATCATCCTCTCTATCCACACACCCTTCTCTGCACTCTCACTCCTGCCACCTCAGCACCACGGCCCCCCTTGTCATTGACAGTGGTTGGCCCAGCCCGTGTTCCCTGTTGTTTTAATTTCTTTTGCATATTCACAGAAATGCCCCTGTTTTGTTTCGCTAATAACTAATCATGCATGCATCCAAATTAAACCAAACTATATATGTAAAATGCTTAGAATTTTATCTAGTTTCACAATATCCAACTTTCATCCATGTTAAAATATTTAAAATTGCTGTTTGCATTAATTTGCATAAATGACATGTTAAAATGGTTTATTTCATAACTAAATAACCGTAGCTTGGAATTAAATGTTCTTTATATGTAAATGGGGTAGAAAAATGCATAGATTAACTTGTTGTACTTTATTTTTCTGTTTAACAACATTAAAATTGTGTATAGGGCAGAACAGTACCAAATTCGAATATTGCAAATGGGGATTTTCCGGAATTGTTGTTTGTTGTTCCCGCCTCATTTAAAATTGCCTAGATAGTTAGTTTTATTATGCTTCACCTCTTGCCATGTTAACAACATTTAACCTTGTCATGCATCATACTTGATTGTGCATCATGTCATGTTTATGCTTGTGTGTTTACTATGTTGTTTGCTTCTTTCCGGTTGTGCTTCTTCTCGATAGTTCCTGTTTTGTTGCGATCGTGAGGATTCGTTCATCTATGCTTGGCTCGTCTTCGTGGCTTCATCTTCTTCATGGACTCGTTCTTCTTCCTTGCGGGATTTCAGGCAAGATGACCGTTACCCTGGATTTCACTACTACCATTGCTATGCTAGTTGCTTCGTTCTATCGCTATCCTGCGCTTCCTATCACTTGTTCTTCAAGCGTCCCAATTTGCCATGTTAGCCTCTAACCTTTTCACCCTTCCTAGCAAACCGTTGCTTGGCTATGTTACCGCTTTTCTCAGCACCTCTTATAGCGTTGTTAGTTGCAGGTGAAGTTGAAGGTTGCTCCATGGTGGACAGGATTATGTTGGGATATCACAATATCTCTTATTTAATTAATGCATCTATATACTTGGTAAAGGGTGGAAGACTCGGCCTTATGTCTGGTGTTTTGTTCCACTCTTGCCACCCTAGTTTCCGTCATACCGGTGTTATGTTCCTTGATTTTGCGTTCCTTACGTGGTTGGGTGATTTATGGGACCCCTTCACAGTTTGCTTTGAATAAAACTCCTCCAGCAAGGCCCAACCTTGGTTTTACCATTTGCCTCACCACCACCTATTTTTCCCTTGGGAGTCGCGCTCTCGAGGGTCATCTTTATTTAGCCCCCCCGGGCCAGTGCTTCTCTAAGTGCTGGTCCGAACCAGAGCCCTTTGCAGCGCCCCCTCAGGGAAACTTGAGGTCTGGTTTTAGGTGTACGGATTGCTCATCCGGTGTTGCCCTGAGAACGAGATATGTGCAACTCCTATCGGGATGTTGGCGCATCGGGCGGTCTTGCTAGTCTTGTTTTACCATTGTCGAAATGTCTTGTAAACCAGGATTCCGAGACTAATCAAGTCTTCCTGGGAGAAGGAATATCCTTCTTTGACTGTGAGAGCTTATAATGGGCTAAGTTGGGACACCCCTGCAGGGTATAAACTTTCAAGAGCCGTGCCCGCGGTTATGTGGCAGATGGGAATTTGTTAATATCCGGTTGTAGATAACTTGACACCATATCCAAATTAAAACGCATCAACCGCGTGTGTAGCCGTGATGGTCTCTTCTCGGCAGAGTCCGGGAAGTGAACACAGTTTTGGGTTATGTTTGACATAAGTAGGAGTTCAGGATCACCTCTTGATCATTGCTTGCTTCACGACCGTTCCATTGTTTCTCTTCTCGCTCTCATTTGTGTATGTTAGCCACCATATATGCTTAGTCGCTGCTGCAACCTCACCACTTTACCCCTTCCTTTCCCATTAAGCTTTGCTAGTCTTGGTACCCATGGTAATGGGATTGTTGAGTCCTCGTGGCTCACAGATTACTACAACAACAGTTGCAGGTACAGGTTATGCGATGATCTTGACGCGAGAGCGATTTTCCTTGTTTTGGAGTTCTTCTTCTGCTTCTTCTTCGATCAGGGGATAGGTTCCAGGTCGACAGCCTGGGCTAGCAGGGTGGATGTCGTTTGAGTTTCTATTTGTGTTCTATCCGTAGTCGGATGGTGCTCTTATGTAAGATGATGTTGTATTCGTGTGGCATTGTATGCCTTATGTATGTATCCCTATCTATTATGTAATTGTTGATGTAATGATATCCACCTTGCAAAAGCGTCTTCAAGATGCGCTTCTATCCTTGGTGGGACCTTCGAGTTCCTTTAGGATAGGGCCACATTTTGGGCGTGACACAGGTCCTATGAAGTGGACCCCGGAAGCAGATGCAGCTTTGCAAGAGTTGAAGGCCTACCTGTCCTCTGTGCCTACCTTGGTTGCTCCCAAACCCCAGGAGCCGCTGCTACTATACTTAGCGGCAACCAACCAAGTGGTCACTGCAGCCTTGGTAGCACAGCGAGAAGTGGATGAGGCAGAGACTGAGCAGAGACCGGTAGAGTCACACAAGGATCGAGATAGCAGTTAGCACGGCAATGAGGGCAACCCCAAGGACATGGTGAGGAAGAAAGTGGTGCAACACCCAGTGTACTTTGTCAGCTCCTTGTTACAGGGGGCTAGATTGAGGTACTCTATGTCACGACCGGGTTTTCTGGGTAATAAATTTCCAGAAAAGACTGTCGTTCTCATCAGCCCCAGGATTACTGTTAGCTGATGAGGCTCCAACTTGATACAGAAATTCCAAGCAAAATACAAAATATGTAGTACAAGACCATTCTGGCCTGTGAGTACAACAAATGGTTTCTAGTGGTTGATGGCGGAAGCGGGTTGTGAAGCATCAGTGTCTATGGGACTCCATTTCCCACGGGAACAGCTGACCAGGTTAATTCCTATCTTCGCGAGGCTGCTATCTCCATTGCGTGGGTTCCGGGGCTAGCATCGCGTCGCTCCTCTCCGTGCAGGAAAATCTGGCCAAGACAATAGCCAGGGACAAGCCAGTGAGTACTTTGAATGTACTCGCAAACATTATGGACACAGGTATAATATAACAATGATGTGCCGAAAAATATTTTTATGCTCATGACGTCAGCCACAAAAGATAAGTAACTCTCGGATGCGTGCAAGCAAGTTATTTATAAAATTGCAATAACAGGACAGTATAAAAGAAATTTATGAAATATATAACAAATAATGCCACAGTCGGGCGTCTGAGCGACGCCACATAAAGGGCTTTAAAAGAAATGCCACAGTCGGGCGTCTGAGCGACGCCACATAAAGGGCTTTAAAAGAAATGCCACAGTCGGGCGTCTGAGCGACACCACATAAAGGGCTTTAAAACAAATGCCACAGTCGGGCGTCTGAGCGACACCACATAAAGGGCTTTAAAAGAAATGCCACAATCGGGCGTCTGAGCGACACCACATAAAGGGCTTTAAAAGAAATGCCACAGTCGGGTGTCTGAGCGACACCACATAAAGGGCTTTAAAAGAAACAATCAAAGTGAATATCCCGGAGTTAGAACCATCCCAGAGATACACGATAATAACAACAATATCATGGTTTAGTCAAATAATAATAATCATAGTTATCACCAGTCACAAGTAGTAATTCCATTTCTGGATTAATAGTTTCACCTCCGAAGACCGACACTAAGACCGATACTTGACCCATCCCAGACTGTAATCCTTAACCATGGACACGGCTACTCGAATAGGTTTATTCTCTGCAGAGGGTGTACTCTTTACCCACGAGTAACGGATTTCTTTAGTCCATCGGGACTAATTCCATCTACGGTCTTTTTGTTGAAAACACACCTAACTTGCACACACCAGCTTATCACACACGTGTCTGGAATCACCCACGACACCTGTTAAGCAAACTCTAAGTGGGGAGGCTACAACCTCGCGTAGCATGGGATCAAATTTATATCGCGCGCTCTAAGGGGTGGCCTCCCCTCTCGGTCCCAACCGGAAACACCCATGCTCCCGGACCAGGTGGCCTGCCTACCAGTTACAACCAGTATCTTCCACCATGGCCTCTCTGTACGGTGTGTGCTAGAAAGAGGTTGACAACTTACTGAACCGTACTCTACTTGCTGTAGAGACGAGTGGTAGTACGAAACAAGTATGGGGTTACTGGAACAAGACTCGATCTACGGTCGACTCAGGAGGTTCAAGTATTCCCTGCATGATTAGTATAACAAATATATTTCATCAAACAGAGTCACCACTCATATCACCTTACCATGCCATACCAGACAGAACCGTCCCGACGGAGACCGGCGACAAACTCATACCTACCCAAGGCAGAGGTCTTCCCGGTTTCCTGCCGGTATGCATGTAAAGCTCATGAGGGTGATTATCATCACAAGTGTGTCCATTACCAACAGCATGGAAATCAGTAACATGCACCCATGCATATGATCATATCACATGAAATAACAAGTCCTTCGAAATGCGGTGGTGTTATAAATGCATCAACGATCACTCCAAAATTATTATGCCGGGGTTCAGAATGCTTGCCTTCAATGTGTGGAAAGGCAGGGTGCTCTCCAAACTTTTGAAAGTTTCTTCTCTCTCCCAAAAATCCTATTTGAAAATATATTTGAATTAACACACATTTCAAAAACAGAACCAAAAAGTTGTTTGAAAATTTTTCAAATAAATCTTAAAATAAACTAGATCAAATATGAGGAAGGTAGGAAAAAGAATCAACTCATTTGGACTTATATTTAAAAAGTTATAGCCAGTCAAAGATTTGGTCAAAATCTGCTTTTAAAATAAAACAGAAAAAGAAAACGTTTCGGAGGGGAATACGCTTTCGGAGTGGGGAAAGCGTACTAGGGATAATATGTCTTCATTTAATCTGACGTGGACAGCGTGGGGTCACTGACAGTGGGCCCGCCTGGCCCACTGGTCATGTTTGACCAGTCGCCGCGCATCGTCTCCCTCCTCTGTCCGAGCGGAGCGGGGCTCCAGTGATCGTCGCCGGCGTTTGGCTGCTCCTCGCGGGCTCCAGAGGTTAGGGATGGATCCGCATGGCCGGAGCGGTTCTCCCGGTGGTCGTGGGGTTGTCGGAGGTGGAGGGAGCTGCCGGCGGCGAGCTCCGCGGCGGAGGAAAGTTTCGGTGGCGAAGTGACTATGTGGCGGCGATGGTTCCCGATCAAAATCAAGTAGTGGGTTGGGTTCACAGGCGGATGAGGAAGTTCCTGGCGAAGAGAACGGAGAGGGGGAGGTGCTGGAGGTGCCGGATTGGCCGGGGCGGTGGCGGCGGCAGGAGTTGCCGGAGATGATGAAGAAGACCTCCCCGGGTCGAATGCGAGGCAGGGGAGCGCCATGGGGGTAGCATGAGGTCGCGTGCATGCTCAGAGGGGCTCGGGGTGTCCATTTATAGCACGCCGAGGTCGGTTCCGCGGTGGTGGGGATAAGCTCTCCGGCGAACCGCCTCTCTGTAGCTAGGGCGACGTGGCGGCGACGAACGCTAGCGGACACCCGTGTGGATGAGCTCGGGCTGTGCCGGGGCCAGGTGGCGAGCCGGGGTGGCTTGGGCGGTGCTGAACGGAGCAGGGGCTGTCGGGCGGCGGCGGCGGCTAGCTCTTGGCCTGCCGGGCGCGGCGGGGGCTGCTTGGCGCGTTGCTGCGAGGAGGGGAGCGCGTGGCGTGGTGCTGCAGAGCGGGCCAAAGCCGTGGGGGCCAGCGTGTCGGCTCGGGCGCGCGGCTGCAATACGCGCGCTCTGGGCGCGTCCAGTGCACGCACTGAGTGTGCTCGACGAAATGCCAGAGCATGCTAGAGGTCGCGGTTGAGGCTGGCAAATAACAGACCCAGGTTAGGAGCAACTGGAATCCTAGTGGACATGCTAGTATGATCCGAGGTGCAAGGTCACAATGCAAAGACAAAAACATGTCAAAACTGGCCATGCACACCAGGTGTTTGACAAAATGCCAAGGGCACTTAGGCATTTCTTGGAGTGGCCAAAATCTCCAGATCAGTGTCTCTGTGGATGAAAAGAGAGTGGTGATGTTAGTTGGCCAAAAGCAGAAACTTGTTAGTGCAAGATTTACAAAACTTCAATTCTGGACAGGAAATAAATGACATTATTCCATGAACCAAAAATGATCTAAATGGTGCATGCTCCTGGACTTAAGGGTTTAACATGGGGGACTACAAGTAGGAGAAATAGTTAAGGGTATAGGACCAACTAAAATGGTGGTTACTGTACAAATCCTCAAGTTGGTCCTGAATGGAAATGAGGTTGATTCACTCAAATTTTTCAAAGAACATAATTAGGTTTTTGCACAAAGAGGGATAACAGGCTCCTACTGACCTCCCTTAATTTTGGTAGAAGTTTTAAAGAAATACTTAAATAGGTTGTAGTGCAAAAATGCACTCTGGACCAGAGAAGAAAAATAGAGAGTAGGGCTCGAAATATTTAGTGAATGAAATATATTTTTGCATAAAAGTGATTTAAAAACATCACATGACATCTCCAAATTTTTGTGGAATTTTTAAGTGAATCTATCAAATGGTTGTAGTTCAAATATGGCCATTTATCCCTGAAAAAAACTATTTTCAAGAAAGTAAAGATCAAGCAATTAAGTTAGTTAATTAGTTATACTGATAAAAGGAAAGTTTTTCTTGAGAGGTTAAACAAGTCCAATAACATATTTGAAAAGTTTTCTCTTTGGAAAAAAACTCATCATAACAGGGAAGGAAATGATTTAAAAAAAATCAAAAAGGAGCTCAGAAATCCAAAGTTTTAATTCCTGGAAAAAAAATAAATTTTTTTTTAATAAAACAAGGCCAAAATTTTTGGGGTGTCACAATACTATCGCCCTTAACAAAAATCTCGTCCTCGAGATTTGCTGAAAGCGGTGTTAAGAGAATATTTACGCAATAAAGATGTAGCTACAGTGAGAGGGCAATAAGTGGTGAAAAACCACCGTGTGAAAACTGGTGCTGCGCGGAAAAGTCTACGGTCCGAGACAAAAACGGGCGATTTCTACGCTGGATATAAATTTAGGATAACTCCTAGATTTAGATATACGCTGATCGCACCCGAGAGCATAGTGCTCTCTCTGGCTGACAGGTGGACCCGGGGTCCACTGTCAGTCTCCTCTTCTTCTCCCTCTGGACCTTTCTTCCTCCTCTCTCCCGCGCGCTTTCTCCACCGGCGACGCCTAGTGTGTAGGGCATCTAGGCCGTACCGTGGTAGTGTGCGGCGTGCTAGCTACTGGTGCAGCGTGCACTCACCTCGCGGGCCAGTGCGCTGTCAGCACTTTTCGCGGATTCGACTCCGAACACCGGCGATCGGCGACGAGCGGCGTTGGTGGACTTCGCCCACCGTACACCGAGCTCGAGCTATAAAAACGGCTGGGGTGCCTCTCTTCTTCCTCACATCTGGCCTCACTTCTCCTCCTCCTTTCTCCATTACTGCTTACGGAAGCTCGGTCGAGGCTCTAATGGCGGAGGCGATGCCGGACTGGTTTGTGATCCTGATATGCGGAGGGCTGGCGACGCTGCTGGGGCTCTCTGTGCTCCTGTGCGTGATGATCTTCGACGAGTATCGCGATGCTGCGGCTCGGGTGTTGGTTCTCCGCGGTGGTGGTGATCACGAGGAGTAGATGGAGTGTGTCGGGTGCTAACTGTAGTTAAGGGGTGAAGGATTAGCTGGATGTAACACCGTTGCAAGGTTTTGCAAACAGAGTATGTGTCTGAATGATTATGGTTGTGAGTCTGCTGCGTAGTGCTGTGTGAAATTAATCCGCGTCGTGAGAAGGGGCAGGTGTAGCAACTCAAGGAAAAGAAAATCTCACTCCAGGGTTTTGCGAGGGGAAAACAGTTAATTTAAAGGAGCATAAACCACAACAAAAACTACACACATAGCAAAAGCCAAATAATTGACTTGCCGCACAAATTCAGGGTATCACGCATAAGTCACACACATAAATAAATGCTGCAAGGAACAAATACAATAGTGACGTCTAAAATGAAAACGGTAACTGGACGGGGTCCTGATAAAATGTCTCTGGTAAAGGAATACACTCTTCTTCTATTGGAGGAAGTGGATTGACCAGTCGATGTATGCGTCTCTCCGTGTCGGGTCTCAGTGGTCTGCCGATGGCAACCTGAGGATTTAAATCTGCGAGGCTCTGGAGATAATCCATCACTCGCTGGTTTAAATGCTCTTGAGCAATGATGTACTGGATAAGGTTGGCCAGAACTGGGTCTCTCTCAATACGTCCACCGGGAAAAGATGTTACTTCTCCGGGTGCTGCACGGCTCGGAAAGTAATAATATCCTCGTTCGCGGGCATAGGGTACTGCGGATCGAAGACGAGCAATCGCTTCTTTCGCAGCAGCTTCTATGGCCAAGTGTGGGGTTGGCATAGATTTCCCCACGAAGGAAACTTCTATTGGATCTTGGTTGGGGTCTACAGGAGGAATGTGTACTGCTGCCCAATATTCCGAGGTGGATGGGGTGATCCTTGATTTGAACAGCTCGTACTGGGGTGGCTGGGTAGAACCCATGGTACTGCGGGTAAAATCCCACAATAATTTGACAAAGCTACCTGGGGTTGCATCTGGGGTTCTCAGATGAATGCTGGGGTTCGGCATGACAGGAAGAAGCGTGAGTGTTGTGCGCAAAGTGAGGGTTGCTGGGTAAGGTCACAAGGTGGCCTTTATATAGCAATGGAGCCGGATCATTTTACCGTGGCGAAAAGTAATAAATTTGCCAGTTTGGCTCCAAAGGTCAGGTCAGTGTCAGAGATACACATATCTCATAAAGAGATGTGTTACTGTGGTTGTTGTCGGGCTGGTTTTGGTAGTTGTGCCCGGAAGAATATGCAGCTATGCGCTGACCAAACATGCAAGGCTATTATTAAAACAGAGGCACAAAGACAGGCTGCGTTAATATAAGCGGTCGCATGATTACAAAGCGAGGATACATTGAAACTTGGTACTACTCATACGGCTCAGTCTACCTCGTTTATGTCTAAACGGGCGTGCCTGGCGGATGTCGAGGCTTCTCCACGTGTCTCTCTGCCGGGATTAGTCGGAGATGGCGGAGGAACTGCAGGGTCGGGGTAGTGAGAATGACCATTGCGGGGATTGTTGGCCACAACCCCGTTGGAGTGTGCTCCCAATATGCTACGAAGCACTTCTGGGGTTATCGCAGCACCTTGGCCGATGGCTGGGGCAGATCTCGGGGTCTCGATCGGTTGTCCAAACAGCACGACTGGGTTGTTGGTGTTGGGCTCGTTTTCTTCTCTCGCCGGGGCTCGACGAACCAGCTCTCCACGAGCTGCTATTAGATCAATAGTGATCTGGTCGAACAGTGCCTCTAGTGCACTTACATAGCGCACTAGGTGCAACAATGCGGGGTCCGTCTCGTGGTCTCCATTGGCGACTTGGGGTGGTCTACCATACCCTTCTCGTCTGGGGTAGTAGTGGAACGAGCGACAGTTAACTCTGGGCGACAAGTGCCTGAGATGAACTATAGCCTCTCGAGCGGCTAGCTGGATGGCTTGTGGCTCAAAGGAAGTTGTTCTTCCGGTGAACCGGTAGGGGCGCTCGGGTGCTAGACTCCTACCGTAAATGTGCACAGTGGCCCAGAATTGGCGGTCTTCACCGCTCATGGGTCCTTGATACACAACATATTCTGGTGGCTCCTCTAACGCGTAGGCACGACGGGTGAGGTTTGCGAGGATGGTCACAAAACCTCCAAGGTTGGTTGCTGTGGTTTCGTTGTGCACTATAGGTCCAGGCATTGTGGCTCGGTTGGGGGGGTAGCGGCTGTGCTGTGCTGGGTTGCGGCTAGCGCGCCCTTTTTATAGGGAAAAGGGGACGGAATCTTCCTTCGCACGCTTGCGAGAAAAGACTATTTAGGGGCCGGTCACTGGCGCATGAGTGATAGGTTAGGTTGATAGGTTGGGCACCGACTGCCAAAAGTGTTGGGTCACTGTGTGGCTATCTTGCACGAGAAGCTTGGCTGGGGTTTGGTTAAGGTCTGGTGGGTTGGTTTGCCTAGTCTATTGACCTGGCTAAGATAGGATTAGCCAATGGTCAGCCTAGCTCTGATACCAAGCCTGTCACGACCTGGTTTTCTGGGTAATAAATTTCCAGAAAAGACTGTCGTTCTCATCAGCCCCAGGATTACTGTTAGCTGATGAGGCTCCAACTTGATACAGAAATTCCAAGCAAAATACAAAATATGTAGTACAAGACCATTCTGGCCTGTGAGTACAACAAATGGTTTCTAGTGGTTGATGGCGGAAGCGGGTTGTGAAGCATCAGTGTCTATGGGACTGCATTTCCCACGGGAACAGCTGACCAGGTTAATTCCTATCTTCGCGAGGCTGCTATCTCCATTGCGTGGGTTCCGGGGCTGGCATCGCGTCGCTCCTCTCCGTGCAAGAAAATCTGGCCAAGACAATAGCCAGGGACAAGCCAGTGAGTACTTTGAATGTACTCGCAAACATTATGGACACAGGTATAATATAACAATGATGTGCCGAAAATATTTTTATGCTCATGACGTCAGCCACAAAAGATAAGTAACTCTCGGATGCGTGCAAGCAAGTTATTTATAAAATTGCAATAACAGGATAGTATAAAAGAAATTTATGAAATATATAACAAATAATGCCACAGTCAGGCGTCTGAGCGACGCCACATAAAGGGCTTTAAAAGAAATGCCACAGTCGGGCGTCTGAGCGACGCCACATAAAGGGCTTTAAAAGAAATGCCACAGTCGGGCGTCTGAGCGACACCACATAAAGGGCTTTAAAAGAAATGCCACAGTCGGGCGTCTGAGCGACACCACATAAAGGGCTTTAAAAGAAATGCCACAGTCGAGCGTCTGAGCGACACCACATAAAGGGCTTTAAAAGAAATGCCACAGTCGGGCGTCTGAGCGACACCACATAAAGGGCTTTAAAAGAAACAATCAAAGTGAATATCCCGGAGTTAGAACCATCCCAGAGATACACGATAATAACAACAATATCATGGTTTAGTCAAATAATAATAATCATAGTTATCACCAGTCACAAGTTGTAATTCCATTTCTGGATTAATAGTTTCACCTCCGAAGACCGACACTAAGACCGATACTTGACCCATCCCAGACTGTAATCCTTAACCATGGACACGGCTATTCGAATAGGTTTATTCTCTGCAGAGGGTGTACTCCTTACCCACGAGTAACGGATTTCTTTAGTCCATCGGGACTAATTCCATCTATGGTCTTTTTGTTGAAAACACACCTAACTTGCACACACCAGTTTATCACACACGTGTCTGGAATCACCCACGACACCTGTTAAGCAAACTCTAAGTGGGGAGGCTACAACCTCGCGTAGCATGGGATCAAACTTATATCGCGCGCTCTAAGGGGTGGCCTCCCCTCTCGGTCCCAATCGGAAACACCCATGCTCCCAGACCAGGTGGCCTGCCTACCAGTTACAACCAGTATCTTCCCCCATGGCCTCTCTGTACGATGTGTGCTAGAAAGAGGTTGACAACTTACTGAACCGTACTCTACTTGCTGTAGAGACGAGTGGTAGTACGAAATAAGTATGGGGTTACTGGAACAAGACTCGATCTACGGTCGACTCAGGAGGTTCAAGTATTCCCTGCATGATTAGTATAACAAATATATTTCATCAAACAGAGTCACCACTTATATCACCTTACCATGCCATACCAGACAGAACCGTCCCGACGGAGACCGGCGACAAACTCATACCTACCCAAGGTATAGGTCTTCCCGGTTTCCTGCCGGTATGCATGTAAAGCTCATGAGGGTGATTATCATCACAAGTGTGTCCATTACCAGCAGCATGGAAATCAGTAACATGCACCCAGGCATATGATCATATCACATGAAATAACAAGTCCTTCGAAATGCGGTGGTGTTATAAATGCATCAATGATCACTCCAAAATTATTATGCCGGGGTTCAGAATGCTTGCCTTCAATGTGTGGAAAGGCAGGGTGCTCTCCAAACTTTTGAAAGTTTCTTCTCTCTCCCAAAAATCCTATTTGAAAATATATTTGAATTAACACACATTTCAAAAACAGAACCAAAAAGTTGTTTGAAATTTTTCAAATAAATCTTAAAATAAACTAGATCAAATATGAGGAAGGTAGGAAAAAGAATCAACTCATTTGGACTTATATTTAAAAATTATAGCCAGTCAAAGATTTGGTCAAAATCTGCTTTTAAAATAAAACAGAAAAAGAAAACGTTTCGGAGGGGAATACGCTTTCGGAGCGGGGAAAGCGTACTAGGGATAATACGTCTTCACTTAATCTGACGTGGACAGCGCGGGGTCACTGATAGTGGGCCCGCCTGGCCCACTGGTCATGTTTGACCAGTCGCCGCGCGTCGTCTCCCTCCTCTGTCCGAGCGGAGCGGGGCTCCGGCGATCGTCGCCGGCGTTTGGCTGCTCCTCGCGGGCTCCAGAGGTTAGGGATGGATCCGCACAGCCGGAGTGGCTCTCCCGGTGGTCGTGGGGTTGTCGGAGGTGGAGGGAGCTGCCAGCGGCGAGCTCCGCGGCGGAGGAAAGTTTCGGTGGCGAAGTGACTATGTGGCGGCGATGGTTCCCGATCAAAATCAAGTAGTGGGTTGGGTTCACAGGCGGATGAGGAAGTTCCTGGCGAAGATAACGGAGAGGGGGAGGTGCTGGAGGTGCCGGATTGGCCGGGGCGGTGGCGGCGGCAGGAGTTGCCGGAGATGATGAAGAAGACCTCCCCGGGTCGAATGCGAGGCAGGGGAGCACCATGGGGGTAGCATGAGGTCGCATGCGTGCTCAGAGGGGCTTGGGGTGTCCATTTATAGCACGCCGAGGTCGGTTCCGCGGCGGTGGGGATAAGCTCTCCGGCGAACCGCCTCTCTGTAGCTAGGGCGACGTGGCGGCGACGAACGCTAGCGGACACCCGTGTGGATGAGCTCGGGCTGTGCCGGGGCCAGGTGGCGAGCCGGGGTGGCTTGGGCGGTGCTGAACGGAGCAGGGGCTGTCGGGCGGCGGCGGCGGCTAGCTCTTGGCCTGCCGGGCGCGGCGGGGGCTGCTTGGCGCGTTGCTGCGAGGAGAGGAGCGCGTGGCGTGGTGCTGCAGAGCGGGCCAAAGCCGTGGGGGCCAACGTGTTGGCTCGGGCGCGCGGCTGCAATACGCGCGCTCTGGGCACGTCCAGTGCATGCACTGAGTGTGCTCGACGAAATGCCAGAGCATGCTAGAGGTCGCGGTTGAGGCTGGCAAATAACAGACCCAGGTTAGGAGCAACTGGAATCCTAGTGGACATGCTAGTATGATCCGAGGTGCAAGGTCACAATGCAAAGACAAAAACATGTCAAAACTGGCCATGCACACCAGGTGTTTGACAAAATGCCAAGGGCACTTAGGCATTTCTTGGAGTGGCCAAAATCTCCAGATCAGTGTCTCTGTGGATGAAAAAGAGAGTGGTGATGTTAGTTGGCCAAAAGCAGAAACTTGTTAGTGCAAGATTTACAAAACTTCAATTCTGGACAGGAAATAAATGACATTATTCCATGAACCAAAAATGATCTAAATGGTGCATGCTCCTGGACTTAAGGGTTTAACATGGGGGACTACAAGTAGGAGAAATAGTTAAGGGTATAGGAGCAACTAAAATGGTGGTTGCTGTACAAATCCTCAAGTTGGTCCTGAATGGAAATGAGGTTGATTCACTCAAATTTTTCAAAGAACATAATTAGGTTTTTGCACAAAGAGGGATAACAGGCTCCTACTGACCTCCCTTAATTTTGGTAGAAGTTTTAAAGAAATACTTAAATAGGTTGTAGTGCAAAAATGCACTCTGGACCAGAGAAGAAAAATAGAGAGTAGGGCTCAAAATATTTAGTGAATGAAATATATTTTTGCATAAAAGTGATTTAAAAACATCACATGACATCTCCAAATTTTTGTGGAATTTTTAAGTGAATCTATCAAATGGTTGTAGTTCAAATATGGCCATTTATCCTTGAAAAAAAATTATTTTCAAGAAAGTAAAGATCAAGCAATTAAGTTAGTTAATTAGTTATACTGATAAAAGGAAAGTTTTTCTTGAGAGGTTAAACAAGTCCAATAACATATTTGAAAAGTTTTCTCTTTAAAAAAAAACTCAACATAACAGGGAAGGAAATGATTTAAAAAAAATCAAAAAGGAGCTCAGAAATCCAAAGTTTTAATTCCTGGAAAAAAAATAAATTTTTTTTTAATAAAACAAGGCCAAAATTTTTGGGGTGTCACACTCTAGCGTGCAAAAGTTGATTTTTGGTCTCATCATGGCCTCAAGGAAACCGCGCCACTACTTCCAAGCCATGAGATCACGGTTGTCACTCATTTATCGTTGCAACGGATACTCTGAAACCTTGACGTTACCGGCAAAATAGTGGAGTGGGCTTTGGAGCTAATCCAGCTTTGGTTTGAAGTTTCAAAGCACATTAACTATCCAGAGCTGGGCGTTGGCAGATTTTATTGCAGAATGGACGCCAACCCCTGACGAGGAAGTGACAGAGACAGTTAACCCTGGCAAGGAATTCCCCAAGAATGGATTATTTATTTTGATGGTGCTTTTTCCGTACAAGGTGCAGGGGTTGGCGTGCTCCTTGTCGCCCCCTTCGGGGATCACTTGAAGTACGTCATCCAAATGCATCTTTCCCGGGAAGAAGCAACCAACAATACAACGGAGTATGAAGGGCTCCTTGCCGAGCTTAGGTTTGCAGCTGAATTGGGAATTAAGAAGCTGGTCATTTGAGGAGATTCACGGCTGGTGGTGAGACAAGTCAACAAGGATTACCATAGTCCATTGATGGAGGCATACGTCGAGGAAGTGAGGAGATTAGAGGAGCACTTTGACGGATTGCAAACAGAGCACGTACCCCATGCTGAAAACAGCATAGCTGATTATCTATCAAAGTACACTGCGCACAAGGTTCCCGTGGAACCAAAAACTATTGTTCTCCATCTCACTCAGCCCTCCGTATCCCCAGCAACAATAGCTCGAAAAAGGAGAAAGTTGGACACCGGTAAGCCTCTCTCGGTAGAGCCATCCGCTCCTGGCAGAGACCCTACCGGAAACAACTCCTCGCAGCCCGCCGGACCATCCCCTCTAGCCGGGCCAATGGACCCACGTACGAGGCATGTGCTCCCGCAGCAGAGGAGGTGCCGTTAGTCCTCGTTGCCGAGTCCCAGGCTCCAACTTGGGCAAGGCACATTGTCCGCTTCCTCCAAACCGGAGAGCTTCCCAGTGACCAAGACGAAGTTGAAAAAGTAGCCCAGAGGGCCAGTATGCATCAGTTTGTCAATGACACTCTATACCGAAGGAGGCAAAACGGTGTGGAGTTAAAGTGCGTCTGCCAGGAAGAAGGAAAGGAACTGCAGGTTAAGATACATAAAGGCATGTGCGGCTCCCACACTGGATCAAGGGCACTAGTTGGGAAAGCATTCTGACAAGGATTCTATTGGCCCACAGCCCTCCAAGATGCGGTCGAGCTAGTCACCAAGTGTGAAGCCTGCCAGTTCCATTCCAAGAAAACCCACCTGCCTACCCAAGCTCTTCGAACAATCCCTCTATCATGGCCATTTTCGGTCTGGGGGCTCGATATCCTCGGCCCCTTCCCCCCAGCAATCGGGGTCTTTGAATTCTTATTCGTTGCAATCGACAAGTTTACAAAGTGGACGGAAGTGACTGCCGTGAGAAAGGTGACTGCTCAGTCATCTATCAAGTTCCTGAAAGATCTGGTGTGTCGTTTTGGAGTTTCGGCAAGGATCATCACCGACAACGGAACCTAGTTCACGAGCCGCGCCTTCATATAATATGTCCATGCCCTCGGATGCAAGATCTCATTCGCCTATGTGGGACACCCCTAGAGCAATGGACAAGCTAAGAGGGGAACGCCAAAGTGCTGTGTTGACTCAAGAGAAGAACCTTTGATACGCTGCAGAAGCACGACAGGTGGTGGATCGAGGAGCTGTCGGTAGTTCTCTGGTCCCTCAGAGCGACACCTAACCAAACTACCGGGCAGACTCCCTTCTCCCTGGTCTATGGGGCAGAAGCAGTTATCCCCAGGGAACTCATTTATGGGTCGCCTCGAGTGCTTGCCTACGATGAAGTAGTGCAGGATCAGCACCGGCGTGACGATGTTGTGCTACTCGAGGAGAACTGTCTCCGGGCTGCTACGCGTGTTGCACGCTATTAGCAAGCCCTGTGTCGCTATCATAGCCGCAGGGTTCATGCCCGGTGTTTTGAGGAAGGTGACCTTGTCCTTAGACGCGTTCAGTCCGCCAAGGGTACAAACAAGTTGTCACCAAAGTGGGAAGGCCCTTACTGGGTTGTACGAGTCACCAGACCTGGCGTAGTCCGTCTGGAGACCGGAGATGGCACTTAGTTGCAAAACTCATGGAATATTGAGCATCTCCGTAAGTTCTACCCGTAAGGCGCGGCTATCGGGCCCTGCCCGGCAGCCACCCTTTTGTACAGGCCTTGCCTCAGCGGCATGTAACTCCTTGTACAAAGCCGGGGTGATGATCCCGTGCAAGAGAAAATAAAGAAGTGCTATAGGGGGGCCGAGCAAGACTGCATGCATGCATAAGCATTCCAAGATCACTACATAAGCATTTTATGAGCATT
Source organism: Triticum aestivum (assembly GCF_018294505.1). NCBI lineage: Eukaryota > Viridiplantae > Streptophyta > Magnoliopsida > Poales > Poaceae > Triticum > Triticum aestivum. The sequence continues at coordinate 321,316,668 of NC_057798.1, forward strand.
TGTATATGCTTATAGATAGGATCGCATCCTGCATTCATTCTCATCACATGAAGCTGCAGGTTCTCATCGTGAACTTGGCTTCGACGAAAAGTTGAGAAGATTACCTGACACTGCGATCCCCGGCAAACGCAACATATAAGTTCTACCTCTTGCCCATTCATGTTCTGTAAGCTATAACTTATGCATTAGAAAACCTCGCCACTCTTTTTAAATTTAGGTGCTCCCATCCCTGACTCGAATGTTTCTTCGATCAGAATGGTCGCAGTGGCCTTTGGTAAAAGGAAGTTGGCGGGGGGATGGTCCCTTTGTCTGTAACCTGGCATATGTGGCTCTCTGGCGAATAAAAAGGGTGCCGACAAGATAGCCTGCCGGGAAAAACTCGTTTATTTACACTAAAGGGGCATCTCGCCTCTGCATGGACATATACATGCACAGGCTCCTGGCAAGGTTTATCTTTTTCACTAACATGTTGATACAAGTACTAGCATTATAGAACACAAACATGGACTCGAGAGATTACATTATTTGAATTAAAATTTGGCAAGTGCCTACAGATTTAAGATTAAAAAAATATAAGTGCCCCGTAAACTCCTCTCCCTGTCCCTCTTATCCCATATAGTGCCACGAGAAGAGAAGAGGACGGGTGACGCGCCGACACAATGCCACCCCGATACTTGTCAGGACTGACGGACGCAGCCTGACAAGATCGGGAGTGGCGGGGTTGTGTAGGAGGAAGACGTGCAGAGCACCTCGACGGCCCCTTGGTCACCGCTTCCAGGACTAGATGGGGAGCTCCAGCATAGGCACCGGCAGAGGAAGACGCCGCAGCCCAGCCAAAAGGCTCCCGAGGGAAGCGGAAGCCCTAGGGGACAAGCCCTTTCCCGGCAGGCGGAAGAAACGGTGATGATGGCACCGGGAAAAGGGGGGAAGAGCCAGACAGACGAGAAGCAGGTCTCTAGTACGAGACAAACACGTCGATGCAGACGTGCTCCTACTGGACGACCTCCCGTCTTCTCCTCCCCCGGCTTCGCCTTCATCAAGACGTTCCAGGGGAAGGTCAAGACTCCAATCTGGCGCCTTCCCCGGAGAGACGGCGAACAGCCAAGACGGCCAAGGGGCTTGAGACGCACCACTCCCCACCTTGGCAGGCAGGAAGGCGTGCCTCCTGTCGACATCGGCACCAAGACTTTCGGGAGGTGCAGTGCTGGGATTAACAACGATCTCCAGCCCCGCCTCCCGGCCGAGCTTTGAAGGAACTAGGAGATCCGTCATAGCAAGGACCGGGATCACTTCCTGAGCGCCGGCACCAACAGTTGGCAGCACTCGCCCCAACCAAGAGCCCGGGGGCTGGCCCTAGGCTCTCCTCTGCAACATGACCAGCAGCAGCAGAAGACGGAGGGAAAAAAGAATGCGAGAATGTATGACTCCACCCTCCTCCACCCCTCCTTTTATAGGCGGGTCGGGGAGGGAAGCCGCTCCCTCAACAGGCGACCACCATCCTCCTCCGCCAATTTGAGATGACCGGTCCCTCGCCTTGATACTCTCCCATGCCACACGCCTCTGTTACCTACCTCTCGCGATGTATGCAACATACGTGGCTAAGGATAAGGACATGGTGGGAAGAATGAATTGGTAGTTTCTACCCCGTGCGTTAAAGTCATTCACGTGCCATTACTAGAGCGGCCCCACCACTATTGGATTTACATGACCCACAGGGAAACCAGAAACTGGCCCGAAATCAAGACTAATGAAGAAGCAAAGAAGATCTCGAGAGACCATCCTCTTCAGCAACTCTGCCTATGCACTTATTAGGTCCTACCCCGATGATGCTCGGTAGAGTGCTCGGGGCAGGCCCGGGGGCTTCTGTTGGTGCAACAAACCCTGGGTCTGTTGCCCTGACTGTGCACGGGCACATGATCAAGATTAAATCACCAACCCAAGAAAGAGTAAAAGAAACCAAGAGATTCGAAGGACCAACAAGCATATCAGAGGGACCAAGACCAAGACAGAGAAGCAAGAGATCGTCAACAGAAAGGCCTCCTTTGCCGGGCAGGCGAGGCTGGCAAGGGACGAGGCCACCCTCGGAAAAAGACGACCAAGGCATCCTGGCAGGGCCTGCCAGGACTTACGGAGGCTAAATGACCTCATCAAGCACTCCACCATGACTCACATCATCGATCAGTGTGGTGTCAAGCCACAGAGTGATTAAGTGGCAGCCATTCGCCACATGGCAGCCTCTCCCTACAGGAAAAACCCACAGATGACTTCCGTCCTGGGACGTGTCAAACAAGCAGGCGTGGAGCTGGCAAGATAGCTCGGCAAGCCTTTTCGGGCAACCAAGGATGTGACATTGAGTGGTGCATTAAATGCGCACTATCAGCCCACAGAGTTAGGTGAAATAGCATTGTTTGCTATCATACCAATGGATAATGACTGCTTTGCCATTGTGGCGACCCCTTGATCTATAAAAGGAGGCCCTTGGCAACAGTAAACAGAGTTAGAGGGTTGGATAACTCATACCCCCATACACGCGTAGTCACTGTCGCCCTGAGGCAACCATTGTTGGGCAAGTGTACTATGCTCCACCAGCACATTTCCACCATCAATCTACCAAAAGCAGGAGTTGGGTTTTACGCCTCGCAGCGGCCCGAACTTGGGTAGAACTGCTCGTGTGATCTCTATCGTGTTGTCTCACGCTCGTCTGCTCTTTGTGCAATGCGACTCCCCCTGCCGAACCAGCAAGGGGCCTCCTGGTCCCATAGGTGGCCATGGTTTCCCGCGACATATTGCAACAAGAGCATTTCTGATGTGGAGCATCCCACGATCATCCCCATGGACGCATCTACATCTCCTACAAAACCACTTGGACCTATGACTAGAGCACGTGTAAGAGCTCTCGAAACCAAGGTGACATCACTCCTCTCACAACTCCCTTTCGATTCACACGAGACATGGCTACTACCTCAAACGGAGACACTTTGCATACTCAAGTACTAAGGAGTTAGCCATGGAGAAGCTAGGAGCAAGGAGAACTAGAAGTGGAAGACATGCATGAAGATGGAGAGGAAAAACACCAAGTCCCAGGCTGGCCAGACGATCCGGACGGGGGCCCGGATGATCCGGTCCCCGGTCCGGACGATCGGGCTAACTCACCCAAAGACACCCGAAGCTGGACCCCGAAGCCGGACCATCCGGACACCGACCCGGATCATCCGGACATCGCCCGGACACCCGGACCCCCAGCCGGACATCCAGACCTGCATCGCCACCGCCTGCGTTACCAGCTCATCCAGACCACCACCCGGATCATCCGGCTGCTCACCCGGATCATCCGGACCCCGCCTGCATGCGCGAGTTGGGCTGAGGCCCATGTACCCCTTCGTCCCCCTAGCCCATATATAGGACTCCTCCTCCTCTCTTCGAGACTTAGCGTTGATTTAGCTCATTTGTAAGATAGAGCCTCGCTCATATATCCGGATCTACTCCTTGTGAGGGACCGACACCTCTTCGGAGAAGATCCACCTGGATTCAAGACCTCCATACGGAGAAGACCATCAAGACCTCCTCACGGAGAAGAATTGGTTACCCTTTGTATTGTCTCTTGTTGGATTTGGATCTTGTATTACCTCGTGCCTCGATGATCTAGCACATGTATGACTTTTATTCTTGTTGGTTGAGTGTTTTTCCCTAGTGCCCCTCCTCGCGTTCTTCGTGTTCTTTGTAGGTATCTGCTCAAAACATGAAAGATCGGCCTCTAGGGTTCTACCCTACATCATCTTGGTATCATGAGCCACGTTGATCATGTTTTGGAGCCCCTACCCCGTGTTTTCTAGCTTGATTTTGTTGTTTTTGTCCTAAATCCGAAAATCCCCACCAAAAATAGCCCCAATTTTTTTTGTGATATGTTGGTTTTGATAATGTTTTGTTGATTTTGATCCGTGGATTTGTTGTCTAACTCGTGGATCTAGCCTTTCCCCACCTTATCACCCTCGAACTCCATCCAAAATCCACAAAATCTTCGAATTTCTTCCCATTTTTCGAGTTCATCCCGAGCAATCCCGTGCGCAGTTGACCTGCCTGGATCATCCGGACCCAGACCCGGATCATCCGGACTTGCCCGGATCATCCGGCTCCTGGCCCGGATCATCCGGCTTCGTCTGCTGAAACTGCATTTTCTGCAGTTTTTCTCCACCACCACCTACGCCTCCGCACACCCCCCACTTCGACCACCACCACCTTCTCCCTCTAACCCCACGGCATACCCCTCTGTACCACCATTCGACTTTGGGTTCAAGAATTTGAGTTGTGCTTTCCCGTGTCCTATTGTGTCTCGGCTAGATAGGTACAGCGCGGCATCAACATCACCACCGCTCATCTTCATCAACTACTCATCATCTCTACGGACAGTAACATCGACGACATCTTTGTCTACGCCTTGCCATTGCATTGATAACCACCGTAGCCTTACTTTTGCGTTGCTTACCCATTGAGACTAGCCATTGAGTATTGCCGGCAACGTGACTTGTGCACATTAGTGATCATACTCTCCATAAGCATACATACCATATCATCTCTCGTGTCACAAAGTTGTCATCACATACATAATTGCTACCTTGGTTCGTGAAGCTTTGCATGAGAAAAGAGTTCAAAAGTGATAGAGCCAAACAAGCTTTTAAGCAAAACGACAAAGATAAGCAAAGAGCTTATAAGCAAGAAGCATAGCATCATGCTACATTAGGATTGTCATATCTGATTATCTTGGATCATATCACCAAAATACCATACATATAGCATACTTGGGATAGAGGTCGTTGCATTTTTGCCTAGTAGGTTGTGCACAAGCTCCATATCTGCCTTTTGTGCAATCATGCTAGCGTCTCTCTAGTATTGTGCAACAAGAGCATTTTCGTGGACTCCACATTTTGGCTCATTTTTGGTTTGCACAATCCCATTATTCTATTTGCGTGTGTGTTTCCGTGTACCACTACTTGCTTGACCTACTTGTTGCATTTGCAAATTTGCGAATCTTTTTCAACATTTTTGAGTCAAACTAACAATTGCATCAAATTTGTGCCACCATCCTAACCAAGCTCCACCATAAGCTTTTACTTGTGTAGGTGTGAGAACCGACAAGAATTGGTACCAATTGTGCTATTTCATTGTCCGCACTTGAGTGATCTTGATCCACCTTCAACATCGGTCAAGGTACATTTGGTATAAGTCCTTCTCCTTCTCCCACTCACATTTTGCTTGCAATGATGGATAGGCCAAGTTCTCCTACAAACCCACTCTTCATCAAGTAAGACGATGACATGACATCATATGTCACCAAGAGCCACCTCTTTGGTGCACAACGAGCGTTGCATCAAGAGCAATAAGCAATGACTGACCGCATCGACAATCTCGCCACCGACTTGCGACTCTCCGAGAAACGAACATGCGACTACTTCGACAACAAGTTCGATGCTCACAAGCAAGAGAACGATGCAAGAATGGACGAGATCCGCGCCTTGTTGATGAACCGTCCTCCTTCAACTTCTTCATACTCAAGACGGATCCGCTCAAGTCGACACTCCGACGACACCTTCTCCGGCTCAAGTACACCGACATCGAACACTCTTCGACGAGCCGCGCGTCATGACCGTCAGGCATCTCACAATCCTCTACACGACGATCATACACAAGAGCAAGTCAACAAGAAAGTCCTTCGTCATCAACCTCACCAAGATCCTTTTGCACAAGCTCAAGAACGACAACGTCAACATCGCCAAGAGGAAGAACGAGCGCATCTACATCAAGAGAACAAGACGCCGAGGCTCAACATCTTCAACAACAACAACGTGAAGCACAAGATCTTAAGGCGCAATGTGCCCTTCAAGAATCAAGTCGAGCCATCGCCAAACGCAACTGCGATAGGCACAATCAAGAGGAAGCACTCCGAGAAGAAATCCAAGAGCGGAACTACCAACAAAGAGTGCAATGTCAAGTTCCTCAAGCTCGACAAGCTCCTCCACAAGCTTGACAAGTGTCACGCCCAATATGCGACCCTATCGTAAAGGAACTCGAAGGTCCCACTAAGGATAGAAGCGCATATTGGAGACGCTTTTGCAAGGTGGATATCATTACATCGTACCATTACATAATAGTTGGGGATACATACAGGAGGCATAGAATGCCACACGAATACAACACCATCATACATAAGAGCAACATCCGACTACGGATGAAACACAAATAGAAACTCAAATGACATCCACCCTGCTAGCCCAGGCTGCCGACCAGGAACCTATCCCCTGGTCGAAGAAGAAGCAGAAGAAGAACTCCAAAACAAGCAAGCATCGCTCTCGCGTCATGAACATCACAAAACATGTACCTGCAACTGTTGTTGTAGTAAACTGTGATCCACGAGGACTCAGCAATCCCATTACCATGGGTATCAAGACTAGCAAAGCTTAATGAGAAAGGAAGGGGTAAAGTGGTGAGGGTGCAGCAGCAACTAAGCATGATATGGTGGCTAACATACGCAAATAAAAGCGAGAAGAGAAGCAATGGAACGGTCATGAAGCTAGCAATGATCAAGAAGTGATCCTGAACTCCTACTTACGTCAAACATAACCCAAAAACCGTGTTCACTTCCCGAACTCCGCCGAACAGAGACCATCACGGCTACACACGTGGTTGATGCATTTTAATTAAGTCAAGTGTCAAGTTCTCTACAACCGGATATTAACAAATTCCCATCTGCCACATAACTGCGGGCACGGCTCTCGAAAGTTTATACCCTGCAGGGGTGTCCCAACTTAGCCCATCACAAGCTCTCACGGTCAACGAATGATATTCCTTCTCCCAGGAAGACCCGATCAGTCTCGGAATCCCGGTTTACAAGACATTTCGACATTGGTAAAACAAGACCAGCAAGACCACCCTACTGTGCCGACAAATCCCGATAGGAGCTGCACATATCTCGTTCTAAGGGCACACCAGATAAGCGAAGCGTACATGTACCAACATAACCCAAGTCGCCAAGGGACGGTCCCACACGGTGCTCTAGTTTGGACCAACACTCGGAGGAGCACTGGCCCCGGGGGGGGGGAGATAAAGATGACCCTCGGGCTCCGGAAACCCAATGGAAAAAGGCTTAGGTGAGGCAAATGGTAAAACCAAGGTTGGGCCTTGCTGGAGGAGTTTTATTCAAAGCGAACTGTCAAGGGGGTCCCATAAATCACCCAACCGTGTAAGGAACGCAAAATCAAGGAACATAACACCGGTATGACGGAAACTAGGGCCGCAAGAGTGGAACAAAACACCAGGCATAAGGCCGAGCCTTCCACCCTTTACTAAGTATATAGATGCATTAATTAAATAAGAGATATTGTGATATCCCAACATAATCCTGTCCATCATGGAGTAATCTTCAACTTCACCTGCAACTAACAACGCTATAAGAGGGGCTCAGCAGAGCGGTAACATAGCCAAGCAACGGTTTGCTAGGAAGGGTGTAAAAGGTTAGAGGCTGACATGGCAAATTGGGAGGCTTGAAGAGCAAATGATAGGTAGCGCAGCAAAGCGATGGAACGAAGCAACTAGCATAGCAATGATAGTAGTGAGATCCAGGGTAGCGGTCATCTTGCCTGAAATCCTGCAAGGAAGAAGAACGAGTCCATGAAGAAGATGAAGCCATGAAGACGGACCAAGTGCAAATGAACGAATCCTCACGATCGCAACGAAACAGGAACTAACGAGAAGGAGGACAACCGGAAAGAAGCAAACAACATAGTAAACAAACAACACATGAACAAGGCATGTTGCACAACCAAGTATGATGCATGTCTGGTTTAAGGAGGCATGGCATGGCAAAGTGCACAAACAATACTACAAGTTAAGTGGAGCTCAATATGCAACGGGTTGCATATTGACGAAACACCACATCAATTATTTAGTTCTCTCTCGTTTATGTTCCCAATAATATTAAATGTTATTAAATATGGCAAGGGGTGAAGCATAATAAAACTACCTATCTAGGCAATTTAAATGAGGCCGGAAACAACAAACAACAATTCCGGAAAATCCTCATATGCATATTTTGGATTTGGTACTGTTCTGCCCTAAAACATATTTTATTGTTGTTAAACAGGAAAATAAAGTGCACCATGTTAATCTATGCATTTTTCTAGACAAGTTACATATAAAGTTTATTAAATTTGGAGCTACGGCTATTAAGTTATGAAATAAACCATTTTAACATGGCATTTATGCAATTTAATGCAAACATCAATTTTAAATATTTTTAACATGGATGAAACTTGGATATTATGAAAGTACATGAAAATCTGAGCAAGATGCATATATGACATGATTCATTTGGATGCATGGGTATTTAGTTATTAACAATTTAAAATGATGGCATTTCCTGTGAATATGCTTGCACTGAAAAAGATAAAACCATATAACAGGAGAAAAAAAACATGCTTGGGCCGGAAGCAGCATAGTGCAGCAGCCCAGAAGAAGATCTGGCCCAAAGGTGATGAGTGAGTGTGCGTGTGTGCAAAATAAAAGAAACAGAGGCAACTGGGACTTGAACCCAAGACCTCCTGCAGGTTCGACACCGGGATGAACAATTTGAGATAGAATGCATGTGTGATGCTTGATCGGTTCGGCTTTCCATGACACATCCTCTCAGAATGATCTGAACTGAAGAACCATGAACAGATAACAAAATATAAAGGATTAAAAGGAGGTGACTGGGATTCGAACCCCAGAACCCTTGATCGGATGGAGTGGCACTTGCCACTGTGCTGTCTTAGCATTTGTTACATGGGAGCGTAAGTGATTCTTAAGAGGACCTGGAAGAGCCAACCTAGGCCCTTCATGGTCGCACGGAGATTGCCGGCGATGATGGCAACCAAAGCAGTGGCGGTTGAGGCTAGAGAGTGGCGGCGGGGGGTGCGGAACTTGGTGGGGTTGCGGTCCTGCAAGCAGAGCTGTTACGGAACATGCAAGCGCGGGGCTGCTCGAGCACTCGGGCCTGAAGAAGAAGAAGGCTTAGGATGCGCAAGTGGTTGCGGGTGCAGCGAGAGATGCAGTGCATGGACGCTCGCGTGTGGATGCATGCAAGGTGGGGCGCATCGGGCAAAATACAAGAAATACGAGCTTGCTCGCTGCCATGGCATCCATGGCCTCTAGCACGACGGGATCGACGGCTACGCAGGTGGATTTGACAAGGGCACGAGGCTGGGAGGAGCGACTTCTCACCAGGGGCTCGAGGAACATGATGAGGGGGCTGGAGACGCGACGCCGAGGGCGAGGCGAGGCGCTGATCAGGGTGGCGCCCTCGGGCCCGTGAAGCAGGGGAAGAAGACGGCGACGATGGCGTTGGCTTGGCGTCCCTCGGCCACGGACTGGAAGAAGGTGTCGCAGAGGATGGCGAGGAAGCAGATGAACGCGCCGGAGGTGGCTAGACTCGATCGGAGGGTCGCCGGTGTCGCGGGCGCGCTCCCGGTACCGCTCGTTCCCACTCGTGGAAGGAGAAGCGGGGGAGGGAAGAGCCCCTGTTGGGTGGCGGCAGAGACAGGGAAACCCTAAGGGGTTAGGTGCGGACGTCAAGGGGGATCTTATAGGGGGGCAGGCACGGTTGGCTCGACCACCGTGGCCATGTGGGCGCCATGCCCTCTGCTTTTACCGTGAGGTAGAGAGAGGGCAAGGAAGAGGAGGAACAGGACGCTAGGAGGCTGCAGGTGGGGTCAGCGTGGATCACCACACGGGAGGGCGAGCGAAGGAGGCTGCGCACGCGGGGAAGCTGGGCCGGCCTGGAGGTGAGGCCCAGCTGGCTATTGCGGCCAGCTAGCAAGAGTCCCAGGGCATTCTGCTGTTCTTTTGAATTTCTGTTTATTTGAATAAACAGCTGCAATAAAAGAAAAGGCCAGTGGGCTAGGAGAGGAGCATGAGAGATATAAAAATATCCCTGTAATCTAGGAATTATGAAGTGTTTGAATAAATTGTTTTGGGATTTTTTAGAGGTAGAAAAATAACTCGAGTTTGAATTTGTTCAAACTTGATGCATTTTTGAACCCAACCAAAACAACTCCAAGTAGGATGAAATTTGGCACAGAGGTTTAGGAAATGGTCTAAAATTTGTAGGGAAAGGATGAACATTAACAGAGAAGGGAAAAGTGGCACTTGCAAAAAGAAATGAAGTAGAAGGAAAGGAGAAGGTGGTGATGCATGATCATGGATTTAGAGAGAGAAAGCAAGGGGTGATGCACCCACATCAACTAGAGCAACACACAACATATATAAGGGGCAATGCACAAGATGATCATGACAACAACATAATGCAAAATGATAATGAGATGGACATGGCAATGCAATAAAAACCAAATGATGAACATGATGCAAGAAACAAAATATGACAATGGCACCCATCAAGATCATGGCATAGACCTATAGGAATGAAATATGCAAAACAATTATGATAATGCAACAAACACAAAAAACATACGACAACAACTAAAATAAATGGAAGGCAAATGGAGCATCTTTCTCTGGGTGTTACAACTCTCCTCCACTAACAAGAGATCTCGTCCCGAGATCTTAGGAATGAGACGTAAGAGAAAGAGGATGAGGTGAAGTAAGAACGCAAGAGAGAAGATGAACAAAGTCGAGAGCACTCGGTTAGAAAAGAGGAACATCCAATATGACGAGAATGAAGAGCTCAAGGAATAAGATAGACTCTAAAACCACTCCAGTTAGAACAAGATAGAAGGAATGAAAACATCAGAATTTGGGCAGCACTCCGATTGAAAATGGAAGGAATAGACCATGAACTTCACAAGAAGGGATGACCCTTGACAAGATGAACAACGCAATGCCTCTAGAAGAATTGAAGAATGGGATGAAAAGAAGGGATGAGAGAACAACAGTTTCCACCACGAATGAATTCGATAGCATCCTTAGAAGGAAGGGTTGAACGGAGTTGCTGAGAAAATCAACAACGAAAGAATACGCTTGTTGTGGACTTATCAAAAACAACTCAAAACTTGAGGAGAAATTATACCACAACCAATGTCTGAATAGCTGAGAAGAACGAAGAAATGCAAAACTCCACTTAAAAAGAAAATGGAGAATTAATTGCTCTTTGAGATGCGAGAAGAAAAGATACTTGAACTCCTCCAACAAAATCTTGATGAACTCTTGAAGAGTGACTTAAATCATGAAGAACCACCATGAAAAACTCCGGTGACAAAAGATGATGAGATGGAAAGAAGAATGAAAGGATAATATTAAAGCTTGCGATGATTTAGATGGAGGTTCCGACAAAATGACCGAGGAAATTTGAACTCTGGAAAAGAATAGATGAAAACACTTGGACCTAGAATTAATTCATCAAGAACAAACTCCGAAGGAAGGGATTACTTGATGATGATGAACTAAGAGTAAAAATTACGTTATGCTTATCCTCATCAAATTTAATTGATGACAACCGGATTTGGCATGCAACTTATTCTTGTTGAAAAGGATTAAGGGGAATATGGTGCAAAACTTGAGAAAGTCTTCATGAGCCACCAATAGATTGGAAAGAACGAGTGGATTAAAATGATAATGAAGGAAAAAGAATCTTGAATGAACCACCATAAGAATTTGAAAATGACTGATGAAAGAGAATGAATCACCGGGGAGAATTAGAAGAACCAATATGCTAGAGGGGATTTAGATGCAAAAGAACAAAGAGATCATGAGCTGATTAAAGAACACTTGAACGAAGCACCAGGATAACTGGATAACGGTAGCTGAAATGTGAGGATGAAGAATTCTTCTGGAACGATGGCCTCTGGTGAAAAGAAACGGGAAAACAACTTCTGACATACTCCGGATGGGTAAGAAAAGAATATCTGACAATTGGAATAATTCGAGAGGATAACATGAAGCTAGAACCGCGAATCTTCGAGAGAACAGACAAGATTTAGAGGAAAAACTCTTCTTCGGTCTTCAAATGACGACGAGAAACACCACCAAAATTGTTAAGGCACTCCGGGGGAACGAAAAGCGAAGAGGTTGAGGCAACAATGAATAGAATTTGAAAGCGATCTTGGAGAAGGCATGTGACTGATGGGATCAATTCTTACGTCACACTTGAAAAGAATTTAAGAATAACTCTGGAATAATTAGAAGAGTCAGGTAAGATCCTGAGAAAAGACCTGTGGGTTAGGGCCCACTAAAAGAAAACACCGTTGGAAAGGATTGTTGAACAGATAGATGATGCATCAGAACAATTGAAATATTTGAATGAGGTGACAACCTCGAATTAATTGGAACACTGACGAATCTCCTGAGATGTCTTGAGCACTCCGTAAGGATAAACTGGCGAGAGGCGAATGAGCAAGGAAAACACTTGATCCAAGGAAAAGAATATGATCAACACCGGAAAAAAACTTGAATTGAGTCCACCAGAAAAGAGATGAAGAATGTCAAACAAAAGAGAAAACAATTTACGAAAGACTGAAGAGGCTCCACACGAATGAAATTGATGCTCGAAACAGACTCAGGCTCCGGGAAGAAGAGGGTGGGAGGGCAGGAAAACAAAGGCAACTTGGAAGGGGAAAAAACTGATGAATAACTTCAAGAGGAAACACCGGTTGAAAGAATGCAAAGGCTTCGCACGAGTAGGATCGATACTCGATTACTGACTCCGGCTCCGAGGAGAAAAGGGGTGGGCGGGTGGGAAAAAGAAAACAACTGTGGATTGAACTTGGCAAAGATGAAGAGGCTCGAGTCAACTTGACAAGAAATGCACCGGATGAAAAGAGATGAGAACCAACAAACAAACAAAAACTAACCGCGCGATCCTAAAGAAAATTTGAAGGGGAAGAGGAGTAATTTAAAACACCTACATCAAGATTCCTCACCAGAGCGACGATGGGGCTGAGGAGTAAAAAGAATTCCTACCCTCCGATATAACTAGACTCCGAAAACAGTTTTCTTCTAGACTCGACAATGGACAAACTACACGATCAATCAAGGGGGGCTCCTATGGTCGGTTGAGGCTCTAATACCAACTTGTCACGTCCAATATGCGACCCTATCCTAAAGGAACTTGAAGGTCCCACTAAGGATAGAAGCGCATATTGGAGACCTTTCCAAGGTGGATATCATTACATCGTACCATCACATAATAGTTGGGGATACATACAGGAGGCATAGAATGCCACACGAATACAACACCATCATACATAAGAGCAACATCCGACTACGGATGAAACACAAACAAAAACTCAAACGACATCCACCCTGCTAGCCCAGGCTGCCGACCGGGAACCTATCCCCTGATCAAAGAAGAAGCAGAAGAAGAACTCCAAAACAAGCAAGCATCGCTCTCGCGTCATGAACATCGCAAAACCTGTACCTGCAACTATTGTTTTAGTAAATTGTGAGCCACGAGGACTCAGCAATCCCATTACCATGGGTATCAAGACTAGCAACGCTTAATGGGAAAGGAAGGGGTAAAGTGGTGAGGGTGCAGCAGTGACTAAGCATGATATGGCGGCTAACATACGCAAATAAAAGCGAGAAGAGAAGAAACGGAACGGTCGTGAAGCTAGCAATGATCAAGACGTGATCCTGAACTCCTACTTACGTCAAACATAACCCAAAAACTGTGTTCACTTCCCGGACTCCGCTGAAAATAGACCATCACGGCAACACACGCGGTTGATGCATTTTAATTAAGTCAAGTGTCAAGTTCTCTACAATCGGATATTAACAAATTCCCATCTGCCACATAACCGCGGGCACAGCTCTCGAAAGTTTATACCCTGCAGGGGTGTCCCAACTTAGCCCATCACAAGCTCTCACGGTCAACAAAGGATATTCCTTATCCCAGGAAGACCCGATCAGTCTCGGAATCCCGGTTTACAAGACATTTCGACAATGGTAAAATAAGACCAGCAAGACCATCCAACTATGCCGACAAATCCCGATAGGAGCTGCACATATCTCGTTCTCAGGGCACACCGGATAAGCGAAGCATACAGGTACCAACGTAACCCAAGTCGCCAAGGGACGGTCCCGCACGGTGATCTAGTTTGGACCAACACTCGGAGGAGCACTGGCCCGGGGGGGGGGGGGTAAATAAAGATGACCCCCGGGCTCCGGAAACCCAAGGGAAAAAGGCTTAGGTGAGGCAAATGGTAAAACCAAGGTTGGGCCTTGCTGGAGGAGTTTTATTCAAAGCGAACTGTCAAGGGGGTCCCATAAATCACCCAACCGCGTAAGGAACACAAAATCAAGGAACATAACACCGGTATGACGGAAACTAGGGCGGCAAGAGTGGAACAAAACACCAGGCATAAGTCCGAGCCTTCCACCCTTTACTAAGTATAGATGCATTAATTAAATAAGAGATATTGTGATATCCCAACATAATCCTGTCCATCATGGAGCAATCTTAAACTTCACCTACAACCAACAACGCTATAAGAGGGGCTGAGCAGAGCGGTAACATAGCGAAGCAACGGTTTGCTAGGAAGGGTGTAAAAGGTTAGAGGCTGACATGGCAAATTGGGAGGCTTGAAGAGCAAATGATAGGAGGCGCAGCAAAGCGATAGAATGAAGCAACTAGCATAGCAATGATAGTAGTGTGACCCATGGTAGTGGTCATCTTGCCTGAAATCCCGCAAGGAAGAAGAACGAGTCCATGAAGAAGATGAAGCCACGAAGACGGACCAAGCGTAGACGAACGAATCCTCACGATCGCAACGAAACAGGAACTAAAGAGAAGGAGCACAACCGGACAGAAGCAAACAACATAGTAAACAAACAACACATGAACAAGGCATGTTGCACAACCAAGTAGGATGCATGTCCGGTTTAAGGAGGCATGGCATGGCAAAGTGCACAAACAATACTACAAGTTAAGTGGAGGTCAACATGCAACGGGTTGCATATTGACGAAACACCACATCAATTATTTAGTTCTCTCTCGTTTATGTTCCCAACAATATTAAATGTTATTAAACATGGCAAGGGGTGAAGCATAATAAAATTACCTATCTAGGAAATTGAAATGAGGCCGGAAACAACAAACAACAATTCCGGAAAATCCTCAAATGCATATTTTGGATTTGGTACTGTTCTGCCCTAAAACATATTTTATTGTTGTTAAACAGGAAAAGAAAGTGCACCATGTTAATCTATGCATTTTTGTAGACAAGTTACATATAAAGTTTATTAAATTTGGAGCTACGACTATTAGGTTATGAAATAAACCATTTTAACATGGAATTTATGCAATTAAAACAAACAACAATTTTAAATATTTTTAACATGGATGAAAGTTGGATATTGTGAAAGTACATGAAAATCTGAGCAAGATCCATATATGACATGATTCATTTGGATGCATGGGTATTTAGTTATTAACAATTTAAAATGATGGCATTTCCTGTAAATATGCTTGCACTGAAAAAGATAAAACCATATAGCAAGAGAAAAAAGAAACATGCTTGGGCCGGAAGCAGCATAGTGCAGCAGCCCGGAAGAAGATCTGGCCCGAAGGTGATGAGTGAGTGTGCACGTGTGCAAAATAAAAGAAATAGAGCAAAACAGAAACAGGGGCAACTGGGACTTGAACCCAAGACCTCCTGCAGGTTCGACACCGGGATCAACCAGTTGAGATAGAATGCATGTGTGATGCTTGATCGGTTTGGCTTTCCATGACACATCCTCTCGGACTGATCTGAACTGAAGAACCACGAACAGATAACAAAATAAAAAGGATTAAAGCGACTGGGATTCGAACCCCAGAACCCTCGATCGGATGGAGTGGCACTTGCCACTGTGCTATCTTAGCATTTGTTACATGGGAGTGTAAGCGATCCTTAAGAGGACCTCGAAGAGCCCTTCATGGTCGCACGGAGATCGCCGGCGACGATGGCGACCAAAGCAGTGGCGGTTGAGGCTAGAGAGTGGCGGCGGGGGGTGCGGAACCTGGTGGGGTTGCGGTCCTGCAAGCGGAGCTGCTACGGAACATGCAAGCGCGGGGCTGCTCAAGCACTCGGGCCTGAAGAAGAAGAAGGCTGGGGATGCGCGAGTGGTTGCGGGTGTGGCAAGTGACGTAGTGCGTGGACGCTCGCGTGTCGATGCATGCAAGGTGGGGCGCATCGGGCAAAATACAAGAAATACAAGCTTGCACGCTGCCATGGCGTCCATGGCCTTGAGCGCGACGGGATCGACGGCTACACGGGCGGATTCGACAAGGGCACGAGGCTGGGAGGAGCGGCTGCTCATCAGGGGCTCGAGGAACACGATGAGGGGGCTGGAGACACGACGCCGAGGGCGCGGCAAGGCGCTGATCAGGGTGGCGCCCTCGGGCTCGTGAAGCAGGGGAAGAAGACGGCGACGATGGCGTTGGCTTGGCTTCCCTCAGCAACGGAGTGGAAGAAGGTGTCATAGATGACGGCGAGGAAGCAGATGAACGCGCCGGAGGTGGCTGGACTCGATCGGAGGGTCCCCGGTGTCGCGGACGCGCTCCCGGTAGCGCTCGATCTCACTCGGGGAAGGAGAAGCGGGGCAGGGAAGAGCCCCTGTTGGGTGGCGGCGGAAACGGGGAAACCCTAAGGGGTTAGGTGCGGACGTCGAGGGGGATCTTATAGGGGAGGGGGCACGGCTGGGTCGGCCACCGTGGCCATGTGGGCGCCATGCCATCTGCTTTTACCGTGAGGGAGAGAGAGGGCAAGGAGGAGGAGGAACATGACGCTGGGAGGCTGCAGGTGGGGTCAGCGTGGATGCCAACGTGGATCACCACACGGGAGGGCGAGCGAAGGAGGCTACGCGCGCGGGGAAGCTAGGCCGGTCTGGAGGTGAGGCCTAGCTGGCTGTTGCGGCCAGCTGGCAAGAGTCCGAGGGCCTTCTCCTGTTCTTTTGAATTTCTGTTTATTTGAATAAACAACTGGAATAAAAGAAAGGGATAATTGCATTTTTACGCCTAGTTGGTTCCTACCCACGGGTTTTTCCCTTACTTCTCGAGCTTGCTCAGTTTTGCCCTTACTTTTTCCATCGAGGTCCCTCGAATGCCCTTTGACCGTTTAACCAAAACTTTGAAAATTCATAACTAATTCACATGAACTCAGAAAAATGCAAATAAGATATAAAAATGTTGAGATAAACACTACCTTTATGGGCATAGCATTTGCATTCAGGACAAAAGCATTGTTTAAACTACCCAAGGTAATTAATATAATTAACATTATTAAAACTAAATAGGTATAAACGAAAAAAATCATGAACAAAATTATATGCAAATGTAGGTGATGTTTTCTGAACATCCTGATACCTTATTTGCATTTTCCTGAGTTTGTATCAACTTGTTACGAAGTTTCCAAATAATGGTCAAAGTCATTAGAACATTCATAACAAGTTGATACAAACTTAGAAAAATGCAAATAAGTTATCAAGATGTTCAGAAAACATCACCTACATTTGCATGTAATTTTTATTCATGAAAAAAATATTGTTTATACCTATTTAGTTTTAATAATGTTAATAACATTAATTACCTCGGGTAGTTTAAATGATGCTTTTGTCTTGAATGCAAATGACATGCCCATAAAGGTAATGTTTATTTGAACATTTTGATATCGTATTTGCATTTTTCTGAGTTTGTATGAATTAGTTATGAATTTTCAAAGTTTTGGTCAAATGGTCAAAGGGCATTCGAGGGACCTCGATGGAAAAAGTAAGGGCAAAACTGAGCAAGCTCGAAAAGTAAGGGCAAAACACGTGGGTAGGAACCAACTAGGGGTAAAAATGCAATTGTCCCTAAAAGAAAAGGCCAGGGGGCTAGGAGAGGAGCATGAGAGATATAAAAATATCCCTGTAATCTAGGAATTATGAAGTGTTTGAATAAATTGTTTTGGGCTTTTTTAGATGTAGAAAAATAACTCGAGTTGAATTTATTCAAACTTGATGCATTTGAACCCAACCAGAAAATCTCCAAGTAGGATGAAATTTGGCACAGAGGTTTAGGAAATGGTCTAAAATTTGTAGGGAAAGGATGAACATTAATAGAGAAGGGAAAAGTGGCACTTGCAAAAAGAAATGAAGTAGAAGGAAAGGAGAAGGTGGTGATGCATGATCATGGATTTAGAGAGAGAAAGCAAGGGTTGATGCACACACATCAACTAGAGCAACACACAACATATATAAGGGGCAATGCACAAGATGATCATGACAACAACATAATGCAATATGATAATGAGATGGACATGGCAATGCAATAAAAACCAAATGATGAACATGATGCAAGAAACAAAATATGACAATGGCACCCATCAAGATCATGGCATAGACATATAGGAATGAAATATGCAAAACAATTATGATAATGCAGCAAACACAATAAACATACGACAACAACTAAAATAAATGGAAGGCAAATGGAGCATCGGTCTCGGGGCGTTACAACAAGCCCCTCCACAACCTCAAGTTCAGCATGAGCAAGAAGACGACGGACATCCTCCACGCCAAGAGCAACATGAGGTTGATTATCTTCCGCGTCAAGGGCATCATCATCACCCTCGACAACAACACAATGAAGAGCAACGCTACAGCAAGCTAAAATTCACCATGCCCAAGTTCAATGGACACAATGATCCCGAAGAATACCTCTCATGGGCATTGAAGGTCAACAAAATCTTTCGTTTGCACAACTATGAGGAAGAGAAGAAGATGGCTATGGCATCACTTGAGTTCAAAGATTATGTGCTCATATGGTGGGAACAAGTCCTTCAGCACTGAGAAGCAAGAGGTGAACCACCAATCACCACTTGGGCTCAAATGAAAGATGTCATGCGAGCACGTTTTGTGCCCACCTACTACAACCGTGATCTCTTCAAGAAGCTCCAACTCCTCAAGAAAGTAACAAAGAGTGTTGAAGAATACTACAAGGAAATGGAAATAGCCATGATACGAGCTAATATCACGAAAGATAATGAGCAAACTATGGCACGCTTCTTGAATGGCCTCCATCATCCCAACAAGAAGATTGCCGACTTCCAACCCTACTCCAACCTCATTGAGCTCGTGCATCAAGCTACAAAAGCGGAACGTCAAGTACAAGATGACTTCAAGTATGCCAAGTACTCATCCAAGACCTACGGCTTCTCCAACACCCAAGCTTCAATGACTCCTCCAACTTCTACCTCAACCAAGCCATGTACAAGCAACGACGACAAGTCAAGTTACAAGAAAACTTCGACAAGCTGAAGTAGCCTTCTCCTACTAGAAGCAACTTCAAGCCGCGCGCTTCATCATCTACTCCAACCGATGAGACTGTCAAGACAAGCTCCTTCAAGGTTTCACTTGCGGCGGCCGAGGCCACAAGTCCTTCCAATGCACAAACAAGCGCACCATGATCCTCAACGATGACGGAACCTATGACTCCATGAGTGAAGAGGAGGTGGAAGCCCTTGAGCAAGTGGCCATGTACCGGCGCATGAACGAAGACGAAGATGATCAAGTCTTTTGTGATGAGGATTCGAGCCCCAGCTCTTGTTGTCTCCAAATTCTTGACTCTTCAACATCAACAAAAAGAATACCAAAGATGCCAGATCTTCCACACAAAGGCTAGCATCAATGGAAGGTCCGTCAAGGTCATCATCGATGGAGGTAGTTGTCACAACTTGGCAAGTGAAGAACTTTGCTCCAACTACAATTGGTCAAGATGAAGCACCCGCATCCCTACAAAGTCCAATGGCTAAGCAATTCCGGTACTATACGAGTTGAGCATATGGTTGTCGGCGTTCCGGGAATAGGGGTCCCCAGACTTTCCTGCCCGCGGCCTGCGACGTGGCTCAAGTAGTCGCCCAGTACGACCCGTCTTCATCAACCCAAGCTCAAGACCCTCGCGAGGGGCCAAGCCTCACGGGGCGGACGATGCAAGGCTTCCTCAGGGATGGCCTCACCAGGCAGGCTCGCAAGGAGGCAGAGAGATCAAGGCAGGAGTACTTCACGAGGTGCTCATGACGCAAGCCATGATGATCAAGACCAGGCGGGTGCCAGGCGGGCGCCAGCCTACGCAGTGTCCTCGTTTCCTTTTTTGTGCAAAGGGGGCAAGCGCAGGCGCGGAGTACTGAGGCGTCAAGCAAAGGTTACCATTACGAGACCAAGACCAGCAGAGCGGCAGGATGGAGGTCACCGTGGAGCCCAAGACGGCGTCATCGCCAGTGCCTTTGGCAGCCGAAGACCAACTTTAGTCAGGATAATTCGTACTAGATGTTCCCCTTCAAAATGGCCGCTGTTGGCTCCCTTCCCGCTCAATATTCGGGAAGAGGACTAGGGCCTCTATATATAGAGATAGCCACCACAATAGAGGGCAGAGAGAGAGTTATCATCAGATCTAGAGGCGATCGAACCCACCTAAGTAGTACTCCTCACCAGCCCAAGAACACCTCTCGCGAGGTTGTTCTTCCTTTGTACTGTTCATCATCAGCCCCTGAGGCAATCCACCACACCACACACTGGATTAGGGTATTACACCACAATGGTGGCCCGAACTAGTATAACCTTGTGTCCCTTGTGTTACCCATCGTGCAGCGTAGATTCACAGCGAGGCGTTGGGATGTGGATCGGTAGGGGGAAGATCTTCGCGCTCACCCCAGAGTTCGAACCTTAAGGGTTTTGCCGGAACCCGATATCCGACATTTGGCTCGCCAGGTAGGGGTGCGCCGGAGCTCTCCCTTCCGTCGACCCGCTCTCCATTAAAACTGCGCTTTGCTCTCATGGCCGACGGTGAACCGCCCGCTCCGGCGACCGACGCCAGCACTGGGGCCAGGGTGCTCCGAGCCTTCGCCCCCTCCATGCGACAGGTGCAGTGGCCGCGCAAGTTCAAGCCAGAGATGCGGCCACGCTACGACGGCGCGGCGGATCCGCTAGCCTTCCTGCTGGCATATGAGGAGGCCATCCTCAAGGCCCGGGGCGACGACAGGGTCATAGAAAACTGGTTTCCCATGGCCCTCACCAGTGTTCTGCGCATGTGGCTGCCCCACCTTCCAACAACTTCTGTGGCCTCCTGGGAGGAGCTGCGCGACCTCTTCCTCGCCCATTACGCTGTGCCGGCGCCCCCGGTCATCGCAGCTCTCCTGGGCGGCTCGCAGGCGCCACCCTCGGGCCGCCACATCAAGCCATTCGTCCTCCAGATCGGCACTGCCCTTACGTGGCACGGGGCTCCTCTGGGTTGGATGGCACCCAAGGCCGACCCGACCTTCAGCTCTGACGATCACCCCGTCAACACCGCCTGCTCGGGTGCACTCCTGATGCTTTGCACGCCCACCATCTGCCAGGTGGCCGTCACCAGGACCCTCATCGACGGTGGTGCCGGCCTCAAAGTGCTCTCACTGGAGGCCTTCAGCCTCCTCCACGTGCCGCTAGAACGACTCCGGCCCAGCAAGCCCTTCTCGGGCATCGGAGGCAGTTCAACCGGCTCCCTGGGATAGATCCGCCTTCTGGTGACCTTCGGCACCCACGACAACTTCTGCACGGAGCTGGACGATTACAACATCACCCGCATCGGCCTCTCGTACAACGCCATCCTCGGCTACCCTGCCTTGGCCCAGTTCATGGCAGCGACTCACCCGGCGTACAACCTCATGAAGATGCCCGGGAGCAGTGGTGTCCTCACCATAGCTGGAGATACGAAAGATGCTCTACAGGCGCTCAAGCTCGCCTTCAAGACAGCCGTAGTGGCGCGGCCCACCAGCGTCGACACCCCTAAGGCCAAGGGGGCTACGCCAACCAAGAAGAAGCAGCTGTTCACCCAGGACAAGGCGGAGACTAAGCAGGTACCAGTTGATGAGGACGGATCCTTAGGTGCCACCTTCACCATAGGCACCAATCTCGACCCCGTCCAGGAGGAGGCTCTGGTGAAATTCCTGCGCGCGAACAAGGAGGTGTTCGCATGGGAACCCAGGCTGCTAGCGGGGGTCCCAAGGAAAGTGAACGAGCATCACCTGAACGTATGCCCCAATGTGCGGCCCGTAAAGCAGAAAGCAAGGCGGCAGTCCACCGAGAAGCAGGCCTTCATCGTCCAAGAAACCCGCAAGCTGGAAGCTGCAGGTGTCATTCGCGAGGTCCGCTACCATGAATGGCTGGCAAACCCTGTTGTCGTGCCAAAGAAAGGAGGAAAGGAGCGCATGTGCATTGACTTCACCAACCTCAACAAGGCCTGCCCTCAGGATCCGTTCCCGCTCCCCCGCATCGACCAAATTGTCAACTCCACCGCTGAGTGCGATCTGTTGTGCTTCCTGGATGCCTTCTCGGGCTACCACCAAATCAAGATGGCGATGGAAGACATGGAGAAGACAGCCTTCCTGACCCCGTGCGGAGTGTACTGCTACACCTGCATGCCATTCGGGTTGCACAACACGGGCGCAACCTTTCAGCGACTGATGCATATCGCCTTGGGCCCGCAGCTCGGGAGAAACGTTGAGGCCTATGTCGACGACATTGTGGTGAAGTCTCGGGAGGCAAAGACCCTGATACAGGACCTGGAAGAAACCTTCGCGAGCCTTCATGAAGTGGACATGCGGCTCAACCCGGAGAAGTGCGTGTTTGGTGTTCCCTCTAGCAAGCTTCTGGGCTTCCTCGTGTCCCACAGAGGGATCGAGGCCAACCCAGAGAAGGTCAAGGCAATCGAAGACATGAGTCTGCTGCAAACCCTCAGGGAAATGCAAAAACTCACCGGAGGCGTAACTGCGCTAGGGCGCTTCATCTCCAAGCTGGGAGAACATTCCCTGCCCTTCTTCAAGCTGATGAAGAAGAAGGGCCCGGTCGAATAGACACAAGAAGCTGACAAAGCATTCCAAGATCTCAAGAAGTACCTGACCAGCCCTCTGGTGATGGTAGCTCCACGCCCTCAGGAGCCCATGGTGCTCTACCTCGCCGCCACACCCTACTCCGCTAGCACGGCTCTGGTGGCGGTTCGGGAGGAGCGCCGGGTCAAGGCCGCATCAGCCGCAACCCCGACCGCGGCACCTCAAAGCTAGGAAGGCCTCGCGGGGGTCATGGCCTCAGCAAATGGGGACCAGCCTCGTCAGGAAGACGCCCCCAGGGCTAGGGGGACCTCACCAAGCAGTCAGGAGCCGGGGGCTACAACGTCTCAAGAGGCGCTCAACTCTCCGAAGGGTGCGGGCATCGTCGGCGCAACCACCCTCGTCAAACATCCTGTGTATTTCGTCAGCATGGTGCTTCGAGATGCAAGGGCACGGTACCCCATGCCCCAGAAGCTCTTGCTTGCACTGTTGGTGACCTCGCGTAAGCTGCGGCACTACTTCCAAGGTCACCCCATCAAGGTCATCTCAGCCTACCCATTGGAGAGGGTGCTCAGGAGTCCCAACTCCGCTGGAAGGGTCACTGAATGGAACATCGAGATGCAAGCGTTTCACTTGGGATTCAGCACGACCAGAGTCATTAAAGGAGCTGCACTTGCAGATTTTGTGGCAGAGTGGACAGAGGTGCAGGGCTCAAGGCAGGCGAAGATTGGTCGCTTTCCCCAGGAAGCGAGGCACTGGAGGGTTATGCACTTCGATGGAGCATTCTCGCGACATGGCGCAGGGGCTGGCGCTACACTTATATCCCCCACTCAGGACAAGCTTTATTACGCCGTACAACTCTGTTTCCAGCAGGGCGAGAAGGTTTCCAAGAATATAGCAGAATACGAGGGTCTCATAGCAGGCTTAAAGGCCGCGGCTGCACATGGGGTGAAGCGCCTCATCATCAAGGGTGACTCACAGCTCATCATCAACTTATCCAACAAAGTGTACCAGCCCAAGGACGAGCACATGGAGGCATATGTTGCAGAGGTGCACAAGATGGAAAAGCAGTTTTTGGGGCTGGAGCTGCAGCATGTGCCCCGCGGCACCAACCAAGAGGCTGATGACATCACCAAGAGGGCATCAAGGCGGCTGCCTCATGAGCCTGGCGTTTTCGAGGAACGACTCTTCAAGCCCTCGGCAACACCGTCACTATAAAGCATAGTGCAACCTCGAGAGGAACTCCCTCAACCGCCTACCTCAGGAGCTTCGGCCTGTGGCCCGACCTCAGGAGCATGCTTGCTCCTGTCACTGGAGCCTCAGGAGGGATGCTGGATGATGGAGCTCAAGGATTACCTGATGTAAGGGACTCTACCAGAGAAAGAAGAGGACGTGGAATGCGTGGCCCGGCAGGCCACGACCTACTGCATCCAAGATGGAGAGCTCTACCGGAAGCGGCCAAATGATCTTTCCCTGCGTTGCATCTCCAGGGAACAGGGGAAGGAGTTGCTGACAGACATTCACGGTGGAGACCGTGGGAACCACTCGTCGTCACGGACCCTCGTCGGCAAGGCGTTTCGTAGCGGGTTTTACTGGCCTACAACACTCAATGACGCGATTGAGCTGGTGAAGGCCTGTGTAGCCTGTCAATTCCACGCCAAGTAGATCCATCAGCCAGCACAGGGCCTGCAGACCATCCCGCTCTCGTGGCCATTCACAGTCTGGGTGCTGGATATCTTGGGCCCGTTTCCTCGGGCGCCAGGGGGCCATCGCTACCTCTATGTTGCCAGACAAGTTCACCAAGTGGGCGGAGGTGGAAGCTGTCTACACCATCCTGGCTGGCTCTGCAGTCAAGTTCATCAAGGGCCTCGTGAGCCGGTTCGGGGTGCCTAATTGCATCATCACCAACAATGGTTCGCAGTTCACCAACAATCTCTTCAAAACATACTGTGCTAACCTTGGAACGCAGATATGCTATGCTTCGGTGGCACACCCTCGGAGCAACGGCTAGGCAGAACGCGCCAACATAGAGGTCCTGGAGGGCCTCAAAACCAGGACCTTCAAGGAGAAGCTGGAGGCCTTCGGCAGGGGCTAGTACGATGAGCTCCAGCCCGTGCTCTTGTCCATCCGCACTACCGCCACCAAGTCGACCAGCGAGACCCCGTTCTTCCTCGTCTACGGAGCAGAGGCGGTCCTCCCTCACGAGGTCAGGCATCGCTCCGCGCGGGTCCTGGCGTTTGATGAAGCGCAACAGGACGCCACGCGGGGGATGGATCTCGTGCTGGGGGAGGAACGCCGTCGGGAGGCTGCGCTACGAGCAGCAAGATACCAGCAGGCGCTACGGTGGTACGACTGCTGCAACATCTGCCCCAGGACTCTCGAGGTAGGTGTCCTCGTGCTCACGCAGGTGCTCTCCAGGGAAGGGCTATACAAGCTCTCGCCCATGTGGGAGGGCCCGTTCAAGGTTGTTCATGTTTCCAGACCTGGTGCCGCAAGCTTGGAGACCCAGGAATGGGTGCCCATCCCGAACACGTGGAACATTCAACACCTCCGGAGGTTCTACCCTTGAAGTAAGGCCAAGAGCCTGTAAAGAAGGCCCGGTGCCTGTGAAGAAGGGCCCAGTGCCTATAAAGAAGGCCCGGTGCCTGTGAAGCTCGCCGCCCCAAGAAAGGCCCGGTGCCTGTAAAGAAGGCCCCGACGCCTGTGAAGCTCGCCACCCCAAGAAAGACCCGGTGCCTGTGAAGAAGGCCCAATGCCCGTGATGCTCGCCGCCCGTGACACTCTCACGTAATAATGAGTTGGGGTTGTACACGCCACGGAGTCTCTGGAGTGCTGCCCTTGGGCCTAGGCGCTCCCGCCCACGCCCAGTGGCAGCACTTAGCTCCGCGCTGGTGAGAAGACGTCGAAGACTAGACTAGGTCCAGGATGCGGCTTTTCATTTGCTTTCCGCAGTCGGCTTGTTCTCCCTCATTTGAACTTTTATTGGGGTTGCTTCTAGTGTTGTTTGATGTCCCTTGCCCCTGTTCTCTGTCTCTAGCTTTCGCTTGGCACGTTCCCCTTCTCGCTAGCCTCGCGAGGGGGCTACGTGGGCGCCCTTGGAGCCCTTTCTCTCTTGATTTCGTGAGGCTCCCTCACTCGAGTTCACAGCGGGAGCACCCCTCCTGGTCCATGCCCCACGGGCATCGCGACGCAAATACAGGACCTAAGCGGGTCACCCTCGCGACAAAGTTTTGAAAGCTATCCTCCGGCTGATTTTTGCAGATCCTAATACGCCTGGCGAGGCCTCAAGCAAGTACCTCGCGAGGCAGAAACTACGGCAAACCCTCTAAGCTAAGTTGTTCCTACGCGCAACCACATGGCCGCAACACCCCAACACAGCAAGGGAGTAATAATAATAGAAATAGCATGATAATTCAGAGCAATAGTCTTGCACGCCCCCACAGAGCTCCATACTTCTATCTCTGTCTATGCAGGAAAAGGAGGTAAAAAGTAAACGCGGTGTGCCCCGCAACGGCTCACGGGGAGGGATCTGCACCGCCCTCCCGAGCTCAATCCAACTCCTCCTCGCGCTTCACCGAGGCGCGGCGACGGGATGACCCACTACCACCCTCGAAGCGGGCACGGTGGTGCGGTGGCTGGTCGTGGCCACCGCTGGAGGAGCTGTCACCAGAGGAGGAGCCACTGAAGCTTGGCGAGCTGCGGGCGCCGCCAGGGGCGGGCTCGCCTTCATCCTTGTCATGGCCGTCACCAAGGCTAAGCACCCGGTCATCGTCATCGTCTTCAGGGCAGCACCCGACACGGTGGCCGTCTTCTCCGAACACCCTCACGTAGAGGGTCGCGTCGCCGTCAAACTTGAAGTGCAGGGTGCACCGCTGACCCAGGCCACGCGCACGGGCAAACATCTGCCAGCCGCGAGCCAAGGCCACGTCCCTGGCGACGAAGATCTCCACCATGACCCAGGAAGCCCTGCTGCAGCAACCATCCGCCTGCAGCCAGAGCCCACCAGGGCCAGTGGCCGGCAGTTCACCGGCAAAGAAGCACGGGAGATGGAGCCCACCAGGGCCGGCGGCCGGCAGTTCACTGGCAAAGAAGCGGGTGAGCTGGAGCCAGTTGCCGGCCGGATCTGCTGACCACACGACAAACTATGGCAGCACCTCTGCCAAGTGAAAGCGCGGCCGGGGAGGCCGCGACGCGTCTTCCTCCGCCCACCGGGCGACCATCACCGCGCGAAGAACCACTACCATGACCACGAGGAGCCACTACAGGAGTCGCGGGGTGCTTGCGAGGACGACCTCGGCCACGTTTGGGCGGAGGGGAGCCATGCCCTTCCTGGCGAGCCTTCCCCTTTTCCATGGCGGAAAACCTCTTTGTGGGCACCATGGGACACGGCAAGCAGCTAGAGGACAGAGGAAGAAGAAGCAGGCGGGGGAAGGGAGATGTGCAGCAGGTGCCTGCGCACCCTCCACATTTATAACCCGAGGGAGGCTAACCGTCGGCCTCCATGATCGCAGGGACTCATCAAATTGGGCAGTTGCCGAGGCAGCGTGGGGAAGCGGAGACGCCCACGGCCAATCAACCGCCATGCGGCGATCAAGGCCGCGGGCTATTGGGGCCCGCGGCGCTCCGCACTTGCCCTTTTGCTTCGCTGCTAAGCCAAGTCCAAGCGCGCCTTGGGCCCGGGGGCTACTGTCGGCATTCTGGGAACAGGGGTCCCTAGACTTGCCTGCCTGCAGTCTGCGGCGTGGCTCAAGTAGTGGCCCAGTATGACCCATCTTCATCAACCCAAGCTCAAGACCCTCACGAGGGGCCAAGCCTCGCGAGGCGGACGATGCAAGGCTTCCTCGGGGATGGCCTCACCAGGCAGGCTCGCGAGGAGGCGGAGAGATCAAGGCAGGAGTACTTCGCGAGGTGCTCATGACGCAAGCCTTGATGATCAAGACAAGGCGGGTGCAAGCCTGCGTAGTGTCCAAGATTACCATTTCGGTTTGAGGCAAGCGCAGGCGCGGAGTACTGAGGCGTCAAGCAAAGATTACCATTTCGGTGCAACGAGACCAAGACCAACAGAGCGGTAGGACGGAGGTCACCGTGGAGCCCAAGACAGCGTCATCGCTAGTGCCTTTGGCAGCCAAAGACCAACTTTAATCCGGATAACTTGTACTAGATGTTCCCCTTCAAAATGGCCGCTGTTGGTTCCCTTCCCGCTCAATATTTGGGAAGAGGACCAGGGCCTGTATATATAGAGATAGCCACCACAGTATAGGGCAGAGAGAGAGTTATCATCAGATCCAGAGGCGATCGAACCCACCTAAGTAGTACTCCGCACCAGCCCAAGAACACCTCTCGCGAGGCTGTTCTTCCTTTATACTGTTCATCATCAGCCCCTGAGGCAATCCACCACACCACACACTGGATTAGGGTATTACACCACAATGATGGCCCGAACCAGTCTAAACCTTGTGTCCCATGTGTTGCTCATCCTGCAGCTTAGATTCACAGCGAGGCGTTGGGACGTGGATCGGTAGGGGGAAGATCTTCGCGTGCACCCCAGAGTTCGAACCTTAAGGGTTTTGCCGGAACCCGATATCCGACAACGGTCCAAGTCTCCTTCAAAATTGGCGCATATGAGGACACTTTGGAGTGTGATGTCGTCCCGATGTCTGTTTGCCACCTCCTTCTTGGTCGACCATGGCAATTCGACCACGGCGTCATCCACAATGGGCGCACCAATCACTATAGCTTCAAGATGAAAGGGAAGGAATATGTGCTACGACCTATGTCTCCTAGTCAAGTGATAGCCGACAAGCAAGCCACCCATCGTGGAGAGAAGAGTGAGAAAGTGATCCACCAAAAAGAGAGTGAGAGCCACAAGCCAAAACCGAGTGCCTCCATGATGAGCGACAAGAAAAATTTCGTCCTATTTGACACCAAAAGTGAGATTAGAGAAGTGTGTGAGAACCCATCGAGTGTTATGCACTTTGTCCTTGTGTGCAAGGACAGGGAACCAAAAACTAACGCCTTTCACAATCTACCTTTAGTGTTGCATTCTCTTTTGCAAGAATTCCAAGATGTTTTCCCCGATGAGCTACCACCGGGTCTACCTCCACTTCGAGGCATTGAGCACCGAATTGGCCTCATCCCCGGAGAACCTCTACCAAACAAAGCTCCAGAAGGCATCAACCCCAAAGAAACTAAGGAGATCCAACGACAAGTCCAACAACTAATCGACAACGAACATTTACGTGAAAGCTTAAGCCCTTGTGCCATTCCAGTTATACTTGTGCCCAAACAAGGCAGTAGTTTTCGCATGTGCTCAGATTGTA
Source organism: Triticum aestivum (assembly GCF_018294505.1). Classification (NCBI taxonomy): domain Eukaryota; kingdom Viridiplantae; phylum Streptophyta; class Magnoliopsida; order Poales; family Poaceae; genus Triticum; species Triticum aestivum. Next base: position 321,345,787 of record NC_057798.1, read on the forward strand.
GACCCATCAATGCTATTACCGTTCATTATAGGCATCCCATTCCTTGCTTAGATGATATGCTTGATGAACTTAGCGGTGCCACCTTTTTCTCAAAAATTGATCTTAAAAGTGGCTATTATCAAATCCGCATACAAGAAGGTGATGAATGGAAAACCGCTTTCAAAACCAAATTTGGCTGGTACGAGTGGTTGGTTATGCCTATGGGTTTATCAGAAGCTCCTGGTACATTCATGCATCTTATGCATTTTGTGCTTCGTCCTTACATTGGAGTGTTTGTTGTGGTTTACTTCGATGACATTCTTGTTTTTAGCAAATCCATGGAAGAGCATCTAAACCATGTTAGGGCTGTTTTGCAAACGCTTCGCAAGGAACGTCTTTATGCCAACATGAAAAAGTGCACATTTGGTGTTGACAAGCTTGTTTTCTTGGGTTTCGTTGTTTCTTCCAAGGGTGTCCATGTTGATGAATCTAAACTTGAAGCAATTAAAACTTGGCCCCAACCCACTAATTTGCAACAAGTGCGTATCTTTCTTGGCCTTGCGGGTTTTTATCGTTGCTTTGTGAAAGATTTTAGCACTATTTCCGCTCCTCTGCATGCTTTGAGTAAGAAAAATGCTCCTTTTGTTTGGGGACCCTCGCAATCTAGCGCTTTTGATGAGCTCAAATCTTTGCTCACTCATGCTCCGATTCTCGCTTTGCCCAACGTTGACAAAACTTTTGAGGTTCATTGTGATGCAAGTGGTACCGGAATTGGCGGAGTTTTGATGCAAGAAAATGAGCCATTACATATTTTAGTGAAAAACTCTTCGGTGATCAACTGAACTATCCCATCTACAACAAAGAATTATATGCTTTAGTGCGTGAGCTACATGTTTGGGAACATTATCTTAGACCTCATGAGTTTGTCATCCATACCGATCATGAAACGCTTAAGTACATGAAAGGTCAAACTAAGTTGAACAAGCATCATGCCAAATGGAGTGAATTTATTGAATCTTTCCCCTATGTGATCAAGTACATTAAGGGTAAGGAAAATGTAGTTGCGGATGCACTTTCACGCATATGCACGCTTGTCACTAAACTTGAGTTGAATGTTATTGTCTTTGAGCACATAAAACACTTGTACGCGAATGATCCTTCCTTTGCTACTCCGTATGCTAAGTGTTTGACGCATACATCTTGGGAACGATATTACATCAAGGATGATTATCTTATGAGAGCTAACAAACTTTGCATTGTCGAGTCTTCTCTTCGTTTTCTCCTTTTGCAAGAGGCTCATGGAGGCGGACTCATGGGACACTTTGGATGCGATAAGAGATTCGCCACACTCTCCAAGAACTACTTTTGGCCCTAGATGTTTCGCGACATCTCACACTTCACGAACTGTTGCTCTACATGTCGCAAAGCTAAGTCTAAATCTCAATCCCATGGTCTTTACATGCCTATTCCTATTCCTTATCAACCTTGGGAAGACATTAGCTTTGATTTTGTACTTCGTTTGCCTAGAACTCAAAATGGAAAGGATTTCATGTTTGTTGTTGTGGACAGATTTTCTAATATGGCACATTTCATTCCATGCAACAAGATAGACGATGTTGCACATGTTGCCACTCTCTTTTGTAGGGAAATATTGTGACTTCATGGAGTAACAAAAACAATCGTCTCCGACCGCGACATCAAGTTCTTGAGTTACTTTTGGAAGACACTATGCGCCAAGCTCTGTATCAAGCTCTTGTTCTCATCCGCGTACCATCCTCAAACTAACGGCCAAACGGAGGTGACTGACCGTGTGCTCTCCACTCTACTTCGTGTGTTGATCAAGAAGAACATCAAGGAGTGGGAGGAGTGTCTACCCATCGCCGAATACGCCTACAACCGCGCAAGACATTCGACTACCGGCAAGTCCCCCTTCAAGGTCGTCTACGATTTCAACCCGTTGTCCCCATTGGACATTCTACCTCTACCACTACATGAGCGCACTAACATGGACGCGAGTGCACGAGCAAGCTACATCAAGAAGATGCATGAAGATACAAGGAACACCATCGAGCGCCAAGTACAACGACTCGCGATCAAGCTCAACGTCAAAAAGCAACCCATGATATTCAACATTGGAGATCTCGTGTGGCTACAACTTCACAAGGACCGCTTCCCCAACGAACGCAAGTCCAAACTTCTACCTCGAGCCGATGGACCCTTCAAGGTGCTAGCACGTGATACGTCTCTATCGTATCTACTTTTCCAAACACTTTTGCCCTTGTTTTGGACTCTAACTTGCATGATTTGAATGGAACTAACCCGGACTGACGCTGTTTTTAGCAGAACTGCCATTGTATTATTTTTGTGCAGAAATAAAAGTTCTCAGAATGACCTAAAAATCCACGAAGCAACTTTTTAGAATTAATAAAAAATACTGGCGAAATAATTAGCTTCAGGGGGCCCACACCCTATCCACGAGGGTGGGGGGGCGCGCCCCCTCCCCTAGGGCGCGCCTCCTGCCTCGTGGGCCCCCTGGACATCCACCAACCTCAACTCCAACTCCATATATTTGCTTTTGTAGAGAAAAAAAATTAGAGAGAAAGTATCATCGCATTTTACGATATGGAGACGCCACCAAGCCCTAATCTCTCTCGGGAGTGCTGATATGGAGTCTGTTCGGGACTCCGGAGAGGGGGATTCGTCGCCATCGTCATCATCAACCATCCTCCATCATCAATTTCCTGATGCTCACCGTCGTGCGTGAGTAATTCCATCATAGGCTTGCTGGACGGTGATGGGTTGGATGAGATTTACCATGTAATCAAGTTAGTTTTGTTAGGGTTTGATCCCTAGTATCCACCATGTTCTGAGATTGATGTTGCTATGACTTTGCTATGCTTAATGCTTGTCACTAGGACCCGAGTGCCATGATTTCAGATCTGAACCTATTATGTTTTCATTAATATATGTGTGTTCTTGATCCTATCTTGCAAGTCTATAGTCACCTATTATGTGTTATGATCCGACAACCCCAAACTGACAATAATCGGGATACTTCTCGGTGATGATCGTAGTTTGAGGAGTTCATGTATTCACTATGCGTTAATGCTTTGGTACGGTACTTATTAAAAGGAGGCCTTAATAGCCCTTAGTTTCCATTTGGACCCCACTGCCATGGGAGGGTAGGACAAAAGATGTCATGCAAGTTCTTTTCCATAAGCACGTATGACTATATTCGAAATACATGCCTACATTTCATTGATGAATTGGAGCTAGTTCTGTGTCACCCTATGTTATAACTATTACATGAGGAATCGCATCTGACATAATTATCCATCACTGATCCAATGCCTACGAGCTTTTCACATATTGCGCTTTGCTTATTTAATTTACCGTTGCTATTGTTACAATTACTACAAAACTGCTACTATTACTTTTGCCACTGTTACCATTACTATCATACAACTTTGCTACTAAATACTTTGTTGCAGATACTAAGTTATCCAGGTGTGGTTGAATTGACAACTGAACTGCTAATACATTAGAATATTCTTTGGCCCCCCTTTTGTCGAATCAATAAATTTGGGTTGAATACTCTACCCTCGAAAACTGTTGCGATCCCCTATACTTGTGGGTTATCAAGACTATTTTCTGGCGCCGTTTCCGGGGAGCATAGCTCTATTCTTTGAGTCACTTGGGATTTATATCTGCTGATCACTATGAGGAACTTGAAAGACGAAAGAACTAAGATTTTTCCCTCAACTACGAGGGGAGGTAAGGAACTGCCATCTAGCTCTGCACTAGATTCTCCATCTGTTTTTAGTAAGCTTGCGACACCTAAACTTGCTTCTGCTATGAATTCTAATATGTCGCATGTTATTGATGATGCCACTTCTACTATGCAAGATACTTATGATGAAACTACTTATGTGCTTGATACTACTGTGCCATTAGGTGAATTTCTTGATGAACAACTTGCTAGGGTTAGAGAGAATGAAATTATTGAAAATGAAATTATTGAAGATAGTGATGATGAAGGTTCTCCCCTAAGTATGAATTGCCTGTTGTTCCTGAGGGTTATGTTATGGATGAAGAAATTTCTAGAGATTTTCTTGCTTGCAATGATAGATCTGATCTTAAGAGGTTACTAGTTAAACTTAAACAGAAATCTCTAAATGCTAGAATGAAATATGACCCTGCTTTTTCTACTTCACCTATCTTTGTTACTGATGAGGATTATGAATTCTCTATCGATCCTGAGATAATTACCTTGGTTGAATCAAATCCTTTTTATGGCAATGAATCTGAAACTGTTGTGGCACATCTTACTAAATTAAATGATATAGCCACCTTGTTCACTAATGATGAGAAGTCTTGCTATTATTATATCCTTAAGATATTTCCGTTCTCATTAAAGGGTGATGCTAAAACTTGGTTTAATTTTCTTGATCCTAGTTGTGTGCGTAGTCCCCGGGATATGATTTATTACTTCTCTGCTAAATATTTCCCCGCTCATAAGAAACAAGCTGCCTTGAGGGAAATATAAAATTTTGTGCAAATTGAAGAAGAGAGTCTCCCACGAGCTTGGGGGAGGCTTCTCCGGTTACTTAATGCTTTCCTGATCATCCTCTTAAGAAAAATGAAATACTTGATATCTTTTATAATGGACTAACTGATGCTTCCAAGGACCACTTGGATAGTTGTATTGGTTGTGTTATCCGGGAAAGAACAGTCGATCAAGCTGAATTGCTATTGAATAATATGTTGACTAATGAAAATAATTGGACTCTTCCTGAGCCAACTCCTGAGCCAACTCCTGATCCAACTCCTGTGCCAATTCCCAAACCAACTTCGAAGAAGAGGGGTGTTCTATTTCTTAGTCCCGAAGATATGCAAGTGGCAAAGAAATCTTTGAAAGAAAAAGGTATTAAAGCTGAAGATGTTAGGATTTTACCTTCCGTTGAAGAATTCATGGTCTTAATATACCACCTATTGAGGAAACACATGGTGTTGATAACCCGACACAGGTAGTAAAGGTAAATTATCTCTATAGATATGATAAAGTTGAATCCCATCTACTAAGTTTCCTAGCCAATGTTTAGATGAATTTGATGACTTTATGGCTAGACAAGAAAACTTCAATGCTTATGTTGGTAGAGAATTAAAGAGTAATGCTTACATGATTGGACGCTTGAGTGATTATATGGCTAGAGTTAAAGGTGAACTTAAACTCATTAGTAAATATGCTTCTATGGTTACCACTCAAGAAGAACAAGTACTTAAAGATCAAAGTGATTGGCTCGATGAATTAAATAATAAACATGATTTTGCTGTTAGAGTGGTACTAGAACTGGTAAAATGACTCAAGAACCTTTGTATCCCTAAGGCCACCCTAAGAGAATTGAGCAAGATTCTCAGAGAAAAAATTTAGATGCAACTAGTCCTTCTAAAAAGAAGAAAAAGAAAAATGATAGGACTTTGCATGCTTCTAGTGAACCTATCATAGACACACCTGAGAATCCCAATGATATTTCTATTTCTGATGCTGAAACACAATTTGGTGATGAACATGAACCTAGTGATAATGTTAATGATAATGTTCATGTTGAGGCTCAACCTAGCAATAATAATGATGTAGAGATTGAACCTGCTGTTGATCATGATAACCCACAATCAAAGAATCAATGTTATGATAAGAGAGACTTTGTTGCTAGGAAGCACAGTAAAGAAAGAGAACCATGGGTTCAGAAACCCATGACTTTTCCTCCTAAGCCATCCAAGAAAAAGGATGATGAGGATTTTGAGCACTTTGCTGAAATAATTAGACCTATCTTCTTACGTATGCGCTTAACTGATATGCTTAAAGTAAATCCTTGTGCTAAATATAGGAAGGATATAATTACAAATAAAAGAAAGATACCGGAAGCTGAAATTTCCACCATGCTTGCTAATTACACTTTTAAAGGTGGAATACCTAAGAAACTTGGAGATCCATGAGTACCAACTATACCATGCTTCATTAAAAGAAACTATGCTAAAATTGCTTTATGTGATCTTGGAGCCGGTGTTAGTGTTATGCCTCTCTCTTTGTATCGTAGACTTGAATTGAATAAGTTGACACCTACTGAAATATCTTTGCAAATGGCTGATAAATCAACTGCTATACCTGTCGGTATTTGTGAGGATATGCCTGTTGTGGTTGCAAACGTCACTATCTTAACGGACTTTGTTATTCTTGATATTCCCGAGGATGATAGTATAACTATTATCCTTGGTAGACCCTTTTTGAACATTGCAGGGGGTGTTATTGATTGCAATAAAGGCAATGTCACTTTTCATGTTAATGGTAATGAGCATATGGTACACTTTCCGAGGAAACAACCTCAAGTTCACAATATCAATTCTATTGGAAAAATTCCAACTATCATTATTGGAGGTTTTGAATTTTCTCTTCCTACTGTCAAGAAGAAATATGATATTCTTATTATTGGGGATGTTCATATACCCGTTGAGGTAACCTAGTGTTATTTGAAATTTCTCCGGTTCCATGTTATTCGGAATGAGTTTGTTAACAAGACTTGACCAACCTTGTTAGTGGATTCCTTTTGATGATCATGAGATGGATGAAGTTAGAAGGCACAACCTTCTGTACCCTCTTTTTACCTTCTGTTATTTAGAATAAATAAAGCAAAAATAGTATTTTCTGTCTGTTTTTTGAATTATCCATGCAATAAAAAAATACCAGAAAATAAAAGTTCTCCAAATGACCTACCAATTTAGTATGCTTTTTTCTGGAATATTTGAGAATATTTGGCACTGAGAACACAACAGGGGGAGCTGGCACCTGGCCACGAGGGTCCAGGGCGCGCCCACCCCTACAGGGCGCGCCCCCTGCCTCGTGGGCCCATGGTGGCCCCCCTCCACTTATTCCTGCACCGACACACTTCTTCTTCCTCCCAATAAAATCACCATCTAGCTCAAGCACGAGTTCTAGCTCACTTTGCTGCCATTTTCGATCTCCTTGCTCAAAGCTCCATTCACGAAACTGCTTTGGGGGATTGTTCTTTGGTATGTGACTCCTACATTAGTCCAATTAGTTTTTGTTCTAGTGCTTTATTCATTGCAATTTTTTGCTGCCTAGGTGACCTTGTTCTTGAGCTTGCATGTTAAATTTATGAGGGCCCAAGTAATTTTAATGCATGATATAGGCTCTAGGCACTTGTGGGAGTAGTTGCTATCAGTTTATTGAGTTTGATTCACTTTTATTTTGAGTTACTAAAAATTTCAGAAATTTTTCAGAGGAAGAAATATGTCCAGGAAAATGTACCAAGGTGGTTCTTCAAGAAAGCAAGGACCCAGGCTCGCAATGCGTGAGCAGGACGATGAACCACCAAGGGAAGCTGACGTGCGGCCTTCTGAATGGTTGTCAGAAGAGTTTATGGTCAATGCAGGCATCAAGGGTGAATTTGATGCATATGTGCGTAATGCCGATCTTGAGGACTTCATGCAAGATAAGTGTCCTCAGTACTACTATTTGACCGATTCATTCGTGAGAAGGTTTAAATTTACATCTTCACGTAATTCTCAAAGTGTCCTGTTTGATATTTACGATCAATCATATACCATGGACCTAGAAGATTTTACTACTGCTTGCAAACTCCTGCAGTGGGGTAGTGTTAATGAACCCCGTAAATCTGAATATAAAGACTTTCTTGCTAGTATCGCTGTGGGAGAATCTAGAGAAATAGCATTCATTTTCTTGCTATACATTATTTTTCTCTCTTCATTGGTATATGCATTAACGGTAAAGACGAAGCATGTCACATGTGTGTTCCTGATCTTTGTGTTCTCAAGAGTGTTGTATTAGGTGATAAAGAATACAACTTGGCGGCAATTGTTACACGTAGGTTGCATAACAATGGTTTAGTTGGAGATTTGTTTGGAGGGATTTATGCGACCTGCGTGGCTAATTATCTTGGTATACTTGTACATGAGGATGACAGGGAGTTGCCTCCCGCTTATTTAGCTTATAATGCTATGGCCAGTCATCATTTTCTTGAGAGGAATGAACAATTCCTCCAGTATCGACTAATCTTTGACAGACGTCGTGCTGTCCATGTTACTCTCCCTGCTCCTGCCCTTTTTGATTATCAGGCAAAAATAAGATATGTTATAACCAGGGAGGAGGCAACCGAGTACGAGAGGAGGACGGAGGCAGCTCGCCACCGTGCTGCAGCCCAGGAGGCATTGGCTGCTGCATCTCAGTACGACCCCAGTTACAACTTTGAATATCAGCCAGGCTACCCATGGCCATAGACCAACTTAGGCCAAAAGCCTAAGCTTGGGGGAGTACCTATTTCTCACCGACATTACATTTATGTTCACAGACTCATTCTAGTTGTCGGTGCTCATACTTTTTCATTGTACTATCCATGCTAGTTTAATTTCTTTTTCTAGCCTTCTTCTTGTGTGTTTGATAAACCTTAAGAAAAACCAAAAAAAATTAGTTAGTTTAATTTCCATGCTTGTAGTAGTAATTAAAAGAAAACCCAAAAATATTTCTCATTCTTCTTTTGCTTGTTGGGAGCTTTCCCGTGTAAATAGTTTTATTTCTTTTCTTTCCTTTGGGGGTCGAGAGGAGAAGACCATAATGAAAATGTTTAGTGGCTCTATTATGCATGATTGTTGATTTAACCAAGAGCCCATATTACTTTGTCTTCTCCCTTGAATTGAATGCTTGCAGATTCCAGCTTAGTCCAATGCACATGCACTATTTTTATTATCCACACCGTTCGGTCGTGTGAGTGAAAGGCAATAATGACGATATATGATGGACTGGTTGAGATGAGAGAAGCTGGTATGAACTCGACCTCTCTTGTTTTTGTAAATATGATTAGTTCATCATTCCTGATTCAGCCTATTATGAATAAACATGTTTGCAATGACAATTAGAGATTATAGTAACTTATGCCATGCTTAATTAGCTATGAGTTTATAATGGTTTACCTTGCGTACCAACATGCTATTAAAATGGTTGTGATGTGGTATGATAGGGTGGTATCCTCCTTTGAATGATTCGAGTGACTTGACTTGGCACATGTTCACGCATGTATTGAAACAAAATCAACATAGCCTTCACAATATTTATGTTCATGGTGGATTATATCCTACTCATGCTTGCACTCGGTGTTGATTAATTTTAATGCATGTTCATGACTGTTGTCGCTCTCTTAGTTGGTCGCTTCCTAGTCTTTTGCTAGCCTTCACCTGTACTAAGCGGGAATACTACTTGTGCATCCAAACTCCATAAACCCTAAAATTATTCCATATGAGTCCGCCATACATTCCTTTATGCGGTACTTACTTGCCGTTCCAAGTAAATTTGTATGTGCCAAACTCCAAACCTTCAAATGAAATTCTGTTTTGTATGCTCGAGCAGCTCATGTATCAACTAGCGCTGTCTGTATCTTCGATGCTAGGTGGGTTATTCTCAAGAGGAGTGGACTCCTGATGTAGAGCATCCTTCCATCATCCCCATGGACTCTACACCGACACATCCAACCCCACAAGGACCCATGACAAGAGCAAGAGCACGTGCTTTGGAAACCGAGGTGAACTCCTTCCTACTAGACTTGCATATGGACACGAATGGAACATGTTTACTACCTCACCAAAATATGCTATGCCTCCTTAGGTATGAAGAGGAACATCACCAAGAAGCTCAGGCGCATCACCAAGGAGAAGGAGAACCACCCCAAGGCCATGAGGACCAAGAACAAGGAGAACAACAGCTGCACAGGAGGCTCCAGGCGACCCTGTGCGCACGGGCCCCCAAGACCCCGTGCCCACAGACTACACAGGAATCTGATGCTGGAGCACCCCGTGCACATGGGCCTGTACCGCCCCCACGAGACCCCTGTGCGCACGGGCCCAACTTACCCCGTGCGCACGGGCCTCCCAGGATGGCCATCTGAGATTGCATCTTCGGCTCCACTTCTTCTCCTTCGACCCCAAGGCTATATATTTGGTACCTAGGACCATGTTTAGGGTTAGCAAAGTATTAGATGAGATATTTGTGAGCTTTGCTCCCTCACCTTCTTCCTTGGAGGATCAAGACCCCCTAGGGAAGAATCCTTGAGGATTTCAAGACCTCCATAAGGAGAAGACTATCTTCAAGACCCCATCTCCTTTGGATTTTGGGATGAACTTTGCCATTGTATCTTTCCTTTGATTGTGTTTGTGACTTTTGGATCTTGTGTTGTTACCCTAGTGGATGTGGGATCGGGAATTGTTGGAGTGATTACCTCTTGTGTTCATCTTTGTGTTCTTGTTGTTCTTGTGGTGTCTCTCCTTTTTCCCCCTCCAAGTGTGAAAAGGTCCTTCCTAGGGTTCTACCCTACGTCATCTTGGTATCATGAGCCACATTGATTCACATCTTGGAGTCCCTACCTTCCACTTTCTAGCTTGATTTTGTTGTTTTTCGTCCTAATCCGAAAATCCCCACCAAAAATAGCCCAATTTTTTTTCTTGCAATTTGTTGATCTTAAGAGATTTGGTTGTTTTGATCCACGAATTTGGTGTTTGGCAAGTGGATCTTCCCCTCCACCATCATCCCCACCCTTCCACCGTTCGATTCTGGCCAAAAACGTGGAAATCATCATGGGATCCGAGTAGTTCGTCCGCTCACAGGAGACCCCATGCACACAGGCCATCGGGACCCCGTGCACACGGGCCTCACTTACCCCGTGCGCACGGACTATCCAGGAAGTTTCGGCCATTTTCTGTTTTTCTCCATTTCGTTTCACCACCACCTCTCGCGTTCTTCCGCACCATTCCACGTGTTTGTTGAGTGTTCAGTTGCGATTTCTCTTGTGTCCTAAGGTGTTTCGGCTACTTAGGCGCATGTTGGTATCATCATCGCCACCAATCATCAACTCGGACAACACTTCGGCTTCGACAAGATCATCTTCGACCGTAAGCAAGGACGGTAACCTCGACGACACCTTGTACTCCCTTGCCATTAACTTGATAGCTTCGAGCCCTTTTGCGTAGCTTCCCCATCGAGACTAGCTTGTTGAGTATTGCCGGGCCACGCCTTAGTGCACCATTTAGTGTTCCGTCCATCCCGTGCATTTACTACTTGTTACCTCATTGTGTGGCTCGTATATCAAGCATCGTGGCATAGTTGAAAAAAAGAGAAAAAGCTTTTAAGCAAAAGAGAAGAGAAGCAAAGAGCTTATAAGAAATAACATTGAGCCTCTTAGCATACGTGCATCATCTTGGTCTTCATATACATAAGCATACTTGGGATAGTGAGACGAGTGGATTCTCTATTAGGTTGGTGCACTAGCGTATCTCGCCCATTAGTGCAATCGAGCTAGCGTCTCTCTAGTATCCGTACAACAAGAGTTTTTCCTGTGATTAGACTTCTTCGATCTCACCCCTTGGTTGTGCGGATCCCATTTATCTTCCGTGTGTGCATTCCTCGTGTTATCTTTGGAGGTTGATCTATTTGTCTTATTTGCCATTTGTGAATCTTCTCAACTCTATCAACATCTTGACTAACATTTGCTTGAATTATTTGTGCCTTTCCTAACCAAGCTCCTCCATAGAACATTTACTTGTAGGTGTGAGAAACAATTCCCGGTACCAATTCCCCTATTGTAACATCACATGGGATCGTACTTGTTACATCCACAATCTTTGGAAAAGGTAACTTTGGTTTTGTTCTCTCATTTTCCTACTCACCACCACTTTCTTATGATGGATAGGCCAAGTTCCTCTACCAACCCACTCATCATCGAGCAAGACGACGACATGTCATCATTCCTCACCAAGAGCCACCTCTTTGGTGCACAATGAGCGCTACATCAAGAGCAACAAGCAATGAACGACCGCATCGACAACATCTCCACCGACTTGCGACTCTCCGAGCAACATACAAAGACTACTTCGACAACAAGCTCGACGCGCACAAGCAAGAGAACGATGCAAGAATGGATGAGATCCACGCCTTGTTGGTGAACCGGCCTCCTTCTACATCGTCCTACTCAAGACGGAGCCACTCAAGTCGACACTCCGACGACACCTTCTCCGGCTCAAGTACACCGTCATCGACCATCCTTCGATGAGCCGCGCCTCAAGACCGTCATGCATCTCGCAACCCACTCCACGTCAAGCATTCACAAGAGCATGTAGATGAGAAAGTTCCTCATCCTTAATCAAACCAAGTCGCTTTGTCTCAAGCTCAAGAACGACAACGACTACGGCACCAAGAGGAAGAACGAGCGTGTCTACACCAAGAGGAACAAGATGCCGAGGCCCAATGTCTTCAACAACAAAAACGTGAAGCACAAGCTCGTGAGGCGGAACGTGCCCTTCAAGAATCAAGTCGAGCCATCGCCAATCGCAATCGCGAACGGCGCAATCAAGAGGAAGCCCTTCGAGAAGAAATACAAGAGAGGAACTACCAACCACGTGTGCACCGTCAACCTCCTCAAGCTCCTCCACAAGCTCGTCAAGCTCCACCTCAACCTCAAGTTCAACAAGAGCGACACCAAGTGGAACAAGTGCTTCAAGACCGCATTCGAGGATTGAGAATTCGAGGACTTTCCAAGGCAAGAGCGATATCGCAACCGCTATCAAGATGAAGAGCAACGCTATGGAAAACTCAAATTCACAATGCCCAAGTTCAATGGAACCAATGATCCGGAAGAATACCTCTCATGGGCATTGAAGGTTGACAAAATCTTTCGTTTGCACAACTATGAGGAAGAGAAGAAGATCGCAATGGCATCACTTGAGTTCCAAGACTATGTGCTCATATGGTGGGAACAAGTCCGTGAGCGCCGAGAAGCAAGAGGTGACCCTCCAATCACCACTTGGGATCAAATGAAGGATGTCATGCGAGCACAATTTGTGCCCACCTACTACAACCGCGATCTCTTCAAGAAGCTACAACTCCTCAAGCAAGGTACAAACAATGTTGAAGAATACTACAAGGAAATGGAGATAGCCATGATTCGAGCCAATGTTAAGGAAGATGATGAGCAAACAATGGCACATTTCTTGAATGGACTCAATCATCCCATCAAGAAGATCGCCGACTTCCAACCCTACTCCAAACTCATCGAGCTCGTACATCAAGCGACCAAGGCAGAACGTCAAGTACAAGATGACTTCAAGTACGCCAACTACTCATCCAAGACATACGGCTTCTACAACAATCAAGCTTCAACAACCCCTCCAACATCTACATCAACCAAGCCTTCTCCAAGCAACGATGATAAGACAAGCTACAAGAAACCTTCGTCAAGTTCAAGTCGTCTTCCTCCTACTACAAGCAACTACAAGCCGCGTGCTTCTTCCTCTACTCTGACCGATGAGACCGTCAAGACAAGTTCAATCAAGTGCTTCACATGTGGCGGTCGAGGCCACAAGTCCTTCCAATGCACCAACAAGCGCACCATGATCCTCAACGGTGATGGCACCTACGACTCAATGAGTGAAGATGAAATGGAAGCTCTTGAGCAAGTGGCCATGCACCGGCGCATCAACAAGGATGAAGATGATCAAGTCTTTTGTGATGAAGATATGAGCCCCACTCTCGTTATCTCAAAGGTCTTGACTCTTCAACATCAACAAGAAGAAGACCAACGATGCCATATCTTCCACACCAAGGCCGACATCAATGGAAGGTCCGTCAAGGTCATCGTCGATGGAGGTAGTTGCCACAACTTGGCAAGTGAAGAACTATGCTCCAAGCTTCAATTGGTCAAGAGGAAGCACCGGCACCCCTACAAGGTTCAATGGCTAAGCGACTTCGGCACTATACGATTTGAGCATACAGTCCAAGTCTCTTTCAAAATTCGTGCATATGAGGACACTTTGGAGTGTGATGTAGTCCCAATGACCGTTTGCCACCTCCTTCTTGGTCGACCATGTCAATTCGACCATGGTGTCATCCACAATGGGCGTACCAATCACTATAGCTTCAAGATGAAAGGGAAGGAATATGTGCTACGACCTATGTCTCCTAGTCAAGTGATAGCTGACAAGCAAGCCACCCACCGTAGAGAGAAGAGTGAGAAAGTGAGCCAACCAAACATGAGTGAGAGCAACAAGCCTAACTTGAGCGCCTCTTTGCCTAGAGAGAAAAACCTCATACTATTTGCCACAAAAAGTGATATGAGTGAAGTGTGTGAGAACCCATCGAAGTGTCGTGCATCATGTGCTTCGCCCTTATATTGGAGTCTTTGTTGTGGTTTACTTCGATGATATTCTTGTGTTTAGCAAAACCATGAAAGAGCATCTTGATCATGTTAAGGTTGTTTTGCAAACACTTCGCAAGGAAAGGCTTTATGCCAACATGAAAAAGTGCACATTTGGTGTTGACAAAGTGGTTTTCTTGGGTTTTGTTGTCTCTTCCAAGGGTGTCCATGTTGATGAAACTAAAATTGAAGCAATTAAAACTTGGCCCCAACCCACCAATTTGCAACAAGTGCGAAGTTTTCTTGGTCTTGCGGGTTTTTATCGTCGCTTTGTGAAAAACTTTAGCACTATCGCCGCTCCTTTGCATGCTTTGAGTAAGAACAATGCTCCTTTTGTTTGGGGATCTTTGCAATCCACCGCTTTTGATGAGCTCAAGTCTTTGCTTATTCATGCTCCGATTCTTGCCTTGCCCAACTTTGACAAAACTTTTGAGGTTCATTGTGATGCAAGTGGTACCGGAATTGGCGGAGTTTGATGCAAGAAAAACGAGGAATTGCATATTTTAGTAAAAAACTCTCCGGTGCTCAACTTAACTATCCCATCTATGACAAAGAATTGTATGCTTTAGTGCGTGTGCTACATGTTTGGGAACATTATCTTAGACCTCATGAGTTTGTCATCCATACCGATCATGAAATGCTTAAGTACCTAAAAGGCCAAACTAAGTTGAACAAGCGTCATGCCAAATGGAGTGAATTTATTGAACCTTTTCCCTATGTGATTAAGTACATTAAAGGTAAGGAAAATGTAGTTGCCGATGCACTTTCCCGCATATGCACGCTTGTCACTAAACTTGAGTTGAATGTTATTGGCTTTGAGCACATAAAAGACTTGTATCCTAATGATCCATCTTTTGCACCTCATTATGCTAAATGTTTGACGCATACATCTTTGGAACAATATTACATCAAGGATGGTTATCTTATGAGAGCTAACAAACTATGCATTCCCGAGTCTTCTTTTCGTTTTCTCCTTTTGCAAGAGGCTCATGGAGGCGGACTCATGGGACACTTCGGACGCGACAAGACTTTCGCCACGCTCTCCAAGAACTACTTTTGGCCCAAGATGTTCCGCGACGTCTCACGCTTCACTACAAGATTCTCAACATGTCGCAAAGCTAAGTCTAAATCTCAATCCCATTGTCTTTACATGCCTCTTCCTATTCCTTATCAACCTTTGGAAGACATTAGGATGGATTTTGTACTTGGTTTGCCTAGAACTCAAAATGGAAAGGATTCCGTATTTGTTGTTGTGGACCGATTTTCTAAAATGGCACATTTCATTCCTTGCAACAAGATAGACAATGCTTCACATGTTGCCAATCTCTTTTGTAGGGAAATCTTGCGCCTCCATGGAGTACCAAATACAATCGTCTCCGACCGCGACATCAAGTTCTTGAGTTACTTTTGGAAGACGCTATGCGCCAAGCTCGGAATCAAGCTCTTGTTCTCATCCGCCTACCATCCTCAAACCGACGGCCAAACGGAGGTGACGAACCAGACACTATCCACTCTACTTCGTGTGTTGATCAAGAAGAACATCAAGGAGTGGGAGGCGTGTCTACCCATCGCCGAGTACGCCTACAACCGTGCAAGACATTCGACTACCGGCAAGTCCCCCTTCGAGGTCGTCTACGTCTTCAACCCGTTGTCTCCTTGGGACATTCTACCTCTACCTCTACAAGAGCGCACCAACATGGATGCGAGTGCACGAGCAAGCTACATCAAGAAGATGCATGAACATACAAGGAACATCATCGAGCGCCAAGTACAACGACTATCAACCAAGCTCAACGTCAACAAGCAACCCATGATCTTCAACATAGGCGATCTCGTGTGGCTACACCTTCGCAAGGACCGCTTCCCCAACGAACGCAAGTCCAAACTTCTCCCTCGAGCCGATGGACCATTCAAGGTGCTAGCATGCTACAACGACAACGCCTACAAGATTGAACTCCCACGAGACAAGTACAATGTGAGCGACATCTTCAACGTCAAAGACCTCTCGCCTTTCCATGGTGATGAAGTTTTTGATCCGAGGTCGGATCTTTCCCAAGGGAGGGGATATGATGTAGAGCGTCCTTCCATCATCCCCATGGACTCTACACCGACACATCCAACCCCACAAGGACCCATGACAAGAGCAAGAGCACGTGCTACGAAAACCGAGGTGAACTCCTTCCTACTAGACCTGCATATGGACACGAACGGAACATGTTTACTACCTCACCAAAATATGATATGCCTCCTTAGGTATGAAGAGGAACATCACCAAGAAGCTCAGGAGCATCACCAAGGAGAAGGAGAACCACCCCAAGGCCGTGAGGACCAATACAAGGAGAACAGCAGCTGCACAGGAGGCTCCAGGCGACCCCGTGCGCACGGGCCCCCAAGACCCCGTGCCCACGGACTACACAGGAATCTGACGCTGGAGCACCCCGTGCGCACGGGCCCAATTTACCCCGTGCGCACGGGCCTCCCAGGATGGCCGGCTGAGATTGCATGTTCGGCTCCACTTCTTCTCCTTCGACCCCAAGGCTATATATTTCATACCTAGGACCATGTTTAGGGTTAGCAAAGTATTAGATGAGATATTTGTGAGCTTTGCTCCCTCACCTTCTTCCTTGGAGGATCAAGACCCCCTAGGGAAGAATCCTTGAGGATTTCAAGACCTCCATAAGGAGAAGACTATCTTCAAGACCCCATCTCCTTTGGATTTTGGGATGAACTTTGCCATTGTATCTTTCCTTTGATTGTGTTTGTGACTTGTGGATCTTGTGTTGTTACCCTAGTGGATGTGTGATCGGGAATTGTTGGAGTGATTACCTCTTGTGTTCATCTTTGTGTTCTTGTTGTTCTTGTGGTGTCTCTCCTTTTCCCCCCTCCAAGTGTGAAAAGGTCCTTCCTAGGGTTCTAGCCTACATCAAATCTGCTCCTCATTCACGAGAAAATGCCTGGTAACCGAGATGCCTAGTCCCATGCTCAAATCAAATCAAAATAATTAAACAAAACTCCCCCAGGATTGTTGGTAGTTGGAGGCACCCGTTGTTTTGGGCAAGCCATGGATTGATGCTTGTTGGTGCTGGGGGAGTATACACTTTACCATTCTGTTTGGGAACCGCCTATTATGTGTGTAGCATGGAAGATATCGAGATCTCATAGTTGTTACGTTGACAATGAAAGTATACCGCTCAAAATGTTATTCATCTCTATTTCAAAATCAAGCTCTGGCACCTCTACAAATCCCTGCTTCCCTCTGTGAAGGGCCTATCTATTTATTTTTATGTTGAGTCATCACCCTCTTATTAAAAAGCACCCACTGGAGAGCACCGCTGTCATTTGCATGCATTACTATTAGTTTATATTGGGTATGACTATGACTGGATTTGTTTTACCACGAATTACAATGTTTAGTCAGTCCTTGATCTTTAAAGGTGCTCTGCATTTATGTTTAGCGGTCTCAGAAAGGGCTAGCGAGATACCATCTTGTTATATCATATTATGATTGTTTTGAGAAAGTGTTGTCATCCGAGTTTTATTATTATTGCTCGCTAGTTGATTATGCCATTGATATGAGTAAACATGAGACCTAAGTGTTATTGTGAATATGGTTAGTTCATAATCTTTGCTGAACACTTGAATGCTGGCTTTACATATTTACAACAACAAGAGCAAATAGAGTTTGTAAAAGTTTTTCTTTATCACTTCCAGTTTGTCAACTAAATTGCTTGAGGACAAGCAAAGGTTTAAGCTTGGGGGAGTTGATACGTATCTATCGTATCTACTTTCCCAAACATTTTTCCCTTGTTTTGGACTCTAACTTGCATGATTTGAATGGAACTAACCCAGACTAGCGCTGTTTTTAGCAGAACTGCCATGGTGTTATTTTTGTGCAGAAATAATAGTTCTCGGAATGACCTAAAAATCCACGGAGCAACTTTTCAGAATTAATAAAAAATAATGGTGAAAGAATTAGCGTCAGGGGGCCCACACCCTATCCATGAGGGTGGGGGGCGTGCCCCCTCCCCTAGGGCGCGCCCCCTCCCTTGTGGGCCCCCTGGACGTCCACCGACCTCAACTCCAACTCCATATATTTGCTTTCGTGGAGAAAAAAATCAGAGAGAAAGTTTCATCGTGTTTTATGATACGGAGCCGCCGCCAAGCCCTAATTAATCTCTCTCGGGAGGGCTGATCTGGAGTCTGTTCGGGGCTCCGGAGAGGGGGATTTGTCATCGTCATCATCATCAACCATCCTCCATCACCAATTTCATGATGCTCAACGTCGTGCGTGAGTAATTCCATCGTAGGCTTGCTGGACGGTGATGGGTTGGATGAGATTTACCATGTAATCAAGTTAGTTTTGTTAGGGTCTGATCCCTAGTATCCACTATGTTATGAGATTGATGTTGCTATGACTTTGCTATGCTTAATGCTTGTCACTAGGGCCCGAGTGCCATGATTTCAGATCTGAACCTATTATGTTTTCATAAATATATGTGAGTTCTTGATCCTATCTTGCAAGTCTATAGTCACCTATTATGTGTTATGATCCGACAACCCCGAACTGACAATAACCGGGATACTTCTCGGTGATGACCGTAGTTTGAGGAGTTCATGTATTCACTATGCGTTAATGCTTTGGTTCGGTACTCTATTAAAAGGAGGCCTTAATATCCCTTAGTTTCCATTAGGACCCCGCTGCCACAGGAGGGTAGGACAAAAGATGTCATGCAAGTTCTTTTCCATAAGCATGTATGACTATATTCGGAATACATGCCTACATTACATTGATGAACTGGAGCTAGTTCTGTGTCACCCTGCATTATAACTATTACATGAGGAATCGCATCCGACATAATTATCCATCACTAATCCAATGCCTACGAGCTTTTTATATATTGTGCTTTGCTTATTTACTTTATCGTTGCTACTGTTACAATTACTACAAAACTGCTACTATTACTTTTGCCACTGTTACCGTTACTATCATACTACTTTGCTACTAAATACTTTGCTGCATATACTATGTTATCCAGGTGTGGTTGAATTGACAACTCAACTGCTAATACTTGAGAATATTCTTTGGCTCCCCTTGTGTCGAATCAATAAATTTGGGTTGAACACTCTACCCTCGAAAACTGTTGCGATCTCCTATACTTGTGGGTTATGATCATGCTACAACAACAATGCTTACAAGATCGACCTACCAAGCGACAAGTACAATGTGAGCGACATCTTCAACATCAAAGACCTCTTGCCATACCATGGTGATGAAGATTTCGATCCGAGGTCGGATCTTTCCCAAGGGGGGGGGGAGATGATGCGGAGCATCCCACGATCATCCCCATGGACGGATCTACATCTCCTACAACACCACTTGGACCTATGACTAGAGCATGTGCAAGAGCTCTCGAAACCGATGAGACATCACTCCTCTCAGAACTCCCTTTTGATTCACACGAGACATGGCTACTACCTCAAACGGAGATGCTTTGCATACTCAGGTACCAAGGAGTTAACCATGGAGAAGCTAGGAAGCAAGGAGAACTGGAAGTGGAAGACATGTGTGAAGACGGAGAGGAAAAACGCCAAGTTGCAGGCTGGCCGGACGATCCGGACAGGGGCCCGGACGATCCGGACAGAGCCCGGACGATCCGGACCCTGGTCCGGACGATCCGACTAACTCGCCGAAAGACACCCGAAGCTGGACCCCGAAGCCAGGCCATCCAGACACCAACCCAGATCATCCGGACATCGCCCGGACATCCGGATCCCCAGTCGGACATCCAAACCTGCACCGCCACCACCCGCGTCACCAGCTCATCCGGACCACCACCTGGATCATCCGGACAGAGCCCGGATCATCCGGCTCCTCACCCGGATCATTCGGACCCTGCCTGCGTGCGCGAGTTGGGCTGGGCCCATGTACCCATTCGCCCCCCTAGCCTATATATAGGACTCCTCCTCCTCTCTTTGAGACATAGCATTGATTTAGCTCATTTGTGAGATAGATCCTCGCTCATCCATCCGGACCTACTCCTCGTGAGGGAGCGACACCTCTTCGGATAAGATCCACCTGGATTCAAGACCTCCATCCGGAGAAGACCATCAAGACCTCCTCACAGAGAAGAACCGGTTACCCTTTGTATCGTCTCTTGTTGGATTTGGATCTTGTATTACCTCGTGCCTCGATGATCTAGCACATGTGTGACTTTTATTCTTGTTGATTGAGTGTTTTTCCCTCATGCCCCTCCTCGTGTTCTTCGTGTTCTTCATAGGGATCCGCTCCAAATGTGAAAGATCGGCCTCTAGAGTTCTACCCTACATCAATTTCCTTCCATGCCTTTGATGGAAGTGGGCCGATTCACTGGCGTGATGGTATTGCGCAAAATGTGGAATAGCAATTTGTTGTCATAGGCCAACTTCTTCGGATCAACCTCAATGCATTCATCACCCACCATGGCGGGATCCATCGAGACATGGAGTCGTGCTTTAGATACTTCCTAGAAATGCAATCGGTGATCTCTGTCATTCTCAAACTCACATTGAGGCAAATTTATCTCGGCCAGAAAATGATCTACCAAGCATTTGATTCTATCCCTCCAAGTCATCCATTCCAGCGCCCATGTTGCAGTATTTTCCATCTTCCCAGTGATGTATAGCATGGCATAGAACTGAAGAATAATCTCTTTGTTCCAGCCTTGATTGAATCGCATAAAACCCTTTAGAACAACATGTTCAATATGGTCAAGACTATTGTGGAAACAGGGCAGTCCTTCGAGCTTGGCGAAGTTCAACATCTTGTGATTGAAAATCCTATGCTTGAAATATAAGATCCAAGCATAATAAATTGCATGTCCCTCTATCCAAAACCTCGGAGACAAAGATGTTATCTCTTCTTCATAGGGGCTCACCCCAAATAATGCAAGCTTCGATGAATGAAGTTGTTCATTGAATGTTGGGCCATTAGGGCCATTCTTAGATGAAAATAGCGGAAATGATTCCTGAGGATTTTTCCGATAAACTTCTTCGCTAATTTCCATCGGTTGGACGTCATCAGCTACAGACATGTTCTCATCGGAGGGCTACACTGGAGCATGAGGTATCATAACCTTCTCTGAAGCAGGCAACATGAGATCATTGGACTGAGGATCATTTCCTTTGTTGGAACTCCTTAAGCGACTTTCTCATATTCAGGCACAAGGGCCTTTTCTTTCGATGACTCATCAACTAGTGGTGACACAAAGACTTCTTGAGACACAACTATCTCAGATTGTTCTCCTTCAGCCTGCTGCGGCAGCACTGGTTGAATAACCTGGTGGGACAGGACTGGTGGTGCAACTTCTTCATCTTTCTCCTCGTGAACCATGGGCTCCTCAAACTTCTTTTCTTCCTGTTGTGGATGTGAAGCAAAGAGTCGGGAGCAGGGTCAACCTCCATCAGAGCAGGAGCACCAGATGAGGAGACCGTAGGGGTAGTACCTTGGGTAGCAACTTGCTCCCCCTTGACCTTTTCTCCCTCCTTAGTGGATCTAGAGGATTCAGCTTGAATATCCTTCACGGGTGATGAGACTTCCTTTTCCATTTCAATTTCTTCGTCAATCTTTTCTTCGGGAGCATGTTCCTCGGGCGCAACATTTACTTCATCAAGATTGACAAGATACATGTCCACAACATCAGCTTCTTGTTTGACTGAGGTAGGAATTACCACAGTCTCAACATGTTGCTCGGTCACTTCCTCGGGACGAGGGGATGGTGGAATCTGCTGCGGTGGGACACTTGTATCGTTAGGTTGTAGCGACCTGACCCGAATGGATCGAAGTCTCTATGCTTAAGTGTCATCCCTGGATCGGTATGCTAACACACACAATACTCGAGGATTTATAACAGAGGTAAATCACATGTATAAAGTAACGTAAATACTATTACCTCAATCCATATAGCAGAAGTAACATCAAGGTTGTGGAGTTCCCAACAACACCAACGGCAAAGTTGAGTGTAGACAATCGTAACCCTAACATATCACTTACTCGTCGTAAGATTCCTGCAACATGAGACGTTGCAGCCATGTAGGTCAGTACATTGAATGTACTGGCAAATTCACACCATAGAGCAATGATGAATAATAGCTATCACTACATGCATATTTGGCTGTTGGAGGCTCTAAGTTTATTTTTGCATAAAGCCAATTTTTTCCTACAACAAAGGAATAAATTTTATTTAACTACCCAGTGTATGTCATTAAATGAGAAGGTTGCTCCAACTCAATCCCAAAGTAATAATTATAACCCAACAATTTCATTAAATAGAGTGATGAGATCAAATCAATAATTCAAGTACCAGATACTAAAGATGTTCATAACCGGGGACATGGCTAACCATTAGTTTATACACTCAGCAGAGGTTGCGCACTTTTCCCCACAAGACTCGATCGCCTCCCTTGAAGGTCTCACACTGCCAGGTGTTTGAGAACGGGATGACCGAGACACAATCTTTCAGAAGCATTTACTCTCTACTCCGGGCGGACCGGTACACCTACAATCCCCCTACATCTTCTAGTCCACCTCTTCAAGAGCTCACACAACTTACTCAACTATGCCAGAGCCCATAATGGCTTGTGGCAGCACACGGAAGTTTCTAGCATGAATAATCTTATGATCCCTTTGAGCTTGGGTGGCATTCCATAGGGTAATCACACTGGTACTCCAGGATTCCCTTGGGCAAGCACTGGGTTCTCCAGGTGCCCGGGAAAACCACTGGGTGCTCCAAGGTGCCCCAACGAATCCACCCAGATGTGTATTAAATTAGCCACCTTAAGTTTCCCTTAGTTAACAAAATCTCTCTCATCTTTCATGAATTCTCTCAAACCAAACCACGTCTATGAGCATAGCATAGTAGTATAAGCATAACGTAGTAACACCCAAGGGTTTGAATATAATACAATAGGTTCCTACCTCATCAACTACTTCCCAGTACCCACATGTTATCAAACCTACTCATGCAATGTTTGAGGGTTGAAACTAATGCATAAAACTGGGTAATAAAGGGATATGATCGAAGTGTGAACTTGCCTATACTGTTGATGAAGAACCTTCACACTCAACTCCTAATAGTACTACTCGTCACACTCCGTTCAATCTATCGTAAGTAATCAATAGTAACCACACATAAGCAATCATGCAAAATAATCAAAGAAAAGATCTCGGAAAGCTTCGAAAACAAGCAATTAACTCTTGTAAAAGGAAACAATTTCTAACAGTACCAAAATTAGGTGGATTTGGCCTTATCAGAAAGTTTAGGTCAAGAGCTTCGATTTGCAAAAAGAATCAACTAAAACGGAGTTATAAAACTCGAGTTATGAACAAAATAAGTTTGAAATCAAAACTGTTTGAAACCAAATTTTAATCTTTCAAAAACATCTTTGAGTTGGTTTACAGGATAGAGGGGATCATAACGAAGAAGTGGGCGTTTGTTTTGTTAGATTTGGATAAACGGTGTAAAAGTTGTGATCGTTTGAAAACTAGGGGCTAATCTATAAACAATATATTCACGGATAGGTCCCTGCCGTAAATAAATAGAAAAAAGCCTATCGAGCGAACGCTCGCTAACAGAAACTAAAATAATGAATTCATTCACTATGAAGACCTAGCCAGCAAACGTTCACTAACTAAAGGAAAACGTTTTGAAATAAAAAAAAATAAAAAAAAATCGATCTGGACCGTCAAATCCAGATTGGACGGCGTGAGAGGAGCGGGGAGTTACCACGGCGGCGGCGGTGGTCAACGGCGAGACGGGACGGTGGCGGCGGCTCAGGTCCGGCCGGGGCGGCGGCTCTTGATACGGACATGACGACCTCAGATACTACACAAATTACAAGAATATATATTTGCCAGGTGATTTCAAATAATAAGAATAATTTATATTATTTTGTTATTCAAGAAGAAAGTACAACACTTTGTTTTATTATGTGCAGAATCATCCAATATTTTTATAAGCCAAGTGTGAAGATGAGAAGTATATGCAACGTGGCATCGATCAGACTCCAGAAAAAAAGCATGCACATCTTCTAGCGTGCACATGGGCCAAGGGGATTTTCTTTTGAGTTAGTGGATCAAGACATGGGCCATAGGATTTTTGGCTACACCCAAGTGCTTCACCTCAAGCCTACGAGACATGGAATTCTACATGTACTCGGTCGCATGATCGTTCTGCCGACGTACTCAGCCGCATAAACTCTTAATAAATTGTAGTCATCTATTAGAGTTTAGACTCGGGTTTTGTTTAGAGAAGTTTAGCTATATTGCTACATTTTTTTGTCTTTGCTCGTAGCGGCTAGTGCGACCGTCAAGATATACTATCGAAATCCTATCTTATGAGATTAATCCCATCTAGCATATTTGTAATTTTGAGATTGCTTGGCTATTATTTTCTGGCATGTTCTTCGATTTGTTTGCAGGAAAAATCCTTTGTGGATAGGTCGATCGCACCGCTGGCTCGGTCGATAACACCGTGGAGTTCGTTCAGCGATTGTCGTGGATATCAGTCGTGTACGGTTCTCCCTGTACGGTTGGTAGCCAGATCGTGAGGGTCAAGTCCCACCCAAAATCGTAGTTATCTCCCTCTCATCGAAAGATCGGGCCCCAGTTCACATGAAGTGGTATCAGTTTCCAGGTTCACCGGTGAGAGATTTACAGTTTTATTAGATTAGATTGATTTTAGTCCTACAACCCAAAAAAAGCCAAAAAAGTTAGATTAGTTCATCCGCTGCACCTACCTTTTTAGCCTCTAGCAATTTTTGCATCTAGTATTTGTGTAGTTGAATTTTTGGTTGCATTCATCTAATACTAGTGCTGGTTTAGATTCATTTAAGAAAATAATTCTCTACTAGATCAAACTTGTTTTTGTCCCCTTCCCTGATCTGTCCACTGCAGCGCACCACGCAAATCATCTGTCAAAGTTTCTTGTGCCATCACATCACCACATCGTCCGCCACTTTCCACGAGTTCACCTCCCTTCTCCACTTCGACATACTCCAGCCTAGCCACGCGTTTTTCTCATACACCCAGGTCTCAAGTGCACGCCACTGTCCCATCATTTGCACGGTCTTACATGCATGCAACACACGTCCCATCCCACACAAGTTGTGTCTTGCTTTCCTTCTGATTAGATTGATTTTCCATCCCATCTCCAGTACTTGTAGCACACAGACCTGTTTTGAAGCGTTGTTTTTCTAATTTCGCTTGCTAGTAACCGGCTTGATAAAAGGAAAAAAAAGACAAAGAAAAACGAAAAAAAGAAAAAAAAGAAAAAAAAGAAAAAGAAAAGAAAGTTGAAAAAAAAGTCAAGATGGCTAGCATCTAATTTGGACTGATTTGTTCTATTTGCTACTCAGACAGTAGTTTTGCTGCTACTTGGTCGCCACTGCGTCCATCATATATTCTCGAGCTTTGTAATACACTCGTTTATACGTCACTTATATCTAGCTATTTAGAGCTATCATATTTTCCCTTGTTTCCACTCACTTGTTTCAGTATCTGGGCTTAGATTGTTTTATCTCTTACTAGTCGACTGCCAGCACTAGTTAGGAGTTTGAGAAATTATTCAACTTGCATTGCTTTTTGCTAAAATGTGCCACTAATATTGTGAGTTGAGAAGCCTTTGCCAAGCTAAACTTTTTCTACCAATAAGTACAGGTTCCGGCTCGACTCATTCCTAGTTATCGCTCCATCCAATCTTCATCGGTCGTTTGAAGCCAACACCAATGCGCCGATCACCACCTGTTGCATTGGTAAGAACAAGTAAGAATTTGATACTAAGCTTGAGTGTGAGCAAAAAAATTTCCACCACGTCCTACTAGTTGATAGGGTTTATACACTGTGTTTTTCTCTTTCGCTAACAATGGCACAGGATCAACCCACACTTGAGGGCCTCACCGCGGATGTGAAAGTCACTAGCGAGCGTCTCGCCCAACTTGAGAGTGCTCAGACTGCGGCCGAAGAGAGACTCAAGGCCATAGAGGATGCACAGGGTGTTGCAAACACACAGTTACAAGACATCTTGTCACGTCTGGATGAGTTGCGAGCTGCACCCCCCATCAACAACAATGTTGATCCTCGCAACTCCACGGGTGGTGCCGCTATTTTGCGAGCTCGGCGTGTGCCCATGGGTCATCCACAACACCCAGCTACTGCCACTAACGCCGCCACCATAAACCAGCACCAACGCATTCCTCCCCGTGTCAACGACGAATATGGGGATAACTACGCGGATTATTCCGGTGACACCGAGGACGACCAAGCGGTCGACCACCACAATTGCGTTTCAACCGTCAAGGTATGGCACGAGGTCCACCCAGGTATGACGTTCGAGATTATGAGCACTCTAGTGCTAAAATTAAATTTACTATGCCTGCTTTCAATGGTAAATATAATCCAGATGTTTATCTTGATTGGGAACTTTCAGTTGAACAAAAATTTGCATGTCATGATATTCCTGAGAACGAAAGAGTTAGGGCAGCCACTAGTGAATTTACAAACTTTGCTTCCATGTGGTGGAATGAGTATTGCCATGTTAATGTGAATAATATACCTGCTACTTGGGATGCTTTAAAACGAGCTATGCGATAATGTTATGTTCCTTCATATTATGCTCGTGATAAACTGAATGAATTGCAATGTCTAAAACAAGGTAGTAGTTCTGTAGAAGATTATTATCAAGAATTGCAAACTGGCTTAATGCGATGTGGTTTAGTTGAAACGGAAGATGCTATGATGGGTAGATTTTTAGGTGGTTTGAATCGTGATATTCAGGATATATTGGACTATAAGGAGTACAATTCTATTACTCGTTTGTTCCATTTTGCTTGTAAAGCTGAAAGGGAAATACAGGGACGATACAACAAGGGACGAGGTAACTTTTCTGCAGGTCGCCGCTCATCATGGACACCCTCTCCTACTGTTCCATCCACTACTGAGTCTACACCACCTATCTTGAACAATGATGCACACCTATCAAGTTCAAAATCAGCTCCACAATCATATGAGGCTTCAAAAGCAATGTCTATAGCACCCACCACTTCATTTGGACGCACAAGGGACATGAAGTGCCGTATATGCAAAGGTGGCGGGCACTTGATGAAGGACTGCCCAAATAAACGTACTTTCATTGTGCGAGAAGATGGTGAGTACTCCTCCGCTAGTGATTTGGATGAAGATACACATGCTATGCTTGCCACTAATAATGCAGGTGACACTAAGGAGAATGACACGGAGGCGATACATGTTAACGCTGCAATGGCAGATCAATACCCTAGCCTTGTAACCATGCGAGTACTTAGTGCCCAGGTTGGGCATACCGAGATGCCTCAACGCCATAATCTTATTCAAACTAAGTTTGTTGTCAAAGGGCATTCTGTTCGTGTGATAATCGATGGTGGAAGCTGCAATAATTTGGCAAGTATAGAGATGGTAGAGAAGCTTGGCCTCACCACTACAAGACATCCCCATCCATATAACATTCAATGGTTCAACGACTGTTGTAAGTTGAAGGTAACAAGTCGTGTGAGAGTACACTTTACACTTGGTTCATATCATGATTACGTTGATTGTGATGTCGTACCTATGCAAGCTTGTTCTTTATTGTTAGGTCGACCTTCGCAATATGATAATAGTGTTACCCATCATGGTAGAACAAATTCATATACTTTTATGTTTAACGAAAAAATAATTTACCTTGCTTCCTATGACCCCTGATGAGATAATAAATGGGAGAAAGCTAAATCAATGGATTGTACTACGCACAATATGCTTGCTATCAATTCTGAAATTTCTCCATTGACTGTCCCAACTTCTGAGCAGGACATACTGTGTGCCCATGTAGTTAGTTTTCCTCCCCATAATTCATACATAGACTCTGTGTGGGGTCACACTTTTCATGATATTCCCAACGGTGGTATTACAAATTTATCTCACCCTCATGAGCTAAAGTCTTCGGAACGGCCTATATATGTTGCATCTATTTCTGTGTTGCTCTATGACGTGTTTCAGATAAATACAACGGGAGTCGGTCGTGGGCGTGGTGGCTGGCGCTGTTGGGCCGGCTCGGCTTCGGCCCAGTCGGTCCGAGGAACTTTTCTTTTTTTATTTTTTCTTTTATCTTTGTTTCAAATATAGACAAAATAAAATAAAACCAAAAGGAAAATTAAAAAATATACAAAGGCATATAATATATCAAAATTTTCAGAAAAAGATTTTCTAAAACTTGAACATTTTTATAACGTCAAATAAAATCCACAAACTTTTTAATAAAGCAAAGAGTGCTACTGATTTATTTAAAAACCAAATAAAATTATTTTAAAATACCAAAATAATTTGAAATTTATTTCTCTCCATTTTTCTACCGTAGGGAATTATTTTTACCCTATTTTCCATATATTTTATTTTTGGAGAATAATAATTTGAATAAAACCAAATATCTCCTAATTGAAAATAATTTTCAAAGGGACTTTAAATTTCATTCTTTGAAACTTCCAACTCATATTTCATACGGTTTGAAGAAGTCATTTTATCTTCTCTCATGAAAATCATTGTGTTGCTTAAAGTTTCTGAATTTAAAATATTTCCAAATGAAATTAAAATCTTTTCAAAAACCCTTTTCATTTATTTAAATGGAAGAAGTCATGTCATCTTCTCTCTAGGGGTTTGCATTTGAAAAAGAATTTGAATTCACGGAGATCATAAAATCATGATGAAAGTTTTGGGAAAGTTCTTTTATTCCCTCTCAGTTAATTTTCAAAAAATTTCAAATCTCATTCAATTTCAAACAGACAACCACACCACAATCAAGCAAACATTCAAAACTATATATTTAATATAACATTCCAAAATTTAGAATTTTGGGATGTTATATAGGTGCATCAGATGTTGCAGATTTGATACGACGATCTTTAATTTCTTTAGGCTTGTTTGCTCTAGCCTGAGCTCTCTGACGCTTTTCTTCTCTTTCTCTGCGTCGGGCAGGATCTTCTTGATTGTAATCTCTTCGATTCTACGATTACAAAGCTGAGATACATCCATCTTCATCCTAGAGTGCCAATCAATCTTGTTGTTTCTCATGGTAGTGAGAGCTTTGGTGGTCTCAAGAATAGCCTTGTTCACATCTTCTCTTTTAGACTCAGATTTAGCTTCCCTTCACATCTTCTCCAAAAGCTTCTTATCTTGGACAGCTTGATTGACTTCTTTGGTGATTTCTTTCAGATCAGTGAAGTGCTTGGCTACCTGATACGTCTCCAACTTATCTATAATTTATGAAGTATTCATGCCATGTGTACAATAATTTTATATGGTTTTGGAATGATTCAGACGGAACTAACCCGGACTGATGATGTTTTCAGTAGAACTACCGTGGTGTTGTTTTTTGTGCAAAAATAAAAGTTCTCCAAATGCAATGAAAGAGGCACTAGAAGCTTCGTGGGAGGACCAGAAGGTGAAGGAGGTAAGCACAAGACACCGGGCCACGCCAGGGGGCCTAGGCGTGCCCTGGTGAGTTGTGCCCATCTCGAGGCCCATCTTCACGCGATTCCAACGCTGAAAAATCTTATAGATAGAGAAACCATCAGAAATAACCCAAGATCAGAAGTTCCGCCGCTGCAAGCCTCTGTAGCCATGAAAAACCAATCTAGACCCTGTTCTGGCACTTCGCCGGAGGGGGAAATCATCACCCGTGGCCATCTTCATCATCCCGGTGGCCACCATGATGAGGAGGGAGTAGTCCTCCCTTGGGGCTGAGGGTTTGTACCAGTAGCTATGTGTTTAATCTCTCTCTCTGTCTCGTGTTCTTGATGGCACAATCTTGATGTATCGGGGGCTTTGTTAATATAGTTGGATCATATGGGTTTTCTCCCTCTCTATCTTGTTGTGATGAACTGAGATTTCATTTTATCGGATTGAATACTTTTATGGATTTGAGAGCACTTGATATATGTCTTGCATATGAATATCCTTGGTGACAATGGGGTATTATATTGATTCACTTGATATATGTTTTGCCACTCAACTCGAGGATTCCCAAGGTGACATTGGGGTAATCTATGCATAGGGGTTGATGCACATTTTTGTCCTTTTTTCTCCAGTAGAAATCTTGGGGCACTCTTTGAGGTTCTTTGTGTTGGATCGAGTATTATGAATCTGAATTTTTTGATGCATATCGTATAATTAACTCATGGATACTTGTGGTGACATTGGAGTATCTAGGTGACATTAGGGTTGGTTGATGCGTAACATATGATGTTATTTTAGTAAGAACTCTTGGATAGATCGAACGAAAAGAATAACTTTGCTTTATTTTAGTACGAACTCTTGAATAGATTGAATGGAAAGAAAAAATTTAAGGTGGTTTCGTACCCTACAAACAATTTCTTCTTATGTTCTCCGCTAGATAAGAACTTTGGAGTGATTCTTCATCACACGTTGAGCGATGGTTATGTAATCCAATTAGATTAGCATTGTTGATAGATTGCACTAGCGAAAGTATGGACTCTAGGCCTCATTTTCAAGCATTGCAATACCGTTTGTGCTCACTTTTGTTACTTGCTACCTTGCAGTTTTTTATTATTCCTATCACAAAAATCAATATCTACTATCATTACTACACTTTATCACCATCTCTTCGCAGAACTAGTTCACCTATACAATTTACCATTGTATTTGGTGTGTTGGGGACACAAGAGACTTTTTGTTATTCGGTTGCAGGGTTGTTTGAGAGAGACCATCTTCATCCTACGCCTCTAATGGATTGATAAACCTTAGGCCATCCACTTGAGGGAAAATTGCTACTGTCTTACAAAACTCTGCGCTTGGAGGCCTAACATGAGTCTACAAGAACAAGTTGTGTAGTAGACATCAAGCTCTTTTCTGGCACCGTTGCCTGGGAGGTGAGTGCTTGAAGGTATATCTTTAGATCTTGCAATTGAATCTTTTAGTTTATTGTTTTATCACTAGTTTGGTTTGTAAAAATAAAACTACAAAAAAATGGAATTGAGGTTGCATCATATATTTCATCTTTACAATGTCTTTCGTGACAATGATGGAAAGGAAAATTGTGCTCAATTGATAGAAGAAGAATTCAATAAAATGTTTGGCATAAATAATGAGCATGATTGCAATGTTGTTGTTATGAATTCCTTGAATATCCATGATGCTAATGATATGCAAAGCTACAAGCTAGAGGATACTATATCTGATGAAGATGATATTTTTAATCCCCCATGTTTTGATGAGCAAGTTTATTTTGATGAAAGCATGCCTCCTATCTATGATGATTATGGTGATGACATGTATGCTATATTGAATAATTACAACCATGAAACTTGTCATCATGATTTTAGTTTTCAATCACATGATAGTTATTTTGTTGAGTTTGCTCCCATTACTGTTGATGAGAATAAATTTGCTTGTGTGGAGAGTAATAAATTTTCTATGCTCGTGGATCATGAAAAGAATGCTTTATGTGATAGTTATGTTTTTGAATTCATTCATGATGCCACTGAAAGTTATTATGAGGGAGGAACATATGCTTGTAGGAATTGTAATAATATCAAGTTTTCTCTCTATGTGTTGAAAATCTTGAAGTTTTGCTTGTCTTGCCTTCCTATGCTAGTTGATTCTTGTTCCCATAAGTTGTTTTCTCACAAAATCTCTATGCATAGGAAGTGGGCTAGACTTAAATGTGCTAGTCATATGCTTCATGATGCTCTCTTTATGTTTCAATTCTTATCTTTTATGTGAGCATCATTGAAATCATCATGCCTAGCTAAAAAGGCATTAAAGAAAAGCGATTGTTGGGAGACAAACCAACACTTTTTTACCTACTGTTTTTGTGTGTTCACATGATTGAGCTACTGTAGTAATCATGTTTTATGGCTTTTGTTTCAGTAAAGTGCCAAGTAAAGCCTTTGGGATAGTGTGGATGATAGTTGACTTGATTATGTTCAAAAACAGAAACTTTTGCACTAAGTCCAGGAATTTTCAAAATTCACTGGAACGTCCTTTTGATCTAAATTTTCTGCAGGTGATAGAAATAAAAATTCCCTATGTTGTCCTAATTGTTCAGAATTTTTGGAGTAGCAGAAGTATGGTAGTTGTCCAGACCATTACAGATTGTTCTATTTTTGACAGATTCTGCTTTCAATGCATACTTTGCTTGTTTTCTAGTTTCTATGGCTTATATTGATCAATATAAATTGTAAAAATGATATGCTATAGTAGGCATTGGGTGGAAACAATTTTGAATCTTGTCTTTGACAGTACCAAAATGGATGATTTGTCTTTATCATACTAACCAATCTCACGAAGTTCCGTTAAGTTTTGTGTGATTGAAGTTTTCAAGTTTAGGGTGAGATGTCGATATGAGGAGAATAAGGAATGACAAGACCCTAATATTGGGGATGACCAAGGCACCCCCAAGGTAATATTCAAGGAAGATCCAAGCAACTAAGCTTGGGGATGCCCCGGAAGGCATCCCTTATTCGTCTCCAACATTTTCGGTAACCTCACTCGGAGCTATATTTTCATTTGTCACATGATATGAGTTTTGCTTGGAGAGTAATTTTATTTTGTTAGGATTTCCTTTATGTTATTTAGAATAATGTTTTGCATCTTTTATTTTAATAAAATTGTCAAGTATAGCCTTCACCATGCTTATTTTGCAAGTATATGAGTTGTTGTTTCAACAGAAAGTTCTATCGCTGTTGCAAAAATTATCTAGAAAAGTCAGAATGCGATAAATGTTGAAACTTTTTGTACAATAAGCTATGATAAAATTTCTACAGTGTGGTAATTTTTAAGAATTTTTTAAGTTGAATAAGTATGGTTCCTTCTTCATCCTTTACAGACTGTTCTGTTTAGACGGATTGCTGTTATGGTTGCATTGTTTGCATATGTTTGTTAGTTTAATCATTCTATTTGAGGATAGGAGTATTATATATGCAGAGGCATTTAGTACGCAATGTTAAATTATAATTTTAGTGATTTGCTACAGTAGATAATGATAAGGTGTTGCAATGATCTATACTAACGTATCTTACGAGTTCTTGTTGAGTTTTGTGTGGATGAAGTTTTCAAGAATTAGGGAAACCGTGTTATGAGAAGAATGAAGAAGACACAAGAGCTCAATATTGGGGATGTCCAAGGCATCCCAAGTCAATATTTTAATAAGTCTCAAGCATCTAAGCTTGGGGATGCCCCGGTAGGCATCCCACCTTTCTCCATCAAAAATTATCGGTTGAGCCTAAGTTTTTGCTTCTTCACATGATGTGCGCCATTCTTAGAATTTAATATCTTTTTTTGCTTGATATTTTAATAAAATACTTAAATCTGAAACTTTTAAATAAGAGAGAGTCCTCAAATAGCTACCATTTACATAACTACTCGCTTGATCTTCACTTATTTCTTTTTGGAGTAGTTTGTCATTTACTCTCATGCTTTACTTAGATTATTTTGAGAGTTGAAATTTTTGAAGAAATACTAATGCTCTCATGCTTCACTTAAATATATTTGAGAGCTTGTTAGTAGCAATGGTAATATATAAATTTAGTCCCAAAGCGATAGCTATTCAAGAGGGATATAATAAAAACTTTCAATTTAGATCATTGGATATGATAAGTTTGATTCCTTGCAATAGTTTTGCGATATGGAGATAATAATATGTGAGTCATGTTAGTGAGTAATTATGCTTTAGTAAGAATATTGGTATTAAGGTTTGTGATTCCCTATGCAAGCACGAAAGTCAATAGTTATGCAATGAAATTACGTCCTTCTTGTGGTGCATTATTCGGTGTTAGTTATGCTTAATGCTCGCTTATGTGATTTTTTGTTTCTTGGTTGGCTGCTTCTCAATCTTTTTGCTAGCCTCCACTTGTACTAAGTAGAAATACTACTTGTGCATCCAAAATCCTTAAACCCAGTTTTGCCATATGAGTCCACCATACCTACCTATATGCAGTATTTTCGTGTCGTTCTAAGCAAATTTGTATGTGCCATCTCTAATTTTCAAAATAATTTCCATTTTGTGTGCTTGTACCGCTCATGAAGAGGCAGGGGGTGGCCAATATTTTCCATGCTAGATGTGTTATTCTCAAGATGAGTGTTTATTCACTTGCCATTGCACGAGAGTATGGCAAAGGTAATAGGGATGCCCAGTCCCGGAATGAAAAATAAATTTACTTTATGTTGTCAAAATAAATTCCTTGGAAAGTGTTGGTATGAACGGTACCCGTGGATACGGCTAGCCGTGGAGTGTGAAAGTATGGTGGAAAAAGGAATAAACTTTATTTTTTGTTTGGGAACCACCTATGATATATCTAGCATCAAAAGTGTTGGGAATTACTCAGTTGTTTTTGTTGACGGGAAAAGTATGCTTCCCAAAATATTTTTACCTCTCAATTTAAGCTTTGAGCTCTGACACCTCTATAAATCCCTACTTCCCTCTGCGAAGGGCCTATCTATTTACTTTATGAAATTTTTATTTTTATTTAAGTCTCCATCTTCTCTTATAAAGCACCAACTAAGGGGCACTATGATCGTACTTGAGCATTGGCTGTAACTAATATGCGAGCGTGTTTCATGAATGGATCAATGATTGAGCATGATGGGGTAGGGATAGTTTTCTTTAGTGTTGATATTTTGAAATACATGGTTGCTTGTTGATATGCCTGAGTATTGATGTCCTCATGTCAAATTATATACTATTGCTTTGAATCATTCAAGTCGAAATGTCGATGCTACAAAAGAAAAGAGTTTATGATGAATATGATAGGTAGCATTCCACATCAAAAAATCGATTTTCAGTTACTACTTTATCATGATGAGTTTTATGAGAAAGAGTTGTTGTTGTGATTCTAGGAAAAGTGACTGAAATTATCATTGATCAAACTTATGCACTTTGCTAGCATTCACACTTCATAAATTATTTCTTTTATCATTTACCTACTCAAGGACGACCAGGAATTAAGCTTGGGGATGCTGATACTTTTCCAACGTATCTATAATTTATGAAGTGTTCATGCCATGTTTACAACAATTATATATGGTTTTGGAATGATTGGATGGAACTAACCCAGACTGATGTTGTTTTCAGCAGAACTACTGTGGTGTTGTTTTTTGTGTAGAAATAAAAGTTCTCCAAATGCAACGGAAGTTTTTGACAATTTTTTTTGGAACAAAAGAGGCACTAGAAGCTTCATGGGAGGACCAGAAGGTGAAGGAGGTAAGCACAAGACACCGGGGCACGCCCTGGTGGGTTGTGCCCACCTCGAGGCCCATCTTCACGTGATTCCAATGTTGAAAAATCCTATAAATAGAGAAACCATCAGAAATAACCCTAGATCGGAAGTTCCGCCGCCGCAAGCCTCTATAGCCATGAATAACCAATCTAGACCTTGTTCCGGGACTCCGCCAGAGGGGGAAATCATCATCGGTGGCCATCTTCATCATCCCGGCAGACACCATGATGAGGAGGGAGTAGTCCACCCTCGGGGTCGAAGGTTTGTACCAGTAGCTATGTGCTTAATCTTTCTCTCTCTCTCTCTCGTGTTGTTGATGGCATGATCTTGATGTATTGGAGGCTTTGTTAATATAGTTGGATCATATGGTTGTTCTCCCTCTCTATCTTGTGTGATGAATTGAGTTTTCTCTTTGAGATTTCATTTTATCGGATTGAATATTTTTATGGATATGCGAGCACTTGATATATGTCTTGCATATGAATACCCGTGGTGACAATGGGGTATTATATTGATTCACTTGATATATGTTTTGCCACTCAACTCGCATATTCCCGAGGTGACATTGGGGTAATCTATGCATAGGGGTTGATGGATGTTTTCGTCCTTGTTTCTCCGGTAGAAATCTTATGGCACTCTTTGAGGTTCTCTGTGTCGGATCGAGTATTATGAATCTGAAATTGTTTGATGTGTATCATATAATTAACTCATGGATACTTGTGGTGACATTGGAGTATCTAGGTGACATTAGAGTTGGTTGATGCGTATCATACGGTGTTATTTTAGTATGATCTCTTGGATAGATCGAACGGAAAGAATAACTTTGCATTATTTTAGTACAAACTCTTGAATAGATCGAACGGAAAGATTAACTTTATTGTGGTTTCGTACCCTACAAACAATTTCTTCTTATGATCTCCGCTAGATAAGAACTTTGGAGTGATTCTTCATCACACATTGAGGGATGGTTATGTGTCCAATTAGGTTAGCATTGTTGAGAGATTGCACTAGCGAAAGTACGGACCCCGGGCCTCATTTTCAAGCATTGCAATACCATTTGTGCCCACTTTTGTTACTTGCTACCTTGCTATTTTTTATTGTTCCTATCACAAAAATCAATATCTACTATCATTACTACACTTTTATCACCATCTCTTCGCCAAACTAGTTCACCTATACAATTTACCATTGTATTTGGTGTGTTGAGGACACAAGGGAATTTTTGTTATTCGGTTGCAAGGTTGTTTGAGAGATACCATCTTCATCCTATGCTTCCCACGGATAGATAAACCTTAGTTCATCCACTTGAGGGAAAGTTGCTACTGTCCTACAAAACTCTGCGCTTGGAGGCCCAACATGAGTCTACAAGAACAAGCTGTGTAGTAGACATCACTACCATCTTGGCAACATCTTCTGGAAGACCCAAAATACCCAGCTCAGCTAGATTGGCATCATAGGAGGAACCTTCAATGATGTCAAATGTCAGATCAAAATCATATTCCTCTATGGAAGCAGGAATGACTTTCTTTGCCTTCTTGGTGGAAGCAGCAACTTTCTCATCAGTAATCAATTTTATTTTTGTAGCTGGGGCAGCAGAACCCAAATGTTTCTCTGAGGGGACAGGTGCAAGTCTTGGTGAAGATCTCACAGGAGGCGAAATCTTTGTAGGAGATGGGGTTTGGTATGCCTTGTCAAGCAGTGTTTTCTGATCATACATTGGAATTTCTTTGCCAACATTACTATCAGACGAATCCTCATCAGACGAGGTAGGTGCAACTTTCCTAGATTTGCTTGCAACGAACTTCTTCTTTGGAGCTCGAGGAGAAACAAACTTCCTCTTCTTCTTTTCTTTACGGACAGACACTCTTTCCTTCTTTTTAATCACATCATGTTGATTCAACTCAACATTACATTGTTCTACTTGGTTCTTCTTCGCAGGTCTAGCCTCACGCTTAGCCTTTGCCTTTTCCCTTTTTGCAACTTCTTCAGGAAAATCATATGTGGTTTTCAACGAATCGGCATGAGCATTGGTAGGTGGTGCTGGCCTAAATTTTTCATCTTTCTGCCCTAGGCAGCCTTCTGCAATGTAATCATCCAGGTGGAGTGAATGCAAACAATATTTGGTATTTCCTTCGGATGTTCCCGTATTTGAACCAATTCTTCGCCCAATGACGGTGAATCTTTTGCAACCTATTATTCCTTTCTTGAGCAGTTTCTACTCCTGGGGGAGTCATGTATGTTTCCTGATCAGACATCTCAGCTGCAGCATTTCTTTTTCTTCCTCGGCCACCCTTTTTGGGATTTCCATTAGAGAACATGGTCTTGGAATCTGTGACTAGCTCATCCTCTGGTTGACTTTGCGTTGAGGGCACATCATCATCGTCTTCCGTAGATTCTGATTCAACCTTTTCCTTTGGCGCTTTTGGTGGCTTTGCTGATTTTCTTTTAACCACTTTTGCTTTGTCAGCCATCCATGGCTGCTGAGGGATTTCTTCCTTTGAACCAGAGTGCTCATCAGAACTATTTGCCATGACCACTCCTGAGAGAAAAACACAAATGCGAAAGAAAGCACAAAATAAGTCACAAGCATGCACAGAGGAAATTTTAACTCAAAACATATGGTTTTACAGGAAGAAGCAATGGACTCAAGTCATGCACTAGCAAGATATCATCGAGTAAATTGCAGTAAGCCCAATGATGACATAACAAATCCTCTAATCTTTCGAAGAGCATACACAGTGAACCCTGGATTCTAGAGACTAGTACGAGGAACATCTACAAACCGTACATGTCATAACTTATTGAACCTAGAAGATCTATCGCAAGGAAATAACACCGGATAAATGGTGTCGGGAAGAACTGCTCTAGAACAGGAAGGGAGTAGAGCTAGTTCCAGATCTGAATGCCCTAACTTGGCGAGACAGACCGACTACGGCAATGCGAGAAAGAGAAGTCACCACACTGGCACGATCAACGGTGATGGAGCTTCGCCGGAGTTGCACGGCGATGCTTAACGTCGATGCTGCTTCAAGCTCAGGCTCGGGCTGAGGTCGAGAGAAGTGGTTTGAGGAAGAACAGGGAAAGAGCTCAGGAATAAGAGACACGGAGAGGGGTTTTATATAGCCTGAGGGACAAACCTCCCACTCCAAAATCTACGGACGAAAACCCGGGATGTTCCACATCAACATACGAGATCATGATGAGGAGATGGTGGGCACGTGTCAGCCGTTTCCTGCGAAAATCACGGTAATTGAACTGGATGCCGAAGGGTTTGAGGAAGGGCAAGGGCCAAACAGATAAAATATTGAGGATGATTTAGTTCGCGACCAAGGACGTCGGAAAGAAATCTTCTTCAGATCAAATGCATCTTGATGACATGAAGAACAAAAAAACAGACGAAGTACTGAATCGAAAACACAAAAACAACAGAGGGAGAAAGCACAAACACTACGAATGAAACTAGGGAATACTAGAGTACCAACAAAGATTGGACTCGGGTCATAAGATAAGAGTGAGATGTCCCTGAGATCATTTCCTGCAAGAGACAATTAATTCTTCTTCACAACCCACACCTGTGTGGGAGGTGAGGATCTCATTTGCTTTACCTGACTTGGCATATTTCTTCGCCGTGTCCTGTGAGACACCTGAGCACCATGATAATAATCATAAGAGTAGAAATTGAAGTTGTTTCCAGAAACATGAGTGTAATGATTAGAATATATGCGCATGTATTCCTTTTGACACAGACGAGGGTGATAATCATTCGAAAATGGCATGTGATTAGGCTGTGAATGGTAGCCATTTCCTAGTCGAGGATTATCTTGCAAAATCGGATTGGCAGTAACAGATAGATTTTCAACGACACTTTTCTTTACCCAAATTTTCTTCTTGGCTGAGCATGCCCTACAGTTAGTACCTACATATCGAGCGGAAACCTTACCATTCTGTTGCTTGAAGAGTTTGTAATTTGAGTCATTTGACTCATCAGTATCAACGAAAATGGGCGAAATATAACCAGTTAAAGTTTCAGGTTCGAGAGTTTTACTCTTTGCACAAACCCAAGTCATTCAAGGATATTGTTTGGGAGTCCAATAGGATCCATCCACATTGAGTTTCTTTTCGAAACCTAATCCTTCCTTTTGAGCATTTTTGTGAGGAATGGACTTCTTGAGCACATCACATAAGGTTTGATGCCCTTTCAGGCTCCTTAGCATACCAATCTCAAGTATGCCCTTTAACCTGCAACTTTCTTTAGTAACAACAGCATAATCCTCAAAAGAGGGGTTAGTAATGGTACCAACTTCAGTAGTAGCAAAATTCCTTTTAGCAGCATCAGAAGTTTCATCATGAGACTCAGCATTGCTACGTTTTAGATATTTTAAGCACGGAGGAACAAAACCATGAGGAATTTGAACAGATTGCTCGACGAATAGAGAAGCTTTCTCTCAAACCAGCTCGTTATGAGACTCTTTTAGTGACACAAGTTCCTGATTCTTGTTGATGAGTTCATTTGATAAACCCTCGTAGTCAGGTGAGAGTGAGTCACATTGAATGGTGAGATCATCGATAGTTGATGAAAAAGCATCTTGCTCTTCAATCAACTTCTGATTCTTCTCCATCTCTTCGACCAGTAATCCTTCAGTTTTCCTGAGATTTCTTTCAAGCATCTCTAGTTCATCATGTTGAGATTTAGCAATCTTGACCAGCATGGCATAAGATATGTATGAAGGAAATATGCCCTAGAGGCAATAATAAAGTTATTATTTATTTCCTCATATCATGATAAATGTTTATTATTCATGCTAGAACTGTATTAACCAGAAACATAGTGCATGTGTCAATACATAGGAAAAAATAGTGTCACTAGTATGCCTCTACTTGACTAGCTCATTGATCAAAGATGGTTGAGTGTACTAATCATAGATATGAGCTATCATTTGATCAATGGGATCACATCATTAGAAGAATGATGTGATTCACTTGACCCATTTTGTTAGCTTAGCACTTGATCGTTTAGTATGTTGCTATTGCTTTCTTCATGACGGCATGTTCCTATAACTATGAGATTATGTAACTCCCGCTTACCGGAGGAACACTTTGTGTGCTACCAAACGTCACAACGTAACTGGGTGATTATAAAGGTGCTCTACAGGTGTCTCCGAAGGTACTTGTTGAGTTGACGTATTTTGAGATTAGGATTTGTAACTCCGAGTGTCGGAGAGGTATCTCTGGGCCCTCTCGGTAATGCACATCACTATATGCCTTGCAAGAAATGTAGCTAATGAGTTAGTTACGGGATGATGCATTACTTAACGAGTAAAGAGACTTGCTGGTAACGAGATTGAACTAGGTATTGAGATACCGACAATCAAATCTCGGGCAAGTAACATACCGATGACAAAGGGAACAACGTATGTTGTTATGCAGTTTGACCGATAATAATCTTCGTAGAATATGTGAGAGCCAATATGAGCATCCAGGTTCCGCTATTGGTTATTGACCGGAGACGTGTCTCGGTCATGTCTACATAGTTCTCGAACCCGTAGGGTCCGCACGCTTAAAGTTCGGTGACGATCAGTATTATGAGTTTTTGTGTGATGTACCGAAGGTAGTTGGGAGTCCCGGATATGATCACGGACATGACGAGGAGTCTCGAAATGGTCGAGACATAAAGATCGATATATTGGATGACTATGTTCGGACACCGGAAGTGTTTCGGGAGGTTTTGGACAAATACCGGAGTACCGAGGGGTTGCCGGAACCCCCCAGGGGGGTTTGTGGGCCTCATGGGCCCTAGTGCAGAAGAGGAGGGGCGGCCAGGGCAGGCCACGTGCCCCTCCCCCTATAATCCAAATTGGACAAGGAGGGGGGGCGGCGCCCCCCTTTCCTTCCTCTCCTCTCCTCTCTCCCTTCCTTCCCCTCTCCTACTCCAACAAGGAAAGGAGGAGTCCTACTCCCGGTGGGAGTAGGACTGCCCCCTTGGCGCCCCTCCTCCTTGGCTGGCCTCCTTCCCCCTTGCTCCTTTATATACGGGGGCACCTCTAGAAACAACAATTGATCATTGATATCTTAGCCGTGTGCGGTGCCCCCCTCCACCATATTCCACCTCGGTAATATCGTAGCGGTGCTTAGGCGAAGCCTTGCATCGGTAGCATCGTCAACACCGTCATCATGCCGTCGTGCTAACAGAACTCTCCCGCAAAGCTCTGCTGGATCGGAGTTCGTGGGACGTCATCGAGCTGAACGTGTGCTGAACTCGAAGGTGTCGTACGTTCGATACTTGATCGGTCGGATTGTGAAGACGTACGACTACATCAACCGCATTGTGCTAACACTTCCGCTTTCGGTCTACGAGGGTACGTGGACAACACCCTCCCCTCTCGTTGCTATGCATCACCATGATCTTGCATGTGCGTCGGAATTTTTTTGAAATTACTACGTTCCCCAATAGTGGCATCAGAGCCAGGTTTATGCGTAGATGTTATATGCACCAGTAGAACACAAGTGAGTTGTGGGCGATACAAGTCATACTGCTTACCAGCATGTAATACTTTGTTTCAGCGTTATTGTTGGATGAAGCGGCCCGGACCGACATTACGCGTTATTGCTGGCGGGTGTCAGTTTCTCCAACTTTAGTTGAACCGAGTGTGGCTACGCCCTGTCCTTGAGAAGGTTAAATCAACACTAACTTGACGAACTATCATTGTGGTTTTGATGAGTAGGTAAGAACGGTTCTTGCTCAGCCCGTAGCAGCCACGTAAAACTTGCAACAACAAAGTAGAGGACGTCTAACTTGTTTTTGTAGGGCATGTTGTGATGTGATATGGTCAAGACATGATGCTAAATTTTATTGTATGAGATGATCATGTTTTGTAATAGAGTTATCGGCAACTGGCAGGATCCATATGGTTGTTGCTTTATTGTATGCAATGCAATCACCTTGTAATTGCTTTACTTTATCACTAAGCGGTAGCGATAGTCGTGGAAGCAATAGTTGGCGAGACGACAATGATGCTACGATGGAGATCAAGGTGTCGCGCCGGTGACGATGGTGATCATGACGGTGCTTTGGAGATGGAGATCACAAGCACAAGATGAAGATGACCATATCATATCACTTATATTGATTGCATGTGATGTTTATCCTTTATGCATCTTATTTTGCTTTGATTGACAGTAGCATTATAAGATGATCTCTCACTAAATTTCAAGGTAAAGTGTTCTACCTGAGTATGCACCGTTGCCAAAGTTCATCTTGCCGAGACACCACCTGATGATCGGGTGTGATAAGCTCTGTGTCCATCTACAACGGGTGCAAGCCAGTTTTGCACACGTAGAATACTCGGGTTAAACTTGACGAGCCTAGCATATGCAGCTATGGCCTTAAAACACTGAGACCGAAAGGTCGAGTGTGAATCATATAGTAGATATGATCAACATAGTGATGTTCACCATTGAAAACTACTCCATTTCACGTGATGATCGGTTATGGTTTAGTTGTTTGGATCACGTGATCACTTAGATGATTAGAGAGATGTCTATCTAAGTGGGAGTTCTTAAGTAATATGATTAATTGAACTTGAATTTGTCATGAACTTAGTACCTGATAGTATTTTTCTTGTCTACGTTGTGGTAGATAGATGGCCCGTGTTGTTGTTCCGTTGAACGTTAATGTGTTCCTTGAGAAAGCAAAGTTGAAAGATGATGGTAGCAATTACACGGGCTGGGTCCGTAACTTGAGGATTATCCTCATTGCTGCATAGAAGAATTATGTCCTGGAAGCACCGCTAGGTGCCAGGCCTGCTGCAGATGCAACTGGCGACATTAAGAACGTCTAGCAGAGCAAAGCTGATGACTACTCGATAGTTCAGTGTGCCATGCTTTACGGCTTAGAACCGGGACTTCAACGACGTTTTGAACGTCATGGAGCATATGAGATGTTCCAGGAGTTGAAGTTCATATTTCAAGCAAATGCCCGGATTGAGAGATATGAAGTCTCCAATAAGTTCTATAGCTGCAAGATGGAGAATAGTTCTGTCAGTGAACATATACTCAAAATGTCTGGGTATAACAATCACTTGATTCAACTGGGGGTTAATCTTCCAGATGATAGTGTCATTGACAGAATTCTTCAGTCAATGCCACCAAGCTACAAGAGCTTCATGATGAACTATAATATGCAAGGGATGAACAAGACAATTCCCGAGCTCTTCGCAATGCTAAAGGCTGCGGAGGTAGAAATCAAAAAGGAGCATCAAGTGTTGATGGTCAACAAGACCACCAATTTCAAGAAAAAGGGTAAAGGGAAGAAGAAGGGGAACTTCAAGAAGAACGGCAAACAAGTTGCTGCTCAAGAGAAGAAACCCAAGTCTGGACCTAAGCTTGAGACCGAGTGCTTCTACCGCAAGCAGACTGGTCACTAGAAGCGGAACTGCCCCAAGTATTTGGCGGATAAGAAGGATGGCAAGGTGAACAAAGGTATATGTGATATACATGTTATTGATGTGTACCTTACCAGAGCTTGCAGTAGCACCACGGTATTTGATACTGGTTCTCTTGCTAATATTTGCAACTCGAAACAGGGACTACAGATTAAGCGAAGACTGGCTAAGGACGAGGCAACGATGCGCGTGGGAAATGGTTCCAAAGTCTATGTGATCTCCGTCGGCATGCTACCTCTACATCTACCTTCCGGATTAGTTTTATACCTGAATAATTGTTATTTGGTGCCAGCATTGAGCATGAACATTATATCTGGATCTTGTTTAATGCAAGATGGTTATTCATTTAAATCTGAGAATAATGGTTGTTCTATTTATATAAGTAATATCTTTTATGGTCATGCACCCTTAAAAGAGTGGTCTATTTTTTTGAATCTCGATAGTAGTGATACACATATTCATAATGTTGAAGCCAAAAGATGCAGAGTTGATAATGATAGTGCAACTTATTTGTGGCACTGTCGTTTGGGTCATATTGGTGTGAAGTGCATGAAGAAACTCTATACTGATGGACTTTTGGAATCACTTGATTATGAATCACTTGGTACTTGCGAACCATGCCTCATGGGCAAGATCACTAAAACGCCATTCTCTGGAACTATGGAGCGAGCAACAGATTTGTTGGAAATAATACATACTGATGTATGTGGTCCGATGAATATTGAGGCTCGCAGCGGGTATCATTATTTTCTCACCTTCACAGATGATTTGAGCAGATATGGGTATATCTACTTAATGAAACATAAGTCTGAAATATTTGACAAGTTCAAAGAATTTCAGAGTGAAGTGGAAAATCATTGTAACAAGAAAATAAAGTTTCTACGATCTGATCATGGAGGAGAATATTTGAGTTACAAGTTTGGTCTACATTTGAAACAATGCGG
Source organism: Triticum aestivum (assembly GCF_018294505.1). NCBI lineage: Eukaryota > Viridiplantae > Streptophyta > Magnoliopsida > Poales > Poaceae > Triticum > Triticum aestivum. Next base: position 321,390,697 of record NC_057798.1, read on the forward strand.
AATAGTTTCGCAACTCACGCCACCAGGAACACCACAACGTAATGGTGTGTCCAAACGTCGTAATCGTACCTTACTAGATATGGTGCGATCTATGATGTCTCTTACTGATTTACCGCTATTGTTTTGGGGTTATGCTTTAGAGATGGCTGCATTCACGTTAAATAGGGCACCATCAAAATCTGTTGAGACGACACCTTATGAACTATGGTTTGGCAAGAAACCAAAGTTGTCGTTTCTTAAAGTTTGGGGCTGCAATGCTTATGTAAAAAAGCTTCAACCTGATAAGCTCGAACACAAATCGGAGAAATGTGTCTTCATAGGATACCCAAAGGAAACTGTTGGGTACACCTTCTATCACAGATCCGAAGGCAAGACATTCCTTGCTAAAAATGGATCCTTTCTAGAGAAGGAGTTTATCTCGAAAGAAGTGAGTGGGAAGAAAGTAGAACTTGATGAGGTAACTATACATGATCCCTTATTGGAAAGTAGTTCATCACAGAAACCGGTTCTTGTGACACCTACACCAATTAGTGAGGAAGCTAATGATATTGATCATGAAACTTCCGATCAAGTTACTACCGAACCTCGTAGGTCAACCAGAATAAGATCCGCACCAGAGTGGTACGGTAATCCTATTCTGGGGGTCATGTTACTTGACCATGGCGAACCTACGAACTATGAGGAAGCGATGATGAACCCAGATTCCGCAAAATGGCTTGAGGCCATGAAATCTGAGATGGGATCCATGTATGAGAACAAAGTGTGGACTTTGGCTGACTTGCCCGATGATTGGCAAGCCATCGAGAATAAATGGATCTTAAAGAAGAAGACTGACACTGATGGTAATGTTACTATCTACAAAGCTCGACTTGTTGCGAAAGGTTTTCGACAAGTTCAAGGGGTTGACTACGATGAGACTTTCTCACCCGTAGCGATGCTTAAGTCTGTCCGAATCATGTTAGCAATTGCCGCATTTTATAATTATGAAATTTGGCAAATCGATGTCAAAACTGCATTCCTGAATGGATTTCTGGAAGAAGAGTTGTATATGATGCAACCAGAAGGTTTTGCCAATCCAAAAGGTGCTAACAAAGTGTGCAAGCTCCGGCGATCCATTTATGGACTGGTGCAAGCCTCTCGGAGTTGGAATAAACGCTTTGATAGTGTGATCAAAGCATATGGTTTTATAGAGACTTTTGGAGAAGCATGTATTTACAAGAAATTGAGTGGGAGCTCTGTAGCATTTCTAATATTATATGTGGACGCCATATTGTTGATTGGAAATGATATATAATTTCTGGATAGCATAAAAGGATACTTGAATAAAAGTTTTTCAATGGAAGACCTCGGTGAAGCTGCTTATATATTGGGCATCAAGATCTATAGAGATAGATCAAGACGATTAATTGGACTTTCACAAAGTACATACCTTGATAAAGTTTTGAAAAAGTTCAAAATGGATCAAGCAAAGAAAGGGTTCTTGCCTGTAATACAAGTTATGAAGTTGAGTCAAACTCAATGCCCGACCACTGCAGAAGATAGAGAGAAAATGAAAGTTGTTCCCTATGCTTCAGCCATAGGCTCTATCATGTATGCAATGCTGTGTACATGACCTGATGTGTGCCTTGCTATTAGCTTAGCAGGGAGGTAGCAAAGTAATCTAGGAGTGGATCACTGTACATCGGTCAAGAGCATCTCGAAGTACCTGAAAAGGACTAAGGATATGTTTCTCATTTATGGAGGTGACAAAGAGCTAGTCGTAAATGGTTACGTCGATGCAAGCTTTGATGTTGATCTGGACGATTCTAAATCGCAAACTGGATACGTATTTATATTGAACAGTGGAGCTGTCAGTTGGTGTAGTTGTAAACAAAGCGTCGTGGCGGGATCTATGTGTGAAGCGGAGTACATAGCTGCTTCGGAAGCAGCATATGAAGGAGTCTGGATGAAGGAGTTCATATCCGATGTAGGTGTCATACCTAGTGCATCGGGTCCAATGAAAATCTTTTGTGACAATACTGGTGCAATTGCCTAGGCAAAGGAATCCAGATTTCACAAGAGAACCAAGCACATCAAGAGACGCTTCAATTCCATCCAGGACCAAGTCCAGGTGGGAGACATAGAGATTTGCAAGATACATACGGATCTGAATGTTGCAAACCCGTTGACTAAGGCTCTTCCATGAGCAAAACATGATCAACACCAAGGCTCCATGGGTGTTAGAATCATTACTGTGTAATCTAGATTATTGACTTGAGTGCAAGTGGGAGACTGAACGAAATATGCCCTAGAGGCAATAATAAAGTTATTATTTATTTACTCATATCACGATAAATTTTTATTATTCATGCTAGAATTGTATTAACGTGAAACATAATACATGTGTGAATACATAGACAAACAAAGTGTCACTAGTATGCCTCTACTTGACTAGCTCATTGATCAAAGATGGTTGAGTTTCCTAATCATAGATATGAGTTACAATTTGATCAATGGGATCACATCATTACAAGAATGATGTGATTGACTTGACTCATTTCCTTAGCTTAGCACTTGATCGTTTAGTATGTTGCTATTGCTTTCTTCATGACTTATACACGTTCCTATAACTATGAGATTATGTAACTCCTGCTTACCGGAGGAACACTTTGTGTGCTACCAAACGTCACAACGTAACTAGGTGATTATAAAGGTGCTCTACAGGTGTCTCCGAAGGTACTTGTTGAGTTGACGTATTTCGAGATTATGATTTGTCACTCCGATTGTCGGAGAGGTATCTCTGGGCCCTCTCGGTAATGCACATCACTATAAGCATTGCAAGCAATGTAGCTAATGAGTTAGTTGCAGGATGATGCATTATGTAACGAGTAAAGAGACTTGCCAGTAACGACATTGAAATAGGTACTGAGATACCGACGATCGAATCTCGGGCAAGTAACATACTGATGACAAAGGGAACAACGTATGTTGTTATGCGGTTTGACCGATAAAGATCTAAGTAGAATATGTGGGAGCCAATGTGAGCATCCAGGTTCCGCTATTGGTTATTGACCGGAGACGTGTCTCGGTCATGTCTACATAGTTCTCGAACCCGTAGGGTCCGCACGCTTAAAGTTCGGTGACGATCGCCCCTCCACCATATTCCACCTCGGTAATATCGTAGCGGTGCTTAGGCGAAGCCCTGCGTTGGTAGCATCATCAACACCATCATCACGCCATCGTGCTGACAGAACTCTCCCGCAAAGCTCTGCTGGATCGGAGTTCGTGGGACGTCATCGAGCTGAACGTGTGCTTAACTCGGAGGTGCCATATGTTTGGTACTTGATCGGTCGGATCGTGAAGACGTACGGCTACATCAACCGCGTTGTGCTAAGGCTTCTGCTTTTGGTCTACGAGGGTATGTGGACAACACTATCCCCTCTCGTTGCTATGCATCACCATGATCTTGCGTGTGCATAGGATTTTTTTTGAAATTACTACGTTCCCCAACAATGTATTCAGGAGAGTATTCATTCATGGATCTTAGGTGTTTGGCAGATACCTGATCCTTTGAAGATATTGCCATAAGACAAAAGGTGATTGGTTCATTGATACGTCTCCATCGTATCTACTTTCCCAAAGACTTTTGCCCATGTTTTGGACTCTAACCTGCATGATTTGAATGGAACTAACCCGGACTGACGCTGTTTTCAGCAGAATTGCCATGGTGTTATTTTTGTGCTGAAATAAAAGTTCTCAGAATGACCTGAAACTTCACGGAGAATATTTTTGGAATTAATAAAAAATACTGGCGAAAGAATCAAGACCAAGGGGCCCACAATCTGTCCACGAGGGTGGGGGCCCGCCTACCCCCTGGGCGTGCCTTCCTGCCTCGTGGACCCCCTGATGCTCCATCTACCTCAACTCCAACTCTATATAATCACGTTCGGGGAGAAAAAAACCAGACAAAAGGATTCATCGTGTTTTACGATACGGAGCCGCCACCAAGACCTAAACTCTCTTGGGAGGGCTGATCTGGAGTCCGTTTGGGGCTCGGAGAGGGGAATCCATCGCTATCGTCATCATCAACCATGCTCCATCACCAATTTCATGATGCTCACCGCCATGCGTGAGTAATTCCATCATAGGCTTGCTGGACGGTGATGGGTTGGATTTGATTTACCATGTAATCAAGTTAGTTTTGTTAGGGTTTGATCCCTAGTATCCATTATGTTCTAAGATTGATGTTGCTATGACTTTGCTATGCTTAATGCTTGTCACTAGGGCCCGAGTGCCATGATTTCAGATCTGAACCTATTATGTTTTCATGAATATATGTGAGTTCTTGATCCTATATTGCAAGTCAGTAGTAACCTACTATGTGTTATGATCCGGCAACCCCGAAGTGACAATAATCGGGACCACTCCCGGTGATGACTGTAGTTTGAGGAGTTCATGTATTCACTAAGTGTTAATGCTTTGGTCCGGTACTCTATTAAAAGGAGGCCTTAATATCCCTTAGTTTCCAATAGGACCCCGCTGCCACGAGAGGGTAGGACAAAAGATGTCATGCAAGTTCTTTTCCATAAGCACGTATGACTATATTCAGAATACATGCCTACATTACATTGATGAACTGGAGCTAGTTCTGTGTCACCCTATGTTATAACTATTGCATGAGTAATCGCATCCGACATAATTATCCATCACTGATCCAATGCCTACAAGCTTTTCACATATTGCTCTTTTCTTAGTTACTTTACTGTTGCCACTGTTACGATTACTACAAAACTGCTACTGTTACTTTTGCTACCGTTACCGTTACTTCCATATTACTTTGATACTAAACACTTTGCTGTAGATATTAAGTTATCCAGGTGTGGTTGAATTGACAACTCAACTGCTAATACTTGAGAATATTCTTTGGCTCCCCTTGTGTCGAATCAATAAATTTGGGTTGAATACTCTACCCTCGAAAACTGTTGCGATCCCCTATACTTGTGGGTTATCAAGACTCTTTTCTAGCGCCGTTGCCGGGGAGCATAGCTCTATTCTTTGAGTCACTTGGGATTCATATCTGCTAATCACTATGAGGAACTTGAGAGATGAGAAAACCAAGATTTATCTCTCAACTACGAAGGGAGGTAAGGAACTACCATCTAGCTATGCACTTGATTCTCCTTCTGTTTTGAGTAAACTTGCAACACCTAAACCTACTTCTGCTATTAATTCTGATATGTCGCATGTTATTGATGATGCCACTTATCCTATGCGTGATGCTTATGATGAAACTACTTCTATGCTTGATAATACTGTGCCATTTGGTGAATTTCTTGATGAACAACTTGCTAGGGCTAGAGAGAATGAAATTATTGAAACTGATAATACTGATGAAAGTGATGATGAAGATTCTCCCCCTATATATGAATTGCCTGTTGTGCCTGAGGGTTATGTTATGGATGAAGAAACTGCTGGAGAATTTCTTGCTTGCAATGATAGATCTGATCTTAAGAAATTATTATCTAAGCTGAAAGAAAAATCTCTGAATGCTAGAATGAAATATGACCCTGCTTTTGCTACTTCACCTATCCGTATTACTGATAAGGATTATGATTTCTATGTCGATCCTGACATAATTACTTTGGTTGAATCTGATCCTTTTTATGGCTATGAATCTGAAACTGTTGTGGCACATCTTACTAAATTGAATGATATAGCCACCCTATTCACTCATGAGGAAAAAATTCGTTACTATTATATCCTTAAGCTATTTCCATTCTCACTAAAGGGTGATGCTAAAACATGGTTTAATTCTCTTGATCGTGGTTGTGTGCGTAGTCCCCAGGATATGATTTATTACTTTTCTGCTAAATATTTCCCCGCTCATAATAAACAAGCTGCTTTAAGGGAAATATATAATTTTGTGTAAATTGAAGAAGAGAGTCTCCCACAAGCTTGGGGGAGGCTTCTCCGATTACTTAATGCTTTGCCTGATCATCCTCTCAATAAAAATGAAATACTTGATATCTTTTATACTGGACTAACCGATGCTTCCAGAGACCACCTGGATATTTGTGCTGGTTGTGTTTTCAGGGAAAGAACTGTTGATCAAGCTGAATTGTTATTGAATAATATGTTGACTAATGAAAACAATTGGACACTTCCGGAACCAACTCCTAAGCCAACTCCGAAGAAAAGGGCTATTCTATTTCTTAGTCCTGAAGATATGCAAGAGGCAAAGAAATCTATGAAAGAAAAGGGCACTAAAACTGAAGATGTTAAGAATTTACCGCCTATTGAAGAAATACATGGTCTTTAACAAGACACAGGTAGTAAAGGTAAATTCTCTCTATAGATTTGATGAAGGTGATATCCCTCGTAATAAGTCTGCTAGCCAATGCTTGGACGAGTTTGATAATTTTATTGTTAAACAAGAAAACTTCAATGCTTATGTTGGTAGACAATTGAAACGTAATGCTTATTTGATTGAACACTTGAGTGATTATATGTATAGAGTTAAAGGTGAACTTAAACTTATTAGTAAACATGCTTCTATGGTTACCACTCAAGTAGAACAAGTTCTTAAAGCTCAAAATGATTTGCTCAATGAATTAAATGATAAGAAAAATGATAATGTTGTTAGAGTTGTGACTAGAGGTGGTGAATGACTCAGGAACCTTTGTATCCTGAGGGCCACCCTAAGAGAATTGAGCAAGATTCTCAGAGAAATAATGTCGAAGCACCTAGTCCTTCTAAAAAGAAGAAGAAGAAAAATGATAGAACTCTGCATGCTTCTAGTGAACCTGTTGTTGACACACTTGAGAATCCCAATGATATTTCTATTTCTGATGCTGAAACACAATCTGGTGATGAACATGAACCTAGCGATAATGTTAATGATAATGTTCATGTTGATGCTCAACCTAGCAATAATAATGATGTAGAGGTTGAACCTACTGTTGATCTTGATAACCCACAATCAAAGAATCAACATTATGATAAGAGAGATTCGTTTCTAGGGAGCACGGTAAAGAAAGAAAACGATGGGTTCAGAAACCCATGCCTTTTACTCCTAAACCATCCAAGAAAAAGGATGATGAGGATTTTGAGGGCTTTGGTGAAATGATTTGACCTATCTTTTTGCGTATGCGTTTGACTGGTATTCTTAAAATGAATCCTTATGCTAAGTATATGAAAGAAATTGTTACAAGTAAAAGAAAGATATCGAAAGCTGAAATTTCCACCATGCTTACTAATTATACTTTTAAAGGTGGAATACCAAAGAAACTAGGAGATCCAGGAGTACCAACTATACCTTCCTCCATTAAAAGAAACTATGTTAAAACTGCTTTATGTGATCTTGGAGCCGGTGTTAGTGTTATGCCTCTCTCTTTATATCATAGACTTGATTTGAACAAGTGGACACCTATTGAAATATCTTTGCAAATGGCCGATAAATCAACCGCTATACCTGTCGGTATTTGTGAGGATGTGCCTGTTGTGGTTGCAAACATTACTATCTAAAGGGACTTTGTTATTCTTGATATTCCCGAGGATGATAGTATGTAGATTATCCTTGGTAGACCCTTTTTGAATACTGCAGGGGCTGTTATTGATTGCAACAAAGGCAATGCCACTTCTCACGTTAATGGTAATGAGCATACGGTACACTTTTCGAGGAAACAACCTCAAGTCCACAGTATAAATTCTATTGGAAAAATTCCAACTATTACTATTGGAGGTTTTGAATTTCCTCTTCCTACTGTCAAGAAGAAATATGATATTCTTATTATTGGGGATGTACATATCCCCGTTGAGGTAACCTAGTGCTATTCGAAAATTCTCCGGTTTCATGCGATTCGGAATGAGTTTGTTAACAAGACTTGATCAACCTTGTTAATGGATTCCTTTTTATGAGCATGAGATGGATGAAGTTAGAAAGCACAACTCTCTGTACACTCCTTTTACTTTCTGTTATTTAGATTCAAAAAAGCAAAAATAGTATTTTCTGTTTGTTTTCTGATTTATCCTTGCAATAAAAAAATACCCCAAAAATAAAAGTTCACCAAATGCCCTGAAAATGAAATATGATTTTGTTTCTAGAATATTTGAGAATATCTGGCACTGAGAACACATGAGAGGGGCCAACCACCTGGCCACGAGGGTCCAGGGTGCGCCCACCCCCCTGGGGCGCGCCCCCTGCATCGTGGACCCCTGGTGGCCCCCTCCACTTAGTCCAGCACCCACACACTCCTTCTTCCTCCCAAAAAAATCACCAACCAGCTCAAGCACGAGTTCTAGCTCATCTCGCTGCCGTTTTCGGTCTCCTTGCTCAAAGTTCCACTAACAAAATTGCTTTGGGGGATTGTTCTTTGGTATGTGACTCCTCCAATGGTCCAATTAGTTTTTGTTCTAGTGCTTTATTCATTGCAAATTTTTACAGGCTAGGTGACCCTGTTCTTGAGCTTGCATGTCAAATTTATTTCGTCCCAAGTAGTTCTAATGCATGATATAGTCTCTAGGCTCTTGTGGGAGTAGTTGCTATCAATTTTGTTGAGTTTGGTTCACTTTTATTTTGAGTTACTAAAATTTTCAGAAATTTTTCAGAGGAAGAAATATGTTTAGGAAAATGTACCAAGGTGGTTCTTCAAGGAAGCAAGGACCCAGGCCCGCAATACGTGAGTCGGACGATGAACCACCGAGGGAAGCTCAAGTGTGGCCTTGTGAATGGCCGTCAAAGGAGTTTATGGTCCAAGCAGGCATCAACAATGAATTTGATGCATATGTGCATAATGCTGATCTTGAGGAAATCGTGTCAGATAAGTGCCTACAGTACTACTACCTTACTGATTCCTTTGTGAGAAGGTTTAAATTTACATCTTCGTGCAATTCTCACACTGTTTTATTTGATCTTTATGATAAATCATATACCATGGACCTAGAAGATTTTAATACTGCTTGTAAACTCCCGTAGTGGGGAAATGTTAGTGAACCTCATAAATCTGAATATAAAGACTTTCTTGCTAGTATCACTGTGGGTGAATCCAGAGAAATCACACAAGCTACCATAGGGAGCATTCATTTCCCCTCCATACATAGTTTGCACTCTTTATAGGTAGATGCATTAATGGTAAAGATGAAGCTTGTCACATGTGCGTTCCTGATCTTAGTGTCCTCAAGAGTGCGGTATTAGGTGATAAACAATATAACTTGGGGGCCATTGTTGCACGAAGGCTGCATCTTAATGGTACATGTGGAGATTTGTTTGGTGGGATTTATGCAACTCCTGTAGCTAATTATCTTGGTGTACCCATGCATAGAAGTGACATGGAGTTGCCTCCTGCTTATCTAGATAATAGTGCCATGGTTAGCCATCAGTTTCTTGAGAGGAATGAACAGTTCCTCCAGTACCGACTAATCTTTGACAGACGGCGTACTGTCCATGTTGCTCTCCCTGCCCCCACTTTCTTTGACTTTCAGGCAAAAAGGAGATACTTTATAACTAGGGAGGAGGCAAACTAATATGAAAGGAGGATGGAGGCAGCTCGCCTCCAAGCTGCAGCTCGTCAGGCACTAGCTGCTGAATCTCAGTACAACCCCGACTATGACTTTGGATATCCGCCAGGCCAGCAGTGGCCATAGACCAACTTAGGCCAAAAGCCTAAGCTTGGGGGGTACGTATTTGTCACTAGCATTACATTCATGTTCACACACTCATTCTAGTTGTCGGTGCTCATACTTTTTCATTGTACTATCCATGCTAGTTTATTTTCTTTTCTAAGCCTTCGTCTTGTGTGTTTGAAAAACCTTAAGAAAAAGAAAAAAAACATTAGTTATAGCTTTTAGCTATTTTACTTTCCATGCTTGTAGTAGTAGTAATTAAAAGAAAACCCAAAAATATTTCTCATTCTTCTTTTGCTTGTTGGGAGCTTTCCCGTGTAAATAGTTTTATTTCTTTTCTTTGGGGGTTGAGAGGAGAAGAGCAAGATGAAAATGTTGAGTGGCTCTCATATGCATCATTGTTGAATTAACCTAGAGCCCATATTACCTTGTCTTATCCTTTGTATTAAATGCTTGCACATTCCACCTTAGTCCAATGTACGTGCAGTATTATTATCCACACCGTTCGGTCGTGCAAGTGAAAGGCAATAATGACGATATATGATGGACTAATTGATATGAGAGAAGCTGGTATGAACTCAACCTATCTTGTTTTTGTAAATATGATTAGTTCATCGTTCCTGATTCAGCCTATTATTAATGAAACATGTCTGCAATGACAATTAGAGATTATAGTTACTTATGCCATGCTTAATTAGCTAGGAGTTTATAATGGTTTACCTTGCGTGCCAACATGCTATTAAAATGGTTGTGATGTGGTATGATAGGGTGGTATCCTCCTTTGAACGATTCGAGTGGCTTGACTTGGCACATGTTCACGCATGTAGTTGAAACAAAATCAACATAGCCTCCACGATATTTATGTTCATGGTGATTTATACCCTACTCATGCTTGCACTCAGTGTTGATTAATTTTAATGCATATTCATGACTGTTGTCACTCTCTAGTTGGTCGCTTCCCAGTCTTTTTCTAGCCTTCACTTGTACTAAGCGGGAATACTTCTTGTGCATCCACTTCTATAAACCCCAAAGTTTTTCCATATGAGTCCACCATACCTTCCTATATGCGGTATCTACCCGCCGTTGCAAGTAAATTTGTATGTGCCAAACTCTAAACCTTCAAATGAAATTCTGTTTTGTATGCTCGAACAACTCATGTATCAACTAGGGTTGTCTATTTCTTCCATGCTAGGTGGGTTATTCTCACGAGGAGTGGACTCCGCTCCTCACTCACAAGAAAATGACCGGTAACTGGGATGCCCAGTCCCATGCTCAAATAAAAAATAATTGCAAACAGAACTCCCACAGGATTGTTGTTAGTTGGAGGCACCCGTTGTTTCTGGCAAGCCATGGATTGATGCTTGTTAGTGGGGGTGGGAGTATAAACTTTACCATTCTATTTGGGAACCGCCTATAATGTGTGTAGCATGGAAGATATCGAGATCTCTTGGTTGCTATGTTGACAATGAAAGTATGCCACCCAAAATATTATTTATCTCTGTTTCAAAACTCGAGCTCTGGCACCTCTGCAAATCCCTGCTTCCCTCAGCAAAGGCCTATCTATTTACTTTTATGTTGAGTCATCATCCTCTTATTAAAAAGCACCAGATGGAGAACACCGCTGTCATTTGCATCTATTACTATTAATTTATATTGAGTATGATTATGACTGGATCTCTTTTACCATGAATTACAATGTCTAGTCTGTCCTTGATCTTCAGAGGTGCTCTGCATTTATATTTTGCGGTCTCAGAAAGGGCTAGCGAGATACCATCTTGCTATGTCATATTATGATTGTTTTGAGAAAGTTTGTCATCCGAGATTTATTATTATTGCTCGGTAGTTGATTATGCCATTGATATGAGTAAACATGAGAACTAAGTGTTATTGTGAATATGGTTAGTTCATAATCTTTGCTGAAAACTTGAATGCTGGCTTTACATATTTGCAACAACAAGAGCAAACAACGTTTGTAAAAGTTTTTCTTTATCACTTTTATTTTGTCAACTGAATTGCTTGAGGACAAGCAAAGGTTTAAGCTTGGGGGAGTTGATACGTCTCCATCGTATCTACTTTTCCAAACACTTTTGCCCTTGTTTTGAACTCTAACTTGTATGATTTGAATGGAACTAACCCGGACTGACGCTGTTTTCAACAGAATTGCCATGGTGTTATTTTTGTGCACAAATAAAATTTCTCGGAATGACCTGAAACTTCAGGGAGAATATTTTTGGAATTGATAAAAAATACTGGCGAAAGAATCAAGGCCAGGGGGCCCACACCCTGTCCACGAGAGTGGGGGTGCGCCCTACCCCCTGGGCACTCCCCCTGCCTCGTGGGCCCCCTGATGCTCCACCGACCTCAACTCCAACTCTATATATTCACGTCCGGGGAGAAAAAAAATCAAAGAGAAGGATTCATCGCGTTTTACGATACGGAGCCGCCGCCAAGCCCTAAACTCTCTTGGGAGGGCTGATCTACAGTCCGTTCGGGGCTCCAGAGTGGGGAATCCATCGCCGTCGTCATCATCAACCATCCTCCATCACCAATTTGATGATGCTCACCGCCGTGCGTGAGTAATTCCATCATAGGCTTGCTGGACAGTGATGGTTTGGATGAGATTTACCATGTAATCGAGTTAGTTTTGTTAGGGTTTGATCCCTAGTATCCATTATGTTCTAAGATTGATGTTGCTATGACTTTGCTATGCTTAATTCTTGTCACTAGGGCCCGAGTGCCATGATTTCAGATATGAACCTATTATGTTTTTATGAATATATTTGAGTTCTTGATCCTATCTTGGAAGTCAATAGTCACCTACTATGTGTTATGATCCGGCAACACCGAAGTGACAATAATCGGGACCACTCCCGGTGATGACCGTAGTTTGAGGAGTTCATGTATTCACTAAGTGTTAATGCTTTGGTCCGGTACTCTATTAAAAGGAGGCCTTAATAGCCCTTAGTTTCCAATAGGACCCCGCTGCCACGGGACGGTAGGACAAAAGATGCCATGCAAGTTCTTTTCCATAAGCACGTATGACTATACTCGAAATACATGCCTACGTTACATTGATGAACTGGAGCTAGTTCTGTGTCACCCTATGTTATAACTATTGCATGAGGAATCACATCCGACATAATTATCATCAATGATCCAATGCCTACAAGCTTTTCACATACTGCTCTTTGCTTAGTTACTTTATCGTTGCCACTGTTACGATTACTACAAAACTGCTACTGTTACTTTTGCTACCGTTGCCGTTACTTCCATATTACTTTGCTACTAAATACTTTGCTGCAGATATTAAGTTATCCAGGTGTGGTTGAATTGATAACTCAACTGCTAATACTTGAGAATATTCTTTGGCTCCCCTTGTGCCGAATCAATAAATTTGGGTTGAATACTTTACCTCGAAAATTGTTGCGATCCCCTATACTTGTGGGTTATCATTCATCATCATCACTTGAAGTATCATCATCAGTATCTAATTCGCTGAACTTCTTCGATGATTCAATAGAAACATATGCATTACTTCTCCCAATCCTTTTGTAGAATTCTTCTTCATCGGATTCAGTGTCTGTGGCATCATCTTCAGATTCTATTGTCAAATCTGCATATGCTCTGTTTAGCCATGACATCCTCTTTATATTTGATTCGATGACTATTATGGCTTTCACGTCAGTGACTGGTCTCATCGAAGAAGATGAAGTAGTAATTTCCTTTTGAGTGCTTAGTATGATGATCTATTCAAGTAAAACTTACTGCAGTGAAGATATTTCCATCTGCAGCTAGGTTTTCCTTCCCACCCAGGGAAATTAGCGATGACATGGCCGTATAATTTGCATTTGAAGCACTTCATATCTTTCAGAGGCAATCGTATTCTTGATGATTCTGGTGCATGAAATTCTTCATCATTGACGAGATATAGATTGTGTCTCTTTAGACCACTCAGTCTTTGTGTGAGCATTTCAAGATCTTGAGTGATGGTGTGTTGATTTTCGACATCTTCTTCTTCTTCAGAACTACCATAATGTGAGAGAATTTCTCCTTCACTTCCCCAAGAAGATTCTTGATTTGCATTTTCCAGCTCCATCTGTTCTTCATGAATTGATAGCAGTGTCTTGACCTCAACATACTGAAGCTCTTCATAATCAGGTCTTTGTTTGATTTCAGACACAATAACTATAAGATCGAAGGATTCATCAAGAGCGCTCAGAAGCTTGTTGACTACATCTCTATCAGTGATATCAGATACTCCTTGTTGATGTAGTCTTTCAACAATGTTTGTCAGCCGATCAGTGAGTTTCATAACACATTCCTTGCGTAGGCTTCTGAATCTAGTGAACATAGCTCGAAGCATTTCAGTGTGATGATCTGAATGGGCAACAAATTCTTCATGAGCACTGTTAAGAGCATCCCAAATTTGCTTTACAGTGTTGAGCCGGTGCGAATAAAATGTCTTTTGATAGACTACCACATATGATATCTTTCACATCAGCATCCAATTGTAGTTTTTCCTTATCATTGGAGGACACATTGTTTTGTTGCTTAATGGTGTAGCCTTCTTCCACAATCTGCCACAGATCATAGTTGACGACTTGAATTTTGATTCTCATTCGTTCCTTCCAGTATACATAGTCATTTCCATCGAAGATGGGAAACATTTCAGAGTGCGAGGATCTACTTGCAAGCGACATACTCAAAACTCCAAGGACGTTAGACCTTTAACAAACAAAGATAGGGAGTACTCGCTCTGATACCAATTGTTAGGATCGAGAGTATATCGACCAGAGTGGGGTGAATGGGATATTCAAATTTTCTTTCCCCAATCACAACAATGGAATATAGTATTGAAGGAAATGGACAGAATCAAACTTCTTCATCAGAGGCATATTCATCGATGAATGCATTGACAACAATATGTGCTTGATGAATCACAGGTTTAACTACGATGAGGGTAATACAACATGCAAACAGCTGTAGTAGAATGAGAAACAACACGGTTGAAACAGAAAAATAATAAGGAACAATATCACAAGAGAAAATGAAATACATAATGATAACGAACGAATACAGTCGAAGACAATGAATGAGGATGAACAAACATACACAGGATGGTGAAAACAGATCTATATGATCAAGTAATCTATCGGCACAAAGCACGAATAACGACTACTGAAAGAAATGCAGTAGAGTAGCAATGATCAGTGGTGCTCGATGGCGACGGAGAGATTTGGTAGACCAGTTCACCCTTCTACTAAAGGGCTACGTCTGGTTGGAGGGGTTGTGATTTAACATGGAAGATAAACTCTCTTCACCCTATTCTCCTTCAACGCAGAGCTGATCAGACTTAGGTTGATTTCACTTGTTGTAGATCCTTATCAACGATCTCCAAATCTTTGGTCGACCTTCGCAAACCACAATCACTCTTGGTTGCTAAAGATTAGGCTCGGTGCAGACAACAATTCTTCATCACTCAAAGCCAAAACCTATCCGTCTAGAGAGTGCGCAGCTCTCAAGAGTAATAGGTACAAGAACTCTCACTCAGAAAAGTTGTGATGCTAAACTAGTGTCTAAGTTTGGGCTCTTGATTTTTCGCTCGATGGATCTTAAACTCAAATCACTTGGAGTGGGGTTTCTCAAATCAATCTTCTCAGAAATCTCAAGTGGAGCAGCCAATGGATAACGTTGGAGCGGGGTGGCCATTTATAGCCGTAGCCTTCCAAGATGGGAAAATGACCAAATTGGACATCGGCCTTAGCCAATGGCCTAATGACACGTCCAATGGTCGAATATGAGCACAACGGTAACATCTATTGCGGAGCAAGAAATGCTAATTCCTCGGTGTGAGGCAAATCTCTCGCAGCAAAGAAGATCACAGTCTCTTGCAGACAAGTATTTACTCGGAACACACAGAGATTTCTCTCACATCTTTCATAGGTTGTGGCTAAGCATCACAGCTGATCTAAGCATCCAGAACCTATACCCCTCTTAATAGTATGGAGGTCCTATGACTCGACAGACTAAAATAAGAAAAACGAAATGAATGCTACGTCTTCACTTTGTCTTCGACTTCAATCACATCAGTCAATTTCTTCGGAAGAGAGAATTGACACAAAAGCTTTGCTTCAGGAGTAAATCTTCGAGGGGTCGATTTCTTCACATTAATCTTCTCGACTCTAGCACTTCAACAAATATAGCTTGTTCTTCTCTGCAGCGCAAATATGCTTCGGTGAAGTTCCTTGAACGCAACACCGGGGACAGCATTCTCTTCGGTTGTTGATGATCCACAAGTATAGGGGATCAATCATAGTCCTTCCAATAAGTAAGAGTGTCGAACCCAACAAGGAGCAGAAGGAAATGACAAGCTATTTTCAGTAAGTCATGTCTGCAAGCACTAATATTATAAGTGACGAGTAGTTTGATAGCAAGATAATTTGTAACAAGCAATAACAGTAATGGTAACAAAAGTGCATCAAGGTAGCCCAATCCTTTTGAGGCAAAGGATAGGCCAAAACGGTCTCTTATGATAAGCAAAGCTTTCTTGAGGGTACACAGGAATTTCATCTATTCACTTTCATCATGTTAGTTTGATTTGTATTCGCTACTTTGATAATTTGATATGTGGGTGGACATGTTCTTAGGTGATGTTCTTACTTGAACAAACCTCCTACTTATGATTAACCCCCTTGCAAACATCCGCATCTATGAGAAAATTATTAAGAATAAATCTAAACATAGCATTAAACTTTTGGATCCAAATCAGGCCCTTACGGAATAGTGCAGAAACTAGGGTTTAAGCTTCTGTCACTCTCGCAACCCATCATCTAATAACTACTCCATGATACATTCCATTAGGCCTAGATATGGTGAAGTGTCATGTAGTCGATGTCCACATGACACCACCAAGGGAATCACAACATACATACCATCAAAATATCGAACACATATCAAGTTCACATGATTTCTCCCGTGACCTCAAGAACAAAAGTAACTACTCACAAATGATAATCATGCTCAAGATCAGAGGGGTATTAAATAGCATAATGGATATGAACATATAATCTTCCACCGAATAAACCATATAGTAATCAACTACAAGATGTAATCAACACTACTAGTCACCGACAAGTACCAATCTATAGTTCCAGTACAAAGATTGAACACAAGAGATGAACTAGGGTTTGAGAGGATATGGTGCTGTTGAAGATGTTGATGGAGATTTACCTCCCCAAGATGGGAGAGTTGTTGGTGATGATGACGATGATTATTTCCCCCTCCGGGAGGGAAGTTCCCCTGGCGGAATCGCTCCGCCAAAGGGCAAAAGTGCTCTTGCCCAAGTTCCGCCTCGAGACAGCGGCGCTTTGTCCCGAAAGTCCTCCCTTGATTTTTCTAGGTCAAAATGACTTATATACCAGAAGATGGGCACCGGAGGTGGGCCGAGGAGGGCACAACCCACCAGGGCGCGCCTGGGCTCCCTGGCGCGCCCAGGTGGGTTGTGCCCACCTGGTGGCCCCCCTCTCGTAGTTATTTGCTCCAATAATTCTTATTTATTCCATAAAAATTCCTTGTGAAATTTTAGCTCATTTGGAGTTGTGCAGAATTCTAGCTCCAATATTCTCCCTCTTTGTGTGAACCTTGCATATTATGAGAGAAAAGGCATTAGAATTAATCCAAAAATCTTTATAATGCATAAAAACATCATAAATAACAGTAGAAAAACATGATGCAAAATGGACGTATCAACTCCCCCAAGCTTAGACCTCGTTTGTCCTCAAGCAAAAACCAAAATTGAAAAACATGTCCACATTCTTAGAGAGAGAGAGAGAGGTGTCGATAAAAACAAAATACAAACATAGAAGCATCATGTGTATTATTATAACAACAACAAACTTTAACATAAAACTTTATCCTAGAACTTTTATCATATAACTTCTATCATAGACTTCTCATTAACCAGTAACAATTAATCACAACATCGGATTATAAAACATAAACTCTATTGAAAACCAACAAACTATGTTCTCAGTCAATTTGCAACTACAATTCATCATCTTTTCAGGAAGGGTCACATATCGGAGCCGTTTGGCAAGTCCACATACTCAGCCATCATATAGTCTTCTATGATTGCTAACACTCACCGCATACACATGAGCAAAAAGTTTCAACCGGACACATAGAAAGATAGGGGCTTATAGTTTTGCCTCCCAGCGTATTCACCTCAAGGGTGATGTCAACAATAATAACTCATGCTACCCATATCCAACTGGATATATGTGCCTAGATGTTTCCTCGCCACATGGTTCTTTCCAAAAGAGAAACTAAAAAGGAATAGAGAGAAGACTTTGACTCTTGCATAAAAGTAAATGCATAAAAGTAAAAGATATGCCCTTCACAGAGGGAAGCAGAGGTTGCCATGCGCTTTTTTTTGTATGCTCAATCTCTCAGTGCAAAAGAACGTCACGTTATATTGCCCCTTATGATAGCAACCTTTATTATGTAGTCTGTCACTTTTATCCTTTGCCATCACAAGTTCGTACAACGCTCAATTTCTCTTAAAGTAAATGATCCAACACTTTTAGAAGCAATTTTTATTGCCTTTTTGCACCGATTACAGCTTACTTGAAGGATCTTACTCAATCCTTAGGGAGGTATGGTGGACTCTCAAAACAAGATATGGGTTTAAGGGTTTTTGGATGCACAAGTAGTATCCCTACTTAGTGCGAAACTTTTGGCTAGCAAAGATGGGGGCAAAGCACCACATGTTGAATGATCTATGACAATATAACTTCTATATGAATATGAACAAACATAAATCATTGTGGTGTCTTCCTTGCCCAACGCCAACAATTTTGGCATATAATATTTTGATGCGGGCTCACAATCACAAAAGATGTCCAAGATAGTGTATTTCCATGTGAATCTTCTATTCCCTTATTAATTATTTCATGAATTGCATCATTGACCAATGCTATGTTTGTCAATCTCCAATAAAATTTTCTACTTATACTCTTCCTTATGTGATGTCATTACTTACCATAAAATTAGCATATGATCTTTTTCATTTATTTTCCTTTCTTTTTATTGAACATGAAGTAAAGAGAAAAGGCTCAAACTAAACTTTATTATATATCTCGCACACGATTACAAAGATAGATAACTAAGCAAACACTCGAAAAGAAAGGATCGAATTAAAGTTTTATTCATCTAAAGCAAAAGATAACTATGGATCGAACTAAGATAAGTAAAGGTAAAAGATAGTGGAGGTGATACAATACCGAGGCACCTCCCCCAAGCTTGGCACAAGCCAAGGGGAGTGCCCATACCTGAGACTCAATTTTCCTTTGGTGATGAAGAAGGAGGTGGTGGTGATGAAGTGGGAGATTTGTCTTTCTTCCTTAGCTTACGCTTGAGGACGGAATTTTCCTCCTTCAAGTCACCGATCTCCTGCTCGAGCTCTACTATCCTTTTGCATAATTCTTGCTTGTTTTCCTACAAGAGACGAAAAGGGATAAACTGTACTTTAGGTTTCTTTGCTTTGCTGGGAAGACTTGGTCTCCTCCTCCCTTTTAGGATCGTAGTCTTCTTCTTCCTCCGAAGTCCAGCTATAGTGTTCCAGATCCACATAAACCTTGGGGTTTGCGATATAATCAACAACATAGCTCTCACCCTCCGAGTCTTAGGATGACATAATTTCAGATCTGTCAGGAAAATAGCGAGAAAAGAAAACAGAAGATTTCTCCGCGATACGGTGGTCAATGGGTTTGGGGGTATATAAAGATTTTTATCTTTGGAAACAAGCAAATGGAAGAAAAATGGAGTCCGGAAGGTACCCGAGGTGGGCACAACCCACCTGGGCGCGCCCTGGTGTCTTGCGCCCACTAGGGGTACCTTCCTGGTTGTTTCTTATTTTCCTAAAAATTTTATATTCCAAAATGGACAGAAAATATTTTTGCGGATTTATTGGAGATTGTTTACTTACCGTATCACGTACCTCCTCTTTTTCACAATTTTGGAATGTTCCGGAAGGTTTCTTTTATGTGTTCTTCTGGTGTCAAAGTTTGGATGATATTGCTTTCAACATTAATGGGTGTACCTGTGATATAATGTTTTATTTGTTGCCCATTAACAACCTTCGGGTTAGTACCATCAGCATTATTTATTTTGATGGCTCCAGATCGATAAACCTCCTCAATAACATAGGGTCCTTCCCATTTGGAGAGGAGTTTTCCTACAAAAAATCTGAAACAAGAGTTGTACAAAAGGACATATTCTCCAACCTTGAACTCACGCTTTTGGATTCTTTTATCATGCCATCTTTTAAATTTTTCTTTAAATAACTTGGCATTTTCATAAGCTTGGGGTTCTCCATTCATCTAATGAGCTAATATCAAATAACCTCTTTTCACCGGCAAGTTTGAAATCATAGTTGAGTTCTTTAATTGCCCAATAAACTTTATGTTCTAACTCAAGAAGCAAATGACAAGCTTTTCCATAGGATTTTTATATGTTGTTCTATAAGCCCAAAGTGCGTCATCTAATTTCTTAGACCAATTCTTTCGAGTCCTATTGATATTTTTTGTAATATTAACTTTATTTCTCTATTGCTAAGTTCAACTTGACCACTAGACTGGGGATGATAGGGTGATGCAATTCTATGGTTAACATTATATTTAGCAAGCATTTTGCGGAAAGCACCATGAATAAAGTGTGAACCACCATCAGTCATTAAGTATCTAGGGACTCCAAACCTTAGGAAAATAACTTCCTTCAGCATTTTAATAGAGTTGTTGAGATCGGCACTACTAGTTGGAATAGCTTCTACCCACTTAGTAACATAACCAACAACAACCAAAATATGAGTATACCCATTAGAGGAAGGAAAAGGTCCCATGTAATCAAATCCCCAAACATCAAATGGTTCAACAACAAGTGAATAATTCACAGGCATTGTCGGGGAAACGACACCTGTGGGATCACGAGGATCCCTTCTATGGTTGGAAGGGGGAGAGGATTGCACAAAGGGGGACATTTACCTAGGTTCGGGCCGCTGGGGAGCATAAAACCCTAGTCCTACTTTGAGTGTATATTTGGTGTTCTTGAACCTTGACTAGCCGCTATGCGCGTTGCTACCTCTTGAGTATGCGTTGGTTTTCCCTTGAAGAGGAAAGGGTGATGCAGCAAAGTAGTGTAAGTATTTCCCTCAGTTTTTGAGAACCAAGGTATCAATCCAGTAGGAGGCTACACTCAAATCCCTCATACCTACACAAACAAATAAGAACCTTGCAACCAACGCGATAAAGGGGTTGTCAATCCCTTCACGGCCACTTGCAAAAGTGAGATCTGATAGAGATAATAAGATAAATATTTTTGGTATTTTTATGATATAGATTGGAAAGTAAAGATTGCAAAATAAAGTAGATCAGAAACTTATATGATGGAAAATAGACCCGAGGGCCATAGGTTTCACTAGTGGACTCTCTCAAGATAGCATAAGTATTACAGTGGGTGAACAAATTACTGTCAAGCAATTGATAGAAAAGTGCATAGTTATGAGAATATCTAGGCATGATCATGTATATAGGCATCACGTCCATGATAAGTAGATCGAAACGATTCTGCATCTACTACTATTACTCCACACATCGACCGCTATCCAGCACGCATCTAGAGTATTAAGTTCATAAGAACAGAGTAACGCATTAGGCAAGATGACATGATGTAGAGGGATAAACTCAAGCAATATGATATAAACCCCATCTTGCTATCCTCGATGGCACCAACACAATACGTGCCTTGCTGCCGCTGCTGTCACTGGGAAAGGAAACTGCAAGATTGAACCCAAAGCTAAGCACTTCTCCCATTGCAAGAAAGATCAATCTAGTAGGCCAAACCAAACTGATAATTCGAAGTGACTTGCAAAGATAACAAATCATACATAAAAGAATTAGAATGAGATTCAAATATTGTTCATAGATAATCTTGATCATAAACCCACAATTCATCGGATCTCAACAAACACACCGCAAAAAGAATTACATTGAATAGATCTCCAAGAAGATCGGGGAGAACTTTGTATTGAGATCCAAAGAGAGAGAAGAAGCCATATAGCTAATAATTATGGACCCGAAGGTCTGAGGTAAACTACTCACACTTCATCGAAGAGGCTATGGTGTTGATGTAGAAGCCCTCTGTGATCGATTCCCCCTCCAGCGGAGCGCCGGAAAAGGCCCCAAGATGGGATCTCACCGGTACAGAAGGTTGTGGCAGTGGAAATAGGGTTTCATGGTGCTCTCGGATGTTTTCATGGTATATAGGCGAAAGAAGTCGGTCATGCGAGCCACGAGGGGCTCACAAGGGTGGGGGCGCGCCTACCCCTCAGGGGCGCCCTCCTGCCTCGTGGCCGCCTCATTGCTTTCTTGACATGCACTCCAAGTCTCCTAGATTGCGTTTGTTCCAAAAATGACTCTCCCGAAGGTTTCATTCCGTTTGGACTCCATTTGATATTCCTTTTCTGCGAAACACTAAAATAGGCAAAAAAACAGCAATTTGGACTGGGCCTCTGGTTAATAGGTTAGTCCCAAAATAATGTAAAAGTGTATAATAAATCCCATTAAACATCCAAAACAGATAATATAATAGCATGGAACAATCAAAAATTATAAATATGTTGGAGACGTATCAAGCATCCCAAGCTTAATTCTTGCTCGTCCTCAAGTAGGTAAATGATGAAAACATAATTTTTGATGTGGAATGCTACCTAACATAATTCTCAATGTAATTTTTCTTTTTTATGGCATGAATGTTCAGATCCGAAAGATTCAAGACAAAAGTTTAATATTGACATAAAAATAGTAATACTTCAAGCATGCTAACCAAGCAGTTTATGTCTTATCAAAATAACATAGCCAAAGAAAGATTTTCCCTACAAAATCATATAGTTTGGCCATGCTTCATTTTAGTCACACAAAATGCTCTCATCATGCACAACCCCGGTTTCAGCCAAGCAATTGGTTCATACTTTTTAACGCGCTTCAGCCTTTTCAACCCTCACGCAATACATGAGCGTAAGCTATGGATATAGCACTATGGGTGGAGTAGAGTATGATGATAGGGATTATGTGAGAAAACAAAAAGGAGAAAGTCTCACATTGACGCGGCTAATCAACGGGCTATGGAGATGCCCATCAATTGATGTGAATACGAGGAGTAGGGAATGCCATGCAACAGATGCACTAGAGCTATAAATGTATGAAAGCTCATCAAAAGAAACTAACACTACAAAAAAATACACATCCATGACATTTTGGGCCGAACGAAAAAAAATTCTGTCATACTTATGACGATAATTGTGACAAAACCCGGTATCATCATAGATGTGGTGGGCTCCTACTTCTATGAAAAAAAAAATTATGATAGAAAATGGGCTTCTCGTCCTGGGCGGGCTAGAGACGCAGCTGCATGACATTCTTTGGGCCGTCCATGACGGAAAAAACCATGGTAGAAGCGAGAGCGAGGAAAATATCGGGGTGTTCCCGGTTACGCTGGGTGGTCGGGGCCGAGCGATGCACGGAGGTTTGTGCGTTTCTCTCGTACACGCACGTGTGTGGGTGCGAGGCGTTGGGATCTAACTGAACCCGAGCGAGGCGTTCGCCTACTGAACCTAAGCGATTGTACTGCAGGCTACGCATTACTGAACCTAAGCGATTGATCAATGGTTGTTAACTGAACCCGATCAAGCGATTCCTTCGCTACTGCTGCTAACTGAAGCCGATCGATGCTGCCTCTGGATGAACAGTGAGGGTTGCTGGGGGGTGGATGAACAGTGAGTGGTGGGGGTGGATGAACAGGGCCCCATGGCGTTAAACTTCCTGATGATAGTGTCATTGACAGAATTCTTCAATCACTGCCACCAAGCTACAAGAGCTTCGTGATGAACTATAATATGCAAGGGATGGAAAAGACTATTCCCGAGCTCTTCGCGATGCTAAAGGCTGCGGAGGTAGAAATCAAGAAGGAGCATGAAGTGTTGATGGTCAACAAGACCACCAGTTTCAAGAAAAAGGGTAAACGGAAGAACAAGGGGAACTTTAAGAAGAACGGCAAACAAGTTGCTGCTCTAGAGAAGAAACCCAAGTCTGGACCTAAGCCTGAGACTGAGTGCTTAAACAGCAAAGGGACTGGTCTCTGGAAGCGGAACTGCCCCAAGTATTTGGCGGATAAGAAGGATGGCAAGGTGAAAAAGGTATATGTGATATACATGTTATTGATGTGTACCTTACTAAAGCTCGCAGTAGCACCTGGGTATTTGATACTAGTTCTGTTGCTAACATTTGCAACTCGAAATAGGGACTATGGATTAAGTGAAGATTGGCTAACACTAAAAAAATACACATCCTTGACATTTTGGGCCGAACGAAAAAAATTCTGTCATACTTATGACACTTCTATGACGATAATTGTGACAAAACCCAGTGTCATCATAGATGTGGTGGGCTCCTACTTCTATGACAAAAAAATCATGACAAAAAATGCGTTGTTCGTCCTGGGCGGGCCGGAGACGCAGCTGCATGACATTCTTTGGGCAATCCATGACGGAAAAAACCGTGGTAGAAGCGAGGGCGAGGAAAATTTCAGTGAGTTCACGATTATGGTGGGTGGTCGGAGGCCGAGCGATGCGCGTTTCTCTCGTACACGTACGTGCGTGTGTGCGAGGCGTTGGCTCTAACTGAACCCGAGCAAGGCATTGGGCTCTAACTGAACCCGAGCGTTTGCACTGCAGGCTATGCGTTACTGAACCCGAGCGATCGATCGATGGCTTTTAACTGAACCTGATCGAGCGATTCCTTTGCTACTACTGCTAACTGAAGCTGATCGATGCTGCCTCTGGATGAAAGGTGAGCGTTGCCGATGGGGGGGGGGTGGATGAACAGTGAGCGGTGGGGTGGATGAACAGGACCCCGTGGCGTTGCCTCTGGATGAACATGACCCCGATCGATCGAGCTGGTTGGGGCTGGATGAACAGGACCCCATGGAGGGCTGGATGAACGGGACGATCCCGTGGAGGGCTGGATGAACAGTAGATGGTGGAGGGGTGGATGAACAGTAGCCCGTGGGGGGTGGTTGAACGGGAGCCCGTGGAGAGGGCTGGTTGAACAGTAGCCGATGGAGTAGCGCGCGGTTGGAGGCTGGATAAACAGGAGCCCGTGGATGAACAGTCGCAGGTGGAGGCTGGAGGAGGTCGACGGTGGATGAACAGTAGCCCATGGAGGCTGGAGGAGGTGGACGGTGGAGATGAATAGTATCCCGTG
The DNA here is from genome assembly GCF_018294505.1 of Triticum aestivum. Classification (NCBI taxonomy): domain Eukaryota; kingdom Viridiplantae; phylum Streptophyta; class Magnoliopsida; order Poales; family Poaceae; genus Triticum; species Triticum aestivum. The sequence goes on from NC_057798.1 coordinate 321,415,611, forward strand.
GAGTCCCATTTTGCGGTACGCCACACCCCTCCCGATGAACAGGACCCCCGTTTCGACCGTAGCGCTGCAACACAAGTCTGTTTCCTCCGTTTTGCGGTATGCCACACCCCTCCCGATCAACAGGACCCCGTTTCGACCGTAGGAGGTCCAACACAAGTCTGTTTCCTCCATTTTGTGGTACGCCAGACCCCGCCCGATGAATAGGATCCCGTTTTGAACATGGCCGGTCGAACACAAGGCCGTTTCCTCCGTTCTGCGGTACGCCAGGCCTCATTTCCATCGGTTGTTCCATCCAAGCCGGTTGGCTCCCACGTGTTCTGTTGCCTCCCCATGAACACGATGCATCCCGTTGCCTCCCCATGAACACGACGATGATGCAGTTTCTCCATTCCAACCCATCCATGACACGAGCCCTGGCCGTACGTATGTGCGAGAAGGCGTTCGAGACCCCGCCCGTATGTACATACCTGGACATATTTTCTTTCTTGCACACTGGCCGCTGTACGTATGTGTACATGCTATGTGTGTGCCTCTACATCGACCAGTATGTACATACACGTTCACGACCAGAATGACAACACTACATACGCTTCGACCAGGTTGGTCCCGACTATCAGGCACTTCCTTGCGTGCGAAGATGTAGCTGGTGGGTCCCAGCAGTCAGGGGGCGAATTGTTTTTTTGCCCGTAATATGGACGCACTTCCTTGTGTGCAAAGATGTAGCTGGTAGGTCCCAACAGTCAGGGGGGAAACTTTTTTCAGGAAATACGGTGGCCCATCCGGTGGGTCCCTACTGTCAGGTGGAGGAATCATTATTTTCTGCGTAATAAGGAGGCACTTCCTTGCTGCGGCCGTGGACCCGGCTGTCAGCCTCTCCACGTATAGTCCATGTCCGATGGAAGTCGGTCGTTGACCACATTGACCACCCCGCGCCGTGTCGGTGTACTAGAATAGGGGTACCTTAGTATCCCGAACTTGTGCACTGGCAGTTGCAGCACCCCGCGGCAAGGCTTGCCGGGCGACCGCCAAGGTCCTCCTTGGTTCCCTTGGAGCCATTCAAGAACAAAGTATTTAAGCTCAGGAGACAAGGCCCCGGCAAGAGGAGCTTGCCGGGAAGGCCAACCAAGGCATCCCAAGGAACTTGCCGCAACGCGCCACGCGTCCCGGCAAGGCAACAAGGCCCCGGCAAGAGGAGCTTGCCGGGAAGACCAACCAAGACATATCAGGGCCCGGTGAGCAACAAGCTTCCGGACCCGACAAGACAACGGCCGCGGCAAGGCGCTTGCCGCGGCAGGCGGCCACTCTGTGCCCACGCTCCAGCGCATCCACCAACGTGTCGCTCTGGGGCCTTTCCAGGCGCGCGTGCGGGAGGCTGTGCAGCCAGCGGTGCGTGGTGGCATGCGAAGCTGACAAGATCGCCATCGTGCGAGCGTGGCGCCCCTAACGGTCCTTTTCTGCACTGTTTGGGCGACATAGACGGGCATTTAATGCCTTGTCCCCTGCCGTCCAGGGTTAGGTTAGGAAACACTGTACAAATAACTGTACCAACCACCTCGCTTTTTACATTTGTACCCTTGTTTACGTTGCCACCTGTCGGTACCCCTTGAGCATATAAAAGGAGGCCCATGCGCAACGTAGAGGGGGTTTCGACTCATTCGGAAACCGAGAAACACATAGCTCTCTCGAGCAAGAACATAATAGAATCAGACAAGCAGCAGTAGGAGTATTATCTCTCCGGAGAGTCCGAAGCTGGGTAAACTGCTGTGTGCTTCGCCTCGATCTACTCTTTGCGACCTCCGCCCCCCGCCGAACCGAAAGGGGCTCGGTCCGCCGGCCCCATATGTGTTCGTGGATCAGTTTCCCCGACATCTTTGGCGCACCAGGGAGGGGGCGTCGAGGCTGTGTGAACCTGATCCGGCGTTCACACGAGCTAGATCTTCATTTTCTTCATCAACATGCCACCAAAGAAGAAGGCTTCGGAGGCAGCAGTTCCGTCCACGTCGAATCCCACCGCCACCGGAGCAAACGGGTGGTGGGGTAGACGTCGGCGGAAGGAACGGACGTCGACGAGGAAGCTCACGATGCTGCCAGGCCCAAGGCAAGGCGGCGCAGACCTCGACGTCCGCACTTGTTCCGCGCCCATCTCAGGAGGCGCAGGACCGACAGCGTCATGGTACTCGCAGTACCGTACGTTTGTTGGGCCAAGATCAAGCTGGTGGATCCGGGGCGCTCAAGACCAGCATGCACGCCAACGTGCCAGCACGAGCAGGACACGGTCGCCTGGACGGGATAATGCTCCTTCTAACATAGTTAGAAGTCCGAGCATATCCCGCTCCTCGCACTGTTCGCCACTGCCACCCCACCACTCCAGCAGAAGCTTTGGCACGAGCCAAACTGCTCCTGGATTACCCTCCAAGGGAAGACAAGATCGACGGATGGAGGGCCACCATTCAGAGTCTCATCGGCTTCGCCAACGGCGACACTCCACGGCAGCCGAGTACTTCGCTGCCGCGGCAAGGCTGCCAGGCGCGAGCCGATGGCGACAAAACTAGTGAGGGTGCGACCTACTCTACGCTCTCCACCCCGAAGGCCAAGATCGCCGACTCGCCGGATCAACCTCGACAGCGACTCCACTGCATCGTCAGATCCACGAGCTCGTCGCGATCAGCGCCAAGTTCTTCATGAAGACAGCAAGAAGACGCTCGTACTCGCATCGAGCACCAAAGAGAAGCGCGGCGTCAATCAGACCAGCGCACTGGGCCTCTGTCGACATGCATGCGCCAGGGGAACCAGGCAACTTGCCGTACGCGGTAGGTTGCCCTGCGTTCACTCGTGAGCTGCGGCAAGTCCAGTGGCCCAGCACGAAGAATTTCAAGCCAGACGTACCGGAGAAGTACGACGGCAAGTCGCATCCGTCGGAGTTCCTCAGCATCTACACCATCGCGGTGCAAGCTGCTGGGGGACGGGACGACAAGATCCTTGCCAACTACTTCCCGCTGGTGCTCAAGCCCAACGTCAGATCCTGGCTCATGCACTTGTCGGACAACTCCATATCCTCCTGGGCAGATCTATGCCATCAGTTTGTCGGCGCCTTCACAGGCGGCCACAAGCCTCATGGCCAAGAGAGTGACCTTCATCTGCTCGCCCAGAAGGAAGGAGAGCCCCTGCGCAAGTACATTCAGAGATTCAGCCGCGTACAGCACAACATCCCAGATGTCCACCCTGCCGCGGTAATCAGCGCGTTCCATCAGAACGTGCGAAACCGCAGGATGCGGGAGGAAATGGCGATGTGCAAGATCAGAGACGTCGGTGAGCTATATGCCCTGGCCGACAAGTGTGCACGTGCTGAGGAAGGGAGGAAACTCCCCGGAGAGAATATAGGAGCAGGAGGATCTGATAGTGAGGATGCTGCCCCGGCAAGGAAAAACCGGCGGCGAACAACAGAAAAGAAAGGCAAAGAGGTGCTAGTCGTTGAGCAGTCCGGCAATGGAGGTGGCGCCAAGAAGCCAAAGCTGGTAGCTCCGGCAAGGAGATTGCCGCAGGCACAACACCAGGCTGTGGCGGTCGCCGACAAGCAGGACGGCACCAACAAGCAGTACTGCAAGATCCACCGCACCAAGGGCCACGACCTCCAGAGCTGCAAGAAGGTCGAGCAGCTTGTTGAGCAGCAAAAGGCTGAATACGAGCGACGCGACAAGGAGAAGGCCCAAGAAGGTGCTGGAGGATCCGGCAAGAAACGTCCCGGCCGAGGAGGACGCCGCGGCAAGGCCAAGCAGCGGCAAGGAGACAGACCTCCCGCGGCCGCGACAAGGATGAAGATGACGACGACGATGAAGATATGGATGATGACGAGACTGATGAGCAGGAGTTCCAGAAAGCCACAGAGGTCCTGTGCGTTGACGGCGGTGCTTCTCTGCATACTTCGCACCGCCAGCTCAAGCAGTGGGTGCGGGAAGTTAATGCAGCAGAACCACCCGTCGAGTCACGCAAGCCTCTGAAATGGTCCAGCACGCCTATCATCTTTGATATTGAGGACCACCCTGATCGCATAACTACGGTTGGGTGCTTGCCGATGTTGGTTTCGCCAACTATCCGCAACCTCAAGGTCACTAAGATGCTAGTTGACGGCGGGGCCGGCTTGAACCTGATCTCCTCCGCGGTGCTCCAGAAACTCCAGATCCCTGACAGCGAGCTCGAAGAAACCGACACATTTCAAGGAATCAACCCGGGAAGGAGCAAGCCGAAGGGAAAGATCACGTTGCAGGTAACATTTGGCAGCGAGCTGAGCTTCAGGACTGAGAGGGTCACTTTTGACGTTGCTGATTTTCCATTACCCTACAATGGGATACTTGGCCGTCCAGCACTCGCCAAGTTCATGGCAGCCTCTCACTATGCCTACAACATGCTGAAGATGCCAGGTCCGATAAGTGTCATCTCTGTCCCTGGCGACAAGAAGGATGCTCTTATCTGTGCCGACAAGATCTACCGGGAAGCAGCAGCCGCAACAGATCGCAAGTCGCTTGCCGCTGAAGCTCCCGGGGGGAAGAAGAAGACCAAGTCCGGCAAGAGCTCTGATGCCCACTCCGGCAAGCGCACCTCTTCGGAGTGCTGCGCTACCGTCGAGGACGCACCATCGAGCTCCACCGGCAAGTGTAAGAAGGCAATGGCTGCTCCACCTGAGACCAAGAAGGTGTCCGCCAAGGAGGACGACACTGGTGGTACCTTCACCATCAGTGCCACTCTCGACCCCAAATAGGAAAGCGCGCTCGTTGCTTTCCTGCGGGCGAATGTCGACGTGTTTGCATGGCAACCGTCTGACATGCCCGGTGTTCCCAGGAAAGTAATTGAGCACCACCTTGCCGTATGTCCTCATGCGCGGCCCGTCAAGCAGAAAGTCAGGAAACAGGCAGTGGAGCGCCAAGAATTCATCGCAGAAGAAATCAAGAAGTTGGAAGCAGCAGGCCTTGTCAGAGGAGTGCTCCATCCTACGTGGTTGGCCAATCCTGTAGTCGTGCGCAAGGCTAAACGGAAAATGGAGGCTTTGTATCGACTTTACCAACGTCAATAAAGCTTGTCCCAAAGACCCATTTCCCTTGCCGCGCATCGATCAGATTGTTGACTCCACGGTCGGATGTGATTTGCTCTCATTTCTTGATGCATACTCAGGATACCATTAGATCTTCATGGCAGAAGAGGATGAGGAGAAGACCGCATTCATCACCCCGTGTGGCACGTACTGTTTCGTACGGATGCCTTTCGGTTTGAAGAATGCTGGTTCAACATTTGCAAGGGTAGTCCACCACGCTTTTGAGCCACAAATGCACAGAAATGTGGAAGCCTACATGGATGACATAGTGGTCAAGAGCAAGGACAGGGCGACCCTGATTCAAGATTTGGACGAGACATTTGCAAATCTGCGCAAGATCAACCTCAAGCTTAATCCCGAGAAGTGCGTGTTTGGAGTCCCTTCCGGCAAGCTTCTCGGGTTCTTTGTGTCTCAATGCGGAATTGAAGCCAATCCCGACAAGATCAAGGCCATTGAGCAGATCGAAGCACCAAAGCGCGTCAAGGATGTACGAAGGCTTGCCGGTTGCGTGGCTGCTCTCAGCAGGTTTATCTCTAGATCTGCTGAGTGCGCCCTGCCATTTTTCAAAATATTGAAAAAGGCAGGTCCAATGAAATGGACTCCGGAAGCGGAGGCTGCGCTGCAGGACTTGAAGAGGTACCTGTCCTCCACTCCAACACTTGTCGCACCTAAGCCACAAGAGAAGTTGCTGCTATATATAGCGGCAACCAATCAAGTGGTTAGTGCTGCATCAGTGGTGGAGAGGGAGGCAGATGATGAGCCGGCAACCACGGCAGATGCATCCAGCGACAAGCAGGGGGCTTCGCCAACAAGCTTTGGTCCCGACAAGGATGGATCTGTGCAGGAGCGTGACAAGATGCAGAACAGAATGGTACAGCGCCCAGTTTACTTTGTCAGTTCCCTTCTGTAGGGGGATAGATCAAGGTACTCTGGTGTGCAGAAATTGCTTTACGGCCTTCTCATGGCCTCGAGAAAGCTGCGCCATTACTTCCAAGCGCATGAGATCACAGTCGTCACTCGTTTTCCGCTGAAGAGGATACTGCAAAATCCAGAAGCAACAGGCAGGATTGTCGAGTGGGCACTGGAACTGTCAAGCTTTGGCCTCAAGTTTGAAAGTACGTCAACTATCCAAAGCAGAGCATTGGCAGAGTTTATAGCAGAGTGGACGCCAACACAAGATGAAGAAATTCCAGAGACGAGCATCCCCGTCAAGGAGGCGAGCAAAGAGTGGCTGATGTACTTTGATGGTGCCTTCTCGCTGCAAGGCACCGGTGCGGGCGTGCTGCTTGTCGCACCCACCAGAGAGCACCTCAAGTACGTAGTGCAGGTGCACTTTCCCAAGGAGCAAGCAACCAACAATACTGCAGAGTATGAATGATTGCTTGCCGGTCTCAGGATCGCAGCAGACCTTGGGATCAAGAAGCTCATTGTTAGGGGTGACTCACAGCTTGTCGTCCGCCAAGTTAACAAGAACTATCAGAGTCCATTGATGGAAGCATATGTTGATGTCAGGACCCCGACTCGATGTCACATCGATCTAGCCTGTAACACCTCATATCACTTTGGGCCTCACGCACGGTATCCCCACGGGTGTCGCCTTACCCTTTGCCCGGGACCGTTTGCGCCTTTTGGCTCACGTATATGATAGTGTCGCTAGCATCCATATGATAAGGAGCCCGGGCTGACATGACTAGTCGTAAACCCAAAGTGGCACAGACTTACAGGGACAGGCATCCATGACCCAGCTTCGAACATGTCGGTCATCAGCAAGTGGGTCCGGGCTGTAGCACTGGGCTAGCAGGACTCGGGTAAACCGGGCTGTAGCGGGCTAACAGGACTCCGGTACTCAATGCGTGACATTTCCCCGAAGGGACAGACACAGGAACGAAGAAGGACACATGCCGGCCAGCCTAAGTGTTCCAGAGCAGTAGCAAGCTACCATGGCTCAGTGGTAACACTAGGAGACATTTCCCGGTAAGAGAGGCTACTAAAGATAAACAACTAGATAGTCAGATCCCACACATACCAAGCATTTCAATCATACACACAATATGCTCGATATGTGTAAATACAACAAGGCATCACAACATGACTCTACGACACAAGTACCTTATTTAAGGCCCAGAGAGCCATACATAACATACACATAGGTACGGGTCACACGACCCAGCATTCAAGTCATACAGTCATACAAACCAGCAGCGGAAGTAACTTGTCTGAGTACAGACAACTAGTAAAATAAAAGAGGCTTGGAAAGCCTAGCTATACTACGTGGTCCTTCACAAGCTCAGGATCACCACCTGGGCCTTAGCCTACTCATTGATGTCAACGTCTACGAAGAACCCATCAGAAGGGGTTGCAGCGTCTTCTGTAAAAATGTAGATTATAGCAACATGAGCACAAAGGTACTCAGCAAGACTTACATCAGATCCTACATACATGCATATTATCAAGAAGGGTTGGTGGAGTTGTTGCAGCAAGCCAGCTTTGACTCTTGGCTAGGCTATCCTACGAGACTCCATCTTGAAACGGTTTTGCGCACACGAGTCCACTACTCACCACTTCAATACACTACCGAGGATCCACCTCCGTCTTCCTACGGAAGAGCCATCCTCGGCACTCACACTTATCTTGAGGCTTTTAGTAGTTTCCATTTACTTGTCTATGAACTGTATAGGCAACCAAGTAGTCCTTTACCGCGGACGCGGCTATTCGAATAGATCATGTTAACCCTGCAGGGGTGTACTTCTTCATACATGTTTCCACCACTTAGCGTCTGCACACGACATGTGCTCGGCAGACTTCAAGCGAAAGCCGACGTGGGTGTAGACCACGACCTACCTAAACACCTAAGTCTCTAGTCCAGGTTTATCGCCTATTCGGGTTCCATCCATGAGGAGATCCGGCCGAGGTTTCGCTCACAGCCCCAAACGATGTGAACAGGGTTCCCGAGATACCTAACGGGTATTCGGTACACCGTGCCACGTACCTACCGCATCACAGCCCACCCCTACGGTCAGCGCTGTCCACGGCCTCCAGTAGGCTACAAACACCAGAAACTACTTGCAACTCCTGGACAGAGAACTAGGGTGAATAAGAAGTCGAGCGGGGTCATATTTCAGGGCCCAATGCATGGTAGTAGCTGTATCTTAAATCACACATACAGATCTCAGTGCTTAAGGTCGGCTTCAATGAAACAACCCACCATGTACTCCTACATGGCCTCTCATCGATACCTTTACCAAATCGTGTTCACCACATCACTCTCATTACCGACATAATCATTTCACTCTAGCTCATCACCCAGACGAACCAGACCTGACACGACTCTAAGCATAGCAGGCATAGCAAGGTAGGAACAACACATACATATGGCTCAAACAACTCCTACACATGCTAGTGGGTTTCATCTAGTTACTGTGGCAATGACAGGTCATGCAGAGGAAATGGGTTCAACTACCGTAGCACACAGCAGTTTGAAACGCGTTGTCTTAATGCAGTAAAAGAGAGCAAGAGCGAGAACATGGGATTGTATCGATATGATCAAATGGTTGGTTGCTTGCCTGATGGATCGATGCACGGATACGATTCTTCGCTAGGGTAATCACGGTACTCCTCGGAGGCAGAACCTGCCGCAAAGAACACCGATACACCACCATCACCAAACAATGTGCGACAATATGATGCATGCATGAAACATGGCAATATGAGTGTGTTGGGCTAATGCAACTAAGACCAGAAGGGTTTGAACCAATTTGAACCAAAGATTCAAATTTCAAACTCATACATGGCCCTTTAAAGTGTTTTATCTTGTTCTGCATTAAACATCAAGTTAACTTGTTTAATCATGCATGAAAATAGTACAGATGGATAGATTGGATTTTTCTGATCATTTTTCATATATAACTTGTCTGATTTGGAGTTACAGATTAAAAGTTATGAATTTTTGAAGTTTAAACTATATTCTGGAATTTCCTATATTAGAATAAATCCAGAAATTAATTTATTGCGTCAGCCATGCGTCAGGATGACGTCAGGGTCAACGGAGACGTCCAGGTCAAACCTGACTGTGGGTCCAGGGTGTCAGGGTAATTAGATTAGTTAAAGTTTAATTAAAACTAAACCTATTTAGTTAACAGGGCTGGGCCCCACCTGTCATTGACTCATCGGAGTCAACCAGGGCCCACCCGCGGTCAAACCCAGGTCGGCTGCACCGGCGTTTAGCCGCCGGCGAGCCCGACGCGGCGGCGGAAGTGGTTTTTGCCGTTCCGGCAACCAAACGAGTCGCGGAGGCCATCGGAGTGGAGCTGAGGAGGAGCCGCAGCTCTTGGTGGAGTCCGTTGGGGTCGGGGTGGCCGGAGTTGGCGCCGGCGACGACTTTGGCGGCCACCGGAGTTCGGCCGAAGGCGAACTTTACGCTAGAGGGGTCGGTGAGGTGCGGGGAGTAGCTGGTTAGGTGCTACGTGATGTGGTGAGCATGATGGACACCAGTTTGTGGCCGGAGGGTGACCGGGAGCACGTCGGCGACGAGCTCCGCGGCGGTGGGTGCGGTTGAGCTCCGGGAGGTCACTACACAGCTCGGAAGCAAGAAAAGAAGGGAGGGGAAGATGGCTAAGCTCACGGGGAGTTCGACGAAGCACTTGGTGCGGCCGGGGACGGGCCGGAGCGACGTCGGTGTTGAAGGGGATCTCCGGCGACGGCGGTTCGGTCGAGGTCGATGCGGTGGGCTCGGGCCTTGCGAGCGCTCGGGGCTCGGCTTGCTCGAAGGAGAGGAGGATGGCGGAGCTCCTGGACACGGCGGCACGGCGTGGGGTTGACGGAGGGCGTGGCTACGGCGAGGGGGTGGCGGCGATGGCGTCGGCCATGGCGGGGGAGCGCGAGAGAGAGGAGTTGGGGGAGAATGGAGGTGTCCTGCGGGTTCACGGCGCGGCGTGGAGTTCATCCATCCAGCCACGAGGCGAGGAGGTGAAGCAGGGCGACGGCCAGCTGCGTGGCGCACGCTGCGGCCGCCGTCGGGCACCTGCCTGCCTGCCTGGCCGGCAAGCAGCTCACTGGCGCAGCGCTGGGCTGGGCCGGCAGGTGGGCCGGGTGCTGGGCGCTAGGTAAGTTTTTGCTATTTCTCCTGTTTTCTGTTTTTTTAATACTTCTGCAACTTTGTTGAATTATTAAAAATACTTAGGCAACTCCTAAAATCACCAAACTACTCCTGGTCCATAGTTGGATTATTTCCAACATGAAACATTTTAGTTTGGACATATTTGAGCATTTGAATATTTTATATAATTTTAAATGCCCAAATTCAAATATTTATGATTTAATTCAAAGACCCTAAGATGGCCTAGGAAAATGTGCATCACTTTTGGCAGAGGTTCTGAACCAAGACAAAAATGATGGGCATTTTAGAAGGGCATTTCAGGTTCATTGAAAAAGTTTTTAGTAAACCCTAGTTGGTTTCGGAGGGGGCTGGGGGTTCTGTCATCCCCATTTCAGGTTTCTGATGAAAGAATAGACATGATGCAACACTCTAATGCATGAACTAGCTAGTGTGTGACAACTCGAGTCGAAGACGATCCTCCCTTTCCCAAGTTGCTTCATCCTCAGAATGGTGCGACCATTGAACTTTGAGAAACTTGATATTATGACGTCAAGTGGTACGCTCGGCCTGATCGAGGATGCGAATGGGGTACTCTCGATACGTGAGATTATCTTGGAAATCAAGCGTTTCGTGGTCCACTCCACGGATAGGATCCGAGAAGCAACGCCTGAGTTGAGAAACGTGGAAGACATCGTGGACTCTGGAGAGATGCGGAGGTAGCTCCAACTGGTAGGCAACTTCTTCTCGTTTAGCGAGAATACGAAAAGGTCCAATGTAACGGGGAGCCAATTTGCCTTTGATACCGAAACGATGGGTTCCCTTCAGAGGAGTAACCCGAAGGTAAGCCTTCTCGTCAACCTCGAAAGTCATAGCCTTATGTTTTCGGTCATATTGACTCTTTTGACGAGATTGGGCTGTTTTCAACTTTCCACGAACGATGCGAACTTGCTCTTCTGCTTCCTGAATCATATCCGGGCCAAAGAATTGTCTTTCCCCGGTTTCTGACCAGTTAAGGGGTGTTCGACACCGTCGTCCATAGAGAACTTCAAAAGGGGCTTTACCCAAGCTAGATTGATAGCTGTTGTTGTAAGCAAATTCGGCAAATGGAAGGCATTTCTCCCAATCCATTCCGAATGAGATAACAGAGGCTCGAAGCATGTCTTCTAGGATCTGGTTGACGCGTTCTACCTGACCACTCGATTGAGGGTGGAAAGCGGTGCTAAAAGAAAGGCGGGTTCCCATAGCATTTTGGAAACTTTCCCAAAATCGAGAGGTGAAAAGACTTCCTCGATCCGAGTTAATTTCCAAAGGAACACCATGGAGAGACACTATTCGGGAGATGTACAGGTCTGCTAACTGACTAGCAGTTATACTCCCACGAACGGGTAAGAAATGGGCCACTTTGGAAAGACGATCGACAACGACGAAGATAGCATTATTCCCTCTCTTGGTCCTGGGAAAACCGGTAATGAAATCCATACCAATTTTATCCCATTTCCATTCAGGAATAGCTAGGGGTTGAAGGGTGCCAGCAGGCCGTTGATGCTCTGCTTTTACACGACGGCAGACGTCGCAATTAGCAATATACTGAGCAATTTCTCTCTTCATCCTAGTCCACCAGAACCTCTGGCGTAGGTCCTGATACATCTTGGTACTACCGGGATGAATGGTGAGAGGAGATTCATGAGCCTCCTTAAGGATCAACTGCCGTAGATGCTGGTTCTTGGGAACCACTAAACGGTTCTCAAAGTACACAACACCATGATCATTTGTGGAGAAACAACTAGCACCTCCGCTAGCAATGTTCTCCTTGATTTTAGATATTCCCTTATCTCGCTTTTGGGCAGCGATAATTTGATCCGTAAGAGTAGGTTTCGCCACCAAGGTGGAAAGAAATCCTTGAGGAACAATGTGAAGGTTAAGCTTCCGAAATTCCTCATGGAGAAGCGGTTGACTTTGTTGTAACATCAGGTTGTTACAATAAGATTTACGACTTAGCGCATCAGCCATGACGTTGGCTTTCCCTGGGGTGTAAGTTATTCCTAAGTCGAAATCTGTGATCAACTCGACCCAACGTCTTTGCCTGAGATTCAAATCCGGTTGGGTGAAGATGTACTTCAGACTTTGGTGATCAGTGAATATTTCGCAACGATTACCGAGGAGGTAATGTCGCCAGGTTTTAAGTGCATAGACTACAGCTGCAAGCTCTAGATCATGAGTAGGATAATTCTCCTCATGTGGGTGCAATTGCCGTGAAGCGTAAGCAATTACGTGTCGATCTTGCATGAGAATGCAACCTAGTCCTTGTCGCGAGGCGTCGCAGTAGATAACAAAGTCCTTAGAGAAGTCTGGCGGTACCAGTACGGGAGCAGAGGTCAGGCGTCTTTTCAGTTCCTGAAAGCTGTGCTCACATTGTGGAGTCCACTCGAACTTTTTATCTTTCTTGAGGAGTTCGGTTAGAGGTTTTGCAACTTTGGAGAAATTTCGACAAAGCGACGGCAATAGCTCGCTAAGCCCAGAAAACTCCGAACTTGCTTGACCGATTCAGGTGGAGTCCAATCAAGGACGGCTTGAACTCGCTCAGGGTTAACAGCAATACCTTTACCAGATATTACATGACCCAGATAGGTCACTTCTGACAACCAAAATTCACATTTAGAAAATTTGGCATAAAGGCGATGCTCTCGAAGTTTCTTCAACACTAGCCTTAGATGTTCGGCATGTTCTTCCTCGTTCTTGGAGTAGATGAGTATATCATCGAGGTAAACCACGACGAATTTATCCAAATACTCCATGAAGATTGAGTTCATCAACCGAGAAAAGGTGGCTGGAGCGTTGGTTAAACCGAAGGACATGACGGTGTACTCGTATTGGCCATAACGAGTAACAAAGGCCGTTTTAGGAATGTCCCCGTTCCTGATTTTGATTTGATGGTAGCCCAACCTCAAATCCATTTTGGAGAAGATTGAGGATCCAGCGAGCTGATCATACAGGTCGTTGATCCTGGGAAGCGGATATTTGTTCTTGATTGTGACCAAATTGACAGGTCGATAATCTACAACCATCCGGTCCGTACCATCCTTCTTCTTGACGAAGAGGACGGGGCAAGCCCACGGAGATGAACTAGGTCGGATGAAACCCTTTTTCAAGGACTCATCGAGTTGTTTCTTAAGCTCGGCTAGTTCTAGTGGTGCCATCTTATAGGGTCTTCTAGCAATCGGGACGGTTCCTGGGATGAGGTCTATTACGAACTCAACATCCCTGTCAGGTGGAACACCTGGCAATTCCTCTGGAAAGACATCCGGAAAGTCACGGACTACCGGAACATCCTCAAGGTCTGGCAAAGGGCTGGCGTTAAGAGAATATAACTGTCGCTTGGCTATTCGGGTCAAGACATTGACTATCTTCCCCGAAGGATGGGTGAGTTGAACAGTCCTAGAGAAGCAATCAATTTTGGCATGATGGGCTGACATCCAGTCCATACCCAAGATGATATTAATATCTGAAGATTTAAGAGCTATCAAAGATGCAAGGAAAACAAGTCTGTCGACTTGGATTTCATTTCCATGACTTACCCTAGAGGTTTGCCATTTGGATCCCGGAGTTTGAATTACCATAGAGGTGGGCATCTCACAGAATGTGGTGTTATGCAGACGAGCATAGCTCTCGGATATAAATGAATGAGATGCTCCTGTATCGAAAAGAACAGATGCCGGGTGGCAATTAACAAGGAGCGTACCGAGAACGACGTTGGGATCCTCTTGAGCTTCTTCGGCAGAGATACAGTTGACATGGCCACGTGTAGCGGTGGCCGGCTTGGCGTGGAACACTTTACCTGTCGGCTTGCCACGGCCAACAGCTTTAGCAGGTTGGTTGGGGTTGGTCTGGGGACACTCGCGCATATAGTGGCCAGATTCCCCACACTTAAAGCAAGTCACGGAACTGGCGCGTGGAGGAGCATTGTTGGTTGGACCACCATAGGGCTTGGCTGGTGCAAACTGTTGAACGGGGCGAGGCGCCTGGAAGGATGGCCTCGGTGTGAACCTGGGTGGCAGGGCAGTGTTAGGCACCCACACGCGGCGCTTCTGAGGACCAGCACCGGATGAGGAACCCACGTCACGGCCATGCTTGCGTGTTGCGTCATAATCAGTCTGACCAGTCTCAGCACTGATGGCCTTGTTAACAAGCTTCTGAAAAGATGTGCACTCATGCAGACGGAGGTCGCGGCGAAGCTCAGGACTAAGTCCCTTACGGAACCTTGCTTGCTTCTTGGCATCAGTAGAAACTTCCTCAGTTGCATATCGTGCGAGGTTACCGAACTCCCTGCTGTAAGCATCCACAGAGAGTCGGCCTTGAGTGAAACTGCAAAATTCCTCACGTTTACGGTCCATGAGACCCTCCGGAATGTGATGTTCACGGAAAGCCTCGCTGAATTCAGCCCAAGTAGTGACATGGCCCGCTGGGCGCATAGCTCCATAATTCTCCCACCATAGACTGGCGGGGCCTTCAAGATGATATGCAGCAAAGGTGACCTTGTCAGCCTCAGCTACTAGCGCGGAACGCAGTTTGTGAGAAATACTGCGAAGCCAGTCATCAGCGTCGAGAGGCTCGACGGAGTGGTGGAACGTGGGTGGATGTAACTTGATGAAATCACTGAGTGACACCAAGTTATTTCTCTGATGGCGTGCTGTGTTCTGTTCAATACGCTCCAACAAACGGTTGGTCTCCCGCTTGTTTCTCTCGGCTTCCAGCATAACCTCGGCTAGGGAAGGAGGATGAGGCAGATTTGCATTCCTGACTTCACTGCCTTCGGCCTGCTCTTGAGGAGCAGGGTTATTGCGCGTGTTGACCATCCTAGGTAAACAAGACAATGATTTAGTCAGAATGATAAGATTCCGACATAGGATACAGAATGTAAGGAATAACTCGGAATGCAAGATGATCATCCGTATGACATGGTAGATACAGAAACTGCTTCTTTATTCCATCGTCATACACACCATACAAGGTTTAGTACAAGACCAAACAAGGTACTATTACGGTGAAAGGAAGATTACATCACATCGGAGGCATCCCAAGCTCCTATACATTATTTTTCTACACCTCCGGAAAGCGGTACAAACTAGGTCATATCCCACGAGTCACGCAGGACGATAGACGACACAGCTAGTACGAACTAGTGATACTACCACTAACTCAGACCGATCCGTAGTAGTCCTCGTAGAAGTCACCTCCATAGCCTGGAAGCTCAACATGATCATCCGGGAACAGACGATCTCGCGGAGCTTGTGGACCATAGGGGCTAGGATGAGGTCTTGGACCAACAGACGGTGGCCTGCGGGGACCGCGAGGTGGGGTGATGCCTCCTACATCACGCCAACCCATCACGTCTGGCAGAGCAGATCTCACAGGATAGAGATCGCGCATATCCGAATATCCAGCTTGCACAGCCGGTGCAAACCGAGTCAACGTGGCCCAATGGTCAGCACGGGTATTGAAAAGCTCTAGCCTCAAGGCCCGATTTTCACGGTCCTTATCCTCGAGCATCTCAGCAGTGGTGCGAGTCCGTGAATCCTCCTGAGTGGGGTCAGCATAGATAGCCTGGAGATACCCTTGTGCTCCCGGAAGTGATGCTGGCATATACCGGAAATCAGAGTCCCGAAATAGGCCAGTCCTGACTCGCATGATGGTCATCATAGAATAGGCGGCATCCTGCACAGCCATCTCAATAGTAACCCCGAGTCCATAGGAGCAGTGAAGGGGCTCGGTGGATCCAGGATAAGATGGAAATATCCTGACAGTGCAGAGATACTGGCTTTGATTAAAGTCTCGAAATTGCTCTTCGACCGTGTACTCAGGATACCAACGGTATCCAGCCTCAGTCATTACCCTGACCAACATGGCAGTATGGCCGGGTACATCTAGGCATCGAGTCAGGCGAACCACTTGATTGAGGTCGCGAGTGGCCATCTGAAAGCACAACCATAATGCAAAGGCATTAGAATTTCTAGCAAAATTTCGACAGCATAACAGCTGTAAATGCTCAAAAAGGATTTTGAGACATTTGACAAAGGATTTCATACACACTCAACAACATCATATCAAAGTTCTGAGTCCATCCCAGCAACATAATGTGGTAGTAGAACTGAACTAGGCTTGTATCCATCAAACCTATAAGGTACTACTGATTAGTAACACGTGAACCTGATAGAGAGAAAAGATCCTAATTCCTTAACCCCCGGTGGAAGAATAGACTGACTCAGATCAGAATGTCATAAGATAAAGGAGTAAAAAGAGCCTTACGTTCCAACCCACAAACAATTCCCCTACATATAACTAAAGAATTTCTAGACTCAACATCGACCAGTTTGGCTTGGAGAACCTACAGGCAGTCCGGCTCTGATACCAACGCTGTCAGGACCCCGACTCGATGTCACATCGATCTAGCCTGTAACACCTCATATCACTTTGCGGCCTCACGCACGGTATCCCCACGGGTGTCGCCTTACCTTTGCCCGGGACCGTTTGCGCCTTTTGGCTCACGTATATGATAGTGTCGCTAGCATCCATATGATAAGGAGCCCGGGCTGACATGACTAGTCGTAAACCCAAAGTGGCACAGACTTACAGGGACAGGCATCCATGACCCAGCTTCGAACGTGTCGGTCATCAGCAAGTGGGTCCGGGCTGTAGCACTGGGCTAGCAGGACTCCGGTAAACCGGGCTGTAGCGGGCTAACAGGACTCCGGTACTCAATGCGTGACATTTCCCCGAAGGGACAGACACAGGAACGAAGAAGGACACATGCCGGCCAGCCTAAGTGTTCCAGAGCAGTAGCAAGCTACCATGGCTCAGTGGTAACACTAGGAGACATTTCCCGGTAAGAGAGGCTACTAAAGATAAACAACTAGATAGTCAGATCCCACACATACCAAGCATTTCAATCATACACACAATATGCTCGATATGTGCAAATACAACAAGGCATCACAACATGACTCTACGACACAAGTACTTTATTTAAGGCTCAGAGAGCCATACATAACATACACATAGGTACGGGTCACACGACCCAGCATTCAAGTCATACAGTCATACAAACCAGCAGCGGAAGTAACTTGTCTGAGTACAGACAACTAGTAAAATAAAAGAGGCTTGGAAAGCCTAGCTATACTACGTGGTCCTTCACAAGCTCAGGATCACCACCTGGGCCTTAGCCTACTCATTGATGTCAACGTCTACGAAGAACCCATCAGAAGGGGTTGCAGCGTCTTCTGTAAAAATGTAGATTATAGCAACATGAGTACAAAGGTACTCAGCAAGACTTACATCAGATCCTACATACATGCACATTATCAAGAAGGGTTGGTGGAGTTGTTGCAGCAAGCCAGCTTTGACTCTTGGCTAGGCTATCCTACGAGACTCCATCTTGAAACGGTTTTGCGCACACGAGTCCACTACTCACCACTTCAATACACTACCGAGGATCCACCTCCGTCTTCCTACGGAAGAGCCATCCTCGGCACTCACACTTATCTTGAGGCTTTTAGTAGTTTCCATTTACTTGTCTATGAACTGTATAGGCAACCAAGTAGTCCTTTACCGCGGACGCGGCTATTCGAATAGATCATGTTAACCCTGCAGGGGTGTACTTCTTCATACATGTTTCCACCACTTAGCGTCTGCACACGACATGTGCTCGGCAGACTTCAAGCGAAAGCCGACGTGGGTGTAGACCACGACCTACCTAAACACCTAAGTCTCTAGTCCAGGTTTATCGCCTATTCGGGTTCCATCCATGAGCAGATCCGGCCGAGGTTTCGCTCACAGCCCCAAACGATGTGAACAGGGTTCCCGAGATACCTAACGGGTATTCGGTACACTGTGCCACGTACCTACCGCATCACAGCCCACCCCTACGGTCAGCGCTGTCCACGGCCTCCAGTAGGCTACAAACACCAGAAACTACTTGCAACTCCTGGACAGAGAACTAGGGTGAATAAGAAGTCGAGCGGGGTCATATTTCAGGGCCCAATGCATGGTAGTAGTTGTATCTTAAATCACACATACAGATCTCAGTGCTTAAGGTCGACTTCAATGAAACAACCCACCATGTACTCCTACATGGCCTCTCATCGATACCTTTACCAAATCGTGTTCACCACATCACTCTCATTACCGACATAATCATTTCACTCTAGCTCATCACCCAGACTAACCAGACCTGACACGACTCTAAGCATAGCAGGCATAGCAAGGTAGGAACAACACATACATATGGCTCAAACAACTCCTACACATGCTAGTGGGTTTCATCTAGTTACTGTGGCAATGACAGGTCATGCAGAGGAAATGGGTTCAACTACCGTAGCACACAGCAGTTTGAAACGCGTTGTCTTAATGCAGTAAAAGAGAGCAAGAGCGAGAACATGGGATTGTATCGATATAATCAAATGGTTGGTTGCTTGCCTGATGGATCGATGCACGGATACGATTCTTCGCTAGGGTAATCACGGTACTCCTCGGAGGCAGAACCTGCCGCAAAGAACGCCGATACACCACCATCACCAAACAATGTGCGACAATATGATGCATGCATGAAACATGGCAATATGAGTGTGTTGGGCTAATGCAACTAAAACCAGAAGGGTTTGAACCAATTTGAACCAAAGATTCAAATTTCAAACTCATACATGGCCCTTTAAAGTGTTTTATCTTGTTCTGCATTAAACATCAAGTTAACTTGTTTAATCATGCATGAAAATAGTACAGATGGATAGATTGGATTTTTCTGATCTTTTTTCATATATAACTTGTCTGATTTGGAGTTACAGATTAAAAGTTATGAATTTTTGAAGTTTAAACTATATTCTGGAATTTCCTATATTAGAATAAATCCAGAAATTAATTTATTGCGTCAGCCATGCGCCAGGATGACGTCAGGGTCAACGGAGACGTCCAGGTCAAACCTGACTATGGGTCCAGGGTGTCAGGGTAATTAGATTAGTTAAAGTTTAATTAAAACTAAACCTATTTAGTTAACAGGGCTGGGCCCCACCTGTCATTGACTCATCGGAGTCAACCAGGGCCCACCCGCGGTCAAACCCAGGTCGGCTGCACCGGCGTTTAGCCGCCGGCGAGCCCGACGCGGCGGCGGAAGTGGTTTTTGCCGTTCCCGCAACCAAACGAGTCGTGGAGGCCATCGGAGTGGAGCTGAGGAGGAGCCGCAGCTCTTGGTGGAGTCCGTTGGGGTCGGGGTGGCCGGATTTGGCGCCGGCGACGACTTTGGTGGCCACCGGAGTTCGGCCGAAGGCGAACTTTACGCTAGAGGGGTCGGTGAGGTGTGGGGAGTAGCTGGTTAGGTGCTACGTGATGTGGTGAGCATGATGGACACCAGTTTGTGGCCGGAGGGTGACCGGGAGCACGTCGGCGACGAGCTCCGCGGCGGTGGGTGCGGTTGAGCTCCGGGAGGTCACTACACAGCTCAAAAGCAAGAAAAGAAGGGAGGGGAAGATGGCTAAGCTCACGGGGAGTTCCACGAAGCACTTGGTGCGGCCGGGGACGGGCCGGAGCGATTGATACCGGAAATAGAGTTATATTACAAAATAACTTGTCGCAGATCTAACAGATTGATCTTATAATATGGCTAGCAGCGACAAGGAGAAAGAGAAAACGGGCGGCCTAGTCTACGCGATCGCCCTCAACCCTCTTGATCTCGCTCACCTTGTCCCCAATGGGTGCGACAAGGGCCTTGAGCGCATCCAGATCGGCGTCAGGCGGCAAGGACTTGAGGACGTTGGTGAGGTTGAGGCCTGGGTTGCGGAAGGCCACCTTCATACGCACCTTCTGGAGAGCCCCCGCGCAAATCCTGCGCGACTCGTCGGCCAGCTGCTTTGGGATCCTCTCCCGGAGTCGCTGGAGCACCGTCGCCACGCCCTTGAAGAATAGGCTGAGCTTGGCGCTGGGTTGGAGATGCTCGTCGGAAGGATACCCAAAGTCCTCCATCCCCAACTGCGCTAGCTCCTCGTCGATGACTGCGGCGATATTCACCAGACCCTCGGTCCAATGCTCCACCGTCTCCCTAAATGAGTTCTGGGTAACAGCGATGCTCGCCAGTAGTGCCTTGTCGGCCTCGATCTTCTCCGACAAGGTCACTTCTCGCTCCCTGGCGGCGTCCAACGTCTGAGTCAACGTGGCCAGCTTCAGCTCGAGATCCGCCTTGGAATCCTTGGCGGCGCTGAGCTCCTTGCTCCTCTCTGCGAGAAGGCCTTGCAGCTCACCATGAGCGGCAGCATCCTTCTCGCGCTCACGCTTGAGCGCAGCGAGCTCCTCGCCGCTCGCCCGGAGATCGGCCTCCAGCTGCGCTACCCTCACCTCCAGCTCTTTCTTGGCGGCCTCGGCAGCTGCGGCGGCGTCCTTTGCTTGCTTGAGTGCCCCGCCAATCGTTTGCTCGCGCTCGGCAAGCTCCTCCTCGTAGCTATCAAGGTTGGCCTTCCGCTGCACCAACTCGCCTTCTCGCGCGGACTGCTTCTCGGCAGCGAGCCTTTGCTCCTCCTCAGCTTCGGCCTTCTCGAGAAGGAAGGCTGTATGCTCCTCGGCGAGTCGCTCCCGCTCCTGTGCCAGGGACCGGAGAGCTTCTTGATTGAGGCCCCGGAGCTCCTCCGCGCGTTTCTCCATATCGACTCCCGCCTTCGCGACAAGCGCTTCCCGGGAGGCCAGCTTGGCTTGTCGTGCGCGGTAGAGTGACAGCAGCTTCCGCAGCAGCTGCTCCTCCTTAGCTTCGGCCTTCTCGAGAAGGAAGGTTGTATGCTCCTCGGCGAGTCGCTCCCGCTCCTGTGCCAGGGACCGGAGAGCTTCTTGATTGAGGCCCCGGAGCTCCTCCGCGCGTTTCTCCATATCGACTCCCGCCTTCGCGACAAGCACTTCCCGGGAGGCCAGCTTGGCTTGTCGTGCACGGTAGAGTGACAGCAGCTTCCGCAGCAGCTGCTCCTCCTCAGGCTCGCCACTACTGCTACTTGGCACATCGACCAACGACAGCCCGGCGGAGGCGAGCAACTCCTCATCGAAAGCTTCTCCTTCGACCGGCGCCCTGGAGCTCGACGCCTAGGGAAGCTTGATGAAGATACCGTCGCCGGCCTTCAAGTAGGCGCCGGGCTGGGGCTCTTCGGAGCCTGGCTCCGCGGCAGCGGCGGAGGGATCGGCGGTTGGCGCAGCGCCTGGCGCTCCTGCGGCCTCAGGGCCGTCAGTGCGATCGCCCGACCCCTCGCCAGCCTCTGCGGCGGCAGGCTTGGCGGCCTCTTCGCCGGCGGGCTCATCAGCACCGGCCCTTTCTTCGTTGACGGCGGCGTCGTCGTTGCTGCCACGCGCGCCTTCCTCGCCAGCGTCCTCAGTCTCCATTGGCTCCGCAGCAGATGGATCTGAAGAACGAAGAAGGGAGAAAAGTCAAGCAAAAACCCAAGAAAGGAAATTCAGAAGAAAAAGAGCCCAAGGGAAGTTTTCAGGCAAGGAGATTACCTGTGCTAGGATCTACGGTCGCGGTCTCGACCGCCGGAGGATCACTGGTGCCATCGCTTGCCGGAGAACTGTCCCTTGCCGGGGAGTCCTCCCTTGCCGGAGAGCGCTCCCTTGCCGGGGACTCCTCCCTTGGTGGCGTAGTTGAAGCGGATGGCACTTCGGGGGCGGCTTCCGGGCCCTCCTGGTGAGGCTGTTCTGCTCCTACACAAATCAACAAGCAAAATATCAGTAGAGAAAAAAGCACCCATGCGCGCCCGACAGCAGGAAGTAAACTACAAACTTACGCTGGGGGCTGCGCTGGGGGCTGCTTTGGGGAGTGGCTGCAGGGTCCATCAAGGTGGTCTCAGACACACCACCTGCTGACACGGTGGGATCATCTTCGATGACAATCACCGGGGCCTTGGCTCTCTTCGCCGCTCTCTGGGCCAGCGTCCTGAAAAGGAATGGATTCAGATCGAAGCAAGTCAGATACAAGACAAAAACAGCAAGAATTGAAGACCTACAAGAGCACCAAAGAAACTTACTCTTCTTCCTCCTCGTCGGAGCTGAGCGCGGAGAGATTAAAGTCTGGCTCCCCTCTGGTGCGGCGAGGCGGAGGAGTTGGATCCCTTGCCTGCTTGGCGGGACCGGCAGCGGTGGACCGGGAAGATCCCGCTCCAGTTGCCGCAGCAGCGTGAGGCACTCCCGCGGCAACATTGCTTGCCGCGGTAGAGCGTGTCGCGCGGCTCGGCGGCTGTTGACCCGTCTTCCGCCCCGCTACGTCAGCGGCCCTGCGAAGACGCCTTCTTGGCGGGGCCGGGGGCTCCGCCTGCGGCAAGCTGTCTGAAGGCTCGGGCTCTTCCTCGCCGGCCTCGCTCGGCTCAGCCTCAGGGCCGGCAAGATCTTCCTCACCAGCAAACTCCTCACGCTCGGCAAGGCTTGCCGCCTCTGCCACCTCTGCCTCCTCTACGGTGAACCCGAACGCGCCCGTGGCAGCTGCCGCCGCAGCCTCCTCCATCCTGGTGGCGATGCGCTGCAGCTCCGCGTCGGTGGTGTCGCGGGTGAGGCTCTTCTGCTCGTCGGCGCGGACCGGCACTTCTTCCAAGTTGTCGAAGAATGCCCGCACGACGTCATCCGCAGGCTCTTGCCAAGTTGGAACGATTCCATGGGAATCGCACAACGGCATCATGGCGCGGATCCGATCAAGCTATGAATTATTGCACAATGGAACGACGCTCCTCGGCAAAACGAATGGCTGTTGGGGGTCGCGTTTGAACAACTCCAGAAGCATTGCATCCAACTCCAGGACGGTGAAGTTGTAGTTGAGGCCCGGACGCAGCTGCATTATATCCGCCGTGTTCTAGAACTCCCAGGCGGATCTCCCCCTCTCCTGCAGGGGGGCGATGCGGCATCGAAGGAAATCTATGCCGACGACGCCTATAGTGAGCCCGGCAAGCCTAAGGCGAAGGATTCGGGTGACGGCGATCTTCAATATGTCGTCTTCCGGGGCCACGTTGCTCCAATCGTTGCCGCGCACGATTGGGGCTTGGCGTAGAGCAGTGAACGGCTGCGGGTTCTCCTCGACGATCCAGCACCACTCCGCTCTCCACTCCTCCCATTTGCTGCGAAGTTCACCCTCTAGATACGCTTCCTTCTTGCCGACCCTCGAGATCCAGGCGATCTCTCCGGCAAGCGGCTCTCCTCTCTCGACCCGAGGCATGAAGAAGTGGCGGAAAAGGGCTACATTGGGGTGGACTCCGACAAAGTTTTCGCACAAATGTGCGAAAACTGCCATGGTCAGAACGGCGTTGGGGGTGAAATCAAGGAGGCAGAGCCCGTAGGTGTTCATTATGTCGCAGAAGAACTCCGAGAAGGGCGGGCAGAGCCTGCAATAGAAGAACAGCGCGAAGAATGGGTACCCGTTTGGAGCCAGTTCCGAAGCGGCGACCGGGAGTACCCTCGTGCGCGGATGCGCTCGCGTCTCCGTCGACCAGAAGAGGTAGTAGTACTCCCTCAGCTCTTGTGCACCGAGCTGAGGGGAGAAGATCGCCCGCTCCTTCTGCAGCGCCGCGAGCGACTGCGCCTCGACCGACTTCACACCCTTCCCCTTGTCGGCTTTCGGAGCCATGGCGGAAGTGGTGGGGGAGGTCGACAGCGTTGGTGATGCTGGTGGCAATGGCGGGCGGAGCGCTGCTCTCTCTCAGCTTGGAGAAGAAGGGGGGAGCGGCGGAGGTTTGCGAAGATGGAGTAGTAGCAACCAGCGGGGGGGGGGGACGAACTGCCCCTGTTTCCCCTGCTTATAAAGAGGGAGGGGGCGGACGTTTCACCCTTCTGAATAAAGAATCCACCCACGATCTCTCCCACGACGCCGCATTCGACGTGTGCTGTTAGGGAGGGCGTGGTGGATACGGAGTCAGATTCGGCGTGGCCCAGGCCGCGTGTGCCCGTGCCCTGTTTCGGGCCTGGCCCAACAGCGCTCGGCACCGTGTGTGGCCCAGGCCCGGGGGCTCCTGTCGGTGTACTAGAGTAGGGGTACCTTAGTATCCCGAACTTGTGCACGGGCAGTTGCAGCGCCCCGCGGCAAGGCTTGCCGGGCGACCGCCAAGGTCCTCCGTGGTTCCCTTGGAGCCATTCAAGAACAAAGTATTTAAGCTCAGGAGACAAGGCCCCGGCAAGAGGAGCTTGCCGGGAAGGCCAACCAAGGCATCCCAAGGAACTTGCCGCGACGCGCCATGCATCCCGGCAAGGCAACAAGGCCCCGGCAAGAGGAGCTTGCCGGGAAGACCAACCAAGGCATATCAGGGCCCGGTGAGCGACAAGCTTCCGGACCCGACAAGACAACGGCCGCGGCAAGGTCTTTCCAGGCGCGCGTGGCGGGAGGCTGTGCAGCCAGCGGTGCACGGTGGCATGCAAAGCTGACAAGATCGCCATCGTGGCGAGCGGTGGCGCCCCTAACGGTCCTTTTCTGCACTGTTTGGGCGACACAGACGGGCATTTAATGCCCTTGTCCCCTGCCGTCAGGGTTAGGTAGGAAACACTCTACAAATAACTGTACCAACCACCTCGCTTTTTACATTTGTACCCTTGTTTACGTTGCCACCTGTCGGTGACCCCTTGAGCATATAAAAGGAGGCCCATGCGCAACGTAGAGGGGGTTCGACTCATTCGGAAACCAGAGAAACACATAGCTCTCTCGAGCAAGAACATAATAGAACTAGACAAGCAGCAGTCGGAGTATTATCTCTCCGGAGAGCTCCGAAGCTGGGTAAACTGCTCGTGTGCTTCGCCTCGATCTGCTCTTCGTGCGACCTCCGCCCCCCGCCGAACCAAAAGGGGCTCGGTCCGCCGGCCCCATAGGTGTTCGTGGATCAGTTTCCCTGACACACCGAGAGCACCAGGGTGGTGGACGACGGCGAGGGGGACGACGCGGAGCCGGGGAAGATGCGGCAGTGGATGACCACACATAGAGGAGTATGAGGGTTCACTGGTTCGGCTGCGGTGTGAGGCTGCTGTCGCCGCAGAATAATAAGGGGTGTGGGTGAGTAGAGGGATGGCCTGGCTAGCGGTGGGAGTAGTAGGGGGCGGTGAGGCCTCGACGGCATCACTGCCGGCCATGGGAGGCAGGAGCACGCGGCACGATCGACGCTGGTTTGGGCAACCGGCGCAAGAAGACCCGAGGTTGAAGAAGCACTGCGGCCGTTGGATGGACATCGTACGGTCACTTGAGCTAGAATCATTCATATTGACTAAGTTGACAAAGCCCTCCGTCCCCGTCAACTTAGTAGGCCCACAAGTCAGCCTCCCACTAAGGTGGGTCCCAGCTAGAAGTGGGACTATTCATTTTTTTTGCGTAATAAGGAGGCACTTGTGGTGGGTCTGAGCTAACAGTGGGGGGAACGTTTTTTTCGTGAAATACAGTGGCCCGTCCGATGGGTCCCAGCAGCCAGGGGGAAAAGTTTTTTTCATGAAATATGATGGCCCGTCCGATGGGTCTCCGCTGTCAGGTGGAGGAATAATTATTTTGCGCGTAATAAGGAGGCACTTCCTTGCGGCTGCCATGGACCCAGCTGTCAGCCTCTCCACGTACAGTACTCTTCCGATGGAAGTCGTTCATTGACCAAATTGACCACGCCGCCGAGAGCACCAGGGCGATGGACGACGGCGAGGCCTAGGAAGGGGACGACGCGGAGCCGGGGAAGACGCGGCAGTGGATGCCCGCGCGGAGAGGAGTACGAGGGTTCACTGGTTCGGCTGTGGTGTGAGGTTGCCGTCGCCGCAGAATAACAGGGGGTGTGGGTGAGTAGAGGGATGCCCTGGCCAGTGGTGGGAGTAGTAGGGGGCGGTGAGGCCTGCGCGGCAGCACAGCTGGCCATGGGAGGCAGGAGCAGGCGGTCCCGCCGTTGCTGGATTTGGCGGCTGGAGCAAGAAGATCAGAGATTGAAGAAACATAACGACCATTGGATTGACATCCAACAGTTACGTCTGCTAGAATCGTTTGTTGACGTATATAATAACTAAAAAAATCTTGCATACACATCAACTTAATAGGCCCACAAGTCAGACCATTCCCTCTTTTTTAATAATTTATATATAGCTCATTGCAACTTCTTATGCAATTTATTGCAGTCTGTTTTTTTGGTTGGCCAGGGCAAATTTCGCATATTTCCGTGGGTTCCAAACTATTTTTAATACCGAAATGTCGAGCCAGATTTAAAGTACTTTGAAGATATATTTAAATTAGGTTAATGCCCAGTCAAATAGGAATCTGAAAATGTGAAGAAAAAAATTAGAAATTATAAAGTAATTGCCAATTTGTCATCTGTTTTTATATTTACAACCCATTTCATATTACTTTCAAGATTTGCAGGCGTCTTGAAAGAGTTGCAGCCACAGGCCGTAGAAAAATAAGTAGGCTTGGATTGGGTATTCTTCAGGAAAATAAACTCGGCTCATTTTCATAAAGAAAAAATAGCTGGGCTGGTCACATGGTGAACATAAAATATAAGCCTGGGCTAGACGGGCCACAACGCAGTTCAAACCCTGCTCCATCTCAACAATAACAAAAAAAATACTGCTCGAGCAGCTATGTCCCAGGTGTCAGCCGATCTTGTGTTGTTCTCTTGTCTATTGACTATATACACTCACAATGTCATGGGTCCCAGATGTCAGGAAAACACTAGGAGGAAGCATTTTATTTTTCCATAGGCTGACAAGGTGGGCCCCTATTGTCATCCTCTCCACGTAGTTCTGCTGATTCCTGTTGTTTTTGACCATATTGACAACACGAGAGGGCGGCGCCACGGCGAGTGCACCAAAGCACACGGAGGACGACGGCGAGGCCTCAGACATTGGCGTTAACGATTTAGGAGACGGTGGGGCGGTGATGCGTGTGCTAAGGCGCAGCCAGCCATGGGAGGTGGAAGCAGGCGGCCCTGGTGGCGCTGGTTTGTTTTGGCGACTGGAGGAAGACAGGACTGACAAAACACGAGAGACTATAAAAGCAGCAGGAGTACTTAACAACCTTAGCTGAAACCAGCAGGGGCACTTAACAACCATAGCTGAAAGCAGTATGAGTACTTATACAGCTTCAACCGTACAAAGCATGCCTCAAACAGTGCTACTTGCCTACAGTTAACCAAGGGTGAGGCCGCCAAGCCCCAGGACAAGGCCCAGGCGCCACCCCGCGCATCCACAACCTTCTGAAAGCGGCTTCATCTCACAGTGTGGTCAATAAATAGGATATTCTCTTTAGAGCCATGGAAAAGCAGGAACATAATCTTCTGTCCTATTCTCCAAGATGGACCGGCCTTCATTATTTGAGACCACCCATGAATAAGTATCTTTTCACCTCAAAGGAGAATGGAGTAGGTCGACATAAACATCATGTTTTGACCAAGCGCAAGTCTGACCCGACCATGGTCAGGCATCTATATAGGAACAATAGAACTAGGCAGATTCTATTTCAAGAAGATCACAGCTGTAAGACTGTGTATAAGCAATAGTTTATGAACAACATATATAACAGAAAATAGCTCGTACCATAAGTTTGTCGACACAGTTGGATCTGTTCAACGAGTGCAGCAGTGGCACACATATCCCACGTGGCCTTCCACCATTGAAACGCCCCACAAGGACCTCAAGACGATCAATAAAGTGTAGGAACTTGTGGATGTCGTCCCAGTCAATTTCAGTGCCATCAGTAACAGCTGAGTTATTACAGAATAACAAACAAGCAGCCTGCTTAACTCTGAAAAAACCTACACGTGCCACCAATTATAAGAAAATATTAGTTAGAAGTAGCATCTTCGTGAGAGATTCGTTGGTACTTCTAAAGGTAAATTGTGATTAGTTAGACAGAACAGGTGGATTAAGAAGTAATCGAGGCAACAAGCAAGAACCAGATACAAAACTAACATGGATGAACAATTGGAACAACGTCGGGGTGGAAGATCACAGTGAAGATGAGACCAGGTTCTGCTATTTCCATCAACATTCGTGCGCCAACTTTCAGTCTGTAACACTTGAGAAAGTTTATCCAAGTTCGGCCATAAAAAAGCAGCGATCTTCTTGGTTCATGAACCCAACTCGGAACTTATATCCATGCTTTGTCTTCACTGTGACCATTAAACTGGTGTATTCAGTTATGGCAAGGCCGAGCATCTTGAGTACATGTGTTCTGGCAAAGCAAATAATGCACTGCAGGAAAAACAATATGAGAACACAATGTATTCCCTATCCAAATCTAGAAATAACTTCCTCCTTCATGTCAGTGTTGGCCATCATACTAGTAGTACCTTTTATCCAAATTTATCAATCCAAATTTCCTATTTACTTGACATCATGTCAAAAAAAATCCACCCTCCCGGATAGAAAAGAGGATTCTAGGAACATAGTGTGCACGTTTTAAAATCCTGTGTTAGGATGAGAAGGAACAAGTGTGGCGTCTCGCCGAGGGCGCAGAAACCTATAGGGTCCTCGCACTTTTGGCACTACAAATGAAACACACTAGATTCAGTAGGAAGAAAAATGTGTCAACGGCGGCGGCTGCCACCCTAGGATTACCCGCGACCAA
The DNA here is from genome assembly GCF_018294505.1 of Triticum aestivum. Lineage (NCBI taxonomy): Eukaryota > Viridiplantae > Streptophyta > Magnoliopsida > Poales > Poaceae > Triticum > Triticum aestivum. The sequence continues at coordinate 321,444,357 of NC_057798.1, forward strand.
GGGACTTGAATTTATCGGGGATGGATGAATAATTCGTACCTAGTTCTCCATGAGAAAACCCTATGCAATCTCCGAGAGGGGGTTTTCTCTGAACAAGCAGACGAGGGAGAAGGGGATTCAATCATTCAAGCCTAGTCAAATATTGCCGCTTCATCCGTCCAGCTTACTGCTAAAGCTGGAAAGTGTAGGGGTTGTGATTTGACGGCTCATTAGGCATTATTGTGGCACTACGACCGGGGTGTGTCTACCGTGCAGTTGTGCACTCTAATTTGTGCATATGGCATGTGGACCCCATTGCCGGATGCCCCACATATCAGCGAAAGGAAGTAGAAAGACAGGAGTAACTAGTTACACATAAATATATTTTTGATAGAGAGATTCTCCCTCTATAAAGAAATATACAAATCTTCTATATCACAACTTTACACATAACAATAATCAAGGGGAATATATATAACATATATAATTATAGAAAACAAAGTTGTTTTTAACACAGTATAGACGAGTTGGTGATGATGGTGTGCCCGCCATCCTGCAATATAGGCCATCTAATTTATATCTGACGGATAGGAAGGAACCTATGGCAATTTTGCAAAAAGGTACCCACACACCTCTCCACATTTGCAAATAAGGCCTTCCCTCATTCATACTTTTCTCTCACAAGATAAAATACTCATACAAATGCATCTTGATGTTACGTGCAATGCACGGGCATTATGGGGGTTCAGCTAAGAATATAATACTCAGACAGGCTCACGGTTCTGGACTTTAGACCGCAGGCCCACCCTGCATGTTTGGGGGCCCATGTGTTCTACCTCAGCGCTTTTCATATTGCAAGCGATCGGTACGGCGCTGGTTTTAGATGCTGTCGCAAGGCGAATACACAAAATTGAATAAAGCACGACAACTGTTGGAATGAAATCAAACGATAGTTCCTAACAAGCAATGAGAGTTGCATTGTATCAACGATATACCATGTGATAAATAATATTGTCATACTACTTATACACACAGGACACTTGTTTCACCATGCTAGATTATTACATCAAAATTTCTCAGAGGATAGATCAGTTCGACAGCTGCGTGCTGCTACTGAAGAATTTCAAAGTTGATTTGGACCAGCTCTCCTTGCCAAGAAAGTTTGTTTTTGAAATCATCCCCTACCACAAGATATGATTTAGATTTGAACCTTGACCATCCTTTAGCATCAATCATCATGCGACCATCCTTTGTACTTACGGTATATTGAGGAGGTTCATTCACACCAAGGCTGCACATGGTAAGAGAAACTTGGCCGCGGTCGCCCGGATTGTTGAACGACTCGCTCGTTGATCTAGGAATTCTCTATTTGCAAACAAGAAGACATACCCAAACAGTTAGATCAACACAGTGAATCTTGTGAAACAACATGGAAAGAAAAAATAACGAAGCACTTGGGCGGCCAACGCTTACCAAGAAGGTGGACATGTCAGTTTTTGTAAGGACTTTGGTATATGAAGTGCGAACTGCAGCCCACTCTGTTGCCAGTGCAACTGCTCGTTTGGTTGCCGCTACACAGGCCGGAGCAGATGCAAGTGCAAGTGTTGGTGTAGGTGCCGAAGCCGCTGCCGCTGCCGGAGATGGTGCTCCTTGTAAAACTGGTGCAGGTGTCGGAGCAGGTGCCGGTGTCGATGCCCGATCCTCCGGTAGATCAGCCTGATCCGCTGACGTGGTCGATGACCAATACTCAGCTGGAACATAGTGAGCTACTGCCGCTGTCAGTGCTAGCGCAACGGCCGGTGCTCGATCTGTTGCTGAAGGTGGTATCTGATGAGGATACAGACCTGGGGTAGGGTCATAGGCATGACTTATATGCCCTACCCAAGGTCACTACCCTAGAAGATAAGAACTCCAAGAGGCAGCAAGAGACCCCCAGTCGAAGATGTCGATTGCAATCCACTCGACAATCATGTCACTCGGGAGTCCTCCTACCTACTGTCATTCGACCATCCAGAGAATCACTCGACCTACTAAAGACCAGGAGCCACTCAGCATTACAACGGGCAGGCGTTCACTCCGTAGGCTTTAAGGTCATTAACAACACTTAAGGCTGGCGTTACCAGTAACGCCCCCACTTTATGTACATTAAGTCCCTTGTAATGGAGGGCAGTGGGGGTCCTGTCGTACTCTATATAAGCCACCCCCTCCACTGGCACAAGGGTTCGCACCCTCTGTAACATCACACGCATAAATCCAATCGACCGCCTCCGGGCACCAAGACGTTGGGCTATTACTTCCACCGTGAAGGGCCTGAACTCGTAAACCTCGTGTGTACACCTTCACCACAGCTGAGATCTTGCCTCTTCATACCTAGTCCCCTTTCTACTGTCAGTCTTAGAACCACGACAGTTGGCGTCCACCGTGGGGCAAGTGTCCTAGCGACTTGTTGGTGAAGTTGCAAGTTTTTCCGATCATCATCATCATGGTTTCCGGCGATGGATTGGCTGAGGGCCCCGAGATCCGTCTCGGCGCGCTCGTTTTCGTCGCCGACGACTCCGCATGTCTTCAAGAAGCTCCCATTGACATTGAGGCGCTCCCCGTCCGAGGGGCGACGCACTTTCGCGTGTGCGTTCGCGGCGTCCTTCTCTGGCAGCCGTCGACTCAGTATCAGTCGGCTCCGATGGTGTCTTCCCTCCCCGCTGCTCGCTGCCGCAAGCAACCCGGTCGATCGCGGCTTTAGTGGTGGGTGAAACACATGGTTGCTCGGCGTTCGGCCACCCATCAAGTCGCGACAATCGATCCCGACAAAACTCTCCATGGCCTGTTCGATCCGTCGACTGGCTCTGCGGAGACCGCATTCGAGTGCGATAGCAGCGACCCTGTGGCTGAAGTCTTGATGGTCGATGGACCGCGTGGTCCGCCTGGCTTCCGTCGTGAAGACGGCGAAGATGGTGGCGGCGATCCGTCGCGCGTCCATGAGGAATACCATCCCGAACCCCTTTCTTCGCAACAGAGGGAAGAACTTTGTCGCCGCAACATGGATGCACTCCACGCGCCCATCGTTGGAGAAACCCCTGAGGCTCGGGCCTTGGAAGAGGTGCGCCTGGCTAATTTGGCTGAGCGCACTCGACTGGAGAACCTTTAGCACGCTCTCGACGATCGTGCTCGGGAGCGGGTCCCTGAGTCTAGTCGATGGCAGCTTTTCCCGCCTCCGCCTAAGGTATACCGTACTCCAATTCAGAACCTCATAGCTGCCGCCCGAATAGCAGAGTCAATTAAACCTTCCCAGTCGGAGGCTGGCAGAGGGTTGATGCAGATCCGGGCCTTGCTCCGGGCAGCAGGAGAGCAGAACACAGCAGTGTCTCAGTCGGAGAATAGGATTCACAACAGATTCGTAGTAGCTGATACAGTTCAGTCGGCCCACATCCCAAGATCGCCCCTACGGCATGAGGGCCGTGGACAGTATGATCATCGGCTCGACCGCGACAATCGTTGTAGAGTGCCCATGCCTCCTCCGAGGAGTGCGTCATATGTGCCTCGGCAGAACGATGACAGACACCGTCACAGTGGCGAGCACAGAGCACCAGTCGACCCAAGAGAGCCAGGCTTCAATGCGAGATCCATCCTCGTTCAAGGCCTAGTCGACCGGAACAGAGCGCATAGAGAAGACCCTGGCAGAGATCGTCCAAGTGGCAGCAAAGTGCATGTTTCCGGTCCAGAGTGTTTCAGCAGATCCATCAGGGCGGCAGTGATTCCTCCCAACTTCAGGTTGGCGACCGGAGTCAGTAAGTTCACTGGAGAATCCAAGCCTGAAACTTGTCTTGAGGATTACCGAGTGGTTGTGCAGATTCGCGGTGGAAACGATGAAGTAGAAATGAAACATCTTCCTCTGATGTTGGAAGGGTCGGCCCGAGCATGGTTGACTCAGTTAGCTCTGGGCAGTATGTACAGTTGGGAAGAGCTGGCTTGAGTGTTTGTCAGAACTTTTCAGGGCACTTGCAAACGACCAACAGGATTGACCGAGTTGCAGCATTGTGTGCAGAAGCTGAGTGAGACTTTGAGAGATTTCATTCAGAGGTGGACCACTTTGCATCACACCGTTGAAAATGTATCAGAGCATCAAGCAGTGTGTGCCTTCAAGGAAGGCGTCAAATACTAAGAGTTGGTCCTAAAGTTTGGTCGGACTTGTCATATGACTCTGACTCGGATGATGGAAATAGCCACCCGGTACGGTAACGAAGAAGAAGAGGCTCAACTCCGTAGCGGAAAGAGTAAGCCAGTCGGCCAAGAGACTGGTGGAGGTAATTCCAATCAGAAACAGAAGCGCAAGGCCAAGCCCGCAGCACCTGGTGAGATTGCAGCAGTGGCTGAAGGAAATTTTAAGGGAAAACCTAAAGGGCCCTGGCCCCCTAAGAAGGTAAAGGATCAAGCAGGGAATGATGTGTTAGATTTGCCATGTCACATCCACACGAAGAAGGACGAAGAGGGTAATCTGATCTATCCTAAGCATACCACTCGACAATGTCGACTCCTGATCCAGCAGTTTTGAGAAAAACAGCTCGGTGAGAAGGGGAAAGAGTCGGACAAAGATGAGGACGAAGAGGAAGACGAGGGTTATCCCAAAGTCAATTCCACCCTCATGATTTTTTGCTGATGTGGAGAGCAAGAGTCGGTTGAAAGTTATCAATAGAGAAGTGAATATGGTCGCTCCGGCGACGGCGACCACATACCTGAAATGGTCTCAGACAGCCATCACATTCGACCAGTATGACCATCCTGCTCGTGTAGCCACCCTCGGGAGGCAAGCATTGGTGGTCGACCCCGTGGTCGGGGGCACTAGACTGACTAAAGTGCCGATGGACGGTGGTAGCGGTCTGAATATCCTTTATGTTGAAACCTTGAAGGGGATGGGCATTCCGATGCGCAAATTTAGCGAGAGCAATATGAGTTTCCATGGTGTTATCCCTTGAAATCACTCAACCAGATCGCTCTCGACGTGGTTTTCGGTGATTCCAAGCATTACCGTAAGGAAAAGTTGACGTTTGAAGTCGTGGATTTCCAGAGTGCTTATCATGCCATTCTGGGTAGGCCTGCCTACGCACGTTTTATGGCTCGGCCATGTTACGTGTACCTCAAGTTGAAGATGCCTGGCCCCAAAGGTGTGATCATAGTTACTGGAAATTGGTAGAAAGCAGAGGAATGCTTCCAGAAAGGTTCCAAAATTGCCGATGCGTAGATGGCAGTAGCTGAACTCCAAGAGTATCAGAAGAATGCAAATACGAGTGATTTGCTCCAAGCCAAGAAGCCTGCCACGAATTCTGCATTTCAGTCGTCTGGTGAAATGAAGCCGATTCATATTCCCCCGACCGATCCCAATGCCGCACCGACTCATATATCAACGACACTCGATAGCAAATAGGAAGAAGCGGTCATCCAGTTCCTCCGTGAGAACTGGGACATCTTTGCATGGAAACCCTCTGACATGCCGGGTGTACCCAGAGGACTGGCTGAGCACCATTTGCGTGTCGACCCCAAGGTAAAAACTATCAAAGAGCATCTTTGGCGGTCCACCGTGCAGAAGAGGAAAGCGATTGGCAAGGAAGTGGCTCGGCTGCTAGCAGCAGACTTCATCCGTGAGATCTACCACTCTGAGTGTCTTGCCAATGTAGTCATGGTCCCTAAGAAGGACGATTCACTTCGTATGTGCATTGATTTCAAGCATATCAATCGGGCCTGCCCAAAAGATCACTTCCCTCTCCCCCGCATCGATCAGGTTGTTGACTCGACTGTGGGGTGTGAGCACTTGTCTTTTTCAGATGCATATTCCGGGTATCATCAGATCCGACTGTATGGTCCCAATGAAATAAAAACAGCCTTCATCACCCCATTCGGGTGCTTTTGCTATGTCACCATGCCATTTGGTCTTAAAAATGCCGGAGACACATTCATGAGAATGATTTAGAAGTGCCTGCTCACTCAAATCAGTCGGAATGTGGAAGCATACATGGATGACATTGTGGTCAAGTCTCACAAATGTTCCGACCTATTGACTGACCTCGCAGAAACCTTTGCCAACCTAAGAAGGTACGATATCAAGCTTAATCCGTCAAAGTGCACATTCGGAGTTCCAGGAGGAAAGTTACTCGGTTTTCTCGTTTCCGAACGAGGGATCAACGCCAATCCAGAAAAAGTTGATACCATCCTCCGAATGAAACGCCGTGTGCGGGTGCATGACGTTCAGAAGCTGACTGGTTGTTTGGCCGCCTTGAGTTGATTCATTTCTCATCTCGGTGAAAAGGGCTTGCCTCTTTACCGACTGATGAAGAAATCTGATAAGTTTGAGTGGACTGAGGAAGCTGATGCAGCATTTGCAGAGCTCAAAACCCTGCTTTCCACCCAGCCGGTGCTCACTGCGCCAATCAGGAAAGAACCTTTACTGCTTTAGATTGCAGCCACTAGACAAGTTGTTAGTACAGTACTCACGGTCGAGAGAGTAGAGGAAGGAAAAGCTTACAAGGTTCAGCGCCCAGTTTATGATCTCTCTGAAGTTTTGACTCCATCCAAGTAACGATATCCACATTATTAGAAGCTTGTCTATGGAATATACATGACCATGAAGAAGGTTGCACATTATTTCTCTAATCACTCCATTACAGTCGTCAGCGACGCACCACTATCTGAAACTCTAAATAATAGATATGCAACTGGTCGAGTGGCAAAATGGGCGATTGAACTCCTTCCATTGGATATCAAGTTTGAGGCAAAGAAAGCTATCAAGTCCCAAGCAATCGCAGATTTCCTTGCCGAGTGGATTGCGCAGCAATTGCCAACTCAAGTTCACTCGGAGCATTGGACTATGTTCTTTGATGGCTCCAAGATGCTGAATGGTTCAGGTGCTGTGGTAGTATTGGTATCCCCCCGTGGAGACAAGCTTAGCTATGTTCTCCAGATTCATTTTGATTCCTCCAATAATGAAGCCGAATATGAAGCACTTTTATACGGATTGCGTATGGCCATTTCACTCGGCGTCCGTCGCCTTATGGTCTACGACGACTCAGATTTGGGGGTTAATCAAGTGATGAAGGAATGGGATGTCAGGAGCCCGGCCATGACTGGTTATTGCAATGCAGTAAGAAAGCTGGAAAAGAAGTTTGAAGGATTGGAGCTTCACCATATACCCCGACTGAAAAATCAAGTTGCAGATGAGTTGGCAAAGATAGGTTCAAAGAGAGAGGCCATTCCTCGCAATGTGTTTTTGGAACATATTCATTCACCTTCAGTTCAGGAAGATCCTTTCACTGAAGAGTCACCACAACCCAAGAGCGCCACAGATCCGACTAAAGTCGAAATCCCAGCCGTGGTCGATTTAGTCATGGAGGTTTTGGTCATCACTCCCGACTGGACGGTGCCATACATTGCATTCATCCTTAGGAAAGAACTTCCAGAGGATGAAGAAGAGGCTCGACAGATCATCCGACGATCTAAAGCCTTTACCGTGATAAAAGGTCAGTTGTTCAGAGAAAGTGTAACTGGGGTCTGCTAGAAGTGCATCACGCCAGAAGAAGGCCGAATAATCCTCAATGATACTCACTCGGGGACCTGTGGTCACCATGCGTCCTCTCGGACCATCGTGGCCAAAGCATACTGAGCCGGATTTTACTGGCCACTTGCCAATGAGATGGCAAAAGAAATAGTGGACAAGTGTGAAGGCTGTCAGTTTTACTCCAACATGTCCCATAAACCTGCGTCAGCTCTAAAGACTATTCCACTCGTCTGGCCTTTTGCTGTCTGGGGATTGGACATGGTTGGACTTCTGAGGACTGGCAGGAGTGGATTTACCAATGTGCCGGTGGCAGTCGACAAGTTTACCAAATGGATCAAAGACAAGCCCATTAAAAACCTTGAAGCAAGTACAACTGTAAGTTTTATCAGGGAATTGATATTCAGATATGGTGTTCCGCACAACATCATCACGGATAACGGATTGAACTTCGACTCTGATGAATTCAGAGCCTTTTGTGCTTCCCAAGGCACGAGGGTTGATTACGCTTCGATCGCTCATCCTCAGTCAAATGGGTAGGCTGAGCGAGCAAATGGATTGATTCTCAAAGGATTGAAACCCCGGTTGATGCGTGACCTCAAGCATGCAGCAGGGGCTTGGGTCGATGAGCTCCCATCAGTACTTTGGGGATTGAGGACAACTCCTAATCAGTTGACTGGACGGACTCCATTCTTCTTAATCTATGGAGCCGAAGCCGAACTCTCGAGTGATTTGCTCCACAACGCACCCCGAGTCGAACTCTTCTCTGAAGAGGAAGCAGAGTAGGCTCAGCAAGATGCAATCGATATCCTGGAAGAGGAAAGAGAGATGGCCTTGATCTGGTCGACTATTTATCAACAAGACTTGCGTCGATTCCATGCCAGAAACATAAGGGGTGAGGCATTTCAGGAAGGAGACCTGGTTCTTCAAGTAGACCAGCAGAAACCACACAAGCTCGTTCCTGCTTGGGAAGGCCCTTTCGTCGTCACCAAAGTGCTTCACAACAGAGCGTATCGTCTTTTCAATGTCGAGCACAATAAAGATGAGCCACGCGCTTGGAATGCGGAACTGCTCCGCCCTTTTTACTCTTAAAGTATTTAGACTGTTGAGATGTAATAAGAAGTACCTTTTAGTTTGATTATCAAAAGACATGATTTTACAGTCTTCCGAATGATTGTTGTTCATTTTTTACATGTTCCAAAATCCCCCAGTGGGTGCCTTAGCAGCGAATCCATTTCGCCTAAGTTGAAGAGAAAATCCTGCCGAGTGGTGAGTCTGCCTCTCACTCAGAGGTTTAGCTACGAATCCATTTCGCCTAAGTGATAAAAAATCCTACCGAGTGGTGAGTCTGCCTCTCACTCGGGGGCTTAGCTGCAGTCCAGTACTCGCCTAAGTGATAAAAAATCCTACCGAGTGGTGAGTCTGCCTCTCACTCGGGGGCTTAGCTGCAGTCCAGTACTCGCCTAAGTTTGTAAAATCCTACCGAGTGGTGAGCAATCCTCCCACTCGGAGGCTTAGCTGCAGTCTAGTACTCGCCTAAGTTTGAAAAATCCTACCGAGTGGTGAGCGATCCTCCCACTCGTGGGCTTAGCTACAGTCTAGTACTCGCCTAAGTGATAAAAAATCCTCCCGAGTGAAAACTAATCTTCTCCCTCGGGGACTGAGCAAAGTGTGGGTCGACCACGACCCCCACTCCGGAGTTGCACCATCAAGAAGAAGGACGAGATTGAGCGTGTTGCCAAGGCAAGCCACTTTCAGGAATGTCAAGACCATTCCTGAATGCCTCGTTGATGAGCTGACCGGTCCCGCTGAGTGGTGCGGGTCGACCATGACCCCCCAAACCCCCAGGGGCTGCACCGTCAAGAAGAAGGACGAGATTGTGCGCACTGTCAAAGGCCCATCCAACGACTGGCGCCAAGGCAAACTGCTGACAGGAATGTCAAGACCATTGCTGAGTGCCTTGCTGATGAGCTGATCAATGCTGCTCAAGGCTCGTCCAACTGGTCGACTGCTGATTCTTCTTCAGAAGCTGCATCAAACGAACAGAAACCAATCCGAGAGAAGAAAGAGTTTCACTCGAAGATAAACACAACATATTCAAAGATAAATCCAATGGTTCCTAACCACAGATTAAAGTACTCGGGCGTCAGGCCCGAAGGAGTTTTAACGATTACAAAATCACTCGGTGTTCCGAGGCAAATAAAGGTTAAGCATAATGTTTTTCAGTCACTAGGCGGGAGAAGGACTGGCTGGATCGCAGAAGCTGTCGAGGTCGATGCTGTCGGCAATACGAGTGGCTGCCTCGAGGAAGGTGTCCATGAAGTACTAGAAGGAGTACTTCTTAGTATTCGCTACCTTGAGGGCCGCCAGCTTGTCTTCTTTAGCCTCCTTGTAGTGCACTCAAACCAATGACAAGGTGACGTCAGCACCACAGCGAGCAGAGGACTTCTTCCACTCTTGCACTCGGCTAGGGATCTGATTGAGTCGAGTCATCAGCGACTTGATGTCTTGAGAAAGTTCCACCCGAGGCCAGAGTTCGGCGTCCACTCGGGTCATCGCCGCCTTCAGTCGAGCCAGATAAGCAACTACACCATCCAAGCGTGATTCCAATCGCAGCAGGTTCATCACAATGTCATCTTTCACGGGACAATTGATGAGGTCGAGACCTGTCTCGACCCGCCCGGTTTCAGCTTCAAAGTCCTGACAAAGTTCTGTTCCATCGCGAAAAACAATGAGTTGACAATATTACAACAAACTTCAGTCAACGACAATTAACTAGCCGAATGACCATACCTTCAAGCTTCAGGACAAGTTTCGCGGCAAGTTGTTCCAGATAGGACTCTAGCTTGTCTGTCTTGGTTCTGAGGCCGCCGACTTTAGTGGTCAGGTTCTCCTTGTCCTTCCTCAGTTACTCGACTTCTCGATTAGCTTCCAAGATGGCAGTTTTCAACTTCGTGTTCTCCTCCTCCAATTTGCCGCTGAAGCCAGCTTCTGGTCCGCAAGCGTCATCTTCTCATGTGCTTCCTTCTGAGCAGCAGCAAGGTCCAGCTCCTTCTTCTCCAAAACCTCCTTCATTCTCTCTAAAGAAACAACACTCTTCAGATGAGCCTGAAGTTGGTGGTTTTCACTACACACATCTTCTTGTGTGAAGTCACTCGGTTCAAAGAGACTGAAAGAAAAAGAAGTGGAAAGTGCGAGCTACTAAGCAGACAAGACAATCGAATGGTTACCTCCCATGATGGCTGTCTCTTGTTGAGCAGTCTTGAGATTCTTCTTTGCGAGTTCAAGGTCAAGTTCAATGTTGATGTGCTTCTTCTTTAACTCGGAAAGTCGAGCTCCAAGATCACAAGACCTCTGCAGTCAGCAAGAGAGATATCTCAGTCGACACAAATAAGAGACAGTGATAGGGAAAAGTTACTCTAAGACTACTGCCAAATCAAATATTCAAGAGTAGTCTCGGGGACTACACCCAATGGGTGCACTTAGCGTGCCCTCACTGGTTCAGATCAATACTCAGCAGGGTCTGCCCAGCGTGAGTCCAAAAAAAGAGAGAGAGCATACATTCTAAGACCTCAGTCGGCTACCAGTAGTCAACCGCGGTCTCGAGGACTACACCCAATGGGTGCACTCGGCGTGCCCCCACTGATCAAGATAGTTTCCTGAGATTCAGCTCGAGTCGAGTGGAGTGGAAGATTTCCTAAACTCTAAACAAAGGAACACCCCAGTGGGTGATCGGATATAAAACAACATTCAAAAGATCAGTCAGAGTTTTGCTGACATGAACATTGGTCTGAAGGGCAATGCTGGCATTGTAAGCCACCTGACTAGCCTCGTGCATCACCTTCACCTTCTCTAAGACAAGGTTCACCTGGCAAAGAGCTTCCCTAGCGGCACTTGGCGAGTCGTCTGGGGTCTGATACGCGGCAAAGAGTGATGGCTCCAAGGCAGTCGAAGCAGTTACTGGGTCAGACACGTGGAGTTGCACTAGAGCGGCAGGAGTCTGTGTAGTCGATCCTGACGGACGATCAGCCGTCAGCGGGCTGGCGAATGTGTCATTGGTCCGAACCGGCTCTCCAGAACGTTCGACCACCGCCTCAAGCGCCGGCGTCGACAGAGGGACTTGGATTTCAAGACTCCTCCAGCTTGAGCTTCCACTCTTCTTCCTCCTCTCCTGTAGAGGCGCTTCTTCTTATTCATCATCAGGGAGCACAACAATTTCTTGCGGAACTACAGAAAGGGAGAAATATCAGATATTCAGCCGATTGATGACTCACTCGACTAAATGAAACCTGGTCGAACGGACTTACCAGCCCGAGAGGTGGCCTCCTCATCTCTTGGTGCCTTATCGATATCCATGTCAGTAGTAATAGAGGTGGGGCTAGAAAGATACATGATCCAATTGGTCAGAACAAAAATTTCAGTCAGTCTGCATAAACACAAGTGTGATACTCACCCCGAAGCCACAGGGACGTCCATCTTGATCCGCGGCAAAGTCTTCCAAGCCTTGGGAGGAGCAACCTTGGGCTGCTTGGCGATCTTCTCCGTCGGCTCCGGAGTCGACGTCCGAGTGCGCTTTTGAGCGTGGGTACTCGGAGCCACGTTCTTCTCGCGCCCGCCCGCCGGGTCGTGTTGCTGCTTGGATCGGTGCATGGAACACAGCGGCGAGTCGACCGCTTCCTCGTCGTCCGACTCCTTGCTCTCCTCCTCCTCCTCTTCATCCGAAGACTCCCAGTCGCCACTCTCTTCTGCGCTGGCCTCTCCCTCTTGGCCTTGCTCCAGAGCTTGTTCGCCGTTGGGCATCGAATACATCTCAGTAAAAACCTACAAGACAAAAAGTCGAGTAAAAGTCAGTCGACATCAAGTGCGGTCGGAACATATACGCCAGGCAGTCGGAATAAAAGAGCATACTTTGTCAGGCGGATTGTCGTCTCTCAAGGGGATGACTCGCCTGGATCCTCTGGGGTTGTCCTGATTGCCTGTGATACTCTTCAACCACATAGCCACGGTCTTGGACGACACTTCCTCTGGGTGGACCCGAGTGGTGTCTTCAGGTCCAGAGTACAACCACATAGGATGATCACGAGCCTGAAGAGGCTGGATGCGTCGACTGAGGAACACTTCCAGCAGGTCCAGGCCGGTGACACCCTCATTGATAAGTTGGACCACTTTCTCCACCAACATCTTCGTCTCCACGTTCTCAGCAGCAGTCACTTTGAGTGGAGAAGGAGTCTGAACATGGTCGAATGTAAAGTGGGGAAGGCCAGTCGACTGACCTGGAGCTGTGACGTCCTGGCAGTAGAACCAAGTCGACTGCCAACCTCTAACCGATTCAGGGAGAGTCATAGCAGGGAAAGAACTCCTATGCCTTTTCTGGATACCTAAACCCCCACATATCTGGATGACATGGGTCTTTGAGTCACTCAACTTTGCTTTTTTGACCGACTGGGATCGGATGCTGAAGATATGTTTGAAAAGACCCCAGTGCGGTCGACACCCCAAGAAGTTTTCACACATCGACACGAACGCGGCCAGATAGGTGATGGGGTTGGGAGAAAAATGGTGGAGTTGAGAACCGAAGAAATTTAGGAACCCCCGGAAGAAGGCATGCGGAGGAAGCGAAAAACCCCGGTCAACGTGGGTGGCGAGCAATACACACTCACCCAGTCGAGGCTGAGGCTCCATCTCCCCCTCCGGCAGCCTTGCCACTCCCTTGCGATCAGTCCGGACTTCGCCAGCTCGTCCAGATCTTCCTGCCGAAGAGATGACCAGATCCAATTGCCCTGGATCCAGCCCGGTGGCAGCCCCGCGCGTGATGACGACCCGCGGTTCTGCTTCTTGCCTTTCGCCGCCCCCGTCGCCTTCTTTGCGCTCTCTAGGGCCGCTGTCTTGTCCTTCACCATGGCGGCAGAGCGACAGCGTCGAGAGCGGAAGAGCTGGGCACGGTGGAGAAGCGAATGAAGAAGAAGGAGAAACGGACGTGCACAGTGCAGACGCCTCGGCCCCGTTGCATTATAAAGGGTTGCTTCCAAGTGACTAATGCGTGAGACCAGGCAATCCTGTCAAATCCCACAACAGTCGCGTGCAACGTACGTGGCGATAAAGGCGGCGCAGAAATCGAGGCATCACTGTTTATCCGCTCCGCCCTTAATCCATTCGGGGGCTACTGATGAGGATACAGACCTGGGGTAGGGTCATAGGCCTGACCTATACACCCTACCCAAGGTCAGTACCCTAGAAAATAAGAAGTCCAAGAGGCAGCAAGAGACCCCCAGTCAAAGATGTCGAGTGCAATCCACTCGACAATCATGTCACTCGGGAGTCCTCCTACCTACTGTCATTCGACCATCCGGAGAATCACTCGACCTACCGAAGACCAGGAGCCACTCAGCATTACAATGGGCAGACGTTCACTCTATAGTCTTTAAGGTCATTAACATCACTTAAGGCTGGCGTTACCAGTAACTCCCCACTTTATGTACGTTAAGTCCCTTGTAATGGAGGGCGGTGGGGGTCCTGGCGTACTCTATATAAGCCACCCCCTCCTCTGGCACAAGGGTTCGCACCCCCTGTAACATCACACGCATAAATCCAATCGACCGCCTCCGGGCACCGAGACGTAGGGCTATTACTTCCACCGTGAAGGGCCTGAACTCGTAAACCTCGTGTGTACACCTTCACCATAGCTGAGATCTTGCCTCTCCATACCTACCCCCATTCTACTGTCAGTCTTAGAACCACGACAGTTCCTATGTGCGAGACAGTGGCGATTGTGTCTGGTCTGCTATGATCAGCTTTCCAACTTGACTAGGATCTGTGACCGTGATCCAATTTTTTTCTTCATTTCTTTTAAAGGCGAGGACTAATTGTGGCGTTTTTGTTAAACCAAACTACAGTTGATCATAGGGATTCAGCTTGTACTCAGACAACAGACTGATCCAATTGTTTCTAGTAATATAAGTGATGGACAGTGCCTTCCTTACTGACACAACATAAGAAGTGAAACCTGCAAAAATAGCCATCGTAGAGCAAACCAAATAGTTTATTCCGTGATGAATGTCACATGGCAAAACCTGCATCGTAAAATTGCAGGAAAAGAAAGAAAACATGACATTAAATCAATAAGATTTAGATAGTAAATCAATAAGATTTACTTGATGTGACACGAGTGAATCCTTACCAGGAAATCACTATGTTGAAGTACTAAACAAAAGATTGATCGTCCAACTATGGGTGGAATGCAGGGGGCCCGCCTACTCCCAAAAGCAGGACAGTCCAAAGGTCGTGAGAAATCATATGGACCGAACATCCATGGGACTGGAAATCCTAGTGGGTGCAATAAACCCTGCAATGCATACAGATATTGGAGTGTAAACATAATTGATAAATCGTCCTCACAGAAAGATGATCTGGATACTTCAAAATATACAGACTGAATTGAGTGGACAAACATTAATATAAACCATTCTCAGGACTAACCACACACCAAAAGCGGCAATACTAATAAACAGTAAAGGGTTCACAAACACAAATCAAGTACTAAACAATAGTACTTACTACACACAAGCAAAGTTGCACTAATTAAACTCTACAGACTATTTCTTGCCACCGATCTACGGGATGAACCCCGCATAACTGACTAGGCCATGGACTTCGTGAGAGATGTCTACATGCACCATCACCATCTCGTAAACCTTGGAGAACCTAACAGAGTGGTCTTTCCACTCATAAACATGATGATGAAGGTGGGCCGCATCAGATTTGTTGGGAAGCTTTAGAAGAACCACACCCTTCATAATCGAAGGCACAACCAGGAAATTGTTGTGGTCAAGTACAGCCTCAAGAACACGCTTGACAACAATGCTACAGGAAAACACTAGTTCAGGACACATGGCGACAAAGACACAACAACTGGATAGTTTAGTAGTAGAACTCATCCTCAGGTCTTCCAGTTCACACGGCATGACTTTGAGAACTTCATCTCCACCGCGGACCTGGTTCTAATTCAAACAGAAACCATATTTTATTACTACCTCCGTTCAGAAATATAAGATGATTTTCGATATTATACTCCATATATGACTACATATACGCACAGAAATGAGTGAACAAAGACACTAGAGCATGTCTTCAAAGGCATGAGAGCAGAGGGATAACTTGCAATAACCATAACACAAGTTATTGAGGCAAATATACCCTCTTCAAAGGTACCATTGATGTTCATAAAGTACTCCCTCCGTCGCAAAATTCTTGTCTTAGATTTGTCTAGATACGGATGTATCAAGTCACATTTTTGTATTAGATACATCCGTATCTAGACAAATCTAAGACAAGAAATTTGGGACAGAGGGAATAGTTGAAAGTAATCTATAAGAAATCGGTGTAAACCTCTCGCATATTTTGGTCAAAAGAGGAATTTAGAACCGTCATTTGGCACACAAAAATCACATGCAAGATCGCCCAGAAAGTAGTGCTACTAGTACTAGTAGCGCGTGTTAGATGAAAAAACACGATCAAGATCGAGAAAAAGCTCGTCAAGAAGAGATATTACCTGGACTTGCTTAATGAGGGATCCCGGAGAGGGGGGCTTTGACAGGGCGATTGCTTTGAGCTTGTCTGCGGTAGTCTCGGCGGGGTGCTTGCGCTTCTTCGTGCCATGAGCCTCGACGGTTTTGGCCAGAGCCATAGACATCATGTTGGCCGGTGCTCCTGCGTCCATCCAAGAGAGGAAGCTGAGAGAGAAGAGTGAAATGAGGAATGAGATGCGGGAGAAGCAAAGCGAGTGGGGGTTTTCTTCAAGAGAGGAAGCTGAGAGAGAAGAGTGAAATGATGGTTGCTTCGTCCGTCCAACAGACTGCTGGAAAGGAGGGGGTTTTGTGATTTCACGGCTCATTGGGCATTACTGCGGCGCTTCGATCAGGGTAGTCTACCGTCACTCTACTACAGAGTAATTTAGTGCATGGCTTGTGGACCCCGATGATGGCTGTCCCACACGTCGGCGAAAGTGAGTAATTTAGTGCATGGCTAGAGGAGGATCCACACGGTAGAGCGTGTTCATTGTTTTTCTGAAGAAGAAAAATGATTACAGTAAGCAATTCCACTCTTACGACGGAGGAGTGCGAAACATGACATCCACTTGAACATACACAGTGCTCCTACTACTAGGCATGTGCAGTGGTTCATACGTCAGTACTACATAATCTTGCTACTAGTGTAGTAAGATATGACGATAACAAATGATATTGTGCGCATGTCAACTATATGAACAGTAATGTAGTAACATAGTACCGCTTTTTCGACTATTCGGTCGAGAATGAACGGTGAGATCAATCTTAACAGAACTTGGTCTATAGTGCACGGAGAGTACGGTGCTACAATACTCCACCAAACATGAACCATATGAAGCACGAATAGTGTTAGGCAGGGTTTATGAAGGGTGCACGGGATGGGAGCAAAAGTTCCCTTCTCGACCCACTTTTGGGTGTTTGGCAGAGTGCATGAAGGGTGCATGAGTCCACACTAGTAGGTTAACACAAATACACAAAGAGGAAACAACTATATTGAGATGGGAATGCAACCAAACACACCCACACGCTTTGTGCTACAGTTACTGATCTGCATCGTCTGAGTTTGATCTAACAGTCATGTTGCGTCGAGACATGGACATGCCCATACAGAGGGCGCCTAAACACCACCGAAGTCCCTCTGCTTCTCGAGGCGCACGACATTGGTGATGCAGGGTGCAACCGCCCACAGAGCCCGCTCCCGGTCGACGGGAGCCAGCTCGTCAAAGATGGCGTCCAATGGCACGAATGGATTCCGGTGATTGAGCCCTGAAAGGATTCGCCCGACAACGCCAAGGGCAGCCCGCAACCCCTCCTTGTCCAGCTCCGCCCCCACCATCGTACGGTGGCTTAGCTCCTCGGAGATATAGGTGAAGAAGGAGACCAGGTCAGGAAGTCGCAGCTCGTTGAAGTCGACCGGGTGGTCGAACGGGTTTAGCCTGACGGCCGACATGGTTGCGCTGGCACGTCAGTAGGCATCGCGTAGACGCAACACGTGCGTGGCAACTTGGTTCACCAAGTGGCTGAGGCGATCCTGGACCTCGTCACGATCGGCCCACTCGCACTCCAGTTCGCTCCCCTAACGGCCTATCGTACCTCCCGCTTTCTGCAGCAACGCCGCCGACGCCTCTAGCATCTTTGTGGTGGACACCTGCCGCTTTTGAAGCTCTGTGAACTGCCGCACATAATGGAGGAGCATGGCACTCCTCTCCTCCTTGAGCTCACGGAGCTCCACGTCCTTGGCCTAGAGCTCCGCATCCTTGGCCTTTAGCTCCTGTGTCAGGAGCCTCACCTCGGACTCCGTGATTTGCTGCGCCGCCATGGCACCATGTAGAAGCAATGGGGAGAGGAAGCAAAGGGGGCGAAACGGCTGAAAGGCAATGCAATATACGGGAAGGCGGAGGGAGCCAGCCAAGGAGCAGGGAATCTTTTATTTTCACCATGGTAAAACACCAGTCGACGACTTCTCACATCAGGGAGCAGTGGGTTTTATAGGCGGAGTCATCGTGACTAATTGCTCCCGCGCCTGCTCCCGTCAATCAAAAAATTAAAAATCCTGCCGCGCCTGCTCCTGTCAATCAAAAAATTAAAAATCCTGCCACACCCAAACACCAGAGCAACGCCGCGGTGGATATTTTAATTTACCTATCGGCAAGTAGATAAAAAAAGGGGAGAAAAAACAAATGTGGCGGCAGCCTAGCTAATCGGTCGAACTAGCCCAACTAGCTAGCCACTGTGCTTCACTGATGTACTCAGCGGAAAAGGTGGTCTTTCGTGATTTGGCGACTCATTTACGTGCTTCGGCACTATGACCAAGGAGGACCCAGAAAACGCGTGGTAGGACGTCCCACGTCAGGAAGAATATATGCGTGCACCACCCGGGAGGACCCCAAAACCACGCAGTAGGGTGTGCAATGTCTCGACACGGAGGAAAAATGTGCGTGTAAAAATATACTGTATCAGACGTAGTACCTATGGTTCGACCTCGGGACCCAGCCAGCCGGTCGAAAACACCCCACTAGCCACACAACTTCATCATGCTAACATGGCACAGAGGATAGCTCCGTCTCGACCAGCCACAACGTCTCTTGTTCTAGGCGATTCTTCTATTTTCCGAGCTTTTTTTAGTTGTAATAACACCACAGCAAGCTAGCGCCGCTCTTCATGTGTGCCTGTGCAAAGGTTAGACGATGGAGAGAAGAGAGAGATCGCAGACCTGGGTCCCACCAGTAAGTAAGTCAACGGTCATGCACGTATTGATGAGGCACTCCCTCTACTCTACTCAACGTAACACTGTATAAAATCAAGTTATGGGACAAAGCCAACAACCATTGTTGTTTCAGGCTATCGACTTACGCTTTGTAGTCCAGGTTGCCAGTTCGAATCTCGTCTTTCAGATTTGTTAGTTTTAGGTCCAAATTTGATTAATGACAAGTGGGACCCCCGTGTGTTGTTCCGATATTTCAGTGTAGCATGGTGTTTTTGAACAAACACTTTGCGCAGTTAGACAAGTAATGACATGAGTTACACGTGTTTTGCAAGTTTACAAACAAAAATGACAGCGACATAGAATATCACATCCACCCCACAGCTTAGATGCTATGGTGATATGAGTTTTTACACCGTTGGAAGTGGGATCTAATGGATTGGGAGTAGCCTTTGTAATTATGCGCAATTTCCAAACTCTCTAAAAGTTTTTTTGCAAATAAAACATTCAGGCCTCGTGTGTGCCGCTGCATCTTGGATCCAACGGCTCCCCGTTGCTCATATTAGGTGCTCCCCATAGCTTAATTACCCACTACGGTGATATGAGCACCTAGGTCGTATGATCAGTGATCAGATGGCACATGCGTAGTACTTGTACTTTCTGCACAATTCCCAAACTCTCTCAGCCGTATATTGCAAAAACATTCAAACCTCCTATTACGGGCCGTTAGATCTCCATGAACTCGTATCACCATAGAATCTACGGTGCGAGAGGACCTCATATTCTCCCATGCGAGAAAACATAAGGTGCTCTCGCAGCTTGGATGCTACGGTGATACGAGCTTCGAGGTCGTTTGATCTGAGATCCAATGGCATCTGAGCAGTCTTTGTGCTTGTAAGCAGTGGCCAAACTCTTTGGGGGCTTTTATGCAAAAAACCATTCAAACCACCGAGGAGGTGTTGGGTCACAAATCCAATGGCTCCGAAGTGCTTGTATCACCAAAGCATCTAAGGTGTGGTACCACATGATATTCTTACATAGAGGAGAATATGATGTCCTCCTTCATCTTAGATGCTACGGTGATACGAGCTTCGAGGTCGTTGGATATGGGATCCAAGGGCATCTGAGTAGTTTTTGTACAAATTGTGTGCAATTCTCAAACTCATCAAGGTTTCCTGTAAAAATATTAAGACATCATGTGATCTGCTATATCTCAGATCTACAAGCTCCAATCAACTCGTATCGGCATATAGCACCTAAGGTATGGGGGCACATGATATTCTCCTGGGGAGAGGGGTGGGGGTGTACAACCAATCGGTGGTTGGGAGGATGGGGACAAATATAATCTAAACAACCCTAAACAGAGCTTCACAATTTTATATAAGGTCGAGGGGTTGACCCCCGACAATCATAGCTCCGCCTAAACACAACATTTACATGTACCATAGTACTAGATTTAGTATTCATGTTTCAGTTTCATGTTCATTTTAAATACTGAATTGAGGACCATGCATGTCTTACATTTTACTCCCTTCGTTCCTAAATATTAGTCTTTTTAGATATTTCAAATGAACTGGCACATACAGATGTATATAGACATATTTTAGAGTGTAGATTCACTCATTTTGCTTCGTATGTAGTCACTTGTTGAGATCTCTAAAAGACTAATATTTAGGAACAGAAGGAGTATTTTTGAATTCGTGTCATACATGCATGGTTTGGAAAAATAGATGCACTATACTTATTGGATTGTTGTTGTGTTTGTCTCTGTGTGTGTGTGTGTGTGCGTGTGTGTATGTGTGTGTGTGTGGTCATATGCTTGATACATACAAAGTTATCTCACCTCCATATTGTTCATCTTTTAAATTTCAATTTGCATTAAAAAAACTTACTAGGGATACCATGAAATGTGAAATCCACATTGAGATCACTATATCACAAACTCACTCTAATTCAACAACTCGTCATAAATCAATTACCACGTTGAGATTAGTATTTGCAAGGAAAATACGGGCATTGTTAATACACATAGATTCGTTCGGCAATTTAAAAGGTTCATTCCGTATTCTCGAATGGTAGGACCCAACGGCGTACCATCCAGACCTTGGCTCGTGTTGATCCTAAAAAAATAAAAAAGTAAAAAACCGGGCTCATGTCCTTTTGGTGGCGTGCGTGGTACGCACATTAGGAAACCCCAACCAGTCGAGCCTCTGCGTTTTGAGTCAAAATATCTGGCGGCCAGAATTCCAGCCCAAGGAAATTCCCCTCATGTCCCCGGTCCATAATGACTACCGATGAACAATGGATGGATGTTTTAGTAATTAGACAATGTTACCTACCGTGCCGAGCACGGTTTAATTCCCTCGGTCACCTCTGTCGTATGCTGGGTTCTGGCAGACCCTTAAGGTTCGAACTCTGGGGTGCGCACAAAGATCTCTCCCCTACCGATCTACGTCCGATCACCTCATGAGATCTAAGTTGAAAACGATGAACGACACAAGGGACACGAGATTTATACTGGTTCGGGCCACCGTTGTGGTGTAATACCCTACTCTAGTGTGTGGTGTGGTGGATTGCCTCAGGGGCTGATGATGAACAGTACAAGGGAAGAACAGCCTCGCGAGAGGTGTTCTTGAGCTGGTGCGATGAACTACTTGGGTGAGTTCGGTCGCCTCTCTCTCTCTCTGATGAGAACCTGATCATCCCCCTTCTCCGTGGTTGCTAGTCCTATTTATAGAGGCCCCGGGCCTCTTCCAAAATATTGAGCGGGAAGGGCGCCAACAACGGCCATTTCAAAGGGGAACATCTAGTACAGGTTATCCTGACTAAAGTTGGTCTTCGGCTGTCAAAAGCACTGGCGATGATGCTGTCTTGGGCTCCACGGTGACCTCCATCCTGCCGCTCCACTGGTCTTGGTCTCATTGCACCGAAATGGCAACCTTTGCCTGATGCCTCGGTACTCCACGTTCGTGCTTGCCCCCTTTGCACCAAAGAGGAAACAAGGACACTGCATAGGCCGGTGCCCGCCTGGCGCCCGCCTAGTCTCGATCGTCATGGCTTGCGTCACGAGCACCTCGCGAGGTACCCTGCCTTGATCTCTCCGCCTCCTCGCGAGCCTGCCTGGCGAGGCCGTCCCTGAGGAAGCCTTGCATCATCCGCCCCGTGAGGCTTGGCCCCTCGTGAGGGTCTTGAGTCTTGTGCTGATGAAGATGGGCCGTACTGGGCCACCGCTTGAGCCACTCCGCAGGCAGGCAAGTCTGGGGGCCCCCGTTCCCAGAACGCCGACAGTAGCCCCCGGGCCCTAGGCACGCTCGGACTTGGCTTAGCGAAGAAGCGAAGGGGAAAGTGTGGAGTGCCGCGGGCCCCATTAGCCTGCGGCCTTGGGCGCCGCGTGGTGGTTGATTGGACGTGGGCGTCTCCGCTTCCTCACACTGCCTCGGCAACTGCCCGACTTGACAAGTCCCTGCATGCAAAAATGGGTAATGATTACCTGAGATTGTGGTGACTGACGGTTGGCCTCCTCCAGACTATAAGTACGGACGAGCGAGAGCTCCCGTAGTCCATGTCTTCCTGCTTCTCTCCTTCTTCTTCTTCCTCGCCCTTGCTTCATCTTACGCCAATGGCGCCGATCCGCCGGTTTTCTGCGGAAGAGAAGGGGAATGCCCCTCGAGAGGTTCCCGATCCTCTCCCGCCGAAGAAGCGCCTCGTCCTGGGCCGCCGCGACGTGGTCGCTTCGTAGGGGTCGTCGCGGCCCTTGTACGAGCGGCCGCCGCCTGGGTTTCCGCTGCCCTTGTATGCCCGAATCGAGGGCCCTGGAGAAGAAGCCACCGAGTGACATCACCGGTGCCGCAGACGATGTCGGCGAGTCACGGCAGTACGCGTCGTCACCCCTGGCGTCCATGCCGAGGGCTCTTCCCGCGAGTTTGTGCTTCACACCGTCAAGCCTCCTCGATCTTGGATTCGCCTTCCTCCCTCCTTCGCCTTCGAGATGCCGCCGAGTGGGTCTCTGGAGCTCTGGCTGCAGCACGCTGACTGCAGCACCCTTGCAACCGGAGCGGAGGTTGCGGTCGTCGCTCCGGGCAAGGTCTTCATGACCCGGGGCTGGGGCGAGATCGCCCAGGTCTGCCAGTCAAGGGGTGCCCTCGTAATTCATCTTGAATATGATAGTGCCTCCTTGATGTTCTTCAAGGTCTTCGACGCGGAAGGCCGCCGGCTGGAGTGCTGCCCCGAGAAAGGCGACGGGGTACCGGCGTGGTGAGGGCCCGACCGGCCAATCGCCTCCCCAGGAGCTCCTCTGGCAGCAGCGGAGGAGCTAGAGGATCCAGCGACTCCGCCAAGCTTTACATGACCAAGGAGACGAGCGACGACAGCTATGAGCTCCTGAGCTCGCGTTGCACTCGGAGCAAGGCAGCTGCGTCAGGCCGTCGACGCAGCTAATCTGGATGGGGTTGGCACCGACGCCTGGCGCTCCACTGTTGATGATGGTGTCTCCTCCGGAGGTGCGCGTAGTTAGCGCTCCTTAGGGTTAGCACCTTTTGTTCCCTGCGAGGAATCGAAATGACACCCCACAGGGGTATGTAAGGAGCCCGCCATGTCTTTTGTGAATTGCACATCCTTATCATGAATCGATGCGAGATGCGTGTTCTGTCCCGGCTCAGCTCCCCCTTTCTTTCCTCACGAGGGCTTGGTGCTCTATGTTGACAGGTCTCGGTCCCCAGGCAGGCTTCAGTCGTCCCTCATATGCCAGGTCGCGATGTTGTCGTCAAGGCCAAGAGTTGAGCCGCCCAAGGTCCAGTAAGAGCCCCTGAGTCAAAATGCTCAGGAGGTCCCCTTTAGCGCTCAAGCAGCCTTCGCTGGGCGAGAAAGGCAGGCAACGTCACCGCGACAGAGCTGCACTAGTCGTGGGTTTGGCGTTGAGTTGATTTAGCTTTTCTGAAGCGTGACTTATCTCTTGAGCTTGGAGTTGTTCTTCGGCGAGGTGCCTGGCCTGTGTGCCGGCAGCTGGGGTGTTGTTGGGTCAGGCCCTCACGAGCTTCTCCCCTCTTCCCCGCACTTCCTTCATGCTCTACATCCTCAGGTCTCCGCCACTGGTATGACAGGTTGCGATGTCGTGGGTCAAGGCCAGGGGGTGAGGGTTGGAGAGCCAGTAAGAGTGTGGGGGTTGGGTGCGACATATGCCAAAGGATGGCTTATCATGGTGGGAGCGAGTAGAATGTCCCTGGTGCCCGGAAGCGGGATGAGGCGTAGACACGAACGCCGGCGTACTTTACCCAGGTTCGGGGCTCTCCTAGGAGATAACACCCCTAGTCCTGCTCTGCGGGTCTCCGCATGATCACTAAAGGCACAAGTGATACAAAGTTGCTCCTTGAGATGAATGCTAGAGGAAGGAGAAGGCAAGGCTAGCTCTCTCTTGCCCTAGGAATGTGGCTAGGTCTAATGGGGTGGGAACCCTTTGCATGGGTGCCCCGGGGGTTTATATAGGCCTACCCCCCAGGGGTACAATGCTAATCTGGCCAGCTGCTGGGCCCGGTTGTCAGCGTCTCTGGCCTCCGGCTTCTCCGCCGACTACTGGGGCCTGCCGCCTGGCGGGCCCCACCGTCTGGTCTGGTACGGAGCCAACAAGCCGCTCCCGCCGCTGGCGGGTCTGGTTGGTGGCTACTCACTGTAGCCGTGCTGCTAATGACGCTGGCTTGGACATCTCAGCGTGGCTACAGTCCCTACCGCCTGCTGGGAGATCACTGTAGCCACACCTGGTCTCATCAGGTTAATGGTGCACGGGCCTCGAGAGAGGGGACGGCCGCCTGCTAGAGGCTGGCCATCCTCCGGTCTGTCTGGTTCAGCGTACGCCGTCTTCTGTGGTGTCTCTGCCCGGTAAGGCCCGCAGCCTGCGGGCCGTACAGACAGGCCGTCGTGGGGTGCAGGGCTCCGCCTGCCCAGAGTGATGTCAGGGGAGAGTGGCAACAGTGCCACACCGTGCGGAGTCTCCGCCCGTACGGGACACTATGGCTTCGCCAACCCTAGGATTCAGGGGTGAGGGCTTTACTGTTGCCACGCCCCATCTCATCCTCTCGATGGGGGCACAAACTCTGAGGGTGTGCGATGGCCGCCTGCTGGATGCCGTCTTTCGTAGAGGCCGGCCGGCTAAAGCCGGCCGCTCATGATTCCGTCTGTTAGTGGTTGGCCGCCCTCTGGTAGCCGGCCGTTGGGCTAGCCGGCGACCAGAGGGCGGAGCTTCGGTCTGGGGCGCAGCAAGGCGGAGCCGGCCGAAGGTCTTGATAAATTTAGGGACTTGGGTGAGCCTACCCGTGGCCCATTACTCCGACAGTAGTCCCCGAAGCCGGTGAGGCATTGTGGTCGAGGGGCCGTGAAGTCTCAGCGGCTTCCCCCCACCCCCCCTCACCGGGCTCCGGGAGGGCACTGATCCGTCTTGCGGTTGGCCGACTGCTGAAGCCGACCTCGCCTAGGCGGAACAGTTTGGTCGATTTTTAACTCCAAGGGGGGAAAACTGGTGGCGTGCCTGCTAGGCTTCCCGGGCCGCCGCCCGCCACAGACATGCCACGTGGCGCATGCCAGCCCGGCCAGCCTGCCACCCCACACCCCTGATGGGACGTGACAGTGGGCCGGGTCCACCACTACCGCGCCTCGGCACCCGGGCGGATCTGCTGTGCAGAGGGGGGCGGTTGCAATTCCCACGACCATTCGCGGCATGGTGAATGCGTGCGATAAATGGGGGACGTGGGGTCGTGGGCGTAGTTAATCCCACGACCCATGCCCCGCCCCCTCGGCTTCGTAGCCCGAGCGCTATAAGTAGGGGGAAGGGAGGGGTGCGGCAAAGCTTGCGCGCCCCCTCCCACTCTTTCTTGTTCCTCTGCTCTCCCCTCCAGAGCCGTCGCCGCTGCTGAGTGCTGCTGCCGTCGCTCGTCGTCGACGCATCCTTCCTCCTCGCGCAGCCCGCTCGAAGCCATGGCGCGTGAGAAGGGCGGCGACTGGGAGGCGCCGACCGTTATCGAGTATCACATTTCCTTCCTCCACGACATGCGCCGGATGCCCAGCGCGGCATTCGTCAAGGCGCGGGTGCCGCCGAAGGAGGAGATCTCGCCGGCGCCGAGGGGGAACGAGCGGGTCGAGTTCCGCTCGCACTTCCTCCGTGGCTTCGGCCTTCCGGTGAGAGGCTTCCTCCGCTCCTTGCTTGACTTCAACAACCTCCAGCCTCATCATCTCACGCCCAATGCCGTGACCCTGCTCTCCGCCTTCGTCACAGCATGCGAGGGCTACATCGGTGTCCTCCCCACACTTGAGCTGTGGGGAGCATTCTTCTACGGGAAGCTCGGCACCTCCGCCAAGGATACGGCGGCCGAATGCGGCGGTTTCATTGCTGTGCACCGGTAGGCGAAGCGGAATACCTTCCCTGTCATCAAGTTGGCACAGTCCGTGAAGATGTGGCAGCAGTCCTACTTCTACGTCCAGAACATGGATCTGGCTGCCGACTTCCTCAATCTGCCGGCCTACGAGGCCAGCCCTCCCACCGGGCTCCGGCCTAACTAGGGCTACAAGCCGAAGCCGATGTCGCCGGAAGCAGCGGCCACCATCGGCCGGCTCCGGGTGCTCCAGGAGTTGGAGGGCCTCGTGGCCTCCAACCTCCTGATTGCCTTTGTTGAGTGTCGGGTTCTCCCGCTCCAGAGCCGCCCTCATCCAATCTTCCGGATGAGCGGGCACCGCGACCCCAGCCGGTTGTGCACGAAGCAGATGCCGACTGCTGAGGTCGCGCGAATGGTGAATGAGATCTCCAACCTCAAGGTGTCGGAGGCAGAGTGGCGGTACGGGAAGCGACCGTACTCGCGTGATGATCCGCCGCCTGCCGTAAGTTTCTTCATCTCTTCCTTCTGATCTGTTTTTTAGCCTTGTTCTCGTCGTGATGTGACTCCCTTCTGATCACAGATTTATATGTCCGAGGCGACAGCTGCCCTCCTTGGGTCGGGTGGTGACTACTGTCCGGACAGGGCAGTGAGCGATTTGGACGACCCCGACTTGGGGGCGGCCACCCTGGCGGACGACGCAACAGGCGGCGGCAGCGGAGCACGCGGCTCCGAGGAGGGCGGCGGTGTGGAGACTTGGCCCGATGGCGACGATGATGAAGATGAGCCGCGCCCCGCCCGAAGCACTGCCAACACCGGCGCAGGCCCCTCTACTAGGCTGCCCGCCCGTGGTGGCAAGCGCAAGCGGAAGCAGGGCGCTGCCCTGTTTGGGAGCGCCCCGAAGAAGCCCAAGAACCCGACCACAGCGACCAGGCGGAAAGAAGCCGCGGCCAAGGTGGCCAAGTATCAGAGGCAGCCGTCGGTGCCCATCATGGTGTCGGCGTAAGTATCCTTTCCAGGTTTTTCGTCTTCTCGTCAGTCCATCCTAAAAGCTTTTTTGACTTGTCTTCTTATTTCAGGGCCCTGCTGACCCTCGAGAAGTCGGGCGCCACCTCGGTCATCAGGTCGGTAGCGACCTCCTCCACCAGCCGGAGAATTGACCCGGTCGCCAACCTCCGGGAGGCGACAGAGCGAAACGCGTGAGGAAGAGGCCGACCATCTGGACAAGGAGCAGGCGGACAAGGCCGCCACGTCTGCTGAGAGGGCGCTGGCGCAGGCGGAGGCCGAAGCCGTGGAGAAGGAGCGGCTCATGGAGGCTGCGTGCCGCCAAGTGCCACTGCTCATAACGCCCCTGAACACCGCGCCGCCTCCGCCTGAGTTTGTGGCGACGGCCGGAGGAGCCGGGGACGATCATCCGATCCGGGAGCAGGAGGGTGGTGACGTGGCCATGCCGGACATCTTTGTGCCACCGCCGCCAGCCAGCGGGACGCAAGATGAGCAGCCGGCCACACCGCCGGAGCCACCGGTTGAGGACACGGTGGTGACAGACCTAAGTCCTGAGGTCCGCACACCCGTGCATTGCCGCCTCGAGAAGGTGGCCTCAGCATCGCGGCCGGAGGAGGTCGGCGCCACGAGCTCATCTGTCCCCGACACCGAGGTGACCAGTGCTGCGCCCGCGGGCTGGATTCACAGGGGCAGGACCGGCGCCCTGAACCAGGCGTCCCTTGAAGTCCAGGCCAAGCTTCGGGCCAAAGCCGAAGCCCTCAAGCGCTGCAAAGAAGCCTTCCTGGAGTCGCGGGCAGCCATTCGTGTAAGCTTCCCTCGCTTTCCTTTTTCTTTGATCTCCTTTGCTTTCTTTGTGGGGGCGCGGTAGCACACCCACTAGGTGTAGTCCCCTAGTTTCGGGCTGGCTGCTGAGCAGGCGGTCCGGAACTTTAACTTGTAAGTATCAAATGTTGACTTGTCTGATATCCCTTCTGCAGGACTACCACAATCTTCGCATCTTCTCCTTCAACTCCAGGGTTCGGGAGCTGGAGATGCAGACCGCCCATCTGTTCAAGAGCCGGAGTAAGCTCTGTCTTTCTTTCTTCGCGGGGGAGCGCTGGCACACCCGCGGGCTGTAGTCCCCGAGGTTCGGGCCGACTGCTGAGCAGTCGGGCCGGATCTCCCTGGCAACTACATTTCGTCTTGTCTTCTTGACTGATGCTCTTTCTTGTTTCCCTTTTTTCAGAGGCCAACGCCAGCTTGCAGCAGCAGGTGGGCGAAGCCAACACCACTCTACACGGCAAGGAGGCGGAGTGCAGCAAGCTGACCGAGGAGCGGGACTGGCTCGTCGCCAAACTTGCCTAGCAGACGGAGGCTCTCAAGACGGCCCAGCGGGACGCGAAAGCGAAGGAGGCCGATCTCCTTGCCGAGTTCGAAACCGACTGTGCCGCCTGGGCCAACAAGGAGGCGCAGACGACGGTCTGCTTCAGCAGCATCGTGGACCTGGTCGATGGTGAGTTTTATTCTTCTTGCTCGTTTTCTTGAGCTGTCAGCCTCTTCTAAGCCGGCTTCTTGTTTCTGACTTTGTTTTTCCTTGCTTTCTGCCCAAGCAGATTTCTTCCCGGGTCACTCCGTCGCCGCAAGCCAAGCCATCGAGGCCCAGCGTAGGAGCGGAGGGCGAAAGGCGCACACATTGCTGCCAACGCCCCCCGAACCCTTAATGAGCAGATCCTCAGCATCCAGGCCCGCCCATCAAGTGTTGCACCGTCTTCAGCACGTCGGGTCCCAGGCGATTTCCGCGCTCTGGCCAGGCCTGCCGGCTCCGCGCACTCCAAGCGGGACCGCCGACTCGCTGGAGGTGGCGGCCGGCCGCCTGGAGGCCTGGAAAGGCTCTGCAGTTCGGGCAGGAGTGCGCCGCGCCCTTGAGTTCGTCAAGGCGTGGTATCCTGGGCTAGACTTAGCCCAGTTGGCCACATTCCGGCTGGAGGCGCAGGAGGAGCTGGCAGCAGTGGAGGCCGAGCTTATCAACAGGGCGGCGGCGATCGCCGACTTCACCGACACCAGCGTCTTTGTTCCAGAGGTGGTCGAGGAAGGCGGCGAAGCCCCGCAAGAGTGGCTCGGGCTGAACCCGGAGGACAGTGAGGACTCGGCCGAAGTCATCGACTGCAGAGATGAAGAAGAGGAGGGGGAGGAGGAGGAGGATGAGGAGGAGGAGGATGAGGAGGAGTAGGAGGAGGAAGAGGACAGCGACATCGACATGCCGGAGGCTGGTGCGGATGATCAGCCCCACCCCGATCGGGCCTCAAGCAACGACCCGTGCTCCAAAGCATCGGTTGCTTTTGGAGGCGGCCAGGTGGTAACCGACCAGCCGCCCGTGCCTCCGACTGACGCTGCCGACTCCGTCCTCCAGCCTTCCGCCACCCCGACTGTTATTGCCGACTCTAGCGCCCAGCCAGAGCCGCCTGTCGCGCCAATTGGCGCAGCTGACTCCGTCATCCAGCCGGAGCCGCCTGCTGCAGCAACAGGCACCGTTGACCCCAGCATCCAGTCGGAGCCGTCCGCTACGCCAATCGGCACTGTCGACCCCAGCGCCTAGCCGGAGCCGTCTGCTGCGCCAACCGGCACTGCCGACCCCAGCGCCCAGCCGGAATCCTTTGCTGCTCCATAGGGATTTTATCCTTTTTCTTTTCCTGCTTGCTAGTCTGAACACATTTGTTAAATTCGCATAATTCCACCCGCGGGGAGTATTTTAAACTTTGCTGAATGTCGGCCGATGGGCCTTTATCTATGTAAATATTCTATTGCAACTTTCTGCTTTGTTCTGCTGATCTCTAGCTTTCCTTGCGTGAACTCCTTGCTTTTTTCCTTTGCCGCCCTCCCCTAGCTATCCTCTTGCCAGCCAGGCAGCTGCTCTGTGGACTGCGGCTAGTTTGAGTACTTAGCTTTTTTGCGGGAGGGCAAGTACTTAGCCGTTTGGAGGTTTCTTGCAAGGGAGGTAGAGGCCGGCCGGCCGGCTGCTCGGTAGCTGGACGGGCAGGTATGGTGCCAACTTCGGCTATATGTGCTTTTTCCTTAACCATTTTTCATGTGGACACTGTCTTGCCGCCTCTGCCCGCCATACAGTCGCTCTGCGAACTGTGGCTTCTGACAGAAGAAGTTTTAGGTGCCAACACATTACTTGTCGGGCTACAGGAGGCGGCATATAGTAGAAGGCAGCAAACCTCCGGGCCGACTGGTCGAACCCGGTGCCACGCGGAAATAATAAAATAATGCAAACTCATAGGCATAACACTTATCATATAGATAAAAGGAGGGCAGTCCCAGAGTTCGTCTCGGCGGACTCGGAGTCTTGGTACATAATACAAAAGATAGTGTGATACATGCTGCTTTCAACTATAAAATCTCTGGAGGAGGTTTGCATTCCACGGCCTCTCCGTCTCCTTGCCTAAATCATCTCTTTTGCGCGCTCTGGGCTTCTGAGCGTTGATCAGATAGTAGGAGTCGTTGCCCAGCACCTTGCTGATGATGAAGGGGCCTTCCCAAGGCGCTGAGAGCTTGTGCTAGCCAGCTGTTCGCTGGATCAGCCGGAGCACAAGTTCTCCCTCTTGGAAGGATCTTGGCTTCACCTTGCGGTTGTAGTATCGGCGCAGACTCTGCTGGTAGATGGCGGACCGGCTGAGTGCCAATAGCCGGCCCTCTTCCAGCAGGTCGACGCCGTCTTCTCAGGCCTCCTTGGCATCCGCCTCGGCGTACATGGTGACTCGCGGGGAGTCGAACTCTATATCTGTCGGGATGACGGCTTCAGCACCATAGACGAGGAAGAAGGGTGTGAAGCCGGTCGACTTGTTCGGAGTTGGCTCCAGAGGACGGCTGGCAGCTCATCGAGCCAGCAGCTAGCCGAACGCTCAAGAGGCTCGACCAGTCGGGGCTTGATGCCAGACAAGATGAGGCCGTTTGCTCGCTCAACCTGGCCGTTTGACTGCAGGTGGGCAATGGACGCTAAGTCCAGTCGGATGCCCTGCGTCACGCAGAAATGAGCCAAGGCTCCTTTGGCAAAGTTTGTGCCATTGTCGGTGATGATGCTATGTGGTATGCCATACCGAGTAGTGATGTCAGCGATGA